>NC_086446.1:622191412-623600365 GCF_028390025.1 Pseudophryne corroboree
AGCAATGTGACAATTTCTGGACCCTCAGGTGTACAGCAAACACACAAAAACTGGCTACTAAGTCTTTTAGAAATAGCTTTGACAACAGGACTAATTACTGAGGACTTCCTAGATATTTTAGTCCCTAAATTTCCTTTGGTTCCTTTATTTTATTTGATTCCCAAAATACATCAAAACATTGATCCTCCTCCAGGACACCCCATAGTGTCCATGAGGGGTTCACTATTGCAACCAGTAGCTTGTCTACTCGATTCACTGCTGCAGCCTCTAATTCAGAGTGAACCAAGCTTTTTGTTGGACACTACATCCTTGCTAAATAATTTGTAGAACGTCAAGACAGTACCTCCAGGTTGCTTGTTGCTGACGATTGATGTTGTCAATTTATATACCTCCATTCCTCATGAATTTGGGCTAGCAGCAAAGAGATTCCTCATGAAAAAAAGCTATATTTGGACCATCTAAAATTCAGGTTATTTTGTTACTGCTACAATTGATTTTAACTTCAATTTTTTTCCTGTATAACAATCAGTTTTTCCTCCAGACTCGAGGATGTGCGATGGGTTCCTCAGCTGCTCCTGTGTATGCGAACATAGTGATGTTCGCTATCGAAGAAGATCTCTTTTACAGCAGTTATTTGTTGCTAACAATATCTTATTCAATAAATATATAGATGATCTATTGGTGCTTTGGAAATGGGAAATCTCCGTCCTCAGCAACCTGATTGAAAGTTATAATGCGGCTGAGGGACTTATCAAATTTACTTACTCTATGAACCAGTCAGATATACACTTTATTGATGTTAAACTGTCCATTAATAATGGGTGTTTGTGTGCATCAATGTTTACTAAACCTACTGATAGGAATCAACTGTTGCATGCGAGGAGTTGTCATTCCAAATCATTAGTCAGAGGGCTGCCATATTCCCAGATGGTCAGAATATGCTGTATAAACAGCAATGCAACTGTAGCTTCCCAACAGATTGATACACTAATTGAGAAATTCTTTGATAGAAGTTATTCACGTAAATTGCTCTTGGAAGCAATAAACAAAGTGATGTCCTTAGATAGGAAAAACTTGTTGTAGAAAAAAAAGTAGAGATAAGGGGGTTCTTATCCGTTTCCCCTGGGTTATCAAATATAATGTGAAATCATCAGACATTAACTCTGTAACTAAACCACCCTGGTCCTTAATTGAATCTGACTTTAACCTTAATTTAAATAACACGCAACTAATGCCTTGTTATTCTCGAGGTAGAAATCTACGAGACATCCTCGTTAAAACTGACGTTTCTAAGTTAAAACCTAGTAATACAACAAAAATGTATTTTCTACCAGGAGGTACTAAACTGGGGTGCTTAAAATGTTCTTGTGTTTCGTGCCAATTTATGCTTTCTGTCAGCAGCTTTAATCATCCTCACACGGGCCAAAAAATTTACATCAAACACCAGTTGACATGTAACTCTTGTTTTGTAGTTTATCAGATACTATGCCCGTGTGGCCTCAGCTATATAGGCAAAACAAAAAGGAAATTTAAGGAGTGGATGTCTGCTCGCCGCTCAGCAATAAGAAATGCCTTAGAAACAGGACACAGTGAGCAGCCAGTAGCGAGACATTTCACCCAGTTGAATCATCCAGTTAATAGCATTCGCTACAGAACGATCGATCATGTCCCTCTGGACATTAGAGAGGGCAATTGGTCAGCCAAATTATTACAATGTGAAACCAGGTGGATAGCAAGGTTAGAAGTAATCCATACTAAAGGCCTAAATGAGAGCATTTGTTATTCCAGTTTTCTTTAACAACCAGCAAGCCTCATATTTTTTGTTAACCCAGTATTCTAGCCTAGTCATTTACCAGCATGATTGATTTCTGATGAGTTTTAATAATATCTTGTTCTCATTTAAATATGCAGGAAAAAGTCCAGCGTATTACAGTATAATATGAATCTTATTAAATATGAATCCAGTAGGCGATGACGGGAGTGGTGAAGTATATAAAAATTTAATTTTGTCACGAGGGCGCTTGACATTTTAGTAACACATCTTGCTGATATGTCTATCCAGCCCCTCCACTACTATTATACTACTTGCAACAGTGTATTCAGATGTTTCATATGCCTTTCTTACTATATTGATACAGCTCCGTGATTTGTATATTTCATTGTCATGGTGATGCATGAGTCACATTAGCGCCACTGCAGCATGATGACATCATATCCGGTCGCCACACACCGGGTTACAGCTGTCTCGGGCATGTCAGCTGAATTTCACTTTAGGTGTTCAGGTATAAAGGTATTTTCATTTTATTATGCATTTGATAAAATCTGACAGCAATTGCTTAGACAACTGAAATGTTGTTAAGTCCGTGTTGGATTTATTGTGTACAGTGTGCATGCTACGAGTGCCGCAACTTTCAATATAAAAACTTCTTGTTATAGGGGCACCGGCGCTATCATACCACTGCTTTTGGAGTGCCAAACCAACACACACACACACACACACACACACACACACACACACACACACACACACACACACACATATATATTTTTTTTTTAATTATTTATATAAATATATATATTTATATATTTATATATAAAACCACAGCCTCCTCTACACACACAATTGGCGGCCTTACACATAATGCCCACAGTAGTGCTCCTTACACATAATGGCCACAGTAATAACTGCTTACACATACTGCCCCTTACACGCAATTCCCCCAGTAGTGCCAGTTACACATAATGCCCACAGTACTGGCAGTTACACATAATTCCCCGTATTAGTGCCAGATACATGTAATGCCCCTAGTATCGTGCCAGTTACACATAATGCCCCAGTTTAGTGCCAGTTACACATAATGCCCACAGTACTGGCAGTTACACATAATTCCCCGTATTAGTGCCAGATACATGTAATGCCCCTAGTATCGTGCCAGTTACACATAATGCCCCAGTTTAGTGCCAGTTATACAATGTCTCCAGTAGTACTCACCACCACCCTGCCCTAGGCAGTTACTGCTGCTTTTGTGCTACTGGACAGGGCTGGCCTGCTGCTGCTAGACAGGGCTGGGCTGCATCAGGGCATGCTGTTATGTGTAGTTCCACAGCAGCTGGAGGGCATTGTGTTGACTACACCTGCTATCCAAATATATGTTAGTGCTAAATAAAACAGACAGTGGGGGTCATTCTGACCTGATCGCATGCTGCCGTTTTTCGCAGTGCAGCGATCAGGTCACTACTGTGCATGCGTATGCACTGTAATGCGCAGGCGCGACGTACAGGTACAAAGCAGATCGTTGCTGTGCGATGGATTTAATGAAGAATCCATTTGCACAGCCGATCACAAGGAGATTGACAGGAAGAGGGCTTTTGTGGGTGTCAACTGACCGTTTTCTGGGAGTGTTTGGAAAAACGCAGGCATGTCTAAGCGTTTGCAGGGTGGGTGTCTGATGTCAATTCCGGGACTGGACAGGCTGAAGAGATCGCAAGGGCTGAATAAGTTCTGAGTTACTCAGAAACTGCACAAAATGTTTTTGTACTGTTCGGCTGCACATGCGATCGCACCCTTGCACAGCAAATATACACTCCCCCGTGGGTGGTGACTATGCATTTGCACGGCTGCAAAAAGTAGTTAGCGAGCGATCAACTTGGAATGACCCCCCAGTGACAATCAATCTCCTGGAACCACATCCATAATACTAATATTGTGAAGGGAACAGGAATATTTACATTCATACTTAGTGAAAATTATCATTTACAATGAAAGATTATAAGAAATAACTTCCTTGTCAATATTTTTTTTTTTTTAGAATTTAAATTAGGATACTAGTTTATACATTAAATCAACAAACTAATAACTGTACAATATTTCTATTTACAATATATGTTGTTTATTTGTTTTTCAGAAAAAACTGTTCACGTGAAGATCTCCTACAAGGGCAATTTATCAGCAGACTACGCACATAATCTTTGCCTATACTCTTCTCCATTCCTGATGTCAGCATAATCTTTTTAATCTTTAAATTATATTTTCCACTATATAATGATACATCATTACTACAGAGCCTGGAGAATAAGAACAATGGTGTATTTAACATTATAATTTAATAGAAAGGTTTTTCATTCGTGGATCTATTACTACAGTATAATGTCTATGTACTGAATAAAGTTTTTAGATATGGATATTATTTTCATTTGTGTTTTGATGTGTTTATGCTTTTAGAAGTACATGTTTGGTACTGTATGTCATGGGTTGGTGCTGGGAGACTGCTGCTTGGGATATTAGCCGGGATCCCGAGCGGTGGTCACATCAACGCAACCCGTATGTCACATTGTTTTATGAGTCAACATCATGTAGATATAATTTCATTTAGTACTGGTGTTTTATGGCAATCTTAAAAATGGCTAACAAATGTCATTCCAAGAGGTAATGTGTATCACTTTTGATTACTATTGCTTTACTGCAATATATATATATATATATATATATATATAAATAGCAGAAGGATGAATTTTACGAGTTATATATTCTATGTTGCCATTGTCTGAGCAGGGCACAACATATACCAAATTGAAGGTCTTGGTACATAGATTTTCAGAAAGGTATTGACATTATGATTGGTTGCCTGCCATTTACAATGCATCAACATTGTGCTCTGGAAAAATGTGAGAGTTGGTGAACTCTCCCTGTGCAACTGCTGGGGGACCTGGAGCATTTGACCTCCTGTGTGGTCTGGAAACTATGACAGTTATTTGCAGCCACCCACTAAGCAGGTTTCTGTAATCCTTTGCCCAAGGGTAAAATGCAAACCTTAGCCCAGTTGAAACCAGGTAGATCAGCTAGCAATATTTAATAATGTTTAATGCAATTACAAAACATTATTTTACTGAAAGTTTCTAAATCCAGCTTGGTGTAATAATTGAACAATTTATTAGCTGCAGGTAAGTTGCATAAATTCAGTATAAAAAATGTATGATATTAAAATTCAGTGAATAAAGCAAGTGTTCATGAGAGGTAGGCCCACCATCAATAAAAAATGCAAGTGTTCATATGTTAGGTAGGACATGTGAAAGTTGGTTATGCCATGTAAATGATTGCCACTTAAAAATACAGTCAGACTTTCTGCTTCTCATTTAGCCCCAAATGTCTGTCTTTAAGCAACATCCTCAGAAGCATGTACATGCTTCTGAGGAAGTTGTGGGCACCTTCCACAATGAAACAGTCAACGGAGTACCCTATTGAATCCTCTGGATATACTTTGGACCATTTTTGCAGCCTCCATTCGGACCGGCACCTCAAACGGTTCCAACTTCATCATCTCTCACCCTACATTGCATATTCACTGCACAAATCTCTTTGCTTTAAGATGGACACCTGGAGTATCTTCTCAGGCTGGTAATATCACACACCACTGCTGAGTATTATTTCTTGGACTTTACATCACAAATTATATTGTGGACTGCTACAGACTCTGACTCTTACAGATCCTAAACCCAAGAGGTATCCTACTTATTCTATGAACTCTTGCATTTTTTTTTTATTGTTTGGGATCCTACCTATCACATGAACACTTGCATTTTTTATTGCTTGGGGTCCTACTTATTATATGAACACTTACATTTTTTATTGCATGGGGACCTACCTATCATATGAACACTTACATTTTTCATTGAATTTTAATATTTGTACTGAATCTATGCAACTTATCTACAGCTAATAAATTGTTAAATTTTTACACCAAGCCGTATCTAAAAACTTTCTGTTTAATAATGTATTCTAATTAAATTTTTTATACACAATTCAATATTATATTGGGTGCAAAAAATTACATGATATATTCATAATTGTTTAGAGCAGTACAATCTCTTATTCTGTTTTTTACTGCAGTGTATTCTGTTGGCACATTAATCTGAATTGAATTTCTCCCATAGAAAGACCATTAGGAGAACTGTGTTCATATTCTAAATTGCAGGAAAAATGTATCAGTTCAAATATGGTTTATTGCTTGGGTAACCACCACCTTTCCTCTAGACAAATGTAATTTACTGTTTTTTATGTTATTTTTTTAGAAAAATAAATTTTCCAACATTTCTTAGTGTAGATGTATCTATTCTAAATTAGGAAAACACCATAATCCAGATGGAGGTGGTACTATATATTACACTTTGCTACAACCCTCCCTTCATTGGATAACAATATCAGTGAGGTAAAGTAAGTGGTAGGTTGCATGATTAGTGTGTCAAGAAAGAGATGATTAATAGTGCTACTTAAGTATTGCTTCATCTGTGTGTTCAGTTTGCATTTGAGTATGATATTTAGCATACTTTGATAAATGAAATCTTTCAGTGAGTTTATTCCTACCTCAATAACACCACTAAACACTATGAACTAGTCGGCATTTTCATAGCTTTTCACATAGACAACACATGTCATGAAATTCAAACACAGAATGGCATTCCGCAGCAGTTTCTCTTCATGAAAACACAAAACCAGTTGATGGATTAAAAAAAAAAACTACAATTGCAACAAGGGAACACACATAGGGGTCAATGCAATTAGGAGAGTTCTTGCAAAATAAATTTGTTTCATGAAACTCATATACATCACGTGATTGTACTGAGAAATGCAAGATTCAATACAAAACTAACAGAGATGTTGTGCAACTTTTCTAAATAATGTGACCATGGACTAGTGGAGAAGGGCATGAAAAAGTGGAGAAATCTTCAAAACGTGGCAGTCTGAGAAAGTTGCTTAAAAATGGACATTTGGGGCTAAATGTATTAGTATAAGAGAATCAGAAACTGCGGGACTTCATGCAAGTCTGGACGGATTTTTAATACAACCGTTGATAGCAGGGCCATATAGTTAGTGAGCATAAGGAAAATGCTAGAGGTTCTTAACCACCTGCCTGGCATGGTCGCATCAGATGCGACCATACCAGCAAATGTCTTATCTGACCTGGTCGCACTGGATGCGACCAGTCAGATAGAAGGGTAAATGTATGAAGCAGTGATAAGAGTGGAGAAGTGAGTAAGTGGAGAAGTTGTCCCTGGCAACCAATCAGCTGCTCTGTATAATTTTATAATATGTAAATTATAAATGTTACTTCAATGATGATTGGTTGCCATGGGCAACTTCTCCACTGGCTCACTTCTCCACTCTTATCACTGCTTCATACATTTACCCCAAAGAGTGTTTGCAGTGGCAGGGAAGAGAAACTCCCCTCCACTGCTGCTGTCAGAGGAACCGAAAGATCCCTCTGCCTCCCTGCACCTTCCCCGAGTGTTTGCCATGCTGATGTTCGGTCAGCATTGCAGGACCCCCCACCCAGCGGCAGCAGACAATAGCAACTGCTGGGGAAGTGTAAATGAAGCCCCCCAAGCCACCTCTGTGTACCTGGTGACTGTCATGGCTTTCAAAATGAAAGCCGCGATGGTCGCAATATTTTTTTATGGTTGCTATGTTCTGATGTTGACGATTGATGTTCTAATGTTTGAAAAAACACGATTTTAAAAATATAAAATATTATAATATTAATAATATTTTTTTTTTCTATTTTTACTAAAATAATTTTGAATAAGGTTAAATACACATTCTACAACTTATTCACTCATGAAAAACAACCCTGACGTTTTCTGAGCAGTTTTTCAGAAAATGATTTGTCAGTTAAGTGGTTAATGGTTTGGGGCACATTTTTAATAGCTTTTTAAACAAGTATGTTAAATGCTGGAATAAACACTTTTTAGCTTTTAAAACCCCTCTCCCATCAACACAATACCTCAATGTACCTATTCCACATCATTTAGCCCATTATTGAGCTTTTTAGATAAATTCAGTTGAAAACTGAAATGTATTTATTAGCCAAAATATGCTATTACTTTCCACAGTAGTGATAATAATGACTTTCACATCACCACTGACCTTGCCGGACCCTAGATGGTAATATTCTTAAAGTAAATCTTTCATGCTCCTGAGGAAAACCTTGTTTCTGTGAGGTACTATGATTACAGTGACTGTGGGCGGGACCTACCAAAGGATCACTGTACATCCTGCCACTCATCGCATTGATACTAATAATCACATAAGTACTAACATTTGCAATTAGTATTGCAATGGACAGCTCTCCAGATAATAGATGTCCTTTGTGATGTGCTGCAGCTGCTGAACTTCCGAGCCTATGACCCGGGAGTCCATCTGTGTATATGCAGACCAGCAGCGGTTACGGGGAATGTTGGGATGGTTCCATGATGGAACCCTCTCCACATAGCATTACAGAATAAGCCCCATAGGCTTCTATAGGGTAACATCAGCAAAAGCTGGTGCTACCCTGCACAGCGGAGACCCGGCAGATGGAGATAAGTATATACGCCCAGAATCATGTATATAACACCTTTTATTCTACTTGTGCTGACCATTCCTTTCTGACATTTGGATGGGTAAGTGTTACACAGTCTGTCTCAAATTTGGACATGGCACATTAGTACAAATGTCTTGACTATATACTGTGTATCTATCTATATATATATATATACACATATGTATACATACAGTATATATATATATATATATATATATATACTGTATGCATTTCCCAGTGCTCACGCACATCCCTTAGTGTATATACTTGGCTGGTTGCCTGCTTAAAGCCATATCATATTAACCATCAGAAGCAGAACTCACTCCATGCATGAATAACTTCAATCCAGTCAGCAATATAGAAAACAACGTTTCAAAACCGCCTTCAATCTCACAGCATTTTTGATGACTTGATGAAAATGCTGTGAGATCAAAGGAGACATTGAAACATTGTATTCTATATTGCCGATAGGATTGAAGTTATTCATGTGTGGAGTGCTTCTGATGGGTTTTACATATATATATATATATATATATATATATATATATATATATATATATACACCAAACGAAAGGGACGGCACTCAGAGGATTTTAGTGAAAATGCTTGTATTAAAAAATTCTCTTAATTACATCATCATCGACGTTTCGGTGTTCATCTCACCGTCTTCAGGATGTACATGCAATATAATCACCATAAATGACAGACAAACATACAGTGCTAACTTACCGTACTTATATACCACATAAACAAACGTACTGCACGTGCGGCAGCGGGACCCGGCCAGCGGCTCCATGGCGCGCAGAGGTGACGTGTCCCTTACTCCCGGAAGTCTCCGGACAACTAGAGATCACGCCCCCCACAGCGTAGCCACGTTGCCATGGAGACACTAGACGCGGCTGTCTCAGCAGGAAGGGACGTTGTTAGCATCACCATAACAACAGAGAAAGCCGGTGTTAGAGCTCCGGCGGTCCACATACACTAAGATAAATCACACGCTTTAAAAAATATACTGAACCTGCTAAGTCAGATATGTTATTAAAACCAAATGCACATCGGAAAACATAGTGTTCAAAACATAACAACAGGATATAATAGAAGGAGATTTCGGAACCAATACCATACTGATGTGACCCACAGTCACAATGCTGCAGTCTAACATCAGATATTAATTCACCAATACTACATAACACATGTGTACTCAAAAATTATTTTTACCACAGGTGCCTTAAACATAGCAATCACAATAATGTGTTCCAGAAAATCTTTTCATTTAGTCCCTTAGGTGACACCGTATATAAGCGTACTATCCACCTCGCCTCCATTATTAACAATTGCTTGTTCCTATCTCCCCCACATTTATTTTCAGGAAGATGGTCAATAATCATATATTTCACACAACCCAACACAATGTCCTCTCTCTGCGAAATGTTTCGCGACCAGTTGGTCACTATCGCCATTCTGTTGGGCTGCCTCAATTGCTGAGCGATGTTGTGTTGCTCGTTCTTTAAAAGGACGTATGGTCTTCCCTACGTAATAGTACCCGCATCTGATAATGTAAATTACATACGGTGTCGTGCACGTCACTTGGTGCTTAATTGGAATATATTTCCCGCTATGCGGGTGTCTAAATGCTGTTCCCGTATCCATATAACTGCACGTGACACAATTAATACATCTATAACAGCCCTTCTTATTTGATCTCAAGAAGGATTCTGGTTTCTGTTTAAGACCCGTAATATCAGTGCGGACTACAAGGTCCTTAATGTTTTCCCCACAACGAAAACTGGTCATAGGGATAACGTCCCTAAAACTATGCAGATCTTTGTCCGTACTGACAATAGGCCATAAGGCCTTGGATGCAGTCTGTGTAATCCGGCTATTAGTGGAATACGTAGTGGACCAAATCAAACCGTCAGAGGTCTTTCCTCCTTGTATCGTCTTATCATCTTTAACTGCTAACAATTGTTCATGAGGGGTGTTGAGAACCTTCAATTTATGTTTCTGCAATAACTCCTCCGGATATCCTCGCTGTCTAAATTTCTGCATCATATCATTCAGTTGTTGGTCAAGTATGGTAGGATTATTGTTTATTCTAGCCACTCTCAACATTTGTGAGTATGGCAGCCCTGACCTGAGAGAAATTGGATGATGGCTTGAATATCTGAGCAATGTGTTTCGGTCTGTTGCCTTATTAAATACCGAGGTAATGAGTTGACCCCTATCGTTAGTTAACTTCACATCCAATTATTCTATTTCATGAAAACTGGCCTTGTACGTGAATTTGATTTGCCCATTCAGGTCATTAATGGCAGACATCAATTGGATAAATGTTTCTTCTGTACCAGACCAAAAGATAATCAAGTCATCTATATAATGCAGAAGTAGCTTAGCATGTTGTTGAAAAATAGGGTTCTCGTAAAATAATATCCGTTCTTGTAAATACATGTAGATGTTAGCATATGTCGGTGAGACATTAGAGCCCATAGAGCATCCTGATACTTGAAGCTAATGTTGACCATCAAAGAGGAAATAATTCCTATGTAAAACTAAAGTCAGTAATTGAATGAGAAATATTACATCTGGACCCTTGTAATACTGGTTATTTGCCAGAAACCATTCAACTGCTCTAATGCCATCATGGTGGAGGATAGCAGTATATAAACTCTGTACATCTAGGGTACACATCAGCATGGAGAAAGGTTCTTCTGTATATTGTTGTATACATTTAAAAAAACTTGTAGTGTCTTTCACATATGACATTTCATGTACAATACATGGCTGTAGTAACGTGTCCAAATATTTTGAGACAGGCTGATATAATGAGCCCATAGCCGAAACTATGGGGCGTCCGGGGGACATACTGGATCTTTATGTATTTTTGGTGTGGTATAGAACAGCGGTGTTCTTGGACATGTTTGTGTTAGGGCCTTCAGTATTCGTTCAGAGATAATACCATTAGTTTTAGCTGTGTTCAATATAAGGTCTAATTCCTGTTTGTATGCCTTGACTGGATTAGTGGATAACTTCTTATAAACAGACTGATCTCTTAATTGACTCAAAGCTTTGTGTCGATACATGGAGATATCTTGTACCACGATCGCCCCGCCTTTGTCTGCGGGGCGAATTACCACATCATCATAGGAAGCCAATTTTTTAATTGCTTGTCGTTCCCCTTTGGTGAGATTATATCATTTCATCGGGTTCTCCCAGTTAAATTTATGAATAGAGTCATCCAATAATCGTGTGAAGCATTTCAAAGATGGATTCTGAACAGGAGGATCATACGAAGATTTGAGCATGCCCCTACAGAATATTTCCACTGGATCTGCATACGAGGTATTGTTATCCTCCCTGCCAGAACTTTCATGAAAATGTTCATGTAGGCGGAGTTTTCTCCCAAATTTATGCATATCAAGATTCCAGTCGAATTCAGAATGCGGAGTTGTAGGGACAAACGCCAATCCTTTATTTAATACTGAGATCTCATCTTTTGTTATTGTCCTTGCAGACAAATTAAATATTAGTTGTTTTTCTTCCATGGGGGGCGTCCTACCCCTCTCCGTTTGACGGCCTCTCCTCGTGTGTGGACATCTAGATTTAGGTTTCCAGTGCGCGTACGTGCTCCTAAAGGGATCCCAGGGACTAAATGAAAAGATTTGCTGGAACACATTATTGTGATTGCTATGTTTAAGGCACCTGTGGTTAAAAAATTTTTTGAGTACACATGTGTTATGTAGTATTGGTGAATTAATGTCTGATGTTAGACTGCAGCATTGTGACTGTGGGTCACATCAGTATGGTATTGGTTCCGAAATCTCCTTCTATTATATCCTGTTGTTATGTTTAGAACACTATGTTTTCCGATGTGCATTTGGTTTTAATAACATATCTGACTTAGCAGGTTCAGTATGTTTTTTAAAGCGTGTGATTTATCTTAGTGTATGTGGACCGCCGGAGCTCTAACACCGGCTTTCTCGGTAGTTATGGTGATGCTAACAGCGTCCCTTCCTGCTGAGACAGCCGTGTCTAGTGTCTCCATGGCAACGCGGCTACGCTGTGGGGGGCGTGATCTCTAGTTGTCCGGAGACTTCCGGGAGTAAGGGACATGTCACCTCTGCGCGCCATGGAGCCGCTGGCCGGGTCCCGCTGCCGCACGTGCAGTACGTTTGTTTATGTGGTATATAAGTACGGTAAGTTAGCACTGTATGTTTGTCTGTCATTTATGGTGATTATATTGCATGTACATCCTGAAGACGGTGAGATGAACACCGAAACGTCGATGATGATGTAATTAAGAGAATTTTTGAATACAAGCATTTTCACTAAAATCCTCTGAGTGCCGTCCCTTTCATTTGGTATAGTAGTGGATGCACCACTTTGGACTTGGACACCGGGGTAAGAGACTGTGATATTTTGAGTGCCGGACACAGCAAATGTATATATATATATATATATATATATATTGAAAGAAGAAATGGAGGGCGCAGATATAAATATACAAGTTCACAATTCCATTTATTTCTAACATATGCTCACATACATCTTGGTTAAAAACGGTGCACTTAGTCCTCCGGTCTCTCCAGCATCGGACCCGATTCCACCCGTCGATGAATCACCTTCAAACGCAGGGTTTCACGGATACCGTTTGCTTCTCCACCGGGACCAGGATCAGTTTTGGACCGTCTGTCCTTTGCTCCACAGGCCACGCCCAACGCGTTTCGTCAATGGACTTCGTCAGGGGGTGTGGCTAAGGTCTAACATCTCCTCACTATATACTAAATCAAACACCTGCACTTCGTTATCTAATCCGTTAATTGACCCGTGCAGTATACAAGATATTTAAAATATTTAAAAGCTTCACATCTATATACTTTTTGTTATAAATATAAAACAGGCTATTATAGTATGATCTAAGGGACTCGTATGCAATATGAGCCCTCCAAACAGAGTGATATAATATTTAAAAACTTCACATCTTTACATTCTTTTTTATAATCATAATACAAGCTATTATAGTATGGTCTAAGGAACTTATTATACAATATGAGCCTTCTAAACGGAGTAATATATCGGCACAATACAATCCATAAAATTTTATCATTATAAAATTATCATATTTACATAAAAAGGTACTAACACATCCTAACTAATAACTAAATAAATAAACAAACAAACAGCCACTGCTTCTATTTTAGCGCAGCGTACGCTGACATGATATTGCCTGAAAGATATAAAGAGTTTCCATAAGAACACAGAGCAAATTCGCATGTTAGAACACACAAGGAGTATAGTGAAAAAGTGTGTAGAACATAGTGTCCCGAGACATTTCTTGAAGTGTAATGGAGGGGATTTAAATAAGTTTAGCTTCAGAGCATTAGAACATGTGAGGTTAGATGAGAGAGGAGGGGATATTTTAAAACAATTAAGTAGGAGGGAAGTTTTTTGGATTCATGCATTGGAAACAATTAGCCCGTTGGGATTAAATGAAAATTATGATATTACACCATTTTTACATTAGGGACATTCCAGGGAATTCGCTCTGTGTGGCACTGTAGTTGGATCATTGATCCCTTTGCCGCATTTAGGAGCTTGAGTTCTTATGGAAACAACGGTCATGTGTATCAGAATCCAGGATAGAGGGGGTTAAATAAGTAGGTTGTATTGAATGACTGCCTCTGAACTGAAATATATTTATATGATCCACATTTGTTGGATTTTTTCTTTGAACGTTTGATTTCATTTACCTGTTTGTGAATATGTATGCATATGTATCAATTCCTTATGGAAACTCTTTATATCTTTCAGGCAATATCATGTCAGCGTACGCTGCGCTAAAATAGAAGCAGTGGCTGTTTGTTTATTTATTTAGTTATTAGTTAGGATGTGTTAGTACCTTTTTATGTAAATATGATAATTTTATAATGATAAAATTTTATGGATTGTATTGTGCCGATATATTACTCCGTTTAGAAGGCTCATATTGTATAATAAGTTCCTTAGACCATACTATAATAGCTTGTATTATGATTATAAAAAAGAATGTAAAGATGTGAAGTTTTTAAATATTATATCACTCTGTTTGGAGGGCTCATATTGCATACGAGTCCCTTAGATCATACTATAATAGCCTGTTTTATATTTATAACAAAAAGTATATAGATGTGAAGCTTTTAAATATTTTAAATATCTTGTATACTGCACGGGTCAATTAACGGATTAGATAACGAAGTGCAGGTGTTTGATTTAGTATATAGTGAGGAGATGTTAGACCTTAGCCACACCCCCTGACGAAGTCCATTGACGAAACGCGTTGGGCGTGGCCTGTGGAGCAAAGGACAGACGGTCCAAAACTGATCCTGGTCCCGGTGGAGAAGCAAACGGTATCCGTGAAACCCTGCGTTTGAAGGTGATTCATCGACGGGTGGAATCGGGTCCGATGCTGGAGAGACCGGAGGACTAAGTGCACCGTTTTTAACCAAGATGTATGTGAGCATATGTTAGAAATAAATGGAATTGTGAACTTGTATATTTATATCTGCGCCCTCCATTTCTTCTTTCACTACATGCACGTTGGGAGTGGTGGTTCTACTCCCTAAAGGAGGCAGCGGCAGCATACATCATATAGAAAACGGGATCCAGGATATCAATTAAGGACTGAAAGCATTTCTAAGGAAAGTGTGGTGAATGCGCAGCTTTTATTTCCATATATATATATATATATATATATATATATATACAGTATATATATATATATAAACATAGAAATGGTGGTGCTAAGCACTACACCCTGTGTGATTAATCTCAGTAAACTCAGTTTTTAACAGACTCCTTTCAGCACTCCTCTACCAATGAGTGGCAGCTGTCCTCTAGTGGACCGGTGTTTAATCGGTTCTTTCAATTGGATCTGGAAAACAAGGGTGAGAACAGAGCCTTCTAGTGCATTAAACGTGATTCATACGTAGGAAGGAACCTTCACCAAATTCCAAAACACCATTAGATGAAACAAGTACCATATAAAGTTGAAACATCCACTGATAATTCGCTTTTGTTTTGGATCATATATGTAAATTCAACAGTCTGACAGATCAACTAAGCAGCAGGGCAAAGCACCTATTTTCCAGTCAAACAGACCATATGTAGGGGAAAGAGAGAAATCCAACAATCCTGGCCACAAAACAAACAGTGAAACCCACACATCAAAAAAAGAAGTGATACGCTTATCTGGTAGATAATAGGTAATTAGTCCCAGTGTTTCGTCCATATGGCAGTACATGCCATACTTCATCAGGAGTATATAGCCCCTTATGTCTAATTCCTCTATTTATACCCATTTAAATTGCTTAATTGGGGGAAGAGTTACCGACCACAGTCACGTCTATTACATTGCCTCCTGTTAGAAAACGAAAACCGGAAGCCGGAAGTCATAACCTCACTGTTTATGTGCTGCATGCAGCTTCCAGACACACATACGCGCCTAGCCATGAATCACATGGCTCCATTTGCTGCTGATGGGATGATGTCATTATGCCTGTACATCCTGCAAAGCGTGATAATGTCACGAACATGGATCCCAGGCTGAGCGTCCACCCGAGCATGCGCGGGTGTTGAATGCAGTCACAGTGCCATCTCCCTTCCATACTAAGACGGGCTCAAAGTCTTAATAGAACCCATTTTTATGAAGTCCCTTACTACGGACATTCATCTATTGACTCACAGAAATACTACTATATTTAACATTAGGCTCCACATTTCATAAATACACATATACAGCAATATCGGGTATAGTAAGAGCAAAATAGAGAAGCACTTAACCATAAAAAAAGTTTCAAATACAAAAACAAAGACATATAGCATGTTATAAATTTGTATAAAACATGTAAGACTACCAAATGATAGTAGTAATATGGATAATCTAAATAAGAGCACCTTAAACAATTTTAAATCTTTACATATAATAAATATAATACTCTACATATAATAAAATATCTCCTTAGCAGCTATATATTGAGAATAATTTAATTTATAAAAACGGTGCTATTTCATAGTTGTCATTCAACCCATTAGGAACCATGGTATTTAATTGGAATATCCAATACATTTCATGCCTTGATAACTTGTTCTCACGATCACCTCCTCTAGGTCCTAGCTGTGCTAGATCTATAGATTTAAAGGATAGGCAATCCGGATTAGATGCATGAAAATTTTTAAAATGTCTAGCAACAGTATGAATATCTGCTTAATTCCAGATACTCCTTACATGTTCCTGAATTCTTATCTTGAGTTGTCTTTTCATTTTTCTGATGTATTTTAATTTACATAGACATTCTAAAATATAAATAACCCAGGCAGTATTACCATTTATGAAATCCTTAATTAGATACATTTTCGAATCATTAAAATTTGCTATGCTGCGAGTAATATGATGTTTACATTTACAAATATTGCAGTGGTTACATTTAAAAAACCCTTCAGTGGTTGGTCACAGACACCTTTCCTCTTCTCAGGCACCCTTAGTGGAAGCATACTAGGAGCAAGACAGTCCTTCAGATTCTTTGCTTTTTTTAAAAACTATTCTTGTCTTTTCGTGCTGTATTGTATTCAGAATAGTGTCCATCTTCAAAATGTCCCAATTTTTGAGCAAACTCTCCATATATCCTTCTCTCATTCATTGAATGGTGTGATAAAATTGATGATATTTAATCCCACTTCCTTGTTTTATAGACTAGAATATCTTCCCTTGGTGTCACATCCATCTTCCTTGTTGCCTCCTCCATTAATTTTTTAGGATATCCTCTTTCATCAAAACATTGTGCATATATTTGTAGTTGTTGTTTACACTTCTCTTCCTCACTGCAATTTCTTTTTACTCTACACAGTTAGAAGTAAGGGATATTCGTTTTCCAATGAGATGCATGTCCGCTCGTAAAATGTACATAAGAATTGGTATCCACCTTCTTAATTAAATTTGTGGTAATGATTTTATTATCCTTACTATGCAAGACAAGATCCAGGTATTCAATTTCTTCATAGCTTGTTTTATATGTAAAAGTTAAATCATAATCATTTCTCCTAATATGAGACATAAAACGATTAAAAGTATCCTCCGGACCATTCCATATTATTAAGATATCATCAATATAATGTTTCAAAAGCACCAAATTCTCTAAAAAGGGATTATTCTCATAAATAGGGATTATTCTCATAAACATATTTCTGTTCCCAGCTTCCCATATGTAAGTTTGCGAAGATTGTAATGAAAACTGTCCCCGTAGCTGTCCTGCAGACTTGGATATAAAATTGATCAAGAAATTTAAAATAATTATGTGTAAGAATAAAATTAATTAAAATGCAGATGAACTACTTATGTATGTTGGTCATTTCCCAATCCATCATCAAAAATTCCCTGCAGGATTCAATCCCCTTCCTATGATTGATTGAGGTGTACAATGATTGTACATCTCTGGTCACCCATATGTAACCTTCCTCTATTTATGTACATAAATAATTAATTTCTTCATTTGCATTTTGAGAGCGGAAGATGTTTGGATGTTAGTCTTGACAATGATCTGGTAGTGGACCAAAACATTGACATGGAATTTACAGTATACCCTTGTTTTGTGACATGAAAATTATTCCATTTGCTTATGAAGGCTAAAGATCTCATATAGTGTTAACAATAGATGACATATTTTTTTATATATATATATATATATATATATACACAACAATGAGCGGCACTCACGGCGTCTTTGTCAAATGATGCAATCGGAGACAGTCAAATCTTAGCAACGTTTCAATGCGTTATGCATTTTTCTCAAGCTTGAGAAAAATGCATAAAAATGCATAAAAATGCATAAAAATGCATAAAGCATTGAAACGTTGCTAAGATTTGACTGTCTCCGATTGCATCATTTGACAAAGACGCCGTGAGTGCCGCTCATTGTTGTGTACATACTGCTAGTTATAAGCGGACACCCGGTGCATGATTGAGAGCTGACGGGAGAGCCGGCACCTGCTGTTTTTTCTATATATATATATATATAGAACAAGTGGAAGGACTGCGGCACTCAGATTTAAAGATGAAAAAGATGCTAGTTTATTAGGACAAAGCCATCATCAAAAATGCCGTGTAGTGCCGACGTTTCGGTGCCTAGCACCGTTTTCAAGGCAGGCATGTACAGGTAGAACAAACAGTACACATAAATAAAACTCACCTAAATAGGGGAAGACAGTCACCGCCGCGGGAGAGCCGGGTCCGGCGTGCGCTTCCGCCTACCGAAGTCACGGGTGCGTCACATCCGGTGACGTCAGACGGGATCCGCACTGGTTACCTTGGCAACGCGTCCCGTCGTCCTGGCGACGCGTCTGTTTGCCGGTGCCAGCTGCAGGAGACCGCTGATTCATCTCCCCGGCCCTCACCGCAGGCGCCTGCATGTCAAACACAAAAGGCATAATTTGTTGGTGGGCTGAACATGAATCGACAGATATATAAACATAAACAGTAATGAGCATGAATACTTATCAATGTACATATTTGCTAATGCCCACTCCTATAGGATATGCCTATACTGGGCAGCAGATGATCACAATAGGCCAAACTTGCAGCATATGAGGCATAACTAGATGGAACAGTTACATGTGCTGGCATGTTTAGGATGCAGGTCACTTAAGGGGACTCTGTGCCAAAGTTATCAACGGAACACATTCCAATTAAGTCTCTCATTCATTCCGTTAGGGGCTACAGTGTTTAGGACGTGAATCCACCTGCTCTCGCATTTGAGCAGTTTACCATCGCGGTCGCCTCCTCTGATGGACACTGGTATGTGATCGATCAGAATGTGTTTTAATTGCGCTAGAGTGTGACCTGCAGTAAGGAAGTGGCGAGCCACAGGTTGTTCGGCCACCCTGGTCTTTAAAGCTTTACTGATGGCTGAACGATGGAGGGCCATACGTTCTCGTACTGTCCGTGTGGTTTTGCCCACATAGTACTTGTTGCATGGGCAGATTATAATGTAGACTACATGGGTGGAAAGGCATGATAATGCAAACTTGATCTGAAAGCTCTGATTAGTGTGTGGATGTTGAAAGCAGCTGCCTGTGAGCATATGATTGCAGGTAGTGCATCGTGGGCATTTATAGCAACCAGGTGGTCTTGTCATAAAATGTGGTTCCGCTGTTGTTTGGTTGAAGCCAGTGATGTCAGTGTGGACCACCATGTCGCGTATATTTCTGCCCCTTGTGAAACATGCCATCGGTCTTTTATTTCGAAAGCAAGGTAAATCCTTGTCTGTGGCCACAATCGGCCAGAGGGCCCTACTCGCCCTTTGCACGACCTGACTCGAGGTGGTGAATGCCATTTTCCATGGTAGGACTTGGTTGGTTGTACGGTCACGAGGGAGTAACAGTTGTTCACGGCCCATGGACAGGACATCTTGTTTTTGTTGTTTTAAAGCAGTGAGGCTGTAGCCCCTGGTGACAAATTTGTCAATAACATTGTCGATCCCTCTGGCAGCTATTGTAGGGTTGTCAGCAATTCTAGCCACTCGCATCATTTGGGACTTTGGCAAGCCTCGTTTGAGGGGTTTAGGGTGATGGCTGGAAGCCAACAGGAGTGTATTTCTATCCGTGGGCTTGGAGTATACCTCAGTGTGCAACCCGTCCGGTTGAAGTGTGACAAGGACATCTAAGTAGTGGATCGAGGACGTGCTGTGTTGGAAGGTCACCTTAATGGTAGACTCTCTACTGTTAATGCCCTCGACCATCTGGTGAAGCAGTTCTTCGCTACCGGTCCATAAGATGAACAAGTCATCGATGTAGCGCATGTAAATTTTAATGTGTCGTCGGTAGTCCTCATTAAGAAAAAACATGCTAGTCTCCTCATGGAACATAAAGATGTTCGCGTAACTCGGTGCCACATGGCTGCCCATGGCGCAGCCTGATAGTTGGCGGTAGAATTGCCCATTGTAGATGAAATAGTTTCTGGTAAGCGTAAGTTCCAAAAGCTGCATGAACAGTTCAATGTCCATGTCCTTAATGCTTTGCGCTTCGTAAAACCGTCTGGTGGCCATCAAACCCTGATGATGAGGGATGGATGTGTACAGGCTAGTGATGTCAAGCGTGCATAGTATGCTGTTAGATGGCACCTTGTCAATTGCTGTCAACCGCACGAGGAAATCCGTGGTGTCTTTAATCAGTGTGGATTGACTCATTACATGTGGTTGTAAGATACAGTCCAGGTACATGGAAATGGGATGATAGAGAGAATTGCGAGCTGAGATTATAGGTCGTCCGGGTGGTTGGGTCAGGTTTTTATGGATTTTAGGAACGGTATATAAAACCGGACAGACAGGGAATGGCTGTTGGAGTGCTTTCAGAAGTTTTGAGTCAACATCACCCCGCTGGTGTGCCAGTTGTAAAAGGTCTTGAAGTTCCTTTTGATATTGGATAGTTGGATCTCTGGGTAATAATTGGTATTCTGAAAGCACTCCAACAGCCATTCCCTGTCTGTCCGGTTTTATATACCGTTCCTAAAATCCATAAAAACCTGACCCAACCACCCGGACGACCTATAATCTCAGCTCGCAATTCTCTCTATCATCCCATTTCCATGTACCTGGACTGTATCTTACAACCACATGTAATGAGTCAATCCACACTGATTAAAGACACCACGGATTTCCTCGTGCGGTTGACAGCAATTGACAAGGTGCCATCTAACAGCATACTATGCACGCTTGACATCACTAGCCTGTACACATCCATCCCTCATCATCAGGGTTTGATGGCCACCAGACGGTTTTACGAAGCGCAAAGCATTAAGGACATGGACATTGAACTGTTCATGCAGCTTTTGGAACTTACGCTTACCAGAAACTATTTCATCTACAATGGGCAATTCTACCGCCAACTATCAGGCTGCGCCATGGGCAGCCATGTGGCACCGAGTTACGCGAACATCTTTATGTTCCATGAGGAGACTAGCATGTTTTTTCTTAATGAGGACTACCGACGACACATTAAAATTTACATGCGCTACATCGATGACTTGTTCATCTTATGGACCGGTAGCGAAGAACTGCTTCACCAGATGGTCGAGGGCATTAACAGTAGAGAGTCTACCATTAAGGTGACCTTCCAACACAGCACGTCCTCGATCCACTACTTAGATGTCCTTGTCACACTTCAACCGGACGGGTTGCACACTGAGGTATACTCCAAGCCCACGGATAGAAATACACTCCTGTTGGCTTCCAGCCATCACCCTAAACCCCTCAAACGAGGCTTGCCAAAGTCCCAAATGATGCGAGTGGCTAGAATTGCTGACAACCCTACAATAGCTGCCAGAGGGATCGACAATGTTATTGACAAATTTGTCACCAGGGGCTACAGCCTCACTGCTTTAAAACAACAAAAACAAGATGTCCTGTCCATGGGCCGTGAACAACTGTTACTCCCTCGTGACCGTACAACCAACCAAGTCCTACCATGGAAAATGGCATTCACCACCTCGAGTCAGGTCGTGCAAAGGGCGAGTAGGGCCCTCTGGCCGATTGTGGCCACAGACAAGGATTTACCTTGCTTTCGAAATAAAAGACCGATGGCATGTTTCACAAGGGGCAGAAATATACGCGACATGGTGGTCCACACTGACATCACTGGCTTCAACCAAACAACAGCGGAACCACATTTTATGACAAGACCACCTGGTTGCTATAAATGCCCACGATGCACTACCTGCAATCATATGCTCACAGGCAGCTGCTTTCAACATCCACACACTAATCAGAGCTTTCAGATCAAGTTTGCATTATCATGCCTTTCCACCCATGTAGTCTACATTATAATCTGCCCATGCAACAAGTACTATGTGGGCAAAACCACACGGACAGTACGAGAACGTATGGCCCTCCATCGTTCAGCCATCAGTAAAGCTTTAAAGACCAGGGTGGCCGAACAACCTGTGGCTCGCCACTTCCTTACTGCAGGTCACACTCTAGCGCAATTAAAACACATTCTGATCGATCACATACCAGTGTCCATCAGAGGAGGCGACCGCGATGGTAAACTGCTCAAATGCGAGAGCAGGTGGATTCACGTCCTAAACACTGTAGCCCCTAACGGAATGAATGAGAGACTTAATTGGAATGTGTTCCGTTGATAACTTTGGCACAGAGTCCCCTTAAGTGACCTGCATCCTAAACATGCCAGCACATGTAACTGTTCCATCTAGTTATGCCTCATATGCTGCAAGTTTGGCCTATTGTGATCATCTGCTGCCCAGTATAGGCATATCCTATAGGAGTGGGCATTAGCAAATATGTACATTGATAAGTATTCATGCTCATTACTGTTTATGTTTATATATCTGTCGATTCATGTTCAGCCCACCAACAAATTATGCCTTTTGTGTTTGACATGCAGGCGCCTGCGGTGAGGGCCGGGGAGATGAATCAGCGGTCTCCTGCAGCTGGCACCGGCAAACAGACGCGTCGCCAGGACGACGGGACGCGTTGCCAAGGTAACCAGTGCGGATCCCGTCTGACGTCACCGGATGTGACGCACCCGTGACTTCGGTAGGCGGAAGCGCACGCCGGACCCGGCTCTCCCGCGGCGGTGACTGTCTTCCCCTATTTAGGTGAGTTTTATTTATGTGTACTGTTTGTTCTACCTGTACATGCCTGCCTTGAAAACGGTGCTAGGCACCGAAACGTCGGCACTACACGGCATTTTTGATGATGGCTTTGTCCTAATAAACTAGCATCTTTTTCATCTTTAAATCTGAGTGCCGCAGTCCTTCCACTTGTTCTATCAAATTTCTACTGAAGGCACCGCAACAAACAGATATCAGCCACGAGTGACGGTTCTTTCTTGCACACTATATATATATATATATATATATATATAGAGAGAGAGAGAGAGAGAGAGAGAGAGACCATAAACAAATGCACACTCCTCAATAAATCTTAGATGGTGCTCCCTTAAGTTTTTTCCTTCTTAGGTCCAGAGTATTTACTGTTGTGGGTAAAGGGCACACAAACACTGTAGTAAAGTTATGTAAATTTATTAATTTCAAGAAAAAGCACACTTTAAAAATCCATGTCGGTGGCAATGGTGAAGGAAAGAAGCTCATGTATCCATAGTAATTCAAGCAACAAAGATTTCACTTAAGTTCAAGAAATTTTCAACATCAATGCAACACTGAAAAAAAGATTATTGAAAGCAAACATATCAGTTGTTGACCTCGGTCATCAAATGACCGTCATAGACTTCTGCATCCTAGCACAAATCACCACTGCTGCCACAGCCATCCACATACACCTTAATGGGAATGAACCTTATATACCAAATGAAAAATCATTCAATTACCTCATTCCACACCTCCTTACTCACAGGTGCTCTGACATGCCTTCCACTAGTCCAGCATGCGTTCCAGCGCACTGCGCATGTGCCCTTTCTGGCCAAACAGTACTTTCTGCACTGGCGTCTCCTAGACACCATAGTAATATACAGTCCGCTTGCCTGAGCGACTCTTGTCCCCGCCTTGTGAGTCATCACCTATCTCACTTCCGGGGGTGGTGCTGGCTCATACTACTGAACACACTCTGTTAATGGTTACCATGGAAACCCTTGTCCACGTATCTCAGGTACAATCCTGCATTAAATAGACAGGGAAACCAGACCACATTGAGTTATCAGCCTAAATCGTATCAAACCAAAACACCATTAATGTACTTCACCTCTGCGGGTGACACCGGTCAGGTTAATATATATATCATAATAAATGTCCATCAGAGACGCAGACCGTTACCTGTTGTTACTGTCCTCAGCTACCTTTGCATGCGTGCGACAGGTACAATCCTGCAGCACACAACAAGGCGAGCCATGACCCATTAGGTGAACGTCAGCAATCGCAACCATTATTTGGACCATGTCGGCGCACTGCTGTCGGCAACACAAGCTAAGGGAGTAAAGCATGTCGTATAAAACCACCTGTGTACAAAAAAATCCCATTTATGAACAAAAAAATTAAAATTAAACAGAATTCTAATTGGTTACCCAAAGGTGTATGTGGTAGGTTAATGGCCACAGTCTAAAAAAATGTATTTATAGTGATAAATATCATACCATTTCACCTAAAAACCTTTAAACATATAGATCTATCAAGACTAACAAATACATGGATATCTAGAAACATCCATTGTCACATAATAAACCGCAATTAATTCAGTCATATGTATGTAGTGTTCGTAGACTCAAATGTGTACTCTACTATTATTCACAGAAAGCAACAAAAGTTAATATTTTCATTAAGGCCTCACGGTACCCTTGTATCAAGTCTTTACATCCACTTGGCCTCCCTTTGTAGGAGTAAACGTCCACGGTCACCCCCAGACTCGTTTTAGGGATGTGGTCTATGATCATGCTTTTCAAAGAAGCAACCTGATGACCTTTCTCTAGGAAATGTCTTGCTACCGGCTTATCGCTCTGTTTATTCATCAAGGCTTGCCTAATGGACAGACGGTGATTAGCCATTCTTTCTCGGAATGTTGTGGTAGTCTTTCCCACATAATAAAGCCCGCAGGGGCATATCAAGATGTAAATAATATGGTAGTCAAACATGTAAAGTAATGCTTAATGGGTATTTTCTTCCCATTATGGGGATGTGCAAAGGTTTTTCCAACTAGAATACCATTACACGTCATACATCCATGGCAGCGATAACAGCCTTGTTTGTTTACATTAAGCCAAGTCCGTTGTGCATTGATGTCAAAATGTTTAGTGGGTTGCATTAGCAACTGCTTTAAATTAGGTCCTCTTGAATAAGAGATCGAAGGTTTATTGCCAATCTGCTTCAAAGCTTTGTCCGTACCCACAATCAGCCAATTCTTCTTAACAGCACGTGCGAATGCCAGTGCATTTACGTCATATTGCGTGGTAACCACCATCCTGTTGGAAATTTTTGACATTTTCTCATGGTGTCCTTGAGTGAAAATGTGTCTCGCTCTTTTGAGTGCCCTTTTAATCGTCCCAGATGTATATCCCCTCTGTTCAATTTTCACAGCCATTTCATAGAGTTGAGCCTCAGCTAATTCACTATGTGTATTGTTTCTGAGGACCCTTAGGAACTGGGAAATAGGGAGGCCATCCTTCAAGGATTTCGGATGGTGACTTGTTGAATACAATAGTGTATTTCTATCTGTGTCTTTTCGATAGATTGTTGTACCTAATCTGTTATTTTGACGAAATATAGATACATCGAGAAATTCAATCTGGTCGGATTGGATATTGCATGTGAAGCGAATGGGAGTGTCTAGACAATTCAGTGCATTCACCATGTTGACAAAACTGTCCTTGGTGTACCCCCAAATGGTAAAAAATATCATCTATGAATCTGTAATAGTGCAGAATGCTGGGACCATAGACGTGGTAGATGTAACTTTCCTCGTATTGCGTCATAAAAATATTCGCGTACGCCGGCACCAAATTAGAACCCATAATGGTCCCAGCATTCTGCACATAAAATGACTCTCCATATTGGAAATTATTCAAAGTGAGAACAGTCATAATCATCTCACATAAAAATTCAACTGGTGGACCGACAAAATCAACATCCATTACCGCTCGTATTACCGCATCTACCCCCTCCTCATGCGGTATCACAGTGTACAAAGATGAGATGTCCATTGTTGCAAATATACAATCCTGCACAGACAGATTTATCTCTTTAAGTCTGTTGAGAAAATCCCCTATGTCCTAAATATAGCTCCTGCTTCTCACTACAATTGGTTGAAGCAAAAAAATCTATATATTTTACAAGTGGTTGTAAAACTGATCTTTCAGCAGAAACTATCGGTCGGCCTGGGGGTCTCTCAACAGACTTATGAATCTTAGGGAAACAATACAAAATGGGACACACAGGGTGTTCAACCATCAACAGTGAAACCAGTTTCTCGTCCAACCAATTGTTCATCAAGCCCAAATTCAACAGTTTATCAACCTCTTTCTTAATGTCACACATGGGATTGTGTGTCATTTTCCTATATGTTTGACTATCCACTAATTGAGACCTCACGTCATCATCATAATATTGATAGTCCAGAACAACAACACCTCCCCCTTTGTCCACATTGCGGATAACTATCTCTTGGTTGGCCTGCAATGACTTGATGGCCCTCTGCTGCTCTGGACTAACATTACGATAGTGACGTGATGTCCTAGTCATATCGGTAAAATCACTCTCCACCATTCTCAGGAATGTTTTTATACTGGGATATGTACTTTATGGATCATATTGCTCAGTTTAGACAATCCAAATGAATTGCCATCCGTGACTGTTGACTGCGTGTCTTTAAAATATTCCCTTAACCGCAATTTGCGGCCAATTTTGTGCAAATCCACCTGCATATCAAAGGATTCACGTGTAAATGTAGGAACAAATGAAAGCCCTAATGTTAATAACAATAATTCGGCCCCAGTTAACTCATACCTGGACAAATTAACAGCACAAATCGATAAATATAAAAAGGGAGTTAATCACCTTTAAGAAAAACAAATTGGAAACAGTGCAAAATGATTATAAAAATCACACTGTTTATAGGTGGTTAACAGGTGAATCCAACAGAGTCAATACAGAGTGCCTTTTTCAGTAGACTCCTCATATTCCTCCTCAGAAGCCGAAAATAACGAAAAATTACCACTGAGTGGTCAGGCTTTTTCAGGAGTGACAGCGAACACTACAGACACAGGAGGCAAGAAACTAAGAAGGGGCGCACAAGGAGGGGGCTCAGGAAGAAGGGTAAGAAAGAAATAATGTCAAATAATGTCTTCAATTTGTCCAGGTATGAGTTAACTGGGGCCGAATTATCATTAATAGCATTAGGGCTTTCGTTTATTCCCACATTTACACATGAATCCTTTGATATGCAGGTGTATTTGTACAAAATGGGCCGCAAATTGTGGTTAAGGGAATATTTTAAAGACACGCAGTCAACAGTCACGGATGGCAATTTATTCGGATTGTCTAAACTGAGCAATTTTGATCCATTAAGTACAAATCCCAGTATAAAAACATTCCTGAGAATGGTGGAGAGTGATTTTACCGATATGACTAGGACATCACGTCACTATCGTAATGTTAGTCCAGAGCAGCAGAGGGCCATCAAGTCATTGCAGGCCAACCAAGAGATAGTTATCCGCAATGTGGACAAAGGGGGAGGTTTTGCTGTTCTGGACTATCAATATTATGATGATGATGATGATGATGACGTGAGGTCTCAATTAGCGGATAGTCAAACATATAGGAAAATGACACACAATCCCATGTGTGACATTAAGAAAGAGGTTGATAAACTGTTGAATTTGGGCTTGATGAACAATTGGTTGGACGAGAAACTGGTTTCACTGTTGATGGTTGAACACCCTGTGTGTACCATTTTGTATTGTATCCCTAAGATTCATAAGTCTGTTGAGAGACCCCCAGGCCGACCGATAGTTTCTGTTGAAAGATCAGTTTTACAACCACTTGTAAAATATATAGATTTTTTGCTTCAACCAATTGTAGTGAGCAGCAGGAACTATATTCAGGATACAGGGGATTTTCTCAACAGACTTAAAGAGATAGATCTGTCTGTGCAGTATTGTATATTTGCAATAATAGATGTCTCATCTTTGTACACTGTGAGACCGCCTGAGGCGGGGCTAGATGCGGTAATACGAGCGGTAATGGATGTTGATTTTGTCGGTCCACCAGTTGAATTTTTATGTGAGATGATTATGACTGTTCTCACTTTGAATAATTTCCAATATAGAGAGTCGTTTTATGTGCAGAATGCTGGGACCGCGATGGGTTCTAATTTGGTGCCGGCGTACGCAAATATTTTTATGACGCAATAAAAGGAAAGTTACATCTACCCCGTCTATGGACCCAGCATTCTGCACTATTACAGATTCATAGATGATATTTTCATCATTTGGGGGAACACCAAGGACAGATTTGTCGACATGGTGAATGCACTGAATTGTCTAGACACTCTCATTCGCTTCACATGCAATATCCAGTCCGACCAGATTGAATTTCTCGATGTATCTATATTTCGTCAAAAAAAACAGATTAGGTACAACAATCTATCGAAAAGACACAGATAGAAATACACTATTGTATTCAACAAGTCACCATCCGAAATCCTTGAAGGATGGCCTCCCTTTCTCCCAGTTCCTAAGGGTCCTCAGAAACAATACACATAGTGAATTAGCTGAGGCTCAACTCTATGAAATGGCTGTGAAATTTGAACAGAGGGGATATACATCTGGGACGATTAAAAGGGCACTCAAAAGAACGAAACACATTTTCACTCAAGGACACCATGAGAAAACGTAAAAAATTTCCAACAGGACGGTGGTTACCACTCAATACGATGTAAATGCACTGGCATTCGCACGTGCTGTTAAGAAGAATTGGCCGAATGTGGGTACGGACAAAGCTTTGAAGCAGATTGGCAATAAACCTTTGATCTCTTATTCAAAAGGACCTAATTTAAAGCAGTTGCTAATGCAACCCACTAAACATTTTGACATCAATGCACAACGGACTTGGCTTAATATAAACAAACAAGGCTGTTATCGCTGCCATGGATGTACGACATGTAATGGTATGCTAGTTGGAAAAACCTTTGCACATCCCCATAATGATAGATTCAAGGAAAGGGGAAAGGGTGTAGAGCCTCTGCACTGGACTTATATCAGGTTATTAACACTTTATGATGAACTAACAAAATACCCCAATTTTCATATATTTTTTTGAGCCAATTCATGGTATTATGTGGGGGTTCCGCCATAGACAATAAATTGGAAGAGAAGTACTGGAAAGAAAAGGATTGTCTCTTTGTTGGCGCACTTTCAAGAAAAAGGTAAATATATTTAAAATATAACTTTTAATTTCATATAATTAAAATGCCTGAGAGCGTGAAAAATCATGAGACAACAATCACAAACATTACATATAATAAAATATAATAACAACAGGTCCTCCTATGTGTCTTTATTGTATTTATATGACTTTATAGTTCCTAAGTGTGTGCAATAATAACTTAGAAGTAACCGCAACTTGTTGATTATTCTGATTAAACCCTTGTTGGTTAGGATGCCTGTATCAATTCAAATTATGAAAGGGTATAATGATATATCCAATGATGATTAAGAATTTGCGGCTACATCTTTATTCCATATCCATACCTATGCACATATACATGGAACCGAAATGCATCTGTCCTACACACAGTGACAGTGAACAATTATTACAGCATGTGATTTAACAGTTGTAACTCAATTATGGCTCCACTGTTTCTCTCTCAGAGGGTTTGTTCCACCCCAAATCTGTGATAATTATAACACAGTCCCAAAAATAATTATTAGCACTGAGGCTGCAGATTGCTCATAGGTCCTCTGTTGACCAGTCACATATATGCTGCTGTATTTATTGGTTATACAGAGTATCTTACAGAGGTATGTACGTGTCAGGTATACAACACCACCACATGAATTGTTGAGTGAATGTGAGCTGTCTACAGTGTGTGTATAAGCTCATTTATCCATCATGTGGCTGGAATGCTACGACAGTTATAACTGGTACTGGGGGTTTTCGTACCCTTAAACAGGGATGAACTGTTATGCCCCTCCCTTGCATAATATAACATGCGGGAGACATTGGTATTAGCTGTTATAAAATACACCTGCCCCACATGAGCCTCCGTTAAACACTCATACGTAAATTCCTATATTCATTTGCTGTGCAGATATAGAGTAAATGTAAGCTGTCTGTAGTGTACATTTATTACACAAAGTATCCACAGCCTGAGTACTGTGCTGGCTCCTCATTTGTGTCTCTCTCATGTAACTAATCTGTTGCTGTTTTGAAAATTGCAACAATCCATAACTCTTACGGTGTTGTTCTAAACATTGCAACAGTTACTTCTGGAGTTGCAGGTTTACAATTAATTTGTTGTTAGAGCTGCAGATTGACAATTTCTTTATTATAGTTGAACTGTGTAACCGTTTCTGGCATGTACTGTCCTGCTGGAAATATTTGTATACACTTTAACAAGATGCAGTCCCACCACATGAGCTTTTTACTGGAAATAAACTGTGTTACTATGTGTGTTTGTTGCACAGAATTACCATAGCCTACATTGGGCTATATCGATATATTGAGCTGATTTAAATTACCAGCATATATTCATATATGAGCTATCACTGTGTGTATCTATTGCACTGATTTTCCCATATCAACACTGAGCTACAACTGTATGCTGGACTGGTTTGGTCAGGCATGCTTATACTGGTATATTGAGACTCTAATTCTACCTCATATTAAGCATCAGGTCCCGCTGTTAAACACATTTTAATTATTAAATTCTATTTACTATGATAAACACCGGTCCTGTCTCCTTCCCTGACTACCAATATATTATGCTGATTTAAATTACCAGCATATATTCTTATGTGAGCTATCACTGTGTGTGTCTATTGTACTGGTTTTCACCATACCAACACTGAGCTACATCTGCATGCTGGACTGGTTTTTAAATTCTATTCATCATGATAAGCACCGGTCCTATCCCCTTCCCTGACTACAAACACGTTCCATGAATTGTACATAGTATTTAAGACTACATGAATAAGCTAAGCATTGCACATACAATCATTTCTTAATGTGGACACATAAGCAGGTGAGCTGGCGTGCTAACGCCGCTCTGTAACGTTTCAGTGCGGCATACAGTTGTAGCTCAGTGTTGATATGGGAAAATCAGTGCAATAGATACACACAGTGATAGCTCATATATGAATATATGCTGGTAATTTAAATCAGCTCAATATATCGATATAGCCCAATGTAGGCTATGGTAATTCTGTGCAACAAACACACATAGTAACACAGTTTATTTCCAGTACAAAGCTCATGTGGTGGGACTGCATCTTGTTAAAGTGTATACAAATATTTCCAGCAGGACAGTACATGCCAGAAACGGTTACACAGTTCAACTATAATAAAGAAATTGTCAATCTGCAGCTCTAACAACAAATTAATTGTAAACCTGCAACTCCAGAAGTAACTGTTGCAATGTTTAGAACAACACCGTAAGAGTTATGGATTGTTGCAATTTTCAAAACAGCAACAGATTAGTTACATGAGAGAGACACAAATGAGGAGCCAGCACAGTACTCAGGCTGTGGATACTTTGTGTAATAAATGTACACTACAGACAGCTTACATTTACTCTATATCTGCACAGCAAATGAATATAGGAATTTACGTATGAGTGTTTAACGGAGGCTCATGTGGGGCAGGTGTATTTTATAACAGCTAATACCAATGTCTCCCGCATGTTATATTATGCAAGAGAGGGGCATAACAGTTCATCCCTGTTTAAGGGTACGAAAACCCCCAGTACCAGTTATAACTGTCGTAGCATTCCAGCCACATGATGGATAAATGAGCTTATACACACACTGTGGACAGCTCACATTCACTCAACAATTTATGTGGTGGTGTTGTATACCTGACACGTACATACCTCTGTAAGATACTTTGTATAACCAATAAATACAGCAGCATATATGTGACTGGTCAACAGAGGACCTATGAGCAATCTGCAGCCTCAGTGCTAATAATTATTTTTGGGACTGTGTTATAATTATCACAGATTTGGGGTGGAACAAACCCTCTGAGAGAGAAACAGTGGAGCCATAATTGAGTTACAACTGTTAAATCACATGCTGTAATAATTGTTCACTGTCACTGTGTGTAGGACAGATGCATTTTGGTTCCATGTATATGTGTATAGGTATGGATATGGAATAAAGATTTAGCCGCAAATTCTTAATCATCATTGGCTATATCATTATACCCTTTCATAATTTGAATTGATACATGCATCCTAACCAACAAGGGTTTAATCAGAATAATCAACAAGTTGCGGTTACTTCTAAGTTATTATTGCACACACTTAGGAACTATAAAGTCATATAAATACAATAAAGACACATAGGAGGACCTGTTGTTATTATATTATATTATATAATGTTTGTGATTGTTGTCTCATGATTTTTCACGCTCTCAGGCATTTTAATTATATGAAATTAAAAGTTATATTTTAAATATATTTACCTTTTTCTTGAAAGTGCGCCAACAAAGAGACAATCCTTTTCTTTCCAGTACTTCACATCCCCATAATGGGAAGAAAATACCCATTAAGCATTACTTTACATGTTTGACTACCATATTATTTACATCTTGATATGCCCCTGCGGGCTTTATTATGTGAGAAAGTCTACCACAACATTCCAAGAAAGAATGGCTAATCACCGTCTGTCCATTAGGCAAGCCTTGATGAATAAACAAAGCGATAAGCCGGTAGCAAGACATTTCCCGGATAAAGGTTATCAGGTTGCTTCTTTGAAAAGCATGATCATAGACCACATCCCTAAAACGAGTCGGGGGTGACCGTGGACGTTTACTCCTACAAAGGGAATCCAAGTGGATGTATAGACTTGATACAAGGGTACCGTGAGGCCTTAATAAAAATATTAACTTTTGTTGCTTTCTGTGAATAATAGTAGAGTACACATTTGAGTCTACGAACACTACATACATATGACTGAATTAATTGCGGTTTATTATGTGACGATGGATGTTTCTAGACATCCATGTATTTGTTAGTCTTGATAGATCTATATGTTTAAAGGTTTTTAGGTGAAATGGTATGATATTTGTCACTATAAATACATTTTTTAAAACTGTGGCCATTAACCTACCACATAACCAATTAGAATTCTGTTTAATTTTTAATTTTTTGTTCATAACTGGGATTTTTTGTACACAGGTGGTTTTATATGACATGCTGTACTCCCTTAGCTGGTGTTGCCGACAGCAGTGCGGTGCGCTGACATGGTCCAAATAATGGTTGCGATTGCTGACGTTCACCTAATGGGTCATGGCTCGCCTTGTTGTGTGCCGCAGGATTGTACCTGTCGCACGCGTACAAAGGTAGCCGAGGACAGTAACAACAGGTAACGGTCTGCGTCTCTGATGGACATTTACTGTATTATGATATATTAACCTGACCGGTGTCACCCGCAGAGGTGAAGTACATTAGTGGTGTTTTGGTTTGATACGATTTAGGCTGATAACTCAGTGTGGTCTGGTTTCCCTGTCTGTGAAATGTAGGATTGTACCTGAGATACGTGGACAAGGGTTTCCATGGTAACCATTAACAGAGTGTGTTCAGTAGTATGAGCCAGCACCACCCCCGGAAGTGAGATAGGCGATGACTCACAAGGCGGGGACATGAGTCGCTCAGGCAAGCGGACTGTATATTACTATGTTGTCTAGGAGACGCCAGTGCAGGAAGTAGCCTGTTTGGCCAGAAAGGGCACATGCGCAGTGCGCTGGAACGCATGCTGGACTAGTGGAAGGCATGTCAGAGCACCTGTGAGTAAGGAGGTGTGGATTGAGGTAATTGAATGATTTTTCATTTGGTATATAAGGATCATTCCCATTAAGGTGTATGTGGATGGCTGTGGCAGCAGTGGTGATTTGTGCTAGGATGCAGGAGTCTATGACGGTCACTTGATGACCGAGGTCGACAACTGATAAGTTTGGCTTTCAATAATCTTTTTTTCAGTGTTGCATTGATGTTGAAAATTTCTTGAACTGAAGTGAAATCTTTTTTACTTGAATTACTATGGATACATGAGCTTCTTTCCTTCACCATTGCCATCGACATGGATTTTTAAAGTGTGCTTTTTCTTGGAATTAATAAATTTACATAACTTTACTACAGTGTTTGTGTGCCCTTTACTCACAACAGTATATATATATATATATATATATATATATATATATTCCAATATATTGTATTGGAAAATCTATATATCTATATGAATATATCTGCATATCTATATGTAATGTAAATGTATATATTTATATATATATATATTAGAGATTTGCCCAGCCCCCATGTGTTTTGGTTTTGGTTCTACTGTAATTCTTCATTGTGTTTTGGTAAAACCGCCCTCAAGTGTTTTGGTTCAGATTTGTTTTTTTGTTCCGTTTTTGTTCCTTTATAGTCGATAAAAATCAATAAATATTCATAAATGTTTTTATAAAATTGATAAAAACCGGCTAAAATCATGTAATTTGGACATGTTTACATATATTTAAAAGGAGAGGTAATTATCATGGGATGCTTTAATCCTCCTGATGTAAACTGAGAGGTGCCTGTTGCTAGTTCCACTAGAAGTAGGGACATTTTTAATTCCTTGCAGGGCATCCCTCCACCAACTGGTGAGGGAGCCCACTCGGAAAGATACAATATTAGACTAAATACTTACAAATGGAGACAGAAAATCTGAAGTAAAAGTGGGTGACACCTGGGATACAGTGATCATCAAGCAGTATGGTTCAGCATAAAGACAGAGACTGACTCATCCCATACAAAAACAAAGGTGTTAGAGTTTAGGAAGGCTGATTTTGTAGAGATGGGAAAATGTGTAAGCTATTCTTTGGCAAAGTGGAGGAACTTGGAAGGAGTATAGGAAAGGTGGGAAACATTAAAAAGTGCAATAGTAAAGGCAACAGACCTTTGTATCAAAAGTGATAGAAAAAACATGAGGAAAAGGAAACAAGAATGGTTTGTGAAAGATGTAGCAAGTATTGTGAAAGCAAAAAGATGGCTTTTAGGAAATATAAGTAGAAGACAAAGAGATTCAGTATATCTTGTTAGACAGAATGAGACTAAGAAGGTAATCAGATGTGCAAAGGCACAATCTGAGGAGAAAATGGCCCAGTTAGTGGGTAAAGGAGGCAAAACTTTTTCTTAGGTATATAAGCGAAAGGAGAAAAATAAAAGGTGAAATAATAAGACTAAAAACAGAGACTGACAGTCTTGTTGGGGGACACTATGTAATAGCAGATCATCTTAATAATTATTTTTGCTCATTATTCAGTGCTGAAAGGGAGGGGAAGGGGCCACAGTTAAGTTGCAGAGATATTCAGAAAAATGAAACAAGTACATTTACAGAGTAGAAGGTACTAATAAAACTCTCAAAGCTGAAAGTGAATAAATCAATGGGGCCATATGGGATATATCCAAGGCATATAAAAGAGCTTAAAGGGGTCCTGGTAGCACCATTAACATATTTGTTCAACCAGTCACTAGCGACAGGAGTAATTCCAGAGGACTGGAAAAGCACGAACATAGTCCCACTGCACAAAAGTGGAAGAAGGGAAGAGGCAAACAACTACCGACCAGTGAGGTTTACATCAATAGTAGGGAAATTGATGGAAACATTCTTAAAAGAAAGAGTTGCATATTATCTTAATCCAGCAATTTACAGGATCCCAAACAGCATGGATTCACTGGAGGGAGATCATGTCAAACAAACGTTATTGACTTTTTTGACTTTGTGACTAAAGTAATAGATAAATGTGGGACCATAGATATATGTTATCTGGACTTTAGTAAGGCTTTTGACACTGTACCACATTGAAGACTGCTAAATAAACTTGAAAGCATGGGATTGGATACTAAAATGATTGAATGGATAAGATCTTGGTTGCAGGATAGACAACAGGTTGTTGTAGTAAATGGAGTGCATTCACAGGAAGGAAATGTTACCAGTAGAGTACCTCAGGGATCTGTACTGGGACCAGTGCTTTTTAATATCTTTATTGGTGACATTGCAAATATCATTAAAGAGAAAATATGTCTTTTTGCAGATGACACAAAGGTATGCAACAGGGTAGACACACCAGGAGGGATAAAACAAATGATTGATGATCCACTGCAGGTAGACTAGAGGAATGGTCAAGAGCATGGCTAATAATACCGCAGGAGCAAAATTACCCCCAATTCTGTGATTTTAGCCATTTTTATGTTTTTTTTCAAAAATCATCCAGATCCAAAACCAAAACACGAATGGGTGGTTTTGGCAAAACCAAGCCAAAACCAAAACACGAAAGTGGAATTAGAACCAAAACCAAAACACAAAACACGAAAAGTGCCCGCCGCACATCTCTACAATAACAGGAAATAACAGTACACATGATACACCTGTATGCTCTGGTGAATATACCTAGACTGGGCCAAGGATTAAAACGTACATTATACTGTGAGAAACAAGTGATGACTAAAAAGGTTCTCAGTCCAGGTCTATCTCGTTTCGTTACAAATGTATAATATATGTTAGCTAACAAACATGATTTCCATTTATATTAGGTACAGTAGACTTATAATGGTGTTTTGCAATTTAGATTTTGTTTATGTTCCCCCCACCTTCTGCATTTCACCTGTGTTCCACTCCTCACTTAGTATTTGCAGTATCTGACTCCACAGCTCCTGAGTGCTACTTGTTTTCCTCTGTCTGGTTCACAATTTTCCCCTCTCCCTTTACTTTTGCTTTGACTGGAGTCACTTCTCCACCATCCTTGATCTTGTCTGTTTGTCTCTCTTCCCTGGTCCATCCATGTCTGTAAAAAGGTTATAGGTATGGCCCTCCCTGCCATCTGCAGGCCACCATATTCAATAAAACAAATTGCTAGGTACTTATCATCATGGTCAATATATGAGCAGCACTACTGGCTCCCCTCCTCCACTAACTCACTGCGTCGTTAAGCGTGGCATGCTAAAATGAGATATCATGATGTCATGATGCCTCAATTCCCAAACCATGAGAAAATGAAGAGCCAAAAATAGGATCTGTTTCCCCCCTCATAGCTATACCCAGTCCGGAAGTAGACCATACATGCACAGGCTGTGTCAGTTATATAAAATGTCAGTTATGTTCCAAACACATTTTTTATTGATGACTGATAATGATCATTCAGATTTTCTGTAACTGCTATCATCGCGGCTGTTTTGCGTTCACAAGTGCTTACATTTTGGGTAAATTGCCCAGCATTCATTGAAGATTGATTGACTTTACACCTTACTGTTTGGTCATTGTTTTTCTAACCAATTGAATTCTTTGTAGTACACTTCTGACAAATATACCTAAGGACACATGAAAAATGAATAGAGCACTTTAGTTTATAGTGCTATCTACAGTATTTCAAAGCTTTAATATATTGGAACCTACTTGAAACAGTATGATCTAAACAATTTAAGATTACGTTTATTCCATAACAAAGTGTGCATAAAGCATACATTAAACATAGAAAAATTCCATTCAATATTTTATTAAACTTTTTTCCATTATTTGTCCAGAAGGTCATTTTATATCTCTTATACACAGGAAAACCAATTTATTGAAACATTTAGTAATTTAGTGCTTTAGTGCTTTATGATAGCAACTGACTATTTGAAAAAGTAATTTGAATGCAAACCTACTATAATTTTATAACAGAAAGAGAAGCTCTACGTCTGAAAGTCATTCCTTATCTGTTGAGCAGGTTAACAAAAGAAGTAAATGAAAAGAAATAGTACTGAATCTATCAATGTTTCGGCATTATGTCATTTTATTATTACTGTACATTGTACATTCTACACTAATTGTGTCATTATTTAGAAACCAGAATCAATTTAACTTTCTTTGTTTTATTAAATGACATATTGCCATTGATTTCTGAAAATCAGCTCATATCTAAGCAGACTTAATAAGGGCCTAATTCCGACCTGATCGCAAAAGTAAAACTTTCTCTAATGGGCAAAACCATGTGCACTGTAGGTGGGGCAAATGTAACATGTGCAGAGAGAGTCAGATTTGGGTGGGTTATAGTGTTTCTGTGCAGGGTAAATACTGGCTGCTTTATTTTTACACTGCAATTAAGATTTCAGTTTGAACACACCCACCCAAATCTAATAACCGCTTTCACATCGCTAACCCGTTAATGAACCGGCTTTTGAACACACTTCTAACCCGGTTCTGAACACGTTATACCCCTTTCACATCGCATTTTGGAGCCGTGTTATTACTGGGTTATTCCCGGTTTGGTGCCTTTCACACTGAACCCGGTTCACCCATGGAAAACAGTGTGATGTCATTTTAAATTGACTTTTCTGTCTCACATTGATGAGGTTTGAAAGGTTTTGAAAGGTATTACAAGGAGGGGCTGGGGAGTGCTCAGAAGTGCAACAATCATGGCCGACATATCACATTTGGCTGGAGGATAAGCTAACAGGTGTCGTAAGTGCTGTGTGGCCAAATATGGTGGCACACTGCTCGTAATATTGCCACTCCATATGGGTAGCACCACTTCTATTTCGGTTGCGGTCGTGGACCTTATTGAAATTCCTTTTAAAGGACTTTCATTTATTTATTACCTGCTGTGAGGTACGCTGGAAACCAGAGGCTGCAAGCATCTTTGTGATGTTTTTATAGGTTATTGCATCCTTTACAGTCCCTGCAATTTGGTTGGCGATTTCAGCTTCCCCTCTTATCCTCAACAACTTCCTAACTTCATCCTCACTCCAGGTTGCCATAATGTCCAAGCACTGTAGCACTGTGAATGCAGTATAAATAAAGACTCACTGTTTACTCACTGTTATTTCTGGGTTGAGACTGGTGACATCATGCAGGGACACAACCTATCACCTCCTTTAAAGATTCCCGGGTTGAATATACCGGGTCTGAGGCTTTCACACTGCCAAATGAACCGGTTCCGAACCGTGTAGGATCCTTCTTTTTACATGGGTTGAAATACCGGGTTGTTTGACACTGGATCCGGGCATGCGCACACTGGTTCATCAATAAGTCAGTCAGCGCATGCCCGGAAAAGCAGAATCCGGATGCGCATGCGCCAAACGGCCAGGGGGAGCGCAGCGATCAGAGAACACAGTGGCCGCGGCGGTGAGGAAGAGGAAGAAGGGGATGAGAAAGCAGACGGGGGAGCGGCGGGCAGCGGAGCGGGGGCGGCGCAGAGAAAAGTGCAGTTATCGCGATGGTGGAGGTTAGTACATCCCGCCCCCAGTAACTGGAGATTTGTCATGGTGTTAAAAAGTGGTTATCCCATTTGTGTATCAGTGAGTGTCCTGGTTTTGGAAAACGGACTGCATGTAGTAACTGTTGGATGCGGTGACATTACAGGTAGCACCCCTACTGATGAGACTGTGGGAGGAGTGCATATTGCTTTAACCACTTGCCTGGCATGGTGGCATCAGATACGACCACACCAGCAAGTGCTTTATCTGACCTGGTCGCTCAGGATGCGACCAGTCAGACAGACAGTGTTAGCAGCGTCAGGGAAGGGAAATTTCCCTCTGATGCTGCTGTCAGAGGGACCGGAAGGTACAGGCCAATCTCTATCGCCCCCTACATCCAGTGTCGGACTGGGGCATGTAGGGCCCACCGGGGAGATGCAGTATTAGGGGCCCATGTTAGGGGTGTGACAAGTCTGCAGAGGGGGTGTGGCCTTCCACCTCATTGGTTTGAGTACCATTAGAGAGTGCAAGGTCTGGGCCCCTTCATAAATATGTACAGTGAATTCAGCTGCTGCATGCATGATAATGTACCAGATTAATAACAGATTAATAACAGCAATGCACTGTAGAAAATACACCATCAAGTACATAGTCTAGAACCTGATCCTTAGAGTAGGAGGTTGGGCACCCAGGCAGTGGGGCCCACCGGTGGATTCCCCTGTACTAGAGATGAGCGGGTTCGGTTTCTCGGAAACCGAACCCCCCCGAACTTCAGCCTTTTTACACAGGTCCGAGGCAGACTCGGATCTTCCCGCCTTGCTCGGCTAAACCGAGCGCGCCCGAACGTCATCATCCCGCTGTCGGATTCTCGCGTGGCTCGTATTCTATCGCGAGACTCGGATTCTATATAAGGAGCCGCGCGTCGCCGCCATTTTCACACGTGCATTGAGATTGATAGGGAGAGGACGTGGCTGGCGTCCTCTCCGTTTAGACTGTAGACTAGAGAGAGAGTAGAGAGTGACACTTGATTTACTAATTTTGGGGAGCATATTAGGACGGAGTACTACTTGCTGATAGTGTGACCAGTGACCACCAGTTTAATCCGTTCTCTGCCTGAAAAAAAACGATACACAGCAGTGTGACACAGTCACATACCATATCTGTGCTCAGCCTCAGTGTGCCCTCAGTGTGCTGCATCATCTATGTAATACTGTATATCTGACTGTGCTGAGTGCTCACTGCTCACACAGCTTAATTGTGGGGGAGACTGGGGAGCAGTTATAGCAGGAGTACATATTTTTAACAGTGCACACTTTTGCTGCCAGAGTGCCACTGCCAGTGCCAGTGTGACTGACCAGTGACCACTACTACTTGCTGATAGTGTGACCAGTGACCACCAGTTTAATTAATCCGTTCTCTGCCTGAAAAAAAAACGATACACAGCAGTGTGACACAGTCACATACCATATCTGTGCTCAGCCTCAGTGTGCCCTCAGTGTGCTGCATCATCTATGTAATACTGTATATCTGACTGTGCTGAGTGCTCACTGCTCACACAGCTTAATTGTGGGGGAGACTGGGGAGCAGTTATAGCAGGAGTACATATTTTAACAGTGCACACTTTTGCTGCCAGAGTGCCACTGCCAGTGCCAGTGTGACTGACCAGTGACCACTACTACTTGCTGATAGTGTGACCAGTGACCACCAGTTTAATCCGTTCTCTGCCTGAAAAAAAACGATACACAGCAGTGTGACACAGTCACATACCATATCTGTGCTCAGCCTCAGTGTGCCCTCAGTGTGCTGCATCATCTATGTAATACTGTATATCTGACTGTGCTGAGTGCTCACTGCTCACACAGCTTAATTGTGGGGGAGACTGGGGAGCAGTTATAGCAGGAGTACATATTTTAACAGTGCACACTTTTGCTGCCAGAGTGCCACTGCCAGTGCCAGTGTGACTGACCAGTGACCACTGACCACCAGTATATTGTGATTGTCTGCCTGAAAAAGTTAAACACTCGTCGTGTGGTGTTTTTATTCTATAAACGCATTCTGCTGACAGTGTCCAGCAGGTCCGTCATTATATAATATATACCTGTCCGGCTGCAGTAGTGATATATATATATTTTTTATATCATTATCATTTAGTCTATATTAGCAGCAGACGCAGTACGGTAGTCCACGGCTGTAGCTACCTCTGTGTCGGCAGTCGCTCGTCCATCCATAATTGTATACCACCTACCCGTGGTGTTTTTTTTTCTTCTATCTTCTTGATACTAGTAGCTTACTTTAGGAGTCTGCAGTGCTGAGCTGACAGTGTCCAGCAGGTCCGTCATTATATAATATATACCTGTCCGGCTGCAGTAGTGATATATATATATTTTTTTTATATCATTATCATCCAGTCTATATTAGCAGCAGACGCAGTACGGTAGTCCACGGCTGTAGCTACCTCTGTGTCGGCAGTCGCTCGTCCATCCATAATTGTATACCACCTACCCGTGGTGTTTTTTTTTTCTATCTTCTTGATACTACTAGTAGCTTACTTTAGGAGTCTGCAGTGCTGAGCTGACAGTGTCCAGCAGGTCCGTCATTATATAATATATACCTGTCCGGCTGCAGTAGTGATATATATATATATTTTTTATATCATTATCATCCAGTCTATATTAGCAGCAGACGCAGTACGGTAGTACACGGCTGTAGCTACCTCTGTGTCGGCAGTCGCTCGTCAATCCATAAGTATACTAGTGATAAAGCTAAATATTTATCGTGTATATAACCCTTTATGAGGTCTAAGAACACTGTACGCTATCTACGTAAGAAGTACCGTAAGGGTACGCAAGTTGCGTATCGATCGCTTAGCCGTGATCGAGACGCTCAGGCGTCACGTTCACTCACGGCCAAGTGATCGCAGGCAGGCAGACTATTGGCTGTTGACTTATCGTAATGATTCGCTATAGCGTAGCAGCGCTCGGGACCACGAGGAGATCACCAGCGATGCAGACGCTCACAACGTTAAACCTTTATATCTATACCTTTAGTAATGAAATACACAGCAAACCTTAATGTAGAGACAAAGTGTAAGTGCAACCTTGTGTAACCTGATTAACTACAAAGCTGCTTGAGTGTCACCGATGCTCAGGGAGTACTTAACACTATAAAGAATACACAGATACCTGGGCTTAGGGTCCGAAACCTATTATGTGTATTATGACTATTATACTTGCAAAAGGAATCACAGTACAAAGCATACACTACAATATAACATAAACCAACTAACCAGATAACTACACAGGAAATACAATACAATACAATTCAAGTCTAATCAAGGACAAATACGAGAGAAAGAGAAGAGAGGGAGAGAGAGAAATGGCTCACAGTAAGACAATATGATTACGGAGAGAACTTACGCACAAGGGGAACGATCGCATGCGCCTCGATATCCAGCTCCCGATTATCAGCAATGAGAACCGTTGAAGAGAGTGAAGTTGGATATGGTCGGCCCGCTATTTATGCCCCACACACAATACAATTCAATGGTCCCTACAATCTCATTGTTCATTGGACACAGGAATTCGGCTTCGCATTATAACAAAAGGTCATAGGTTGATTCATACAGGTGGGCTGTGACTATTTCCAACTGCTCAGGTGGGAGGGAAACTGGGTTTCCCGCCGCATGGGTAATAAAGTGCAAATAAAGTAAATGTTCATAAACTTCTTATGTCCATAACTATTCGCACGAGCGATTGATCTGCTTCAAACCAACACCGGAATATTTCTAATTAAATATTCTTCCGATGGATACTAAACACCACTGTATTACTCCTATCTGACCCTTCGTATCAAACAAAGAGGGATTCCTCTGTTCATAAACATTCTATATTAACCAAACTTTCAGAATCTATCAAAGGGACCATGATCTACAAAATACATTATTAGTGAAAATATGTAATGATTGAGTCGCACGCTATGATCGCATAAACTCTACCGTAAATACGCATACCATGCGCCTGCGGGTGCCCGCGACTGTGAGTATGCGCACGTACGGGAGAGCGTACGCACGCGCAGCACGGACCTGTGTGAGGTGCAAATATGGTAGTGTGCATAGAGATATTTTTCTGACTTTGACAGTCCACCCTTTGGCAGTCAATAATAACTGCCACTTCCTGAAAACATTTCAAAAGGAGAAAAATATATGTCAGGGGTTAATTCATTTCCATGGTTGGGTAAGGGAGGAGAGAGGAGTAGGTGGGAAGAGGGTATGACCTAGTGAGATAGCAGAAGCATGTGTGTATGAGTCCATGTTTGGGGGGTCATGTATCATCGTGCCGTACGTGTTGTAAATCAAGCTTCGAGGTATTGCGAAGTATACATTTGAATTCCTTCTTATCCCGTGGTACAGGTCTGTGGATGGGCTGTCAAACTTTTCCGAGCTCTTTTCGGATTTTGAACAAAATGGGGAGCACATTTTAGTTGATGATACATGAATGGGGGAATATGTGATTGCTGATATCTGTGCCTGTATTCCCTATACTATGTGTGTCATTACCTGAGGGTTGTAGAAATGAAGAAAAGACATAATTACGGTAAATGCGGTGGTATTCTATGTCAGGTTAATGTACATCTGTCGGTTGAAGTTTTGTTCGGTATCAGTTGAAAGTCGTCTTCTTTGCGCTGTTTTGCTCATTAAGCGTGAGCAATAAGCTTTGTCAATGCCATTAGATTTACAAAAAATGTTGGGCTAGCGTAATTTTAAGAATTCTAGGGAAACTGGGGATCCATGGCAAAGTTCATCAAGTGTCCATATCTCAAGTGGTCAAAACTTCTTCTTTGGTCTATCCGTTGTCTGTATAGCGTCTCATCAACTTCCTCGTCCAAGGGGGTCTTGTTATCTTGGAGAAAAACCAGAAAAACAGGTGAAAGAAACGGACCGTAGAAATCGCATTTTCATCACATCATTGTTTCTATCGTTGGGTCGTAAATCAAATCCAGGTTAATTACAGTTTCCTCACTCCTCAAACTCATCACTCTGGTACTTTGTTTGCACCTCATTAAAGCCTGCCCGCATCTAAATATCAATCCAATCGATATAACGACACCTAAGATACATAGTAGAAACTTCCCAACATCCATTATGACTCCTTGAGCCCAGTCTCCTAAACCAGAGAACCAATTTCGCGGGTTCAACCATGACACCCAACCAGTCAGCTCATTACCTACAGCAGCAAGAGTGAGATTGTGTTTTCGGCGAAATTCCCACTTTAATTTGAGAATATCGTCCATCTTTTGGTCTATGACCTCTACCGGATCCTCGGTGCTATTTGTGATATACGTGCAACACTTCACGCCGTACTGTGTTGCCAATCTAACACAATATCCGCCTGTCACTGCTGTGAGGTAATTAAGAACCATTCTATGCTGTACCAGTTCTGTTTTATAAGCCTGAAGTTCTCTTCCAGTGTATCTAAACGTGTCATCATACATTTCAGTGATATTATCTAACAAATTGGCGAGTGCGGAAATGTATCTATAATTCATCACTCCTCGAGCGGTGCGAGTGAAATCTAACGCCACCAGAACCTGAATCCCGGTGGATTCATGGATCAGATCAGAGGCCGGATGCTCTAACCTTTCTGACAGTTGTCTTTTAACGAGGTGCTCGTAATGAGTGTGAGTATAAGGAGCTTGGGCACCACGGTGTATGTCTTTCATTTTATCATGAGTTACAGTCATTACTTCAGGCAATACTCTTCCAATATAACACAATCCTTCAGAGTTTGGGGCAAGCCACTTGTACGCCTTTCTCCCGCATATGAAATATGCATCATCAGGGAGAACATATGGGACGGAGAAAGACATTACCATATTACACACCTTCCAGGTGAAATCTCCTAGCCCTAATTCTTCCATCTGCTTAATGCACGTATCAGGTTGTACGATATGTGCACAGTATCCTGGTGATACTTCTCCAACTCTAGTAATCCTATTTCCTAAGGTGTATCTATACCGGAAAGATTTTCCTCTACTGGCTATGTGGCGTACAAGCTCTGTATCTGTAGGCATTCTATCTGCTCTATGTGAAAAGGTCATGGTGTGGTTACTCCATGATACTTCCCAATTTCCCGGCTTTCTGGGATTGGAGATGTTAAAACATAATAGGGACCTATCCACGTGGTACTGGTGGAGCTTCAAACTAGGAGGGCTGGAGATATTAAACCTCCGGTCCACCGGTCTCCCACCATTTAACTCAAGTACCTCCCCTATCGTTAAAGGAAATGGTACTAGCCCTGATTTGCTATGACCCTGAGGTACTTGAGAGCATACCCAACAATCTGTTTTGTTTAATACATTACCCACTAAGGAGTGATAATCACTCAATGGATGCCGGTCCATATGGATATTAAAACTGGATTGGCATTTCTTAATGCACCCATCCTCAATGACATTGTTACAGAGCCTACAGATACAGTTTTCTTCAGCTAACAATCCGTCACAATTTCTTCTATGGTCAATGCTATCGGATCGTTTTCTGATACTCGCCTTTGCTTGTTGGTTAGGTTGATCTTGGAAAACTACGCCTCCATCTTTATCATCAGAACTCATTCCAGAACCTCTATCGACCTCCATGGTACTCTCGCCGGAACAGACTGCTCTGGTCAACATCATGGTCAACAGGAAAATCCGGATCACAGTCTCTTGGGGCAAGTCCATCTTTGAGGTGGAGACGAAGAAGAATGAGAAGGAGGAAAAATACATTTGAGGGAGAGGGGATGGGAAGTGGAAGAAAAACAATAAAAGGGAGTGGGGAGTCGACAACAGCTCTCGGTCTTCAAGGCTCAGGTGCCGCCTCAGTCCTCCTGGAACAGACACTCCAGTGATACAACCTCTACCGTCTGTTCTTTATCACGGGACTTCTCTGGATCAGCAACCTTCTTGCAGTGGGATGAATGGACCCAAGTCTCTCTCTCAGCAACCTTCAATGCTGTAGTGCTAGTCAATAAGACCTGGTATGGTCCTTCCCATCTGTCAATAAGGCAACCTGAGCGTAGAAAATTTCGTATCATTACATAATCCCCAGGTTCAATGTCATGACAATTACTATCAGGTAGATCAGGAATCACCAACTTTAGATTATCATTTTGATTCCTTAACTGTTTACTCATGTTAATCAAGTACTTTACAGTTACTTCATTGTTACATTTCAAATCATCCTGAGGGTTAATCATGACATGCGGTTGTCGACCAAATAAGATTTCAAAGGGGGACAGATTAAGAGGGGACCTGGGAGTGGTTCTGATACTGTACAATACAATGGGTAAAGCTTCTGGCCATGTCAATCCTGTCTCTGCCATCACTTTACTCAATTTATTTTTAATAGTGCTGTTCACTCTTTCGACCTTCGCACTCGCTTGTGGACGGTACGGAGTGTGCAGCTTGCTATCAATTCCCATCAACTTACACATTCCTTGAAAGACATCACCTGTAAAATGGGTACCCCTATCACTTTCGATTATTCTAGGGATACCATATCTACATACAAATTCCTGCACAATTTTCTTAGCTGTAAACATAGCGGTATTTGTAGCTGCAGGAAATGCTTCGACCCAATTCGAGAAAACATCTATACAAACAAGTACATATTTCAAATTCCGACAAGGGGGTAATTGAATGAAGTCAATTTGTATTACCTGGAAAGGGCCGCCGGCAGGTGGGATATGGGATGGTTCTGTAGGTATTGCCTTTCCAATATTCTTTCTCAGACAGGTAAGGCATGACATTGCTCTTTTACTCGCATGAGAGGAGAATCCTGGGGCGCACCAATAGGCTCTTACCAATTTGCACATTCCCTCCTTGCCTAGATGAGTCAGCCCGTGAGCTGCTTCAGCCAGACATGGAAGATATGCTCTGGGGGCCACTGGTTTACCATGTCCATCCGTCCAGAGTCCTGAGGACTCTTGGCCACATCCCTTTGCCTTCCAGACTGCCTTTTCCTGTGTGGAACACAAATTTTGCATTTTACACAACTTCTGTGTGTTGATGGTATTGAATACCATCAGTTGTGTGGTGTCTGTCTGTATGGGGGTAGCAGCTGCTAACTTAGCAGCTTCGTCTGCTCGGCTGTTACCAAGTGATACCGGGTCTTGGCTATATGTGTGTGCTTTACATTTGATAACAGCCACTCTGTCGGGTTCCTGTATCGCTGTTAGAAGCCTTTTTATGTGAGCTGCATGCGCTACCGGTGTACCAGCTGCCGTCATGAAATTTCTGAGGCGCCATAAGGCTCCGAAATCATGGACTACCCCGAATGCGTATCTAGAATCAGTGTAGATATTGGCTGACTTACCCTTAGCCAATTCACATGCTCTGGTTAGGGCGACCAGTTCAGCAACCTGGGCTGAGTGAGGTGGGCCTAGCGGTTCCGCTTCTATGGTGTCTTGGTCATCTACGACTGCGTATCCAGTACACAAGTCTCCCGAGTCTGACTGTCTGTGACAACTACCGTCCGTGTAGAACGTGAGTTCTGCATCTTCCAGTGGGTTGTCACTGATGTCAGGCCTTGCGGTAAAATTTTGGGTCAAATATTCCATACAATCATGTGTATCTTCCTTTGTATTAAATCCTCCTTCCCCAGCACTCTCACCTTCCACCCTTTGTGCCTGACTAGGCACACCTGGGAGATATGTTGCAGGATTTAATGCACTGCATCTCCTTATGGTGATGTTTACGGGGGCCATTAGTGCTAATTCCCATCTTGTAAACCTCGCTGATGAGACGTGTCTGGTTTGGGCAGAATTCAATAAGGCTGATACCGCATGTGGCGTATGGATTGTGAGGTTGTGGCCTAGCACGACATCTTCGCTTTTTGTCACTAGCAATGCTATCGCAGCAACGCTTCGCAAGCATGTGGGGAGGGATCGCGCTACCGTATCTAGCTGAGCGCTGTAGTATGCAACTGGCCTGCTGGCATCACCGTGTTTTTGGGTTAGAACGCCTGCCGCGCAACCAGCACTTTCTGTTCCGTATAGTTCAAAGGGTTTCCCATAGTCTGGCATACCTAGTGCTGGTGCCTGCGTTAGGCACTGTTTGAGTCTCTCAAATGCTGTTTCGGACTCGTCTGTATGAGAAATCCTATCAGGTTTGTTCGAGGAGACCATTTCCTGCAAAGGTAACGCTAAAATGGAAAACCCTGGGATCCAATTACGGCAATACCCACACATTCCTAAAAACGTTCTGATCTGTTGCTGGGTTTGTGGCAGGGTCATGTCTCTAATTGCTTGGATTCTATCAGCGGTCAGGTGTCTCAGTCCTTGTGTTAGACAGTGTCCCAAATATTTTACCTTAGTTTGGCATAATTGCAACTTGTCTTTGGACACCTTGTGTCCGGTGTCTGAAAGATGAAACAGGAGCTGTTTCGTATCCTTCAGAGATGCTTCCAGTGAATCTGAACACAGTAATAAATCGTCCACATACTGTATCAATACTGATCCACTGTCTGGTTGGAAAGACTGTAAACAATCATGCAAAGCCTGAGAAAATATACTTGGACTATCTATGAAACCTTGGGGCAGTCGAGTCCACGTGTATTGGACTCCTCTGTATGTGAATGCAAACAAATATTGGCTGTCAGGGTGCAGAGGTACCGAAAAGAAAGCGGAGCAGAGGTCAATAACAGTGAAAAATTTGGCAGTGGGAGGGATTTGCATTAGGATGACAGCTGGATTTGGCACTACGGGGAACTGACTCTCAACTATTTTGTTAATCCCCCTTAGATCCTGCACTAGCCTGTAACCCCTCCCCCCACTCTTCTTAACAGGGAAGATGGGACTATTGGCAGTGCTGGACGTTCTTACCAGAATGCCCTGTTGTAGCAAGCGCTCTATTACTGGGTAAACTCCTAACTCCACCTCTGGCTTCAGAGGATACTGTGGGATTTTTGGAGCTATCCTACCATCTTTTACTTGTACAACTACTGGAGCTACGTTTGCCATTAATCCAGTGTCCTGTCCGTCTTTTGTCCAAAGTGACTCTGGTATCTGAGATGTCATCTCTTCTACTTGGGATGGATTCCTATTTGTCATAATGGTATGTGACATTAATTTTGATGGGGAGTCTAACATGTCTCGCACTTCCTGAGCGTGTCTCTCAGGTATGTCCAAGAATACACCTTCAGGAGTACAATAAATGACGCACCCCATTTTACACAGTAAGTCTCTTCCCAGGAGATTGGTTGGTGCCGATGCAGCCAGCAAAAAGGAATGCTTGGTATGCAAAGGCCCTATTGTAATCTCGGCTGGTTTGCTAACAGGGTAGTGCTGGACTACTCCTGTTACTCCCATGGCTGGAATTGTCCTACCAGTGGTCCTCATGCCCACTGTCGAATTTATCACTGACTTGGCCGCCCCTGTGTCTACAAGAAAGTTCAAAGTTTTACCAGCTACATTAATTGCGACCTCGGGTTCACTTTCAAGGTTGGCAATCAATTTCACTGGCTGCAGATTACAGGTATGGCCACACCCCTATTGGGTATGGTGACCTCCCTGAATCCCGCTGGCAGCAACTATTTGTGAGGGAGATAGTTGGGAACTACCAGAGGCATGCCAGTCTCTGTTTGGGGGATATCTTTTTGTTTCCCCTGTATGTGGCTCATAACTCCGTTTCTGCGGACCTTGCTCCCGATGTCGTGTGTCGTGTCGTTGTCTAGGGGGTTGGTATGATCTTTGCGAATTTTTCGCTCTACAGTCTCGTGCATAGTGTCCCTGTCTTTGACAAGAATAACATGTTATCATAGTTGACTTACCCACAGGGTTGGATGGTACATACGCAGGCTGCTTTGTGGTCAGAGCCTGTATACTTACTGACATTAGCTTATCACTCTGCGACTCCCTGTGTCTGGTGATGTTTCGGTCGTGATCAATAGCAGCCTCTCTCAAAGTGGACACTGACAGACCTCGCCAACATGGTTGCGTGGTCTGTACCCTTGCCTTTAATGTTTCCTTCAAACCATCCATTAGTACAGATACTGCTACTTCTCGATGGTTTGGATTTGTCCTAATGTCCTCTATACCAGTGTACTTTGCCATTTCTAATAGTGCCCGGTGGAAATATTCTGCAGCTGTTTCTGACTCTTTTTGTTTAATGGAAAATATTTTGTTCCATTTAACAACTGCTGGGAAATGCTCCTTTAACTGTAAGTTTATCCTTCTTACGTTATCTTTGTTGTACACATCTGTAAGAGGTACATCCAGATCTAGTCCACAATCAGCTAAAAATTGAGCTGAGTCGACATTGGAGGGTAAACAAGCTTTTAGTAATATCTGCCAATCTTTATTATTGGGCTCTAAAGTGTTTCCTAAGTCTGTGATGTATTTTTGGCTGGCAACTAAATCTTTTCTAGGGTCAGGGAATTCAGACACTATGGTCCTTAATTCCATTCGGGAAAATGGGCTGTACATGGCAATGTTCCTTATGGGAGTGGCTCCTGATACATCTGTTTTCCCATTGGGAACTGCTATTACCCTAACAGGAGTAATTCTAACAACCTCATTCTGTGTAGATTCTACAGCTTGTGGTGAAATAGTCTCAGCATAATGCATGGTGCCGTACTTACCAGTTGATACGACCTCACCTATCCCTCCGCTAGGGGCCTTTACTAATCTCGTGGGTGTTGCTGTCCTACTGTGGTCTCTGCTATGGTGGCTGCTAGAGAGAGCGCTGAAATCGTTGTCGCTTCGTCCTCTTGATCACACTCCTGAGGAAAGTTCAAAACAGGGTACAACTTGCACGGGTTAATACTTGCATGGGTTAATGGGTTAACATTATCATTAACATTTACACAGTTACTAAGTGATTTTGTGTTACACTTTAGTGCGTCTTTCTCCGTAATCAACTTCTCTCCTGATATATATGGTGGCGGCGGGGCCGTGGCAATCAGTTTTCTGTTAGAGCCAGATCCCGCCGCCTGAGCCAAACCTCTCTGTATCTCACCTTCCTGTTGCCACAACTGTAAATAATCATAATGCTGAACTCGTCTCTTTGTTGATTTTATGAGACATATCCTCCTCCTTAAATTTTGTAACACCTCTGGGCTGAAGCTACCTATTCTTGGGAATTTCTCCCGGTCTTGTACCGTCATTCTCTCCCATTCATCACATAAAACCTCTGTGTGACTTCCATATTTCTCACACATGATATACCTGGCCGACCCAATTGGTCGGACCACTGAATCAACCCGAACCGAGGTTGATCGCCCCCTACCTGAACAACTGGCCCCCATAACTCTGCAGGCGTTGCTTGCTCTACCTCTGATCTCTATATCAAGGTCTTCAGCGAACCCTTACAGAAAACCAGATTGTTCACAATAGGCTGACGGTGGCGGTTTACCGAGTACCCCACTCACTCGCCCACGCCGACCAATGCGACCTGATCACACCGATATGGTGCTGGCGCACTCGACCCAGGGCACCTATAAAAACCGTTGTTTACTGGAACATGCGAGGGTTATCCGCAGAACACTTACTCTTTCCAGTAAAGGTGAGGTTTGTCAGATAGTTCCTGAGTGACCAGCGAACTTCCCTTCTTGAAAAATAAAAAATTACACAAATCACGTCAGAATGTACAAATAGCGTTTGTGACCCCTTTACTCTAATGGTACTAGGTCAGATTACTAACTACTGTACACAATTACGTGCGGTCCAGTCGTTCAGTACACAAACAACTAAGCTTGTGTACGGAAAGACCAATGGAATCGAAACTTACGACTGCGAATTCCTTCAGCCAGAGCTTGTACGGCCTATATGGGTCTTGCACCAACCCTTCTCTTGGTGTTGTGCCTCTGAACTGTATAGCGGACTTCCCTGTTTACTGTACCTGGACCTGCTGGTCTACTATGACCTCCTGGTCTTGTTCTGTACGACCTCCTGGTCTGACCTCCTGGTCTTGTTCTATACTGGTCCGCTATACTCTAATGCTCAAATATTATGTTTAACCAAGGATGCCTCCCTAGCCACCGTGCACGTCACTTACACGCGTGTACCTCACGAGTACTCGACTTTTCTTGTGGTTCAACCTTTAAGTTATATAAACTTATGTAATACAAAAACACTCACTCATCACATGTACACTTTTGCTTCTATTTCTATTTCTGCGCAGAAATTTTTCTTTAGCCCAGCTGTGTTACCAATTAGGAGCAGGATCTGTTAATTTAAATTTTGGATTTCCAAAAATAGACTTGCGTTATTTATTGCCTGTGGCGCTATTTACCGCTTTGCGTTACTTATCGCGTTGCGTTACTTACCGCGTTGCGTTAAAAATCAACTTATCGTGACTTGAGCTACGTGGGCGTAACCGGACGCTCCGTTGCGTAATGTACGCTGCGTGCGTCCGCCTTTGGATTGCGTACACAAGTCTTTTGTTAGGGACACGTGTACGCAAAGCAAAGATCCACCGTAACACAATTTATATTTTTATCAATGTAGATGATCCCTGGTCATCTACCACACAACACACTGACTTCGCCTTATCTCCCAGGCAAAACTGTGTGTTTGTCTATCTTTTAACTATATTACCTTTACTCTTAAACTATGAAATAACGGCAAATCTTTTTTTAGCACTTCTATCGACTATAAAACTGGCAGACAGGAGAGTGATATACGAAAATGAAAAAGAAAAAGAAATGCAGATATATATGTGTGCGTGCGTGTGTACGCAAGACAGAAAAATACAGTTTTAAAAGACACTAGCGTTTTGTTCTTACCTCCGGTTCCCGGATTCCTTCAGCACTCTTTTATCTAAGCGAAGCAGACGCTTATCCCGTCAGCACTACGAGACAACCTCCCGCCCTTTGCTGAGGGATAATGTCTGCTGATCTACCTAGTGCAGATATGTGAAGGACAGGACGAGCCGCCAATTGATAAAGCTAAATATTTATCGTGTATATAACCCTTTATGAGGTCTAAGAACACTGTACGCTATCTACGTAAGAAGTACCGTAAGGGTACGCAAGTTGCGTATCGATCGCTTAGCCGTGATCGAGACGCTCAGGCGTCACGTTCACTCACGGCCAAGTGATCGCAGGCAGGCAGACTATTGGCTGTTGACTTATCGTAATGATTCGCTATAGCGTAGCAGCGCTCGGGACCATGAGGAGATCACCAGCGATGCAGACGCTCACAACGTTAAACCTTTATATCTATACCTTTAGTAATGAAATACACAGCAAACCTTAATGTAGAGACAAAGTGTAAGTGCAACCTTGTGTAACCTGATTAACTACAAAGCTGCTTGAGTGTCACCGATGCTCAGGGAGTACTTAACACTATAAAGAATACACAGATACCTGGGCTTAGGGTCCGAAACCTATTATGTGTATTATGACTATTATACTTGCAAAAGGAATCACAGTACAAAGCATACACTACAATATAACATAAACCAACTAACCAGATAACTACACAGGAAATACAATACAATACAATTCAAGTCTAATCAAGGACAAATACGAGAGAAAGAGAAGAGAGGGAGAGAGAGAAATGGCTCACAGTAAGACAATATGATTACGGAGAGAACTTACGCACAAGGGGAACGATCGCATGCGCCTCGATATCCAGCTCCCGATTATCAGCAATGAGAACCGTTGAAGAGAGTGAAGTTGGATATGGTCGGCCCGCTATTTATGCCCCACACACAATACAATTCAATGGTCCCTACAATCTCATTGTTCATTGGACACAGGAATTCGGCTTCGCATTATAACAAAAGGTCATAGGTTGATTCATACAGGTGGGCTGTGACTATTTCCAACTGCTCAGGTGGGAGGGAAACTGGGTTTCCCGCCGCATGGGTAATAAAGTGCAAATAAAGTAAATGTTCATAAACTTCTTATGTCCATAACTATTCGCACGAGCGATTGATCTGCTTCAAACCAACACCGGAATATTTCTAATTAAATATTCTTCCGATGGATACTAAACACCACTGTATTACTCCTATCTGACCCTTCGTATCAAACAAAGAGGGATTCCTCTGTTCATAAACATTCTATATTAACCAAACTTTCAGAATCTATCAAAGGGACCATGATCTACAAAATACATTATTAGTGAAAATATGTAATGATTGAGTCGCACGCTATGATCGCATAAACTCTACCGTAAATACGCATACCATGCGCCTGCGGGTGCCCGCGACTGTGAGTATGCGCACGTACGGGAGAGCGTACGCACGCGCAGCACGGACCTGTGTGAGGTGCAAATATGGTAGTGTGCATAGAGATATTTTTCTGACTTTGACACTAGTATCCATCCATCTCCATTGTTTACCTGAGGTGCCTTTTAGTTGTGCCTAATAAAATATGGAGAACAAAAATGTTGAGGTTCCAAAAATAGGGAAAGATCAAGATCGACTTCCACCTCGTGCTGAAGCTGCTGCCACTAGTCATGGCCGAGACGATGAAATGCCATCAACGTCGTCTGCCAAGGCCGATGCCCAATGTCATAGTACAGAGCATGTAAAATCCAAAACACCAAATATCAGTAAAAAAAGGACTCAAAAATCTAAAATAAAATTGTCGGAGGAGAAGCGTAAACTTGCCAATATGCCATTTACCACACGGAGTTGCAAGGAACGGCTGAGGCCCTGGCCTATGTTCATGGCTAGTGGTTCAGCTTCACATGAGGATGGAAGCACTCAGCCTCTCGCTAGAAAAATGAAAAGACTCAAGCTGGCAAAAGCACAGCAAAGAACTGTGCGTTCTTCGAAATCACAAATCCACAAGGAGAGTCCAATTGTGTCGTTTGCGATGCCTTACCTTCCCAACACTGGACGTGAAGAGCATGCACCTTCCACCATTTGCACGCCCCCTGCAAGTGCTGGAAGGAGCACCCGCAGTCCAGTTCCTGATAGTCAGATTGAAGATGTCAGTGTTGAAGTACACCAGGATGAGGAGGATATGGGTGTTGCTGGCGCTGGGGAGGAAAATGACCAGGAGGATTCTGATGGTGAGGTGGTTTGTTTAAGTCAGGCACCCGGGGAGACACCTGTTGTCCGTGGGAGGAATAGGGCCATTGACATGCCTGGTGAAAATACCAAAAAAATCAGCTCTTCGATGTGGAAGTATTTCAACAGAAATGCGGACAACATTTGTCAAGCCGTGTGTTGCCTTTGTCAAGCTGTAATAAGTAGGGGTAAGGACGTTAACCACCTCGGAACATCCTCCCTTATACGTCACCTGCAGCGCATTCATCATAAGTCAGTGACAAGTTCAAAAACTTTGGGCGACAGCGGAAGCAGTCCACTGACCAGTAAATCCCTTCCTCTTGTAACCAAGCTCACGCAAACCACCCCACCAACTCCCTCAGTGTCAATTTCCTCCTTCCCCAGGAATGCCAATAGTCCTGCAGGCCATGTCACTGGCAATTATGACGAGTCCTCTCCTGCCTGGGATTCCTCCGATGCATCCTTGCGTGTAACGCCTACTGCTGCTGGCGCTGCTGTTGTTGCTGCTGGGAGTCGATGGTCATCCCAGAGGGGAAGTCGTACTCGTAAGCCCACTTTTACTACTTCCACCAAGCAATTGACTGTCCAACAGTCCTTTGCGAGGAAGATGAAATATCACAGCAGTCATCCTGCTGCAAAGCGGATAACTGAGGCCTTGGCATCCTGGGCGGTGAGAAACGTGGTTCCGGTATCCATCATTACTGCAGAGGCAACTAGAGACTTGTTGGAGGTACTGTGTCCCCGGTACCAAATACCATCTAGGTTCCATTTCTCTAGGCAGGTGATACCGAAAATGTACACAGACCTCAGAAAAAGACTCACCAGTGTCCTAAAAAATGCAGTTGTACCCAATGTCCACTTAACCACGGACATGTGGACAAGTGGAGCAGGGAAGGCTCAGGACTATATGACTGTGACAGCCCACTGGGTAGATGTATGGACTCCCGCCGCAAGAACAGCAGCGGCGGCACCAGTAGCAGCATCTCGCAAACGCCAACTCTTTCCTAGGCAGGCTACGCTTTGTATCACCGATTTCCAGAATACGCACACAGCTAAAAACCTCTTACGGCAACTGAGGAAGATCATCGCAGAATGGCTTACCCCAATTGGACTCTCCTGTGGATTTGTGGCATCGGACAACGCCAGCAATATTGTGTGTGCATTAAATATGGGCAAATTCCAGCACGTCCCATGTTTTGCACATACCTTGAATTTGGTGGTGCAGAATTATTTAAAAAACGAGAGGGGCGTGCAAGAGATGCTGTCGGTGGCCAGAAGAATTGCGGGACACTTTCGGCGTACAGGCACCACGTACAGAAGACTGGAGCACCACCAAAAACGCCTGAACCTGCCCTGCCATCATCTGAAGCAAGAAGTGGTAACGAGGTGGAATTCAACCCTCTATATGCTTCAGAGGTTGGAGGAGCAGCAAAAGGCCATTCAAGCCTATACAACTGAGCACGATATAGGAGGTGGAATGCACCTGTCTCAAGCGCAGTGGAGAATGATTTCAACGTTGTGCAAGGTTCTGCAACCTTTTGAACTTGCCACACGTGAAGTCAGTTCAGACACTGCCAGCCTGAGTCAGGTCATTCCCCTTATCAGGCTTTTGCAGAAGAAGCTGGAGACATTGAAGGAGGAGCTAACACAGAGCGATTCCGCTAGGCATGTGGGACTTGTGGATGGAGCCCTTAATTCGCTTAACAAGGATTCACGGGTGGTCAATCTGTTGAAATCAGAGCACTACATTTTGGCCACCGTGCTCGATCCTAGATTTAAAACCTACCTTGGATCTCTCTTTCCGGCAGACACAAGTCTGCTGGGGTTCAAAGAACTGCTGGTGACAAAATTGTCAAGTCAAGCGGAATGCGACCTGTCAACATCTCCTCCTTCACATTCTCCCGCAACTGGGGGTGCGAGGAAAAGGCTCAGAATTCCGAGCCCACCCGCTGGCGGTGATGCAGGGCAGTCTGGAGCGACTGCTGATGCTGACATCTGGTCCGGACTGAAGGACCTGACAACGATTACGGACATGTCGTCTACTGTCACTGCATATGATTCTCTCCCCATTGAAAGAATGGTGGAGGATTATATGAGTGACCGCATCCAAGTAGGCACGTCAGACAGTCCGTACTTATACTGGCAGGAAAAAGAGGCAATTTGGAGGCCCTTGCACAAACTGGCTTTATTCTACCTAAGTTGCCCTCCCACAAGTGTGTACTCCGAAAGAGTGTTTAGTGCCGCCGCTCACCTTGTCAGCAATCGGCGTACGAGGTTACATCCAGAAAATGTGGAGAAGATGATGTTCATTAAAATGAATTATAATCAATTCCTCCGTGGAGACATTGACCAGCAGCAATTGCCTCCACAAAGTAGTACACAGGGAGCTGAGATGGTGGATTCCAGTGGGGACGAATTGATAATCTGTGAGGAGGAGGATGTACACGGTGATATATCGGAGGATGATGATGAGGTGGACATCTTGCCTCTGTAGAGCCAGTTTGTGCAAGGAGAGATTAATTGCTTCTTTTTTGGTGGGGGTCCAAACCAACCCGTCATTTCAGTCACAGTCGTGTGGCAGACCCTGTCACTGAAATGATGGGTTGGTTAAAGTGTGCATGTCCTGTTTATACAACATAAGGGTGGGTGGGAGGGCCCAAGGACAATTCCATCTTGCACCTCTTTTTTCTTTCATTTTTCTTTGCGTCATGTGCTGTTTGGGGGGGGGGGGTTTGGAAGGGCCATCCTGCGTGACACTGCAGTGCCACTCCTAGATGGGCCAGGTGTTTGTGTCGGCCACTAGGGTCGCTTAGCTTACTCACTCAGCTACCTCATTGCGCCTCTTTTTTTCTTTGCGTCATGTGCTGTTTGGGGAGTGTTTTTTGGAAGGGCCATCCTGCGTGACACTGCAGTGCCACTCCTAGATGGGCCAGGTGTTTGTGTCGGCCACTTGGGTCACTTAGCTTAGCCATCCAGCGACCTCGGTGCAAATTTTAGGACTAAAAATAATATTGTGAGGTGTGAGGTGTTCAGAATAGACTGAAAATGAGTGGAAATTATGGTTATTGAGGTTAATAATACTTTGGGATCAAAATGACCCCCAAATTCTATGATTTAAGCTGTTTTTTAGGTTTTTTTGAAAAAAACACCCGAATCCAAAACACACCCGAATCCGACAAAAAAAAATCGGTGAGGTTTTGCCAAAACGCGTTCGAACCCAAAACACGGCCGCGGAACCGAACCCAAAACCAAAACACAAAACCCGAAAAATTTCCGGTGCTCATCACTACCCTGTACCCCTGTGGGCCAGTTCAAGCCTGCCTACATCTAAGCTTTATATATTTTATCTTACCAATTTGAGTTAATTATTGTTTAAATGACTTTCTTTTCATTCGCTCTATATTAGACATGAGCTGTTTGGTCTTCTTGAAAACCGAACACATCCGAACTTTGGGGGTTCGAGTAGAAACAAGTTCTGGCTCAGATCAATTTTGGGGATCCAAGAGGACCAAGTCCTGAGTCTGGTTTCCCTTGAGTTAAAAACTATGATTTTAAAATCAACTGGCGGATTTTGGATTAAATATACAGTAAATCCCTCACTCGTGATTTCAGGTGCAATTTGCCTCAGGAGAGTGTGCAGATATGTCCTCACACATCTTTGTCTGTGATGCGTTTGTATTGCAAGCTGATACTCCCAGCATAGTGTATCACACGTCCCCGCTACTCAGTATGGGAAAAGATGAATTGAGGCTGCAGGCAGCGGTGAAGCAATGCTATAGCTGCCCGCTACAACAGAGGGAGGAGTCAGCACTCATTAGGAATGTGTAGTGGGCAGCTACACTCCCGCAGCTCATTCATGAAATTAATATTTGCCGGCGGCATTCACAGGAGCGTGCATACACATACTCCAGCGAATAGTAGCAGAACAATAGATTGCTGTCTGTACACTGTGCCGCGATCGTGGCAATGCTACGCCAGGCAGCAATTTAATGCAACGATAAGTGAAGACACATCTGAATGGTGAGTTGGGAAAATTTGACTGGGAATGACTGGAAATGAATGTTATTGATGTTAATAATACTATAGGAATAAAAATACATGATTTTAGCTGTTTTTATAGAATTTTTTTCGATTTGAAAATAAACCCAGATCCAAACATAAAACACTTGAGGGTTGTTTTGGAAAACCAAAGCCAAAATCTGCCAAAGTTTTAGTACCAAAACCATACATGGGAGTATGTGCACAACTCTATTCTAAATGAGCTTATTTGTGCGCATTTATTATACCTCTAATGTTATACCTTCTAGCTTGAATGTATTTTATAAGGTGCATAGAAATATTTATGCCATCATTGTTGTCTATAGGGAAATACACTATGTTGTTCCTCTTTATTTCCTGTTAATGTCGATATTATATTTGAAAAAACCCAAACATCCTTAGGAAAATATATTTCATGTTGGAGAGCACTATCATCATGTCAAAGGTAATTCTCATCCCCTATAGCGCCAAAGTTTTATTACTTCATACTAACCTTTTGTCACTTACTTTGGAGTTTAGTATAACCCTACGTAAACTGCCTCAGGCTGCTTCATTACCTGTAGATAAAGAAAAAGTAATCCACACTGGCACTTCCTAGTTTATGCAAAGCAGTTGTAATGGAGCGTGTCAACCTTCTATGATAAAAATAATATTGTAGAAATAAAAATACAGCGCTGTTAAGGGTAAACTGCTAATAAAAATACAATACAAGTTACCAAGCTAAATATTCAGTAAATATAATAATGCGGCCACAGGCACTTTAAGAGAGGAGAGGGCCTGTGTGCAGTCTCAATTCGTCCCCTCCTCTCCGGCGGAGCAGTAGACTCTGCCATTGTGCCAGAGTCTACTATGCATGTGCAGGTCTCCGGGAACATGGCGCCCGCACTGCATTCCCAGGGACATCTCTAATGTGCATGCATGAATCACTGGAAAATGGCCGCGGTGGCCATTTCCTAAGTGCTTTTTGCCGCTCTGCAGCAAGTTGCAAGCCAATGGAAAGGTGAGTATAGTGAAATGGGTGCAGGGTGTGTGGTGTGTGGGCCCCCCTGGACCCAGAGGTCCATGTACACCACACACCTTACAACCGTTATAGATACGCCACTGGATGGGCCGATAAAACTAATAATTCAACATTTATTAAAATAAAAACACAGTAAAATGTTCCACATAAAAGGTTAATGTTTAAAAAAAGCTAATTACTGTAGCAAACTTCAAATATGCACAGTAATTTACTGGAGCAAAACAGTGAATTCAGGTCTGGTTTATACCCACAGAAATATACATTTAAAAGAAAGCTGTATCTATACGTATTTTTTAATTTCTTTAACCACATACTTTTCTTATTTACAGTAAAAGCCAGAATGGTAGATGCTAGTGCTCCTTTAAAATCAAACAGGAAATATTCCCTTTTTTTGTTTTAAATGGAAATGAGTAAAAATGAGAAATGAGTTTCATGTAAGTACATTCTGTGAAAAAATACTTTATGTGCAATAACTTACATTTCTAAACAACAAAAGCTAAATTTCCATTCATAAGCATTCCAAACAAAATATTTTATAAGTAGCAAATGTATTCACTTTAACCGATCACGCATTTAGATGTTTTTTTAAATTCAGGTTTTACAGTGACTTGGAAGAGTTATGAAGGTTGTATGTATTCGGGCCTGTGTGCAAGATTAATGTTTATGCCCCCACCCCCTAAAATAAATAAAGAAACACCTGTCTTTGCCCTACTTGTCTCCCTATAATCATATTTTCAAATGCTGTTTATTTGCTCAGGTGAATTTTATTAATATTGATCATAACAATGAGTATTCAAGGGATATGGTTAGGATCCTGGATGTCAAAATACTGATGACCGGAATGACAACACATAATGGAATGCAGGTGGGGAAATCTTGACAGGGATTACAATTCCGGTGCCAGTATCCCGACACCCAGAATCCCGATCGATGCACTGCCAGGCCAACGGAGAGGTAAGCTGCAGGTGGGGAGTTTAGGGTTAGGCTGCGGCCCAGGGAGGTTAGGGTTAGGCACCCCCAGGAAAGGTTAGGCTGCTATTAGGTTTAGGCTTCGGGGATGAAGGGGGGGTTATGATTAAGCACCACCGGGGAGGGGTCATTAGGGAAGGTAAGTATACTTACCTTCCCCTGTTAGGATTTTGATAATCGGGATGCCACGGTCAGTGTTCTTATTGCCGGCATCCCGTCAGCCGTCCATCCCAACCCCTATTCAATATGTCTAGATCATAAAGGAAGAAGTAACATAATATTCAAAGATTAGAAGATTCCCAGGCAATGTTTTTTTTTATTACAGTCTCCTAGTAAAATCAATGGATTTTCTTGGAATAATTTATAAAACAATGGACCAGTGGTTGGACTGCTCCCGTGACAAAAGGATAGCCACTGCAGGGATTTAAATGGAGGAGGCTGGTTATCTTTGCAGGGCAAGTGGCCTTTCTGACTATGTGGATTACAATGAAGATAAAAGCTAGGCATCACTGTTCTTGTTCTAGACCGATGCATGCTTAAAAGAAGCCCCCTAACTCTGCTTTCTGAAAAGGAAATGGGTCCCAAGTGTCTGGTGACATTGTTGAGTCTTCCCACAAATTTTGCTATAGTATCTGAAATTGCCACATGCCATTATTGGAGAGGTGAACTGTGAGAGACTGAGAAACCACCATGCGGTCAATAGTGCAGTTATAAAATTATTCTATAACTGATTTCATGTATGAAATAAGATCTGAGAGTTCCACCTCTAGATACTGTACTTGCTCTTGAATTTGTAATTAACCATTATGGCTACTGTTGTTATATGACAGAGTCATTAGTTTTGGTTCCTGATTCCATTTTGACCAATAAATATAAACATATTGACTAAGCCTTTGCATCATTATTTTGTTTGCTCTTTTTGGATTCCATGATACACTGTATCACACATCTTACTCATAACTACCCACTTGAGTGTCAGCCCAGCTTATAACCCTATGGAGGTGCAAGCACTAATAAGTGTTAACCATTGAATTTGGGCTGCTCACAGGTTGATCATGGGTCTCTAGTTGAATAGCACTGGGCACTTTATCTGAGAGTGGGGACCATGCAACACAACCCATTGCTAATTGAATCTGCTGTTATGCATAAGAGGCTGGTGAAGTGAGAGTAGAAGAATAACACCTCTGTTCCCAAGTGTTTGAGTCTCCATGTATTGACAAGCTGGTGACTTTGTAGTAGGTATCTTATCCTTAGGAAAGCTTTAGTACTTTTAGAGAAGCACTTGAGCTTTTTAGCATCGGGTTCAGACTAGGTGAGGATGCACCCTCCAACCAGGATGACTTCTTGGAATGTCTTGAGCTGCTGCAATGTACCAGCGAGGAATTTGGTGTTACTGTAGTTGGGGGTTTCCCTAAATTCACTGGGTGTGAGAATGTTTTTGAGATTAGTGTTCTTTTTATAAATTATCCAGATTGATTCTTACACATATGCTTAGAGTTGACCAAATCCTGTCTATTTGCAGTAGATTGGCAGCATGAAGACACAAAAGTTTGTTCCCTACAGCCTCTAGAACTGAAATTATCCAGCATAAATTCAAATTTCTGGAAGAAATATTGCCTTCAACAATTACATCTACTCAATTGATTGTTTTTAAGCCATGTAGTGCTGTGACCATTATGAAAGTACAGCTACAGTTACTGTTCAAACCTACATTTTGGAGAAATTAGAAGAAATAATCTAGCATTTTTGGATGGAAAAGGCTATTTCCTGAAATTTTACGAAGTGTGGGTGAACGATAAATTATGCATGTTTACACTCAAAAGGGAAACACATTTAAGTGCAAGAGATACTGTAGCTCCCCCAGTCTAAAAAATAAACAAATCAGCAATAAAAAGGCTAAAACATGCAGGTTATTTCTTTATGGTCTGCTCCAAATATATTCCTTATTAAAGTGGACCATACAGTGATTTGCAAACTAGGCACAAACCTGGTCCCCATGGCCATTCACAGTTTATGTAACAATAAGTGTCATCAAATAAAAAAATAATTATAATTAGGATGAACATAATAGCATCCGAAAGGAAATCATTTCCTTTTCAGATTCACTGATCCTGAGATAAATAAAACATCTCCTGTTCATGGTGTGAGGTAAATTTTTAGCAAAAATAATTTCACATCAAGAGTGAGGAACTTCAATCCTTCTGATCATTGCATTTCTACATTTATTTGTATAATATGTTTAGTATAACAAAAATGGGGTCTCAGGTGTACAACATAATGTACTAATTATCAACTACAAAAAATAAAAACATTAAAAGTAATGGACTCTATATCTATAATAATGAGACTACAAAGTGCAGTAAAAAGAAACAAGAATAATAGGGGACACATTTTTTTTTCCATTTATCTCTGTCAATAGCCCCCTCTACCCTGATTTTATCCAAGAGAACTTTGAGAACTGTCCGGATCCCTATTTTGTAATCTATATCCAGAATTTGATCAAATGTTTTTTTCCCTGTTGTCTGTGTGTTCTTCGCTTATTATGTATTCTTCATGATCTGTAATCCCCCCCTCCCCCCACACACACTCCTTTGTCAGAAGGTCTAATTAAAATGTTAAAGTTTTTCTTATATTGTTCAAGGGCTGTTCTCCCTGCAGTCAATTGATTATGTCTGCCTTTCAAGGGGTTATATTTTTTGCTTAATTTTCTGAAATGATAATAATATGATATATGATAATATATGATAATATATATATGATAATATATAGACACAATTAATTTAATATTTATTTCTAAATTTCTCAATAAGAAACTTTTGGCCTAGGGGTGCCGTGAAAAAAACTCTGATACTCTAGGGCACTGTGATTCAAAAAAGTTTGGTAACCACTGCTATAGTATATAAGTTAAAGATAACACACGTGTACTCACTTGAACACTTTACCATCTTTAGCCTCCCACATTCAATGTCTCCAAGTGTAAGATGCACAAAAATATTCATATGGATGTGTGCTTGTGTTTGATTGCATGCATGCACAGTATGGAAATGCATATATTATGACAAAAGCAGACCTATTTCAAACTGTACATGAGCTTTCATACTGTATGTCTTAAATTACATTCTAATACCTATATACTTCTGGCAACAAATGCTAATAATAATTGAGCTTTTTCTCGCATTATCTTAGTTCAGTTTTCTAAACTCCGCCCGTACATTCCAGGTATTAATTCTGTTCATGCTTAAGTCCAAATGGTTAAATCATATTGACCGAGGTACTAATTAAGGGCCTGATTCAGACCTGATCACAGCAGCAAATTTGTTAGCTAATGGGCAAAACCATCTGCACTGCAGCGGGCGGGGGGGGGGGGGGGCGATTTAACGTGCAGAGAGAGTTAGATTTGGGTGGGTTATTTTGTTTCTGTGCAGGATAAATACTGGCTGCTTTATTTTTACACTGCAATTTAGATTTCAGATTAAACACACTCCACCCAAATTACTCTCTGCACATGTTATACCTGCTGCAAACCCCCCACCCCAGTGCACATGGTTTGGCCCATTAGCTAACAGATTTGCTGCTGTAATCAGTAGAGATGAGCGGGTTCGGTTTCTTTGAATCCGAACCCGCACGAACTTCACTTTTTTTTTCACGGGTCCGAGCGACTCGGATCTTCCCGCCTTGCTCGGTTAACCCGAGCGCGCCCGAACGTCATCATGACGCTGTCGGATTCTCGCGAGACTCGGATTCTATATAAGGAGCCGCGCGTCGCCGCCATTTTCACACGTGCATTGAGATTGATAGGGAGAGGACGTGGCTGGCGTCCTCTCCATTAGAATAGATTAGAAGAGAGAGAGAGAGAGATTGTGCAGACAGAGTTTACCACAGTGACCAGTGCAGTTGTTGTTAAGTTAACTTTTATTTAATATATCCGTTCTCTGCTATATCCGTTCTCTGCCTGAAAAAAACGATACACAGCAGTCACACAGTGTGACTCAGTCTGTGTGCTCTCAGCTCAGCCCAGTGTGCTGCACATCAATGTATAAAAGCTTATAATAATTGTGGGGGAGACTGGGGAGCACTGCAGGTTGTTATAGCAGGAGCCAGGAGTACATAATATTATATTAATTTAAAATTAAACAGTGCACACTTTTGCTGCAGGAGTGCCACTGCCAGTGTGACTAGTGGTGACCAGTGCCTGACCACCAGTATAGTAGTATATTGTTGTATACTATCTCTTTATCAACCAGTCTATATTAGCAGCAGACACAGTACAGTGCGGTAGTTCACGGCTGTGGCTACCTCTGTGTCGGCAGTCGGCACTCGGCAGGCAGTCCGTCCATCCATAATTGTATAATTATATACCACCTAACCGTGGTATTTTTTTTTCTTTCTTTATACCGTCGTCATAGTCATACTAGTTGTTACGAGTATACTACTATCTCTTTATCAACCAGTGTACAGTGCGGTAGTTCACGGCTGTGGCTACCTCTGTGTCGGAACTCGGCAGGCAGTCCGTCCATCCATAATTGTATTATTATAATATATACCACCTAACCGTGGTTTTTTTTTCATTCTTTATACCGTCATAGTCAGTCATACTAGTTGTTACGAGTATACTACTATCTCTTTATCAACCAGTGTACAGTGCGGTAGTTCACGGCTGTGGCTACCTCTGTGTCGGCAGTCGGCAGGCAGTCCGTCCATCCATAATTGTATTATAATATATACCACCTAACCGTGGTTTTTTTTTCATTCTTTATACCGTCATAGTGTCATACTAGTTGTTACGAGTATACTACTATCTCTTTATCAACCAGTGTACAGTGCGGTAGTTCACGGCTGTGGCTACCTCTGTGTCGGCAGTCGGCAGGCAGTCCGTCCATCCATAATTGTATTATAATATATACCACCTAACCGTGGTTTTTTTTTCGTTCTTTATACCGTCGTCATACTAGTTGTTACGAGTATACTACTATCTCTTTATCAACCAGTGTACAGTGCGGTAGTTCACGGCTGTGGCTACCTCTGTGTCGGAACTCGGCAGGCAGTCCGTCCATCCATAATTGTATTATAATATATACCACCTAACCGTGGTTTTTTTTTCGTTCTTTATACCGTCGTCATACTAGTTGTTACGAGTATACTACTATCTCTTTATCAACCAGTGTACAGTGCGGTAGTTCACGGCTGTGGCTACCTCTGTGTCGGCACTCGGCAGGCAGTCCGTCCAACCATAATTGTATTATATACCACCTAACCGTGGTTTTTTTTTCATTCTTTATACCGTCGTCATACTAGTTGTTACGAGTATACTACTATCTCTTTATCAACCAGTGTACAGTGCGGTAGTTCACGGCTGTGGCTACCTCTGTGTCGGCACTCGGCAGGCAGTCCGTCCAACCATAATTGTATTATATACCACCTAACCGTGGTTTTTTTTTCATTCTTTATACCGTCGTCATACTAGTTGTTACGAGTATACTACTATCTCTTTATCAACCAGTGTACAGTGCGGTAGTTCACGGCTGTGGCTACCTCTGTGTCGGCACTCGGCAGCCCGTCCATAATTGTATATACCAGTGACCTAACCGTGGTTTTTTTTTTTTTCTTTATACATACATACTAGTTACGAGTATACTATCTCTTTATCAACCAGTCTATATATTAGCAGCAGACACAGTACAGTGCGGTAGTTCACGGCTGTGGCTACCTCTGTGTCGGCACTCGGCAGCCCGTCCATAATTGTATATACCACCTAACCGTGGTTTTTTTTTCTTTCTTTATACATACATACTGCAGTGCCACTCCTAGATGGGCCCGGTGTTTGTGTCGGCCACTAGGGTCGCTAATCTTACTCACACAGTCAGCTACCTCATTGCGCCTCTTTTTTTCTTTGCGTCATGTGCTGTTTGGGGAGGGTTTTTTGGAAGGGCCATCCTGCGTGACACTGCAGTGCCACTCCTAGATGGGCCTGGTGTTTGTGTCGGCCACTAGGGTCGCTAATCTTACTCACACAGCTACCTCATTGCGCCTCTTTTTTTCTTTGCGTCATGTGCTGTTTGGGGAGGGTTTTTTGGAAGGGACATCCTGCGTGACACTGCAGTGCCACTCCTAGATGGGCCCGGTGTTTGTGTCGGCCACTAGGGTCGCTTATCTTACTCACACAGCGACCTCGGTGCAAATTTTAGGACTAAAAATAATATTGTGAGGTGTGAGGTATTCAGAATAGACTGAAAATGAGTGTAAATTATGGTTTTTGAGGTTAATAATACTTTGGGATCAAAATGACCCCCAAATTCTATGATTTAAGCTGTTTTTTAGTGTTTTTGGAAAAAAACACCCGAATCCAAAACACACCCGAATCCGACAAAAATAATTCGGTGAGGTTTTGCCAAAACGCGTTCGAACCCAAAACACGGCCGCGGAACCGAACCCAAAACCAAAACACAAAACCCGAAAAATTTCAGGCGCTCATCTCTAGTAATCAGATCTGAATTAGGCCCTGAGTCACCTGTGCTCAAGCATGGCTATCCTTAAATCATGGACTGTAATGGTGGAGTTTGGGAAACTGTTTCTTAGCTGAAGATGGATTCACTTGAGTGTGCGCATCTTTGAAGCCATACAGCACTGGAAAAGCATAAACATAGTCAGTGTATACAATCAAAAAAGCGCCTCTTAATACTAATTGTTAACTGTATACTGCTCACCTCTTAGAAGGAGTCGACCTCACAGAAAAGTGTACTGTATACTCCCAGATCCTCAACGGGCTTCTGTGAATTGAAAGCACTTTTATGTTTACAAAAAAAATATAAAATCAGTATAATACTGTAGTTTAACATTGACACACTGTCATGAAACAATAGAACTAGATACATTCACACTTAAACTGGTTAAAACAGACATATAATGCAGAGTAAGTCCATAACCTGCATTCAGGTACTGAAATGGACTTCTTTAAATGGGATGTAGTCATTGGGTGAGATTCAAATGATATATCATGCCCAATTTCCTTTCTAAAATGATCTTCGTTATCGCGCATATTGCACCCATAGTAATCAGGTTTAGCTGTGTAAAGGGTTGGGTGCTTCGCTACACCGGGGGTAGCAAGCTGAAATAATGATACAACGTCCCTGAGGGCAGAAACAGAACGGGTGTGTAAAGTGGTGAAAAGAATTGAATCCTGCCCAATATGTTGACAATCCAGTGGGGGATAGTCAATAGTCAATAGGGGATATTCAAGTATTTGAAAAGTCAGTTTTTCCTATTTAATAGACAGGAAAAAACAGACACCCAACCGACTTTTCAAACATTTGAATTTCCTCCAATAAGTCAACAACATAATGTTGAGTGACACATGGTTAAATGTAAACACCCAACATGTTGACACCTGCAAAATTTCAACACGTGAAATGTCAACACAGAATGTTGACACTAGACATTTTTAAGATTAAAGTTAGGATTACAAATAGATGTTGATATTATGCACCTGTCGACATCTTGTGTGACATTTTGAAGTTAATATTTTATCAGTGTCAGTGGTTTGCAAGGTGACTTTAAAGTTGTCAACACTCTGAACATGTCAACAATTGTTCTGTCCACATTTTGGCATCTATATAATTACTGTTTACATTGTGATTGACAACAGAACGTACCAAAACCCTTTAGATGCATCTCTCAATAAGTTGTATGCTGAAAACACCACTTTGATGCATTTAATAGGCATTATCTCTACATCTTCAGAAAAATGGTAGTATGAAGTGTGGCAGCAGGGTTTAATCCCATGTCCACAGGTTAGTAGTGGTCATCATTTGAACAAATGCACATTATCTTTATAAGATTATATTTACATTAAATTATATACAGTAAAATAAAAATAATTCTAAAATATAGTGTTAGAGGGTCTGATTCTGAATTAGAAGTAAAGCAAAAAAGCAAGTAACTTTGTATCTGGAATAAATAAAGAGGTCTAATTCAGACCTGATCGCTGTGCTGCTAATTTTGTTGTCTTGTGGCCAAGGGGAGTGTATATTCGCCCGTGCAAGTGTGCAATCGCATGTGTATGCCGTGTGAAAATGTCTCTCAGTCAGTGGACAGCTGCAAATCCGTTCACACCTCACTCACCATCGAATTATTTTTCAATTGTGTGCTGTCTGTGCGCAGCCCAGGACTTACTCCTACAGTACGAAAAGAACAGGCTGATCGGGGCCAGAGCTGACGTCACACACCCTCCCATAAAATGCTTGGGAATGCAATTGTAGGGATGTGCACTTGAAATTTTTCGGGTTTTGTGTTTTGGTTTTGGGTTCGGTTCCGCGGCCGTGTTTTGGGTTCGACCGCGTTTTGGCAAAACCTCACCGAATTTTTTTTGTCGGAGTCGGGTGTGTTTTGGATTCGGGTGTTTTTTTCAAAAAACACTAAAAAACAGCTTAAATCATAGAATTTGGGGGTCATTTTGATCCCAAAGTATTATTAACCTCAAAAAACATAATTTCCACTCATTTTCAGTCTATTCTGAATACCTCACACCTCACAATATTATTTTTAGTCCTAAAATTTGCACCGAGGTCGCTGGATGACTAAGCTAAGCGACCCTAGTGGCCGACACAAACACCTGGCCCATCTAGGAGTGGCACTGCAGTGTCACGCAGGATGGCCCTTCCAAAAAACACTCCCCAAACAGCACATGACGCAAAGAAGAAAAAAAGAGGCGCAATGAGGTAGCTGTGTGAGTAAGATAAGCGACCCTAGTGGCCGACACAAACACCTGGCCCATCTAGGAGTGGCACTGCAGTGTCACGCAGGATGGCCCTTCCAAAAAACACTCCCCAAACAGCACATGACGTAAATAAAAATGAAAGAAAAAAGAGGTGCAAGATGGAATTGTCCTTGGGCCCTCCCACCCACCCTTATGTTGTATAAACAGGACATGCACACTTTAACCAACCCATCATTTCAGTGACAGGGTCTGCCACACGACTGTGACTGAAATGACGGGTTGGTTTGGACCCCCACCGAAAAAGAAGCAATTAATCTCTCCTTGCACAAACTGGCTCTACAGAGGCAAGATGTCCACCTCATCATCATCCTCCGATATATCACCGTGTACATCCCGCTCCTCACAGATTATCAATTCGTCCCCACTGGAATCCACCATCTCAGCTCCCTGTGTACTTTGTGGAGGCAATTGCTGCTGGTCAATGTCTCCACGGAGGAATTGATTATAATTCATTTTAATGAACATCATCTTCTCCACATTTTCTGGAAGTAACCTCGTACGCAGATTGCTGACAAGGTGAGCGGCGGCACTAAACACTCTTTCGGAGTACACACTTGTGGGAGGGCAACTTAGGTAGAATAAAGCCAGTTTGTGCAAGGGCCTCCAAATTGCCTCTTTTTCCTGCCAGTATAAGTACGGACTGTCTGACGTGCCTACTTGGATGCGGTCACTCATATAATCCTCCACCATTCTTTCAATGGTGAGAGAATCATATGCAGTGACAGTAGACGACATGTCCGTAATCGTTGTCAGGTCCTTCAGTCCGGACCAGATGTCAGCATCAGCAGTCGCTCCAGACTGCCCTGCATCACCGCCAGCGGGTGGGCTCGGAATTCTGAGCCTTTTCCTCGCACCCCCAGTTGCGGGAGAATGTGAAGGAGGAGATGTTGACAGGTCGCGTTCCGCTTGACTTGACAATTTTGTCACCAGCAGGTCTTTGAACCCCAGCAGACTTGTGTCTGCCGGAAAGAGAGATCCAAGGAAGTTTTTAAATCTAGGATCGAGCACGGTGGCCAAAATGTAGTGCTCTGATTTCAACAGATTGACCACCCGTGAATCCTTGTTAAGCGAATTAAGGGCTCCATCCACAAGTCCCACATGCCTAGCGGAATCGCTCCCTTTTAGCTCCTCCTTCAATGCCTCCAGCTTCTTCTGCAAAAGCCTGATGAGGGGAATGACCTGACTCAGGCTGGCAGTGTCTGAACTGACTTCACGTGTGGCAAGTTCAAAAGGTTGCAGAACCTTGCACAACGTTGAAATCATTCTCCACTGCGCTTGAGACAGGTACATTCCACCTCCTATATCGTGCTCAATTGTATAGGCTTGAATGGCCTTTTGCTGCTCCTCCAACCTCTGAAGCATATAGAGGGTTGAATTCCACCTCGTTACCACTTCTTGCTTCAGATGATGGCAGGGCAGGTTCAGGCGTTTTTGGTGGTGCTCCAGTCTTCTGTACGTGGTGCCTGTACGCCGAAAGTGTCCCGCAATTCTTCTGGCCACCGACAGCATCTCTTGCACGCCCCTGTCATTTTTTTAAAAATTCTGCACCACCAAATTCAAGGTATGTGCAAAACATGGGACGTGCTGGAATTTGCCCATATTTAATGCACACACAATATTGCTGGCATTGTCCGATGCCACAAATCCACAGGAGAGTCCAATTGGGGTAAGCCATTCCGCGATGATCTTCCTCAGTTGCCGTAAGAGGTTTTCAGCTGTGTGCGTATTCTGGAAACCGGTGATACAAAGCGTAGCCTGCCTAGGAAAGAGTTGGCGTTTGCGAGATGCTGCTACTGGTGCCGCCGCTGCTGTTCTTGTGGCGGGAGTCCATACATCTACCCAGTGGGCTGTCACAGTCATATAGTCCTGACCCTGCCCTGCTCCACTTGTCCACATGTCCGTGGTTAAGTGGACATTGGGTACAATTGCATTTTTTAGGACACTGGTGAGTCTTTTTCTGACGTCCGTGTACATTCTCGGTATCGCCTGCCTAGAGAAGTGGAACCTAGATGGTATTTGGTAACAGGGGCACACTGCCTCAAGAAATTGTCTAGTTCCCTGTGAACTAACGGCGGATACCGGACGCACGTCTAACACCAACATAGTTGTCAAGGCCTCAGTTATCCGCTTTGCAACAGGATGACTGCTGTGATATTTCATCTTCCTCGCAAAGGACTGTTGGACAGTCAATTGCTTGGTGAAAGTAGTAAAAGTGGGCTTACGACTTCCCCTCTGGGATGACCATCGACTCCCAGCAGCAACAACAGCAGCGCCAGCAGCAGTAGGCGTTACATGCAAGGATGCATCGGAGGAATCCCAGGCAGGAGATGACTCGTCAGAATTGCCAGTGACATGGCATGCAGGACTATTGGCATTCCTGGGGAAGGAGGAAATTGACACTGAGGGAGTTGGTGGGGTGGTTTGCGTGAGCTTGGTTACAAGAGGAAGGGATTTACTGGTCAGTGGACTGCTTCCGCTGTCGCCCAAAGTTTTTGAACTTGTCACTGACTTATTATGAATGCGCTGCAGGTGACGTATAAGGGAGGATGTTCCGAGGTGGTTAACGTCCTTACCCCTACTTATTACAGCTTGACAAAGGCAACACACGGCTTGACAAATGTTGTCCGCATTTCTGGTGAAATACTTCCACACCGAAGAGCTGATTTTTTTGGTATTTTCACCAGGCATGTCAACGGCCCTATTCCTCCCACGGACAACAGGTGTCTCCCCGGGTGCCTGACTTAAACAAACCACCTCACCATCAGAATCCTCCTTGTCAATTTCCTCCCCAGCGCCAGCAACACCCATATCCTCCTCATCCTGGTGTACTTCAACACTGACATCTTCAATCTGACTATCAGGAACTGGACTGCGGGTGCTCCTTCCAGCACTTGCAGGGGGCGTGCAAATGGTGGAAGGCGCATGCTCTTCACGTCCAGTGTTGGGAAGGTCAGGCATCGCAACCGACACAATTGGACTCTCCTTGTGGATTTGGGATTTCGAAGAACGCACAGTTCTTTGCGGTGCTTTTGCCAGCTTGAGTCTTTTCATTTTTCTAGCGAGAGGCTGAGTGCTTCCATCCTCATGTGAAGCTGAACCACTAGCCATGAACATAGGCCAGGGCCTCAGCCGTTCCTTGCCACTCCGTGTGGTAAATGGCATATTGGCAAGTTTACGCTTCTCCTCCGACACTTTTATTTTAGATTTTGGAGTCCTTTTTTTACTGATATTTGGTGTTTTGGATTTTACATGCTCTGTACTATGACATTGGGCATCGGCCTTGGCAGACGACGTTGCTGGCATTTCATCGTCTCGGCCATGACTAGTGGCAGCAGCTTCAGCACGAGGTGGAAGTGGATCTTGATCTTTCCCTAATTTTGGAACCTCAACATTTTTGTTCTCCATATTTTAATAGGCACAACTAAAAGGCACCTCAGGTAAACAATGGAGATGGATGGATACTAGTATACTTATGGATGGACGAGCGACTGCCGACACAGAGGTAGATACAGCCGTGGACTACCGTACTGTGTCTGCTGCTAATATAGACTGGATGATAAGGAGATGAAATTAATATATATATATATATATATATATATAATATCACTAGTACTGCAGCCAGACAGGTATATATATTTATTATGTAATGACTGATGACGGACCTGCTGGACACTGTCAGCTCAGCAGCACCGCAGACTGCTACAGTAAGCTACTATAGTAGTATGTATAAAGAAGAAAGAAAAAAAAAAACCACGGGTAGGTGGTATACAATTATGGATGGACGAGCGACTGCCGACACAGAGGTAGCTACAGCCGTGGACTACCGTACTGTGTCTGCTGCTAATATAGACTTGATGATAAGGAGATGAAATTAATATATATATATATATATATATATATAATATCACTAGTACTGCAGCCGGACAGGTATATATATTTATTATGTAATGACTGATGACGGACCTGCTGGACACTGTCAGCTCAGCAGCACCGCAGACTGCTACAGTAAGCTACTATAGTAGTATGTATAAAGAAGAAAGAAAAAAAAAAAAACCACGGGTAGGTGGTATACAATTATGGATGGACGAGCGACTGCCGACACAGAGGTAGCTACAGCCGTGGACTACCGTACTGTGTCTGCTGCTAATATAGACTGGATGATAATGAGATGAAATCAATATATATTATATCACACTAGTACTGCAGCCGGACAGGTAGATATATTTATTATGTAATGACTGATGACGGACCTGCTGGACACTGTCAGCTCAGCAGCACCGCGGACTGCTACAGTAAGCTACTATAGTAGTATGTATAAAGAAGAAAAAAAAAAAAAAACCACGGGTAGGTGGTATACAATTATGGATGGACGAGCGACTGCCGACACAGAGGTAGCTACAGCCGTGGACTACCGTACTGTGTCTGCTGCTAATATAGACTGGATGATAATGAGATGAAATCAATATATATTATATCACACTAGTACTGCAGCCGGACAGGTAGATATATTTATTATGTAATGACTGATGACGGACCTGCTGGACACTGTCAGCTCAGCAGCACCGCAGACTGCTACAGTAAGCTACTATAGTAGTATGTATAAAGAAGAAAGAAAAAGAAAAAAACCACGGGTAGGTGGTATACAATTATGGATGGACGAGCGACTGCCGACACAGAGGTAGCTACAGCCGTGGACTACCGTACTGTGTCTGCTGCTAATATAGACTAGATGATAATGAGATGAAATCAATATATATTATATCACACTAGTACTGCAGCCGGACAGGTAGATATATTTATTATGTAATGACTGATGACGGACCTGCTGGACACTGTCAGTGTCTCCCCCACAAGTCAGATAATATACAGTCACACTATCTATCACTTCAGCAAGTAACTAGTACTCCTCCTAATGCTCCCCAAAATTACTACTGTGTTTCTCTCTACTGTCTCACTCTCTTCTCTATAAACGGAGAGGACGCCAGCCACGTCCTCTCCCTATGAATCTCAATGCACGTGTGAAAATGGCGGCGACGCGCGGCTCCTTATATAGAATCCGAGTCTCGCGATAGAATCCGAGCCTCGCGAGAATCCGACAGCGGGATGATGACGTTCGGGCGCGCTCGGGTTAACCGAGCAAGGCGGGAAGATCCGAGTCGCTCGGCCCCGTGTAAAAAAACATGAAGTTCGGGCGGGTTCGGATTCCGAGGAACCGAACCCGCTCATCCCTAGAATGCATGTGTTTTCCCTGACTCTCCCAGAAAATGGTCAGTTACCACCCACAAACTGCTTCTTCATGTCAATCAGTTTGTGAATTGTTGTGCAATCAAAATCGCTGTTTGGCGATGCCTGTTGTTGTTTGGCGACATGCGTGCACATTGCGGTGCATATGCATGCGCAGTCAATCGATAATCGCCCGCTGTGTGCAAATGCACAGCATCGCTCAGGTCTGAATCGGGCCCCATGTTGCAATACAAAGGAATCAAATAAATGTATATTTTTTCTGTGCAGGGTAAATAGTGACTGCTTTGTCATGGGTTTTCCCAGTTACAGTACTTCCAAATCAGAATCTGACCCAGAGTCAATAGATACACAGATCAATCAAGAGATGTTTCTCACATGCAAAGAAACACCCTGCACATGGAAAAGGAAAGAAAAACAGTGCCCCCCCTCCCAAAAATAAATAAATAAATAAATAAAAATAATTGTACTCATCTTTAATCATGTAGAATGATGGGCCCAGTGTAAATGCTAATGCTGAGTTTGAGAGAGACCAAAAAAAGTCTGTTGCTGTCTGTAATCAGTTACTGGAACTGATTTATTTATTTATGAGCAATGTCAGGTAGGATTTGAGTCACAAATTTGCTCTTCTGTTCCAGAATGTATCCAAAGTGATTAAACAGTAGTTTTAGCTCTAAGTAAGAAGTACTACACATTCACATGAATATTCATTAAAGCCACTTTCATTCACATAACTATCGAAAATTACTTGCTGAGTTAATTTAATTTAATTAAGCCCATTTAATTGAGTGACAAACAATCAAGCCTCCAAGACCCAGCTGAGTTGACTGTATTGCAGTGTATGTTTTGCTTACACCTGTTTCTGAGTTAATTGAAAATATAGGTGTACAATGATAGATTGACTCTTAAGGGCCCTACACACCAATTGGCCGCTGAGGTGCCCGACGGCCGTTACGGCCGGTGGGCGACCCGCCGGGGGGTGGGGAGGGAGCTGATGGCGAGAGTGACGTTTTTTCACTCCCCCCATCACCCGGCTCCATAGCACTGCATGCTAATATGGACAAGATTGTTCATATTGGCTTGCATGTTTAAATGAGCTGGCACCAGCGATGAACGAGCATCGGGGCTGCACATCATTCATCGTTGGCGCATACACACTGAAAGACATGAACGATATCTCGTTCATTAATGAACGATCATTCATATCTCTAAGTGAAATCACTAAGAGTGTAGGGCCTATTACTGTATGCAAATAATGCAAGCACATAGATGAATTGGCTATCAACTTCATTGCAAATCTTTATGATGTATATTTCAAATCAGCTTTTTATTTCTCCTACATGACGAGCAATACCAAAGCTTGAATACAAAGCATTTGCAAATTTCTTATTGGTAGATAGCCAGTATATCTAACTGCATGCATGAGCTCACTCAAACATGATAAATCATTTCAGCCATGTAGTATATATATATATATATATACACTGTATATATACATACATATACTAGAGATGAGCGGGTTCGGTTCGTCGAGATCCGAACCCCCCCGAACTTCACCTATTTTACACGGGTTAACCCGAACGCGGCCGAACGTCATCATCCCGCTGTCGGATTCTTGCGAGATTCGTATTCTATATAAAGAGCCGCGCGTCGCCGCCATTTTCACTCGTGCATTGGAGATTGAACAGAGGACGTGGCTGCGTTCTCTCCCTGAAAAGCTCTGTATCTGTGCTCAGTGTGCTGCAAATATCTGTGCTCAGTGTGCTGCAAATATCTGTGCTCAGTGTGCTGAAAATATCTACGTTCTCTGCCTGAAAACGCTCTATATCTGTGCTCAGTGTGCTGCATTGTGGGGACCACCAGTATATAATTATAGTAGTACAGTACAGAAGGCCATTGCTGTATCTTGCAGCTCTGTGTCAAGTATACTATCCATATCTGTGCTGCATTATTGTGAGCAGTATATAGTAGGACAGTGCAGCATTTTGGTGACCAGCAGTATACATATAGTACAGTACAGTACAGTAGGCCATTTCTGTATCTTGCAGCTCTGTGTCAAGTATACTATCCATATCTGTGCTGCATTATTGTGAGCAGTATATAGTAGGACAGTGCAGCATTTTAGTGACCAGCAGTATACATATAGTACAGTACAGTAGGCCATTGCTGTATCTTGCAGCTCAGTGTCAAGTATACTATCCATATCTGTGCTGCATTATTGTGAGCAGTATATAGTAGGACAGTGCAGCATTTTGGTGACCAGCAGTATACATATAGTACAGTACAGTAGGCCATTACTGTTTCTTGCAGCTCCGTGTCAAGTATGCTATCCATATCTGTGCTGCATTATTGTGAGCAGTATATAGTAGGACAGTGCAGCATTTTGGTGACCAGCAGTATACATATAGTACAGTACAGTAGGCCATTGCTGTATCTTGCAGCTCTGTGTCAAGTATACTATCCATATCTGTGCTGCATTATTGTGAGCAGTATATAGTAGGACAGTGCAGCATTTTGGTGACCAGCAGTATACATATAGTACAGTACAGTCAGCCATTGCTGTATCTTGCAGCTCTGTGTCAAGTATACAGGTACTATCCATATCTGTGCTGCATTATTGTGAGCAGTATATAGTAGGACAGTGCAGCATTTTGGTGACCAGCAGTATACATATAGTACAGTACAGTAGGCCATTGCTATTGATGTATTACTGGCATATAATTCCACACATTAAAAAATGGAGAACAAAAATGTGGAAGGTAAAATAGGGAAAGCTCAAGATCCACTTCCACCTCCTGCTGAAGCTGCTGCCACTAGTCATGGCATGACGATGAAATGCCATCAACGTCATCTGCCAAGGCCGATGCCCAATGTCATAGTAGAGAGCATGTCAAATCCAAAAAGCTAAAGTTCAGTAAAATGACCCAAAAATCAAAATTAAAAGTGTCTGAGGAGAAGCGTAAACATGCCAATATGCCATTTACGACACGGAGTGGCAAGGAACAGCTGAGGCCCTGGCAAATGTTCATGGCTAGTGGTTCAGCATCACATGAGGATGGAAGCACTCATCCTCTCACTAGAAAAATGAAAAGACTTAAGCTGGCAAAAGCACAACAAAGAACTGTGCTTTCTTCTAAATCACAAATCCCCAAGGAGAGTTCAATTGTGTCGGTTGCGATGCCTGACCTTCCCAACACTGGACGGGAAGAGGTGGCGCCTTCCACCATTTGCACGCCCCCTGCAAGTGCTGGAAGGAGCACCCACAGTCCAGTTCCTGATAGTCAAATTGAAGATGTCACTGTTGAAGTACACCAGGATGAGGATATGGGTGTTGCTGGCGCTGAGGAGGAAATTGACAAGGAGGATTCTGATGGTGAGGTGGATTGTTTAAGTCAGGCACCCGGGGAGACACCTGTTGTCTGTGGGATGAATATGGCCATTGACATGCCTGGTCAAATTACAAAAAAAATCACCTCTTCGGAATTATTTTAACAGAAATGCAGACAACAGGTGTCAAGCCGTGTGTTGCCTTTGTCAAGCTGTAATAAGTAGGGGTAAGGACGTTAACCACCTAGGAACATCCTCCCTTATACGTCATCTGGAGCGCATTCATCAGAAGTAATTGACAAGTTCAAAAACTTTGGGTTACAGTGGAACAGTCCACTGACAACTAAATCCCTTCCTCTTGTACCCAAGCTCCTGCAAACCACACCACCAACTCCCTCAGTGTCAATTTCCTCCTTAGACAGGAACGCCAATAGTCCTGCAGGCCATGTCACTGGCAAGTCTGACGAGTCCTCTCCTGACTGGAATTCCTCCGATGCATCCTTGAGTGTAACGCCTACTGCTGCTGGCGCTGCTGTTGTTGCTGCTGGGAGTCGATCGTCATCCCAGAGGGGAAGTCTGAAGACCAGTTGTACTACTTCCAGTAAGCAATTGACTGTCCAAAAGTCCTTTGCGAGGAAGATGAAATATCACAGCAGTCATCCTGCTGCAAAGTGGATAACTCAGGCCTTGGCAGCTGTGTTGGTGTTAGACGTGTGTCCGGTATCCACTGTTAAGTCACAGGGACTTAGAGAATTGCTTGAGGTAGTGTGTCCCCGGTACCAAATACCATCTAGGTTCCACTTCTCTAGGCAGGTGATACTGAGAATGTACACAGACATCGGAAAAAGACTCACCAGTGTCCTAAAAAATGCAGTTGTACCCAATGTCCACTTAACAACGGACATGTGGACAAGTGGAGCAGGGCAGACTCAGGACTATATGACTATGACAGCCCACAGGGTAGATGTATTGCCTCCCGCAGCAAGAACAGCAGCAGCGGCACCAGTAGCAGCATCTCGCAAACGCCAAGTCGTTCCTAGGCAGGCTACGCTTTGTATCACCGCTTTCCATTAGAGGCACACAGCTGACAACCTCTTACGGAAACTGAGGAACATCATCGCAGAATGGCTTACCCCAATTGGATTCTCCTGGGGATTTCTGACATCGGACAACGCCACCAATATTGTGCATGCATTATATGTGGGCAAATTCCAGCACGTCCCATGTTTTGCACATACATTGAATTTGGTAGTGCAGAATTTTTTTAAAAACAACAGGGGCATGCAAGAGATGCTGTCGGTGTCCCGAAGAATTGCGGGCCACTTTCGGCATTCAGCCACCGCACGTCGAAGCCTGGAACACCAGCAAACACTCCTGAACCATTCCCCGCCATCATCTGAAGCAAGAGGTGGTAACGAGGTGGAATTCAACCCTCTATATGCTTCAGAGGATGTAGGAGCAGCAAAAGGCCATTCAAGCCTATACATCTGCCTACGATATAGGCAAATGAGGGGTAATGCACCTGACTCAAGCGCAGTGGAGAATGATTTCAACGTCGTGCAAGGTTCTGCAACCCTTTGAACTTGCCACACGTGAAGTCAGTTCAGACACTGCCAGCCTGAGTCAGGTCATTCCCCTCATCAGGCTTTTTCAGAAGCAGCTGGAGAAATTGAAGGAGGAGCTAAAATGGAGCGATGGCATGTGGACTTGTGGATGGAGCCCTTAATTCGCTTAACCAGGATTCACGGGTGGTCAATCTGTTGAAATCAGAGCACTACATTTTGGCAACCGTGCTCGATCCTAGGTTTAAAGCCTACGTTGTATCTCTCTTTCCAGCAGACACAAGTCTGCAGATGTTCAAAGACCTGCTGGTGAGACACTTGTCAACTCAAGCGGAACGTGACCCGTCAACAGCTCCTCCTTCACATTCTCCCGTAACTGGGGCTGTGAGGAAAAGGCTAAGAATTCCGAGCCCACCCGCTGGCGGTGATGCAGGGCAGTCTGGAGCGAGTGCTGACATCTGGTCCGGACTGAAGGACCTGCCAACGATTACTGACATGTCGTCTACTGTCACTGCATATGATTCTGTCACCATTGAAAGAATGGTGGAGGATTATATGAGTGACAGCATCCAAGTAGGCACGTCAGACAGTCCGTACATATACTGGCAGGAAAAAGAGGCAATTTGGAGGCCCTTGCACAAACTGGCTTTATTTTACCTAAGTTTCCCCCCCTCCAGTGTGTACTCCGAAAGAGTGTTTAGTGCAGCCGCTCACCTTGTCAGCGATCGGCGTACGAGGTTACTTCCAGAAAATGCGGAGAAGATGATGTTCATCAAAATTAATTTTAATCAATTCCTCCGTGGAGACATTCACCATCAATTGCCTCCAGAAAGTACACAGGGACCTGAGATGGTGGATTCCAGTGGGGATGAATTAATGCTCTGTGAGGAGGGGGATGTACACAGTGAAAGGGGTGAGGAATTGGAGGATGATGATGAGGGGGACATCTTGCCTCTGTAGAGCCAGTTTGAGCAAGGAGAGATTGATTGCTTCTTTTTTTGGTGGGGGCCAAAACCAACCAGTCATTTCAGCCACAGTCGTGTGGCAGACCCTGTGGCTGAAATAATGGGTTTGTTAAAATGTGCATGTCCTGTTTATACAAAATAAGGGTGGGTGGGAGGGTGGGTGGGAGGGCCCAAGGACAATTCTATCTTGCACCTCTTTTTTTTATTTATCTTTGCATCATGTGATGTTTGGGGCCAATTTTTTTAAGTGCCATCCTGTCTGACACTGCAGTGCCACTCCTAGATGGGCCAGGTGTTTGTGCCGCCCACTTGGGTCGCTTAGCTTAGTCATCCAGCGACCTCGGTGCAAATTTAGGACTAAAAATAATATTGCGAGGTGTGAGGTGTTCAGAATAGACTGTAAATGAGTGGAAATTATGGTTATTGATGTTAATAATACTATAGGATCAAAATTACCCCCAAATTATATGATTTAAGCTTTTTTTGAGGTGTTTTTGAAAAAACCCACCCGAATCCAAAACACACCCGAATCCGACAAAAAATTTTCAGGGAGGTTTTGCCAAACGCGTCCGAATCCAAAACACGGGCGCGGAACCAAATCCAAAACCAAAACACAAAACCCGAAAAATTTCCGGTGCACATCTCTAACATATACTATGTTTGGTAACTGGTGCTTCGCTAAGTAAACTCTAGTGATGTTATTATTTGGTTTGGTTACAATTACTGTAGCCAGTTGTTTTTTGTTATTTAGTTGTCGGCAGCAACCCCAAGGGGTGATATAGTGTCTGGATTCAAAGCGAAAGACAAGAGCTGTTTTTTCAGTCATTTGGAAATATAAGTGTACCTGTGTATTAGTATAAAATAATTGTTCTATTGCTATAGTGTTTAAATAAATTCTACATACTTTGAAGATTAAGTAATGCGGTTGTATTCAATGCACAATAGGTTATAACAAATAGACCAATCTCTGTACCATAGAGATATATTTTGATGTTTTATGAAGGGTGGTAATATACACAAACTTCTACTATAGGCACCCCCTAAAGATACAATTTCCATATATATATATATATAAACAAAACAATAACCAATTGCGCTTGGTATAACTTTAAAACACTCAGATTTTAGTATTTCCAGTAGCTGTTCTTCCACGGTGTGGATTCTTATTACTGGTATCACCTGCAAGTATACCCTCACACCAGAGAACACACCCGAACAAAAAGACGGTCAGAATGGCCTAAATTAGATATGATACCAATTTGTTTTTATAAAAAAAAACATATAGAATTCCATAAATTCATATGAACATTTTTTTACAAATAAAAGGTTCCATACATTCATATAAACATTCTTAAAAGAAATACATCCAGATACAGTCAATAGGTTTTCTGTTCAAGCCTTTAAAGAACACCCTCACCCTTATAGGTGTATATTCTGTAGGGTGTACTGATGAACTAGATAAGAGACCGTAACTGATTCGAATCAGTTACGGTCTCTTACCTTTTACAAAGACTTTTATGTTTTTACCAGTGCTTGTGAATTTTTTGTTTTATTCCACTTTTATATATTATTAAAAAACTTGTTTGTTAATCTTATTTTTTTTTTGGCTCATAAATTCTAACTTTTGATGATCATGTTTTAAACAACACTAGTCGCCGGTACCCATATACCCCCACTCTATATTTTTTTAGCAGTACTGTACCATTACTGCACTCTTAAGGGTTGGCAGACACCTACAGTTAGGTTACATGTGTGTTTTTCGTTTTTTAAATATTTAAGTAATTTTTAATTCCACTTCACTTACTGAGATTGTACCCCACAAGTGGCGCTGTATCATTTTCTGCTACACACACATATATATATATATATATATATATATATACAAATATAAAACCACAACACTCACCACCTCAGAAGTGGGGTGCAATGTCTGTACTCACCACTCATAGGGTGGGCTGCATGTAGCCCATGGCCATCTACTTAAATATATACAAACAGAAACTCAGCACTCACCATAGCAAGCTCACTTATCCTCACAACATCAATAAATAAGTGATGGGATTTAGTTAGTGAATTGGCCAATGCACAGAAGCCAGCAAACCGCTCACCAAGGTACCCCACCTTCTTGCAGGTCCTACACTATCACAGAGTCTTAAAAATTAAAACCTTTCAACTGTATCACATATAATATAACTGCAAATATGCCGACTAGGTTTAATGTGTACCTGCCACAACCCATATGGCTTGTAAAGGTACACTAGTCACCTGACACTGGCTGATAAATTACTAAGGAACAGCTGACACAGGTTTAGAACAGTTGAGTTTACATAGGGGTTTATGAAAAAGCGTGTGGCCACAGTTAGTAAGAGTTAACCAAAGATTAAACCTGCAATATACAAACAAATATAAAACCACAGCACTCGCCACACCAGAAGTGGGCTGGAGTGTCTGCCCTCACCACTCATAGTGTAGGACCTGCAAGAAGGTGGACTGTCTGACGCATTGTGTCCACCTGTGCAGCTGCTATCACTGTCTGATCCAGAGAGGTCTCCCGACGAGTCACGGCTATACCTTAGCCGGCAGCGCAGTGTGTGGTCCCAGGCGGTGGTCAGCGGGTATGCAGCTTGTGCCAGTGGAATTTCTGTGAACCATGTGGTAACGAGCCCACAGCGTGGGGTAGATGGTACGAGTCATATCAAACTTGTCCGTAGATCTGTTACTGTTTTTAAATTGAATAAACAGTCTGCACTATGAGCGCCTTTTCCCTCTTGCTTTTTCTATAGAAATATATAAATATATATATATATATATATATACACTGTATGTATATATATATATATATATATATATATATACATATACACACTGTGTTTATATATATATATATATTTATATATCAGGCATGGGATGGAGGCTCCTGGCCACTACCAGAAGCCCAAGTGTCAGTGCAAGAGTCCATTATCTGCAGGGACTATGGTCCACTGGTCCTCATTCTGTAAGATGAGGAATGCACTCAGGGCAGGTGCAGTCACATTCATAGCACTGGGGAGGGGGTAGGAGAGGTGCGGTATGGGGTTGGTATGGTAGTTGGAGCCCCCTAGTTTGCCTAATGGGTTACCTCTCATCCTTCTCAAAGCCCTGGGGCATGTGTCCCACCCTTGTTGTGCCACTGAATCCATTTAATTTACCATTATGTTGTTGGATTATTGGAGGAAACCAAAGCACTTAAAGGTAACTCATGCAAACATGGGGAGAACATACTAACTCCACACTGATAGTAAATGTAATGACCTCATTATAGATAGGCAGAAATCCTAATCATTATTCCTCCATGCTGCCCAGCTCCATGCCACATAATATTCAAAATATGTGTTAGTGTCACCTTTTTTTGTAGCTGAGAACCTAATTGCCAAATGTGGGGCCTTATTGTGTAGCTTTATTCTTTGACACTAAAAGAGGACTCTCACAGTATAATGAACTTTATCTCTAACAGTCAGCGGAGCCACAATCACAATATTTTTTTATATTCCTGACTTGAAAACTGTGCTCTGTAAGATGGTTACTGGCAGGCTGAATGCTATAGCCAGAGGGAGTGCAGGGTAATTGACCCTAGCTAAAAAAAAAGTCTTAAAAATGGGACTAGTCCCAGTGACTGCAGACTACCAAACATGACTCTGCTATAGTATATATTTTACCCAAAAATAATAATTCAAGGTGGGCATTGAAAAAAAAAAAGTCTGAAGGCTAAAATTACTAAGCAGCAGGTTTGGTGTAATTTAGGTGAAATTTGTAGCATAAAAAATGTTTATTTAACATGCGCACTGAGCTAGTTTGTCTAATGTGGTTGGTGTATTGCCGTATTTAAAGGTGAACCCACCTAGGATATAAAAAATAAGTCAGAAAATAAAAACAAATTTGCATGACACAGCGGTTCGAGTACAGTTATTTTTCAAATTAGTAGCATACTAAAGCTCAGTTTTGATGTCTAAACCAATTGTGGTGAGTTCTCTCTGGCATAGTTTCTATAGAAATCAAGGTGGATAAAACTTAAACAATAGCAAAGCACTGCACAGATCACTCAGAGTACTGTGACGCCTCACACTGACTGAGGAAGCTGCTGAAAGTTTGTGGAAGCGGGGAAATGCGTATTATCACTTTTAAATCAATTGCGATACCAGCTGACTGACCCATAGGGCTGTTTCACACTCTGCGGCTTTTGCCGGGCGGGAAAAAGCCGGATGGCTTTTTCCCATGCCGGTATTGTAATTAACAATGTAAGGTGTAGGGTCCTTTCACACGGCACGTCCCCGGCATGGCTGCTGCGGTCCAGCTGCCGGGCCGGGGCCGTGCCGTCTTTGTAGGCAGAGAACTGTGTGTGTGAAGGGGAGCTTTCACATACGCCATTTTTTTTAGCCGCCGTGAATGCGCACAGCATTACACAAGCCTCAAAGCTGTTGTGTGTGAAAGACCCTGCTGAATGGCAAAAAGCCGGACAAAGTTTGTCCGGCTTTTTGCCATCCGGTGTAAACGTTGTAGTGTGAAACAGCCCATAATGTGGAGAGATTCTGCAGTAACAAAAAGAGGAAAAAGACATCCCCAGATATGGCTGCCTGGAATAAATACCATTACAGCCGTGAGGATATATCTTCCTCAGCGCCTCAGATGTCTACATAAAGTATGTGGTAAAAAGCTTTTTCTTGTTGTAACTATATCATGGCCATGATGGACTGCTAATCCTTAAAGGTACCCAGGAAAAGCAGCTTTCCTCTTGTTATAAAATCAAAGGAACTATTATTGATGCACAGACTTGCATATATCTGCATTTAAAATCCAGAACAATCACTGTGCAGGGTTAACAAACCAAAGGAAATGCCAGAACTAGTAGCCTAAAAGGAAAACCTGAACTGCAACTGATATTCATTACTACTGTGATTGCTGAATGGGAATTATTGAAAGCCTAATCTGAGCTCTAATCACACAAACAACTGCATTTGTGAGTTTATTTTACATTTCTAAAGGTGGCTGAAAAAATGTGAATTAATAATTTTGCTTGCTGATGTGTTTTTACATTGTGATAATTGTCCCTGTATAATAGTTAAGCTGAGAGTTAGCTGCTTGCTCAAACTGAACTATAATAGGCTGACACAGCGCATTTATAGAGAAGAGGGGACCCGTGTGCAGACTCAGTGTGTGGGCCCCCTCCTCTCCTGTAGCTGTCACCGCCGCTGCTAGCGCTCTGAGCTTGAGACTCTAGCACAATGCCTGCGCAGGACTCTGAAAAATGGGCGCCGCACCATTTTTCCAGAGTCCTGCGCATGTGCTGTAGTCTCAGTGTGCTAGCAGCAGTGGTGATGGCTACAGGAGAGGAGGGGGCCCACACACAGTCGCAGATGGACGCCGGAAAGGTAAGTATACAAGAAATGGGTGCAGTGTGTGCGGTGTGGGCCTCCTCAGGACCCAGGGGCCCGTGTGCACCACACACACTGCAACCATTATAGATACGCCAGTGGGCTGACCATACTAGCCCTTTAAACTGGGACACTCATGAATTACACAGGTTCTGTGGCTGTCTGACTTCAAGCCTGCATGTCACCTGGTTTTAATCATCCACAGAACCTGTGTAATTCATGAGTGTCCCAGTTTAAAGGGCTAGTATGGTCAGCCTAACTATAATTTACACGATGGGGCTAATTCACACCTGATTGCTCGCTAGCTGATTTTTGCAGTCCTGCGTTCGCATAGTTACTGCCCACCGGAGAGTGTATTCTAGCTGTGCAAGTGTGCGATCGCATGTGCAGCCAAGCGGTACGAAAAAACTTTGTGCAATTTCTGAGTTGCCCAGGACTTACCCAGCCACTTCGATCACTTCAGACTGTCCGAGGACGGAATTGACGTCAGACGCCCGCCCTGCAAATGCTTGGACATGCCTGCGTTTTTCAAACCACTCCCTGAAAACGATCAGTTGACATCCACAAATGCCTTCTTCCTGTCAATCTCCTTGTTATCGGCTGTGCGAATGTATTCTTCGTAAAACCCATCGCACAGCAATGATCCGCTTTGTAGCTGTGCGATGCGCCTGCGCATTGCGGAGCATATGCATGCACAGTTCTGACCTGATTGCAGCGCTGCAAAAAACGCTAGCGAGCGATCAGGTCTGAATTACCCCCTATATGCACAGTTCCATTATTGCGCTCATTATAAAGTTGCTGAAAGTTGGCTAAAATAGAAAACCTGAACTGCTACAAACAGCGTGTGCAATTAAAGCGTTTACTATAGTTGTTTGTCAAAGTGTTTTTCTACACTGTGATAATTGATGATTCATTAATTGATAAACTCATATCAATTTCCATGTATTGACAAAAAGAAGAAAATAAATGAAGTAGGTTGTTTTAGGTACAAGAAATATAGAGTTTGGTGTGAACATGAGGATAACCACACAGAGCATATACAGCTAATAAATAATTTATAACGGAGAGATTTGGAGGGGCAAAATATCTAAAGAAAGAAGTTGATTATAGATGTTGTGCTCGGTTTGAAATATCCACATGGCCAAAGAAAGTTGGAATTTTATTGTTATGTATTTTTATTGTGAATACATACCTCCCAACATGACCCTCTCCAGGAGGGACAGAATGCTCTGCTCCTGGACGTCCATCTTAATTTGTGATTGCCGCCACCTGTGGTGAAACACTTTTCTTATCCATTAACCTGTTCAACCCAGGTGACGGTAATCAAAAATAAAGAGAAAAGTCCAGAAGCAGAGCCTTTTGTCCCTCCTGGAGGGGGTCATGTTGGGAGGTATGTGAATACTGATGTGGCTCAATCAGCTGATATCATAAGATTGATATATTAATTTCATACTAATCAAGAACCAAAGAGAAATAAATTTGTTATATAAATTGTATATACTGTTTACCAGCGCTCCCTTATTTTTTAGGTATTTTGTAGGGTGCCCCCATATTTGGGAGCAGCAGGTCAACTGAAGTTGCAATGGGAGTACAACTGGCACCAGGTATCTGTGTTCTATTTTGGAATTTATCTATGCAGGCTTCATTATGTTTAAATGTTTACAAATAGTTCATAAAAAATAAAGTTCTAAGCTTGCACCCCTCCCCCCCCCCCCCCCCCCCAAGTCAATAACCAGCCCCAGAGTCAGTCTGGTATTGGAAATTAGGGGTAAAAAACACTGTGTGGTTCCCCATATTTTTCATACACCAGTACTAGGCTGAACCAGGCAGTGGGATAACAAAGAAAAACAGCTTGGGAGTCCCCTACTAAATCATTAACCAGCCTCAAATCAGCCCATGGCTGGAATACCTCGGAAAGTAAGAACCGCCAACAAAACTGGGCCCCACCTCCAATTTGTATTCCATATGTAATGCTGAGTAATTTGATCATGTGACTATCATTAAGATCATACTTGCCTATTTTCCCAGAAATTGCGGGAGATGCCAGAATTTGTGGGCAGTCCCCCACACTCCCCCCGTAACAGTAGGCTCCCTTGCCAATTTAACAACGAAATGAGCAGTACAGTGAGAAGAATTTCTCTCATGTGGGGACAGGGCTAACATGACATGTTTCTATGCAAATCGCATCATACTAGCCCCGTCACCTCACAAGCAACCCGAGAATCCTGGCATTACCGCAAGGGGTCGGGTCCTAATGACATGCAGTGCTGGGTCTGGCCCCACCTCCAGTCAGCGGCAACTATCCTCTGGACTTCTCTTGGGTGAGAGAGCTAGAAAGTAGGTAGTATGATTTGGTCTTCCAATAATTTGTTTCTTTTACATTGGGGTTGACATTGGATGCTACAGCATTCAGTATACATATTTTGCTATGCTTACATCTTATTATTGCTGTTTATGGCCCTTCATTTGAAGATCATACTGTGTAAAATCAATTTAAAAAATAATGCTCAGCTTGAGTTGTATCATTTGTTATCTGAAAAGGTATGTACATTAAGCTTAATTACACATCTCACATTATTTAAAAACTTCATTTACAATTTATCATTTTATTTTGTACAAAGTCAAATTAGACTCCTGATAAAAATGTCTGCCCACTGACATGAATTAGTATTGAGACAACAGATATGTTTTTCCCCCAAAATGCTTATATTATTATTCCCCAGACTTTACGTATAGGTCTTAAGGAATGAAAACTGCATTTTATTACATTTCAAGGAGGGAAAGGAACACTAGAATACTACATACCGTAGAAATCATATTGCTGGTGATGGAGTAGAGTATTTTATCTGGATGAAGGGACATATGCTAAATAAAAGAACAATAGGAAGATCTTTTTCAAAGAGAACTTACTTTTTTTTTCCAGCTTTCATTTTGTAAAACAAATACTGTAGAGTTCACTGAGAGACAGGATATAAAAGCAGCTAATGGAGGTGACAGTCAAGGATATGACAGTGTTGGAATAGTTACTGTCATATTTTCAGCACACAGTGTACTCTGTAACCAAATCCTTTTTATACACAGCTCTAAAATATTTACATAGATCCTCATCCCTCTTTTTTCTAGAAGACATTACTTATCATCAACATTAATGTTCATGTTCTAGCACTCCAACTGAATATGTATGCTAAGTAATATTAAAATGTGCTTGAAGAAGTGTTTTTTGTGCTCATATGTATCAGCGAGAAAATAACATTTTTGCCATTGCTACCAGGTGCACAGATTTTATAATTTTTACAACTGCTACATGTGCACTTTGACAAGCAATCAGCCTTGTGCTACCTGTGTAAAAATCCCATAATGTCTGCCTTATTTATCTGAATAAACTTGTGCAAATTTGCAGTTGCATGTGACTGCAAATCAAAATCACCTAATAACAAAGCCCTTATTTTTTTTAGTTATTAACAGTTATTTATATGCACGTTTTGACATTCTGTTAAGACAAATCATGCCGATATCGGTCCAATATGTACCCACCCTTAATTTGTTTATTTATATATTATTTTGTCAGATTGTGGAAAGAAACTCATGCAAACACAGGGAGAACATATACATTCCTTAGGGTCTTGCTGGGAGTCAAGACTTCAGTGCAGTGAGGCTATAATGCTAACTACCATGGCAACTGTGCTGTCCATTAAGACCACCCGTCCATTAGTCATAGCTTTAAATGGCATCTTCCATGGTACTTTCAAGAATATGAAAAGTTTGCAATAGAAGTTCTCTCTCTGTGACAACCTGCAATGTACAGTATTTCCTATATACCATATATTGCATGTTGGTGCTCTACCCTAATGTATGTACAGTGAGTAGTGCATTACTTTATGGCAGTATAGTAAGGTTTATACAGTAAGTGTTCCCTGTTGCCTTGAACATGAAAAGAGCCTGTTCTTGTGCTGTATTCGCAGTGAAGTGACCACATTAGAAGTCTCTTTACTCCTGTATTAGGACTCCTGAACATGTGTGGTCTGAAGACCATGGACCCTCTCCTGGACAATTTTATAAAATGTATTCCATAGGCTGAAGATGGCATTAGCTACTACAGAAAATTCCAGAAGTCTTTTTTAAATCTGATGTTTGTTAAATCTGACAGCAGTCCATCTTTTCTTACATTCAGGGAATCCATAATTTTGAGTATCCCCTGGACCACAGCGTCTAAATGGCTTTTAGTAGTATAGATAACATTATTCCATTGCAAAATGACAGCATTACCATAGATATTTGACCATATTAATTATTGCATAACAAATATAAGTGGTGTGCGGTAGATCCACTATTCTGCCGCATTGCATTTCTGCAGTTATTAGGTTTATGAGTAACAGTCATATTGGTGGTATTTAAGCAGTGTATACCATAACATTGACGCTCACTGGCTTTCTCAAGGCAATTAACACAAATGCTTGTCAGGCACCATAATTTAAACCCTCTACCTCCAATTAGTAATCTCCCAACAGGAAGTGATTGATGACCACATTATCTAGAAGGTAACAATTCCTCCTCCTTAATGTGAGATGGTGATGTAGATTTTTGAAAGTTGATTCTATTCATTTAAACTAAATTTATAATTTTCAGATTTTCCCATCTAGATTCATAATAATTACCTCTTGGAGGAATTGATAAATATGTAAATAGATCTCATATTGCCAATCATTTCTGTTGTTGGTGTAATTTTTATTTGTAAAATACAGCATGGAACATATAATAGAAATCAAAAATATATTTTTAAACATTTACTGTATTACACAAATTACTTTATATTTCATATTTTAGCTATTAATATGAATTTATAATGGTCATAGATCATATAATAAAGTATATTTAATATTTGTCCTACATCAATTAATGTTTTGTATAAAAAAATAAATATACTAAATATTTTAATCCTATATGTTTGTTTGTTTGTTTTGTTTATTGTTTCTTCAGCATTTAATACAAAACTTAAATTACTGATTCATATTTATATAAGGATAATAAATAATAAGAATGTATGTAAACCAGTGTATTATTATCCTAAATTTGGAGGAACTAGGTGAAGTTAGTGTTTGATAATAACAAAAATGTAATACCAAAATTGTGTTGTGTGAAATGACAAAATTAATAGTATACATATGAACAGATGCTAAGATAATGAAGAATAAAGTGATATTGTGTGAGTAATTGGATTACAAATAGTGTATGTATTGAAAAGTGACAACATAAGTGACAATATTGAAAGTGGAATTGGTGAGAAGAGACAATGATGTGCGAATACAGTAGTTTTAGTGAAAACATTAAGTATATATAATTAAGTATTCACTAAAATATATATTACTCATAATCCACTAATATTATTATTATGAATATTTGTATTTTAATACTAATTGATACTATTATTATCGTCCAAATCATTTCAAGTTAAAGATCATTCAAAATTATTATAAGGGTTATCTTACTATCCTAAAATCTTAATACAATTGACCACATGGTCATATTGTGAAAATATACTGTATGATTAAATATATCTCCAAGTAAAAGTTATCTTGAGTAAAATATGTATCTTGCTGTATATTTTTAGTATCCTTCTGTAAGTATATTAGCTGTTAAACATTTCTAAAAATAAAGATAACAAAAATAAACATTACATACTAAATTTTCAGTGAGCAATATTAGATATCTTCAAATATTATATTCAATTTCTCATCTTGTTGGCTTAAGGCCAATAATATAATATGACTCATATGGGAAAATGTTAATTTCTGTGTAGTGATGTGAATCTCCAGAATGTTTTGATCATAATTTTTCATAATATTTACCGATCATCACCTATTGTTACAAGAGATGCAGTAGGTAACTTGTTCTCATTTGGTGAATTATTTACTTTCACTCATACTGTTGTCATGGGAACATTGTATATTGATTGTTCTCATTCATATAATGTGTTTGATACTGTTTAATATAAAGATTGACAGTACTTTGAGTCTCTTTTCAGATCGCCTCCCTTTAAGCCTATTTACAGTATACAGGTATCTTATCCAGTACATAAGCAGTCAAAAAAGTGGGGTCACCTTTGTGATATTAAGGTATAGCAATATAGCAGATACATACATGAGGCAACAGAAGATATTGGATATGGAATACCAAATCATTTAAATATGCAATAGGAAAATAAAGGTAATACTTAGGTTATTATATAAATTCACTAAGATTAAACATATAAGTGAGTACATTGAAAGAATAAAATTGAGCTCTCATTCCAATATTCTTGTAAATCCAACAGAATTTACATGAAAATGCAATACAATGAACAGCATTAAGAAATAAATATTGAATAGTTTAGAATACACCATAAAAAAGAAATACCATGGGATAAGAGAAATGCTTCTTTGAGAAACATTCACGGAATTGAGAATGGCAGAGAGAGAAAAAAAAGGAGGGGGGTTAGAGAGAAAGAGAGAGAGAGCAAGGGAGGAAGAGATAGAGACATGGAATGAGAGAAAGAGAGAGAGAGAGTGGGGATTGAGGGAGAGAGATGTAGGGAGTCAGGGAGAGAGAGTTAGGGAGTGAGGGAGAGGCATGGAGTGAGTGAGTGAGTGAGTGAGGGAGAGGGAGATAGAGATAGGGAGTGATGGAGAGAACGATTAGGGAATGAGGGAGAGAGAGAAGGGTCTACAGTATATACTTAACCTAAGAGCTGGATAAAGTGAACAGAGAGAAAGTACCAACCAACTAGCTTTTAACTGTCACTTTTCCAGCACAGCCTGTAACATGACAGTTATACCCCTTTTACACTCGCAGAAAAATCCCGGGATATTGCACGTGAACGCGCATCATCCCGGGATTCTTCTCAGTGTAAATGGGTACAGGGACAATTTCCCGGGACGAGCATCCCGGGATTTCATCCCAGGTCAAAAGCAGGGTTGAACCCGGGACCGTCCCGGGAAGCTGGGTAGTGTGAAAGGGCCCGTCCCGGGATTCACTACCCGGGACTGTTAAAAGGCCTCCGATTGGAGCTTTCATGGGCTCAGAAAAGATGATGTCATCATTCAGAGCCCTGGGGAGCGTCCTTGATGCGTGTGAGGAAGGCAGCATGGCAACCTGGACAGACCAGGAGGTGAGAGAGTTGCTAAGCATTAGGGGAGAGGAGGAAATTATGAGGCAGATCACAGGCACAGTCAAAGATGCAGTCATTTATAAAAACATCTCCAAGATGCTGCAAGCCAGGGGAATCATCCGCACACAGCAGCAAGTGTTAAACAAAATGAAAACTCTTAAAAAGCATTTCCTTAAGGTGCATGACAACAACAGGAAAAAGAGCGGTGTTGGCCGTATCGACTGGCAGTACTATGACATGTGCGCCAATATCTTTGGAAACACAGCTATATGCAGTCCGGTGAGTCTGTCTTCCAGTTCACAGTACACTGCTACAGAAGGCACTCCAGAAGAGACACAGACAAGCAGTGACGTCTGTCCATCATCACCGTTGTTAATTGACGACACACCTGAGGACAGCGACACATCATCCCAGCCGTCCATAAACACATCCAGAAACGACGACAGCATAACTGCAACCATTGAAGACGTCGTGGATGCTCAGACCAGTGACAGTGGGACTGTACAAAGTGCCGTCACCCCAACTTTACAGAAAAACAGTAAGTACATGTTTAGAAATTAACACTCATAGCACAAATCCACAATTGTTAATCATCCGGTTATGTGCGTAGTATGAGTGGCCAGTGTGGCGGCAGCGCGGCGAGCGCTAATGAGCCCCTTGCAGGATCACTGCGCTCAACACGCTGCTGGCACGGTGGCACACTTTGCATTTTCTGCCCCCACGCAGGGGGGCTTTGCATTTTTAAAAAAAGTTCAATGTTGCAGAGTAGCTAGTGTATAGGTGGATTAATGCCACAAACACATGTTTGCTAACGCTGCTATTTTTATATACGCTCATTTTGTATTTCTTCTCTTCACAGTTTACACCGTACCGCCTAGAAGGAAGAAATTGAACAGAGCGGAGCAAGTGGCTAAAGCCATGTCAAATGTCCTTGTCGACCAACTCCGAGAGATGGACGCTACAATGTCCGCACAGGAGGATGCAAGGCTCGACAGGTTTCTAGAGGCAGAACGCCAAATGCATGATGCATTCCTTTCCCAAGTCATGACAATGCAGGAACGCATGAGTAGAGAGCAGTATGACCGCCACAGGGAATTGCACCAAATGAACATGGCGTTCTATGAGCGTATGACCAATACCTCAAGAGCACCAAACCAACACCACAACTCACAATACCCCCCTGAGCAGGGTTTTTCATCATTTAATCCTGGTCCATACTATGCCCCAAATACTGCACCATCTAGTGCGCCAAGCCCAGAGTTTACTGTATTGCGCAATTTGCCGTGAAACACAGTGAATTGCTTTTTTTGGTTGTTATTTGTTGTTAAATAACCACAGTGTGGTCATTGTTTATGCACAACTGTTTGTGCCTTCCTTCATTTTTTTCTATGTTCTGTTTTGTATAGTGTCTACATTAAAGCACTTTTTATTTATTTTTTACACAGTGATAATATACTGCAGGGACACTGTGGTTTATGGTGTTGTATCTACAAACCTACCAGTGTTTTTTTTTTTTTTTATGCCAATAAAAACTTGTTTGCAAATCTAGGCATAACATTCCCATTTGTGCGTAAAGTAGACCATGTTTACAGTGTTTTCTACATTGTTTATGCATATATACACAGTTGCTGGCAATGTGTTTTTTTTGGAAAAACATAAATAATGAACCCAAAGATCAAAGGTGGAATACAAAATAAAAACATTTTCATTCACCAAACATGTTGTGCTGATTCTTAAACACTATTGTACCAGTGCTGCAAGGTTGGACGTAATAGTGTGGCGTATTTGTTCTGCAGCGGAGTTTGAGGCAGTCCCAAACAAAGCACCTTCCACATGTGGGTTTATAACCTCAGGGTCCTGCACAGTCCACTCAGGAAGGAATAGCTCATTTTGCAGTTCACAGATGTTGTGCAGTATACAGCACGCAGCTACTACATTAGGCATATTCATAAGGTCCACATCATTGCGCTTCATCAAACAACGCCATCTTCCTTTTAACCTGCCAAAGGCGTTCTCAACCACCATCCTTGCTGAACTCAGGGTGTGAGTATAGGTTTGTTGCTCTGGGGTTAACTGGACCTGTTGGGTGTAGCCTTTCATAATCCAGGGGCGTAAAGGGTATGCAGCATCCCCGATGATGTGGACAGGGATCTCCACCCCATTCACAATCTTTGCACACTCTTTGGGGTACAGCCAGCCTCCCTGCTTCTCCTCTACGATGTTGTACAGGTCAGAATTGGCAAGAACTCGGGAGTCATGAGATCGGCCTGGCCAGCCAATAAACACATCTAGGAAACTAAAGAACAGTAAAATTGAAAACAATTAGAATGTAAAACTCACACATGCAACTCATCCCACCACCCCAAAAATAAACACTTACCAATATTTGTGGTCCACAACAGCCTGTAATATGATGGAGTGCCAGCCCTTCCTATTAAAATAGTCAGCATGGTTGTCACGTGGGGCAATAATGGGGATGTGTTATGCACACCAGTGCCTGCAGGAAAGTACTGGTGTCAGAACTGTTATGCACTCCAGTGTCTGCAGGAATGTACTGGTGTTTGAACTGTTATGCAAAACAAATGGACTCACAGACAAACTGGGGAATATGACATAACGTACACAGAAAGTGATAGGGTAACAAAATACACACAAAGTGAACAGAGAAGCCCAGAGGCTAAGGAACTGGGTATCTCCCTTGTATTAGAACTGCTCAGATGGAAAAGCAAGATGTTGTGTTTTAATACGTAGAGAACCCGAAATGCTGTTGCTAAGGGCAACAGCAAAACCCTAAAGGGTTACCAACGGGTGTGGCAGTAAACTCCTTGGTCAGAGATGGAATGATAGACACAAGGAGAGTCTCCACAATCCTGATTCTCACTTGCAGTGCACAGGTTTTAGCTTACTGCCACTAAACTGACCCCTGACACCTAGCACAGTGAGACAGGATTAGACAGGCAAGTCTTAGAATACAGCCGCAAACTTGCTAAGTTCACAGAGTAGTAACAGAACCCCAGCAAGCTAAACGACTGACTCCAGTCTTACTGCTAGGTCTGGATTGGCAGAGTGTAATACCAAATCCCCAGGCCTATTTGCAGTAAGCAACAAACAAATACAAAGCTACACAGTACTGGCTAACTTTCATGAACTGACTAACCAACAAAGATTCAGCAGCATCTGCTTACCCTGAAAAGAGGCCTTATAAAGCAGGTGCTGTCCACGCCCCACTCAGACCTCACAGACTGTGAGCACAAAAACCAGCACCGGATCCCCTGCCGTGCACAGAGCCTATAACCACTGTACAGCAAAAGACCCGAACCGGAGTATCAGCTGCGCTCAGGTTACTCCACTAGCACTTGTCTCCCGGTTGCCATGACGACGTGGCAGCACAGGGCAGGAGACCCTAACAGTACCCCCCCTCTGACGAGGGGTCAAAGAACCCCTACCACCGGGTTTATCGGGGAACTGCGAGAAGAAAGAGCGTATCAGTCTGGGGGCATGAAGATCACAACTGCGCACCCACGACCGCTCCTCCGGGCCATACCCTTTCCAGTGCACCAAAAATGACAGCCGACCCCGAACCACCTTGGAGTCAAGAATCCTTTCAACAACAAACTCCCTCTGGCCACGTATCAGAAGAGGGGAAGGTCTTCCACTGGAAGAAGGATTACTAATCGCCCGTTTTAAAAGGGAACAATGAAATGTTTTATTGATACCCAAAGAACGGGGCAGGTCTAACTGAAATGCCACCGGATTGATAACCCTGGTGATCTTATAAGGGCCGATGAACCGGGGCCCTAACTTATGAGATGGCTGTCTCAACTTCAAATTCTTGGTAGACAACCAGACGAAGTCTCCTAATTTGAAGCTGCAGGGTCTTTTCCGCTTATCAAAAACCCTTTTGGTCACTAATGACACAGACACAAGGGCTTTCTTCACTTTCCGCCAAATACCTCTAAGGACCGAAACCACAGAGGAACCACCAGGCGTGGAGTCCAGGGGGTCAAAAGAATTGGCCTTAGGATGATGCCCATACACACAAAGGAAGGGAGAGATCCCTGTAGCAGAGTGAGCCGCGTTGTTATAGGCAAACTCCGCCATGGACAGATGAGCAACCCAGTCAGTCTGACACTTGGAGACATAACACCTGAGGAACTGCTCCAAGGACTGGTTCACCCTTTCAGTCTGCCCATTAGACTGCGGATGGTAGCCTGACGACAAGCTGACAGAAATCTGGAGATCGGAACAAAATGCCCTCCAGAATTTGGCCACAAACTGGGATCCGCGGTCAGAGACCACATCAAGTGGCAACCCGTGGAGACGCACAACATGCAGCATAAATAATTCAGACAGGCGTCTGGCTGATGGCAGCCCAACCAGTGGAACGAAGTGCGCCATCTTCGAAAACCTGTCAACGACAACCCAGATGGCTGTCATCCCCGAGGATTTGGGCAAGTCCACCACAAAATCCATTGAAATGTGGGTCCATGGCTTAGATGGGATAGAGAGTGGATGTAATGGGCCAACAGGAACCCCTCTAGGAGTCTTATTTCGGGCACAGATGTCACATGCCCGAACCCACTGATCCACATCCTTAGCCACCGAGGGCCACCACACCGCCCTAGATAGCAACTCCCGAGTTCTGGCAATACCCGGGTGACCTGCCGACTTCTTGGCATGGAATTCCAGGAACACTCGCTGTCTTAACCTAGGAGGCACAAACAAAAGACCTACCGGAAGGTCTGGAGGAGCCTGCTCCTGTGCTCTAAGGACTAATGATAAGAGGTCCTGGGTAATGCCCACTTTAATACATGATGGGGAAACAATGGGCAACGGCTCCTCGGTGGTCTCCTGGATTGGAGCAAAACTCCGCGAGAGCGCATCAGCCTTGATGTTTTTTGACCCAGGGCGATATGTTATCAAAAAATTAAAGCGAGCAAAAAACAAAGCCCATCGTGCCTGCCTGGCATTGAGACGCTTCGCTGACTCTAAATATGCCAGATTCTTATGGTCAGTGAGAATTGAGACCACAAACTTAGCCCCCTCAAGCCAGTGTCTCCACTCCTCGAGTGCATCCTTAATAGCCAACAATTCCCGGTTACCCACGTCATAATTCATCTCGGCAGGCGAAAATTTACGGGAAAAGTAAGCACAGGGATGAAGGCGATTATCAGACACTCCCATCTGAGAAAGCACTGCCCCAATACCCATCTCAGAGGCATCCACCTCCACCACAAAAGGACGCTCTGGATCTGGGTGTCGCAGCACCTTGGCCGAAACAAATGCCCTTTTGAGACGGGCAAAAGCCGCTTTAGCCTCACAAGACCAGTGAGCAACATCCGCCCCTTTCTTAGTGAGTGCCACCAAGGGCGCCACTATAGACGAAAATCCAGCGATAAATCGTCTATAAAAATTCGCAAAGCCCAAGAAACGCTGAAGCGCCTTCAAACTAGTGGGCTGCACCCAATCCAGGACTGCCTGTACCTTGGAACCCTCCATTTGGAAACCTTCTGGGGAGATAATATATCCTAGAAATGCGATTTGCTGAACTTCAAATTCGCACTTCTCCAGCTTCGCCCCAAGCCGGTGGTCTCTGAGTTTCTGGAGGACTAAGCGTACATGCTTCCGATGTTCCTCCAGGGAATGGGAGAAGATTAGGATGTCATCTAAGTATACAACTAAGAATCTATCCAAATATTCCCTGAGCACATCATTCATGAAATCCTGGAAGACTGCCGGGGCATTACAGAGCCCAAAAGGCATCACCAAATATTCATAATGCCCTGAGTGGGTATTAAAGGCAGTCTTCCATTCATCCCCCTCTCTTATTCGGATTAGATTGTACGCACCGCGTAGGTCAATCTTAGAAAAAATGGTGGCAGTACGAAGCTGGTCAAACAAGACCGAAATGAGAGGCAGTGGGTATGAGTTTTTAATCGTGATACGGTTCAATTCCCTGAAGTCGATGCAGGGTCGCAACGAACCGTCCTTATTACCCACGAAGAAGAACCCCGACCCAACTGGAGACTGTGAAGGTCTGATAAATCCCTTAGCCAAGTTCTCCTGAATGTACTCTGCCATAGCCTGAGTCTCAGGACGTGACAGGGAGTACAACCTGCTCTTGGGAAGCTTAGCATTTGGCAACAAATCAATGGCACAGTCATAGGGGCGATGGGGAGGTAGTACCTCTGCAACTTTTTTGGAGAACACGTCCGCAAAATCTGCATAACACCCTGGCAATCCTGGCAAACTTAGCTGCGAGAGCCTGACTGGAAGGCTCAAGCAACTCCTGAAACAATCAGTACCCCAACTAAGAATCTCCCCAGAGACCCAGTCAAATTGACGATTGTGGGCCCTTAACCAGGGTAACCCCAACACCAATGGGGCAAAAGTACAGACAGTCACATAAAAGGACAATTTTTCAGAGTGCGTGGCTCCAATAAACAAAGAAATCTGGCTAGTGCAAGAGGTAATTTTACCTTGGGATAATGGTTCCCCGTTTAACCCACAAATCTCAATTTCCGATGCCAAGGGTACTAAGGGAACAGAGTGTTTCAGGGCGAATTGGCGGTCCATAAAAACCCCGTCGGCCCCACTGTCCACAAAGGCCTCAGTCTTGACAGTTTGACCGAGGATCTTCAAGGTCACCGGAATGATAAAAGTCTTCTTGGGAAATTCTGACTTCTGGCCTGACAGGATATTTCCCATCACCCTCAGGCCCTGAAGTTTTCCGGCTTTTCTGGGCATGATACTACCACATGACCTTTATTCCCACAGTACAAACACAACCCCTGCTGTCTCCTCCGCGTCTTCTCACGCGAGGAGAGGCGGGTAGCCCCAATCTGCATAGGCTCCTCAGAAAATTCCTCAGAGTCTGAGGTTCCCTTGGGAAGGAAGGAAATCTCAGTCTCCCTTTCAAGCCTACGCTCTCTCAGCCGTCTATCCACCCGGATGGATAACTGCATGAGCTAATCCAAGCTATCAGGCAAGGGATATTGTACCAGTTGGTCCTTTATCTGGTTAGAAAGACCTCTTCGGTACTGGTGTCTCAGGGCTGGGTCATTCCACTGGGTATCATGGGCCAACCTCCGAAACTCCGTACAGTAAACCTCAACTGGCCTTCGCCCTTGCTTAAGGATCGAAATCAGAGCCTCGGCTGAGGCCGTCTTGTCAGGGTCATCATACAACATGCCCAGTGCCGTAAAAAAAGCATCAACACTTTTAAGCGACGGACAGTCAGGCTGCAACCCATATGCCCAGACCTGTGGGTCTCCTTGTAGCAAGGAAATCACTATGCCCACCCGCTGAATCTCCGACCCAGAAGACTGAGGCCTAAGCCGGAAGTATAGCTTGCAGCTCTCCTTGAAACAAAAGAACTGCGAGCGATCTCCAGAAAAACGATCCGGGAGATTTACTTTCGGCTCATTAACCCCTGCAGGTGCTGCTGCTGCGGGAGCTCCGCCAGCAGCCTGGGAGGTGTGCATTTTAATGGACAAATCATTAAATTGTCGAGTCAGGACCTGCACCTGATCGACCACCTGTTGCAACGTATTTTGAGGGGTATGCTCCATATTCCCACAAAATTTCAACAGGAGTATTAGGCTGCTGAATATGTTATGCACACCAGTGCCTGCAGGAAAGTACTGGTGTCAGAACTGTTATGCACTCCAGTGTCTGCAGGAATGTACTGGTGTTTGAACTGTTATGCAAAACAAATGGACTCACAGACAAACTGGGGAATATGACATAACGTACACAGAAAGTGATAGGGTAACAAAATACACACAAAGTGAACAGAGAAGCCCAGAGGCTAAGGAACTGGGTATCTCCCTTGTATTAGAACTGCTCAGATGGAAAAGCAAGATGTTGTGTTTTAATACGTAGAGAACCCGAAATGCTGTTGCTAAGGGCAACAGCAAAACCCTAAAGGGTTACCAACGGGTGTGGCAGTAAACTCCTTGGTCAGAGATGGAATGATAGACACAAGGAGAGTCTCCACAATCCTGATTCTCACCTGCAGTGCACAGGTTTTAGCTTACTGCCACTAAACTGACCCCTGACACCTAGCACAGTGAGACAGGATTAGACAGGCAAGTCTTAGAATACAGCCGCAAACTTGCTAAGTTCACAGAGTAGTAACAGAACCCCAGCAAGCTAAACGACTGACTCCAGTCTTACTGCTAGGTCTGGATTGGCAGAGTGTAATACCAAATCCCCAGGCCTATTTGCAGTAAGCAACAAACAAATACAAAGCTACACAGTACTGGCTAACTTTCATGAACTGACTAACCAACAAAGATTCAGCAGCATCTGCTTACCCTGAAAAGAGGCCTTATAAAGCAGGTGCTGTCCACGCCCCACTCAGACCTCACAGACTGTGAGCACAAAAACCAGCACCGGATCCCCTGCCGTGCACAGAGCCTATAACCACTGCACAGCAAAAGACCCGAACCGGAGTATCAGCTGCGCTCAGGTTACTCCACTAGCACTTGTCTCCCGGTAGCCATGACGACGTGGCAGCACAGGGCAGGAGACCCTAACAGGATGTGTGTCCCATCAATCGCTCCTCCACACTGCGGATAGCCTCGCTTCACAAATCCAATGATGGTATCCTGTAAGCGCTGTCCTTGTGGTAGAGATATGAAGCGCTTGTATAAGGTAGATACAATTGCTTTAGTCACCTGGTGGACTATGACACAGCAGGTGGAGATTGCAACACCGAACAAGCATGAGACTGAGCGGTACTCTCCTGGGGTAGCATACCACCACAATGCAATAGCTAATCTCCTGCGTGCCTCGATGGGTCTCCTAAGCCTGGTGGTCTGCATGTCAAGTGCTGGGGTAAGTAATTCCAGGATGTAGTTAAAGGTTGCACGAGACACACGGAAGTTAGCCATCCACTCCTCATCCTGGTAAGCTTCCACGGTCCTCATAAAGGCTTCTCCGTGCCGGCGATCTCTGGACCAAAATGAGCGGTTAGGGCCCATACTCACGCTCAGTATGATACTCATCCTGGATGATATGAAGGCTCTCCTCCTGCGCAAATATTGGCGGCGACTAGCAGCCCTATCCAGCATAAATTGCGCCCTCCTCCTCCTCATAAAATATATGTGCAGTATACTGCACAGTGTGATAAGCTGCATCATGCTGTCAGTGGCTGTATGAAACATCTGCAAAGCAGAAAGAATCATGAGCTCAGGCATACACACTGGTACTCCGTCGGCCATGACTGCAGCAATGGTGTGAGCAGGCACCACCCCTCCCTTTGTTGACTAGTGTGACCTCATCAATGTGAGCCAGAAAAGGCCATTTCTAATGACACACATGTGCATTTGCAGGGATATCCCGGGATCAGTGTAAATGGGGCTGTCCCGGGTCGATCCCAGGTCTTAGTGCAGTGTGAAAGGGGTCAGTCCCGGGAAGGCATCCCGGGACGCATCCCGGGAAGCATCCCGGGAGTGACCCGGGAGTGCGAGTGTAAAAGTGGTATTAGGAGCTGATTGGCTGGTACTTTCATTTGATAAATATAACCAATTTATCTCTTTCCAAGGCTTAGTACATGGGGGGGTCATTCAGACCTGATCGCTCACTAAGGGTTTTTTGCACTGCTGCAGGCAGATGCTGTAGTCACCGCCTATAGGGGAGTGTATTTTCGCTGTGCAAGTGTGCGAACGCATGTGCAGCCAACCAGTACAAAAAAGTTTTGTGCCGTTTCTGAGTAGCCCAGGACTTACTCAGCCACTGCGATCACTTCAACCTGTCCGGGACCGGAATTGACATCAGACACCCGCCCTGCAAATGCTTAGACACGCCTGCGTTTTTCCTACCACTCCCAGAAAACAGTTGACACCCAGAAATGCCTTCTTCCTGTCAATCTCCTTGCGATCAGCTGTGCGAATGGATTCTTCGTACAATCCATCGCCCAGCAATGATCTGCTTTATAGCTGTATGATGTGCCTGCGCATTGCGGTGCATATGCATGCGCAGTTCTGACCTGATCGCAGCGCAGTGAAAAATCCAAGCATGCGATCAGGTCTGAATGACCCCCATAGAGCCCAGAGATCCTACAGTGGAACCGCAAAAGGGGGAAATAGGCATGGACTTTAAGGAGAATGCCAGAAGCATCACCACAAACATACTGTGTACACAACTTTATCATCTATCTATACAAAAAGTACTCTGGATCCATGTCAGCTAGTACTGTATCTTGAAAAAAAGCATTTAAGTTGTGATTTCAATGTGGAGGGTGAAGTATTAACAAACCTTTCCCAACTTACAAAAAAAAATGGACTTGAGATTCCCTGCAGCACGGATGACTCAAGTCAATTGATATTAAAATGTAAAACTTTATTAATCTTAATTAACAAAATGACTTTTTTTCTCTGTAATTAAATTCCTCCCCTTTGGCTTGATATCAGTTAAATAATTAATGTTAATACACAAGATCCAGTCTGTAATAATTCTTGTATCTGGGTTAAAGTTAGATTAATTAATGAAATATTAAAAACAGAAAGATCATAGAAGATGTGCTTAGAACAGTGGTTTGAAACTAAATGACTAATAAATTGCTGAGTGTGTCCTGTTTCAAATCCTCCTACAGTATATTAATGGCAGTAATATTTGCACCTCTGAATATAGGTCTACAGTACAATCTGGGAGTGTTAAACATGTTTCTTTCTTGAAGTAACATTTATCATTTGCATGCTATAAAATTATACAAAGCAGCTGATTGGTTGCCATGGTCAGCTTCTCCACTGGCTCACTTCTCCACTCTTTTCACTGCTTAGTACATCTCCCCCACTGTTTGCTATTCAAATGCATTAACTTGCAACATATGATTTATTATTTATTTATTACCAGTTATTTATATAGCACACACATATTCCACAGCGCTTTTACAGAGGATATTTTGCCATTCACATCTGTCCTTGCCCCAGTGGATTTTATAATCTGTATTCCCCACCACATGTACATGTACACTAGAGTTAATTTTCTTGGGAGCCCATTAATCTACCAGTATATTTTTGGATTGTGGGAAGAAACCGGAGCACCCAGAGGAAACCCACACAAGTATGGGGAGAATATACAAACGCCACACAGTTAGGGCCATGGTGGGAATCAAACCCATGACCTCAGTGCTGTGAGGCAGTAATGCTAACCATTACACAATCCGTACCGTCCATGTACCTTATAGAGACACTGTAACTCAATATGATTCCCAAATAGCATGTGTTTTTCCCAGGGGCGTATCTAGAGAGGAGTAGGGCTTTGTGCAGGCTCCGTCCGGGCCCACACCTCTCTAGCAGGCAGCACTGTAGAGCTCTGGGCACTAGGGTCCCTAGGGTACTCTAGGCTCTGTCCCAGAGCCTAGAGTACATGCACAGATCTCTGAGAAAATGGCGCAGTGCCCATTTTCCCAGTGATTTTCCCACTGCGTATGCGCAAAACACAGAGAAAATGGCACTGCGTAATTTTCCTAGGGACTTCTACTGTTCTACAGTGCTGCTGCTGCGCCGCGGGACTTCGGACAGTGAGTATTAAAACTAATGGGTGCAGGGTTGAATCAGGGATTTTGTTGTGAAAGCGGTATTAGTCAACTACAGTTTATACATTCATGCAATGATTTGTATCCCCTCAATTGGTTATAGTTATTGGTGTCAAACATATATTGTAACATTTGTAGCAATAATAAATACACAATATAGATTTCTGTCATGCAGTAATCATTTAGTTGCTAAATATTAAAATATTGTATACTGTATAATGGGCTATATTTATTTAAGCTTAGAGATAGATAAACTGGAGAGAGATAAAGTACTAACCAATCAGCTTCTACTGAAACTGTCATATCACTGGGAAGATGGCACCACCGCTGTCAAGCCGCAGTACAATTATGGATGGGGGGGTAGCCCTGGTCCGGGTAATTTGTACCTGCCCCCCCCCCCCCCCCCCCCCTCTATCACCTCTCGGCGCCACTGTCCCTGTATGGATCCGGTAATGAGTGGAAGCTCCTTAGACTCTGTGCCTCTGCTACTGCCAGCACAGATTAAGATTTATCAAAACCACTAATCAGATTGAAATCAGGACTTGATCTTTTACCAAATTCCAAAACAGTGTCTCATCCTCCAGCTGCCATTGAAGTTTCCTTCACAGTAGTCGCCATCTCCTGTACTGTGGCTGCAAGGGGAGATGATAACTTGTTGAATCCCAAACAATTATGGTTTGACAGGTTTAGCAGGCTGTGGTGTTCAACTGGCTCTATCCCTCTCTACATTTTTCACCATACTGACCACTCACACCCAAAGTGATGCTCTACTAAAATAAAGAGAATGCACCTACAGTATAGTTACAGTGTTATATACTGTATTTAAAATTTCTGATGCCGTCACTTGTGCCTTGTCATTTAATAGAAACTGCTTAGTTTATTCATATACACCACTTTTCAGTGAAGACTGACTGCTTCCCTTAGACAGCAACACATACTGTAGGATCTTTCTGCATACCATGTTCTGTAAATTCTTCTCTTTCTGTATGTTTTAGGGTCAGGTTAGTGGACATACAGCCCCTGTTTTCATTTCAAATTATTGGATTTTTACATGTCTTTTAAGATGGCTGAAATTAAGCATTAGCCCAATAGTTATGCCAATGAGAGACCTTCCGCACCACCTAGGTGTGATGTACACGTCAAAGTACATGTATAGGAATAATGGGGTAAATGTATGAAGTAGTGATAAGAGTGGAGAAGTGAGCCTGTGAGAAGTTGCCCATGGCAACCAATTGGCTGCTCCGTACAATTATATAGTATGCAAATTATAAATGTTGCGTCAATGCTGATTGGTTGCCATAGGCAGCTTCTCCACTGGCTCACTTGTCCACTCTTATCACTGCTTCATACATATACCCCTTTATACTGTATCGGGGAATAAAAATACTAAAATGTACAAATACAGTATGACACTTGTAAAGTGTATTACATTTGTGCATTCCAATGTAACTGTACTACAGGGACTTTGGGGTCTATTTACTAAATCTTGGACGAAGATAAAGTGGACAGAGACAAAATACCAACCAATCAGCTCCTGACTGCTATGTTACAAGTTGTGTTTGAAACACGATAGTTAGGAGCTCTTTGGCTGGTACTTTATCTCTGCCCACTTTATCTCCCTCCAAGTCTTAGTAAATAGACCACTTAGAGATGGAGCAGGATTTGTGTATCCTATCAGTGTGATCAAGTGTCTCAGAATTACTGTACAACTGAAAAGTACTGTAGTGCAGTGCAGTTAGAGGTAATTATCCTAAACAATGCACCTCGTGAGATGTTGATCACTCTGCTGAACCAATTGTGATTGATCTGTGTTTATATGCATATCTCTTTTACTAGACCCAAAGCCGTGTTTCGCTATTTGTTTCCACAACTGTTTGCTTCTGTGGAAGAGGCCACTTTTGTGTTGGTGAAACATCTTGAAATCACCAGAATGTAAAATGCCACTGACAAGCAACATTAGTGATTTCAAGTGTTCTTTCTGTTCCTGAAGATACAGCTGACCCTACTTACTGTAGCTCATGGATGTGGCCCTTGCTGAGTCCTGTATGAAGTGTGTTATCAAGAGCAATACTGACCTTTCTGAAATGAAGTGAGAGATATGCTATTTATTTCTGCAATCAAGACCCTTTTATGATGTGACTACTTTAATCACTGCTAGATGACAAGAATGAAATTAGCTGCACAGCTGCACAAACTTATGCAATTCACTGTGGTATTCAAATGACTAAGGGTGCCTTTGCCAATTCTTTCATCCAGGAAGAATATGCAGCATTACCCTAGGAATAAAAGGTATAATTATGAACTGAACGTCTTATATTTTCGCCCAAACTGATCAGCACTTTCTTCATCTCCATAGCAACAAACACTCAACATCAGTTTACTGTTTACACTACCTGAGGGACACAATGTACCTGCTTTGGAAAATAAAAATAAGATATAGCTGCCAAATCAATATTAGAATACAATAACAACCCAGTACAGAGACACTGTAAAGTAATATCCTGCAATAGAGATTGTGTTTCATTAAAACATGAAAAATAGATTTATTCCTTTTAACAACAGAATGTGTCACAAAACAATAAAATATGGAAATTAAGCCAGCGGGTACATGTAATTTAAAGACATTTTGTATAAGTTGCTTGTCAAATTGTGAATATTTAATTTTTTATCTCATCGACAACATTTCACATGCTCAAAGCGTAACAGTATATAAAACATTTCTGTGAAAAAATTATATTTCCTGCTAATATAATAATGTCCATACCAGGACTTCTCACTCCAAGGCCCAATTCTGAGTCAGAGTGAAGTGGCCACAAGTGTGAATGGTGATAAAGCTGAATTTTTATCTTATATAATATCCTTTAAGAGGTCTAAGAACACTGTACGCTATCTACGTAAGAAGTACCGTAAGGGTACGCAAGTTGCGTAGCGATCGCTCAGCCGTAGTCGAGACGCTCAAGCGTCACGTTCGCTTACGGCTTAGTGATCACAGGCAGGCACGCTATTGGCTGCCGACTAACGTAATGATTAGCTATAGCGTAGCGGACGCTCGGGACCACGAGGAGATCACCAGCGATGCAGACGCTCACAACGTTAAACCTTTATATCTATACCTTCAGCAATGAAATACACAGTAAACCTTAGTGTGGAGACAATGTGTAAGTGCAACCTTGTGTAACCTGATTACCTACAAAGCTGCTTGAGCGTCACCGACGCTCAGAGAATACTTAACACTATAAAGAATACACAGATACCTTGCTTAGGGTCCGAAACCTATTATATGTATTATGACTATTACTTGCAAAAAGAATCACAGTACAAAGCATACACTACAGTATAACATAAACCAACTAACCAGATAACTGCACAGGAAATATAATACAATACAATATACTTAAAGGAATATACGAGAGAGAGAGAGAGAGAAGAGAGAGAGAGAAGACGGCTCACAGTAAGACAATATGATTACTGAGAAAACTTACGCACAAGGGGAAACGATCGCAAGCGCCTCTGGACATCCAGCTTCCCGATTATCAGCAATGAGAACCGTTTGAAGAGAAGTGTAAGCTGGATGCCACAGGCCCGTCTTTTATGCTCCACACACAATGCAATCTAATGGTCCCTACAATCTTATCGTCCATTGGACACAGGAATTCGGCTTCGCATTATAACAAAAGGTCATAGGTTGTTTCATACAGGTGGGCTGTGACTGTTTCCAACTGTTCAGGTGGGTGGGAAACTAGGTTTCCCGCCGCATGATTAAGTAAGAACAAATAATAGTAAATGAACATAAACTTCTTATGTTCATAACTATTCGCACGAGCGATTGATCCGCTCCAAACCAACACCGGAATATTGCTATTTAAATACTCTTCCGATGGGTACCAAACACTGCCGTATGACTCCTGTTAGACCCTTCGTACAATGCAAAGAGGGATTCCTCCGTTCAGGGACATTCTATATTAACCAAACTTTCAGAATCTATCAAAGGGACCATGATCTATAAACTACATTAATTGTGAAAATATGTAACGATTGGGTCGCACGCTACGACTACATACTCTTTACCGTAAATACGCATACCGAGTGCGAGCGGGTGCATGCAACAACGGGTATGCGCTATCACGGGAAAGCGCACGCATGCGCAGCGCGGACCAGTGTGAGGTGCAAATATGGCAGCGTGTATAGGGATATTTTTCTGACTTTGACAGTCCACCCTTTGGCAGTCAATAATAACTGCCACCTTCTAAAACATTTCAAAAGGAGAAAAATATATGTCAGGGGTTAATTCATTTCCATGGTTGGGTAGGGGAGGAGAGAGGAGTAGGTGTGAGGAGGGTATGACCTAGTGAGATAGCAGAAGCATGTGTGTATGAGTCCATGTTTGGGGGGTCATGTATCATCGTGCCGTACGTGTTGTAAATCAAGCTTCGAGGTATTGCGAAGTATACATTTGAATTCCTTCTCATCCCGTATTAAGGATCTGTGGATGGGCTGTCAAACTCTACCGAGCTCATTTCGGCTTTCAGTTGTAACAAAATGGGGAAGCACATTTTAGTTGATGATACATGAATAGGGGAGGTATGTGGTTGCTGATATCTGTGCCTGTATTCCCTATCGACTATGTGTGTCATTACCTGAGGGTTGTAGAGATGAAGATAAAGAACACTTATGGAAAATGCAGTGGTATTCTATGTCAGGTTAATGTACATCTGTCGGTCGAAGTTTTGTTCGGTATCAGTTGAAAGTCGTCTTCTTTGCGCTGTTTTGCTCATTAGGCGTGAGCAATAAGCTTTGTCAATGCCATCAGATTTACAAAAAATGTTGGGCTAGCGTAAGTTTAAGAATTCTATGGAAACTGGGGATCCATGGCAAAGTTCATCAAATGTCCGTTTCTCAAGTGGTCAAAACTTCTTCTTTGGTCAATCCGTTGTCTGTATAGCGTCTCGTCAACTACCTCGTCCAAGGGGGTCTTTTTATCTTGGAGAAAAGCAGAAAAACAGGTGAAAGAAACGGACCGTATAATCGCATTTTCATCACCTCATTGTTTCTATCGTTGGGTCGTAAATCAAATCCAGGTTAATTACAGTTTCCTCACTCCTCAAACTCATCACTCTGGTACTTTGTTTGCACCTCATTAAAGCCTGCCCGCATCTAAATATCAATCCAATCGATATAACGACACCTAAGATACATAGGAGAAACTTCCCAACATCCATTATGACTCCTTGAGCCCAGTCTCCTAAACCAGAGAACCAATTTCGCGGGTTCAACCATGACACCCAACCAGTCAGCTCATTACCCACAGCAGCAAGAGTGAGATTGTGTTTTCGGCGAAATTCCCACTTTAATTGGAGAATATCGTCCATCTTTTGGTCTATGACCTCTACCGGATCCTCGGTGCTATTCGTGATATACGTGCAACACTTCACGCCGTACTGTGTTGCCAATGTAACACAATATCCGCCTGTCACTGCTGTGAGGTAATTAAGAACCATTCTATGCTGTACCAGTTCTGTTTTATAGGCTTGAAGTTCTCTTCCAGTGTATCTAAACGTGTCATCATACATTTCAGTGATATTATCTAACAAATTGGCGAGTGCGGAAATGTATCTATAATTCATCACTCCTCGAGCGGTGCGAGTGAAATCTAACGCCACCAGAACCTGAATCCCGGTGGATTCATGGATCAGATCAGAGGCCGGATGCTCTAACCTTTCTGACAGTTGTCTTTTAACAAGGTGCTCGTAATGAGTGTGAGTATAAGGAGCTTGGGCACCACGGTGTATGTCTTTCATTTTGTCATGTGTTACAGTCATCACTTCAGGCAATACTTTTCCAATATAACACAATCCTTCAGAGTTTGGGGCAAGCCACTTGTACGCCTTTCTCCCGCATATGAAATATGCATCATCGGGGAGAACATATGGGACGGAGAAGGACATTACCATATTACACACCTTCCAGGTGAAATCTCCTAACCCTAATTCTTCCATCTGCTTAATACACGTATCAGGTTGTACGATATGTGCACAGTATCCTGGTGATACTTCTCCAACTCTAGTAATCCTATTTCCTAAGGTGTATCTATACCTGAATGATTTTCCTCTACTGGCTATGTGGCGTACAAGCTCTGTATCTGTAGGCATTCTATCTGCTCTATGTGAAAAGGTCATGGTGTGGTCACTCCATGACACTTCCCAATTTCCCGGCTTTCTGGGATTGGAGATGTTGAAACATAACAGGGACCTATCCACATGGTATTGGTGGAGCTTCAAACTAGGAGGGCTGGAGATATTAAACCTCCTGTCCACCGGTCTCCCACCCTTTAGCTCAAGTACCTCCCCTATTGTTAAAGGAAATGGTACTAGCCCTGATTTGCTATGACCCTGAGGTACTTGAGAGCATACCCAACAATCTGTTTTATTTAACACGCTACCCACTAAGGAGTGATAGTCACTCAATGGATGCTGGTCCATATGGTTATTAAAACTGGATTGGCATTATTGTTACAGAGCCTACAGATACGGTCTTTCTTCTTAAACTAACAATCCTTCAAAATGTTTACAAATAACAAGGTTGTTAGATCGTGCCCAGTACTCGCCTTTGCTTGGTGATTGGGTTGCTATTGGAAATTTACACCTCCGTCTCAGTCATTAGAACCTTTCTGGATCCTTCCTCGACCTCACTGGTACTCTCACCGAAACAGACTGCTCTGGTCAACATCAGGGTCGACAGGAAAATCCATATCACAGTCTCTTGGGGCAAGTCCATCTTACAGGAGGAGAAAAGAAGAAATTTGTAAAGGGGGGTATAAGAAAATCAGTTTGAGGGGGAGAGAACTTGTTACGATAATAAGTTCTCTCGTCTTGTTGTTCTTCTTGTTCTGCTGTCCTCTCGAAGGTGCTGTCTCTCAGTCTTCAAAATGAACATTCTGGTGATGCAATATTCCTTCCTAAGCAGCGATCTTTCTGTAAGGAGCAAAAATCTGGCATTACCATTGGTCCAACTGAGGGGTGCCATACCATCTTCAAACCATGAAAACATGAGTGAGAAGAGAGAGAAAATAAAAAACAAAAGAGACAGAGAACAATTCATGTGCATATATACATTACATAATTCGACAATAACCATCAATAAGAGAAGAGAAACAAAGCATTTTTAAACATTGTCAACATTAAGAAAACATTGTTAGCATTAGAAAAACATTGTCAGACTTATTAGGCTGTCATATCTACGTGTCTAATGGTCTCCTTGAGCAGTCCCTCCCCACCAGCACCTGCATTACTCCACTGTCTGTATCTGGCCAGAAATACATTGTGGCGGAGGTCATGCTGGGGTTTGGTAGACTTCTGCAAGGACCAAGTGGATATGCAATGTGTGAATTCTTACCAATACTCGTCAGAGATGGGGATAGAGAGAGAGAGAAAAAAAAAAAAAAACATTTTTCTTCACAAATACATTTACAACGTTTCACCTGGTCATTCCTGTGTCTTCAGTGAATGGCCTCCCATTTTATTAACCGTTACCTCAGGCTTACCTCCAGTCTTAATGATCACCTTTCTTGACTACTTACCATGGGTGTGGCTCAAAATCCTCACTATATGATCCTTGATTATAATGGTGTGTGTTGTAATTTTGCTCATTTCTTGGTCTAGGGGGTCTAACTTTATGTGAGTTATTACAGTTGCTGGCGTAATGCCCTTCTCTTCTACAATGGTAACAAACCCTTGGCTTTCTCCAAGTGTCAGTGAACTGGGGTCTTGGCTGATTTGATGCCTCTTCAAACGCTTGGATGCTCATCACCCTCAACCGCTTTCCCTGTATCTCCCTGCTTCTTTGGGTATTATGGTTATGTTGTTGTCTAGGGGGTGCATATACCTTGTGTGTGCTTCTAGGCCTGCAATCTCTTGCATAATGACCTTCCTCCTGGCAGTTATAACACCTAGTCACCTTTGACTTACCCACAGGGACCTGAGGCTCCTTTGCTTCCCCGTGCTTGCTGATGTTCTGCTCATGATTAATGATGGCCTCTCTTAATGCGGCCACCGAGATATCTTTCCAGTCTGGGTTGGTGGTCTGTACCCTTGTTCTTAATTCATCATTTAAACCATTTATTAATGCTTTACCCACTATTCCTTTATATTGTGCATTTGTCTTGATGTCTGCGATCCCAGTGTTTCTAGCCATTATTTGCAGTGTTCGATTGAAATAATGAGAAATACTTTCCCCTTCCCTTTGTCTTATGGAGAAGATTATGTTCCACTCGCCAATGGTTGGAAAATATACTTCTAACTGTTGGTTGATCTGCTTAATACATTCCTGATTGTGTTCCTCCGTACAAGGTGCCTCCGTGTCTAATTTACAATCAGCAATAAATTTCGCAGGGTCAACACTGGAGGGCAAACATACCCTCAGCACTGTCCGCCAATCTTTGTTGGTGGGTTCTGTGGAGTTTCCTAGTTCTTTAACAAATCTCTGACATGCTGCTAGATTTTTCCTAGGATCAGGAAATTCAGACATAATTGATCTCAATTCGGTCCGGGACCAGAGACAGCGCATTGTACTGTCCTTGACGGGAATGATTCTCTGATCGTCAGTCTTCCCATTGGGGACTGCAATCACCCTGACCGGATCAAACTCAGCTACATCATCTTGTGTTGGTCTTACAATATGTGGTACATCTGTAGGTGCGTGATATGAAACATTGTACGTACCTGTGGACACGACCTCACCTGACCCTCCGTTAGGGGGTTTGATTATTGCCTTTACCAATTTGGTCGCGTCCACCTGGATGTCTTGTGTGATGGTTGTTGGAAGGGGTGCCGACATTGTTCTGGACTCCCTTTCTTGTTGGTATTCCTGAGGGAAGTTTGACATGGGGTGCAACTTGCATAGGTTAATAGTTGTACATTCAACAGTATTACAATAATCATTGTTACATTTATTACACTTATTCTTATTATCTATACTACAGTTGCTAAGAGCGTTTTTATTGTTCACCCTTGTGCTTTTCTCCGCAACCACAATCCCCTCCATCGCCATGTCTCTCTTCTCAAGATAAGAGTCAGATAAGTCAATTAAATCTCTTTGTAATTCACCTTCCTGCTGCCATAACTGAAAATAATCATAATGTTTGCTTCGTCTCTTTGCTGGTTTTATGAGACATATCCTCCTCCTTAAATTTTGTAACACTTTTGGGCTAAAGCTGCCTATATTTGGGAACTTCTCCCCATCATGTACAGTCATTCTTTCCCATTCATCACATAAAACCTCTGTGTGACTTCCATATTTCCCACACATTACATACCTGGCCGATCCTACTGGACGGTTTACAGGGTCAACCCGAACCGAGGTTGATCGCCCCCTTCCTGAACAACTGGCCCCCATAACCTGCAGGCGTCCGCTTGCTCTACCTCTGATCTCTATATCAGGGGCTTCAGCGAACCCTTACAGAAAACCAAATTATTCACGATAGGTAGGCGGTGAAGTTTACCGAGCACCTCACTCGCTCGCCCACGCCGACCAATGCGACCTGATCACACCGATATGGTGCTGGCGCACTCGACCCAGGGCACCTATAAAAACCTTTGTTTTACTGGAACATGTGAGGGTTATCCGAAGAACACTTACTCTTTCCAGTAAAGGTGGGGTTGTCAGATAGTTCCTGAGTGACCAGCGAACTTCCCTTCTTGAAAAATAAAAAAATTACACAAATCACGTCAGAATGTACAAATAGCGTTTGTGACCCCTTTACTCTAATGGTACTAGGTCAGATTACTAATTACTGTACACAATTACGTGCGGTCCAGTCGTTCAGTACACAAACAACTAAACTTATGTACGGAAAGACCAATGGAATCGAAAATTGCGGCTGCGAATTCCTTCAGCGAGCTTGTATGGCCTATATGGGTGTTGCACCAACCCTTTTTGGTGTTGTGCCTGTGGACTGTATAGCGGACTTCCTTGTTTACTGTACCTGGACCTGTTGGTCTACTATGACCTCCTGGTCTTGTTTCTATACGACCTCCTGGTCTTGTTTCTATACGACCTCCTGTTCTGACCTCCTGGTCTTGTTCTATACTAGTCCGCTATACTCTAATGCTCAAATGTTGTGTTTAACCAAGGATGCCTCCCTAGCCACCGTGCATGTCACTTACACGTATGTTCCTCACGAGTACTCGGTGATTTCTTTTGGTTCAACCTCCAAATTGTATTAATGTAAAAAAAAAAAAAACACTCACTCATCACATGTACACTTTTGCTTCTATTTCTATTTCTATTTCTGCGCAGAAATTTTTCCTTTAGCCCAGCTGTGTTACCAATTAGGAGCAGGATCTGTTAATTAAATTTCGGTCACCAAAAATAGACTTGCGTTATTTATCGCCTGTTGCGCTATTTACCGCTTTGCGTTACTTATCGCGTTGCGTTAAAAATCAACTTTATCGTGACTTGAGCTACGTGGGCGTAACCGGACGCTCCGTTGCGTAATGTACGCTGCGTGCGTCTGCCTTTGGATTGCGTACACAAGTCTTTTGTTAGGGACACGTGTACGTAAAGCAAAGATCCACCGTAACACAATTTATACTTTTATCAACGTAGATGATCCTTGATCATCTACCACACACCACACTGACTTCGCCCTATCTCCCAGGCAAAACTGTGTGTTTGTCTACACTTTAACTATGTTACCTCTATTCTTAAACTATGAAATAACAGCAAATCTCTTTTAGCACTTTTATCAACTATAAAACTGGCAGACAGGATAGTGATATACGAAAAATGAAAAAGAAATGCAGATATATATGTATGCGTGCGTGTATACGCAAGACAGAAGAAAAATAGACAGTTTAAAAAGACACTAGCGTTTTGTTCTTACCTCCGGTTCCCGGATTCCTTCAGCACTCGTTATCTAAGCGAAGCAGACGCTTATCCCGTCAGCACTACGAGACAACCTCCCGCCCTTTGCTGAGGGATAATGTCTGCTGATTCTACCTAGTGCAGATATGTGAAGGACTGGACGGCCCCCAATTGATAAAGCTGAATTTTTATCTTATATAATATCCTTTAAGAGGTCTAAGAACACTGTACGCTATCTACGTAAGAAGTACCGTAAGGGTACGCAAGTTGCATAGCGATCGCTCAGCCGTAGTCGAGACGCTCAAGCGTCACGTTCGCTTACGGCTTAGTGATCACAGGCAGGCACGCTATTGGCTGCCGACTAACGTAATGATTAGCTATAGCGTAGCGGACGCTCGGGACCACGAGGAGATCACCAGCGATGCAGACGCTCACAACGTTAAACCTTTATATCTATACCTTCAGCAATGAAATACACAGTAAACCTTAGTGTGGAGACAATGTGTAAGTGCAACCTTGTGTAACCTGATTACCTACAAAGCTGCTTGAGCGTCACCGACGCTCAGAGAATACTTAACACTATAAAGAATACACAGATACCTGGCTTAGGGTCCGAAACCTATTATATGTATTATGACTATTACTTGCAAAAAGAATCACAGTACAAAGCATACACTACAGTATAACATAAACCAACTAACCAGATAACTGCACAGGAAATATAATACAATACAATATACTTAAAGGAATATACGAGAGAAAGAGAGAGAGAAGAGAGAGAGAGAAGACGGCTCACAGTAAGACAATATGATTACGGAGAAAACTTACGCACAAGGGGAAACGATCGCAAGCGCCTCTGGACATCCAGCTTCCCGATTATCAGCAATGAGAACCGTTTGAAGAGAAGTGTAAGCTGGATGCCACAGGCCCGTCTTTTATGCTCCACACACAATGCAATCTAATGGTCCCTACAATCTTATCGTCCATTGGACACAGGAATTCGGCTTCACATTATAACAAAAGGTCATAGGTTGTTTCATACAGGTGGGCTGTGACTGTTTCCAACTGTTCAGGTGGGTGGGAAACTAGGTTTCCCGCCGCATGATTAAGTAAGAACAAATAATAGTAAATGAACATAAACTTCTTATGTTCATAACTATTCGCACGAGCGATTGATCCGCTCCAAACCAACACCGGAATATTGCTATTTAAATACTCTTCCGATGGGTACCAAACACTGCCGTATGACTCCTGTTAGACCCTTCGTACAATGCAAAGAGGGATTCCTCCGTTCAGGGACATTCTATATTAACCAAACTTTCAGAATCTATCAAAGGGACCATGATCTATAAACTACATTAATTGTGAAAATATGTAACGATTGGGTCGCACGCTACGACTACATACTCTTTACCGTAAATACGCATACCGAGTGCGAGCGGGTGCACGCAACAACGGGTATGCGCTATCACGGGAAAGCGCACGCATGCGCAGCGCGGACCAGTGTGAGGTGCAAATATGGCAGCGTGTATAGGGATATTTTTCTGACTTTGACAATGGCTAAAGCAAACAGATTTACAACTGTACGGTAATGCAAGTGTCCATACAGCTTCATGCGTCTGGTAGCATCGCCCACTGGTTTCCCATTCCCAGCTGCAACCACTATTAATAGTATCAAAAATGAAATCAGTCTCATGCTTGGTTCAAAAGATTCATCATACGTTCTTTATCAGGGAAAGGGGGGGGGGGGGTATTAATTACCAGGGACGTGCGGTGAGCTAAATGGCTCAGGAGGCACTGGCTAACCCCAGAGCCAGAATTCCATGCAATATATAAGCCAAAGGGTACATCTGGGCATTATACACAGGTGCAGCAGTATAAACTCCTGGAAATCTGGTGAGTTTTGAGTAGAGATGTGTGGAAAGGATACACAGGTGAGGCACTGCCTCACCTGCCATAGACTTTTTACTCCAGAGTTTGGGCTCTAAAAATTATTAGAATAATGCAAAGAAGATATTTCAAACAAATTATTTTATTTATTTATTTATTAACAGTTTCTTATATAGCGCAGCAAATTCCGTTGCGCTTTACAATTTGAAATAATAATAACAAAATGGGTGATAACAAACAGTCATAGAGGTAGGAAGGCCCTGCTCGCAAGTTTACAATCTATTGGGAAATAGGTATGTGTACACAAGGAAAGGTGCTATCTATTGCATAGAATGAGAAGACATGTGAGGATATGTGCGGACTGACTGTACAGAGTGGATGCAATTTGATAAGAAGGTTTATGAAAGTTATGTGGGCGGTTCTGGAATTTGGTATGCTTGCCTGAAGAGGTGAGTTTTCAGGGAACGCTTGAAGGTTTGGAGACTAGAGGAGAGTCTTATTGTGCGTGGTAGGGCATTCCACAGAGTGGGTGCAGCCCGATGAAAGTCCTGCAATCGTGAGTGGGAGCGAGTAATGAGTGTGGATGAGAGACGCAGGTCTTGTGAAGAGCGAAGAGGTCAGGTTGGGAGATATTTTGAGATAAGCGAAGTGATGTACGTTGGTGTAGTTTGGTTAATGGCCTTGTGTGTGAGTAAAAGTATTTTATATTGAATGCGGTAGAGTACAGGTAACCAATGGAGGGACTGACAGAGTGGATCTGCAGACGATGAACGTCTAGCGAGGAAGATAAGCCTCGCCGCTGCATTCAGAATGGATTGTAGTGGTGAGAGTCTCGTTTTGGGAAGACCAGTTAGGAGACTACTGCAATAATCAATGCGGGAGATAATGAGAGCGTGGATTAGAGTTTTAGCAGTGTCTTGTGTAAGGAATGGTCGTATTTTGGATATGTTTTTTAGATGCATGTAACATGATCTTGAGACAGATTGAATGTGGGGAACAAAGGACAGATCAGAGTCAAGGATTACACCTAGGCAGCGAGCTTGTGGGGTAGGGTAGATAGTCGAGTTTTCAACAGTGATAGAGATATCAGGTTGTTACCTACTATTGGCCGGTGGAAATATAATTAACTCTGTCTTTGAAATATTCAGTTTGAGGTGGCGAGATGTCATCCAGGATGAAATGGCAGAAATGCATTCAGTGACACGGTCCAGTACAGATAGGGACAAGTCAGGTGAGGATAGGTAGATTTGAGTATCATCTGCGTACAGATGATACTGAAAACCAAAAGAGCTGATTAGTTTACCAAGAGATGAGGTATAGATAGAGAAAAGCAGAGGACCCAAGACTGAGCCTTGCGGTACTCCAACTGAAAGAGGTAGCGAAGAGGAGGTAGATTCAGAGAAGCGAACACTGAAGGAGCGATTAGATAGGTAGGATAGGAACCAAGAAAGGGCTGTGTCTTTAAGACCTAGGGATTGTAATGTCTGTATGAGAAGAGAGTGGTCTACAGTGTCAAATACAGCAGATAGATCTAGAAGAATAAGTAGTGAGTAATGGCCTTTAGACTTCGTAGTGACCAAATCATTAACCACTTTAGTCAGTGCTGTCTCTGTGGAGTGTTGGGAACGGAAGCCTGACTGAAGTGGGTCCAATAAAGTGTATGAGTTAAGAAAGTGTGTGAGTCGAGTGTAGGCAAGTCTCTCAAGTAGCTTAGAGAGACAAGGGAGCTGAGAGATAGGGCGGTAGTTTGAGAGAGCATTAGGGTCAGAATTTTGTTTCTTTAAAATGGGAGTAATCACTGCATGCTTGAAGAGTGAAGGAAAAATACCAGTAGAGAGAGAGAGATTACAGATGTTAGTTAAGGTAGGGATGCGCACCATAGGCAGAGCTTTACTTATTTGTGAGGGTAAAGGATCAAGAGGAGAGGTAGTGGAGAAGCAGGATGAGAAGAGTGATGATACTTCATCTTCATTTGTGGGATCAAACGAAGAAAGAGTGCCAGAGGGTTCAGGTAAAGAACGGAGCAGGTCACTGGCTGCCGAAGAGCATACCATTTCATTTCGGATCTTATCAATCTTCTCCTTGAAGTAGGAAGCAAGATCCTGTGCCTTGATAGTGTCTGGTGGGGTAGGTGAGGGAGGATTCAGAAGTGATTTAAATGTATTAAAGAGTCGTTTGGGGTTGGAGGCTTGAGCAGAGATAAGAGTTTGGAAATATGTTTGTTTGGCAGTGTCCAGGGCATTTTTATAAGAATGGTAGACAGTCTTATATGTGAGGAAGTCACTTGAAATACGAGATTTACGCCACTGACGTTCAAGTTTTCGTGTGAGTTTTTGTAGTTGTCTTGTTAATTTGGAGTGCCATGGTTGACATCTAGGCCTACGTGGAGTGTGATGGGTAGCTGGAGCCACTTCATCAAGGGCTAGTTCTAGAGTCTCATTAAGGTGTGATACAGCCATCTCAGGAGAGGTGAATGCAGAAATAGGTGAAAGCAGTTGTTGGAGTGAAGTGGAAAGTTCTTGAAGATTAATTGTGTTAATATTTCTGCGGGTTTGATGAAGATTCGAGGACTTCAGCAACACAGGGTTTGAATTAACGGAGGAGAGCATGCAGGTGATAAGGTTGTGATCTGAGAGGGGGAAAGGAGTGTTAGTGAGTTCAGAGATGGAGCATAGTCTGGTGAATACTAGATCAAGGCAGTGGCCTTCCTGATGAGTAGAGGAGTCAGTCCATTGGGAGAGGCCAAGAGAGGAAGTTAGAGAGAGTAGTTTGGAGGCATGAGCAGCAGATTTTGGACAATCAATAGCAATATTGAAATCACCCATGATAATGGTGGAGATGTCAGAGGATAGGAAGTGAGGGAGCCAGGCAGAAAAATTTTCCAAAAATTATTTTGGATGCCCAGGTGGGCGGTAGATAGCTGCAACACACAGAGAGAAAGGCGAGTAAACCCTAATGGAATGTACTTCAAATGATGTAAATGTGAGTGATGGAACCTGTGGTAGAACAGTGTATGCAAAAGATTGGGAAAGTAAAAGTCCAACTCCTCCTCCTTTATTGTTACTGGGTCTGGAGGTGTGTGTAAAGTGGAGACCACCATGTGCCAGTGCTGCAGGGGAGGCTGTGTCAGATTGTGTGAGCCAGGTTTCTGTTATAGCCAGCAGATTGATGTTGTTGGATATGAAGAGGTCATGGATGGATGTTAATTTGTTACAAACAGAGCGTGCATTCCATAAGGCACATTTTAGTGATCTGGAGGGTGATGGAAGACATGTGATGTTTATGAGGTTAGCTGGATTTCTATGTTGCTGTGAATCAGGTGAATGTGAGCGATGCAAGTGGCTGGGTCCTGGATTTGGTGAAATGTCACCAGCTATCAGAAGCAGAAGAGAGAGATAAATGAGAGTGTCAGAGGCTTGTGAAAGTTTTTTATGGTGAGAGGTTGTAGATGTTATTGTCAATGAGTATAGGGAAGTGAAAAGGTCATGAGTGCTAATAAGATGGGAGTGTAGAATTGAGGGGGCAACATGTACAGAGGGCTAAGTTGCTGGGAGACTGAATGATGCAATGGTCTTTATGAATACTCCATGAAGAGCAATGCAGAAAATCAATTTGTGGAACATAGTTTGTTTGAAACCAGTGTTATCAGGGCTGAGAATGTATGGTTTCACTTGATCAAGTTAAAAGTTCAGGTGCCTATTTACTGGTGTTGTTCCGCTGTATGTTAGCTGTGCATGATAGAGCAAAGTGACAAACAGGTATGTACAATCACATGTAAATCACAATGTAAATGGTTATATACAAAATTGGTTGCATTTTGTTCTTAGAGGTCATGAGGATTGTAGTTTGTAATTTATATACATACGCTGAATTGCACAGATGATTGGGAATGAAAGGAAGGGAGGATGGTTTTCTGTTTTGTTGGTGGGATGTTTCCGTCTGTTTTCATCCTGGTAAGTCCTGGGTAAGTCTATATTGTAATATTTTCTTAGCCCTTTTAAACAGCCCTTCTAATAAAGCCCTGTTCAGCCGGCTGTTGGTCAGCCAAGCATCTTTCCTTATGAATGGTAAGTATCCATGTGTGTCTAGTAATTGCAATCAAGGCCTGACATCCCACCCCCATACTTTATTCAGTGAAAACTCTGGTTTAAACGTAAGTATGACAGGAAAGGCTCTGCCTCACCTGCCTCATCCCACCGCACGTCACTGTTAATTACCCTAGCTCAGGCTTGTTGGAGGTGTCTGGGTAAGCTAAGGGAGACCTAACTAGGACAGACTGTCTGGCTACATGCACACAACACTCCCATGACACTCCTGCGAGGCTGATCTTTTTTGTAAGATCACAAGGTCATCACCAGATGCCACTCATGTACATTTTAAGAATGGAGAGCTTGGCCTTGCATGGAGCAAACCAGCTGCCCTGGTATCCTCATTCAAGGTGAGGCACATGAGCAGTCTGCAATTGGTTTCTGCTGATTATGGCAGTACGGATGGCAGAGGCGTATCTTGGGCAGGGCAAGCAGGGCACATGCCCTGGGCGCCGTAGCAGGATTTACAGAAGGGGGCGCTGCCGGCCAGGGCAGTTTATATGGTGCAGTGTCAGCCGCTGAACATACATCCCGCCCCACCTCTGCTCCGGACTGTCAAAGGGCAGCTGGAGACAGTCGCGCCCACAATGATGTGGGAATGTACACCCACATCACCGCCGGACCAATAGGAGAAGGATGGGGTGGGGAAGAACAGCAGGCAAGATCATTGGGTGGGCGGGGCGTCTGGAGGCATACCAGGCTATGTTTAAATGGAGTCTGGCCGCTGGCACTCCCGCGTAGTGGATTGCGCTGGTGCCAGATCGGGGCTGCTGAGCAGTGGTGAGTGACAAACGCTGCAGATTGCAGTGAGGGGGAATCACACTGCTGAAGATCGCGGGGACACATGCTGAGCGGGCGCTGAGGATACATGCTGAGTGGGCGCCGAGGAAATATGCTGAGGTGAGCGGGTGCCGAGGACACACGCCGAGTGCTAGCAGGGGCACATGATGAAGTGTATGACCCTACTGGCCTACTTACTTCTGCTGGAGGCTCCTCCCCCCAACCCTCTGACACACACGGCAGCCGGGCAGCGGAGACGGGAGCAGAAAGCTTCCTGCAGCCACAAGGTTCCCACATCTTTGTTTAGAAACAGCCGGTGAGTGAAGTGAACATGATGGGGGTGGGATGTATGAGGTGGTAGAGTATGAGGAGGTGTCTGAGTGTTACAGTGTACTGCATAAGGGGTGGTGTGTGTGTGTGTGTATGAGCAAGGAGGACTGGCGGCTGTAGTATATTGGGTCCTGGAGTGTATGAGAGCTGTCTGTAGTGTATAAGGGGGGACTTGCTGGGTGTTGCAGTGTATGAGGGGGGCTGTCTGGGTGTTGGGGTGTATGAGGAAGGAAAGACTGGGTGCTGTAGTTTATGAGGGGGATGTTGGGGGTTGTAGTGTATGAGAGGGGGTGCTGGGTGTTGGGGTGTATGAGGAAGGGGAGCTGGGTGCTATTGTGTATAAGAGGGGGATGTTGGGGGTTGTAGTGTATGAGAGGGGTGCTGGGGGTTGGGGTGTATGAGGAGAGGGGGCTGGGTGTAGAAGTGTATGAGGAGTGGTTGGAGTGTATGAGGAAGCGGGGTTGGGTGCTGTAGTGTATGAGGGGGGTGTTGGGGTGTATGAAGAAGGGGGGCTGGGTGCTGTAGTGCATGGAGGAGGTGTTGGGGTGTATGAGAAAGGGGGGCTGGTTGCTGTAGTGCATGGAGGAGGTGTTGGGGTGTATGAGGAAGGGGGGCTGGTTGCTGTAGTATATGGGGGCAAAGGCATAATTAAGGGGGGTCGAGTAGGGCACGTGGCCTGGGCGTCTTGGCAGGCCCAGCAGAGGGGGGTGCCGGCGGCGGCCAGGGCATCATGCCCACTCACCCCCACTACTATTGCCGCACGTCACCCCTGCGATCCTCAGCTGCCACCCGCCGCCACATCTCTCACATCAAATGATGTGACGAGTGGGCAGTGCAAAACAGCCTCCCCTGCCTCCCTCAGTCCCTGTTGAGGCATAACTGTCAGTGCTGACCTGTGCAGGTGGCCGCGGAGCACCATCAGCGGCACCCACTCTAGTGACTGCTGGTCGCGGGAATGAGGTGTCATCCATTTGCGACACCCTCAACCAGAACACAGTTCGTGTAAGGGAGCAGCCGTCTTGCATGCAGGGGCGGCCCCGGTGGTAAGTTGGTGCTCCTTAGGCGGCGTTGCTGCAGCAGCGGTACCCGGGCCGTAAGCCTCGAGAAGGTGTAAGGGGAATACTGACGGGGAGTCCCAGGCCGACATGCAGCGACAGGAAGAGAGGATCATCCGAAGCCCCAGCAGGTAGCCGGAGAACAGAGCCAGCAATGAGGCAGGGGAGCTATCCGGGAAGCCAGCACTACAGAAGATTACTGCAGGCAGGTACCGAGGATTCGGAGAGCGGGGAAGAGCTGCATGAGGGAGAAGACGCATCAGGGGGAAGAGCTGCTCCAGCAGGAGGGAAGATCCCCCTTCGGAGCACAGCAGACCACACTGAAAATGGTGCATCCCCGGTGCGGTGCTCTGCATCCCGGGTGGCGCTGAAGACGTGGAGTGTCGGAGGTGGCAGAAGCACCGCAGCTTGGGGTGAGAAATTGCTGCAACCCTTCCACTGCTAAACTCTGCAATTAGTCAAATAAGGGGGTAGGCTCCCCTCAGCACAGTGCCCCGCAGGATTAGTTAATTAATGGGGAAGGCTCCCCTTAGCACAGTGCCCCACAGGCCTTGTTAATTAAGGGGGTAGGATCCCCTCACTCTATAATGTAAATTTCGGCTCATAACGTGTGCTATGTGAATTTCGGCTCATACCGTGTGCTATCATGTGAATTTCGGCTCATACTGTGTGCTATAATGTGAAAGGGGTACCAGTACTAGATAGTATAAGGGGTCCTACTACACTGAAGGACACGCCCCTTTTGAGTGACCATGCCCCCTTTTCCGGAGCGCACCTGCGGCGCACGCATAATTGCAACTTTCACTATTTCATTCTCCCTTTAAACATTCCACTTCAACCACTGCACCTACATCTAACTATACATACATACCCTGACATCTTTATATACAGCGACACCGGTGGCGTGCGTGCACACTTTCCTTTTTTTTTTGGGGGGGGGGAGAGTGGGGGCGCCATTATTGGTCTTGTCCTGGGCTCCAAAAACTCTAGTTACGCCTCTGACGGATGGTATAATGGTTAGCATTACTGCCTCACAGCACTGAGGTCATGGGTTTGATTCCCACCATGGCTCTACCTGTGCAAGGTTTGTATATTCTTCCCGTACTTGTGTGGGTTTCCTCCGGGTACTCCGGTTTCCTCCCACAATCCAAAAATATACTGGTAGATTAATTAGATCCCCAAAAAAATTATCCCTAGTGTGAATGTGTGCATGTACATGTGGTAGGGAATATAGTTTGTAAGCTCCACTTGGGCAGGGACCAATGTGAATGGCCAAATATTTTCTGTAAAGCACTGCGGAATATGTGTGTGCTATATAAATAACTATATAAATAACTGGTAATAAACTGGTAATAAATTATCTCGAGAAACCTACACAGCCAGAACTGCAAACAATCAGGACCTAAACCTTTTGCATGTGCATAGTAGCAATGTAACAATATCAATGTTGGTAACTAATAATCTTTTTGTGCAAAGAATGGCTAAAAACTAAACACTTTTTTTTTGTAAGAAAAATACTGCCTGCTTTTGCACATCACACAAATGAACAAGGCATTTTTAATTTGACATTACTGTTTATACCAAGCAGCATAATTCTACCTTTGAGATGGAGTTACTCTGCACTTTCAATGAGACCCATTAATTGTACAGTATATAAATACAATGTTGTGGCTATAATCACGGTGGAAGAAAGCTTCCTGGCTGTGATACTGTACTTCTCACAGAGAAAATTTGTCAAAATCTTGGTGTCAGGTGCCAAAAGGCATAATTAAAAAGATACTGAGATTCTCATACAGTACAGTATATACAATTGTGACAAATTCGTAGAATAGTGACATCCCAGCATAGCCTTTTTTAAAATAATGAATCTGCAAATATTTGTTGAGGCCAGACTTAAGCATCTTATACCTCTCTTGCAGGCCAGTAAAGATAGGGCAAGAGAGCTAGCCAGCTGTATGACAAAGTCTTATAAACTGCAGTCCATTCACCCTCTGAGTACCATAAGGAAAATAGTGAGGTGTAGCCCAAAATTCACTCAACTGCCAATAATTTCAACTGTTTTTGGGATGCATTATTGCTTGTGACTGCAATCCCATAAGCAGTTACAATGACTCTGGCGTCTTACATCCTGCAGCCAAGAGCTTTTTAGAATGTTGAGAATTGATTGATCTGCAACAGACACAGCTGCTGGGATGGGCAATTCTGCCAGTGGGCAACTCAATACAAATCCAGATGACAGCGTCATTTTCATAATTTAGCACAGCTACTGCACACAAATCTACAGCTACTAATGCATATGAGTACATCTCTGAATCAGGCCTGATATTCTGGATTAATCTCTTCTGACAGGCCTGTAAGACAGTTGTTTGGCAAGAACCTGCAGAATGACCAAACCCTAGGAGACCAAAGGTATGTCTTGGTCATGCTGCGTTGTCCAATCTTTGTCCTGTTGGTCAGTTTTGGAGGAGTACAAATATTGTGAGTTTACATAATTACTATTTTCATAGAGGGGAAAGGATTTGTCAGGGGTTAGCAATGTATTATTGCAGGATAACATTATATTTTATTGGGAGTTTCACATGCATGGATGTACGGTACACCAAGCAAGGGCTTTCTAGCTGCATTTACATGAAGGCACAGATCTGGAGCGTCTACCTCTGAATCAGGTCCATAAAGTGGTTGCTAATTGTGGTGAGTTTTTTTAAGTTGTCTTCTACTTTATCTGCACACTGTTTATTTCAGTTGTGTTGATTTAAATCCTTTGGTTTGTTTGTTCTTTTGTGTGAGAGTGTGGCTTATTGTGTTTTTTTAAATATATATTTTTGTTTGTGTATTTGTGTTCAGTCCAGTCATGTCTAGTGAGAGATATCATAATACTCCATTGCCCAGTTGGATGATATTCCTGTCAATGAATCTTGCCTGCCAAAATAAATAAATTTACCTTCAGCCATCACACCTCTCTGAGCCTAGTTACTTTTTTGGATGGGTTTGCCGGTGGTTTTTCATTGGTTTTCAAAACACTGGCACTTGATAAATCTGGGGGTTCTCCTCTATTCTATTCTATCCATTGTCTAAAACATCAATGCCATTCTAAAGTGTGTTCTCCATATAAATGTGTATATATAGATGAGAGGCGATCACGAGACCGCCTGTCAGGATCCCAAACTTTTGCAGACGCCATTTTTTGTTTTCTGCTCTTTTGAAAGTGTAAATGATGGAAATAAAATCAAACCTTTTTGACATGTTATAAGAATGTCTAATCTGTAATTTGATGCCTTTTGGAGATTTTCCATCTTTCCTTGGCTTCTTTTTGCACATTAAAATGAATTTTTGCCTGGGGTGTCCAAACTTTCAAACCCCACTGTATATATATATATATATATATAATTTGGAAAATCCGCACCCAGATTCTATATATATATATATATATATATATACACACACACACACACTCACATATATATATATATATATATATATATATAGCCACATCTATATAGTCAAGGGGCTCAAGGAAAAAAATATATCTATGGCTTTCCACATGGCAAGTTCATCAAGTTGTTTGATCTTCGCAGTGTAACAACTTGACTTTCAGTTGGAATCAGTGCAACAATTTGATTTTCAGTTACAATCCCTATTACCTTTTTTTTAGTAGGCAGTAAAGTTCTCATATTAAAAATCTAAAAGGTCTCATTTTACTGTAATAGTTTTATAAGGTCATTACCTCTATGTTCCATTTTAACAACTTCTATTATAAATTGTAATAATTAAGACATTATACTGATATGTAGGTGTTTTTTTCTCAGCACGTCATCATTTTGTGATTATTACAGTGCAATTGCTTTACAATTAGATGATAAAACTAGTAAGAGTGACAGTTTTGAGAGTGAGCATACTATAGTAATGAATTACATATATATAAAAAAGGAGAAACTACACTCCAAAATGATTTTGATAAAAGGTAGGGCGTTCAAAGTTCAAATTAACATATGCACTAATAATTAAATTGTCTTACTGTATTGTTATTTTTATTTTACATGGTTTATAAAGTTAGACCAAACACTATGCAGACACAGATATTAAATATATGCACACCTGGCTCAATTAATATTTATATGCTCTAGGATTTTTTTTTTTACTGATGCAATCAATTTTGAAGTATGATATGTTCCTTCGCTCACAAACCACATACACACCATTAATATAATTAGCAGTATTTATTTTCCCTATTACGTGCACACAAATATTCAAGTTAATAAATTCTAAAGCAATTAAAATGCACTTAGTCATTTTATTAGCATAATACATTAGCATGTTCATTAAATGTGATTTAAAACTGTTAATAGCAGCCAGTTGTGATCCACAGAATGTAAGAGCAAACTGATAACTTGTTTCTGAGCTGCATTTACTGTGTGAAGAGTCAGTAATAGTAACAATTTGGTTTAAGTGTCCAAAGTGAAGAAAGGACCTGATTCAGTAAGGATTGCAAATTCACAGTACAGTAGCTGAATTTGCAATCCTCTGGATTGCATGCTGGGGGCCGCACATCGCAGGGCAAGGTCACCCATGCTAACAGCTGCTCCCCTCCCCCCCCCCTTTGAGCATGCTGAAATTGCGGTCGCACCGCAATTTCAGCTTGATCACTGAAAATGAGGTAGCCTCCTGCCGGCGCAGCTTAGCTGCACTCACAGGAGGCCCACTGCCATTTTAGTGATTACAGTGGCTGCATGTGATGTCACGCAGCCACCCCCGCCACGCCTCCGCCAAGCCCCCCCATTTCACCGCAACACTCCATCTCCACTTTCGAAACAGATCGTTCCCCCCCCCCCCCCCTCTCCGGCAAATGCCTCTGCCTGATTGAAAGGCAGAGGCAAACTGCTAAAAGGATGCAGGCGCATGCACAGAATGGGCCCTACACATGCACCCGCATCCTTTTAGCAGTTTTTGTGGTTGGATCGCGTATCCAACCTGAATCAGGCCTAAAGTGCAGACAAACAGGGGCACATTGGCCTCTATGCTAAATGGACCTTTAGTGAACACGTGAATTTGTACATATTTTGTTACTTATAAACACTTATAATATGTCAGGTATGTTATTGATAGCTTTACTGTATATTTAATTTATATTTATTCTTAATTTTATATGGTAGATTTACTTACTCTGTGGCAGGGATGGGGAACTTTTGGCCCTCCAGCTGTTGTTGAACTACACATCCCAACATGCCCAGAAACAATTTTAGCATGACCAAATAGCAAAACTGGACCAGGGCATGCTGGTATGTGTAGTTCAACAACAGCTAGAGAGACAAAGGTTCACCATCCCTGTTTAAAAATGTTACATACTGTACATGGCCTGACTCTGAGTCGCATACTAGTCTGATATTAACACAAACGACCAATGCTTTTTTTAATCTGTGTAAGCATCTGTACATACATTGTCACAGTACAGATTTGGATGCACAGTATCAGAAATGTAAGGGGGTAATCCTGGACGCTGTCCTGGAGGTAATAGAGTAGGAAGGGGGGTAGCTAAAGACACACACATAAGTCTTATGAGAATGTCAGAGGAATGTTGTAGATGAGTCACTGAAAGCGGTTGCATGCAAAGACACTGAACCACTCACATAGGAAGCTATATTCAGATGGAGAAACTGCCCCTACCATAGGGCAGGTGTAAGCTTCAGTGGTGCATCTAAAGATGCTCAAGCAGTAAATACACATGCATGGATCTATGACAGGCAAGGACTTTGTAGCAGCATTAGCATAAAGATGCAGACGTGGCTGCAGCAAAGAACGGACTGAATTTTTTTAAAGAAATACGATGTAGCCAGCAGTGGAGGAACTTGTGAGTTGTGGGCCCAGGTGCAGGTGCCCCCTGGCAGAGAAAGCTGTGCAAGGACCTGGCACTGTGATAAGCTCTGTGTGTCCAATGGACACACAGACTGATCACTGGTTAAAACAAAAAAAAAGTAAACCCCCCCAAAAAAACATACCAGTCCTGGAGGCAGTGATTGGTGCTCCTGTGTGGGCTGCCGGGCACTGCATCCTCCATGTGCAAAACAGGAGCTCACTTTACTGCATTGGGGGTCACAGCAGTGCACAGGATCTAGCGCCTGGCAGCCCTGCAGGAGCAGCGATGACTGTCTCCCTGGACTGGTGAGTATATGCGGGGATCCGCGGCACAGGGGGTAGTCACGGGACTGTCAGGCTTCGCTTAGCGCTAAGCGAAGCCTGACAGTCACGTGACGAAACGCGTTGGTCGTGGCCAGCAGGACTCGTGACGTGTATCCAGTGACCGGAGTGCCAGCGTGTGAGGTCCGATCAAAGTCCGTGCGGCTGAGAGATCCCAGCGGCTTTTGGTATCCATGGAGCAATGGTGATCATCGGTGTGAGCTTTCCGAAGGCTACACTGCTTGTCTACATTGCGCTGGTTACCCTTTACCTTGAATGTATGTGAGTGAATATTTTGTTGGTAAACTACTTGTGATTTTACACTCACCATTGCGCCCTCCATTGTTTTTCTTTTCTATATGCGCTGAGGAGTACGGGTTGACTCTTGAAGGAGGACTGCAGCATAAATACATTTGGACTGATATATATTTCAAGACTTTACTGTTGGAATGCGCGACTATATTCTATATATATATATATATATATATATATATATACACATACAGCATGATTGTGGCAGCACTCCTCACACACATTGATTACTTGCCTGGTGCCCTCCTAGGTACCTCAATAGCTGTAAGGTCCAATATAGCAAACGGACGGGCGGCACTCAGAAATGATGACAGGCAACGAGCAGGGTATAGCAACGTTTCGAAGTGTATTACTTCTTCATCAGGACAACAAATGTAATACAAAACATACCTTAAATTTAATACCTTAATGCTATTTATGCCTGATCGTCCACGCTGCGCTGTTCTTGCATATGATGTTTTCCATTTAAATTATTAGGAATTGCCTGGTTGCAGCTGCTATGTTTCCATTTGTTTCAGTCTGTTTTTAATTCTACATGTATTTTGGTGCTTTGTTTATTATGTCCACGGATCGGTGTTCTCACCGATCACACTGTAAACTGTGAAGTTGTTTGTTTATAGTTACCCCGGTTACGCGGCGAGCGGTGATGACGTCATCTGTGGGCGTCGGCATTCGCGTCCCGCGCCGGAGCTGTTTGACACGCTGTGGTGAGCCTATTTAAGGTATGTTTTGCATTACATTTATTGTCCTGATGAAGAAGTAATACACTTCGAAACGTTGCTATACCCTGCTCGTTGCCTGTCATCATTTCTGAGTGCCGCCCGTCCGTTTGCTATATTGGACCTTACAGCTATTGAGGTACCTAGGAGGGCACCAGGCAAGTAATCAATGTGTGTGAGGAGTGCTGCCACAATCATGCTGTATGTGGAATTCTTGGTCTGCAGGGACTAAGATTCTTGGCTTTAGCACCCTGTTTTATTCAAGTGGGAGCTTCATCAGTGTGTCTGTCAGCTTATTGTATGGCTGTAATGAATACTGCAGCAACAATGGAATCTGTGGAGACTGTGAACCTTGCATTGCTGACACAGGGAACTATGCTTAATTTCTCTGAGTTAGAGGCTGAATCTATTCTTCTCGACCAAGCTTTGAATGATGAGGCTGATGCACAATCTACTGAATCTCTATATAAAGATTGGCTCAGGTTAAAACAAAAGGAAGTCGACTACCGTTACCATGCTATTACACTTAGTGACTATTATAAGGAGAAACGGATACCGCGTGGTTTTCGTATTCGTAATACACCCACGATCGGTAGATTTAACACCACGTTTTGCAAGCGCTGGATAGCGATTTTAAATAAATGTAGTTTTGATTTGCTACTTTTGGTGATCGAAGAATCATCTAGAGAATTATCCATTGCACAGGATAAGATCACTACCTTTGAAGCCAAATTTAAAGCCACACTTGCTGCTGATACCAAAACCAATTGGTTAGAAAAATTGGAGGGACAGATTACCAGCTACAGAAGAGATCTGATTCAATTCAAACGTCAAAAATTAGCAAAAGTTAATGCAGACTATGAGCAGAACCGTGTGTACCTTTGGGCGTCTGGCACCCGGAATGAAAGACAACAGAGATTTCGTCAAAGAAACTACAAACAACTATGGCAATCAGATTCATCTGGTGATAGAAACACTAACAGTGACTCGGATACTAGATCTGATATCCAGGCTTCAGGATCTAATTCCCCTTTAGGGGCTCATACCCGCCGGATGGCCGGCGGAAAAAGAGGTGGACGCGGCGAGGGGGCCAGTGTAAAAGAGCGAGGCAGAGGACGGGTGGGCAGACCCCCTCTGGCCAGGAGGAAATAATCTTTAATCTCTCCGATCATGCCCTGACCACTCCTGAGGTGCGCGTTTTGAATAGAGGCTTGTCATTCGTACCGAAGTACAGTTCTCATCTCATCAATGGGAAATTGAAAAATACAAGCTGAATCGTCAGCTCAAACTTCATGAACATTTCAATGGGACTAAAAACACTTCTACACATACTCCTGTTGAATCTTTACCACCTCAATTGGCTCGATTACAGAGACGCAGCCACTTCGATCCTGTTTCTTATAATCCTTCCATTAAGACTTATGGTAGAATGCTAAGTGATTCTGTTTCTAAACATGTGTTGTCTGGGTTGCCTACTATGGTTAGAAATAACTTGAATAGAGAGGAATATCAAGCCCTCAGGGATTTGTCCAGCTATACTGATATCACGATACGCCCCGCAGATAAGGGTGGGGGTATCGTGATTCAGAATGCTTCTGATTATAAAGCTGAACTAGAACGTCAATTAAGTGATACCAGTGTTTACAAGGCACTAGCGGGAGATCCCACTCGTGAATTCTCCAAGCTATTGCATAATAAATTATTGTCGGCATTTCATTCTGGTGTGATTTCTGAGACCCTTATGAAAGCATTAACCTTTGATTCACCTATTGTACCAGTACTTTATGCTCTGCCTAAAGTGCATAAATCGCTGGTACATCCACCTGGGCGCCCAATAATTTCAGCCCGTGATGGATTGTTTCAGAGAGTCTCCACATTTCTTGATGCGATGTTACAGCCATGTATCACTGTTAATGATAGGTACTTATTAGATACTACTTCTTTTTTGAATAAGCTTAAATTGGTGGGTGATTTACCTCCTGGGTGCTTTTTGTGTAGCATTGATATTTCAAGCTTATATACGGTAATTCCTAACAGTGATGGCTTAAATGCAGTGAGGAGATTGATTACCAACAACCCCTTATATCAGGGTCCAGATGTAGATTTTTTTCTTGATCTTTTGCAGATGGTACTTACACTTAATTATTTTATGTTTAATGGGAAATTCTATCTGCAGACATCTGGCTGTGCGATGGGGTCCCCTGTGGCCCCATCGTACGCTAATTCCTACATGTTCTTGGCTGAACAAGAGATTTTCTTTGACAATCCTCAGTTTTCAGAGTCTATAATATTTTTCTGTAGGTATATAGACGACCTTTTCATTATATGGAATAATACCAAGGAATCTTTCATTGAGGGCATTGAGACACATAATTCTTCTGGACACCCTATACAATTTACATATAACATCAGCCCTGAGAGTGTGTGTTACTTAGATGTCCTTGTCCGTTCAATCCAGGGACATCTAGTGACTGAATTGTATCATAAGCCGACGGATAGAAACACGATTCTTCACTCAGACAGCTGTCATCCAAAACCACTGAAGTTCGGCTTGCCGTACTCTCAGTTTCTTAGGGCAGTACGAATCTGCAGTGATTCTGACACTGCCAGTGCCCAGATTGATCGGATGATTGATAAATTCATTCAAAGGGGCTATGAGCATAAATCTCTCCTACAGGCAAAATCCAAGGCATTGTGTTGCACCAGGGAAACACTCCTAACTTCGAGACAGTCTTTGACTAAAAAGAAGAAGCTTCCCTGGATCAATCATTTTAACACCATGAGTAATAACATTTCACACACTGCAAAGAAACTATGGCCTATCGTCAGTACTGACACCAGTCTACAACTACATGACACCTCCATTATGTCGGCATACACTAGAGGTAGGAACATCAGGGACTGGGTGGTTAAAACCGATATTACTGGCCTAGATAATGCTCAAAGTGAACAAAACACTTTCTTAACACTCCAAAAAGGGTGTTTTCGGTGCCTCAATTGCACCACTTGTAGAGCCCTTACCACTGGTAAATTCTTTTGTAATCCATTTAGTGGTAGGAAGTATTATATCCAGCATAGGGTTACATGTACCACCAAATTCATTATTTATATGATTACATGTCCATGTGGATATAATTATGTCGGCAAGACCGACCGCACATTACGAGAAAGGATTGCTAATCATAGATTGGCCATTAGGAATGCGGTTGCAACTGGTCACAGTGACCAACCAGTTGCTCGTCACTTCTACCAGGCGAAACATAATATTGCCTGTTTAAAATACATGATCATCGATCATGAACCCTTTAGAATTCGTGGAGGTGACAGATCCCGCAGATTATTACAAAAAGAGTCTAGGTGGATTCATGAACTACAAACCCTTGTGCCTCGCGGCCTCAATGAATCCTTGGGTTTACATTGTTTTTTATAACAGCTTTCTATAGGTATCTTATTAAACTAACATCAGTGTGCTATTTATGCCTGATCGTCCACGCTGCGCTGTTCTTGCATATGATGTTTTCCATTTAAATTATTAGGAATTGCCTGGTTGCAGCTGCTATGTTTCCATTTGTTTCAGTCTGTTTTTAATTCTACATGTATTTTGGTGCTTTGTTTATTATGTCCACGGATCGGTGTTCTCACCGATCACACTGTAAACTGTGAAGTTGTTTGTTTATAGTTACCCCGGTTACGCGGCGAGCGGTGATGACGTCATCTGTGGGCGTCGGCATTCGCGTCCCGCGCCGGAGCTGTTTGACACGCTGTGGTGAGCCTATTTAAGGTATGTTTTGTATTACATTTATTGTCCTGATGAAGAAGTAATACACTTCGAAACGTTGCTATACCCTGCTCGTTGCCTGTCATCATTTCTGAGTGCCGCCCGTCCGTTTGCTATATATACACATACATATATATATATTAAGAGTATTTGTTAACTAGTATTGCGCTTTTAAACTTAGTGGTTTTGGATACAACCCAAAATTATTATATCTAAAAGGTTTTTGTGTATTTAGTTTTTTTAAAGATAGTCTGCTGTGACTCCAAAGATTGGTCCTCTACCTGAATTAACCTTTTGCAAGAATATAGAAAAATTGTTTCTTTGGGGTGCCCCTAATACTTGTAGATTTCTAAGGATTGGTTTACCTTTATAGGCAGTAATATATGGAATAATAAAACTCTTATACCAATCTAATAGATAAGAAAATTAGCATCAGTCTTTTTCATTTCCACGGTATACATACATTTATTTTAAAAATTCTACCTAAAAATATTTGTTACTAAAACCTATTGCATAAAACAATAGTAAGTGCATAAATACAATTGAGTTTTTTCTGTAGGTACTTGGTAGACAACATTTTCATTTCCTTTTAGGATTACAATACTATGTCACTCAACGCGTTTCGTCATTTAGGACTTCATCAGGGGTGTCTTTAGTATACACTACTAGAACATAAAGAGAGTTGTCTCAGTAAATACAATACATATAGTACATGCAATTTGACAAAAAAAGACAGTGCGACATGAATAATTTTAACATAATTCATAGTACATTTTAAAATATAATTCATAATGCACTTTAAAATATAAAGAAAAAGATTAAAAAGATGTACAGCTGGAATACAAATTCATATTCAAAAACATCATGCATACATATTACATAAAGATTTTCCTTCAGTGTAAGTTTTATACATTGTATATTTTCTTGAATAGGCTTCTTATCTTTGTTTTTTTCTAGGTGAAACCATTCATAGAGGCCAACAATGAGGAACAGCAAGAAATTAACAATGAGGAACAGCAAGAAATTATTTAGTAAACAGTAAAAGACCCCAACAACTTGAGTCATCAGAGAAAAATAATATATATAAGTGGAATAGTATGTTCCTCTTATTTTATTTTTGCATTGACTTTTGCTTTACATAGACATTCTTGATGAAGATCATTTATGAGACAATAAAATAAAATAAAATGGAATAAACTAAACATTGATGAATTCAATCTTTCAATATGTGGTTTGTACTTAAAACAGTAGTCGATTAGCTGTCATTAGTGTGTTTTCCTTGGTTAGTCTTTTGTTCACATTAATGTCAGTATCTGGACAGTATCTTTAATTGGTACCTTAGTGGTAAATATTCATTAGTTTCATATACTCAAAATCGGAACAAAATTTAATCATGGACACATTGTATATAGGTTACCTCCTATCCTGTAGTATGTGGCTACCTATAGGTTTTCCCTCAGGGAGATTTTTATCCTTTTCTCAAAGGTTCCTAGTTGATGGTTAATTAAATAACTATATTATATAGAACATAGCATCTCCTAATATGTATTCCAATGTTAATCTAGTAATTTACTAGTTTTCCAGAGTAGTGTTCTATCCTATATTCAGCTGGGTGGCTGCCCAAAGGGTTACCCTCTGGGATGCGCTTTTCCTATTTGAGGGTAAACTTTAATTAGCTTATTTCGTTAAAGGTAGATAAAAATAAAGATAAAAATCAAACATTCCCAAATAGCACAGTATTTTAATTACTTACTAGTTTTCCCAATAGTAATTCTCAGCCAATTTTGCAGAAAATAAGGATTGGAGAAGTCTCACTTATTTCTCAAATCCTATAATAGCAATATATTTATAGATTATAATTTGTTAAATTTGATCTTAATATATCAATGTCTATTTGATAGTGATGAGCGGGTTCGGTTTCCGAGAAACCGAACCCCCCGAGCTTTACCTTTTTTACACGGGTCCGAGCCATACTCGGATTCTCCCGTATGGCTCGGTTAACCCGAGCGCGCCCGAACGTCATCATCCCGCTGTCGGATGCTCGCGAGATTCGGATTCTATAAGCAGCCGCGCGTCGCCGCCATTTTCACACGTACATTGGAGATGATAGGGAGAGGACGTGGCTGGCGTCCTCTCCGTTTAGTAGAAGACAGTTGATTTGATTGCTTGTGCTTGTTTATTACTATAATTGTGGGGAGGATTGGGGAGCAGCTGTTAGGAGGAGTACAGTGCAGAGTTTAGTTTTTATCCGTTCTCTGCCTGAAAAAAACGCTCCATACCATATCTGTGCTCAGTGTGCTGCATGATATATCTGTGCTGAGTGCTCACACTGCTTAATTGTGGGGACTGGGGAGCAGCTATAGCAGGAGTACAGTGCAGAGTTTTGCTGACAGTGACCACCAGTATACGTTTGTCTGCCTGAAAAACACTCCATATCTGTGCTCACAGTGTGCTGCTTTATTGTGGGGACTGGGGATTACCAGTATAATTAATATTATATAGGAGGAGTACAGTGCAGAGTGCACTGCTGTACCTACCTCTGTGTCGTCATCCATTAAGTATACTATCCATCTACATTCCTATACCTGTGGTGCATTTTAGTTTAGCAGTTTGCTGACAGTGTCCACCAGGTCCAGTATACTATATATAGCAGTACGGTAGGCCACTGCTGTACCTACCTCTGTGTCGTCACTCGTCATCCATTAAGTATACTATCCATCCATCTATATTGTATACCTGTGGTGCCTTTTTTTTAGACTAGTTTAGCAGTTTGCTGACAGTGTCCACCAGGTCCAGTATACTGTATATAGCAGTACGGTAGGCCACTGCTGTGTACCTACCTCTGTGTCATCACTCGTCATCCATTAGTGATGAGCGGGTTCGGTTCCTCGGAATCCGAACCCCCCCGAACTTTAGCCTTTTTACACGGGTCCGAGGCAGACTCGGATCTTCCCGCCTTGCTCGGTTAACCCGAGCGCGCCCGAACGTCATCATCCCGCTGTCGGATTCTCGCGAGGCTCGGATTCTATCGCGAGACTCGGATTCTATATAAGGAGCCGCGCGTCGCCGCCATTTTCACACGTGCATTGAGATTGATAGGGAGAGGACGTGGCTGGCGTCCTCTCCGTTTAGAATAGAAATAGATAGAGAGTGAGAGTGAGACACTTGATTTACTGGAGCTTAGGAGTACTCAGAGAGTGCAGAGTTTACTAGTGACTGACCAGTGACCACCAGTGCAGTTTTATTATTATTTAATATAATCCGTTCTCTGCCTGAAAAAAACGATACACAGTGACACAGTATACCATATCTGTGCTCAGCCTCAGTGTGCTGCATCATCTATGTATATCTGACTGTGCTGAGTGCTCACTGCTCACACAGCTTAATTGTGGGGGAGACTGGGGAGCAGTTATAGCAGGAGTACATTAACAGTGCATACTTTTGCTGCCAGAGTGCCACTGCCAGTGTGACTGACCAGTGACCACTGACCACCAGTATATGGTGATTGTCTGCCTGAAAAAGTTAAAACACTCGTCGTGTGGTGTTTTTATTCTATAAACGCATTCTGCTGACAGTGTCCAGCAGGTCCGTCATTATATAATATATACCTGTCCTGCAGTAGTGATATATATATTTTTTTTATATCATTATCATCCAGTCTATATTAGCAGCAGACGCAGTATGGTAGTCCACGGCTGTAGCTACCTCTGTGTCGGCAGTCGCTCGTCCATCCATAATTGTATACCACCTACCTGTTGTGTTTTTTTTTCTTTCTATCTTCTTGATACTAGTAGCTTACTTTAGGAGTCTGCAGTGCTGACAGTGTCCAGCAGGTCCGTCATTATATAATATATACCTGTCCGGCTGCAGTAGTGATAAATATATATATTTTATATCATTATCATCCAGTCTATATTAGCAGCAGACGCAGTACGGTAGTCCACGGCTGTAGCTACCTCTGTGTCGGCAGTCGCTCGTCCATCCATAATTGTATACCACCTACCTGTTGTGTTTTTTTTTTCTATCTTCTTGATACTAGTAGCTTACTTTAGGAGTCTGCAGTGCTGACAGTGTCCAGCAGGTCCGTCATTATATAATATATACCTGTCAGGCTGCAGTAGTGATATATATATATATATTTTATATCATTATCATCCAGTCTATATTAGCAGCAGACGCAGTATGGTAGTCCACGGCTGTAGCTACCTCTGTGTCGGCAGTCGCTCGTCCATCCATAATTGTATACCACCTACCTGTGGTGTTTTTTTTTTCTATCTTCTTGATACTAGTAGCTTACTTTAGGAGTCTGCAGTGCTGACAGTGTCCAGCAGGTCTGTCATTATATAATATATACCTGTCCGGCTGCAGTAGTGATATATATATATTTTTTATATCATTATCATCCAGTCTATATTAGCAGCAGACGCAGTATGGTAGTCCACGGCTGTAGCTACCTCTGTGTCGGCAGTCGCTCGTCCATCCATAATTGTATACCACCTACCTGTTGTGTTTTTTTTTCTATCTTCTTGATACTAGTAGCTTACTTTAGGAGTCTGCAGTGCTGACAGTGTCCAGCAGGTCCGTCATTATATAATATATACCTGTCCGGCTGCAGTAGTGATATATATATATTTTTTATATCATTATCATCCAGTCTATATTAGCAGCAGACGCAGTACGGTAGTCCACGGCTGTAGCTACCTCTGTGTCGGCAGTCGCTCGTCCATCCATAATTGTATACCACCTACCTGTGGTGATTTTTTTTTCTATCTTCTTGATACTAGTAGCTTACTTTAGGAGTCTGCAGTGCTGACAGTGTCCAGCAGGTCCGTCATTATATAATATATACCTGTCCGGCTGCAGTAGTGATATATATATATTTTTTATATCATTATCATCCAGTCTATATTAGCAGCAGACGCAGTACGGTAGTCCATGGCTGTAGCTACCTCTGTGTCGGCAGTCGCTCGTCCATCCATAATTGTATACCACCTACCTGTTGTGTTTTTTTTTTCTATCTTCTTGATACTAGTAGCTTACTTTAGGAGTCTGCAGTGCTGACAGTGTCCAGCAGGTCCGTCATTATATAATTTATACCTGTCCGGCTGCAGTAGTGATATATATATATTTTTTATATCATTATCATCCAGTCTATATTAGCAGCAGACGCAGTACGGTAGTCCACGGCTGTAGCTACCTCTGTGTCGGCAGTCGCTCGTCCATCCATAATTGTATACCACCTACCTGTGGTGGTTTGTTTTTTTTCTATCTTCTTGATACTAGTAGCTTACTTTAGGAGTCTGCAGTGCTGACAGTGTCCAGCAGGTCCGTCATTATATAATATATACCTGTCCGGCTGCAGTAGTGATATATATATATTTTTTATATCATTATCATCCAGTCTATATTAGCAGCAGACGCAGTACGGTAGTCCACGGCTGTAGCTACCTCTGTGTCGGCAGTCGCTCGTCCATCCATAAGTATACTAGTATCCATCCATCTCCATTGTTTACCTGAGGTGCCTTTTAGTTGTGCCTATTAAAATATGGAGAACAAAAATGTTGAGGTTCCAAAAATAGGGAAAGATCAAGATCGACTTCCACCTCGTGCTGAAGCTGCTGCCACTAGTCATGGCCGGGACGATGAAATGCCATCAACGTCGTCTGCCAAGGCCGATGCCCAATGTCATAGTACAGAGCATGTAAAATCCAAAACACCAAATATCAGTAAAAAAAGGACTCAAAAATCTAAAATAAAATTGTCGGAGGAGAAGCGTAAACTTGCCAATACGCCATTTACCACACGGAGTGGCAAGGAACGGCTGAGGCCCTGGCCTATGTTCATGGCTAGTGGTTCAGCTCACATGAGGATGGAATCACTCAGCCTCTCGCTAGAAAAATGAAAAGACTCAAGCTGGCAAAAGCACAGCAAAGAACTGTGCGTTCTTCGAAATCACAAATCCACAAGGAGAGTCCAATTGTGTCGTTTGCGATGCCTGACCTTCCCAACACTGGACGTGAAGAGCATGCGCCTTCCACCATTTGCACGCCCCCTGCAAGTGCTGGAAGGAGAACCCGCAGTCCAGTTCCTGATAGTCAGATTGAAGATGTCAGTGTTGAAGTACACCAGGATGAGGAGGATATGGGTGTTGCTGGCGCTGGGGAGGAAATTGACCAGGATGATTCTGATGGTGAGGTGGTTTGTTTAAGTCAGGCACCCGGGGAGACACCTGTTGTCCGTGGGAGGAATAGGGCCATTGACATGCCTGGTGAAAATACCCAAAAAATCAGCTCTACGGTGTGGAAGTATTTCAACAGAATTGCGGACAACATTTGTCAAGCCGTGTGTTGCCTTTGTCAAGCTGTAATAAGTAGGGGTAAGGACGTTAACCACCTCGGAACATCCTCCCTTATACGTCACCTGCAGCGCATTCATCATAAGTCAGTGACAAGTTCAAAAACTTTGGGCGACAGCGGAAGCAGTCCACTGACCAGTAAATCCCTTCCTCTTGTAACCAAGCTCACGCAAACCACCCCACCAACTCCCTCAGTGTCAATTTCCTCCTTCCCCAGGAATGCCAATAGTCCTGCAGGCCATGTCACTGGCAAGTCTGACGAGTCCTCTCCTGCCTGGGATTCCTCCGATGCATCCTTGCGTATAACGCCTACTGCTGCTGGCGCTGCTGTTGTTGCTGCTGGGAGTCGATGGTCATCCCAGAGGGGAAGTCGTAAGACCACTTTTACTACTTCCAGTAAGCAATTGACTGTCCAACAGTCCTTTGCGAGGAAGATGAAATATCACAGCAGTCATCCTGCTGCAAAGCGGATAACTGAGGCCTTGGCATCCTGGGCGGTGAGAAACGTGGGTCCGGTATCCATCATTACTGCAGAGCCAACTAGAGACTTGTTGGAGGTACTGTGTCCCCGGTACCAAATACCATCTAGGTTCCATTTCTCTAGGCAGGCGATACCGAAAATGTACACAGACCTCAGAAAAAGACTCACCAGTGTCCTAAAAAATGCAGTTGTACCCAATGTCCACTTAACCACGGACATGTGGACAAGTGGAGCAGGGCAGGCTCAGGACTATATGACTGTGACAGCCCACTGGGTAGATGTATGGACTCCCGCCGCAAGAACAGCAGCGGTGGCAACAGTAGCAGCATCTCGCAAACGCCAACTCTTTCCTAGGCAGGCTACGCTTTGTATCACCGCTTTCCAGAATACGCACACAGCTGAAAACCTCTTACGGCAACTGAGGAAGATCATCGCGGAATGGCTTACCCCAATTGGACTCTCCTGTGGATTTGTGGCATCGGACAACGCCAGCAATATTGTGTGTGCATTAAATCTGGGCAAATTCCAGCACGTCCCATGTTTTGCACATACCTTGAATTTGGTGGTGCAGAATTATTTAAAAAACGAGAGGGGCGTGCAAGAGATGCTGTCGGTGGCCAGAAGAATTGCGGGACACTTTCGGCGTACAGGCACCATGTACAGAAGACTGGAGCACCACCAAAAACGCCTGAACCTGCCCTGCCATCATCTGAAGCAAGAAGTGGTAACGAGGTGGAATTCAACCCTCTATATGCTTCAGAGGTTGGAGGAGCAGCAAAAGGCCATTCAAGCCTATACAACTGAGCACGATATAGGAGGTGGAATGCACCTGTCTCAAGCGCAGTGGAGAATGATTTCAATGTTGTGCAAGGTTCTGCAACCTTTTGAACTTGCCACACATGAAGTCAGTTCAGACACTGCCAGCCTGAGTCAGGTCATTCCCCTCATCAGGCTTTTGCAGAAGAAGCTGGAGACATTGAAGGAGGAGCTAACACAGAGCGATTCCGCTAGGCATGTGGGACTTGTGGATGGAGCCCTTAATTTGCTTAACAAGGATTCACGGGTGGTCAATCTGTTGAAATCAGAGCACTACATTTTGGCCACCGTGCTCGATCCTAGATTTAAAACCTACCTTGGATCTCTCTTTCCGGCAGACACAAGTCTGCTGGGGTTCAAAGAACTGCTGGTGACAAAATTGTCAAGTCAAGCGGAACGCGACCTGTCAACATCTCCTCCTTCACATTCTCCCGCAACTGGGGGTGCGAGGAAAAGGCTCAGAATTCTGAGCCCACCCGCTGGCGGTGATGCAGGGCAGTCTGGAGCGACTGCTGATGCTGACATCTGGTCCGGATTGAAGGACCTGACAACGATTACGGACATGTCGTCTACTGTCACTGCATATGATTCTCTACCCATTGAAAGAATGGTGGAGGATTATATGAGTGACCGCATCCAAGTAGGCACGTCAGACAGTCCGTACTTATACTGGCAGGAAAAAGAGGCAATTTGGAGGCCCTTGCACAAACTGGCTTTATTCTACCTAAGTTGCCCTCCCACAAGTGTGTACTCCGAAAGAGTGTTTAGTGCCGCCGCTCACCTTGTCAGCAATCGGCGTACGAGGTTACATCCAGAAAATGTGGAGAAGATGATGTTCATTAAAATGAATTATAATCAATTCCTCCGTGGAGACATTCACCAGCAGCAATTGCCTCCACAAAGTACACAGGGAGCTGAGATGGTGGATTCCAGTGGGGACGAATTGATAATCTGTGAGGAGGGGGATGTACACGGTGATATATCAGAGGATGATGATGAGGTGGACATCTTGCCTCTGTAGAGCCAGTTTGTGCAAGGAGAGATTAATTGCTTCTTTTTTGGTGGGGGTCCAAACCAACCCGTCATTTCAGTCACAGTCGTGTGGCAGACCCTGTCACTGAAATGATGGGTTGGTTAAAGTGTGCATGTCCTGTTTATACAACATAAGGGTGGGTGGGAGGGCCCAAGGACAATTCCATCTTGCACCTCTTTTTTCTTTCATTTTTCTTTGCGTCATGTGCTGTTTGGGGAGTAGTTTTTGGAAGGGCCATCCTGCGTGACACTGCAGTGCCACTCCTAGATGGGCCAGGTGTTTGTGTCGGCCACTTGGGTCGCTTATCTTAGTCACACAGCTACCTCATTGCGCCTCTTTTTTTTCTTCTTTGCGTCATGTGCTGTTTGGGGAGTAGTTTTTGGAAGGGCCATCCTGCGTGACACTGCAGGGCCACTCCTAGATGGGCCAGGTGTTTGTGTCGGCCACTTGGGTCGCTTATCTTAGTCACACAGCTACCTCATTGCGCCTCTTTTTTTCTTTGCGTCAAGTGCTGTTTGGGGGGTGTTTTTTGGAAGGGCCATCCTGCGTGACACTGCAGTGCCACTCCTAGATGGGCCAGGTGTTTGTGTCGGCCACTTGGGTCGCTTATCTTAGTCACACAGCTACCTCATTGCGCCTCTTTTTTTTCTTCTTTGCGTCATGTGCTGTTTGGGGAGTAGTTTTTGGAAGGGCCATCCTGCGTGACACTGCAGGGCCACTCCTAGATGGGCCAGGTGTTTGTGTCGGCCACTTGGGTCGCTTATCTTAGTCACACAGCTACCTCATTGCGCCTCTTTTTTTTCTTCTTTGCGTCATGTGCTCTTTGGGGAGTAGTTTTTGGAAGGGCCATCCTGCGTGACACTGCAGTGCCACTCCTAGATGGGCCAGGTGTTTGTGTCGGCCACTTGGGTCGCTTATCTTAGTCACACAGCTACCTCATTGCGCATCTTTTTTTTCTTCTTTGCGTCATGTGCTGTTTGTGGAGTAGTTTTTGGAAGGGCCATCCTGCGTGACACTGCAGTGCCACTCCTAGATGGGCCAGGTGTTTGTGTCGGCCACTAGGGTCGCTTAGCTTAGTCACACAGCTACCTCATTGCGCCTCTTTTTTTCTTTGCGTCATGTGCTGTTTGGGGGGTGTTTTTTGGAAGGGCCATCCTGCGTGACACTGCAGTGCCACTCCTAGATTGGCAAGGTGTTTGTGTCGGCCACAAGGGTCGCTTAGCTTACTCACACAGCTACCTCATTGCGCCTCTTTTTTTTCTTCTTTGCGTCATGTGCTGTTTGGGGAGTAGTTTTTTGAAGGGCCATCCTGCGTGACACTGCAGTGCCACTCCTAGATGGGCCAGGTGTTTGTGTCGGCCACTTGGGTCGCTGAGCTTAGTCATCCAGCGACCTCGGTGCAAATTTTAGGACTAAAAATAATATTGTGAGGTGTGAGGTGTTCAGAATAGACTGAAAATGAGTGGAAATTATGGTTATTGAGGTTAATAATACTTTGGGATCAAAATGATCCCCAAATTCTATGATTTAAGCTGTTTTTTAGGGTTTTTTGAAAAAAACACCCGAATCCAAAACACACCCGAATCCGACAAAAAAAATTCGGTGAGGTTTTGGCAAAACGCGTTCGAACCCAAAACACGGCCGCGGAACCGAACCCAAAACCAAAACACAAAACCCGAAAAATTTCCGGTGCTCATCACTATCATCCATTAAGTATACTAATCCATCCATCTACATTGTATACCTGTGGTGCCTTTTTTTTAGACTAGTTTAGCAGTTTGCTGACAGTGTCCACCAGGTCCAGTATACTGTATATAGCAGTACGGTAGGCCACTGCTGTACCTACCTCTGTGTCGTCACTTGTCATCCATTAAGTATACAATCCATCCATCTACATTGTATACCTGTGGTGCCTTTTTTTTAGACTAGTTTAGCAGTTTGCTGACAGTGTCCACCCGGTCCAGTATACTGTATATAGCAGTACGGTAGGCCACTGCTGTGTACCTACCTCTGTGTCGTCACTCATCATCCATTAAGTATACTATCCATCTACATTCTATACCTGTGGTGCATTTTAGTTGTGCGCAGTAAATATAGTAGTAGGCCATTGCTATTGATACTGGCATATAATTCCACACATTAAAAAATGGAGAACAAAAATGTGGAGGTTAAAGGGAAAGATCAAGATCCACTTCCACCTCGTGCTGAAGCTGCTGCCACTAGTCATGGCCGAGACGATGAAATGCCATCAACGTCGTCTGCCAAGGCCGATGCCCAATGTCATAGTAGAGAGCAAGTAAAATCCAAAACACAAAAGTTCAGTAAAATGACCCAAAAATCTGCCATTTACGACACGGAGTGGCAAGGAACGGCTGAGGCCCTGGCCTATGTTCATGGCTAGTGGTTAAGCTTCAAATGAGGATGGAAGCACTCATCCTCTCGCAAGAAAAAAAGAAAAGACTTAAGCTGGCAAAAGCACAGCAAAGAACTGTGCGTTCTTCAAAATCACAAATCCCCAAGGAGAGTCCAATTGTGTCGGTTGCGATGCCTGACCTTCCCAACACTGGACGGGAAGAGCTTGCGCCTTCCACCATTTGCACACCCCCTGCAAGTGCTGGAAGGAGCACCCGCAGTCCTGTTCCTGATAGTCAAATTGAAGATGTCACTGTTGAAGTACACCAGGATGAGGATATGGGTGTTGCTGGCGCTGGGGAGGAAATTGACAAGGAGGATTCTGATGGTGAGGTGGTTTGTTTAAGTCAGGCACCCGAGGAGACACCTGTTGTCCGTGGGAGGAATATGGCCATTGACATGCCTGGTCAAAATACTAAAAAAATCAGCTCTTCGGTGTGGAATTATTTCAACACAAATGCGAACAACAGGTGTCAAGCCATGTATTGCCTTTGTCAAGCTGTAATAAGTAGGGGTAAGGACGTTAACCACCTTGAAACATCCTCCCTTATACGTCACCTGCAGCGCATTCATCATAAGTCAGTGACAAGTTCAAAAACTTTGGGTGACAGCGGAAGCAGTCCACTGACCACTAAATCCCTTCCTCTTGTAACCAAGCTCCTGCAAACCACACCACCAACTCCCTCAGTGTCAATTTCCTCCTTACCCAGGAAAGCCAATAGTCCTGCAGGCCATGTCACTGGCAAGTCTGACGAGTCCTCTCCTGCCTGGGATTCCTCCGATGCATCCTTGAGTGTAATGCCTACTGCTGCTGGCGCTGCTGTTGTTGCTGCTGGGAGTCGATCGTCATCCCAGAGGGGAAGTCGGAAGACCACTTGTACTACTTCCAGTAAGCAATTGACTGTCCAACAGTCCTTTGCGAGGAAGATGAAATATCACAGCAGTCATCCTGCTGCAAAGCGGATAACTGAGGCCTTGGCAGCCTGGGCGGTGAGAAACGTGGTTCCGGTATCCATCGTTAATTCAGTGCCAACTAGAGACTTGGCTGAGGTACTGTGTCCCCGGTACCAAATACCATCTAGGTTCCATTTCTCTAGGCAGGCGATACCGAAAATGTACACAGACCTCAGAAAAAGACTCACCAGTGTCCTAAAAAATGCAGTTGTACCCAATGTCCACTTAACCACGGACATGTGGACAAGTGGAGCAGGGCAGACTCAGGACTATATGACTGTGACAGCCCACTGGGTAGATGTATTGCCTCCCGCAGCAAAAACAGCAGCGGCGGCACCAGTAGCAGCATCTCGCAAACGCCAACTCGTTCCTAGGCAGGCTACGCTTTGTATCACCGCTTTCCAGAATAGCCACACAGCTGAAAACCTCTTACGGCAACTGAGGAAGATCATCGCAGAATGGCTTACCCCAATTAGACTCTCCTGGGGATTTGTGACATCGGACAACGCCAGCAATATTGTGCGTGCATTACATCTGGGCAAATTTCATCACGTCCCATGTTTTGCACATACCTTGAATTTGGTGGTGCAGAATTATTTAAAAAACGACAGGGGCGTGCAAGAGATGCTGTCGGTGGCCCGAAGAATTGCGGGCCACTTTCGGCATTCAGGCACCGCGTACCGAAGACTGGAGCACCACCAAACATTCCTGAACCTGCCCTGCCATCATCTGAAGCAAGAGGTGGTAACGAGGTGGAATTCAACCCTCTATATGCTTCAGAGGATGGAGGAGCAGCAAAAGGCCATTCAAGCCTATACATCTGGCCACGATATAGGCAAAGGAGGTGGAATGCACCTGACTCAAGCGCAGTGGAGAATGATTTCAACGTTGTGCAAGGTTCTGCAACCCTTTGAACTTGCCACACGTGAAGTCAGTTCAGACACTGCCAGCCTGAGTCAGGTCATTCCCCTCATCAGGCTTTTGCAGAAGAAGCTGGAGACATTGAAGGAGGAGCTAAAAAAGAGCGATTCCGCTAGGCATGTGGGACTTGTGGATGGAGCCCTTAATTCACTTAACCAGGATTCACGGGTGGTCAATCTGTTGAAATCAGAGCACTACATTTTGGCCACCGTGCTCGATCCTAGATTTAAAACCTACGTTGTATCTCTCTTTCCGGCAGACACAAGTCTGCAGAGGTTCAAAGACCTGCTGGTGAGAAAATTGTCAAGTCAAGCGGAACGTGACCCGTCACCATCTCCTCCTTCACATTCTCCCGCAACTGGGGGTGCGAGGAAAAGGCTAAGAATTCTGAGCCCACCCTCTGGCGGTGATGCAGGGCAGTCTGGAGCGAGTGCTGACATCTGGTCCGGACTGAAGGACCTGCCAATGATTACTGACATGTCGTCTACTGTCACTGCATATGATTCTCTCACCATTGAAAGAATGGTGGAGGATTATATGAGTGACCGCATCCAAGTAGGCACGTCAGACAGTCCGTACGTATACACTGGCAGGAAAAAGAGGCAATTTGGAGGCCCTTGCAGAAACTGGCTTTATTCTACCTAAGTTGCCCTCCCTCCAGTGTGTACTCCGACAGAGTGTTTAGTGCAGCCGCTCACCTTGTCAGCAATTGGCGTACGAGGTTACTTCCAGAAAATGTGGAGAAGATGATGTTCATTAAAATTAATTATAATCAATTCCTCCGTGGAGACATTCACCAGCAGCAATTGCCTCCAGAAAGTACACGGGGACCTGAGATGGTGGATTCCAGTGGGGACGAATTAATAATCTGTGAGGAGGGGGATGTACACAGTGAAAGGCGTGAGGAATCGGAGGATGATGATGAGGTGGACATCTTGCCTCTGTAGAGCCAGTTTGTGCAAGGAGAGATTGATTGCTTCTTTTTTGGTGGGGGCCCAAACCAACCAGTCATTTAATTCACAGTCGTGTGGCAGACCCTGTCGCTGAAATGATGGGTTCGTTAAAGTGTGCATGTCCTGTTTATACAACATAAGGGTGGGTGGGAGGGCCCAAGGACAATTCCATCTTGCACCTCTTTTTTCTTTCATTTTTCTTTGCATCATGTGCTGTTTGGGGACAATTTTTTTGAAGGGCCATCCTGCCTGACACTGCAGTGCCACTCCTACATGGGCCAGGTGTTTGTGTCGGCCACTTGTGTCGCTTAGCTGAGTCTGACAGCGACCTTGGTGCGGCTCTTTTTTTCTTTGCATCATGTGCTGTTTGGGGACAATTTTTTTGAAGGGCCATCCTGTCTTGATTGACACCGCAGTGCCACTCCTAGATGGGCCAGGTGTTTGTGTCGGCCACTTGTGTTGCTTAGCTTAGTCACACAGCCACCTTGGTGCGCCTCTTTTTTTCTTTGCATCATGTGCTGTTTGGGGAGTATTTTTTGGAAGGGCCATCCTGTCTTGATTGACACTGCAGTGCCACTCCTAGATGGGCCAGGTGTTTGTGTCGGCCACTTGTGTCGCTTAGCTTAGTCACACAGCCACCTTGGTGCGCCTCTTTTTTTCTTTGCATCATGTGCTGTTTGGGAAGTATTTTTTGGAAGGGCCATCCTGTCTTGATTGACACTGCAGTGCCACTCCTAGATGGGCCAGGTGTTTGTGTCGGCCACTTGTGTCGCTTAGCTTAGTCACACAGCTACCTCATTGCACCTCTTTTTTTATTTGCATCATGTGCTGTTTGGGGACTATTTTTTTGAAGTGCCATCCTGTCTGACACTGCAGTGCCACTCCTAGATGGGCCAGGTGTTTGTGTTGGCCACTTGGGTCGCTTAGCTTAGTCACACAGCGACCTTGGTGCGCCTCTTTTTTTTCTTTGCGTCATGTGCTGTTTGGGGACTATTTTTTTGAAGTGCCATCCTGTCTGATACTGCAGTGCCACTCCTAGATAGGCCAGATGTTTGTGTCGGCCACTTGGGTCGCTTAGCTTAGCCATCCAGCGACCTCGGTGCAAATTTTAGGACTAAAAATAATATTGTGAGGTGTGAGGTGTTCAGAATAGACTGAAAATGAGTGGAAATTATGGTTATTTAGGTTAATAATACTATGGGATCAAAATGACCCCCAAATTCTATGATTTAAGCTGTTTTTGAGGGTTTTTTGAAAAAAACACCCGAATCGAAAACACACCCGAATCCGACAAAAAAATTTCGGTAAGGTTTTGCCAAAACGCGTCCGAATCCAAAACACGGCCGCGGAACCGAACCCAAAACCCAAACACAAAACCCGAAAAATTTCCGGTGCACATCACTACTATTTGATCATATCAGACATGAGGTATTAGTTTTCAATTTTAGCTAATTGGTTACCTTAAAAATTGGGATTCCTCTCCTGGTCTGTCCTGCTTCCTTGTTTGTCAGGTAATGGAGGCAGTGTCTCTACCTTCATCTATTTATACCTCTTTCACCATTTCATCACTTCCTTTTAATTCTCATTGGTTGATATTATTTGATTCTTAATGCTCTATTGTATCCTCTATTCCTATTTATCCCCATAACCTAATTAGTGTTAAGTGTTTGTTGTGACTATTCTGCATAAAGGGATCTAATTCTTGGATTCCAAACTTTGAAACAGACTTAATACAGGTTGAGTATCCCTTATCCAAAATGCTTGGGACCAGAGGTATTTTGGATATCGGATTTTTCCGTATTTTGGAATAATTGCATACCATAATGAATTATCATGGTGAATGGACCTAAATCTAAGCACAGAATGCATTTTGTTTTATATACACCTTATACACACAGCCTGAAGGTAATTTTAGCCAATGTTTTTTAGAACTTTGTGCATTAAACAAAGTGTATCTACATTCACACAATTAATTTATGTTTCATATACACCTTATACACACAGCCTAAAGGTCATTTAATACAATATTTTTAATAACTGTGTGTATTAAACAAAGTTTGTGTACATTGAGCCATCAAAAAACAAAAGTTTCACTATCTCACTCTAACTCAAAAAGTCCGTATTTCGGAATATTCCGTATTTCGGATATTTGGATATGGGATACTCAACCTGTAGTTCGTTTTGCATTTCAATTATAGCTCCCTTCCATTTCCTGTCTATTCACACCTTGTTTCGAAGGCATCCTTCTTATTACTGGTCATTGGTGGTTCAGTGTGGAGCATGGAATGCAGGCTTCTGTCTTGCGTTCCACTCGTGGCTCTTTGACGCTTCCTGTTTCCGGTCTCATTTCACTTGCCCAGAGCGTGGAACGCAAGTTTCCGGCTTGCGTTCCACTCGCGGCTCTTAGCCGTTTCCATGGTCCCTGCCTCATCTGCAGCTCGTCTTTATTCGACAGGCTGCAGATTACAGATATATAAGAGAGCAAGCTGTCGGCCTACGTTCTCCATTTAGTGTAGTTTGACGCTGGCGGCATTAAGTTTGTGCTATCCAGATATTAATCCCAAATGTGCATAGTGTTTAAAACATAGGGGGTAATTCTGAGTTGATCGCAGCAGGAACTTTGTTAGCAGTTGGGCAAAACCATGTGCACTGCAGGGGGGGGGGGCAGATATAACATGTGCAGAGAGAGATAGATTTGGGTGTGGTGAGTACAATCTGCAATCTAAATTGCAGTGTAAAAATAAAGCAGCCAGTATTTACCCTGCACAGAAACAAAATAACCCACCCAAATCTAACTCTCTCTGCAAATGTTTTATCTGCCCCCCCCTGCAGTGCACATGGTTTTGCCCAACTGCTAAAAAATTTCCTGCTGCGATCAACTTGGAATTACCCCCACAGTTCTTGGTGTATATATATTTAATTTCTTATTATAGTTTGTGCTATTTTAGTGTTTCTTAATCAGTGTTATAATTGTGGCGCTTACATCAAATATCTGCACATATTTTGCAGTATGTTATTTTAAATTTATTGATAATAATTTGAATATTTAGTGCGTTATTTTAGTGTTTCTTAATCAGTGTTATAATTGTGGTGCTTACATCAAACATCAGCACATATTTTGCAGTATTTTATTTTAAATTTATTTGTAATAATGTGAATATTTAGTGCATGTTATTTTCAGTCTCATTAATATTCTTCATACATAGTAATTAACAGTGTTTAAAAAACAACATCATCCAAAGCATTAATTATAAAAGATTTTGTGAAGCAGATACAGAAGGCCATATATAGTATCAATTATCTAGTAACTATATGAATTTATAATTGTTGGTGACCCTATGGAATATGTTACAGACAATGGGGGTCATTCTGAGTTGTTCGCTCGTTGCTGATTTCCGATATGCTGCGATTTGTTGGTAAATGCGCATGGTACGCAGCGCGCATGCACTTAGTTATTTAACTAAAAACTTAGCAGTTTTGCTGTTGTTCGTGCGGCGCTTTACAGTCGCACTGCTGATCGGTGAGTGATTGACAGGAAAGGGGCGTTTCTGGTTGGTAACTGAGCGTTTTCTGGGAGTGTGCTAAAAAGCGCAGGCGTGCCAGGGAAAAACACGGGAGTGTCTGGAGAAACGGGGGAGTGGCTGGCCGAAAGCAGGGCGTGTTTGTGAACTAAACGGACCGAGCTGATAGCAATCTAGGAGTAGGTCTGGAGCTACTCAGAAGCTGCAAGAAAATATTTAGTAGCAATTCTGCTATTCTTTCGTTCGCTATTCTGCTAAGGTAAGATGCACTCCCAGAGGGCGGCGGCCTAGCATTTGCAATGCTGCTAAAAGCAGCTAGCGAGCAAACAACTCGGAATGACCACCAATGTGCTAAATAACATGGTCTCAATAGTTCAGGAGATTAGTTATCTGTTATTTTAAGTGTTATTTATCTTTTTTTTTTAGAATATTGTTTTTAGATTAATCGAGTTATAAAGCAATAAATTATAAAGCATAATTTAATTAAATCCTGAAACCTAAATTATCAGCTTTTTTCCACCGAATGGTTTCTCTATTTTTATTTACTCATTTGGATTTATAAAAACGACACAATGTCAATGTCTTCATTGAGGCCAAAAGGCATCAACAACTTTATTCTTGATGTTTGTCACATGTTCTAAAATACGTAGTTTCAGATTCCTCTTTGTTTTCCCTACATATGTCAAGCCGCAGTCACACATGAATCTATAAACCACAAATGAGGAGTTACAATTTAGATTGTAACTCCTCATTTGTGGTTATAGAATCACGTGTGACTGCGGCTTGACATATGTAGGGAAAACAACAAGGAATCTGAAACTACGTATTGTAGAACATATGAGAAACATCAAGAATAAAGTTATGACACACAGTCTTCCGAGACATTTTCTAGAGAAACACAATTCTAGCCCAAATGGATTGAAATTTACCATATTAGAGCAGATCATGGAAAACCCAATGGGGGGGGGGGGGGGGGGGAAGGGGGGTAGTAGAGATGTACAACTCTCAAAAAGAGAATCTTATTGGATTTATTCGTTAAATTCTTTGACCCCTTTGGCCTTAACACGTAAAGTAACAGATTACTAATCTCCTGAACTATTGAGACCATGTTATTTAGCACATTGTCGCTAACGTATTCCATAGGGTCACCAACAATTATGAATTCATATAGTTACTAGATAATTGATACTATATATGGCCTTCTGTATCTGCTTCACAAAATCTTTTATAATTAATGCTTTGGATGATGTAGTTTTTTAAACACTGTTAATTACTATGTATGAAGAATATTAATGAGACTGAAAATAACATGCACTAAATATTAAAATTATTATCAATAAATGTAAAATAAAATACTGCAAAATATGTGCTGATGTTTGATGTAAGCACCACAATTATAACACTGATTAAGAAACACTAAAATAGCACAAACTATAATAAGAAATTAAATATATATACACCAAGAACTATGTTTTAAACACTATGCACATTTGGGATTAATATCTGGATAGCTTAATGCCGCCAGCGTCAAACTACACTAAAGGGAGAACGTAGGCCGACAGCTTGTGCTCTCATATATCTGTAATCTGCAGCCTGTCGAATAAAGATGAGCTGCAGATGAGGCAGGGACCATGGAAACGGCAAAGAGCCGTGAGTGGAACGCAAGCCGGAAGCTTGTGTTCCACGCTCTGGGCAAGTGCAATGAGACCGGAAACATGAAGCGGCAAAGAGCCACGAGTGGAACGCAGGACAGAAGCCTGTGTTCCACGCTCCACACTGAACCACCAATGACCATTAATAAGAAGGATGCCTCGAAAACGAGGTTTGAATAGACAGGAAACGGAAGGGAGCTATAATTGAAACGCAAAACGGACTATTACCGTATATACTCGAGTATAAGTCGACCCGAATATTAGCCGAGGCACCTAATTTTACCACAAAAACCTGGGAAAACTTATTGACTCAAGTATAAGCCTAGGGTGGGAAATGCAGCTCTAGCCGTATACAGCCCTCATAGTGCCAGATATGCCCCCACAGTGCCAGATATGCCCTCACACTGCCAGATATGCCCCCACAGTGCCAGATATGCCCTCATAGTGCCAGATATGCCCCCCACAGTGCCAGATATGCCCTCACAGTGCCAGATATGCCCCCACAGTGCCAGATATGCCCTCATACTGCAAGATATTCCCTCACAGTGCCAGATATGCCCTCACAGTGCCAGATATGTCCCAACAGTGCCAGGTATGCCCTCACACTGCCAGATATGCCCCCACATTGCCAGATATGCCCTCATAGTGCCAGATATGCCCCCACAGTGCCAGATATGCCCTCACACTGCCAGATATGCCCCCACATTGCCAGATATGCACTCATAGTGCCAGATATGCCTCCACAGTGCCAGATATGCCCTCATAGTGCCAGATATGCCCCCACAGTGCCAGATATGCCCTCATACTGCCAGATATGCCCCCTCAGTGCCACATATCCCCCCCCAAGTGCCAAATATGCTCCCCCAGTGCCAGGTATAACTTACCCTCTGCCGCTCCCACACTGTCTTGTGAAGAAGGGACATGGAGGGCACAGTGCGCGCCTCTCGTGTGTCCCTACAGCATCTACGGTGGCCGCGGCGAGTCTGTTAAATGAAGTGCCGGTTCGTGAGCCAATCAGAGCTCATGAACAGGTACTTCATTTAATAGACCCGCCGCTGTCACCGGAGACGCAGGAGGGACGCAGGAGGGACACAGGAGAGGCGCGCGCTTTGCCCTCCGTGTCCCTCTTTCCCACTGACTCGAGTATAAGCCGAGGGGGCTTTTTCAGCACACAAAAAAGTGCTGAAAAAGTCGGCTTATACTCGAGTATACACGGTAAGCCTGTTTCAAAGTTTGGAATCCAAGAATTAGATCCCTTTCTGTAGAATAGTCACAACAAACACTTATTAACACTAATTAGGTTATGCCTGATATGATCAGATAGACATTGATATATTAAGCTCAAATTTAACAAATTATAATCTATAAATGTATTGCTATTATAGGATTTGAGAAATTAGTGAGACTTCTCCAACCCTTATTTTCTGCAAAATTGGCTGAGAATTACTATTGGGAAAACTTGTAAGTAATTAAAATACTGTGCTATACCTATTAGGGAATGTTTGATTTTTATCTTTATTTTTATTTTTATTTACTTTTAACGAAATAAGCTAATTAAAGTTTACCCTCAAATAGGAAAAGCGCATCCCAGAGGGTAACCCTTTGGGCAGCCACCCAGCTGAATATAGGATAGAACACTCCTCTGGAAAACTAGTAAATTACTAGATTAACATTAGAATACATATTAGGAGATGCTATTTTCTATATAATATACTAATTTAATTTACCATCAACTAGGAACCTTTGAGAAAAGGATAAAAACCTCCCTGAGGGAAAACCTATAGGTAGCCACATACTACAGGATAGGAGGTAACCTATATACAATGTGTCCATGATTTCATTTTGTTCCGATTTTGAGTATATGGAACTAATGAATATTTACCACAAAGGTACCAATTAAAGATACTGTCCAGATACTGACATTAATGTGAACAAAAGACTAACCAAGGAAAACACACTAATGACAGCTAATCGACTACTGTTTTAAGTAAGTACAAACCACATATTGAAAGATTGAATTCATCAATGTTTAGTTTATTCCATTTTATTTTATTTTATTTTATAGTCTCATAAATAATCTTCATCAAGAATGTCTATGTAAAACAAAAGTCAATACAAAAATACAATAAGAGGAACATACTATTCCATTTATATATATTATTTTTCTCTGATGACTCAAGTTGTTGGGGTCTTTTACTGTTTACTAAATAATTTGTTGCTGTTCCTCATTGTTAATTTCTTGCTGTTTCTCATTGTTGGCCTCTTTGAATGGTTTTACCTAGAAAAAAACAAAGATAAGAAACCTATTCAAAAAAATATACAATGTATAAAACTTACACTCAAGGAAAATCTTTGTGCAATATGTATGCATGATGTTTTTGAATATGAATTTGTATTCCAGCTGTACATCTTTTTCATCTTTCTCTTTATATTTTATATTTTAAAGTGCATTATGAATTATATTTTAAAATGTACTATGAATTATGTTAAAATTATTCATATCGCACTGTCTTTTTTTGTCAAATTGCATGTACTATATGTAGTGTATTTAATATGACAACTCTCTTTATGTTCTAGTAGTGTATACTAAAGACACCCCTGATGAAGTCTTAAATGATGAAACGCGTTTGCTGACATAGTGGCCCTCATTTCGAGTAGTTCGCTCGCTAGCTGCTTTTAGCAGCATTGCACACGCTAAGCCGCCGCCCTCTGGGAGTGTATCTTCGCTTAGCATAATTGCGAACGAAAGATTCGCAAAATTGCGAATATAAATTTCTTAGCAGTTTCTGAGTAGCACCACACTTACTCAGCCATTGCGATCAGTTCAGTCAGTTTCGTTCCTGGTTTGACGTCACAAACACACCCAGCGTTCGCCCAGACACTCCCCCATTTCTGCAGACACTCCCGCGTTTTTCCTAGAAACGCCAGTGTTTTTTCGCACACGCCCAGAAAACGGCCAGTTTCCGCCCAGAAACACCCACTTCCTGTCAATCACAGTACGATCACCAGAACGATGAAAAATCCTCGTTATGCCGTGAGTAAAATACCTAACTTTTGTGTAAAATAACTAAGCGCATGCGCTCTGCGAACCTTGCGCATGCGCAGTAAGCGACTAATCGCAATATAGCGAAAATCGGCAACGAGCGAACAACTCGGAATGACCACCAGTATTGGTATCCTAAATGGAAATTAAAAAGTTGTCTACCAAGTACCTACAGAAAAAACTCAATTGTATTTATGCACTTACTATTGTTTTACTGCAATAGGTTTTAGTAACAAATATTTTTAGGTAGAATTTTTAAAATAAATGTATGTATGCCTTGGAAATGAAAAAGACTGATGATAATTTTCTTACCTATTAGATTCGTGTAAGAGATTTATTATTCCATATATAACTGCCTATGAATGTTAACCAATCCTTAGAAATCTACAAGTATTAGGCGCACCCCAAAGAAACAATTTTTCTATACTGTATATATATATATATATATATATACAAAGAAAAGAGGCGGCACTCGGAGTCAATGAACAAACGTGAAGTATATTGTCACAAGAGCGTTGACGTTTTCGGGGACGTGCTCCCCTTCCTCAGAACAATTTAACAATGTGAAAAACCAAGAATAAATACCCACTTACCCCATGGGCCTCCCCCACCGCCGTGCGTCCCCTGTCACGATCTCCCGCACACTCCGGTGTGTCTTCCTCGTTTCCGGCGGAGGGGCGGAAGTGACGTCGTCCGGCCTGGCGTGGCAACCATGGCAACCTGTTGTCATGGTCCTGCGCTGGACTCTCGCGATGCCTCCTGCTCCCTCCTGCCTACTGGAAATGTCACAACGGGGGCTCGGCTCGTAACCAGGGTAACGCTGTGTAAATAAACATAAAAGTAAAAATACAAACATTTAATTAAACACATTAAATATAAGATGTGCAATATCAGTTAGGCTGTTCTGACTAAACAAACTTAAGAACAGGTATAGTGTGTAAAACAAACATGTAACCACTCAGCTATACTTACTATTAAAAATCTTAAAAATCTGCTGTGGTTGAGGCGACTGGTGTGTAGAAAAACAACTAGTATGTACAAAACTTACAACTAGTGAGTAAAAAAACCTCACCCAACCACTAAGCAATGTCAGACCATATTATCGGCAACAGCTCACAGCCAGTGGATGAGGCCCAATGTGTCATTCAGGCCCCAAGGGCGCATGGTCTGTAACTTGAAAATCCAACGGGATTCAAGCTGCAAAAGCTTTTTCCCTCTATCTCCCCCTCTTGTGGATTCAGGCACATGATCGATGATCCTGTGTCTTAACGTTGCCATGTTGTGTTTAAATTCCAAAAAATGTCTGGCCATTCATGCTGTTATGTGACACCATGGACACATTGAGTTTTTCTGACCTCGAGGCAGAGGCTATATTACATAAAGATCCAGCATTTACAGATAAAACCTGCACCACCTCTGAGGATGTGTTCAGAGAACTGCTAAAAATGAAAAAACGAGAGCTTGATTACCTGTACCACAGTCGCACTCTGTCAGATTATTACAGAGCTAAACAGCTGCCCAGGGGTTTTAGGGTGCATAACACCCCGACAATCGGGAGGCACAATGCAATTTTGTGCAAAAAAATGGGTCTCAGTACTTAACAAGTGCTCAATGGACCTTATTCTTCTTGTAATAGAAGAATCTACAAGATAATATAACATCGTTAAAGAAAAAATTGGAGAATTTGAGAAAGAGCACCTGGGATCCCTGGCTGCGGTTCAATCTGAGGGTTGGCTGACTAAATTTTTACTTTTATGTTTATTTACACAGCATTACCCTAGTTACGAGCCGAGCCCCCGTTGTGACATTTCCAGTAGGCATGAGGGAGCAGGAGGCATCGCGAGAGTCCAGCGCAGGACCATGACAACAGGTTGCCATGGTTACCATGCCAGGCCGGACGACGTCACTTCCGCCCCTCGGAAACGAGGAAGACACACCGGAGTGTGCGGGAGATCGTGACAGGGGACGCACGGTGGTGGGGGAGGCCCATGGGGTAAGTGGGTATTTATTCTTGGTTTTTCACATTGTTAAATTGTTCTGAGGAAGGGGAGCACGTCCCCGAAACGTCAACGCTCTTGTGACAATATACTTCACGTTTGTTCATTGACTCCGAGTGCCGCCTCTTTTCTTTGTTATTATCCGGGGGTGATCCCACGGTGGGAAGGCACAGGAGCAAGTATTTCGTTTTGAGCTTTCATAGTGGAGTGCCGGAGTTATCACCTTTGTATCATTAACCTCGGCGTGTCGTGCAGACACAGGGGTTTTCTCAAGGCACCCTTCAGCATCGTTTTCTTTCCCTCATTACCTCAGGGTTTCCTGATCACTTGCACTGTTTTCAAGCACCAGCACTTTATGCACTATTTGCACTTCATTTAAGCACCTGCTGTGGAAGATGGCGACTGCTGCTCCGGATGGAGGCGACCATACACCATTCATGCTGTTATGTGACACCATGGACACATTGAATTTTTCTGACCTCGAGGCAGAGGCTATATTACATAAAGATCCAGCATTTACAGATAAAACCTGCACCACCTCTGAGGATGTGTTCAGAGAACTGCTAAAAATGAAAAAACGAGAGCTTGATTACCTGTACCACAGTCGCACTCTGTCAGATTATTACAGAGCTAAACAGCTGCCCAGGGGTTTTAGGGTGCATAACACCACGACAATCGGGAGGCACAATGCAATTTTTTGCAAAAGATGGGTCTCAGTACTTAACAAGTGCTCAATGGACCTTATTCTTCTTGTAATAGAAGAATCTACAAGAGAATATAACATCGTTAAAGAAAAAATTGGAGAATTTGAGAAAGAGCACCTGGGATCCCTGGCTGCGGTTCAATCTGAGGGTTGGCTGACTAAATTGTCCACTCAAGTTGAACAGTACAAAGTGGGACTCTTAAAATTTAAACGGGAGAAACTCTCTAAGGTACAGGCGGATTACACCCAGCACAGAGTATATCCGTGGCTGGGAGGGTCCAATTTTCTGGATGGGCGGGGCAAACCACCGAAATTCATCAAACGGCGATCACGTGTTAATTTCCAGAGTACATCGGCAAGTGAGTCTGATGATCAAAATTCCAGCAACAGCTTCACGCCACGTGCAATCCCTTTAGGGGTCGAGACCCGGGCAGGAATTATGTCCAAAGCAACACCAAAAACAAAAACAAAAAATACACACGTAGAGGTGGACAAAACCAAAGGCAAGGGAGGAAGAAAGGCCCCGAAGGGGAAGACACAATGATTTTCAATTTATCTTCGGTTAATCTCTCACCCGTGGAGGTAAGAGTCTTAAACAAAGGACTGTCTTATGTTCCCACCAATTATCCAGATCCGTTTAAATGGAAGGTGGACATGTTCAAGTTTAATCGGAAATTAAAAATCCAAGAGTTCTTTGGTAAGACACAACCTGATGACCTTAATGCACCACTACCACCCCGTATCCAAAAACTGGGTCCCAGCTCTAAATTTGACCCCATTTCACAAAGTGCATCTTTGAAAACGTTCCATCGATTACTTGAGGCTGAAGGCAATAAACAGAATGGGTCGAAATTCCATTCTAATTTGTCTAAAGAAGAACAGCAGGCTCTGGTTGATTTGGGGAACAGGAAAGACATAATTATTCGCGGAGCTGATAAGGGCGGGGCCATCGTGGTGCAGAATCTTCACGATTACCGTGAGGAATGTTTAAGGCAATTAAGTGACACAGATACCTACTGTTTACTTGACAAGGATCCTACTGAGATATATAAATGTGAACTTACTAAGATCCTAGATAAAGCTAGAGAGGACGGTATCATTGGCAGGGTGGTGTACGAGAAGTTACTTACTGAGTACCCCATTACTCCCATTTTGTACACCATCCCTAAGATCCACAAGGACGCCCAGAGACCGCCTGGCAGACCCATTGTGTCTGCACGGGGGTCTCTGTGCGAACCCTTGGCTGTATATTTGGATACATATTTACAACCGTGTATACAGCAGACGTTCACTCATCTCAGAGACTCCAATATGTTGTTAAAAAAATTTCTCACCATTGATTTTGTCCCCGAGGGTCTGATCTTGGCCACGCTTGACGTGGCAAGTTTATACACCTGCATTCCCCATGTGGCGGGGATGCAGGCTGTTAAGAGGTTATTGGTCGGTAATGCACTGTATATGGGACCAGATGTTGATTGATTTTTTTCTGCAGTTACTTGATTTTACGTTGACACATAAGTATTTCTTGTTCGATGGGAAATACTATAGACAGCGTACCGGCTGTGCGATGGGGTCCTCGGTGGCCCCGTCGTTGGCAAATGCCTACATGTGGGATGTAGAGAGGGGCTTATTTTTTGAAAACACAGAAGTGGCTCAACAGGTTTTCATGTACTATAGATACATTGACGACCTGTTCGTCATGTGGAGTGGTACGGAGCAACAGCTAGGTGAGCTTGTAAAAGGGCATAACAACTCACCTAGTCCGATTAAATTAACCCTTACTACTAGCAGGGAGGAAATTTGTTTCCTTGATATTCATATCAGATTAATAGCAGGTCGGATTGTGACCAAACTCTATTCTAAACCCACTGACCGCAACACTCTTTTATGCCATGACAGTTTTCACCCGGTCCCCACTCGGAAAGGTTTACCCTACTCACAGTTTTTAAGAGTGTGTAGGGTGAACAGTGACGAGGATGAGAGGGACAAACAGCTAGATGAGATGGAGGAGAAGTTCAGACAGCGGGGATACCCATCCTTGCTGTTGCGGAATGCCAGAAAAAAAGCTTTAGCACAGGATAGAAATAAGCTGCTCAAGTCCAACAAAAAACAGAAATCCAGTTTGGCAAATACCGCTGTCACGTGGGTTAACGAATTCAATTCTACGAGTGATAGAACGAGTAAAACTGCTAAGAAATATTGGCCCATTGTGTCTTCTGATGCTGACCTCCCGAAGTTATTCCAAAAGAAACTGATGCCCAGTTACACCAGAGGGCGTAACATTCGTGATATTGTCATGAAAACCGACATCTCAAGCATGAAAACACCAGCTATACACTTCTTGTCAAGAAATAATGGGTGTTATAAGTGCTTGGGATGCACTACGTGCACATATATGTCTCCTGGGAACACGATCACGCACCCCTTCTCTGGTAAAAAATTTCCAATTAAATGGCCCCTAACGTGTAGCACTAAATTTGTTATCTACGTAATTATGTGCCCTTGTGGCACCTATTACGTGGGAAAGACAGAGTGCCAATTTAAAATTCGCATGGCACAGCATAGACAAGCCATACGCAATGCGCTCAACACGGGGGTGGCGGAACAACCTGTAGCCAGACATTTTTTGGAATTTAAACACAACATGGCAACGTTAAGACACAGGATCATCGATCATGTGCCTGAATCCACAAGAGGGGGAGATAGAGGGAAAAAGCTTTTGCAGCTTGAATCCCGTTGGATTTTCAAGTTACAGACCATGCGCCCTAGGGGCCTGAATGACACATTGGGCCTCATCCACTGGCTGTGAGCTGTTGCCGATAATATGGTCTGACATTGCTTAGTGGTTGGGTGAGGTTTTTTTACTCACTAGTTGTAAGTTTTGTACATACTAGTTGTTTTTCTACACACCAGTCGCCTCAACCACAGCAGATTTTTAAGATTTTTAATATTAAGTATAGCTGAGTGGTTACATGTTTGTTTTACACACTATACCTGTTCTTAAGTTTGTTTAGTCAGAACAGCCTAACTGATATTGCACATCTTATATTTAATGTGTTTAATTAAATGTTTGTATTTTTACTTTTATGTTTATTTACACAGCGTTACCCTGGTTACGAGCCGAGCCCCCGTTGTGACATTTCCAGTAGGCAGGAGGGAGCAGGAGGCATCGCGAGAGTCCAGCGCAGGACCATGACAACAGGTTGCCATGGTTACCACGCCAGGCCGGACGACGTCACTTCCGCCCCTCCGCCGGAAACGAGGAAGACACACCGGAGTGTGCGGGAGATCGTGACAGGGGACGCACGGCGGTGGGGGAGGCCCATGGGGTAAGTGGGTATTTATTCTTGGTTTTTCACATTGTTAAATTGTTCTGAGGAAGGGGAGCACGTCCCCGAAACGTCAACGCTCTTGTGACAATATACTTCACGTTTGTTCATTGACTCCGAGTGCCGCCTCTTTTCTTTGTTATTATCCTGGGGTGATCCCACGGTGGGAAGGCACAGGAGCAAGTATTTCGTTTTGAGCTTTCATAGTGGAGTGCCGGAGTTATCACCTTTGTATATATATATATATATATATATATATATATATATATTTATAAAATGGTGTTTGATATGTTTTAAATAGATGCTCTTAAACCAATTTAATAATAAAAAACTGTAAATTTCTACGCCTTTTTTTTTTTTTTTTTAGCCATTTACTGTATGTGGTTAAAATAGCTGAATTGCACGTGAGCACACAAGGCCTAATTCATGTATGTAAACAATGCCGATGTTTTTGCAACAGAGTGATTATTAGAAAAGTGCACATGTGCCGTGATCGCACTGCGTACGCACCAAGGTACTGATGTGATCGCGCTTGCACTGACATTTTATATGCAGAATGATTAACAGGAAGGGACCATTTAGTGGAGGAAATGGGGAGTGGCCGCAAAAATGCAGGCGTGTCATCACTGGTTTAGGGGTGTGTATATATGCTGTCAGCTGCAATTATGTACGTACAAGAACATGGTGCCTGCATTGCTACTGCTGTGTCCAGTCTGTGTAGCCATAGGGCTACCCCAGCAGTTAATGTACCTCAGTATTGCATATAGTCCCTCATTCAGGTACATTCATAAAATTACAAAAAATAGGATTTTAAGTGCCTACCGGTAAATCCTTTTCTCATAGTCCGTAGGGGATACTGGGAATCCATTTAGTACCATGGGGTATAGATGGGTCCACTAGGAGCCATGGGCACTTTAAGAAATTGATAGTGTGCACTGGCTCCTCCCTCAATGCCCCTCCTACCAGACTCATTCTAGGAAACTTTGCCAGAGGAGACGAACATACTTTGAGAGACGGATAGATAAGGAAAGTGGTGAAATTACGAACCAGCACACACAGAATAAGAGAAAGGCCATGCTAACCAAACCATGAAAACTGGAACAGCAACAGCTGAACCAAACAACAGTAGTTAAACAAGTAACCATGCAGGAAGAACGAAGCACCGGGCAGGCACCCAGTATCCCCTATGGACTACAAGAAAAGGATTTACCGGTAGGCAATTAAAATCCTATTTTCTCTTATGTCCTAGGGGATACTGGGAATCCATTTAGTACCATGTGGAAGTAACAAAGCTCCCAAACCGGGTGGGAGAGTGCTGAGGTTCCTGCAGAACAGATTGACCAAACTGAAGGTCCTCAGAGGCCAAAGTATTGAACTTGTTAAAATGTCTATCGTAGACTATCCTTTATTCATATGCATACTCCAAACATACTCTAAAGAAATAACTGACACCGACAACAGAAATAATTTTGCCAAATTAAAATATCAGCTTTATTAATAGAAATGGTATGGTGGCAAGGGGGGATGGCCTATTTAACTCAAGTCCCTATTTATTCTAAACTTTACCCTTTTTATTGTGGCTAACCAAAAACAAATTCCAATATTTCAACCCACAAGAAGCGGCAAGGGCTCAACTGCAGCCCTGCCTCCATCACATCACAAGGAGCATTATGGGGCCATTTGCCACCCCTTGTGTTGATTAATTTTTACCAGGAATACTGTGGCCAACTCTCCACTCAAGCTATTCCCCAACTGCAAACCGAAAGGTGCTCAGATGTCTACCCACTCCAATGGAGACCAAAGCCCACCTGGTCCAATGGTGCTCTAGCCCCATTATTGATCAAACTCCACCATCTGCTCATCTCCTGAGCACCTATAAACCCTTTTTAACTACAGCACAATTTCAGGCCATCCCAACCCACCAATCCGACACCAAAAAAAAACTTATACAAGTCACTGCTGCTTCATGCAGTATACTACTCAGAATTTTATGTCCCTATGGACATATGAAATGTCCTCCGCTCGCTAAAACTTAGCAAACGTGTTTGAACCTGACCAAGTAGCTGCTCGGCAGAGCTGTAAAGCCCAGACACCCCGGGCAGCCACCAAAGAAGAACCCACCGACCTAGTAGAGTAGGCCTGTACAGATTTTGGAACTGGCAAGGCTGTCATGGAATAAGCATGCTGGATAGTGAGCCTGATCCAGCGTGCAATAGACTTCTTTGAAGCAGGACACCCAATTTTATTGGGATCATAGAGAATGAACAGCGAGTCCAATTTCCTGTGACGAGCTGTTCTCTTTACATACACTTTCAAAGCCCTCACAACAACCAAGGACTTTGAAGTAGCAGAGGTGTCCGTAACAACCGGAACCACAATAGGTTGGTTGATGTGAAACACAAACACCACCTTATGGAAAAATTGCTGACGAGTCCTGAGTTCAGCTCTGTCCTCATGGAAAATTAGGTAGGGGCTTTTGTAAGACAACGTCCCCAACTCAGACACACGTCTTGCTAAAGCCAATGCCAACAGTGTGACGGTCTTCCATGTAAGGTATTTTACGTCTACCTCCTGTAATGGTTCAAACCAGTCCGATTGGAAAAACTGCAGCACCAAATTGAGATCCCAAGGTGCCGTGGGAGGCACAAAGGAAGGTTGGATGTGCATAACACCTTTCAAGAACGTCTGGACCTCAGGGGGAGAAGCCAATTGTTTCTTAAAGTAAATAGACAAGGCCAAAATCTGGACTGTAATGGAGCCTAGGCATAGGCCCACATCCACTCCCGACTGCAGAAAGAGCAGGAAACATCCCAGATGAAATTCCACGGCAGAATATTGTATGCTTTCACACCAAGAGACATATTTCTTCCAGATACGTGGTAATGTTTAGACGTTACCCCATTCCTGGCTTGGATCATAGTCAGGATGACCTTGTCAGGAATCCCTCTCCTGGCCAGAATCAGCTGTTCAACTTCCATGCCGTTAAACGAAGCCGTGGTAAGTCTTGATAGACAAACAGAACCTGTTACAGAAGATCCTCATGCAGAGGTAGAGGCCACGGATCTTCGATCAACATCTCAAGAAGATCCACATACCAAGCCCTTCATGCCAGTCTGGAGAAATGAGTATTGCTTGACCCTTTTCCCTTTTTATTCTTTTTAGAATTCTTGGGTTCAGAGGAAGTGGAGGAAACATGTACACCAGCTGGTAGACCCACTGAGTTGTCAGAGCATCTACCGCCGCTGCTTGCGGGCTCTCGACCTGGAACAATACCACTTGAGCTTCTTGTTGAGTTGAGAGGCCATCATGTCGATCTGTGGATATCCCGATTGACGTGTCAACCACCGAAACACTTCTGGGTGAAGGCCCCACTCCCCTCGGATGTAGGTCGTGTCTGCTGAGGAAGTCTGCTTCCCAGCTGTCTACTCCCAGAATAAAGACCGCCGACAATGCCACGGCATGTTTTTTCCCCCAGAGGAGAATTCTTGACACCTCTGACATCGCTGCTCTGCTTTTCATTCCACCCTGTCAGTTTATGTACGTTACCGTCATCACATTGTCCGACTGGACTTGAATGGCCTGATTCCGAAGTAGAGATAAGGCCTGCAGAAGGGCATTGTAGATAGTCCTGAGTTCCAGGATGTTTATTGGAAGGACGACTTCCTGACTTGACCATCTTCCCTGAAACTGCACCCCCTGGGTGACTGCTCCCCAACCTCTGAGGCTTGCGTCTGTGGTTTGCAGAATCCAATTCTGAATCCCGAACCTCCGACCCTCGACAAGGTGAGAAGTCTGTAGCCACCACAGAAGGGAGATCCTGGCTTTTGTCGACAGATGGATCCTCTGATGCATGTGAAGATGCGATCCGGACCATTTGTCCAATAGATCTAGCTAGAAGGGCCTCGCATGAAACCTTCCATACTGAAGCACCTCGTAAGAGGCCACCATTTTCCCCAGAAGGTGAATGCACAGATGCACCGAGATCCAGGTTGGCTTCAGGACAGCCCGAAACATCGACTGGATTACCATAGCCTTTTATAAGGGAAGGAACACTCTCTGAGACTCTGTGTCCAGTATCTTTCCCAGGAAAGGAAGCCTCTGTGCCGGTTCCAGGTGAGATTTTGGTAGGTTCAGAATCCAACCGTGATCCAGGAGTAGTCTGGTTGAGAGGCCAATGCTGTCCAACAACCGCTCCCTGGACAGTGCCTTTCTCAGAAGATCGTCCAGGTATGGAATTATGTTCACTCCCTGTTTGTGGAGTAGAAACATCATCTCTGCCATCGCTTTGGTGAACACCCTTGGTGCCATGGAAAGACCAAAAGGCAGGGCATGGAACTGGTAGTGACAGTCCAGCAGTGCAACCCGTAGGTAAGCCTGAAGAGGCGGCCAGATCGGAAAATGAAGGTAGGCATCCTTGATATCCAGTGAAACTAGAAATACCCCCTCCTCCAGACTTGAGATCACTGCTCTCAGAGTCTCCATCTCGAATTTGAACACTCATAAGTATGGGTTCAATTACTTGAGGTTCTGAATCGGCCTCAGCAAACCGTCCGGTTTCAGTACAACAAACAAGTTGGAATAGTACCCCTTGTTTTGCAGATGAGGTAGAACTGGAACAATGACCTGGGTTTTTACCAGTTTCTGAATGGCGTCCTGTAAAGTTATACTTGCCTCTTGTGAAACTTGTAAGCCTGATTTGAAGAATCTGTGAGGTGGGAGCTCTTGGAACTCGAGTTTGTAACCCTGGGAAATAAGATCTATGACCCAGGGATCCTGGCACGATGTTGTCCAGATGTGACTGAAGAATTTTAGCTGGTCTCCCACCTGCCAGTCTTCCAGGCATTTCGGTCCACTGTCGTGCTGAAGGTTTTGAGGAAGCAGAGCTTGAGCCCTGTTCCTGAGTACCGGCAGTTGCTTGTTTGTGTGATTTACGTCTAGCGCCTCTGGTAACAGTAGAAGAATCTCTGAGCTTGCCCCTAAACTTAGCAGTCCGAAAGAAAGTACTGTAAATTGGGTCCTGAGTAGGCCTTCCTAGCTGGGGGAGCTGCAGAGGGAAGATATGTGGACTTACCGCAGTAGCTTTGGAGATCCATTTGTCTAGTTACTCTCCAAATAAGGCCTCGCCTGTGAAAGGTAGCCTTCCATGCCTTTCCTGGAGTCCACATCTGCAGTCCACTGGTGTAGCCATAGACCCCTGCGTGCAGACACTACTATAGCTGTAGTGCGCGCATTAAGCAAACCTATTTCTTTTATGGCATCCACCAGAAAGTTCGCAGAGTACTGTATATGCTTCAGGAGCAAAACAATCTCCCCTTGAGGTAACCTCAATTAGGTTACCCGACCATTTAGCAATGGCTTGCGTAATCCACCCACATGCTATAGTGGGTCTTTGGGCCACCCCCTCAGCTGTATACAAAGATTTGAGCGTAGTCTCACTTTTGTGATCAGCCGAGTCTTTTAGGGAGGCTGCACCCGGGACAGGCAATACAATTTTCAGTGAGAGCCTGGCTACTGATGCATCCACTATCAGTGGATTTTCCTATTTTTTCCTATCCTCAGGCGGAAAAGGAAAGGATGATGACAACCATTTAGGGATTTGAAATTTCCTATCAGGATTAACCCATGGTTCTTCAAACAGGGTATTTAGTTCCTTTGACACAGGGAAAGTGGCTAAAGATTTCTTTTCTATATTAAAATAAGATCCCTCACTCTCCTCTGTCACCTTATCAGGGATATTCAGAACTTCTCTGATAGCTTCTATAAGAGCCTCTATTCCCTGCGACAGAGTACCCTCCACCACCTCTGAGTCCACCTCACTCTCCTCCATGTCTGACCCCTCATCATCCGAGTCAGACTGCAGGATATGGGCCAAAGTGCGTTTTTGCAGACATATGGCAGGGGACTGAGATGCTGGTTTGGGTACTGAGTCTCTTTTCATAAACTCAGTCATAGATTGTCTTAAAAATTGCGTATCTTTCTCATTCCGAGATAACTTAGTAGAGATTGTCGAAATCATTCCCCTAATGGAGTCCAACCATGTTGGTTCTGCCCCACTAGCCTGGGAAGGTACATTGCACTGAGTAAACACTAGTGAACCCCCTGGGGAAGAGTAACACTGTGACTTACATGAAACACACTTTTACCTGATATACTGTAACAGTGAGAGCACACACACACACACACACACACACACACACACACACACACACACACACACACAAAAAGGTTAAATGCACAATTAACCTACAGAAAGCACTTCCAGGGAGACAGAGAAGGAGCATGGAACCAGCACACGGCACACTCAACGCTAATGCCAAACTTAGCCTGGTTGCAGACTAAGTACCTAGATTAGGGACTTAGTACACTAATAATTGCTCCCCCCTGCTATGACCCCCTGGTACCGCTGAGCTAATCTGGAGTCTCTCCGGAGGAGCTGCACATCCCTGTCAGTCAGTGTCTGTGTCAGCTGCAGAGGGAAAATGGTGCTGGTGAGCTGCTGGATCCGCTCATAGTGAAGCCACGCCCCTTCAATGGCATGCGGTCTTCCCGCTCTTTCTTATACTGGCTGTATGTGTCTTGTGCATAAAATGGAGACAGACTCCTTTTATGGCTATGTTGCCAGTCTGGGTACTGTGTCCGCTGTTCAGTGTCTGTGTCCATACACAGGGGGAGACATAGTCCACCCCGTTTAGAAGCCGTGCATCTCTGTACCCTCATGCCACCGGGACGCCGGCTTAGTACTCACCACTCTTCATTCTTCTGGCTCTGTTACGGGTGGTGGCGTGCTGCGGGAATGTACGCTCGCTGTGGTGGGGCTTGCAAATAGTTCCCTCAGGAGCTAGTGTCCTGTCAGCGGGGACCAGGACCATTAACGCTGAGAGAGGTTGGGCCGTTCCCCCCCTAAGTCCCACAAAGCAGGCAGGCTGGTGACATCCAGTCCTGCCTGAAAATTACAAACTCAGAAAATAAATGCAGAAAACTCTTCAGGAGCTTCCAGCGACGTGACCGGCTCCTCCGGGCACATTTTCTTAACTGAGTCTGGTAGGAGGGGCATAGAGGGAGGAGCCAGCGCACACTATCAATTTCTTAAAGTGCCCATGGCTCCTAGTGGACCCATCTACAACCCATGGTACTAAATGGATTACCAGTATCCCCTAGGACGTAAGAGAAATAGCAGACTGACACTTTTCGGCTGTCCGCAGCACGTGTGCATGTACTTCCGCATTGTGATCGCATACCTGAAGGATGCGATCGCACTTTGACTGACATCGGCAGCCATTGGAGAGGCATTAATGCGGCATTGCAGCGGCGTGGTCCAGACATTACAGGCTTGTCCAGACTGTATTAGGAGAAGCAGCGTGACATCACACGCGGCCGCTGTGACAAAGAAAATAGTGATGCTTTGCCTGCATACGCAGCCAGGCTCCAAAGCACAGACATTTTCTTTGGGTCAACCTTAATTTCTGATTCTGCAATGTTATTGCAATTGATCTGCGATCGCATCGCAGGATGAAGATTAGCATGCTGGGCGGCCTTGCCTTGTGCTGGGTGGCAGAATCTGATACTGATACTGAATAGAGTCCATGGGGGTATATTTACCAAGCTCACGATTTTGATTTTGATTGTGTTCTTTTTTTCAAAGTGTCATCTTGGGAATTTACTAAAGTCAAATCTCGGCAGTGATGAGGGTATTCGTATTTTTTTTGAAGGCAAAGAAAAAAATACGAATGAATACACCATCGGTCAAACATGCCTGTTATTTTATACAACTCGGTAATTTACTAAAAATTCGTATTCACAATCACTGCCGGCAATAGCCAAACACTGGCGTGAAAACATACAAATTGTAAAAAAAGCAGTTTTCAAATAGACCTGCTTTTTTTACCGTATTCAGTGAGATCCGTGCATGTTTATCAGTGGGAAGGGGTGTGAAATGGTTAAAAATCATAATTTTTTTTTGCGTGGGGTCCCCACTCCTACGCATAACCAGCCTCAGGCTCTTTGAGCCGGTCCTGGTTGTAAAAATACGGGGGAGAAAATTGACTGGGGTTCCCCCATATTTAAACAACCAGCACCGGGCTCTGCGCCTGGTCCTGGTGCAAAAAATATGGGGGACAAAAAACGTAGGGGTCCCCCGTATTTTTAACACCAGCACCGGGCTCCACTAGTCAGAGAGATAATGCCACAGCCGGGGGACACTTTTATATTGGTCCCTGCGGCCCTGGCATTAAATCCCCAACTAGTCACCCCTGGCCGGGGTACTCTGGTGGAGTGGGGACACCTTAAATCAAGGCGTCCCCTCCCCTCCAGCCACCCAAGGACCAGGGGTGAAGCCCGAGGCTGTCCCCCCCATCCAAGGGCGGTGGATGGGAGGCTGATAGCCTTTTCTGTCAAAAAAGAGTATTATTTTTTGTAGCAGAACTACAAGTCCCAGCAAGCCTCCCCCACAAGCTGGTACTTGGAGAACCACAAGTACCAGCATGCGGGGGTTGGGGGAAACGGGCCCACTGGTACCTATAGTTCTACAACCAAAAAATACCCAAATAAAAACAAAACACACACACCGTGATAGTAAAATTTTATTAAACATACATGCACACTTACATACACACATATTTACCTATGTTGACACAAAGCACTCGGTCCTCTTCTCCAGTAGAATCCAGGGGTACCTGTAAATAAAATTATACTTACAAAAAATCTGGTGTAGATCTGTCCTCTTCTTCAAAGTTATAATCCACATACTTGGTAAAAAAAAAAAAAATGAAATACCTGCTCCACGCACTGAAAGGGGTCCCATGTTTACACATGGAATCCCTTTCCCCGAATGTCGGGACCCCCCGTGACTCCTGTCAAAGTGGGTCCCTTCAGCCAATCAGGGAGTGCCATGTCATGGCACTCTCCTGATTGGCTGTGCGCTCCTGAACTGTCAGTCAGGCGACGCACTGTGAATACAATGTAGCGCTGCGGCGCTACATTATATCCAATGGTGGGAACTTTGCGGTCTGCGGTAGACCGCGAGGTAAAGTGGGGTCACTCTTGTGGATGGCCCTACTACCGATGTCATTCGTGTTTAATCTCCCTCCAAATCCCGACAATTACGAATCTTAGTAAATATACCCCCATATGTCCATAGGACCCTTTCAGCATCAGTAGCAGAATCTGCTACTACTTCTATTACATGCTGGGAGCCGCCCAGCACAGGGCAGGGCAGCCCAGAATGCTATTCGGTGGCTAACGATGCAATTGCAAAACAATTTTGATTGCATGTGTGAGTCAGGAATCAGGGGTGACCCCTGACACCTTTTTCAGGTCGCACCAGCTGCGTGTGACATCACGTGGCCGCCACTATAAACTATCCAGACACCCTCCATTGTCTGGACCACACCTCCACCCTGACTAAAATTTTCAGATTTCTGCGATGCTTACTTATTTGGGGACCATAATCTCCATATGTATACGCAGTTGTAAATGGCTCAGGTGGATGGCTATCTTATTTTCTGAGTGGCAATTCCATACCTCCCAACTTTTAATTTGTAGAAAGAGGGACACATGCGCGGCTAAGCCGTGCGCGCTCCTGAAAAGGGGCGTGGCCTAAGAAAAGGGACACGGCTTTGCGGGAGGACCCGCGATTGCGAGCCACGCCCCGTTTTCATCACTGAAGGGGCATGCCCAGTGCTCTGTGAGCCGCTGGCATGCCCCCTCTCCCTCTGACTCCAGTGGATAGACGTCTATTCACTGCTGCTCTGCTAAGCAGGGCAGCAAGTGCATGAGCCTCCCAACTGCCCCCCCCCCCACTGCGGGACACTGCGGCCCACGGGAAAGACAGCGGGACAGTCCCCAAAAAATGGGACAGTCCCGCGAAGATCGGGACAGTTGGGAGGTATGCAATTCCGTACACTAAAGAAATTGCAGCTGCATAGGCAAGTGTGTACACTACAAACAGGGGCTTATCTACCCATTGGCCAGGATGGCACTCGCCAGGGGCGCTGGCCAATGGGGGGGCGCTGCCTGGAGGTGCCTCCCACGGCCAAGGGGTAGATTTATAGTAGTGCCTGGCTGCCTCACAGAGCCGCAGAAGTCAGGAGAATAGGTGTCTACACAGTGGTGTAGTGCACCCGTCATTTCAGCAGCAGGTGCAGACAGTGCACAACAATAGGACCCATCAGCTCGTCCCCTCTTGTCCCTAGAGCCGCTGTGGCTGATGAGGAGGAGCTAGCAAGCTGGACAGGATCAGGTCAGCGTCTGCCGTGGTGATTGGTGAGTACATGGAGGGCCAGAGGAGGGCGGCGCCAGGGGCCCTCAAACTGCGTCAACATGATTTCCCCAGACAGGCCCAGCCCGGCCCACTCTGTCCCTACCTGGCCAGCCCAGCCTCCTGGTAGCACAGAGCCGCAAATCGCGGGTGTTTAGGGGGCGGGGCCTAAATCCGTGAGTGCCTTCCTGCCTCATAGGGATCTGTGTATAGCCAGGTAGTCTCTCCCCCCTCTCTTTCCCTCTGCCTGGCACTCTCCCTCTCCTTAACACTTTCTCTGTATCTCCCTGACACTCTCACTGTCTCTCTCCCTGACACTGGGGGTCATTCCAGACCGATCGCATGCCAGAAGGCCGACGTTGCCAAGCGATTGCCTCTGCCTGATTGATAGGCAGAAGCAGTCGTGGGGCGGCATGGGGTGGCACAGCGGCATTTGGATGCCGTTTTTGGGGCGTGGTCTGGCCAAAAAAAGGCGTGGCCGGACCATGCGCACGGGGGGTAGGGTGGGGGCAGGCATCACGCAGCCGCTGCACCCCAGGTAGCGACAAGTAACTCCCAGCCAGCTGCAGGAGCTGCGCTGGCCAGGAGCTACTCAACAAGTACAATAGCTGCTTCCAGAGGGTCTGCGTCCAGAGGGTCACCACGTAGTGATTGACAGGCGATGGGCGTCCGGGGAAGGTGATTTGGCGTTGGGGGAGGGTGGGGGGGATAAGTAGGAAACGCAGAGGTGTCATAGTAATTTTCAGGGATGGCCAATGACATCACCTACATTTCCTGCGATAGGAAACATGGCACCGGACCACCTGCATACGCAGCCAAGCGTCAACCTCTATCTGATGCGATTGCAATTGAATTGCGATTGCATCACAGGGCGGCGCCACACATGCTGGGTGGCCTTGTCCTGTGCTGGGCTGCCTCCAGCATGTGATTTCAGTGGTCGCAGATTTTGCTACGATAGCAAAATCTGCAACCAACTCTGAATAACCCCCACTGTTCCCTCTCTCTCCCTCTCTAACTCTCCCTAACTCTCTCTCTCTCTGACACTCTCCCTCTCCTTGACACTTTCTTTCTCTCTCCCTGACAATGTCTCTCTCTCCCCCTCTCTGTCCCTGACACTGTATCTCTCTCTAGCTCTCACTCTCTCTCTCTCTCTCTCTCTCTCTCTCCTTGACACTGTCTTTCTCCAGTACACTGTCTCTCTCTCTCCCTGACATGGTCTCTTTCTCTCTCCCTGACATCTCTAGCTGACACTGTTTACTGCATCTCGCTTCCTCTCTATCTCCTTAGCTATCTCTCTCCCTCCCTGCCACTGTCTCTCTCCCCCTCTCTTTCTTCCTGACACTGTCTTTCTCTCTTCCTCTCCCTATCTCCCTGACTTTCTCTACATCCTTGTCACTGTCTCTATCCCCCTCTCTCCCCGACACTGTCGCTCTTTCCCTCTCTCTCTCTCCCTGACACTATCTCTCCTTCTCCAACACTGTCTTTCTCTCCCATTCTCTACCTGACACTCTATCTCTCTCTGTGACAGTGTCTCTCTCACTCTCCCTCCCTGACACTTTCTCTCTCCCGCCCACTCGCTCTCCCTCCCTCTCTCTGACACCCACTTTCTTGCTCTCTTTCTGCTGCCCTCTCTCTTCTCCTCTCATATCTTTCTCCCTGACACCCTTTCCCCAGATAATTTCTCTGTCCCTCTCTCTCCCTCTCCCCTTTCTCATTCCCTCTTTCCATTAAACCCTCTCTCTCTCCCTGACCCATCTGTCTCCCTCCCTCTCTTTTTTACTCCTTTCTCTTTCTCAACCTGACATCCTTTTCTCTCACTCTTCTCTTTCTCCCTGATATTCTCTCATTCTCTCTCTCTCTCTCTCTCTCACCCTGACACCATGTTCTCTCGCTCCTCTCTTTCTCCCTGATATCCTCTCATTCTCTGCTCTCCGTTTCTCCCCCCCACTCTCTCTCTCTCTCTCTCTCTCCCTGACACCTTCTTTGTCTCACTCTTATTCCCCTCACTCTCTCCTGCTCTTATAAGGGGCATAGTAGTGACAGTGGCGGTGGTGGAGGCAGACTCAGTTTTATTGGTGGGGGCCCCCTCTAGCCTTAATATGGCCCTGGCCAGGGGTCAAGTGATGGCAGAGATCAGAGGGGGCTGTAATACATCACTGACTCATCAGGTATGAGCTGCAGGAGAGCATCGGGCAGAGTGAAGCAGCTGCGTAGAGGGCTCCGGAATCCAGATGGTGCCAGCAGAAAGCAAGAAAAGTAGAGATACAGTGACCAGGAAGGCTCTGAAGCCTTCTTGGTCACTTTTCTATAGATCATTTTTTTTATACTGAACTGACTAGCCACCAAGAAGGTCTAGATGCCAAAGGCCCAGGGACTGTCAGGGTTCATGAATAGCAACTGAATAGAAGGAGCCAGGCACACCGCAAGTGACATACATGGCAGTGTGTGCCTGGCAAACGGAGATTGCAGCTGCATCCAGTTCTGCCCTAGAGCATCTTGTGCTCTGTGCTGTGGCACAGGCTGCACCGCCCTATCATAGTGGAGATGAGGGGCGACAGCAGCAGATGAAACTTAGAATTGAAAGAAAGCCCCTGGGGAATACAACCGGGAGAAGCAGGAAAGGGTTAGTGTTTATATCATTATAATATATCCATCATAAAACACTTTTAAAAAAAATATATATTAAATTAATCTCGTAAGTTTTTTGTGTTTTTATGTGTGTTAGGGGGAAAAAACAGGCAAGGTAGAATATGGGGGTGGGGGGCGCCAGACCCTTACTTTGCCAGGGGCGCTCTGACCCCTAGATACACCCCTGACTACAAACATAAATTAGCTCACAGTACAGAGATTTCCTGGATATATGCGGCTCATGTGGCAAAAAATAAAGGTCCTTGTTTATTGCTCAACTAAACAAAAGAAACCAACACAATGTGCTTTTCAATATATGGTTTGTCTAGACAAATCGTTCTGAAATATTGCTTTCATATTTGAGGAGCCTAGTTTCAATAGCCATAGCTTAGCCTTGAGTCAGAAAACAAAAACACTACTGACTGCTTTGTATGTCTGTTGTATTGCAGCATATTTATTACAAACACCTGCAATAAATTCACTGATATATAATACTGAAAGGGCTTTTGGAATTCAACACTTTAAAATGTCAGATGGTTTCAAGGCATTTTAGAATAGGCATGCTATTAATTTCTAAACTGAAGAGCTTCACAGAACCTTCAATCTCTTTTTACCTCTGCCAAATAATCCATTTGTTTTAGGACAGATCATATTTATTTGGACAGATAACATTTTTTTGGGGGAACAAAATAACAGTTATATTATAGATTCATATTCTAAAGACAGAAGAAACATAACTACAATTGTAACTCATGCAAACTTACCTGCTTCCTCAGAAGTCATGGGAGACTCCCAATATTTAGGATATTTTGGGCTGGTAACTTTCAGCCTGGAAGGCAAACACAAACAAGTGGCCCCGGAGTGATAGAGACAGCAGGGGAAAAGAGGACAGTGGAAGAAAATGCAGGAGAAAGTGAGATATTGAGAGACTGCAGGGAAAAGAGAGATAGTGAGAGACTGCAGGGGAAAGGGAGATATTGAGAAACTGCAGGGGAAAGAGAGATATTGAGAGACTGCAGGGGAAAGAGAGATATTGAGAGACTGCTGGGGAAAGGGAGATATTGAAAGACTGCAGGGGAAAGGGAGATATTGAAAGACTGCAGGGGAAAGAGAGATAGTGAAAGAGACAGCAGGGGGAAAGGATATAGGGGCCCATTTATCAGTTAATATTTGCAGTTTAAACCGCAAATACTTAGTATCACTGCGATCCCTCCATTCTCACTGGCTCCCATATTTACCAATTTCTGGAAATTGTTCCCCACAGCTACTATTCCCTGCAGCTATGGGCCACACATAACGTAGTTAGCCTGCAAAGGGTTGCCACGGAACCCTGTCTGGCAATGCGCATGTGTGGTCCGTGGGACCACGCATGCGAAGTAGCTTACCGACAGCACTTGAAGTACATCACAGGGATGGACATCCTGACGATAGAATCATATATGACAATGCAATGCTGGGTACTAATATCGCACCCAGATCACATTGCATAAGCAATTCTTGATAAATGTGCCCCATAGTGAGAGAGACCACAAGGAACAGGGAGGTCCTTAGAGAGACCACAGGGAGATAGTGAGAGAGACTACAGGGGAGAGGGAGATAGTGAGAGAGACCACAGGGGAGATAGAGAGACCACAGGGGAGAGAAGGAGAGAGACCACATGGGAGAGAGATAGGGTTACCACCTCATCCTTTAATTCTGGACATATTAATTACACAGGTTCTGTGGCTGATTAAAAACAGGTGAAATGGAGTCTTGAAGTCAGCCAGCCACAGAACCTGTGTAATTAATATGTGTCCAGAATTAAAGGGAAACACGCCCTGCGAAGCCACGCGTGCTCACAAAAATCGGGGGCCACGCCCCATTTTCATCACTGAGGGTGCATGCCCAGTGCTCTATGAGCCACTGGCATGCCCCCTCTCCCCCTATCTCCAGTGAATAGATGCTGCGCGCATGTGCACAGCATCTATTCACCGCTGCTAAGCAGGGCAGCGATGACAGGAGCCTCCCGACTCCCCCCCCCCCCCTGCCGTGGGACACTGCGGCCTGCAGGTGGGACAGCGGGACAGTCCCCAAAAAACGGGACTGTCCCGCAAAAATCGGGTGCAGCATGGTTAATGGCCTTATGTGTGAGTAAAAGTATTTTAAATTGAATACAGTAGAATACAGGTAACAAATGGAGGGACTGACAGAGTGGATCTGCAGACGTAGAAAGTCTAGCAAGGTAGATAAGTCTTGCAGCTGCATTCAGAATGGATTGTAGTGGTGAGAGTCTCTTTTTGGTGAGACCAGTAAGAAGACTATTGCAATAATCAATGTGGGAGATAATGAGAGCATGGATTAGAGTTTTTGCAGTATCTCCTGTAAGGTATGGTCGTATTTTAGAGATGAGCGGGTTCGATTCTCAGAAGATCGTACCCCCCCAAACCTAGGAGATCTGGGGGCCATCCGAGCCACAGCTCGGATGTCCCAGCCTGCCCCGGATCCCCAATCAAGGCAAAACCTCAGGATTCCACTGTTGGATCCTGAGGTTTTGCCTTGGACGCTGGTCTCCATAGTAACCTATGGAAGGCCACTGATTAGCTGAGAGAGCTGTCTGTCATGGCTCTCAGCCAATCAGTGTGTTCCCATAGGCTACAATGGCCCCAAGATGAATGCCCCCACAGCGTTAATAGCGCCGCGACCCGCACTGCCGACACTGCTGCCCGCACTGCCGCCACCACCGCCCGCGATGCCAACACCACTGCCGACAATGCCGCCACCACTGCCGACCCTGCCACCTGCACTGCTGACACTCCTGCACTGCTGACACTGCCGGCACCCGTGCACTGAGGACACTTACAGCGCTCCCATACTGCTGAAACTGCCGGCACCCCTGAACTCCTGCACTGAGGACACTTCCAGCACTCCCGCATTGCCAACACTGCCGGCACCCCTGCACTGAGGACACTTCCGGCACTCCCACACTGCCGACACTGCCGCATACCTGAACTCCTGCTCTGAGGATACCTCCAGCACTCCCGCATTGCCGACATTGCCGGCACCCCTGCACTGAGGACACTTCCGGCACTCCCACACTGCCGACACTGCCACACCCCTGAACTCCTGCACTAAGGACACCTCCAGCACTCCCGCATTGCCGATACTGCTGGCACCCCTGCATTGTGGACACTGCCAGCACTCCTGCACTGAGGACACCTCCGGTACTCCCGAATTGACAACACTGCTGGCACCCCTGCACTGAGGACACTGCCAGCACTCCCACGCTGCTGACACTGCCTGCACCCTGCACTGGGGACATTGCCAGCACTCCTGCACTGAGGACACCCCCCACACTGCCAACACTGCAGGCACCCCTGCACCGAGGACACCGCCGGCACCCCTGAATTCCTGCACTGAGGACACCTCCAGCACTCCCGCATTGCCAACACTGCTGGCACACTTGCACTGAGGACTCTGCCAGCACTCCTGCTCTGAAGACAACTCCGGCACTCCAGCATTGCCGACACTGCCAGCAGCCCTCTACTGAGGACACTGGCGGCACTCCTGCACTGAGGACACTGTCAAAGTCTAAAAATATTGCAGTACACACATCACGTACGAACTACACACAGATGGCCTCCGCGCGTGTACTTGTTCTGCTGTGAGTGCACATATTCGCAATTTGCGTATGGTCGCTCCCGTGGTCGTGCGCATCAGTGCGTGGTATGGGTATTTACGGTAGAGTTTGTGAACGCATGGAGAGCTATCAAAACACATTACATATTTAATCCAAATAGTGCACAATGTACACATAGTCCCCCTGCACCACACCAGAAAATAACAACAGTTAAAATGGTTTCAGAACAAAGGGATTCACCTTTACAGAATAGGAGGGGACAGAACAAGGTCATAAGGTGGTGTTTGGTATCCAGCTGTAGGGTATTTTAAGGGAAACATTCCGGTGTTGGTTTGAGGAAGATCACATGTTCCTGCGGATAGTTATGTGCAGGAGCAGAATATAGATATAAACTGTATTTACTGTACATTATGTATGCGGCGGGAATCCAGAGGAGACCACCCACAAGAGCAGTGAAAATAGACATCGCCCACCTATTCAAACAGACCTATGACCTCTCCTGTACTGTAAAAGTGCATTCCTGTGTCCAATGGACAAAGGGATTACAGTATCTATTGTATTGCTTTTGGAAGAAGTGTATAAAGAGAGCCTGCTTCTGACCTGGTCAGATACAAGACTCACAAAGTTATCTATCAGATGACCGGGGAACGGCCGGGTTGCGCAAGCTTGTCCACTCACGTATGTAACATTGACTGGAGCCATTTACTTTGTTATATTGTATTGTATTATTTGTATTGTAATCCCCTTTCAGCAATAATCCACTGTGGTGTCGGAACCCAGCAGTTAAATCACAATTGGTGTCGTGTCTTCATTGCCCTGCTAAGGTTTAAAGTGTTTTATCATTGCATTGCATTACTGTGAAGGTTTAAAGTGTATCTCTGGGTGTGTGCGCGCTGTGTGTACTTTGTACCCCGAGCGCGGCGTTTGTACGCTAAGTCCGTACAGTGATACGGGACTCCGTACGCAAACAGTGTATAAAGTACGTAGCGTGTGTACTAAGTTTAGCGTCCGCAGCGGTTCCATGGTAAAGTGTATTCTAAGTGTGTATAAGGTATAGCTTTCTTTCCTGTAAGATAATCGAAATTATCAATTGGGGGCTCTCCGGTTTTTCACATACTTACTACCTAACAGGTCACAGCAGACGTAATCTATCATAAAAGGGTGGGAAGTTATCCTACGTATCCTTTTCATGGTCGATGGATGCACTAAAAACCCTACTTAATTGCTGATTAGAGTGCGTCTGCTCTGTATGGTTTGTAGAGATGCTGGTAGAACTCGTAAGGTACACAGGAAAAAAGCTATTTAAAATTGGTGAATTATTAGGGGCGCCAAAACCGTACACAGCACCCATACTCTTTGCATACTCTCTCACATTGTTGCAAAACAAGGTACAAATAAGTCATATTGTGTTTGATTCAGACTGGATTGCATATCTGTTAAGTAGGGTTAAAAGTACATTTAAAAGTTGCTGCATAGCATTGATATAGTTTTTATGTTTAACTCAGGCCTAAAATAACTTCAGGGGCTTGTATGATGTGTGATTTCTTTGTGACAAAGGAAGCCGCATGGTCTGTCCTCCATTTTGGACTAACCACATGACCTGTCCACCATTTTGTGTAACCCTCATGGATGTGGAAGGGGGAGGAGCAGTGGCCATTTTGGGAAGGTCATTTTTCTAAATGGCTGATTTTCACTGCCCAGAATAATCAGCTCTCCTTGGTCACATCAATCACCATTTATGAGTTACCAATGCATTTATTTAACCCATGCCATAGTCAATTACAAATAGTTTCAGCTGGGCCTAGTGAAAGTTAATAGTAAGATGAATACTTGATGTAAGAATTACACACAGAGATAATCAAAGTTTTTTTTCTTTTACCTCTAGGATTTAGTTAGAATCTGCTTGCTATAAGATAGCCATTGAAATGCAAATTAACCTGTGTAACTGCTTTTTCTTAGCTATGAAAAACCACTTTTACAGGCAGGCAAAAGCACATAGCTTTTATATGCAAATTAGAAGCACTGAATGGGTAAAGGAGTCTCAGGAGACCAGTGAATGGTACATATATATAATTATTACAATTATGTGTATATTTATATCAGTGTATGTTCTGCAAGATAGCTATCCAATCTGAATCATATCATTTAAATTATTGATTATTGCTAGAGTCATTATAGATCTGTGTGAAATAGGATACATTTGTTGCTATATAGGTAAATATATAGGTACATTTGAAATAACAGTATTTTAAGGAAGTAAGCGTAAAGACACAAACGCAGTTCTGCATAAAGGTTTATACAGAAAGAAACTGTGTGGTGTGTTAAGTGAGCGATTATAGTTAATATTGCTGACATTTGTAGAAATTGTGTGAGTTGTTTTATTGCGTACGCACATTGGTACACGTGTCTCGGACACAGTAAGGGACACACCCGGTCACGTGTTTGCGCAAAGTGCATAAGAATGCGGGCGCTGAGTACAAATTATACAATAGTGTCGTTTAGTTCAAAGGTGGGACAGTAGGCATGCTACAATAGCACAAAATTGCCCAGTTTCCAAAGTTTAGTATAAAACTCTTATTTACTGCATTGCCTCTGGGAGTAGAGCTGCTTATCTGAATGAATGATAATTTTCTGTACAGAAAAAAAAAACAAGTATAGCTGAGTGAGCGAACGTAGGAGTGAGTGAAATTTGAACCCCGGAATTCGGGATTCCGTCGTGTGGTACATCAAGTGAGTGGAGACTTGGTGGCGTGAGGCGGCTGACTCACGTTAGTATAAGGTTTAAAACGCAAATCGTGAGGTGATTTGTAAAGGAGCGTGATAGTGCATTGTATTGCGAAGTATTGAAGTTAAAAGGTTTTTGGTATTACGCTCCAGACTGAGGGTCCCAGTTTGTACAACGACCCGTGATCATACGGCAGATAGGTAACAAGTACCTATATGCTGTGCGATTGGACCGCGCATTTGTGGATGCGATATATATAGCGCAACTGGATACCCCTTTACGTGCTTTGCGTAAAATCGCGGTACCATTAGCACTGTATAGAGCATACGCAAGTGTGATTTGTGTATAAGTGTATAGGGAGTTTTCGCTGGTCTCTCTCAGGAAAATCTCCAACGATGTATATTCACTGGAAATAGGTAAGTCACTCCTAAACACTTCCAGTGAATAGAAATCAGATAGGGACCTCACTGGGTATGCCGTGGTCATTCTTGGAGTGAGTTGTGGTACCCGGCGGAGAAGGAGTGGGTGAAAGCGCTTTAAGAACTTTCACCGTCTATTCGTATTGTGCATTGGGGATTGCGTAATAAGGAAAAAGTCCGCAATGGGATCCAATTGCACAAGCGGTGGACGTTTAACCAGGGTTCAGGTTGAAGTGCCGCGGCCTAAAGGCTCAGCGAGGCTTGTTATGTGTCGTAAATATGGATCACACACTGAAGACTTTTTGTCTGAATGGGTACGTGTGACTGACAAAGATAGGGAACCATTCCCTAAGGTGAGCAGCTTTGAACCAGAGGTATTACAGAATTTAAGGTTAAAGATATGTCTGATTAAATCCAGAAAACAAAGGATTAGACATAATGATTGTTTAAAATTATGGCAGCAAGAGGGGGATATGCAAAGGGAATTAGCTCGTGCAGCAGGCTCCAAACCTAGCGGGAAAACAATGGCGACCGCACCACCACTACCGTATATTGCGGGGGAGAAGATGGCTACAGTCAATGGTATATCCGTAAAATATAGTAGTATGTAAAAACAATGTATTAACCCTAATTATTTTTTGCAAGATGTATCCTGTTTTTTTAAGTCTTTTCAAGGTTATAGGTCACAAGAGGATGATGGACTTGCTGGCAGATCAGTTCCTGTATTTATTTACAGAGAGAGAGAGACATAAGATGCATTGGAGGTAATGGTAATTGTATCGCTGGCCTGTAACTGTAATTGTATGTAACTGTATGTTTTAACTGCTTACTGTATGAGTTGTAACTATAGGTATACTGTACTTTGTATTATATATATTGAATCTATATCTTTTTTTTAATAACAAATATATCCAGCCAAATCGCAGCTCTCCTCTAAGCAGTCACCTTGCTGCAGGAAACTCAGGTGGGGCCTGTCCGACCAGGTAGAGCAGTAACAATATTCCCCAATGAAAGAACTGGTGAGGTCACAACTACCGGTAAGTGTGAGACAGTTCATTGCACAGAGACAACAACACCTCACAGTAAACAGATTAGGAACGGAATGGTAGGATTACACCCTGTCTTGGAAATAGTAACCCCCAATGGGGGAACCGATAGTCAGGGAATAATCCTCACCAGGAATAATGCAATGTATTGCCCGTGGCCCAGAGATGAGCTGCGATCAATCATTTCAGAATTCCCCGACCCTCGGAAGCATTTAGCCAGATGTCAGAAATTTTTCAGAGATCTGGGTAATGCGTATGAACCGACAAACAAACACTGGCGGATATTTTTGAAAGTGTGCCTACCTCCTAATATTGACACCCAAAAATGTATCACTGATTGTAGATTAGAGTCGGATAGTCTTATGACTGACAAAACACAATCAGGAGAACTTAGAGCAAATTAACATGCAACTAGAGTTGTATTTCCCCACAACTGTTCAGTGGAGAAGAAATATGTCTCCATAAAACAGAGGGAAAATGAAATTACATCTGAATACTTCCATCAGGACCTGCAAATAATAGATAGATACATGGGGGTATCAGATACAGGGAACGATGCGAATTACAGGGAGGTAGCTGTTTCTGTATTAATGGACGGACTCAATCAGACAGTAAGGGACAGGGTACAAATTTTTTTTGCCTGATTGGATAGCTTGTCGTAGAGAGTGCGCGATTGAACACCATAAGAATATTGCTAGGCGTAGAGAACTGCAGGAGGAGAGGCTGGGGATTGAAAGTATACAGGCTCTTACACCAGAGTCTCATCAGCCTAAACCCCAAAAACCCTGGTGGTAAGAAAAGACCGAGAAATTGTTACATTTGTAAAAAATAAATAAAGAACATTTGGCTAGAGATTGCAAGAGTAGTAGAGCACATAGCCAATATAGACCCCTAGACAGAGAAAACAAGCCACGTTATTAAACACATAGACGGGATCAAGGGACATATAGTAAGGAGTTACGAGCCATATAGAAAACACAGATTCGGTTAATGGGAAGAATGGAATAAATGCAACTTTGCCCTTTTGACAGAACTTACTGGGGTTAGGAGGAGGTCTCTAAACTTCTGCTTCTTTCTCTAGCAGAAGTGACCTCTAATAAATTTAGCAGAAGTTTTGTTAGAGATGGTATACATATAGCGTGCTCCCGCCCAGGAAGTACGAATTATGTTGGATACCCACGAAGACTAAGGTTGCATTTCACTGTTCTAGATACATGTCCATCACAGGTAGAGGAAATTATCTCAAAGATACCAGGTTCCCTATGAATTTAGAATGGACAGGACACTGGATTGATGGCTGGGATAGTCCCAGTAGAGATATAACACACATAGATTTTTTTTTTTTGGGGGGGAGCAGACCGAGTAGAGAATCATTCCCCTTAGTGCCCAATCCAGATGTCAAACTTTGTAAAATCTTCTGTGCCTGTACCAACTTATCTGTTACTAAACTCTATGTGATTTGTTTTCAAAGCTTCCTCTTCATCTCTTACGTCCACCGACAGGGTTACAGTTCAGACGCCACAGGCCTACTCGGTCTTTCAGAGTTCTGCCCAAATCCAGTATATCTCAACAGCATAGGGACACCAGTATTAACGCAGTGTGTCTGGTCATGCACAAAGGGTGGAGAATGAGAATACTGGTGAAGGGAGACTGTGCATAGACACCGATATGCATGATGGCGTGACAGCCTGATGGTGAACGCAAATCTGAAAAATTTTCTTTTTATTATTTCCTTTCTCTTTTCACTTTCCACAGATGGTTTACTTCACACAACTGATAATACACAACAGTTAAACACATTGAAATGCAAGATTTATGTTCCCTACAGAAAGGCCGCTGACCCGGAGAGAACTCGTGACAAAGAGCAGAGTGTAGAGAACCTCGTATCACTGGAGTGTCTGTTCCAGGAAGGTTGAGAGGCAGGACTGTTGAAGGGCATCCGAGCACAGATCTAGAACGGTTGTAGTATCATTGTTTGTTATCACCTCCTCCTGCATTTTCCTGTCTTTTCCCCTTCTTATTTTCCTCCTTTCCCTAAACGAAATGGATCGATCGCAAGAGACTGCGTTTAGGGTTCTATTAGTAATTCTGGTTTTGATCAAGACAGTTTGTTTTGGTGAGGGTCCCAGAGAAGTCGAGCAGGGATCTGGAATGGGTTCTGATGACGAGTATGAATTTGTAGAATCTCAGGAGCGGCACATCGCTCAAGTAAAGGCTAGCATCAGTAAGCGCTCTGGTAGTCAGGGAGCTCGGAGGCACTGTGAGGGGTTATTGTCTGATGAATATTGTATTTGTAGGAAATATGAGAATATAGTTGAGGATGGGTGCATCCAGAGATGTCAGTCCAACCTTAATATCGACATGGACCATCATCCGTTGAGTGATTACCACTCACTTAAACCAGACAGAATGCTGGGTGTGCTCACAAGTACCTCAAGGTCAGAGCAAGTCAGGATTAGTACCGTTCCCTTTAGCAATAGATGAGGGACTCGAATTGTGGGGTGGGAGACCGGTGGACAAGAAATTCAATATCTCTAGGCCCCCTAGTTTGAAGCTCCACCAGTATCATGTAGACAGGTCCTTATTGTGTTTTAATATTTCCAATTACCGAAAACCGGGAAATTGGGAAGTGACGTGGAATAACCAGACAATAACTTTTTTACACAGAGCTGATAGGATACCCATAGACTCTGAACTTGTACGCCAAATAGCCAACAGTGGGAGGTATTTTCGGTATAGGTATACTCGTGGAAGCAAGACCATGTGGGTTGGAAAAGTATCGCCAGGGTATTGTGCTCATATCATCCATCCTGATACTTGTACTGAGCAAATGGGAGAACTAGGGATTGTATTTTTCACTTGGAAAGTTTGTAATATGGTGATGTCATATTCTGTCCCCTATGTTCTCCCAGATGATGCCTATTTAAAATATGTGGGAGGAAGGCGTACAAGTGGCTTGCCCCGAGCTCAGAGGGATTGTGTTATATTGGGAGAGTACTGCCAGAGGTCATGACCATAACCCATGATAAGATGAAAGACGTTCACCGCAGTGCTCAGGCTCCTTATACTCATACTCACTATTAACACATCGTCAAGAGACACCTCATAGATAGTACAGAGCACGCAGCCTCTGATTTGATCCACGAATCCACTGGGATTCAATTCCTTCTCGCATTAGACATCACCCGTACTGCCAGAGGAATTAGAAATTATAGGTATATCCATGCGCTAGCGAACTTGATAGATAATATCACTGAGATGTATGACGACACCTTCAGGTATACGGGAAGGGAGTTACAAACTTACAAGCAGGAACTGATACCATGCAATTGGTTCTCAGGTTTAGGAAAATGGGCTCAAAATGTCATTATGAGTGTAGGGAAGTTTCTCCTTTGTATCCTGGGAGTCGTCATAATTATTGGTTTGATATTTAGGTGTGTTCGTATTCTGACGCGGCGCAAGCACGGCACAAAGTTGATGAGTCTCAGGAGCAAGGGTACTGTTATAGCAGCAGATTTAATTCATGACCCTTCAATAGAGACAGTGATATGATAAGGATTGCAAATGAATTTCATGGCCTGTTTCGTCTCCCCCTCTGCACAGATACACCCATCCGGAAAAGACATCAGCCCTACCCAAGAATGTTTATGTAAATGTTTATGTGAATGTATTTTAGATATGTGTCTTATCTTCATCTCTACAACCTTCAGTTAACGACACACATAGTCGACAGGTGATATCCACATATACTAGCACTCACATATGTTCCCCCTCCATGTATCATCAACTAAATGTGCACCCCAATTGTTGGAACAAGAAGCCGAAAAGAGCTCGGTAGTGTTTGTTGGCCCATTTACAGCCCTTAATACGGGATGAGAAGGATTAAATGTATACTTCGCAATACCTCAAAGCTTATTTAGAACATATACGGCACGATGATACATGCTCCTCAGACATGGATTCATACATACATGCTTTTTACTATCCCACTAGGTCATACATTTCCTACCTGCCACTCTCCCTCGACCATCCAAAACTTCTGTAGATATTGTGTAGATATTTTTCTGTTTAGTGATTAGATAGTGGCAGATATTGGTGACTGCCAAAGGGTGGACTATCAAAGTCAAAAAAATATTGCAGTACACACATCACGTACGAACTACACACAGATGGCCTCCGCGCGTGTACTTGTTCTGCTGTGCGTGCACATATTCGCAATTTGCGTATGGTTGCTCCCGCGGTCGTGCATATCAGTGCGTGGTATGGGTATTTACGGTAGAGTTTGTGAACGCATGGAGAGCTATCAAAACACATTACATATTTAATCCAAATAGTGCACAATGTACACATAGTCCCCCTGCACCACACCAGAAAATAACAACAGTTTAAATGGTTTCAGAACACAGGGATTCACCTTTACAGAATAGGAGGGGACAGAACAAGGTCATAAGGTGGTGTTTGGTATCCAGCTGTAGGGTATTTTAAGGGAAACATTCCGGTGTTGGTTTGAGGAAGATCGCATGTTCCTGCGGATAGTTATGTGCAGGAGCAGAATATAGATATAAACTGTATTTACTGTACATTATGTATGCGGCGGAAATCCAGAGGAGACCACCCACAAGAGCAGTGAAAATAGACATTGCCCACCTATTCAAACAGACCTATGACCTCTCCTGTACTGTAAAAGTGCATTCCTGTGTCCAATGGACAAAGGGATTACAGTATCTATTGTATTGCTTTTGGAAGAAGTGTATAAAGAGAGCCTGCTTCTGACCTGGTCAGACACAAGACTCACAAAGTTATCTATCAGATGACCGGGGAACGGCCGGGTTGCGCAAGCTTGTCCACTCATGTATGTAACATTGACTGGAGCCATTTACTCTGTTATATTGTATTGTATTATTTGTCTTGTAATCCCCTTTCAGCAATAATCCACTGTGGTGTCGGAACCCAGCGGTTAAATCACAATTGGTGTCGTGTCTTCATTGCCCTGCTAAGGTTTAAAGTGTTTTATCATTGCATTGCATTACTGTGAAGGTTTAAAGTGTATCTCTGGGTGTGTGCATGCTGTGTGTACTTTGTACCCCCAGCGCGGCGTTTGTACGCTAAGTCCGTACAGTGATACGGGACTCCGTACGCAAACAGTGTATAAAGTACGTAGCGGCTCCATGGTAAAGTGTATTCTAAGTGTGTATAAGGTATAGCTTTCTTTCCTGTAAGATAATCGACATTATCAATACCTCCAGCACTCCCGCAATTGCCGACACTGCAGGCATTCCTGCAGTGCTGACACTGTTGGCATCATCACACTGAAAACACAGCTGACAACCCAGCACTGAGGACCCTCTGTCACAGTAAGTGAACTATTGGTGTATCTAACCTGCACTGTATCTGACCTGCACTGTAACCCATGCTGTATCTGACCAACATTGTATCCGACCCACATTGCATTTGACCTGCACTGAAACCCATGCTGTATCCGACCTGCACTGTAACCCATGCTGTATCTGAACAACACTGTATCCGACCCACATAGTATTTGACCTGCACTGAAACCCGTGCTGTATCCGACCTACACTGCACCCGACCAGCATTGTATTCGACCCGCACTGTATCCAACCAACACTGTATTTGACTTGCGCTGTATCCAATCCACACTGAGTCTCACCTGCGCTGTATCCAACCCACACTGTGTTTGATCCGCACTGTAACCTGCACTTTATCTGTCCCACGCTGTATCTGACCCACAATATATACAACTCACAATGTATGCGAACCATACTGTATCTGACCTGCACTTTATCTTGCACTGTATCCGAAGCGCACTGTATCTGACCTTGCACTGTAGCCAACGCTCACTGTATGCAACACACACTGTATCCAACCTGCACTGTAGCCTACACTGTATCCAACCCACACACTGTATCCAACCCACACTCTGACCTGCACTGTATCCGACCTGTACTGTATCTTGCACTGTATCCGACATTGCGCTGTAGCCAACGCGCACTCTATCCAACCAACTGTATCCGACTTGCATTGTGTGCGATCTGCACTATATACAACCCACAATGAATGCCATCTACACTGTATCCGACCTGCCTTGTATCCACCTGCACTGTAACTGACCCACACTGTAACCTGCATTGTACCCGACCCGCTTTGTATCCAACCTGCACTGTAACCTGCACTGTGTCTGACCCGCACTGTATCCAACCAGCACTGTAACCTGGTCAATATTTAACTGTGTCCCAAAGTATTCCGCACTGTCCTACGCAGGTACAGAATGCTGTTTTTTGTGACTAGGGAGAATTTGGGGAGCTGCTCGACAAAATGGCTGATTGGGGCCTTACATGGGCACAGGGTGCGAGTCATCAGTGACCCAGGGCCCCCAGGAGGGAGGTACAGACTGGGCACTGGGAATAGGCATGTGCACTTGTGTAGGGGGCATCAATGTCCACTGTTGCTATTTTACACATGGTTTAGGTTTTTTTTTTATTTGCTGTTTGGTAACTACTTCAGAGCAATGATATTGTACACACGATTCTGATGAAATTTCTGTGTTGGATTGTTTTCTATTGGTTTGATTGGTTATTGCTAATAAAGTACTAATTTGTAAAACATTTTTAAACAGAAATAACTGCCGTGGTGTTTGTGTCGCTGCTCTGTTGCTTAGTTTAGCCAGCCAGGCTTTGGCCTATGTTGGTGAACAATATTGTGAGGTGCAGGGCCGGTTCTTGCCCTTGTGGCGTCCCGGGCAAAAATATAGGGGGGTGGCTTCATACGGAAGCGTGGTCAGTTACGCCCCCATTTTTCCCCATTGAAGCGCCGCTGAAAGAAAAAAAAGGAAAAATTTATACTTACGATCCCCGCTCCTGATTCCAGACCGCTGCAGACCTCCGCCGGCGCCCTCTTCTCCTCTCCTCTCCTCGGATCTATGTGAGAGACGTCAGTCATGACGTCTCTCCCATAGCACAGCATAGACACTAGAGGTCAATTATGACCCCTAGCGTCTGTGCCACAATGCTGTGCGGTGCACGATGACATCATCGCGCACCGCATAGCAAAGGTCCTCTCCACAAAGGGAAACTAGATGCGTAGCATCTGGTTCCCTTCACAGCGGGGGGCACAGTGGCGGATCTTGCCATGGTGCGGCGCCCACCAGATGGTGCCGGCGCCCTCCGGAAGACGGCATTTTGGGCAAAAGTCCTGCTTGCCCGTGGCAAGATCCGCTACTGGGGAGGTGGTCAAATTCTGTGATTTTAGCTGTTTTTATGTTTTTTTCAAAAATCATCCAGATCCAAAACCAAAACACGAAAGGTTGGTTTTGGCAAAACCAACCCAAAACCAAAACACAAGTGGAGAATTAGAACCAAAACACAAAACACGAAAAGTGACCGCCGCACATCTCTAATTTTAGATATGTTTTTTAGATGCATGTAACATGATTTTGAGACAGATTGAATGTGGGGAGCAAATGACAGTTCTGAGTCAAGTATGATACCTAGGCAGTGAGCTTGTGGGGTAGGGTTGATTGTTGGGTTCTCAACAGTGATAGAGATATCAGGTTGGTAACTACTATTGGCTGGTGGAAATATAAGTAACTCTGTTTTGGAAATATTGAATTTGAGGTGGCGAGATTATTATTATTATTATCCTTTATTTATATTGCACCACAAGGGATCCACAGCGCCCAGTTACAGAGTACATAAACAAATAATCAAGCAGGAAAGCAGCAACTTACAGTTGACGACAATATAGGACAAGTACAGGGTAAATAAACATAGCTACATCAGCAGATGACACTGGAATAAGTATCAGGTGGCAGAAGACTGCTGGATTTGGTGTTGAATATTATTAAAGTAAGAAAAGGATAAGCACATGAGGGAAGAGGGCCCTGCTCATGAGATCTTACATTCTAAAGGGGAGGGGTAGACAGACAGGGGTGAGACAGATGGGGTACATAGAGAGCGTGGAACAGAGGTTTAGGATGAGATTTGGCTGGGTTTGGTGAAGAAGTGGGTCTTGAGAGCCCATTTGAAGTTTTGTAGAGAGGTGGAGAGTCTGAGGGGGAGAGGTAGGGAATTCCAGAGAAGTGGTGCAGCACGTGAAAAATCTTGGAGGTAGGAGTGGGAGGAAGTAATCCGTAGGCAGGAGAGTCGGCGTGCATTAGCAGAGCAAAGAGGATTGGTGGGAGTGTAAAGGGAGATAAGGTCAGAGATGTAGATGGGAGAGGAGTGGGTGAGGGCTTTGTAAGCAAGTGTGAGAAGCTTGAAATGGATTCTGAAAGGGAAGGGGAGCCAGTGAAGGTCTAGTAAGAGAGGAGAGGTGGACGTAGTGCGTTTGGTGAGGAAGATGAGCCGGGCAGCAGCATTGAGGATAGATTGGAGTGGAGAGAGGTATTTGTCAGGAGTGCCAGTCAGGAGGAGATTACAGTAGTCCAGTCTGGAGATGACCAGTGAGTGGATAAGAGTCTTAGTAGCATCCTGGGTCAGAAAGGGTCTGATCCTAGAAATATTTTTTAGATGAAAACGGCAGGTTTGTGAGAGGTGCTGAATGTGTGGTTTGAAGGAGAGGGAGGAGTCAAGGATTACTTCGAGACAGTGCACTTGGGGGCTAGATGACATAGTAGTGCCATCAATAGATAATGAGATTGTAGGAGGGGAGGTTATGCGGGAGGGAGGGAAGATGATCAGCTCGGTCTTAGACATGTTAAGTTTTATAAAGCGCTGGGACATCCAGGAAGAGGTAGCAGAGAGACAGTTCCAGATACGAGTGAGGAGAGCAGGGGAGAGGTCTGGAGAGGAAAGATAGATTTGAGTGTCATCAGCATAGAGATGATATTGGAAACCAAAAGAACTAATGAGCATACCTAGTGAGGACGTATAGAGAGAGAAGAGGACCAAGGACAGTACCTTGGGGTACCCCTACAGTTAGTGGAAGTGAGGGGGAGGTGTAGTCATGAGAGGAGACAGAGAATGAACGGTCAGAAAGGTAGGAGGACAGCCAAAAAACGGCAGTGTCACGCAGACCAATGGAGTGAAGGATTTGCAGTAGGAGAGAATGGTCCACAGTGTCAAAAGCAGCAGAGAGATCCAGTAGAATAAGTAGAGAGTAGTGTCACTTAGATTTAGCAGCATGGAGGTCATTGCATACTTTTGTAAAGGCAGTTTCAGTGGAGTGGAGAGGACGGAAGCCAGACTGGAATGTGTCAAGCAGTGAGTGTGAGGAAAGAAAGGAAGTAAGGCGGTTGTAGACAATACGCTCAAGGAGTTTGGAGGCAAAAGGAAGGAGAGAGATGGGTCGGTAGTTGGAGAGAGTGTTTGGATCAAGGGTAGGTTTTTTAAGAATAGGAGAGATGAGTGCATGCTTGAAGGCAGAGGGGACAGTGCCTGATGAGAGGGAGAGATTGAGAAGGTGGGAAAGATGGGAACAAGCAGAAGGAGAGAGGTAGCGGAGGAGGCGGGAGCGGATAGGGTCAAGTGGGGAGGTGGTGAGGGGACAGGAACAAATGAGGGCCATGACTTCCTCTCCAGATGCATGGGAGAAAGATGTCAGAGTTGGTGCGAGGGATGGGGAGGGTTGGTAAGGGATGGGAAAAGGCTGGTTACTGATGGTCTGGTGTGATGTGATGTCCTGACGTATGGAGTCAATTTTGGATGTGAAGTAAGTGGCAAAGTCAAGAGCAGAGAGTGAGGAAGGGAGAAGAGGTGGAGGTGGGCAGAGGAGTGAGTTGAAAGTGGTAAAGAGGCACCGGGGGTTGGAAGACTGGGAGGAGATGAGGTTCTTGAAGTATGACTGTTTAGCAAGAGAAAGGGCAGCACTGAAGGATGAGAGCATAAGTTTGAAATGGAGAAAGTCTGCCTTAGAGCGTGTTTGTTTGGCAGAGTCCAGGGCATTTCGATAAGAATGGTAGACAGTCTTATATGTGAGAAAGTCGCTTGGAATACGATATTTACGCCACTGATGTTCAGCTTTCCGTGAGAGTTTTTGTAGGCGTCTTATAAATTTATAGTGCCAAGGTTGACATCTAGACCTACGTGGAGTGTGATGGGTAGCTGGAGAAACTTGGTCAAGGGCCTAAAGTCTGGTTTAGGTGTGATACAGAGATGACTTTCAAGATGAAACAGCAGAAAGGCATTCAGTGACCCTGACCAATACAGATGGTGGCAAATCTGGGGAGGATAGGTAGATTTGAGTATCATCTGTGTACAGATGATATTGAAATCCAAAAGAGCTGATTAGTTTACCAAGAGATATAGTGTAAATTGAGAAAAGCAGAAGACCTAAGACCGAACCATGTGCTACACCAACTGAAAGAGGTAGCGAAGAGGAGGTGGATTCAGAGAAGTGAACACTGAATGAGCGATTAGATAGGTAGGATAAGACCCAAGAGAGGACTGTGTTTTGAAGACCTAGGGAATGTAGTGTTTGTATGAGAAGAGAATGGTCAACAGTGTCAAAATCAGCAGAGAGATCTAGAAGAATAAGAAGTGAGTAATGGCCTTTGGACTTCGCAGTGACTAGTTAATTCACTACATTAGTCAGTTCTGTCTCTGTGGAGTGTTGGGAGTGAAAGCCTGACTGAAGTGGGTCAAATAAATTGTGTGATTTTAGAAAGTGTGTGAGGCGAGTCTAGGCAAGTCTCTCAAGTAGCTTGGGAGCTGAGAGATGGGACGGTAGTTTGAGAGAGAGTTAAGGTCAGAATTTTGTTTTTACAGAATTGGAGTAATCAGTGCATGCTTGAACAGTGATGGAAAGATACCAGTAGAGAGAGAGAGAGAGAGAGAGAGAGAGAGAGAGAGAGAGAGATTACAGATGTTAGTTAAGGTTGGGATGAGCACACAAGACAGAAATTTACTTACTTTTGAGGGTATAGGCTCAAGAGTAGTAGATTAGCAGGATGAGAATAGTGTTGACACTTGTGGGATCAAATGAGGAGAGAGTGCCAGAGGGTTCAGGTAGAGAATTGAGCAGGTCACTGGCTGAGGAAGAGCATGCCATTTCATCTCGGATCTTATCAATCTTGTCCTTGAATTAGGAAGCAAGATCCTGCACCTTGATAGTACCTGGTGAGGTTGGGTGAGGGAGGGTTCAGAAGTGATTTAAATGTATTAAAAAGTCATTTGGGTTAGAGGCTTGAGCAGATATGAGAGTTTGGAAATATGTTTGTTTAGCAGAGTCCAGGGCATTTCGATAAGAATGGTAGACAGTCTTATATGTGAGAAAGTCGCTTGGAATACGATATTTACGCCACTGATGTTCAGCTTTCTGTGAGAGTTTTTGTAGGTGTCTTATAAATTTATAGTGCCACGGTTGACATCTAGACCTACGTGGAGTGTGATGGGTAGCTGGAGAAACTTGGTCAAGGGCCTAGAGTCTGGTTTAGGTGTGATACAGAAATCTCAGGAGAAGTAAATGCAGAAATAGGTGAGAGCAGTTGTTGCGGAGAGGTGGACAGTTCTTTAAAATTAATTGTGTTAATATTTCTGTGGGTTTGAGGAGGATTAGAGGACTTAAATGACTCTGAGTTTGAAGTAATGGTGGAGAGCATGCAGGTGATATAGTGATATAGGAGAAATAGTGAGAGAAGCCCCAGGGGGATAGTGACAGAGACCACAGGGGAGATAGTGAGAGTGACTACAGGGGAGAGAGAGATAGTGAGAGAGACCAAAAGGGAGATAGTGAGAGAGACCGCAGGGCAGATAGTGATGACCGCAGGGGAGATAGTGAGAGAGACCACAGGGAAGATAGTGAGAGAGTCTGCATGGGAGATAGTGAGAGAGACCACAGGGGAGATAGTGAGAGAGACCACAGAGGAAAGGGAAATAGTGATAGATACTGTAGGAGACAGTCTGTGTGTTGCCCATGAAAGCAAGGACCAGGGAGATTGAGAAGAGAGGAAGAGAGTTGTGGGTGGGGCTACTGCAGAGCCAGGGAAGGAAAGCTGATCTGGTAGTGGTGGGGCCTGAGAGGGGGAACCTGTTTGTGAGAGGGGCTTCCTAGGGTAGGTTCCTGTATCAAAATCTGGGTGTGCAGCAGAATTCTGTAACTGACGGCCCCTTTTCATGCTGGTTGCCGGACAAAGCAGTGTAAAAATTGTGGATCTGTATTGAGAAGGAAGGACTAAAATTATGCTAATCACTATGATTATAGCCCCATCCCTTCCCAGAGGACCCGCAATTTGTGGGGTTTACCATGACATGGACACCCGACCCTATCGCGTGAAGTGCCCAGTTACTGTTCCTCTCTGGGCAATTCCTCCCGGAGAGTATTATGAAAAAAGTTGGCAAGTTTGAACTACTGTTGCCCAGACAACATTTGTGTGTGAACTACTGTTATCAATCTATATTCCAACAATTTGCATGCATACACTATGTGTACACACATAGGTCCTGGTTCGAGTAAAGCAAAAAAGAACACAACTGGGTGAAACCAAGTTGTACTGCAGGTGGGGTAGATGTAACATGTGCAGAGAGATTTAGATTTGGGTGGGGTGTGTTCAAACTGAAATCTAAATTGCAGTGTAAAAATAAAGATGTCTAATATTTGTGTTTACATGCAAAAGCAGTCAGTATTTACCCTGCACAGGCAAAAAATATAACGGATCCAAATCTAAATCTCTCTGCACATTATAACTGCCCATCCCGCAGTGCAACATGGTTTTGCCCAGTTTTGTGCTTTGTTGCATTACTTACAAACATGAATCAGGCAAGAGAGTGCAGATGAGAGAGTAATTTCTGCTGTTGAGGTTATTCAGGTCCAGTGTTTGATGCACATACTGAAGAACTTGATGATCATACTGTAAGTCTGAAATAATGGCAAATTTGTCTATCACCTCTTCTGCCTCTAGAGAACAGCCAGTGTTTGGATCATTTCTGTGTACCTGAGAGAGAATGTTGAACATATGGTACTGTGATATGAGTAGACCAATAATTGCCATCGGATATCTCATCATTATTCAAATCATTTTTTTAATTTATTGTGATGTATTCTGCACACAGACTTTTTCAGCAAATACAGTAATTCTTTATTCCAGATTTCCAGAAACATCCCAAGATAATGAATCTAGCTTTACAACTTTTCTCATGTATATATTTTTGTTCAACAACAGTAAGTCCAACTTTTGCATTGGTCTACAAAACTAGGCACACTCTACTCCGACTGCACCCAGCTGTGGTCATTGTAAATGTTTGCTCTCTTGCAAACACTGCAATTTTAACTCATGTGCTTTGGAGGTAATCTATAGTAAATGCACTCAATTGCATTAATGAACACAACCAAAGATGACTTTGCACTGTACCTAGGCCATTTTGAGCCTTCTGAGGTTCAATTAAGTCAAAGTGAAACAGCATCATTGTGCCTCATATTCAACACCTTGTTCAATCAAACAATTCATACTGTTCTAAATACATTATTTGTTTTTTCTTTTTGTGTTCTTTTTTAAGGGGTTGAGTATTCCCTGTTTAATAGAAAGCAGCAGGCAAATAAATATGTAAATATTTAAATATTTTTAATTGACGCCAGGTGACTTATTCTGATTTGATTTTTTTCGATTTTACTCATACCAGGGAGACAATTAGGAAGGTAAAAATGGTATCACTCAAGTGTTTGGTAGACAAAATGGAAAGGAGGAATGTTTATTTAAAGGGGACAGGTCCCAATATAAGTGGAGTTATGGATATCAATGAAACAGGAGAGATGCACAGATTATTTAATACATTGGAAAATATATGCACAGCTGAGACCAGGCACTGGTGGGATCAGGTCACTCTCCAAAATTATTTGGACGATGACCTGATACTCAGAGGTTTACGGTTTTTGAAAAACTCAACATTTGGGGAAGATATGAAATTTACTAATGACTAGAATCAGATTTTAGATGCATGCTCTAAGAACATTTTAAGATTATTAATAAAATACAGGGAGAAAAAAGTACAGGGATTACAAGGTGAGATTGAGCAAACCCAGAATTTATTAAAAGCATATGAGATGAACCCAGACTTTAAGAATAGGGGGGCAGATGTATTAACCTGGAGAAGGCATAAGGAAGTGATAAACCAGTGATATGTGCAAGGTGATAAAGGCACCAGCCAATCAAATCCTAACTGTTAATTTACATATTGGAGCTGATTGGCTGGTGCCTTTATCACCTTGCACATATCACCGGTTTATCACTTCCTTATGCCTTATTCAGGTTAATACATCTGCCCCAGGGATTCTAAAGTACAGTAAATAAAAAAATTGAAGTGTTTGAGCAGACCCTTATAATGAAAAAAGATCATAAAATGAATAGAGATCTAAGAGATTACGAGCAAGGAGTAGTACACAATTATAATAGAAAAGTAAGAAAAGATTACAACACCCCTCAGAAAAAGTTTGTTAGGTTTCAGGGGCAATCAAATACACAATTTAAAAAGAGAAATCATGGAGGACGGTTACCATTACGGAGAAATAAAATTTACACAGATTATCAAAGTAGGAATATGAATAGGAATTTTACCAGCAGAAATAGGTATGAACTGTTATATCAAGATTCTGATTATGAACAAGAGACACCAATTGGAGAATTAAAACCAGGTATAGACCGTCAGAGACAGATGAAGAAAATTAATCCCCATATGATAGGTCTTTTTTAGGAAAACGCCCACCAACTGTTTGAGAAAATCCGAGAGGTCAAACCAAAAGGCTAAGGGAAAGAGAGTTAGAGGATCGAGAGGTGGGAGGAGAAAATCCCACAAAGAATCCTAGTGTCAGGTAGAAGAAAAGGGAAAAAAGAAAAAGGGAAGGGAGTTTTCAACATGTCCTCAAATAAATTAAATGATGACGAGTTGAGGCTCCTTGAGAGGGGCTTAAACTTTGCTCCGGTAGCTAAGCCTAATCTGTTTACCCTATTTGTGGATTTGAATAAATATGTGAGGACACTGAGTCGTAACAGACATTTTGCACTAAAAGAGATTAAGAAATCTAAATTATCAGCCCATCCAATAATATTGGATAAAGAGGCCCTGGAAATTTTAGAATCTCTGCAAGATGCTTCAGAAACTCAAAGACAGAAGGATACTAGGGAGGAAAAGATATTTGACACAAATATAGTGAACAGATTTAAAACTTAATCAGATTTTTACCCCTTGCAGTATAAGGGTCCCTACATTGAGAGCTTTTATAACAGTACTTTGGAACAATCTAGGGTAATGTGTGAGAGAGCAGATAGCAGAATATTTAAAGCCAATCTGAGGAAGAGTGAGAGGAAGGCTATTAAAACATTATACTCGGACAAAGAAATAGTAATAAAACCAGTAGATAAGGGCGGTGGGATTTTGATACTAGATATGAAGGATTATTTGAAAGAGGCGAATAGCCAACTAAGTAATGATAACTTCTATGTCACACTTGATCGTAAACCGCCTTTTATCAGAAAAAACTCAAAAGCCTGCTTGACATGGCCCTGTACAATGGCGCAATATCCAAGGAACTGTTTCACTTTTTGTTTAATTCACATCCTATCACACCAACTTTTTATTTTCTGCCAAAAATACACAAGTTACATATTTCACCACCGGGTCACCCAATAATTTCAGGTGTTGGGTCACTCACTAATAACTTGTCTTCTTTTGTTGATTTTTATTTGCACGGTCACATAGTGAGCCTTAAGTCATATATCAAGGATACTAGTATTTTTTTTAAAGTCAGTTAAATAGAAAAAGGGTTATACCATATTAACATTTGATGTGGAGGCACTCTATTCAAACATCCCACATGAAAAGGGTGTTAAGGCAGTTAAATACTATCTGGATAATGATTCGGAAATGCCTGGATCTCTACGTGACTTTATCTTGGAATCAATTGCATTCATATTGAAACACAATTACTTTTTATTTGACAAAAAGGTATATCTACAGACACAAGAGACCGTAATGGGGACGAGGTTTGCCCAGAGCTTTGCCAACTTTTTCATGGGGTGGTTTGAGGAGGAGCATGTGTGGGTCAGGGAGTTTGGGGCGAACCTCATCCTATACGGTAGATTTATTGATGATTTCATTTTTCTTTGGTATGGGGATTCACGGTCTTTGGATTCTTTTATCACCAGTATAAATAAAAATGAATATGGTTTAAAGTTCACATCCACGTATAGCGAAACACATATTAATTTTTTGGCTATTGCGTTAATAGTCGATGAAGATAAATTAATAACAGAAACATACATCAAACCGGTGGATCAGAATAGATATCTGAATTATAGAAGCTCGCATGCAAAGGTTTGGAAGGAAAACATCCCAAAGGGACAATTTACTAGAATTAGGCAGAATTGTTCAACAAATGAATCCTTTGATAGACAAGCAAAATCGATTTTTCAGTCCTTCCTTGGACAAGGTTATCCTAGGGAACTCTTACAAAGAACCCTAGAAGAAGTTAGGGACAGAAATAGAAGGGATCTTCTATGGATGAGAACAGGAGGTATGGATCCAAAAAGAAAAAAATACTGAAAGTAAAAAAAAGGATAGGTCATCACGTCATAACAAAATTTAACAATTGTTCATATGAAATCAAAAGGATTATTAGAAAAAAATCGGAACTGCTGAAGTTGGATACAGTACTGAATGAGACAGTAAATTTGGAGGGAAAGGTCATTTTTAGGAAGTCTGAAAATGTAAAGTCAAAGCTAGTGTCAAGTCCCTTCAATCAAAATAACATACAGATACAAAAGGAAAATTCATAGATTCCGATTAGACCAGCAGGGTTCTATAGATGTGGAAAGGCATTGTGTAGTACGTGTATGCATGCAAATAAAAAAAGATACAGAATTCACCTTAAATCAAAGTGGTGAAAAATGTTGAATAAAAAATTTCATAAATTGTTGATCAACATTTGTTATTTACATTGTGCAATGTGGTTGTGGGAAGCAGTACTTAGGGCGTGCTACACGTATGCTACATACCCAATTCATGGAACACTGGAGAAATATAAATAAAGCCGTTAAAACACATCCATTATCCAGCCACATAGCACAATGTACAGCCTCTTCACATCAAAATATCAATATTAGAAGAATAGAACAAGTTAAGCCGACAATGAGGGGTGGTGACAGGTTCGGTACTTTGTGCCGGAGGGAAGCATTTTCGATCTACCGACTGAACACCTTGTTTCCAAGGGGGCTAAACGACACAGTGGAGCTAAATAATATATAAATTTGGATAGCTATGTCGCAGTTTTTGGATGACACCAGAGGTCCATCCGGGTTATCTAGGATTGGAACTATATATAAGATCTTCAGATAGCTGTGTCATATAGGGAAAATGTTGCATTTTGGATGACACCAGAGGTCCATTTGGGCCATCCAGGTATGGGACAAAAATCCCAAAGGGAAAAATTTCCTCTGTTTTTGTACAATGTGGGATATAGGAAGAGTCTGATGGGGAATAAGATATGCGGGCATTATCCTTGAATATGAAAATACTTATTATCGGTACTGGGTTTATGGAGTTAAGGTGGACCTATTAAGAGATGGGTAGGAAATAATAAAAAAAGGGGGGAAGGGGGGGGAGTCATGAAATCAAAGTATAAATAATAATAAATATATATATAACAATAAAAAGTCTGTGTTTTTATAAATTGCACTTTTTATAAATTTAACTTTTTATAAATTGAATATTTTATAAATTGAACTTCTTATTAATTAAACTTGTTACAACTTGTTTTTTTAGATTAAAAGATAGAGATTATTATTTGGTATATTTATTATTTATTTATTTATTAACAGTTTCTTATATAGCGCAGCATATTCCGTTGCGCTTTACAATTAGAACAGCAGTAATAGAACAAAACTGGGTAAAAACAGACAGACAGAGGTAGGAAGGCCCTGCTCGCAAGCTTACAGCAATTTGAGTAGTATTTGTTTTTGAATTTGAGTAGTATTTGTCTTTTATTGTAGCTGATATAGAAGAATATCAGATATATGTCCCTGTGATGCTATACTGTATTTTTAAAAAGGATAAACTGGGGTCTGAAAAATTATAAAAGTATAGAATTATGAATTGATGTCCTAATAACATCAGAAATTGGATTGTGTTTTATTTACTGTATGTCTGTCACTGACCTGGGTTGGCGATGTTGTGGACTCAGGGGTTCTTCCGATGGTCGGGAAAAGGAACCACAGGTGGGTCGGAGCAGGGATGGTCGGATATAGGATTTCCTCATACAAGACTCTGATAGTTAGGATTGGTGAAGAATGCTGAGGAACTTTATTAAGGGAAGGGAGCAATACAGCGGCACATAAAAGACAGTGAACTTGTGGGCAATGTCAAAAGGTTACTGGAGAATTTGTGAGCAATGTTCAATTGATGAATGAAGAACTTGTGAGCGATGATGAAAGACACTGAAGAGTTTGTGAGCGATGTTTTAAAGACACTGATGAATGAAGAACTTGTGAGCGATGATGAAAGACACTGAAGAATTTGTGAGCGATGTTTTAAAGACACTGATGAATGAAGAACTTGTGAGCAATGGTGAAAGACACTGAAGAATTTGTGAGCAATGTTTTAAAGACACTGATAAATGAAGAACTTGTGAGCGATGGTGAATGACACTGAAGAATTTGTGAGCGATGTTTAAAGACACTGATGAATGAAGAACTTGTGAGCGATGGTGAATGACACTGAAGAATTTGTGAGCGATGTTTAAAGACACTGATGAATGAAGAACTTGTGAGCGATGGTGAATGACACTGAAGAATTTGTGAGCGATGTTTAAAGACACTGATGAATGAAGAACTTGTGAGCGATGGTGAATGACAATGAAGAATTTGTTAGCGATGTTTAAGGACACAGAACGCTGGAAACACTAAAATTGGTTTGGTCCGCAGGCCATGCTGAATCCAGAGAGCGCTGGCAACTGCACTGCAGAGGAACACACTAGTTGCTCGGATCACTGGAGACTGTGCTGCAGGAAGGCACCCTGAATGCTAGAAGCACTGGAGTATAGCTGCTGGGAAACACACTGCGTACGGGAGCTCTGGCATCCACTTCAGAGAAGAGACGATACTCAGGCACTGAGGCTCTGCCCGGCATCTGGTTTTGAATCTCCTGCCTCTACTGGATTGGTGAAGCGGGTTCGTGACGCCCATGTGACGCTGGCTGTCATGGCGGCGCCCACGCTCCGGGGAACCGGCGGGAGCCGCGCCAGCCAGATGCCGGGACCCGAGGACCGCCGGAGGTGAAGACCGCCAAACGGACCAGCAGCCACGCAGGTGTAAGCGTGGCAGCCGCTGCCCCTGGCGTGTGACAGTACCCCCTCCTCCAGGAGTGGCCCCTGGACACTTCCCGGGCTTTGTTGGATGTCTGAAATGGAAGATCCGCATCAGTCGGGGGGGCGTAACTTCAGTAGCTTTGAGCCAGGTCCTCTCCTCAGGGCCATAACCTTTCCATTCTACCAAGTACTGCAGATTCTTGTGAAGATAACGAGAGTCAAGAATAGGTTTAATTTCAAATTCCGTTCCGGTTTCAGTCTCTACAGAGGTTGGCCTAGGGGACTCTGAATGGAACCGATTTAAAATAAGGGGACGAAGGAGAGAAACATGGAAGGAATTTGGTACCCGAAAATGGGAAGGCAAACCCAATTTGCAGACAACCGGGTTCAGAACTTGCAACACGGGATAAGGACCAATGAACCTCGGGGCAAACTTCATAGCGGGCACTCTTAAATGGAGATTGCGGGTAGAGAGCCATACTCTATCGCCAACTTTGTATTGGGGAGCTGCCCGTCGCTTCCTGTCCGCAAAAACTTTGTAGCGGCCGGAGATTTTCTTGAGGTTAACGTGAACCCTACTCCAGATTTGACTGAAGTGCCGAAGAGTAGAGGCTGCAGCAGGAACATCTTCTGGGGGACAGACGGGTAATTTTGGAACTTGAGGATGGAATCCATAATTAATGAAGAATGGGGACTCACCAGTGGAAGAGTGGTATAAATGATTATGGGCAAACTCGGCCCAGGGCAACAGTTCCACCCAATCATCTTGCGAAGGAGAGAGATAAACGCAGAGAAAAGTCTCTAAATCTTGATTGACGCGTTCAGTTTGCCCATTGGTCTGAGGATGGTAGGCAGACGAAAATTTAAGTTTTATTTGTAAGGCTGAACAGAGAGCCCTCCAGATTCTTGCAGTGAACTGCACACCCCGATCAGAGACTATTTCCTGAGGTAACCCATGCAGACGGAAGTGTTCACGAATAAATAATAAAGCCAATTTGGGAGCTGACGGTAACCTGGTCAAAGGAACAAAATGTGCCATCTTAGAAAGGCGATCAATAATCACCCAGACGGTATTGTGACCCTTGGAGAGGGGCAGTTCGGTGACAAAGTCCATAGAAATATGGGTCCAAGGCCTCTTAGGAATGGACAGTGGATGAAGCAACCCTGCAGGAGGCAGACAAAGAATTTTGTGCTGAGCACATTGAGGACATGAGTTGACATACTCTTGTATGTCCTTCTTCATAGTGTCCCACCAGTATGACCTTCGTAGAAACTCCCACATTTTTTGAACTCCATGATGACCGGAAAACTTGGAGGTATGAACCCACTGCAACAACTTCGGTCAAAATTCAGCTGTTACAGACATTCTCCCAGGAGGAGGACCCAAAGCGGTGGGAGCTGCCGAAATAGAAACTGGACTGAAAATCAAAGCCTTTCCAACGGAATTCTCCTCATCTGAAGCCATCAAGGAACGAGATAAAGCATCAGCCTTGGTGTTAAACGTCCCGGCCCGGTACTTAATGACAAACGAGAATCGAGTGAAGAAGAGCGCCCATCTAGCTTGACAGGGATTCAAGCACTGGGCTGTCTTGAGATACAGCAAGTTCTTGTGATCGGTGTAAATTGTAATTACGTGTTTAGCACCTTCCAATAGATATCTCCATTCTTCCAGGGCAGATTTTATTGCCAAGAGTTCCTGGTCTCCGATGGTGTAGTTTCGTTCAGCAGGAGAGAACTTGCGAGAATGGAAACCACATGGATGTAACTTCCCGTCAGAGGAGTACTGTGAAAGCACGGCACCGATGCCGACCGAGGAAGCATCGACCTCCAAGAAGAATGGTTTAGAAAAATTTGGTTGCTGGAGTACCGGAGCGGACATAAAGGCTGCTTTCAACTAGGCGAACGCTGCTACAGCTTCAGAAGACCAGTTACTTGGGTCAGACCCCTTTTTGGTTAGGGCAGTAATAGGTGCCACAATGGTAGAGAATCCCTTTATGAATTTCCGGTAGTAATTCGCAAAACCCAGAAATATTTGTACCGCTTTCAAGGAAAGAGGCTGAGTCCAGTCCCGAATAGCAGTGAGTTTTTCCGGATCCATACGAAGCTCCGTACCTGAGATGACGTAACCAAGAAATGGAATTGAAGGAACCTCAAAGGTACATTTGGAGATCTTACTGTAGAGATGATTCCTTCGAAGACGAAGAAGTACCTCCTTGACCTGAACTCTATGCTCTGTGAGATTCTTAGAAAATATCAGAATGTCATCCAAGTATACTACTACACTTAGGTATAACATATCTCGGAAGATTTCATTCACAAATCCTTGGAAGACGGCAGGGGCATTGCTGAGGCCAAACGGCATTACCAGATATTCGTAATGCCCGTCCCTGGTATTGAAGGCCGTCTTCCATTCGTCCCCCTGTCGAATACGAATCAAATTATAAGCTCCCCTTAAGTCGAGTTTAGTGAAGACATGGGCTCCGCGAACCCTATCAAATCGTTCCGTGATGAGCGGCAAAGGATATTTGTTCTTAATGGTGATTTCATTTAATCCGCGGTAGTCAATACATGGTCTCAACCCTCCGTCCTTCTTCTTCACAAAAAAGAAGCCTGCTCCCGTTGGGGAGGTAGAGGGGCGAATGAATCCTTTCTGCAGATTAGACTTGATATAGTCCGACATGGCTTGGGTCTCGGGCAATGATAAGGTATAAGTGCGCCCCCGGGGTGGCATTTTCCCTGGGATGAGCTCAATGGGACAGTCCCAGGGTCTATGGGGTGGTAACTGATCGGCAGCCTGTTCCGAAAACACATCTGCGAACTCTCGATAGGCCTCCGGAATGAGCTCCTCATCCGACTTGGAAGATACACGGAGCGGGTAGACAGGAGTGAGACAATTAGAATGACAAAATGAACTCCAGGATACTATTTGTGACGACTTCCAGTCGACGTGGGGGTTGTGTACTTTAAGCCAAGGAAGACCAAGAACCAGAGCGTGAGGCATCTCCTGAATCACTAGGAACTCCAGATGTTCTTGATGTAGAGCTCCAACCTGCAGTTTGATTGGCACTGTGCGACTTGAAATAAGACCATTAGAAATTTGGGTACCATAATGGCAGTCAACGTAATAGGTCATTCGACGGACTGTAACTGTAAACCCAGTTTTTGGACACAAGAAAGAGAAACAAAATTCCCTGCTGCCCCGGAGTCCAGCAGGGCCTTAACAGGTTTGGCTATAGACCCAGAAAACAGGGACATGGAGAGTAAACAGTCCACTGTCGGAGAAGGTTTAGATGTAACCCCTAACTCAACTCCTCCGGAACAAGCTAGGACTGCCCGTTTCCCGGACGGGACTTACAAAACTTGAGAAAGTGATCCGCAGCTCCACAGTAGAGGCAGAGTCTACCCTCACGACGGCGCTGTCGTTCTTCAGGGGACAGCCGAGATCGATTAATTTGCATAGGTTCATCTGGACTTGGGATGACCGTTTGCTTAGATGGAAGAGACCGGAATCTGGATCGTTCTGACCGACTACGTTCGCCACCTCGTTCCTGCATACGAAGATCCACCTTTACACAGAGTGAGATCAACTATTCTAAGGAATCTGGCAAATCCCAAGTGATCAGTTCGTCTTTTAGATGGTCGGAGAGCCCATTCCAGAAAGCGGCCCGGAGAGCATCATTATTCCAGCGCAGTTCCGAGGCTATGGTTTGGAAATGAATCACATACTGTCCCACTGAACGGGAGCCTTGTCGGACTCGGAGCAAGTCCGAAGAAGCAGCGGTCGTTCTGCCGGGCTCATCGAAGATCCTTCGGAATGACGTGATGAAACTGGTGTAACTGGAAACCAACGGGTCAGACCGCTCCCATAACGGAGACACCCAATCCAACGCTGAACCTTCAAGCAAGGAAATAATGTACGCCACCTTGGACCGATCTGTGGGGAAGTTGTGTGAGAGAAGTTCAAAATGTACCTCGCATTGGTTGAGAAAACCACGGCAATTCTTTGGATTCCTATTATAGCGAGAAGGAGTGGGAAGCTGAAGGCGTGACCTGGTTCCAGACAGGGATTGAACATTACTAGGGACAACCACAGGAGCGGGTACTGGAGCTGGAGCTGGAACTACTGAAGCCAGAGAAGCCTTAATTTGATTCAGCCGACCGGATAACTCCTGGAGATACTGCATCACTTGGCTCTGTGCTGCCTCCTGACTTTGAACTCGGGAAACCAGATCCTGGATGGCGCTTGCCTCTGGGTTCCGATCCCCCGGGTACATGGGGCCTGAGTATACTGTCACTGACCTGGGTTGGGGATGTTGTGGACTCGGGGGTTCTTCCGATGGTCGGGAAAAGGAACCACAGGTGGGTCGGAGCAGGGATGGTCGGATATAGGATTTCCTCATACAAGACTCTGATAGTTAGGATTGGTGAAGAATGCTGAGGAACTTTATTAAGGGAAGGGAGCAATACAGCGGCACATAAAAGACAGTGAACTTGTGGGCAATGTCAAAAGGTTACTGGAGAATTTGTGAGCAATGTTCAATTGATGAATGAAGAACTTGTGAGCGATGATGAAAGACACTGAAGAGTTTGTAAGTGATGTTTTAAAGACACTGATGAATGAAGAACTTGTGAGTGATGATGAAAGACACTGAATAATTTGTGAGCGATGTTTTAAAGACACTGATGAATGAAGAACTTGTGAGCAATGGTGAAAGACACTGAAGAATTTGTGAGCGATGTTTTAAAGATACTGATGAATGAAGAACTTGTGAGCGATGGTGAATGACACTGAAGAATTTGTGTGCGATGTTTTAAAGACACTGATGAATGAAGAACTTGTGAGCAATGGTGAAAGACACTGAAGAATTTGTGAGCAATATTTTAGAGACACTGATGAATGAAGAACTTGTGAGCGATGGTGAATGACACTGAAGAATTTGTGAGCGATGTTTAAAGACACTGATGAATGAAGAACTTGTGAGCGATGGTGAATGACACTGAAGAATTTGTGAGCGATGTTTAAAGACACTGATGAATGAAGAACTTGTGAGCGATGGTGAATGACACTGAAGAATTTGTGAGCGATGTTTAAGGACACAGAATGCTGGAAACACTAAAATTGGTTCGGTCCGCAGGCAATGCTGAATCCAGGGAGTGCTGGCAACTGCACTGCAGAGGAACACACTAGTTGCTTGGATCACTGGAGACTGTGCTGCAGGAAGGCACCCTGAATGCTAGAAGCACTGGAGTATAGCTGCTGGGAAACACACTGCGTACGGGAGCTCTGGCATCCACTTCAGAAAAGAGACGATACTCAGGCGCCGAGGCTCTGCCCGGCGCCTGGTTTTGAATCTCCCGCCTCTACTGGATTGGTGAAGCGGGTTAATGACGTCACCCGCTCCCCGCCCACGTGACGCCGGCTGTCATGGCAGCGCCCACGCTCCGGGGAACCGCCGGGAGCCGCGCCAGCCAGACACCGGGACCCGAGGACCGCCGGAGGTGAGGACCGCCAAACGGACCAGCAGCCACGCAGGGGTAAGCGCGGCGGCCGCTGCCCCTGGCGTGTGACAATGTCTACAATACTGCTGCCAATCTTCGAGTGCGATATGCCTCTAGTGAAAGAAATGTATATGAGGTGCCACATTTGAGTTGAATCAGTATATTTGTGGATTTTTGGAGAGTTATATGTGTATATGGGAGGAGTAGAATTGAATTTAAATATATATGTAACTGTATTTTAAGAAGAGTAATGCACATTAATCAGAGTAAGCCACTGTTTAGGTAAAATTAATGATACTCTAAAAATGAGGCTTGAATACACATTACTCTAACATATTAAAGATGGCAACTGCACAGACACAGATGAGAATGAGGCTTGGAGAGCAGGCGGTATGCGCATGCATGCTCTGCATATGAGGAGAATAAAGGGAGCAGCGGCAGTGGAGTGAAGGATACTGACTGAGGAAGCTGCTGACAGATGATTCAGGCGGGGAAACACATTTTTTATCTGAAATACACCAGCTGGTCAACTATTGCAGAGAGCACAATCCGGGTAATCTCCGAGAGACTTCAACCCACAGATATGGCTACTTAAAAAGGATTCAGTTCCAGAGCCGGGAGTACAGAAGTTGCATTAGCCAGAGGAAGATCGCGGTAAACTATCTCTAACCAGTGTCGGACTGGGGCATGTGGGGCCCACCGGGAAAATGCAGTGATAGGGGCCCAAGTTAGGGGTGTGGCCAGTCTGCGAGGGTGTGTGTCCTGCCACCTCATTGGTTTGACTAACCATAACAGAGGGCAACTTTTGGGCCCCTTCATAAATATATACAGTAAATTCAGCTGCTGCATGCATGATAATGTACCAGATTAATAACAGATTAATAACAGCAATGCACTGTAGAAAATACACCATAGTCCAGTATAAGGTAACATATGTATAATGTATAATTCAACTGCACAGTCTGGAACTTGATCCGTAGAGCAGGGGGTGGGCTCCCAGGCAGTGGGGCCCACCGGTGGTTTCCCCTGTACCCCTGTGGGCCAGTCCAAGCCTGTCTCTAACCCCCATGACATGGCCATGTTCTAAACATCTAATACATAAATAAGCTTATAACCGCTAATAAACAGCTAAAGCTTCTAATCCTTTACACTTTTGCATAAGACTTTCTGCTAGTATTTTCTGAATGGAATTATAAACTTTTGGGCCCTACACACTGGGCGATAATACTGAAAGATATGAACAATCTCGTTCATTAATGAACGAGATACCAGTCATATCTTTCAGTGAGGAGGCACCAGCATTGAATGATTCGCTGCCCTGTACTCATTCATCACTGGTGCCCCATCGCTTGTGCATGCAGGCCAATATGGACGATCTCGTCCATATTTGCCTGCACTGCTATGGAGCCGGGTGATGGGGGGAGTGAAGAAACTTCACTGCCCCCCCGCCACCGGGTCGCCCATCGGCCGTATCCACCGTCAAGCAGCTCGGCTGTGGATCGCAAAGTGTGTAGGACCCATAACACCTGTTTTAAGAATTGGATACAAAGTTACTAACTCTGTGTGCTTCTGCATGAAAGCTACATTGTTGCCCTAAATGAAAAGTAACAGCTGAGAGCTCTCTATATGAAAAGGTTATAATCTGTATAGCACTATATATTTTGTTTTATGCATGTAGGGTGTTTTTTTCTGTGCACGGGAAAACAATGTACTGTATGTGTAAATCATTAGCAGACTATGCATAAATATGTGTTAGAAATACTTAGTAAATAGAAGAGAATTGTGGGGTGTCATATAGGGATTAATATATTAGTAATTTTGACCAACTGGTAGGTATTGAGAAAGTGTTCCTTTCTTTTATTACTTTTATTGCTATTCTACATAAAAATAAATTAAAATAAATAGAAAATAAGAGTAAATAAAGAATTATTTTTTAATTATTATTTGCCAGCGCTTTTTTTTTTGTAATACTATTACAGTATACCTGTATGTACCAAATGGAGTGCATGCTGATTACATGTACTTCTTTAACAACAGATATGAGGGGTGTGCAATAAGTTTCCGGATACTCAAAAAGTATTTTACAGTATTTACAAACAAAGTGAATATTAATTTTTTTCAAAGTATTTGCCAGAGGAGTCTATGCAAAGTTGTATGCACTCAAACCACAAGGTGAATCAGCTGGACCTGGATCAGCCATAAGCAGGTATGTTTACTACGTGCTGGATGAAGGCCTCCACTGCAGCTTCCGGGAGCTCAAAAGTAATCCCACACATCTTCCACTTTATCTGTGGGAAGAAGTTGCAGGGGGCAAGGTATGGACTGTAGAACATATTACCAAGCTCCTGGATGTGTTCATTAGCCAGAAAATCCACAACTTTCTTGGACTTGTGGGCAGGTGCATTGATGTGATGGAGAAGGGCATAAGTTCTTGGATGGTTGGTGTACCAGTCCCCAGTGACACGAGTGGTACTGTAGATACATTACCAGTCTTTGCCACAAAAAACAGCCACCATCTGTTTGGCCACGCTGCGCTCATGTTGGATCTTCTGTGGGGAGTGTTGCAGGGTGTACGGTCATCTCAGTTTCGCGGAGGTGAGTCTGGTGTCCCCCCTTAAAAAAAGGAAAACAAATACAGTGTGTGTGAATCACATGACTTACTTAACTATATAGATAGCACTCTCTGACATTCTACAGGGTCCGGAGCCCACAGTGAAATGGCAGGGCTCCATCTATGCTGTGTGACAGTGTGCGGTGGGTCATGGTCTGCCTCATGAGATTCAGCCATCTGCAGCATGCAGAATCAGTGGTCCCATCTAACAGTCCAGAAGCAGCAGCGGGTGCACCATTGCTTGCTGCAGTGCAGGCTGAGCGGTACTAGACGGGAGCTGTCTTGTCCCCTATTGGAGGTGTTAGGTCTCCATGGATAGGACAAATTATCTATAAGGCAGCAGCAGCAGCAGCAGCAGGGCTATGTTGGAAGAGCAGTCACAATTGGAGCCTGCTGTGAACCACACAAGAGGTGCTGTACATGTAGGTGCCCAATTCAGGGCTTGGAGTCCGGAGGCAGGCACATCAATTGCCTCTGGGAGTTACGCCCCTGGTCTGTTTTTTGGAATTGGGGTCCTGCAGTCTACAATGATGATCTCACAGAGTTTATTCGACCACCATCAAACCTGGCCAGCATGTTGTGACACTGAGTCAGAAAATCCTCCTTCTGCTCTTGAGTTAGCTGAATGTGCACACAGCATAGAAAAAACTTGCTCAGGCAAAGCTTTTGTGGAGTATCAAGCAGATGGAGCCTGATGAGATGCCTCCTTCTCTAATTAAGCCATGAACATCCTGGGGTCCACCTTAACTATGGCAAGCATGACAGCAACATTGTCTTCAGTGATAGTCTTTCAGGGACTACCTCCCGCACTGAAATTCTACAAACCACTCAAACACTGTGGAACAGGGGAATGCTTCCTCCCCAAAAGCAGATCACAGTGGGTCAAAACTCTCCTGCTGTCGTAGACCACTTTTGTAGTTTGGCCTCTGTTGAGCTCCATAACGAGTTTGTCAAGGAAGTGAGCATGCTGACTTCTTCAGTGTGCAGTGCTTCTTATGTGCCTTGTATTTCACAAGAACTTTAGTCAGAAGTTACAGTTCTCAACCAGACATTCAGATTGTGTCTACCTATGCACTGCACCTGTGGCAACTTACTGCCATCCCTCGTACAGGGGTATATAAAATGACCTGCTAATTGCAGACAACCACTAAAGTTAAAGTAGCAAAACTTTAAAAGGTAAACCAAGGCTGTTTTTGACATTTTAATTAATGCCACTTTCACTGTAACAGCTACAGATGTATCCTCATACACCTGTCTTTACACCATATTGCACAAGACGCTTGGCATGACTGAGATGCTGCAACATGAGTAGCATAGCAAATATTTTTTCACTAAATTCACTTAAAGTTGCATCGATGCAGGTTCCAAAGTTGCTTACCAGAAATGCTAGGTTGTGAATTTTGTAGCAAAGTAACAATCCAGTGGCAGGCTGGGCAGGGGGAAGGATGCCATGTGCCCCCAGGGTTGCACCATCAGCTAGTGTCCTGGGCTGTCTGCTCAACAGAGCCTGGGTGGTATAGTAGGTGATGCAGCCTCAATTCGACAGTCACTGTTGGCATTCCTGGCACACGTAACAACAGTGTCCCTACAGGGGTATGGGATGCCTGTAGGTCAGAGTTTTACAAACTCTGCACTGGCCATGCACTGCTTAAGTCATAACTAAAGTGTGCGCCCATTATCACAGAGGACTGCCGTCTGCGCTTACAGCCCCGCTCCACCTGGAGGCATCATGAGGGCGGGTGAGCACATTGGTAGGCCCGCAGAGCTGGCAGTAGGCATAGGGAAATTAGGCAAATGCCTAGGGCATTTCCTGGAAATCACTGTAACGTAGCATTTCATATGTAGATACAGCCGCAGTCACACACAGAATATAGGCATGCCACATATCATTTTAATCAGCAGAAGCTGCTTGTGCATCGTAGTCCCATAGCAATGCAAATAAGATGCATTTTCCACAAAAAATGTGCCCGATATCAGCAGAGCTGGCCTAGAGCTGCCAGCTGACTCACGTCAGGGTTCTCCTGCTGCATGGTGTATTGAGGCAAGATGCATAAGGACACATCTGTATCCAAGCAGAGGCAGAGGTCACAGTGTTAGTGGCCGTGTGAGTGCTGTGTACCAGTTGTTTGGTTGGTTGATTGGTTGTGCAATAGTGTTCGGCATATGTTGAAGGGGCATTATGTGTGTCATGTGTATAAATGCATTAATAATGTGCAGCATATGTGTAAGGGACATTATGTGTATCATTATGTATATAAGGGCATTAATAATGTGTGGCATATGTGTAAGGGACATTATGTGTGTCATTATGTGTAGAAGGGCATTAATAATGTGCAGCATACTGTATGTGTAAGGGACATTATATATATAAGGGCATTAATAAAGGTTGGCATAATGTGTAAGGTGCCATATGTTTATGAGGAAATTAAGAATGTGTGTCATATGGGGCGTGGTCTGGATGGTGAGGAGTGCAGACGTGCTTCTGCCTGGCTCCTCTACCCACCGCTATTAAAGCTTTCTTTTCAGGGTCAACACCCTCAGTGGACACCCTCCGGGGGCTCCCCTTCCCCCCCTGTAACATACCTGTGCCCAGCAGAGTTAGCCGTGGAGCCGGGGAGCAGTTTGCTCTGTTCCTGCAGGTTGCGGCCTACGCACCTCCGGAAGCCGGGGCCTCGAGTACATTCTGCACCCGAGTTTGGAGCTCCATAGCGGGATCGCGGCACAGGGAAGCGGCGCGGACCCCCCCCCGCGGCGCAGACACCAACGGCAGGCTTCCCCAGTCCCCCAGAGAGGTCACCCACCGTATACAGCAAGCAGAGGAGGCATCTGGCAGTGGGGGACAGCAGGGAGACAGGTGCCCAGGAGACGCGGCGGCCATCTTGGATTCTCTGGAGGAACAGGATCATCAGAGGTAGTGTGCCTGTGTGCTGTGGGGGACTCTGACCTGGGGCTGCATTGAGTCTGGTGGCCCTCTGGTACAATCTTGACTGTGTTCCCACTCTGGGGCCTCTGTGGAGAGATCTGGGCAATACCCTTTCCTGTGGTGCTTTCAAATTTCTCTCAGCAGTGTCTTCTTCTACTACAGCTGCCCCATCTTGTGGCCACTGGGTGTAAATACATGCACTTCTCCCACAGTGTACTCAATACATAATACATATTATTCTACAGTCTTCATAGGAACGCAGCTATCCCAGCACCGGCCGTGACTATCGGATGCGATGTCCCCTTGGTGGATTGATCACGCTATTATGATGTGACTGCTCTGAGACAATTCTGCCTCCACCCGACTACTTCTTTGACATGACATGACAACTCAACCTTCATGTGGATCCTTCTCTGATTTATATTACTAACGTCTCCCCTAACTTCAGTCCCGTTATTTGTGTCGGTCAGCTTTATGATGCCTCCCAAGAAATATAAGGCCGCTAAATCTGTTTCCCAAGTGGCGTTCTTTAAACCTTCTCCTCAAACCACTAAATCAAAAGATGTATGGAGTAGTTCCTCTAAGTCTGTTGTACCTGTGTCCTCGCCGCTTCGAGATGCGTCTGCCCCTATCACTGTTACCACACACACCAGCTCTATCAAGGACAGTGACTCACTTACGGTGGGCGCTATGAAGCGTCTACTAATGCAATTTAAGGATAAAGTTGTGGCTGAATTCAGAGCGACTGTGAAGGAATGCCAGAGATCTATTGATGAGATTGGTGGCTGCACCGATCACCTAGAAACAAAAATGGGTGAAATAGTGTCGTCGCATAATGACCTAATCTCCTCCCATGAACTGCTTCAAACCAAGGTAACGGCACTCAAGGACAAGCTCTCTGAACTAGAGGACAGATCGAGACGAAACAATATAAAGCTGCGAGGTGTTCCGGAGGCTGTCGCCAATAGCGCTTTAAACGATTTTGCAGTTGACCTCTTCAGCAAACCCCTTCCCTCATACCGCTCGGCGGACTTTCTGATTGATCGCATCCATAGGCTCCCCAAAGCCAGGAACGCCCCTGATGGGGTCCCCCGAGACGTTCTTATGAGGGTACATTATTTCCACGTGAAGGAGGCAATTTTGAAAGCTGCTAGACCCTCGGATACTGCTTCTGAGGCTTTGGGCTCACTACAGATATTCGGAGACCTGTCCCCTGCTACTCTAGCGAAAAGGCGCTCTCTTTACCCCATCACGTCAGTGCTACGCAGAGAGAACATTCTATACAGATGGGGATTTCCTACAAAGTTGCTTATTTCTCGAGAAGGTTCTACTGTCGTTATAACAAATGTCGAGGAGGGGAAAAAGATCCTCGCGTCATGGAACTCTGCAAGCTCATCTACACACACCTCTCCCGAACGGGGCCTTCAGCGGGACTGGGCCTCGTCGGCTGCTGAGCTCTGAGTATTATTTGTTCCACTACACTTGCATTGTTTTTGTATCTTTCTAATCATTTTGTTATGTCATGTTTCATATTTTACACCAGTTCCTTGGCAGTTGCTTATTACGGGTGTCTATGTAAGGCCGATTTGAATGCTATTAGACTGTTCTTCAGGTGATGCCTCGACACCGTTGGTTTACTGTTTGTTTTCTGCTTCTGTTGCTCTGTCTACCGCCCACGTCTCTTTGGTAGCTGGGTATTTTACCCTAGAATACTTATTTTCTTTTTTTTTAGTCCCAGAGGCTGGCGGTGCGGGGGACCAGAGATAGAGGTCCGAGGAACTGCATCTTGTTGAATTTTAGTTCGGGTGTGGGCCGATTAACCACTACCCCCCACAGACTAATTCTGAGTCGCCATGGTTAGGCGTCCAACCATGCCCCCAAGAGGGGTTAATGTTATGTTTCCTTTAACTGTTATTCTCCTTTTTCTTATCCTTTCTTTCCCTTTTCCTCTCCTTCTGTCCGGAAATTGTTGCTCATACTTTCTACATGCCAGCTGGTTGATGGTAACTATGCAATCTTCGTTTCCTGTGCAGTATGGTTAACATTGTTTCTATAAATGCAAAGGGTCTTAACTCCCCACATAAGAGGAAGTTAGCATTAAATTATTTTCATAAAATTAAAGCTCAAATCATAGCCGTCCAAGAGACACATTTTATTAAATCAGCCCCTCCACGGTTTACTAATGTGAGATTTCCCCATTGCTATTTGGCGAATGGACCAGCGAAGAAAGCGGGGGTGGCAATCTTAATGTCTCAACATTGCGCTTTTTCCCTCACGTCACAATACTGCGACCCGGAGGGGAGATTTATGATTTTAGTGGGTACTCTTGAAAATAAAGAGGTGACGATAGTTTCCTGCTATGCCCTGAACACCAAACAACTAGCATTTTGTAGGAAACTCTGTGCTAAGGTACAACAACTGGCCAAGGGCGCTTTACTTCTCATGGGGGACTTTAATTTGACCCTTGACCCTTTGGTTGATAACTCTGGCAAGCGGACCTCACTCTCCAGTCAGCTCCATAGGAATGCGAAGGGCTTCCGCCAGATATTGGCGGAAAATGATCTTTTAGACCTATGGCGCGTTAAACACCCAATGGACAGGGACTACACATTTTATTCTCCAGTACATGCCTCTTATTCCAGAATAGACCTTGCTTTAGCGGATAAATGGACTCTACAGTCCATCCGTAAAATTTCCATTCTCCCCATGTCCTGGTCGGATCACTCCCCACTATTCATCGAATGGGATATTGGTAATAGAAAGACTACCCCGGCCCCCTGGCGCTTAGGTAAACAAAGTCTCCTTCAGCCGGAGACTAAGCAGGCTATTCAAACCACTATGGATTATTACCTCTCTGAGAACTCTCCTCGGGAGACATCCATTTTTACATTCTGGTGTGCCCTCAAAGCAGTAACACGAGGGACAGCGATTCAAACAGCGGCTAAACTTAAAAGGGAATATCGTAAAAAATGTGAACAAGCTGATCTTGCAGTCGCTTCCCTGGAGAGTGCTCACAAGACACACCCACATGATAAAACCCTCCTTAGATCATTGCAGGAAGCCAGAGAGGCAGTAAACGTTTTCTATTTAGCGGAAGTCCAACGCAACCTACATAGACTGAATCAAAAATTCTATGTTTATGGTAACCGGGCTGGTAGACTGCTGGCAAGGAAGCTGAGAGGCAGGAAAGCTAAAGAAAAAAATTCACATTATCCACTCGGATAGGGGTAAAAGAGTCTATGATCCTGACGAAATTGCAAAAGTTTTTGCATCTTACTACGCCAAACTATATAACTTGAAGGAGGATTCCTCCACTTTTCAACCTACAGGCACGGATGTTCAGAATTTTCTGGACAAATTTCCTCTCCCTTCGCTGTCACCGGAGTCTTGTAGCTCTCTTAGTGTGCCTTGGACTTTAGCAGAAGTCGAAAAAGCTATTGACTCCCTCCCAGCAGAAAAGGCCCCGGGACCCGATGGTTATCCTTCTGGTTTCTATAAATCCTTTAAGGAGAGTTTGGCTCCGGTGCTCCTATCAGTGTTTAATGAAGCCACAGAAGTTGGGCGCTTCCCCAAAGAAATGCTGGAAGCTCAGATCGTCACCATCCCCAAACCGGGGAAAACTCCCACCTCAGTCCAAAATTTTAGACCAATTGCTCTATTAAATACGGATTTAAAACTCTATGCCAAATTAATTGCCAACCGTATCAGTCCCCTCCTCCCCTCTCTGATCAACCCTGATCAAGTAGGCTTCGTCTTAAACAGACAGGCCCCAGATAATACGCGAAGGGTGATTATTGTCATTGAACATTCTGCCTGTAGAAAAGAACCCCTCCTAGTTTTGTCTCTGGATGCCGAAAAGGTGTTCGATAGGTTAAACTGGGACTTTATGAGATTGACTCTGGCCAAATTTGGATTCTCTGGTAGGATCTTAGACTCTATCCTGGCTCTCTATTCCACGCCCTGTGCGAGGGTCTTTGTTAATGGATACCTCTCTTCATCTTTTAATATCTCTAATGGCACTCGTCAGGGCTGCCCGTTATCTCCTATTATTTTTGCGTTGGCGATAGAACCCCTGGCTGCTTGCATTAGATCCTGGGAATCAATTAGTGGCCCTGTTATAGGGGGTATTTCCCACAAAATCAGCTTATTTGCGGACGATATTTTGTTATGTCTTTCTGATCCTAAGACTTCCTTGCCAGTTCTACATGCCGTTCTTCAAGACTATTCGGATGTTTCCTATTACAAATTAAATACTAATAAAACTGAGGCCCTCCCACTCAATATATCTCCGACTGTGGTCTCTCAGTTGAAGGAATCGTACAAATATGCCTGGAAATCCTGCTCCTTGAGATATCTGGGGATTAATTTGTCCAGTGAAGATAATTTAATTGAATGTAATTATGCCCCGTTATTAAAAGCCTTTACGGAGCTGACTGGGGAGTGGATGCTGCAGGAGGTGTCTTGGCTGGGTAGGATTGCTGCTGCCAAGATGGTCTTATTGCCGAAATTAATGTATCTGTTTCGCGCCATACCAAGACCCCTTCCCAGACTCTTCTATAATAAATTTAACCAGGTCCTGATTAGATACGTGTGGAGAGGCTCTAGGCCAAAAATTGCTAAAAAGATTCTTATTCTGCCCAAACAATCCGGTGGGGTAGCTTTCCCGGACATAGAAAAGTACCATGCTGCTTGTCTGTTAAGTCAGTCCAGGGACTGGTTTGACACCTCGAGCATGAAACCGTGGGTCACTCTGGAAGCTTCTTATTTGAATACTGCTACTCTTTCTGATTTGTTTTGGTTGCCACCCTCTGCTGCCCAAAGTAGGTCCGGATCTTGCAAGACTATTAAAACAACCCTAGATTCATGGCATAAACTAGTGTCCTCTTCGGAAGAGATTAAATTGCCGTCTCCCTGTCTGTCGATATCTGCTCTTATGTCCTTGATTCCTAATATTACCCTGGAAGAATGGATTCGGAGGGGCCTCTCCACGGTAGGCGATTTTTTTATAGGTGACGTCTTGATGTCCTTTTCTCAAATACAAGAGAGATTTGGGATTCGGACTCAAGACTTTTTCAAATATTTGCAGGTGAGAAGCTGGTTACACTCACAGGCTTTACATCTTCACAAACCTTCTTTTCCGGCTTACATTAAAAGCCGTCTGGAGACATCCTCACATAAAGGTGGGATTACGTGGTGGTATCATTTTCAATTGACTAACCGCACACAATCTAAATTCAAAGCTCAGATTTTATGGGAAAGAGATTTGAATAGATCCTTTACTGATGCAGACTGGGACAGTATATTTAGGTCTTGTTTTAAAGTTTCCAAATGTATTAACCACTCTGAAATGTTCTTCAAGCTTATACAGAGGGCCTACTTCACCCCTGAAAGACAAAATAGGATCTGGCCTTCCCAATCTAAATTATGCTGGCGGAAATGTGGCTCAACGGGGGATATCTTTCATATTTTCTGGGCGTGCCCACTTATACAACCACTCTGGAGAGAAGTTTTCAATATGATTAGCATGATTTTAGGATTCACTATCCCCCTGGACCCAGCTTTAGCATTATTGCATTTGTTCGTAGACCACCTTTCTACAGGCGATCGCTACGTCTTGGGGCATATTTTGATAGCCACTAAAGCTGCTATAGCCCAATTGTGGAAATCTGAGAATCTTCCCTCTTTAGCGTTTATTCAAAATAAGATTCACAAACATTTTATTTTTGAAACAGCGGAAGCTAAATACTCTTCCTCAGCTAATTCTATTCACCTGAAATGGTTAGGTTGGTCCGACTATAGGGGGAGAGAAGGCAGGCTAACCGTCTATAGCTCTCCAATTGCTTTATCTGTGCTTCACCCCACCTAGATTGACCTCTATAAGAATGTTGTGATATCAGACGTTTCTTAGTTAGTTATTTATTTATTTATTTATTTATTTTTTCTTGGTGTTTGTTTGTGTTAAGCCTCTTTTTTGTGTTTCTTCTTTTTGATTCTGAAAGCCTAATGTAACCAACTGTATATCCATTCAACTGTGCGTTACAAGTGCTTTGATTATGGTAACCATTCCGGACTTCCCCCATGTTCCCCTTTTCTCTTTTTTCTGTTCCCCATTTCTGTGTGAAAAATCTTCAATAAAAATTCTAATGTTTAAAAAAAGAATGTGTGTCATATGTGTAAGGGGCATTACTGTGTGGTATTATGTGTATTAAAGGCATTACTAATGTGAGGCATTATGTGTATAAGGTGCTCTACTGTGTGGTGAAACATGGAAAGGGCACTGCTGTGTGGTCTAATGTGGATAAAGAGCAATATGATGTGGTGTAATGTGAATAAGGAGCAATTCAGTGTGATGTAATGTGAATAAGGGGCACTACTGTGAGGAGTAATGTATATAAGGTAAAATGGTACTACTGTGTGATGTAATGTGAATAAGGAACACTATCGCATGATAAAATGTGAATAAAGTTGCACTACTGTGTGGTGTCATTTGAATTCAGGGTACTATTGTGTGGCATGCCCCTTCCCAGCAAGAACACGTCTCTTTTTAGGCTGTGCGCTGAATGTGCGCACTGTTGCTATTTAAAATATAGGGGGTAGGAGCACCAAAATTAGGACTGTTATGGGTAAGGGGTGATGGTGCTGGGAAAGGGGTGCAGGGTCAGAGGTGGAACTAGCAGCGATGCTAGGGGGCACCAGCCAAAATCTTGCCTAGTGCATCATATTGGTTAGAGCTGACTCTGAAGGCACAGCAGAGGGAGGGGGCACCGTCGGCCAGTGCACTGGGCAGTATGCCCACCAGGGTGTGTGATGCTAGTCATATCACCCTCACCCTAAAACTGCATCGCTCACATCCAATAAGGCATGGGAGGAGTATTACTACTTGCTAGCAGTGCACCTCCCAAACTCCGCCTCCCCTACCAGATCTAGTCACTGACTGGCCTTTCACTGGGTACATGGGGTGCATGATTGAGGAGATCGCATCACGCATTCTTTCTCTATCCAGCCTTGCCTTTCTGTGAAGGGAAGCAACGCATTGATGATCCACATCACCACCTATGGGAAAAGGAGAACATTGGCTGTGATCATGATAATAAGGCTGTGACAGCTGCAGTTGCTTCCAGGCACTGGCTCTGCTCCGACATAACAACTTGTATCATTGTAAACTAAGGAGTGTGTGTTTCATCCTCTTTTGTGTGTCTTTACATTTGTGATGTCAGGCTCTCCCTTGGTGTGTGTGTGTGGTGCCAGCATGCTCCCTGGTGTGTGGTGCCAGCCTCCTCCTGGTGTGTGTGGGTGGTGCCAGCCTCTCCCCTGGTCTGTATATGGTGCCAACTTTCCCCCTTGTGTGTTTGTGTGTGTGTGTGGTGCCAGCCTGCTCCCTGGTGTGTGTGGTGCCAGCCACCCCTGTGGTGTATGTGAGTATGTGGCATCAGCCTCCTGCCCTGTGTGTGGTGCCAACCTTCCTCCTGGTGTGTTTGTGGTGCCAGCTTCACCCCTGGTGTGTTTGTGTGTGGTGCCAGGATTCCCTGGTGTGTCTTCATCTAGTGCCAGCCTCCTCCTGGTGTGTCTATGTTGTGCCAGCCTCCACCCTGGTGTGTGTGTGTGTGTGTGTGTGTGTGTGTGTGTGTGTGTGTGTGTGTGTGTGTGTGTGGTGTCAGCCTGTCCCTGGTGTATGTGTGTGTCTGTGTGTGGTGTCAGCTTTACTGATGGTGTGTGTGTATGGTGACAGCCCTCTTCCCCCAAAGATGTAACTACCTTGGTGAGTAACGGGCCCATCGGTCTACCTGACACTGATCAGATCATCACTATTGATGATCTGTACCAACATCAGCTGTCAGACTAATGGCTGTCAGCAGCTGTAGCATTACTACCCATTCAATTGCGGGGAGCAGTGCCGATAACCTCACGATCAGTACATCACTGGCCAGCCCTCTCCTCTGCCCCAGTCTGCTCCGCGGCCTACCTCTTCCCCTATATTCCCATCAGTGGTGGCATAATGTGTATAATGAACACCACTGCTGTGTGGTATTATGGCCACCACTACTCTATGCTGTAGCATGTATATTGGGTATCTACTACTATGTGGTGTAATGTGTATTTTGGGCACTATTAATAGTGTGGCATGTAAATTTTGGCCACTGTGCAGCATAATATGAATTGGGGGCATTTTTTTACAGTACATATAATGTAACATGGATCCGACTTTTTCAATGCATTTTATGTGAATCATGGAGGACACTAACATAACATACGTAAACTCATAATATTACCTACAGTAAGTGAATTTGCGTGACTCCATGCAGATCATTAAAAATCTTAGATTTTCAGAAATATCGAATTTACGGAAACCACTGAATCAGACCCTATACATATACACACACAACAAGCCTTTGGGGGGAGATGTACAAGGTGATGTGTCAAATGCGCTATAACCAGTGCTATTTCACACCTCGATATATATGAAAGCACATAACATAGAGAAAAACACTTTTCTCCATGGTATCTGTAAACATCAAACAATTTCGCTGTCATTATACTAATGTATGGTGATGGAAATCATGCAGGTGTAAAAAAAATTTCTCACATATCAGTAGGCTTATCTGCTGGTATGTGTACTAAGCAGTGCCGGTGTCCATTCTGGTCTGTCTCTGGACTTGCCACCCAAAAGTTGTCAGTCAGCCCCTGGAACAACTTATGTATAAACTCGCTGATTCAGCATAATGGAACTTGGTGGGAACGCTACCACTCATACAGTATTGTAAACTTCTATAAAGAGAATCATGACATTGGGGTCTATTCATGAAGCAATGAAAAGTGTGGAGAAGTGAGCTAGTGGAGAAGTTTTCCCATGGCAATTGATCAGCTGCTACATATAATTTTACAGAATGTACTTTATGAATGTTACCTCAACACTGGCTCACTTCACTCTTTTAGTGATTCATGAATAGACCCCTTAGGGGTCTATTTACTAAGCCTTGGATGCAGATAAGTGGATAGAGATAAAGTACCAGCCAATCAGCTCCTAACTGCCATCTCACAGGCTGATAGGTGCTGGTTGGCTGGTTCTTTATCACCTTGAAAAAGACCTGATTTTAGGTTGAAACGTGTTGGTGTTGGACTGCTAGTGCTGCCTGGGACCAGAAGATGGTACAGCTTAGTAGGGGGAGCTTCTGTTAAATCAAATCCCCTATATACTTTGTTGTGTGCTTTCCATAGAAGGTCCTATTTGGTACGCATGTTTTTTGGCATTCTGATATAGCTTTGAAACATTAAAATTTGTTGGTATACACTATGGTCTCTCCACCTTTTATGTTTTACATAAACTTACCCAAAAGAGGCTGATAACAACAAAGGTGGACTAATGACAGGGTGAATACTGCTTCTGATCTGAAGGAATCCAGAGAGTGTTATTTCGGAAATAAAAAGGAGACTACTGATTGCTTGGTTTAAGAATACCGAACAGGTTTTGTTCTATTGGAACTAACAACTTTCTACCATTTGACTTTATGTTTTGGACATATATGATCTAGACTTTAAGATACCTTTAGAAAAATGCGCAGGACGCTATTTTCTTTTTTTGGTTCTTTATCTCCGTCCACTTTATTTCCATCCAAGGCTTAGTAAATAGACCACTTAGTCACACATAGATGCACAAGAACCGCAAGCTACTATGTGGAATTAAGCATATACATGATAATGAACTTGCAACAGGAAATTTAATTACAGTACACTGTTCCCAAGCACTTGTTTTATTAAGGTGTAATGAACAACATACTTGCAAAATATAGCAAATGTATAAATGACAGGTCAATAATCAGGAAGAAATATTGAAAATGTATTTGCAGCTTGTTACTGATGCCAGAATAGATGTCAAACATGATATGCATTATGTATGGAAGACTAAAATCCTATTTGATTGTTAGGGGTCATAATCCAGACACCTTGTAACTAATTGTTCCCAACTGAATGTGCGCTGACCCTGTCTTTTCTTTGACAGTTGCTTATGTCACTTGAGCTATATCAATTTGTAGTAAGGAAAAGCAATGCACAAATAAAAACATAAATAAATTATTATTGATGTAAAAAAAACTGCACCACAATTATTAGTTTTAATCTTCTTAAACTTTGTTGTTTCAATCTGTTTGATCTACTCAATGGTAGTGAAAATAATGTACTTTGCAAAACAGTTACAGCAATACAGATAAGGGCATAGCTACCATAGGTGCAGGGAGTGCAGCTACCATGGGGCCCAGAGCAGAGAGGGACCAACCTTTCCTATCAAAGTAGGGGCTGTCGAAGTCAAAAATATTACATACAGAAAACATACAAAATCCAAACAGATGGGTCTCTTTGCATTTGCATTCACACAGTATGCACAGGCTATATGGTAGCCTACGCACTCACACAGACGGCGTACAAAGATATATTTAACAGATATTTCCTACAGCACATACATTAAACATATCAAGCACCAGACATTGTAATGTATTTACATAAGAGTTATAACATCAGATATATATGTATTATTGGAATGGAACAAGATAAACATGCTTGGTGTCAAAATAATCAGGAGAATGTGTGGATTAATTTGATATCTGTGGTTAGATTGTAGCACATTGCAAGGATTACTTATGATTAAATGTAAGAATTTGAATCCACAATTCTAATGAGAGCAAAGGAAAGCATGTGGGCAGGATCTCAGTGGCCAACCCCTATGATGTCATCTTCGAGGCTGGACGTTGCTTGCATATGAACTGACCAATGAAACATCATGAATGAGAGACCTCCCTCTCCTGTACCAATGGAAGGAGCCTGAAACCAACAACCTGTTAACTCTGTTTTGATATAGTCAGTTTCTAGGACTTAGAGGGTTAGTTGCTGTTGTATGGAATGGAGTGTGCATTGAGAGACAGGGTAATGTATGCTGGCTGTAATGGATTCTTTTGTAACTATCTGCTTCTTGTGTAATTATAACATTATAACTGAATGATATATACTGTACATGTGATATATTGTATACATATCCTTTTAATATCAAATATATACATCACTGAGCATTGGAACTCAGACAATGTGTGCGAGTGCTTGTTTTCTCTTAAGGGCTGTAGTGTTTGCGACGTACAGCGCACTTTTATCATATATGGTAATAAGATGCGCCTTGCGTCCGCAACATATATTAATGCTGCCATTTTAAATATTTATTAGAAATAATCTGAACTTCTCCGGGCCCTTACAAACTTTTGCCCTGGGGCCTACAATATATCTAGTTATGCCAGTGGACCTGATCATTTTAATGTGGCATAAAATGAACCTGAGGGGATTATAATGTTGCATAATATGAACTGGGAGCACTGTAACGTGGCACAATATGAGGTGGAGGAACTATAGTGTGGTATAATATGAACGGGGGGTGAGGGTAGAGGGAAGGGAGCATTGCAATCTGTCATGATGTGAACTGGGTGTGATACCCCATAAGAACCTTATATATGGATTTAAAATGCCGCCTCATTTCCTGGATACTTCAGGTACAGCAAGGGTTAACTTTTTCCTCAGCTTTTTCCTGCCCTTAAAATGTAACTGTTAATCTCGTGAGTCGACTATCCTGAATAGTAGTGGAGTACTCCCAATTCTTTCTACCATCTAGTGTCTAAAGCCAACCAGCTGCAACATCAAAGAGACCCTACATTTACACAATTTGCTTTCATGTGCACCACCTCTACAGCATACAGGGGACAATGGGTTGAGAAATGTGATTTGGTATTTACTGTGCAGTTATTTGTATTTTGATCAATATTGCAATGTGGGATTCCATTTTATGTTTGCAGGTAACATGTTAGAATATGTTTCTGAAGCATCTTCTTGGGGTTCATATAACAAGTGTATACTCAGGCTGTACGGTAATTGTTTACCAAACTTGGATCCTGTTGATGTACAGTTATAACCTTTTAATAGCTCAGATTGATCTCAGGAACCCTCCTCCTGAATAAACGAGAAGTGTTTGAAATAATTTTTGTCATTCTCATCCTATTGTGTTATCCTTCTTACATCTCTGCAAGTTCAAAACAGGATTGTGTGAGAGAAGTGAACTGAAAAAAGACGCTTTGATAGGTAAGAAGCTGAGTCAGTGGCGTAACTACAAAGGGTGCAGGGCATGCAGCTGCTAAGGGGACTGGTTGCTTGGGGGGCCCAAAGGCCCAGCAAGCAATCCCACTGCACCTTTTGGAATTATTATTTATTTTTATATTTAGTAGTGCGCCACCACCTCCCAGTTCAATTCACAAGTTCCTGGTAGGAGGTAAGTTGGCAGAGAAGGAAAGCTGTCCTTAGTGTATCCCTGAACCTCCTTGTTGGTCACAAGAAAGACTTGCGAGTTAATGATGTCATCATCTCGCAAATCCAGGAGGACCAGAAACATGTTTGCATGGCTGATGGAGCCTGAAGGTATCAGCGCGAGGAGCCTGGAGGCACTGCAGTGGCTGATAGAGAGACTGGTATGGCTGATGGAGGGATAGGTGTGGCTGACGGAGCCCAGTTAGTGGATCAGAGAGTAAGCAGTCCCGCTGATGGTGATCCGCCCAATATGTGGCTTGGGCAGGCTGTCCTCTTGTGGGTGAAATGGGGAATAAGCAGTGCAGTCCCACTGTGAGTCCCCTCCCCTGTCTATGCCCTGCCCCCATATGGTGCTCTGCTTGTCCGTCTATGCACTCCCTGTCTGTGCCGCCATATGGTGCTCTGCTTATCTATCTATGCTCCCCCTCCCCCTGTCTGTTCGTCTATGCCCACATAAGGTGCTCTGCATGTCTGTCTTTGCCTTCTCTCCCCGTGTGTCGGTGTGACAACGCTGTCGGCCAATTCCACAAATATGCCAATTTGAGAACTGCCACATGCGCCGTACGGGGTCACTTTTGACACACGGGATTACTTAAATACTTTCAGCTGCCACCAGCAAAGACTTTTCAACGTATTACAAACGTTGCAGGCGTCTTTAGCTTTACCTGTCACACACACACTGCAATACTTAGAAAAATAGGTAGGCGTGAGCCATACACAGGCTTTAAGTTCATAAGAACAACAGAATCAGAACTAAAATTAGGATTTCAATTTCAAGAATACTTCAGAGCTTTGGTTACAAAAAGGTTACAAAGATTATTAAGAATATTTTAAAAATACACACAGAATACAGCAATCTCAATAAATGAAAAGGAAATAAAAACTTACAGAAACTCTATTCACTTACGCAAATAAGTTTTAAATATTTCTGCTGTGGGGGATTTCACAGGATTTTTCAGGTCATCTCCAGCATGTACTGTTTCCCCAAGAAATCACACAAACTTTTTCATGAGAGGGACAGATATAGTCTCCAGCTTCATCAGGCCCCCTCCCTTGGGATTTTTAACCACTTCCGTGCTGGACTACATCTACACAAGGTTTTACATACTTGGTGCTTGGCAACAGCCAAGGGGGTATGTAAGGGGTGTAGCCCCAAAGGTGTACTCTATGAATCTCTTTCAAAGAAAGTGAGGTTTATGACATTAGCCAGGAAACAGGATCCCTGGTCTGTTTACAGCCCCTCTGTTCACACAACAAACAAATTGTCCTTATCAGCCCTCAATGTCCAGAGCTTGCAAATCTTTGCTTTTGATGTAGAAATGTCATCCCCCTTTACAATGGTCCAGTCAGGCACATGTCATCTCAAACTTTATGGTCTGCAGATCTCCCCCAGCCTGGACCTATTGAGGTCAAATGCAGGATATTGCCTGTCAGCCATGTTGTCACATCTAGGCAGAAAAGAATACAAAATTATATATATACAGTCACTTGAAAACATTATTGGTGATTATTCCTGCAGGTAATCACCACACCTTAGATCACATATAATTTGTGATCCTCCTTTCTGTATTTACACGTGACATATCCCCCGGCAAATGGCGCACAAGGGCCGGTGACCCACGTCACCGACTCATTGCTGCGCTACCGACCAATTGTTCACCTTTCCGTGATAAACCATCTGCATTAGTGTGTTGAGAACCCTTTCTGTGCTGGATGGTAAAGGTATACTGCTGCAAGGTGAGACTCCATCTCAGGAGTTTCCTATTGTCTCCAGACAGTCTATTAAGTTTACTCTGACCGACATCAGACACATTTTTACACGTTTGGCTCACATGATCCCCTGGTACTTGCAACTCTACATGGATTAATATATTACCAACCAGAGTACTCTCATGATTAATGCTCATGGTGGGACAGGTGACTATGTTCTTTTCCCACATAATCTCACCTTGTGCCCTTTCCTGATATGGTGGCCTGCCCCTCACCCACATGGGCCCTGAGGTCGGAGCATCTTTTCCTATAGGATGCTCTTGACAGGTTTCCCTGCACATCATTTGGGGTATACCTAGGACATTGGGATCCTCACCTAAATGTCCCTTTCTGAGATAAAGTCTTCCTGATTTATCTCCCCAGCCTGTCTGACTGATCTGCGTCCTTACAGATGATAAGTCAGGATCAGCTGGTTGCCCTTCCTTGGTATAGTGGACAAATATGTGTTTTGTGATGGGAACACACTCTTTCGTACACGGTGCTCCCTGTGTTGCTATCTCTGCTGTTAGTGTATGTGTTATAGTTGCTTCACAGCTATGGCCTTTGTCACTCTGCCCCATCTCCACAAGACTGGGGTCGCCCACCTCCATACACAACCTCTGTGAATAACCACTGTATACTTCTACACTCCTGTTACCTACACCTGGAGAGAGAGTAACAGGTTCCTTTCCTGGCTCAGCCTCAGGAGAAGGTTGATAGGCCCTCTCCCTCTTAGGTTCTGCAGCTTCTGACTGTGGCCCACCCCTCCCTGGCTGCTGTCTGTCAGGACAGAGGGGGGTTTGCATGGCAGGACTTGCATCACACTCCTGTCCAAACCTTTTGTTCATCTTATCACCTGGCATTTGTAAATGGGGATTCTCATTCTGATTAAACACAATTTCACACTTTTTACATACATCAGTGCCTATGTCAGGCACAGCCATTCCTGACACTGATAAGTTTTCTACTTTCATTGCTAAGTTGAAAGGAGACAATCTTTTATCAGCAGAAATACTTTCTGATTCGTTTCCAAGGGTTAATGTGCAGCCCTTCTGCATTGCCCTCTGCTTGGTACCTATAGCTAGGCCACACCTCACATCAGGCACATCTTTATACAGTGTGCCCACATAATTCCCAGGTGTCTGTAACTCGGTGGGTCTAGTGGTGCCACAATGGGGAGAAATTTCCTCATTAACACATACCGGGGAAAATACACCTAGACACTTCTCCCAAACAATTTCTTCCTGCCCTTGTGCTGTATTGGGACTAGCTCTCTGTTCAGCCTGGAGAGGTAAGTTTTCCACTGAAGCCTCAGTGTATGGGAATCCCTGCTGGGTGTCTGCATGCAAGAGCAGTTCAGGAAGGGGGGTCTGAGAGGGAGGGACTGCAACATGTGTTTCTCTCTTCTCCTCAGCTGTTGGCACAGCCCCCTTCTCTGACACAACCCTGGTACCTAACATGCTGGCAGCACCCCCTACAGACCCTTTATTTCCTACATTGATACATGTATCATCAGAAGTACTGGTAACACGGATACAAGACAATACATCATCCTCATTGACTCCCTTCCCTAGGCCAGTATCTGAGCTTGCAACTTTCGCAGGGAGGGAGGGGGGTGGAGGGGGATCTCTGGCTTTTGAGTCACCCTCCCCACTGGCAGGGGTTAAATCACAGCTTTTCTGTGCTGCTGCACTGCGTGTCATTACTCTTACCCCAGGCGTGGTATTACATACAGTATTCAACACAGTATTATCATAAATACAAGGAATCATTGCCCCTCCTTTATACATAGACGTTTTCCTGTTTTCGGGGCCCCTCAGTACCTGCAAATCAATTTGAACATTGTCCTCATCACCTGGATTCACTGTACTCCCCTGACACATAAACATTTGCATTTCATCATGGTCCCGCTGTACCTGCAAATCAACCTGAGCTGTCTCAACAATACAGGGAGTAATTTCTTTATCCCTACACATAGACATTGGCATGTTATCTGGGTCACCCGAGGCCTGAGGGAGATTGGTGATAGCAAGAAAAGCTGGCAACGTTGCAGTATCAGTAATGACATCACCATCATTCATGTAGGTGGAGTGCATTTGGCCCAAACCAGTTTCAAGTACCTCACTCTTAGGCAGGTTGGGTAGCACACATATGGGAACAGGGTCCCCTATCCCCACCTCATGGTAAGATGCCTGTGGACAGACAGGGTTACCTCCTGTCACATTAATCAGGGTGGCACAGGACACATTGTTGCATACAGACTTCAACCCAACTACTGATACAGGTGGAACATAATCTGCTAACTGCACCCCACACAACTCTATATCAGGGCATGAACTTTCTGACAGAATAGATTCAGCCCTGTGTAACGACAAAGAGTTATTTTCTAGTACACACTGGTTGGTAACATTCTCAGCATCACATACATTGTCATTAATGTTGTGTGGATCAGCAGGTGTCCCCTGAGGAAAAGAAGGGTTAGTTCCTGCTGCAATACAGTTCAATTCAATGGTATTATCACAAGTCTCTAGCACAGTAGAAAACGCAAAATGTTCACGGAGCACTACGTTTTTACCCAGAGTCACTTCTGTGTAAGATCCAGCAGTATCACTTAGCATTACAGGTACTGCACAGAGAGAAATACCATTGCATTTAGCATCATCACATACTACCTGAGATGATTCACATATTTCAACAGACTTAGAAATGTCAGGCACAGATTGTGCTATCAATTGTCCAAAGTCAGTTCTCATGAACACATTCTTGGGAATAATATCTGACACTCCCACCTCTCTTATCGACATAATCTCCTCCACAATCAGGTTCTCCTGAAAATCAGCTTCTTTCAGCTGCAAATTCTGTGCCGACGGTGGTAATATGCTGTTCGCGCCAACATCTCCTCCCAGTAGGGTACACTGCACCTTTGGAAGCGAGAATTCCGTAACATAGTCCACACCGACTGTAGATGATGGGGGTACCTGTTCCTCCTGGGGCACCCCTGCAGGCTGGACTTCTGCTTCTTCTGCTGATAATAGAAGCTTTCGCAGACGTTGTCTTTCATCATCCACTCTGCGACACTGATCGTGCCAGAATGGGGTATCGAGCTTCCTCACATTGCGTGCCTCTCTCCATGCATCTTCAAAACATTCCTCCAGCTCACACAGCAGGTACGTAGGACTCATCTCGGAACCTGACCGCAGAAGTGTGGATCGATACCTGCTGAAAGCATTGCACTTGCTCACCTCTGCCCACCAGAGCTGCCAGAGCATCTTGCTGCGGGTATTGTCATGGCATGCAGCCGACATTCTTTAATTAGCTCCTCTGTACTCATCCTGGAAAACAGGTCATCTGGGCCATACCCCCATTGCTCTTCTGACGCTGTCTCGGATGGTGGCCCAGCACTTTCTGCCATCACCCTGGCAGCCTCACGTTCCAGAGCTGCTTGGCGTTCGGCAAGGAACTGTTGCACTAGCTGCATAAGGGTTGCCCAGTCTGGATATGACTTCATAGATGAAATTGCACTCTGTAAATACTTATCCAGGTCAGGACATTCAGTGTAGATGTAAGAGGTGCCTGATCTCTACTGGATATTTGCAGTAATGTCCAAGTTCACATAGTCAGTCATACTAGGGACTTGATCCAGGCAAGGTTTAATGGTGATCTCCCTGGTCTCATGGTATCGTGAGCAATCACTTTCTTGTCGCGATGCCATTTGTAGCTTACATTCTCTCTCAGCTACTCGGTTTGCAGAACTCTTTTCTGCCATAGAACGCTCCCTCTGCACCAGTTGTGCAGCACGGGCAAGCTCTATCTCTCTCTCCTCTCGTCGGTTTGCAGGACTCGTTTCTGCCATAGAACTCTCCCTCTGCACTAGGTGTGCAGCACTGGCAGGCCCTATCTCTATCTCCTCTCGTGCACTGGAACACTTTCTTCCTTTCCAGCACGCAGCTCCGACAGTTTCCAGGAATGGGGGAATAAGATCCACATTTGAGACAGCCACAGCAGGCCTCACATCGATAACAGAGTCCACATCAGAATCCAGCGTCGCACTATTACTACCCGCAGTACGTAATAGTCCAGTACGCAATACATCTCCTACTGTCTCAGCAGCCCAGGCCGATGTATCATTCCCATGCAGAGGTTTGCAGCCATCATGATGCTCTGTATCTTTCCCATACTTGATATCAGTCGGCGAATATTCATCCAAGGCCATATGCACAGACCTCACGTCGATAACAGAGTCCACATCAGAATCCAGCATCGCACTATTACTACCCGCAGTACGTAATAGTCCAGTACGCAATACATCTCCTACTGTCTAAGCAGCCCAGGCCGATGTATCATTCCCACGCACAGGTTTGCAGCCATCATGATGCTCTGTATCTTTCCCATACTTGATATCAGTCGGCGAATATTCATCCAAGGCCATATGCACAGACCTCGCATCAATAACAGAGTCCACATCAGAAATCAGCATGGCACCATTACTATCCGCAGTACGTAACAGTTCAGTGCGCAATACATCCCCTACTGTCTCGGCAGCACAGGGCGATGCATCATTCCCACGCACAAATTTGCCACAATCCTTCATCAGATGCTTAGACTTAGTCATCTTTGATCTTATTTTCGCCAAAATAAAATAATAGAAAAGAAAACAAGAGATGGGGAGGGGAACAGAGATTGCCACTCACTGTGTGGATTTTAATGTTATAATAAAGCTCTGAGCTCTGATTCTGGTGAAGTGGATGTTCCGCTCACGGAATTATTACCACGTTCACTTAAGTTCTTAGATAAAAACATACAATTATCATCCCACCGCTTGCCACCACTTTGTGATGACACTGCCGGCCAATTCCACAAATATGCCAATTTGAGAACTGCCACATGCGCCGTATGGGGTCACTTTTGACACACGGGATTACTTAAATACTTCCAGCTGCCACCAGCAAAGACTTTTCAATGTATTACGAACGTTGCAGGCTTCTTTAGCTTTACCTGTCACACACACACTGCAATACTTAGAAAAATAGGTAGGCGTGAGCCATACACAGGCTTTAAGTTCATAAGAACAACAGAATCAGAACTAAAATTAGGATTTCAATTTCAAGAATACTTCAGAGCTTTGGTTACAAAAAGGTTACAAAGATTATTAAGAATATTTTAAAAACACACACAGAATACAGCAATCTCAATAAATGAAAAGGAAATAAAAACTTACAGAAACTCTATTCACTTACGCAAATAAGTTTTAAATATTTCTGCTGTGGGGGATTTCACAGGATTTCTCAGGTCATCTCCAGCATGTACTGTTTCCCCAAGAGATCACACACACTTTTTCATGAGAGGGACAGATATAGTCTCCAGCTTCATCAGGCCCCCTTCCTTGGGATTTTTAACCACTTCCGTGCTGGACTACATCTACACCAGGTTTTACATACTTGGTGCTTGGCAACAGCCAAGGGGGTATGTAAGGGGTGTAGCCCCAAAGGTGAACTGTATGAATCTCTTTCAAAGAAAGTGAGGTTTATGACATTAGCCAGGAAACAGGATCCCTGGTCTGTTTACAGCCCCTCTGTTCACACAACAAACAAATTGTCCTTATCAGCCCTCAATGTCCAGAGCTTGCAAATCTCTGCTTTTGATGTAGAAATGTCATCCCCCTTTACAATGGTCCAGTCAGGCCCATGTCATCTCAAACTTTATGGTCTGCAGATCTCCCCCAGCCTGGACCTATTGAGGTCAAATGCAGGATATTGCCTGTCAGCCATGTTGTCACATCTAGGCAGAAAAGAATACAAAATTATATATATACAGTCACTTGAAAACATTATTGGTGATTATTCCTGCAGGTAATCACCACACCTTAGATCACATATAATTTGTGATCCTCCTTTCTGTATTTAAACGTGACAGTTGGTCTATGCTCCCATATGGTGCTCAGCTTGTCCATCTATGCACCCCCTCCCCTGTCATTTTGTCTATGCTTCTATATGGTGCTCTACTTGTCTGTCTGTGCCCCCTCCCCCTGTCTGTCAGTCTATGTCTGCATATGGTGCTCTGCACTCTCTCTCTAAAACTATCTCTCCTCTCTCCCTGACACAGTTTCTCTCTCCCTAACCATCTATTTCCCTCTCTCCCTGAAACTGTCTCTCTCTCCCTGACACTGTCTCACTCTCCCTGATACTTTATCTCTCCCCTCTCCCTGACACCCTCTTTCTTACACCCTCTCCCTGACACTGTCTCACTTACTTTCTACCCTATTTCTTTCACTCATTTATCCCAGACACTCACTCTCTCTCTCTCCCTTACACCCTTTCTCTCTCACTGACACTCTGACTCTCTTTCTTCCGTCTTTCTCACTCTTTCCCCCACAACACCTTCTCCCTGACACTGTCTCTCTCCCTTTCTTTTCCTCCTTCTATGACTCTCTGTTCTGTACTCTCTGTCTCTCTCTACCTGACACCATCTCTCTCTCCTCTGACACTTTCTCTATTTTCCTCTTTCTCGCTCTCTCTCCCTGACACTGTCTCTTTCTCACTCTCTCTTGCTCCCCTCTCTTTCTCTCTCCCTCCTTCCCTGACATTTTCTCTTATTCCAGCTCACCCTCCTCCCTCTTGTAGTGACTAAGGTAGGGAAGCAGGGTTGGGGGTGTTTTCAAGGTTTTTTCTATAGGGCCCACACATTTCTAGATATTACCCTGCAGAGCAGAGCCAAAACTAAACTTTTTGGTGCCCTGTGCTAGAAAGAGAATTCCACCCCCTCCCATTTTTCCAATAGGGACACAAGGCTCATGTCTTGTGGGCAATGGGCATGACAAATTTAATCCCAGAGTAAGCCAATGCCACTATGGCCCTTCCCCCATTTGTTTTATATATATATATATATATATATATATAAAACAACAATTACCCTACTGAGCTAAAATCAAGAACCAGCTGCACCTCTAGAAAGGCCCTCTGCTAGTAAGGGCTCACACATTAAACATAGAACACAATTTCTGAGGGCACTAATATTTGTCAGAAACATAAATATTAAAAAGCAATATGGTATATGTAAAATGTATTTACAGTTTCCAGACAGAAAACATGATAAAAAAAACTTTGTCCACATAGGAAATAGTTCCAATTGAGTTAAGCAGAATATTTTTGCCAAATAGTTGTTCAAATGGTGATGTATGTGTCAAGAAGACACAGAACCCAATGCATTTCGTCCCAAAGGACTTCCTCAGGGGTAAGTATCTAGATGATAAATAAAGTGGCTCAATATAAATGTATAAGATACCAATTCTTAACAATAATCCAAATACATAAATACATAACAGTGTTTATGAGAATATAATGTACAAAATAATGAATGACAGCCAGTTTAGAATGATCAAGAAACTAATTTTCAAAAGTCAATTTAGTGAAAAAAAGGGAAATAGAGCAGATATACATACCACATTTGTTTTTCCATATAAACAAATAATAAAAAAAAATACACACTTCTTTCATAAAATGATCCTTTGTAAGGATTATTTAGATGCGCTAGGCAACAATTATGTTGGACCTATAGAGGAAAAGAGAAAGGACCATTATAGAGGTCATACTATCATATCTTATTGATAAGCACATATGGAGATGGTTATAAATACCAAAGTGCAAAAGATCACAAGGAACACTACTGAACTTGCAATAGTCCCACTGGATGCTATGGTGGTATTCACCAATATAGTAAGACAGTAATCTGTAAAAATTCATACACCAATTTTAGGACCCAGATGTTAAATAGTTATATCGGATAGAGAAAAGTAATGGGGCTTAAAAATACCACATACTTCTTATTAACATGCCATAACAGTAATCTCCCATGTCCATAATGCTCTATAGATAATATGCTATGACAATAATGCCCCAGGAGTAAGTCATCAATATAGTTATAACAGACCCAATTCTAGCCCAAAATACTCATTGTATCTTCCACAAATTATGGGGTCAAATAATTCCCATAATGAAAACATAAAAAATTTTAACCATCAAGTTTAACATTTAGGTAAAGATACAAGATCAGATAACAATACGGAATATACAAGTCATATATCACATATGGGAGCAATGAACAAATGTAAAGATACAATACTTACAAAGACCTGTTGTGTGTCTATCAAGATTCAGAAGTGAAATTAGGTGAGTGAAACAGTGAGGGGTATATATACCATGAATGAATGACATCACTTCCTGTCTCTTAATTAACAGGGATAGAAATATGTCAATTAAGAGACTTCAAACATTGGTAAACACAATATTCTTTTGTCAAATACCATAAAAGCCTTTAATAACCAACACATAGTAAATACTTTTAAAAATTAATGTAAATAAATATCACAACTCTCGCGGGAATGAGTTAACAATATACGTTCCACCCGCGGGTAATCCTATTTCCTATGTGCGTTCCACAGCCGGAAATTTATTTTCAGCACCTTCTAGAGGCGTGTACCAGCCTCACTGGGAGGGGGGAAGTTAGCAGCGTGAATATGCATTCCACCCACGGGGAAGAGACAGACTGCATTCCACCACCCGATGACATACTTCCGGGGGGCAGGAGCCGGTTGCAAACAGGAAGTGAGTGGTATGCATACTATCACTCAGCAATGTGCTTTCCAGGAGGGGCACTGTGCATTCCAAATACAATGACATGCTACCAGGGGCAGGTACCTACCATACAGGGGAAACAACTGGTGCAGTGCGCTTCATAGCCCAATCACAACATCAAAAGGGGAAGACTTGCAATATGCATTCCACAACCTAATAACATACTTCCGGGAACCATAAGGATACACTTACTGTACTATAGGATGTGAAAAAAGAATAAATATAAATATAAAAATAAATAGAAAAGGGTTATTTCTAGATTTATCTAATAGCTTTAAAGGACAATGATGTGGCTAATTAACTAGATGAACCACTAAATTCTACATATGTATTCCACAATTGTAATAGACTTAAAACGAAGGTGTAACTAATTGGTGGAACACAAATTTCACATACTCGCTTCACTACCAGTATAAACCTAAGCAGATATATTTAATACAATAAAGGTCTTTAATATTTAAGTAGTGAATAGAAATCAAATCCCCTATATTAAATGACAGAAGTGCATATTTAAGGGAACAGATCTCAACCTAATAAAACAAACCCAATACAATAGAGCATGAGCTAGTTCTTAATGAAACAAATAATTATTCAGTGCTCCCATATTAACAAATTAACACATACAATGCATTAGTAATATGTTTTCACCCAATAAGTACTGGACGAAAACATTTACAATCACAAATAATAATTGACAAAACAACATATTAATACATGCAATCCTGGAGTAATATTGATTACTGCCCACCAGCGACTAATTATACTTTTGTGATCAAAAAACAGAATTGCCAACAAAAAAATGAAATCAAAACCTAGTGGGGGAGTATAAGGTTTAAATGAAGGACGCTATATCTATACCCTCATTCAAACCACATGGAATCATGGAGTTTACAGTATATATCCAAAAGCTCTCTTTTTTAGCTAGTGCTAGATCCCTATTACCTCCCCTAGGGGGTTCTTTAACCAATTCCAAAACAGTAAATGTAGATGGATGTACCTCTGATCTATGTTTTTCCTGAAAATATCTTGGCAGGCTATGAGTCCCTACTTTATTTTTAATATTATGTATATGCTCTTGGATACGGATCTTAATCTGTCTTTTAGTCTTTGCCAACATATACAAGGCTACACCCACATGTGATTTTCTAAATGACATATTCAGAATTACAGGTTACAGATTGGGTTAGAGTATATACTTTCCAAGAATCTACTTTCCAGCTAAATTTTGACCTATCAAGAAACTTGCAACATATGCACTTGTTGCAAGGTAAACAACCCGGTTTCTTAGCCATCAAAAAACTCCCGGTTAAACTCCCCTGAGGGCTATCCAATTTTAGTCTACTGGTGGCTAACTGGTTTCTAAGGTTAGATGATTTACGGAACACCAAATTTGGTCTAGGCAGAAGATGCATGGCTAAAATGGGATCTTTGATAAGGATCCCCCAGTGCCGATCCAATATTTTGCATATGAGATGATTCTCTCTATTATACTGTGTAAAGAAAGGCCTGGAATATCCATCTTTCTTAGGCTTCGTTTTTGGTATGAGTAGGTCTTCTCTACTTCTCGCGGCTGCTCGTAACCTGGCATCATCCACCAATTCATGTGCATAACCCCTATCAATAAACCGATCATAAAATAATTGGGATTGCAACCAGTATTCCTTCTCATCACTACAGTTCCTTCTTACTCGTAGGAACTGTGAGAAAGGAACTCCTCTCTTCCAAACCGGGTGATGGCAACTGGAAAATGGAATATAGCTGTTAGCATCAACAGTTTTAAAATGAGTTTTAGTCTGAATGGTTTGGCCTGGAATTCCAATTAGTTCCAAATCTAAGTAATCAATCTTATAGGGATCCTGTTTATAGGTGAAACGTAAGTTCCTATGATTCGTATTCACATGTGTGATGAATTCCGTGATAGTTTCTGGTTCTCCCTGCCAAATAATGATAATGTCATCAATATATCTTTGGTACATAAGGATGTTCTTCTCGTACTTGGAGCCATAGATATAATCATTTTCCCAGATGTTCATAAATAAATTAGCATATCAAGGGGCAAATTTAGTCCCCATAGCCGTGCCTTGGGTCTGTAGGAAAAACTCATATATATATTATACACACACATTTACAGAACTTTGCAAGAAAATGCATTTGGACACAGATCCTCTTTATACCACATTTGTGCACTTAACTTGAGAGCTTGCTGTTTTTCAGTACAATACCCTTTATTAAATAACACATTTCAATATACTGCCATACCCAGGATTCAAACATATAATCTGTTGCATTCCAATTAAACACCCTACTTCTGTATTAGCCTAAGGCATCTGTAACCCTTTGTATCAGCCAATCAGCTCCTACAGCCATGTTACAGGCAGGGTTGAAAAATGACAGCTAAGAGCTGATTGCTTGGTACTTTATCTCCAGCCACTTTATTTATCTCCAAGCCTTAGAACTAAGGGGCAGATGTATTAAGCCTGGAGAAGTTATAAATGTCACAATCCTGACTGAATTTCTTATGTTCTGTGACTTACCTCAGCATAGTCTGCAAACATGCATCTGCTTCACATACTAATTGCAGTCTTGATTACATTCAGCACCTGAGTGGGAATCTCTCTGTCTCAGTAATTGCCAAGATCCAGTGTTCAGCAACTGGGCTTTCTGTTCATCACACCCAGCTGGCAGTAAAGTCTGTACATGCTGTTCCTGCATAGCTCTCCCAGCATAATGTGCATAAATTCTAAGTTTGTCTATTCATATTGTCTGCTTCATAGTGTTTGATCCTACTAGGCCTCAATCCACATCAGAGCCTAAGCCTGGAGTACTGCTGTGACAAGTTATGATCACCTGACTGCAGTACAGCCAATCATGTGACTGTCTGAGGTTCTCTGCACCACCTGATTCCATTCAGCCTATCCCAGTTAACCCAGGGGTTTATCTTCCAGCCTCTAGCTCTCAGAAATCATCAGTACAACAGTCTCTATCCAGGAAGTAACAGCTCTTTGCTGAGCTCCATCATTCCAGTGACTTTGTATGTGTCTTTCTTCAATGCTATCAGTGTTAATATTTCGGATCAAGCCTGGTGAGCATTCCAGTCCATTCCGGTTCCATTCCAGATGCTATTATATATGAACTGTGTCTCTCTCCAATGTTATCAGTGTTATCAGTGTTAATATTCCAGATCAAGCCCGGTCAACACTTCAGCCCGTTCCGGTTCTATTCTGGATATTATTGCTATTTGAACTTTGTTTCTTTCAGTCCAACCCAGTTCCATTCAGGTCATCATTTCTGTGGCTAACCTGGTATCTTTTTTCAGCATACAGTACCTGCAGTGAATCATGGATGTTGTTCTTTAATAAAAGCTTCATTTATTATACTTACCTATAGGTCTGTCACTGCTAGAATACCAACGATTCTTTCAGGTACATGCACCATACCTGGTTAAAGCTTCCTCAATTCATTTATACTGCCTCTGTGTCATCTCCATCCTCAAACGCCTGTCCAAACCAAACCTAACCCTCAGGCATGACAATAAAGAAGTGATAAGTGGAAGGTGATAACGCACCAGTTACTAACTGTCAGTTTGCAAACCCAGCCTGTAACTTGACAGTTAGGAGCTGATTGGCTGGTGCGCATGGCCTTCCATTTATCACTTCTCCAAGCTTACTACATCTGCCCCCTCTGGCAGTTAGGAGCTGAGTCAGATGGATCTCTGTGCACAGAAGCAGTGAGCATTTGCATAAACAGTAGCTAATGTGCAGATGCAAATTTATACACATTTACAGATGTTGTACGCAAGTAGGCTGGATCTGTCTATCCATGAAATTGAGTACTGTATTTACTAGTGGCAACAATTCAGGTTCAAGGAACCACCCTATCATGTGCAAGTGTCATGGGCATGTATCTAAAGCTCTGTGTGATTCTGAGTCATGCGTACAGGGAAGGGAAGTCTATTTCTGATAGTGCTTATCATGGGTCTGGTGCATGTGCCAATACTAAGGATGACACTTGCCACGGCTAGCCATAATGAGCGGCAGTAATTTCCATTTGCAGACATACAAACCCACACATCTCCATAGATTCTCGTAATACTGTAGCAAAAGGTAGTTACTGTAAACTGTCTTCTGCAGCTGCCCGCAGCTACAGTCCCAGCTCGCAACTCAGAATTAGCCTCTCTGTATTTGTCTATGCTGTAAAAGTGATAACTTCCAGCCTAATCTAAGAGTACCAAGTAATTTATATATTATATTTTAACAAATTTCTTGACATTGTTGTTTACCCTGTGGCTCTGGCTTATTCAGATCAGATCTCCCAAAGGACAATTTCATAAATATAAATTTAGATAAATGTCACTCATATTGGCATTCTTTGTAACCACGTGCAAGATCAATGTACATTTTAAATATAATGAACCATGAGTGATTTTATATCAGTGCCATTTATAGTAGCCTTAGGAAAATTAAATTGTGATACATTCTACTGTGTGATTTATGGGGAACACTCAGACGCTAAAAAGACTAATGACAACAATACAAAAAAAAACAAAAACATTTTACTGCTTACTGCTGTAAAAATTAGATTAGTCAGATGCGCACTTTAATAGGATGGAATCTAAAATAAAAATCTTGCAAGTACAGTACAACCAGAAAAGAAACAATTTATCCAAGGACATTAAGTTAAATCATAAATACATCCTTAATTTGTGTCTGGTGAAAAAGTTACTACATGTTAATGAGGTAGTACAACACAAACAAAATATTGATCTCTTTAAAAAGCCTTTTCTCCACAGAAACCAATTATTATTATTATTATTATTATTATTATTATTATAATCATCATCAATTATTATAACTTCTGTTCTGAGCAAACTATATCTAAAGATTGACTATTTTGTATTCTTAATGCTCGGATATGCAAGCATTTGTTAATATAATTTTTCAGTCTTCTAATAAAAAAAAAATCATATAAAGACATGGACCATATTAAAGTACCTTTAATATACTGTATTTTTTTCATCTATTTAAGAATGCAGCAATCTAATTTTTTCTCTTTAATGTTACATTTTCATATCTCAAATACAAAATAATAAAATTATAAAGCCAAGGGTTTTAAGATCAGAAAAGCCAAAATGTATTGATCCATATTCAAATTGGTTGTTAAAAAAATTCTTAAAATGTCAGTATTAAATTCGTTTATGAAATTCAGCACCTAGCTAGAAATTGTAAGAAGTTGCTACTAGCCACAGGCACAATGGCACCATGAGAATGCTTGGTTTTGGTAATCTTATTTAATTGAAATACATACATATATAAGTTTTGAGGGCCTATTTAGAGGGGGACACATATGTAGTTAGAATATGTACAGAGAAAATATGCACAAAAAAATGCTGGGAAGAGGAGTAATGAGCATTTCAAGATGCATCCAATTCAAAAGCAGTAGCACCTGCCTACAGTACAGTAAGACACACGTATATAGATACTGGTACAAAAACAGATAGATGGCATTGAGAGTTAGCTGGTCAGCATACCGCCATTCAGGATGCCAGCACTTGCAATAGCAACGCAGGAATCCCGACACTGGCCACAAGACCGACGCTGGGATCAGTCCCAGTGCTGATGCCGGAATCTCGAGAGCCAGCATTCCGAACATAAGTATGCCATGGGGAGTTAGGCTAAGGCTATGAGAGAGGTGTGATAGGGTTATGCTGCAGGGGGTAGGTCAGCGTTGTGAGCACTAGGGTCAGGCTAAAAGAAGGATTAGGGGGGTAGAGGGAGAGGGCTAGAACACTTACCAACAATATGTTAGGATTCTGTGCATCGGGGTGCCGCTGTATGTATTCTGACTGCCGGCATCCAAAGTGCCAGAATCCCGATACCATGCCCATTGAGATGTGGATTGCCAGTGTTAGTAGTAAAGTCACATGACCCTATTTGGAGACCATAAAATAATTTCCTGAAGTGCAATATAGACAAGTAAGAATCTTATCTTGACAATTATTACTTGCAAAAGTCACATTTTATATATAACTAAAGGTAAAAAGTCACAACAAATATACTATAGCTTGAAATAATTACAAACAGATGTGTTTCTTCTTCTTCAAAAATCAAACGGAAATCTTTCCTCCATTTGTCCAAATGGAAATATCAATAAAGAAAATTCTACTTACATATTCGTATGTACTGTATTGTTGGTGCTCAGTAAGTAAAATAAAAAAAGATGCACAGGGTGGCCACAATTAGAATTCCCCTATTCAGAGCCATTTGTAGGGTGATCCCAAAACTAGAATGTCACCATATTTTGTAGGCAAGGAGAATTGTGAAAAAATATGTAGTGCAAAAAGTCATTTATAGCGCCATCTTTATAGAGTATAGTGGCAACAGGCAATTAATCTTGCCTGAGAAGGATCTTTCGATCTCTTCCTGGCAGCCTGGACTGTGTGTATACTCCTTAATAAAGGCACACGCACATTTTCCAAGGAAACCCCTCACTTTGCCCAAGATCTTTTCTATGTCCATGCAAAATACTGTAGTCCTCCACAAACACTACCATCTTGCCCCACTAACATATATGCCTCGATGGAAGTCTAGGCGCACCACAAGTCCAAACATGCTCTTGTACTGTGCAATGGGTGATTTTGCACATGTTCTCCTTTAAACGTAACAAGGAAGACTGCTGAGTTAATTACTGAAAAGAAATAGAACAATTTCACTATGTAAGATAGAAAAATAAAATAACAGAACTTGACTTTCAACATCTCTCTTCAGTATATTGTTCTCATTAATTTTAGTACGTTCTTAATCATCTGCTAAGCAAGAGATGATAATGGAAATAATAGGAAACATTTATTATTCCCAACATCTGTGTATTACTAACACATTACAATATATATTTACTATTAAATCACCAAGTCCAATATTGTTTCCTTTTATTAAGAACTGGAAGTAATTATGAAATTGTTGCTCTTTGTATTATGGCCACCTTCCTTCTTTGGAGTAAACTGCTAAACTGACATTTCAAGAAGATTAAGATTGCAGTGGTATGAACATTAATAATGGATTTTATGACAGTTATTTCATTTTATGCATCTGATTTTCTGTATGACTGAACTTAATAAACTTGCAGTTTTATTAGCAGCAAGGTATAGCAGTAGCTATACAGCATTAGGGTTAAAGTGGCATTTGTAGCAAATGCAGTTTTAAGATGAATAATAATAAAGCATTTTGGATAACATAATTTGGCTGATTTAGAAATTAGAATTAATCTGTATGGGGCAGTTCTGTGTACACTGTAAATTTAAAGTCATAGGCCAAGTACATTCAAGTCATTTTTGGTCAATTTGGAACACAGGCACATCAAGGATGTGCAATGTGGTAAATGGCTCAGGAGGCAGAGTGCTAGCGCCAGAGCCAGACTTACACACAATATAAGAGCCAAAGGATTCATGTGGGCATTATGCAAAGGTGCAAAGGTATAAACTCTTAGAAATTTGGTGAGTTTTGAACAGAGATGTGCTGAAAAGATTGGCAGGTACGACACTGCATCACCTGTCATAGAAATTTTACTTCAGAGTTTTGACTATAAAATCATTAGAATTATACAAAGACGATATTTCTAACATTCTTTGTATTTTTCATATACTTTATACAGTCAAAACTCTGGCACAAACGTTAGTATGACAGTGTCACCTGCCTCACCCCACCGCACATCACTGATGCACATAGGGCCGTAAGTAGTGCTGTGCCAGCGGTGCCTGAAACACAGCACATATGCAGTGCATATGCACTGTGGGTGCAGAACTGCTGATATTATCTGGTTGGCCATGCCAACGCAGTGGTGTGGTATGTCCGCTGCTTGCTAGCTGCATTGCCTGTCTACTTCTTCTCACATAGGTAGCTGGGTAGTGCTGCAGCTTTAGTCCATTGTCTCACTCCGGTTCCAGCCCTCCTTGCTTCCCCTTGTGTGTCCGCAGCCTCTTATGGGAGAGATAACATTGCTCCCAGCCTACCCAGAGTATACGGCGCCATGAAGAGCGGCAGCATTAGGGTGGAAGGGAGAGGAGGCTGAGCCACAGCCACTGGCAGGCACTGAGTCACTGAGCAGCAGCCTGCAGCATTAGGACTCGAGTGACTCTCTCAGAGGTCTAGTAGCAAGGCAGGTTGGTGAGCCCAGCCTCCAGCAGCAACAGGTCCCACCTTGCCCTCAGTCACAGAGATTAAAGGGTAGGTGAAATTTAATGCGATGGTGTACAGTGAATTAATGTGATTGACTCACAACATCCTTGGGGGAAGGGGTATAAGGGGGTATATGGAAGCTTAGGTCATAAAAGAAAATTAAAGATATGCATGTGTGCTGTGCTTCTATTCTGGCTGTGATGTGGGGTGAGACCCAGTGGGAAAGATGCTGTATGTTAGACACACAAAGACAAATAAACAAACAAACAAACAAACAAACAAACACTCTCTCACTCTTTCTTTTTCTCTCTCTCTCTCTGATCTACCTGGCATAATGTGTATAAGGGACTCTACCTGGCATAATGTGTATTAGGGGCTCTACCTGGCATAATGTGTATAAGGGGCTCTACTTGGCATAATGTGTAAGAGGTACTTCTTTCTAAGAGGTACTACTGTGTGGTTTGATGTGAATAATTGACACCACTGTGTGGTGTAATGTGGTTTGGTACTATTCTGTGGCCACACCCTTTCACCATGAAGCAACACCCCTATATTTTTGTAACGTGCCTTCGGCGTGCGCTATCCCTATTTTAAATATGTGGATGCACCACCTCTCTTTCTGGCACAGGGCACCAAATGTTTAATTAGGGCTCTGCATGCACAACTGTGAAAATAAGCCAATATGCCTTGCAAAGCAATATTATTTGCAGGTGGTCAGGGTCAAGTGTGTCATGAGGTGGGTACTCACCACCATGGGGTCCAAACGCTGCTGGTGCTGTTGTGCAACTGCAGGGGGACATTGTGTGAGCTCTCACCACCGCGGGGTCCGGGGTGTGGCCACTGTCGGTATGGCTGCCATGGTGCTATTGTGGCTGCAGGGGGGCGGAGTGGTCAGCAATGAGAATGTTGTAACTTCTGGGAGGCCAGGAGAATTGAGGATCAGGTAGGCTGCAGTGCTTCTGTGTGTCTACAGCATAGGAGGCAGCCATGTTGGAGACCAGATTATTCTGTGCCAATGAGCTTCACTGGGGTAAGTGGTTAGCCAGTCCTGTGTCTTCACTTCCTATAAATAAGCTGAGCTTTAGGCACTCTCTGCCAGTGCTTTGTTGTTACTAGACAGCATCCCAGCTCTGTTCTCCAGCAGATTTATCTGTGTCCATTCAATTGTCCTGGTCCCTACTCTGCTCCCTGTATTCACTAGCCATTCCTCACTGTTTGATACCCGCCAGCTCCCTGGTATGCTATACAGTTAACTGGGTGGTACCGTCAGCCTATCTTGAGTCCCATGGTGGGGTGCCAGCTTCTCCGGAATATTCTTCTCTTAAAGGCACAGGCACAAAATTCTTCAAGGCTCTCATTAAGGATTCAGCATGAGTCTTCACAATTCTCCAACCTTGGCTTAAAACTATACAGGGACCAAAGTTCTTCACAGTCACTCTTCACAGTTCAGAGAATTATAAAAAAACAGCGCTAACCAGGTGCTAATTAATAAATGTTTTATAACAATTTAATCAATATACAATAAAACCATTAAAAAAATATATATAAAGAAATTTGAATAAAGCCTCAATGCCTGTCTCTTGACCACAATAGATTTTTCTTTGGATATCTAAATCAGCCAATGGAAAGTCTATCATTAAGAGTCTTTCAAGCTATGACTCATGAAGGGACATCCAATTGATAATTATCAGATTCCATGTGGTGAGAATCCGTGTATTCCACCTAGCGAGGGTATGATGTACTTCTGTCCTGTGCAATGGCAATGGTTGTTCTCCCCTTTTATTAAACATCCACAATAATGGACTCCGGATTGATGGAGCTCTAAGTCCCGCTGAGGGTAGTTCCAAATGCTGATGTCCACAATAGTGAATTCCAAATTAATGGCAGTTTTTGGACTGCTGCAGAAGGTCCTGCCACTGGCCTGGCGATATCCTGGTCACAGACTGGCCCACTAATGCGTTTTGCTGTCAATTTGGCAGCTTTATCAAAGGTCACCTTTGATAAAGCTGCCAATTGACAGCGAATCGCGTTAGGAGGGCCTGGTAATTATCAATTGTATGTCCCTTCATGAGTCATAGCTTGAAAGACTCTTAATGATAGACTTTCCATTGGTTGATTTAGATATCCGAAGAAAAATCTATTGTCGTCAAGAGACTGGCATTGAGGCTTTATTCAAATTTCTTTATATATATATATTTTTTATTGTTTTATTGTATATTGATTAAATTGTTATAGAACATTTATTAATTAGCACCTGGTTAGCACTGTTTCTAATAATTCTCTGCATGTTTCTACAGGGTGACTGACACCTTAATTTAACAGCCGCTTAGAAATTCAGCCCTGTCAAAGCACCTGATAAATATATTAATTTATTACTATATTTTTATCTACTCTTCACAGTTCTTCTGCCTCGACTTATAATTACCCAGAGTCCACAGTTATTCATCATTTCTCAACCTCGTCTTTTGAATATCCAAAGTCCGCATTTCTCTCGTCAAGTCTTCACAGGTTTCCACAGCTGCTCCAGTATCCAGTTTCTTCCAGAGTTCTGTTGCCACGTCTTTGCAATACCTGTGACTACAATTCTTTGCAGCTCTTTAACCAAACTTCCAGTATCCTCCATTTGTCCTTCACATGAACTGCCTCCAGTGAATCAGCATAACTCCCCTCAATATATTCAGACTTTTATTTATCAGTTGCATTGAAATCTGTTTGTTTCTTCAATAAAGTAAATGAGAAGGAATTATTATCTTCATCCCCCTAGTTTCCTCCATACAGGAGCATCTACTCCTTTAATTGGTCAGAGTCCAACGGATTCACAAAACACCCTGGTGTGACAAAGCGCAGATGGTGATTGATGATGACGATAATGGTGGTGGTGAGTGGTGCTAATAAACACCTTATCATTTGTTGTTTCCGAATGCTTCACTGACATTTGGTTTACACAACATTTGGTTTACGGCCCATTCCATACCATGCCAATATACTGCTTGTGGTGAGACAATACCAATACACCGCATACTGCAGAAATAGGATAGAGCTGACCTAAGGATAGTGCTGACTATCGTTGCATTATGTTTATATAGCCTCTACATAACATAAACAGTTTGGCTATAAGATTGGGGACTCTCAGCTGCTGCTGCTATATAGGCCATGCTCCTTCACTTCTCTTCACACAGGCACAGTCACTGGTGGACAGTGCTCCACTGGGCTGCTGGCTAAATCAGTGTGCCACTTCTCCACAGACTCTCCCAACTGCTGTTGACACTGCTCTGCATGAACACCTGACGCCAAACACAGGCACACACCAGACTGCTACTTGGGCAGCTCTCTCCTGCCCTGGCCACCTTTACTACGGTAGGCCCCAGACTCCTTCCTGGCTCCACTCAACCCATGTGCAAGGTGGATCTTACTTACAGCTCTGTTACAGCTCTTGCAATGGCAGCACTGGAAGGTGAGCTCTCTGAAGGAGCAAACAGCAGACAACTGCTGCTACGGCAGTGCTCCATTTTATCCCTTCTCTCTGTGTGGCCACACTCCTCACCTTTTCCAACTGTCAGCATGTGACCCCGCCCCTGTTTGATTAACAGGTTGGGGACAAGGGCTTTCAGAGCCTTCTCTAGCTCACAGGCCACTATTGTATATACGTTAATTTTAAGATATATATATAGATAGATAGATAGATAGATAGTTAGATAGATAGATAGATAGATATTGTATATTAATAAACATATTTTAACCCCTACACCACCAATGTATACATACAGTATATGAACTATTATAAAAGTATTACCTCATAATATGCAATATATAGATATTAATACTGTATATTTTATATACAACATATTATCCCCACCTATAAATATGTAATTATATATATATATATATATATATTAAACCCATCATAGAGTTACAATAATATAAACAATGGTGAGAAGAGGAAGGACAAAATTCCACAATGTCCAATTATCTGTCAAGTTTAGGAGTCAAATAAGAATGATACAGTCATTTATAGTGCATTTCTTAATATGTTGCTAAGATCAATTGCGTGTTCAACCTGGTACAAGACTTCAAAATATCCTATACAAATAGGAACTTATACCTAACTTACCACTCATTAGCGTATCCAACTTTCTCTTACGTCTTAGAGGATGCTGGGGTTCACATTAGTACCATGTGGTATAGACAGGTCCAGTAGGAGCCATTGGCACTTTAAGAGTTTGAGAGTGTGGGCTGGCTCCTCCCTCTATGCCCCTCCTACCAGACTCAGTTTAGAAAATGTGCACAGAGGAGCCGGTCACAGATAGGGAAGCTCCATAGGAGTTTCTTTGGTTTTATTATTTTTCTTAGAGTTTAGGCACAGGGAGGCTGCTTGCAACAGACTCCCTGCTTCGTGGGACTTAGGGGGGAGTAGTGTCCGCCCTGTGGGGTTCGAGCCACTATCTCCGCTGACAGGACACTGAGCTCCTGAGGGTGATGATCGTTAGCCGTCCCAGGCGACCGCTCACTTCCGCAGCAATGCCACCACCCCCTAACAGAGCCAGCGAACGGCCCCTGCTGCAGCTTATCAAATCTTACCGCGGCTACAATTGATGGCATGGAGGTTGAACACAAGATCTTAGCTCGGAGGGGCATTCCAAACAAGGTTATTCCTACCCTGATACAGGCTAGGAAAGGAGTAACGTCTAAACATTACCATCAAATCTGGAAAAAGTATGTATCTTGGTGTGAGTCCAAGAAGTTTTCTACGGTGGAGTTTCAACTGGGATGGTTTCTCCTCTTCCTGCAAGCAGGTGTGGATATGGGCCTGAGGTTGGGATCCGTAAAGGTCCAGATTTCGGACCTATCCATTTTCTTCCAGAAACAATTGGCTTCCCTTCCTGAGGTTCAGACTTTCTTGAAAGGGGTTCTGCACATCCAGCCACCCTTTGTGCTGCCTACGGTAACATGGTGTTACAGTTCCTCCAATCGGATTGGTTCGAACCTCTACCGGAGGTTGAGGTTAAGTTTCTCATGTGGAAGGCTGTCACTTTATTGGCCTTAGCTTCTGCTAGACGTGTGTTGGAGTTGGGGGCTTTGTTTTGTAAGAGCCCCTACTTGATCTTCCATGAAGATAGGGCTGAGCTCCTGACACGTCAGGAGTTCCTTCCGAAGGCTGCGTTGGTATTTCATATCAACCAACCTATTGTGCTGCGAGTTGCTACTGACTTCTCAATTTCATCAAAGTCCTTGGGTGTTGTAAGGGCTCTGAATATCTATGGGGGTAATTCCAAATTGATCGCAGCCGGAATTCTGTTAGCAATTGGGCAAAACCATGTGCACTGCAGGGGAGACAGATATAACATGTGCAGAGAGAGTTAGATTTGGGTGTGGTGTGTTCAATCTGCAATCTAATTTGCAGTGTAAAAATAAAGCAGCCAGTATTTACCCTGCACAGAAATAAAATAACCCACCCAAATCTAACTCTCCCTGCAAATGTTATATCTGCCACACCTGCAGTGCACATGGTTTGCCCAACTGCTAAAAAAATTCCTGCTGCGATCAACTTGGAATTACCCCCTATGTGAAGAGGACTGCTCATCACAGAAAATTGGACTCTCTGTTTGTCCTGTATGATTCCAAGAAGCTTGGGTGTCCTGCTTCTAAGCAGACGATCTCTCGCTGGATCAGGTTCACTATCCAGCATGTGTTTTCTACAGCAGGATTGCTGTGTCCTACATCTGTTAAGGCCCACTCTACTCGTAAGGTGGGTTCGACCTGGGTGGCTTCCCGGGGTGTCTCGGCTTTACAGCTTTACCGAGCGACTACTTGGTCTGGGTCAAACACATTTGCAAAGTTTTACAAGTTCGATACTTTGGCCTCTGAGGACTTGAAGTTTGGTCAGTCAGTTCCGCAGGAGCCACCACGCTCTACCTCCCATTCTCGGAGCTTTGGTACATCCCCATGGTACTAATGTGGACCCCAGCATCCTCTAGGATGTAAGAGAAAATAGGATTTTAATTACTTACCGGTAAATCCTTTTCTCGTAGTCCGTAGAGGATGCTGGGCTCGCGCCCAGCGCTTCGTGATCCTGCAGTGGTTACTTCCTTCAGTACTGCTTTGTTATTGGTTAAGTATTGTTTTTTCTTACTTGGTTAAGTAATATTGTTCAGCCGTTGCTGAGTTTTCAAGCTAGTTAGCTAGGTTTGCTTTGTATGTGTGAACTGGTGTGAATCTCGCCAATATCTGTGTAATATCCTTCTCTCAAAGTTTTCCGTCTCCTCAGGCACAGTTTCTAAACTGAGTCTGGTAGGAGGGGTATAGAGGGAGGAGCCAGCCCACACTCTCAAACTCTTAAAGTGCCAATGGCTTCTAGTGGACCCATCTATACCCCATGGTACTAATGTGGATTACAGCATCCTCTACGGACTACGAGAAAAGGATTTGCCGGTAGGTAATTAAAATCCTATTTTATCTCGGTCCACTTTATCTCCATCCAAGGCTAAGTAAATAGATTCCACAGTCTGGCAATGTGCGCTTTTATATATATGCAGTATGGTATGGTTATCAGATGGGTGACCGTGCAGTGCACCACCAAGCGTACCACCTTTACCAAGTACACTCTTATTAGAACAATTTATACTGTACTGTAGTGTGTATATGCACAGCATAGCAGATTTCCCACAATTTTATGAATGATTAGTTTACTTTTATTCCCAATTAATTTCTCTATATCTGACTCTGGGGATCACCACCGACTACATAGAAAGTCCTTTCCCTATATTGTAGGAGGTATTAAATTAATACAAGTTTGTATCTATAGTATTTTATCCCCTTAACTCCACCTTAACCGATCTGGGTGGGGTGGCATTTAAGGGAAGTATCTAGTGTGGCATCCATCCCACATCTTGAAATTCAAGATTTCCCACAATTCCAAGACTGTTAGAGACAAAATACCTTCCAATGTCCATGAAACCCAAGGTCCCTACTGTGCTATTAAATGAGCTGGTCTCATATGTTGATAAAGTCAAATTTATTTTCTAACAAATATTTAAAATGCCAGCCCTAATATATACTGCGAATGCCAGGTGCATCTTATTACCATATACAATAAAAGTGTGCTGTACATCGCAAAACACTACATCCCGTAGGGGAAAACAATACACGCACACATTGTCTTAGTTCCAAAGCTCATTGATGAATAAATTTGATATTAAAAGGATATGTATACAATATATCACAATGTACAGTATATATATATAGTTACATGGTTATAATTTACACAGGAAGCAGTTATTAAAAACTAATTCAAATATAGCCAAAGCCAGCATACATTTACCATCTCCCTCAATGCTCACTATGCTCCCTCTCCTCCATCTTCAGCTCTCCCTCCATGCTCACAGCAGCAGAGTATTGGCAAAAACCCATCTCGATCAGCACCCAGCAGAAAAACAGGAAATGCTTCTGTGTGGGATCAGCTATACACTGTATGTTGGGGGAGTATAGGTTTTCTGTTATTGGTCCAGGGAAGGGAACTTTCTCATTCATGATGGGTCATTGGTCAGTTCATATGCAAGCAACGTCCGCCCTTGATGGTGTAATTACAGGAGATAGCCACTGGTTCCTTTCTGCAAGCATGCTGTCTTCCAGGAAGTTCATTGTTCTAATAAGAGTGACTTTAGCTTTCATACATTTAATCATAACTTCTCCTTGCAATGTGCAACAAACTAATCACAGGCATCAGATGAATCCACACATTAATCTGGTTACTTTGACACCAAGCACGGCATGTCCATCTTGCTCTGCTCCAAAAATACACATATATCTGATGATAAACTCTATAATATAAATATATATATATATATGTGTGGTATGAAATATGCGTTGAATATATCTTTGTGGCATGTCTGTGTAAATGCATATGTTACCATATAATGCTGTGCACGCTGTGCATATTCGCAAGCATATTGACTCATCAGTATGGTGTTTGGATTTTCTCTCTATGTAATATTTTTGACTTTGACATTCCACCCTTTGGCAGTAAACAATAACTGCCATAAATTATTAACAGAAGAAAAATATTTCAAACAATAATCAGTGACCTAGACACACGTATGTATTCATTTTGCAAATCAGACACTTGACTATATTTGGGGAAGACAGGGAGGAGGATGAGACATCCTCTATATGAACTCGGCGGTCACGGGACCACTGGTTGGGTGTGGGATGACATTCAACCTATAGAGTATGCTGGGACAGTGCTATGGCCTATCATGTCTGATTTGATTGAACGTTTCACACATACATGTACCTACGTCTTTGTACACTGATGTTCGGATTCGATAGAGGTTCTGCTGGGTAGAAGGAGAAAGCACAAACAAATCGTGAAAGAGACATATAAAATTTTCATGTTATATATAATCCTATCATTTTCTGAACATTGGGGGTAATTCCAAGTTGATAGCAGCTGGAATTTGTTAGCAGTTGGGCAAAACCATGTGCACTGCAGGGGAGGCAGATATAACATGTGCAGAGAGAGTAAGATTTGGGTGGGTTATTTTGTTTCTGGGCAGGGTAAATACTGGCTGCTTTATTTTTACACTGCAATTTAGATTGCAGATTGAACACACCACACCCAAATCTAACTCTCTTTGCACATGTTATATCTGCCCCCCCTGCAGTGCACATGGGTTTGCCCAACTGCTAACAAAATTCCTGCTGCGATCAACTTGGAATTACCCCCATTGTTTCCATTTCTGGAACGTATGCTAGGTCTATTTCATCATTGAACAAAGGTTATAAGTAGTGTCCTTCCTAGATAACATAAACCTTCGGAGTTTGGGGAGAGCCCCTCATAAACCTTTCTTCCACATATATTAATGCGCTCTTTATCTGCTATGTTTGAATAGCCATTGTCTGATTGTTCCTGATTACCTCCCAGTTTCCTGATTTCCTGAAATTGGTGAGATTTAAACATACCAGGGATTTATCTATGGTACTGGTGGATCTTATGACTAGGGGGTCTAGTTATATATTCCTTGTCCACCGGTCCCCTCCCCCTTCCGTGTAATTCAAGTACCTCAGTTAAATCTAAAGAATATGGCACTAATCCTGCATCATTTTGGTCTTAGAGGTACCTGTGAGCACATCCAACATTCCGTTTGGTCTAAAACCTTACCCACTAGTGAGTGGTAATCACTCAATGGATGTCTGTCAAATGCTGCCTTATTGCTAGACTGACATCTCTGGATGCACTCATCTTCAATTATGGGGTTACAATAACTACAAAACACAGTATTCCTCAGACAATATCATGTCTGATACCTCCGAACTCCATAACTACTAGATCTTTGCTTTTCTCTGGCTTTCACAAAGTGACAGGCTGATCCTGCGATCCTATAAAGAAATCACTCCTTTCTCCAGAACCAGTTCCAGTCCCACACTCGACTCTTCATGAAAAACCTTAAAAAAATTTAATGTCCTGAAAAAAATTTTTTGGCAACAGGAAAAAAAAAAAATATAGAACAAAAAAAATCTTGTCCATAGCAAATCAATTACAACAACTGGTCTTTCTATAATCTTTTAGTATGCTCAGGTAGTGTTCAATAGTGCCGCCTCTCAGTCTCCACAGAACATACTCTCTGGTTATACTTCTGCAATCTCACTACATTTACGAGTTCCTTCCGGACTACCAACTTTCCTGCGATGGGAATCGTGGACCCAAGTCTCTCTCTCGGCTACTTTCACTGGGTTAGTGCTGCCAACAAAACTTGGTATGGTACTTGCCACCTGTCTATTAGGCAACGTGAGCATAGGAACAATCACACAGTCTGTTGGTTCACAATCATTCACAATCAAGACAGTTAGTATTTGGCATATCAGGAATCAACAGTTTCAAGTTCTTTTGTCAAGTTCTCAAATGCTGGCTCATCTCGATAAGGAACTGTACTGTCACCTCATTGGTGTATTTCTGATCATTGTGCCGATCAATCATGACATGAAAACAAAAACAAATATTTTGAAGAGGGTGATTCGTTAAGTGAAGATCTGGGAGTGGTTCCGATGCTACATAATACTAGTGTCAGTGTCTATGACCACAATAGTCCAGTTTAAAGCTATCACTTTGTTCCTACTCCTAGGGGTACCATATCTACACACAAATTTCTGCACAATTTTCTTTGCAGTAAACACAGCCGTATCCGTGGTGGCAGGAAATGCCTCTACCCAGTTTGAGAAAACATCAGTGCACACCAATACATAACAATAATTCCTAAAGGGTGTTAACTGTGCGAAGTCGATTTGTATTACCTGAAAAGGTCCATCTGCAGGAGGGATATGGGATGGCTCTGTTAGTATTACCTTACCAAATGTTCTTCCTCATGCAAGTAAGACAGGTCATTACTTTCCTGCTTGCCTGAGAAGAGAACCCTGGTACACGCCAGTAAGCTCTTACCAATTTGCACATACTTTCCTTACCCTAGGTGAGTCAGAACATGTGCTGCCTCAGCTAGGCCTTGGAGATATGTCCTGGGGGCCACTGGCTTACCTTGTCCATCTCTCCAGAGTCCTGATGACTCCTAACCATACCCCTTCGACTTCCAGACCTCCTTTTCCTGTAGGTAACACAAATTTGCATCTCAATTTAATTGTTGTGTGTTTTCAAATGTAGAGTACCATGAGCATAACTCAAAAAAAAGAAAAAAAAGAACAACATCTCTAGAGGAGAAACAGAAGAAGAAAATATTAGGTCTGCGTTCATCAATGGGCTGTCACTTATGTCTGGTCTCGCAGCAAAGGTCTGATTCAGATATTCCATACCATCATGCATATCAGTGTCTATACAAAATTTCCCTTCACCAGTATTCTCATCCTCCACCCTTTGTGCATGACAAGGCACACTGCAGTAATATACTGGTGCCATCATGCTGATGAGACATACTGGGTTCGGGCAGAACTTTGAAGGACCAATAAGGCATGTGGTGTATGAACTGTCAAATCATGTACCAGTACTATGTCCCAGGTATTTGACCCTTGTCCTTCACAACTGTAGTTTATCCCTTGATACCTGGTGTCCTGTTTGGAAGAAACGAAACAGAAAATGCTTCATATCTGCCAGGGATGACTCAAATGAATCAGTGCACAACAACAAGTCATCAACATATTGTATCAGCACCAACCCACTCTCAGGCTGAAAGGACTGTAAACAGTCATGCAGGGCTTGGGAGACAATACTCAGGGTGTCATTCAAAATCTTGGGAGAATCGGATCCATGTATTTTACCACCCTGTGTGAACGCAAAAGATGAAGACGAAACTGTGGAGGAACAGAATAGAGGTTGGTGACAGATAAGTTTGTAGAGGTGTAGGGGATTTTATTAAAATGTCAACTGGATTGGGCACTACGGGGAATTGATTAACTACTTGGTCTACCCCCTTTGAAGCTTGTGCCTACTGTGTCACTACTGGGACTACCTCAGCCATCAATCCAGTGTCCTGTCCTTCCTAAGTTCAAAGGGTATCTTTGAGATAATTTTCTCTACCTGTGATGGACATGAATCTAGAACAGTGGAATGCAACATTAGTCTTTGAGGGTATCTAACATACCTTGTACTTCCTGAGCGGGAGTACAATATATATATTTCACATTTAACAATATCTCTGTCAATTAAGTTAGTCAGGGGCCACTACTGCTAGGAAAAAAAGAAAGTGTTTAGCATCATACAGGCCCAATCGTAACTTCACAAAAGAAAATGACTGTATTGCGCTATATTAATCCAAGGTGCCTATATGAATGAAATCACTCATTGATATAATTATCCAGTATTTATTTCAATAATATATGTATATAAAAGTCATTAAAAACCTACATACAACTTTCCAGTGAGCTCACTTGATTCCTTAACTATAAATAGTATACACTTTGTGCACATAAATATCTCCCAAAATTACACTTTATTAAAATGTATTTTAATATTATATTGAGAAAGTCTCATATATTAACCTGCAGTGCAAATGATAGATTGGATAAAATGCTGTCAGTCAGCTCTAAGATGCTGTTCTATTAATTGTAACACATTTTAATAAAGTGTATTTTGGAAGATATTTATGTGCACAAAGTGTATACTATTTATAGTTAAGGAATCAAGTGAGCTCACTGGAAAGTTGTATGTAGGTTTTTAATGACTTTTATATACAGATATTATTGAAATAAATACTGGATACTTATATCAATGAGTGATTTCATTCATATAGGCACCTTGGATTAATATAGTGCAATATAGTCATTTTCTTTTGTTTGGTTCTATATTTGAAGCAGGAGAGTAGTGATCTCTCAGCTTAATTTTTAGCTGTGTGAACACAGATGCAGCTGGACTGGTTTTTGCAGCTCAGATTGGAACTAAGTAATAACTAAATATAATAATAATTTATTGAGAAATTAGCGCCTGAATTGATTTTATATCTGCCAATCGTAACTTCAGCAGGTTTTGTCAAAGGGTAATGTTGCACTTCTCTCGTTCCTCCCATTTGACGAATTAGTGTTTACCAGTGATCTTATCCAGACAGAGAATTTTCTAGTACTGCAAAAGAAAAAAAATCAACAAGCTTCTAGGTCATGTGAAGTATTCATTCAATTCTTCTCATCCTGTATTAAGGGACTGTACATGGTCCAACAAACATTTCTGAGCTCATCTTGACTAGGGGCATTACTAGAAATGAATACTTCTTACGTGGTAACTAAAAGAAAAACCCGGGGTTTACCCTATCTCTGTCCGCTTTCCTACTGGGAAATACTAATGTGCGGACAGGATATTCTCCATTCATGATGTTACTTACTTGATTTTTTGGGGGGTTTTACTATATATGTACTCGAATGACTCCATACTTACCAGTTCCACTGGTCTCAGCCACTACCCCTGCAGGCTACAGCTCCTCTTTTACCAGTTGGATACTCCTCTGAGTGCATGAGAAATGGCTGAAACCAGTCAGGTCGCCTTCTCCTCCTAAATAAAACTTTGACATTTATTAGTACATATATAGGTTACATTCATATTTTTATTTTTATTATTTTCTGCTTCCACATCTACATATGGCGGTGTACTTGCTTTCTCTTTTTTCTACTTGTTTATTGTTGCTACAAGCTCCAACAGTTTTTATATTTCCGTTCTTGTCTTATATGACTTTGGTTAGACATACTACCTGCAATACCTCAGGATCAAACTCACCAACCCTAGGAAATGATGCCCTATCCCCCGCAGTCATACATCTCCATTCATCACAAAAAGCCTCTACGTGCGGACTATACTTTCCACACATTATCTCCTCCGCACGTTTTCACACAGTACGTGCCTCAATAAACCAAGCGGGCACTCTTGGCCTCCGCTATCCAGCCTGAACCCTGGCTGCCGAACGTTTCTCACTTGTGCACTTGGCTCCCATTGCGGACTTTTTAAACACAATCCCCAAATGCACAAAGAAAAATGGTGAAAGTTCTTACCGAGTGCTTTCACTCACTCCTGCTTACGCTGGCCTGTACTCCGACCCACTCCAACAGCGGAATACCCGGTGTACCCAACCTCGGACTCCTATCAGACCCTTCAGCACTGTAATTTCTTTCGGTGGAGGTTCTGTTGGAATATTTTTCTTGAGAGAGTCAGCAAAAAATTCCTTTTCGGTATCTTTCCACTGGAATATTTATAGGATGAGAAACTGACTATCGATCACACTTACCAGTGACTGTCCACCAGGAAGATTTCCTGAAGAGCGAAAAACCCCTTTGTTTACACAATCACGTCTGTGTATGCTTCTACAAAGTGCATATGACACACCTGCGTAAAAATAGCGCAAATGGTATCACGTTGCACCGCGTATAACACACGGACATGCGGTCTAATCGCACAGCCTATAGATACTTGTTGTCTATAAGCCCTACGATCACTATCACAAATACACTTAGTCCACTTGAGACCACCTAGTTAACCTAGACCACCTAGTTCACTTAGTTCACTTAGATCACCTAGTCCACTTAGTAAATACATAAGGTTGCGAACCTTTCACGCAACGAGCCTCTGCTAACTCAGCGTCACTCACAGGATCCCATTTTTTTCCAGGGTTCAATACATCCACTCCTACTTTCAGCTCACACAAATAGACAATGTTTTTCTGTACAGAAAAATATCACTCCCTTTGATTGATAGTTTACTCCAGAGGTAGTACAGTCTAAACAAAGTATTATAATAATCTGTTTTTGTAAAATCGGATAGGTATGTGCTATAGTATGAATGTATTCTATACCGCCTTAAATTGAACTGCTATTGTGCAGTTATAATTTGCGCTCGCGACTCTACGCAACCTTGCATAAACACGCGACCATGTGTGTCCCTACACCACGTGCGTGCTCCTGTATGCTGTCCTCATGTACCGTACCACGTGTACAATTGTGCATTTGCAACTCACTAATCCACACTATATCACGATAAATGTGAGCAACAAAATACTATTGCTCACTAACACAACACACGGTTGTTCCGTACACTCGCCGGAAGTCACCCACAAAGATGATCCCCTTTTGAATGTATACCTAAACGTTTAGGCTGGAACTGCATTCTTACATCAAATATTAATTTCACTATTAACTCTCACTAGACCCAATTGAAACTATTTGTAATTGACTATGGCATGGGTTAAATAAATTCATTGGTAGCTTATAAATGGTGTTGGATTTGTACATATATGTTGTTTCTTTGTGACAAAGGAAACTGATGGTTTTAATCAGACTCAAAGTCAGCTGTTAGCTAAGTTGGATAAAGTGACCTTCCTAAAATGGCCACTGCTCCTCCCCCTCATTCCCATGCCATGTGGCTTGAACAAGATGGTGGACAGGCCATGTGGCTAGCCCAAAATGGAGGACAGACCATGCGGCTCTTTTGTCACAAAGAAATCACATTCTATACAAGCACCAAAAGTTACTTTAGGCCTGGGTTTAAAAGTATGGAAATTTGCCTCAGCATGCTAACACAGCTATATCGTACCTATGCACCATCTTTTAAATATTCTTTAAATTTACTTAACAGATAAACAATCCAATCTGAATCAAACACAATATGACTTATTTGAACTTTGTTTTGCAACAATAAAAATATGCTGTAGAATTTTAAATATTGTGAGAAACACATTGTCCCTTGAATTTCATATCATCGCCTTACTGATAACACAAAAAAAAAACAGCAAATGATTCTGCAGCATCAAGATGCGTCCATCTTTAGCTGGTAGACCACAGCCGCGTTTGTACAGTGCATCATCAAGAACGTGATATCCTGGTTCCGAGCCCCCATCTGATAAAGTCAAATCTATTTTCTAACAAATATTTAAAATGCCAGCTCTAATATATACTGCGGACACCAGGCACATCTTATTAACATATACGATAAAAGTGCACTGTACATCGCAAAACACTACATCCCTTAAGAGAAAACAATACACGCACACATTGTCTGAGTTCCAAAGCTCATTGATGTATATATTTGATATTAAAAGGATAGGTATACAATATATCACAATGTGCAGCATATATATATAAATATATACAGTTACATGGTTATAATTTACACAGGAAGCAGTTATTACAAACTAATTCAAATATAGCCACAGCCAGCATACATTTACCATCTCCCTCAATGCTCACTACACTCCCTCGCCTCCATCTTTAGCTCTCCCTCCATGCTCACAGCAGCAGAGTATCGGCAAAAACCCATCTCGATCAGCACCCAGCAGAAAAACAGGAAACTCTTCTGTGTAGGATCAGCTATACACTGTATGTTGGGGGAGTATAGGTTTTCTGTTATTGGTCCAGGGGAGGGAGCTTTCTCTTTCGTGATGGGTCATTGGTCAGTTCATATGCAAGCAATGTCTGCCCTTGATGGTGTAATTACAGGAAATAGCCACTGGTTCCTTTCTGCAAGCATGCTGTCTTCCAGGAAGTTCATTGTTCTAATAAGAGTGACTTTAGCTTTCATACATTTAATCATAACTTCTCATTGCAATGTGCTACAAACTAATCACAGGCATCAAATGAATCCACACATTAATCTGGTTACTTTGACACCAAGCACGGCATGTCCATCTTGCTCCGCTCCAAAAATACACATATATCTGATGTTAAGCTCTATTATATAAATACATTATAATGTCTGGTGCTTGACATGTTTTATTTATGTGTGGTGTGAAATATGTGTGGAATATATCTTTGTGGCATGTCTGTGTAAATGCATATGTTACCATATATTGCTGTGCACGCTGTGCGTATTCGCAAGCATAGCGACTCATCAGTGTGGAGTTTGGATGGTCTCTCTATGTAATATTTTTGACTTTGACAATGTATTGTATCCTTACTAGTACTTACTTTATAGAGCCCATTTTCGAACATACTGTACATTATTCATGTCACAGTGACAGATTTATTTTATGCCTCATTACTGCCCCCTACAGTGAAACCACGTAGCAGACAGCAGACTCTAAACAACATAAAACTTTATTTTAGCTTAGCTTATTTTCATAAATTAGAGTGTACACAACTAAACATATAACATAAGCATACAAAAAATATAATTTATTAAAATGAAAATAAAAATATTGATGTTACAGTATTTATTATGTTATGCTTTTATTTTTTGCACAGCAACTTTTATATATTAAATAATGATGCAAGTCTAATGTGAAAAATAAGGATATTTGAAAAATAATATAATTTCTCAAGTACAAACATCGGTTCTATAAATTATTAATTGATCAGGAAGTTAATTTACATAAAAAGAACAGTATTTTGTACACTTTAATCATTGTACAGGATTTTTCTTCAAGCCCACTATGACTGTGTTAAAGATAATGATTTTCCATTCCCCGTAGTGTAATTTTTGCTAAATTAAATTGACGGTCTGAAATTATTGGACTTTTTTATAATAGCTGTAGGAGTGCAGTGCTAGCCTGGCATGAGGTGGTATTCTCAGCATGGCGTGTGTGGGGAAAATACAATGTTTATGTTTGTAGTTTACATATTATACATCTGTATATTTGCATTGAGAAATACAACTGCTATATAAGTGTCTAAGGGGTCTATTTACTAATCCTTGAATGGAGATAAAGTGCATGGAGTTAAAGTACCAGCCAATGAGCTCCTAACTGTCATTTTTCAAACACAGCCTGTAGCATGGCAGTTAGGAGCTGGTTGGCTGGTACTTTATCTCCATGCACTTTATCTCCATCCAAGGCTTAGTAAATAGACCCCTAAGTGTTACTGTATGCATAATGTAGAAACAATGGCCCTCATTCCGAGTCGTTCGCTCGGTATTTTTCATCGCATCGCAATGAAAATCCGCTTAGTACGCATGCGCAATATTCGCACTGCGACTGCGCCAAGTAATTTAACAATGAAGATAGTATTTTTACTCACGGCTTTTTCATCGCTCCGGCGATCGTAATGTGATTGACAGGAAAGGGGTGTTACTGGGCGGAAACACGGCGTTTTATGGGCGTGTGGTTGAAAACGCTACCGTTTCCGGAAAAAACGCAGGAGTGGCTGGAGAAACGGGGGAGTGTCTGGGCGAACGCTGGGTGTGTTTGTGACGTCAAACCAGGAACGACAAGCACTGAACTGATCGCACAGGCAGAGTAAGGTTGAAGTTACTCAGAAACTGCTCAGTAGTTTGTAATCGCAATATTGCGATTACATCGGTCGCAATTTTAAGAAGCTAAGATACACTCCCAGTAGGCGTAGGCTTAGCGTGTGTAACTCTGCTAAATTCGCCTTGCGACCGATCAACTCGGAATGAGGGCCAATATGATATAATGATTATTAAAATAAAGTAATACATAATGAACATCTGCAAAATAAGCCTATATGTATCCTCATGTTTATTGTAGAGATGAGCGCCTGAAATTTTTCGGGTTTTGTGTTTTGGTTTTGGGTTCGGTTCCGCGGCCGTGTTTTGGGTTCGAACGCGTTTTGGCAAAACCTCACCGAATTATTTTTGTCGGATTCGGGTGTGTTTTGGATTCGGGTGTTTTTTTCCAAAAACACTAAAAAACAGCTTAAATCATAGAATTTGGGGGTCATTTTGATCCCAAAGTATTATTAACCTCAAAAACCATAATTTACACTCATTTTCAGTCTATTCTGAATACCTCACACCTCACAATATTATTTTTAGTCCTAAAATTTGCACCGAGGTCGCTGTGTGAGTAAGATAAGCGACCCTAGTGGCCGACACAAACACCGGGCCCATCTAGGAGTGGCACTGCAGTGTCACGCAGGATGTCCCTTCCAAAAAACCCTCCCCAAACAGCACATGACGCAAAGAAAAAAAGAGGCGCAATGAGGTAGCTGTGTGAGTAAGATTAGCGACCCTAGTGGCCGACACAAACACCGGGCCCATCTAGGAGTGGCACTGCAGTGTCACGCAGGATGGCCCTTCCAAAAAACCCTCCCCAAACAGCACATGACGCAAAGAAAAAAAGAGGCGCAATGAGGTAGCTGTGTGAGTAAGATTAGCGACCCTAGTGGCCGACACAAACACCGGGCCCATCTAGGAGTGGCACTGCAGTGTCACGCAGGATGTCCCTTCCAAAAAACCCTCCCCAAACAGCACATGACGCAAAGAAAAAAAGAGGCTTTTTACTGATATTTGGTGTTTTGGATTTGACATGCTCTGTACTATGACATTGGGCATCGGCCTTGGCAGACGACGTTGCTGGCATTTCATCGTCTCGGCCATGACTAGTGGCAGCAGCTTCAGCACGAGGTGGAAGTGGATCTTGATCTTTCCCTAATTTTGGAACCTCAACATTTTTGTTCTCCATATTTTAATAGGCACAACTAAAAGGCACCTCAGGTAAACAATGGAGATGGATGGATTGGATACTAGTATACAATTATGGACGGGCTGCCGAGTGCCGACACAGAGGTAGCCACAGCCGTGAACTACCGCACTGTACTGTGTCTGCTGCTAATATATAGACTGGTTGATAAAGAGATAGTATACTCGTAACTAGTATGTATGTATAAAGAAAGAAAAAAAAACCACGGTTAGGTCACTGGTATATACAATTATGGACGGGCTGCCGAGTGCCAACACAGAGGTAGCCACAGCCGTGAACTACCGCACTGTACTGTGTCTGCTGCTAATATATAGACTGGTTGATAAAGAGATAGTATACTCGTAACTAGTATGTATGTATAAAGAAAGAAAAAAAAACCACGGTTAGGTGGTATATACAATTATGGACGGGCTGCCGAGTGCCGACACAGAGGTAGCCACAGCCGTGAACTACCGCACTGTACTGTGTCTGCTGCTAATATATAGACTGGTTGATAAAGAGATAGTATACTCGTAACTAGTATGTATGTATAAAGAAAGAAAAAAAAACCACGGTTAGGTCACTGGTATATACAATTATGGACGGGCTGCCTAGTGCCGACACAGAGGTAGCCACAGCCGTGAACTACCGCACTGTACTGTGTCTGCTGCTAATATATAGACTGGTTGATAAAGAGATAGTATACTCGTAACTAGTATGTATGTATAAAGAAAGAAAAAAAAACCACGGTTAGGTCACTGGTATATACAATTATGGACGGGCTGCGGAGTGCCGACACAGAGGTAGCCACAGCCGTGAACTACCGCACTGTACTGTGTCTGCTGCTAATATATAGACTGGTTGATAAAGAGATAGTATACTCGTAACTAGTATGTATGTATAAAGAAAGAAAAAAAAAACACGGTTAGGTGGTATATACAATTATGGACGGGCTGCCGAGTGCCGACACAGAGGTAGCCACAGCCGTGAACTACCGCACTGTACTGTGTCTGCTGCTAATATATAGACTGGTTGATAAAGAGATAGTATACTCGTAACTAGTATGTATGTATAAAGAAAGAAAAAAAAACCACGGTTAGGTCACTGGTATATACAATTATGGACGGGCTGCCGAGTGCCGACACAGAGGTAGCCACAGCCGTGAACTACCGCACTGTACTGTGTCTGCTGCTAATATATAGACTGGTTGATAAAGAGATAGTATACTCGTAACTAGTATGTATGTATAAAGAAAGAAAAAAAAACCACGGTTAGGTCACTGGTATATACAATTATGGACGGGCTGCCGAGTGCCGACACAGAGGTAGCCACAGCCGTGAACTACCGCACTGTACTGTGTCTGCTGCTAATATATAGACTGGTTGATAAAGAGATAGTATACTCGTAACTAGTATGTATGTATAAAGAAAGAAAAAAAAACCACGGTTAGGTCACTGGTATATACAATTATGGACGGGCTGCCGAGTGCCGACACAGAGGTAGCCACAGCCGTGAACTACCGCACTGTACTGTGTCTGCTGCTAATATATAGACTGGTTGATAAAGAGATAGTATACTCGTAACTAGTATGTATGTATAAAGAAAGAAAAAAAAACCACGGTTAGGTCACTGGTATATACAATTATGGACGGGCTGCCGAGTGCCGACACAGAGGTAGCCACAGCCGTGAACTACCGCACTGTACTGTGTCTGCTGCTAATATATAGACTGGTTGATAAAGAGATAGTATACTCGTAACTAGTATGTATGTATAAAGAAAGAAAAAAAAACCACGGTTAGGTCACTGGTATATACAATTATGGACGGGCTGCCGAGTGCCGACACAGAGGTAGCCACAGCCGTGAACTACCGCACTGTACTGTGTCTGCTGCTAATATAGACTGGTTGATAAAGAGATAGTATACTACTAATATTATATACTGGTGGTCAGGTCACTGGTCACTAGTCACACTGGCAGTGGCACTCCTGCAGCAAAAGTGTGCACTGTTTAATTTTAATATAATATTATGTACTCCTGGCTCCTGCTATAACCTATAACTGGCACTGCAGTAGTGCTCCCCAGTCTCCCCCACAATTATAAGCTGTGTGAGCTGAGCAGTCAGACAGATATATAATATATATAGATGATGCAGCACACTGGCCTGAGCCTGAGCAGTGCACACAGATATGGTATGTATGTGACTGAGTCACTGTGTGCTGTGTATCGCTTTTTTCAGGCAGAGAACGGATTATAAATAAAAGTGGTGGTCACTGGTCACTATCAGCAAAACTCTGCACTGTACACTACTGAGTACTCCTAATGCTCCCCAAAATTAGTAAATCAAGTGTCTAAACGGAGAGGACGCCAGCCACGTCCTCTCCCTATCAATCTCAATGCACGTGTGAAAATGGCGGCGACGCGCGGCTCCTTATATAGAATCCGAGTCTCGCGATAGAATCCGAGCCTCGCGAGAATCCGACAGCGTCATGATGACGTTCGGGCGCGCTCGGGTTAACCGAGCAAGGCGGGAAGATCCGAGTCGCTCGGACTCGTGAAAAAAAACATGAAGTTCTGGCGGGTTCGGATTCAGAGAAACCGAACCCGCTCATCTCTAGTTTATTGTACTGTATAATGTGTCAAAGAGAATTTTTTTTGGAAATACAGTAAGAGTTGGAGTAAGGTTAATCAAATGAGATCATGGAGATTAAATAACTTTTTGATGGATAAATGGGACATATGATTATGAACGGAACACTTATATGTGCAGTGCTGAAGAAAGTGTATACTTCTCTGTCTGAGTGGGGTGGCACTTGATATGCCGGCAGTCAGGATGCTGGCGCTCAGCATACCGGCAACGGAATCCCGACAGCCGGCATACGACAACCATTATCCCTCTTGGGGTGTCCATGACACCCCTGTTGGGAGAATAAATAGCACTGTGCCTGCAGCGTGGCGATTGCAGCGATCCCGAGCAACGGCATACTGTGGTAGACCCGTCTGAGAGACCACTCATAAAACTGACTTAAATCCAACTATAAATACCTAATGGCATGCATTATTATCCAAAAAGCGACATTTGGTTGAAAAAATGATCTTTTTATTACTCACAGACTATAGAAAAAAGTGCAGACGTGCAGATTTAGTCGATGTGACATTTCGGTCCCTATAGGACCATCATCAGGACCAGCAACAGTGCATCCTATCACCAAAGCAGCAAGAGAGCAGACCGCTCTCTTGCTGCTTTGGTGATAAGATGCTCTCTTGTTGCTTTGGTGATACCCATTCTTTGCACATCAGTTTCTGATTTCCACGGTTGTAAATATAGATGAGTGTTAAAAATTTGGTAAATCTATAGAGATGTAAATTTGAGATGTCTCAATGTAAGTAAATATTAATCCATGGTTCTTGGCATTACCCGAGGAGCACCCATAGCAGACATGGTAAAAAGTGACAGGACCATTTTTGTAGTTTATTAAATTCTACACACTGGAGGTGCAATCCAAATTTTAATCTGATTGTCCATTTGGGAGTTGTCATTCACACAACGTAAGACATGCATAGGTAATGATGTCCTTATGTCAACCCCCTTTTCATCCCTTTAGGGGAGGATAATTAAAATTCTAATTACGTTGTTTCCTGTTTCCCGCCTGCAGAATACCTATGTTAAATTTCTTCTTCCTAACATATCGGGAAGTAAGAGAATTAATGATTAGTCAGTGAGTGAGTGAATGAGGGCTTCCGCATTTTTGTATTTTATTAAATGTTACATTCCAAATATTGATCCGATGTTGATCCAATTGTCCATTTGGGCATAATTGTTCATGCAACGCAAGCCACGCACCGGTAAATCATTATGTCAACCCCCTTTTCATCCCCTTAGTGGAGGTTTATTAAAATTCTAATTACGTAATTTTCCCATTTTTCACCTGAAGAATAGCTATGTCATATTTCAGCTTCCTAACATATCGGGAAGTAAGGGGATATTCAATTAGATTCGTTTTTTCCACCTAGGCGAAAAAAATGGAGCTCTTTGCTATTTTTAGGGCGAATGGGATTTCACTTTAAACAATAGCAGGACCAGTTTTTTCCTAAGCGAAAGATTCGGCAGGAGTGAAAAATATGTTTTTGTATCTGAGCCTGCAAAAATGTGGACTATTATCACCATTTTGGAGGCATTTCTCACCAATGGCTTTTCATTTCAACAAAAAGTTGAAAAGGCATTAGCGAAAATGTCTTAAAAATTGGCAAAAATGGCCCACAATTGAATACCCATGTAGTCAAATTCAACCAATCCGAAATGATCAGAGCTAATTGAATACCCTCTTAGTGATGAGTCAGTCAGTTAGTAAGGGTTTTCGTATATATATATATATATATATATATATATATATAAATGTATCTATCTATCTATCTATCTATCTATCTATCTATATATATATATATATAGCAATAGTGTAATTGGCACCCCAGAGGGTTGGAATCATGCACAACCTTAATTTTGTTTACACTATAGTGTATTATAATATTTCGTACAGTATAAAACCATAAGTTCCAATAGCAAAGTTTTATTAAAATTCATAAAAAAATGGCTACAATGTCCATATACATATGACAGCTCTTTGGCACATCATCCCCAACCAGAGGTAATGGGGCTCTAGACAGGCACAAGTGTACATATACTTCTTCTATAATATTCTCCTTCCAATACAGTAGATTGGAGGTCACATCAAAAGAAAGACAGAAATCTCAATGCGTTTCGTCTCATGCCAAGACTTCATCAGGGGTATATCTAAAATATTAGATCTTTTAGGATATTAGCTCAAATATTTATACATTTATACAATGACAAACAATACATTTTACATTAATATCATAAAAAAACAATGAATTGGAACATCACTGGAGACAGGCTATTTGAACAAGAATGGAGGAGTTGGAAAAAGGAAGAGGAAATACAATGGAGGAATACAGTTTATACGGTATGTAGATAAATATATAACACATACCTCAATTTGGAAGCTTACCAATTAAAGGAATGTACCATAGGAGAATGTTCTTGGATATTCATATCCACCAACAGGCCACATGTTAATACAAATGTGAGCAATTGTGCCTGTTAAAGAGATATTCTCACTTATATGTTTTCCTTCTCATAGAAAATGTTAACATAGTAACATAGTTAATGAGGTTGAAAAGAGGCAAAAAGCCCATTGGGTTCAACCTGTATTCTGTATTAAGCAGTGCACATTATAATGCACCAGCCAAAATAATGGTTTCGTACCTATTGACAACTATATGTCATATCACACCCATATAATTAATGTCAATATATTAAATGCTATAGCCTTGGATACTTTTCTCAGCTAGAAAACTGTCCAATCCGTTTTTAAATGCATTTACAGAGTCCGCTATTATTATCTTCTCCAGCACGGCGTTCCAAATCCTTATTGCCCTTACGGGGAAGAGCCCCTTCCTACGATTTGTACGGAATTTTCTCTCCTCCAGCCTCAGCGAGTGCCCAGACTTCTATTAATAAACAAATCCCCTGCTTACTCTTTGTATTGACCCTTTACATATTTGAAAATATTAATAATGTCTCCTCTTAGTCTCCTCTTTTCAAGGGAATACATATTTAAACGAGTAAGCCTTTCCTCATACTCCAATATCTCTAACCCTTTTATAAGCTTAGTAGCTCGCCTTTGCACTCTTTCGAGTTTCCCAATATCTTTTTTATAATATGGTGCCCAAAACTGAACACAATATTCCAGGTGCGGATGTACCAATGATTTGTACAGCGGCAGGATTACATCCTCGTCCCTTGTCTCAACACCCCGTTTTATGCATGCAGGCAATTTACTTGCCTTCTTTGCTGCATTTCGACATTGTTGACTGCTGTTAAGCAAATTTGTTTTTAATCCCAAAGTACATAATTTTGCATTTTTCAATATTGAACCTCATTCCTCATTTAGACGCCCAGGTTTCAAGTTTAAGTAAATCATTCTGTAGAGACTCCACATCGTTTTCTGAATTAATTAACTTACACAGTTTGGTATCATCTGCAAAGTTTGACACTGTGCTTCCCAGACCTATTCTTAGATCATTAATATATATATTGAACAGTAGCGGGCCAAGTACGGACACTTGTGGTATTCCGCTGACTACTGGTGCCAAGCTGGAGAACATCCCGTTGACCACTACTCTTTGTACTCTGTTATCCAGCCAATTACCTATCCATGTACAACTAGTTTATCCTATGCCAAGTTCACTTAATTTGATGATTAGTCTCCTGTGAGGCACTGTATAGAAGGCTTTTGCAAAATCTAAAAAGACAACATCCATTGCTTTGCCTTGGTCGAGATTATCGCTCACTTCCTCGTAGAAGCTAATTAAATTAGTTTGACATGATATGTCTCTTTCAAACCCATGCTGACTCTTACTTATAATCTTATTAACCTGCAGATAATCCCGTGTGCTATTCCTCAAAATTCTTTCCAATATTTTATCCACTATAGAGGTTATACTAACTGGTCTATAGTTCCCAGAATGATTTTTAGATCCATTTTTAAATAAGGGCACTACTTCCGCTATACGCCAATCCCTCGGTACCATACCTGATCTAATTGAACTATAGAAAATCAAGTATAAGGATTTTGCTAGCTGTGCCCTAAGCTCCATAATAACCCTCAGTGAAAACCATCTGGGCCCGGTGATTTATTAATCTTTATGTTGCTTAGCCTGTCCAGGACTACTTCCTCACTTAAACAAGCATCTAGTCAAGAGTCATTACCATCACTGTCGTTATTCACTACTATCACCTTCTGATCCTCCCTGGTGAATACGGATGAAAAAAACTTGTTCAGTATATCCACTTTTATTTTGTCATCGTTTATCAAGGCTCCCAGTTCATCTTTTAATGGGCCTACATTCTCCTTTTTTAACCTTTTACTGTTTATGTACTTGTAAAACTTTTTAGGATTGGCTTTACTCTCTATAGCGATTTGCTTTTCAGTTACAATTTTAGCTGCTCTTATTACCTTTTTGCTCCTTTTATTGCATACCTTGTAATACTGGAATGCCTCCACCCCTCTAACTGATTTAAATGCTTTGAACGCATGCCTCTTATTAGCCATTTCCTTTTTGACCTCCTTACTAAGTCACATTGGTTTGTGTTTAGTACTCCTGCATTTATTGCCCATGGGAATGAATTTGCGAATATTGCTATCAAGTAACCATTTTAAAGCATCCCACATTTCCGAAGTGTCCGTGCCCTGAAATAAAACTTCCCAGTCAATGTTGTTTAGTGCCAGTCTCAGCATATTGAAGTTAGCTTTTCTAAAGTTAAATGTTTTAGTTGTTCCCTTATAGCTATGTTTCTTGAACTTGATGTCGAATGTGATCATATAGTGGTCACTGTTTCCCAATGTCTCTCCAACTGTAAAGTCCGATATAATGTCTACATTATTGGTAATAATTAGGTCCAGGATATTATTACCTCTGGTTGGGTCCTCAACTAATTGAGACAAGTACTGATCCTTTAATCTGTTTAGAAACCTGCTGCTCCTAGCTTTTACACGCGAATCATTATTCCAACTTATATCAGGATAATTGAAATCCCCTATCACTAGGATGTCCCCCATTCCCTCAGCTTTTTCAATTTACTGTAAGAGATGTTCCTCATCATGTACGTTAATAACCGGTTGTTTATAGCATGTGCCAATGACCAGTTTTTTGCTTCAATGCCCCCACTTGTGATTACAACCTATACCGATTCCACGTTATCTCCCGTCCCCTTCGTAAAAAACATAGATTATGTTTGGTTTTAGGGATGGTTTTACATAGAAACATACCCCTCCTCCCCTTTTGGTAGCCCTATCCCTCCTGAAAAGTGAATATCCCTCCAAATTTGCAACTTAGTCACGGGAGTCGTACCACCAAGTTTCCATAATACCTATAATATAATATTGATATTTTGATACAAGACATTCCAATGCCCCCATGTTACCTGATAGTAGAGATGAGCGCCTGAAATTTTTCGGGTTTTGTGTTTTGGTTTTGGGTTCGGTTCCGCGGCCGTGTTTTGGGTTCAACCGCGTTTTGGCAAAACCTCACCGAATTTTTTTTGTCGGATTCGGGTGTGTTTTGGATTCGGGTGTTTTTTTCAAAAAACACTAAAAAACAGCTTAAATCATAGAATTTGGGGGTCATTTTGATCCCAAAGTATTATTAACCTCAAAAACCATAATTTACACTCATTTTCAGTCTATTCTGAATACCTCACACCTCACAATATTATTTTTAGTCCTAAAATTTGCACCTAGGTCGCTGGATGACTAAGCTAAGCGACCCTAGTGGCCGACACAAACACCGGGCCCATCTAGGAGTGTCACTGCAGTGTCACGCAGGATGTCCCTTCCAAAAAACCCTCCCCAAACAGCACATGACGCAAAGAAAAAAAGAGGCGCAATGAGGTAGCTGTGTGAGTAAGATAAGCGACCCTAGTGGCCGACACAAACACCGGGCCCATCTAGGAGTGTCACTGCAGTGTCACGCAGGATGTCCCTTCCAAAAAACCCTCCCCAAACAGCACATGACGCAAAGAAAAAAAGAGGCGCAATGAGGTAGCTGTGTGAGTAAGATAAGCGACCCTAGTGGCCGACACAAACACCGGGCCCATCTAGGAGTGTCACTGCAGTGTCACGCAGGATGTCCCTTCCAAAAAACCCTCCCCAAACAGCACATGACGCAAAGAAAAAAAGAGGCGCAATGAGGTAGCTGTGTGAGTAAGATAAGCGACCCTAGTGGCCGACACAAACACCGGGCCCATCTAGGAGTGTCACTGCAGTGTCACGCAGGATGTCCCTTCCAAAAAACCCTCCCCAAACAGCACATGACGCAAAGAAAAAAAGAGGCGCAATGAGGTAGCTGTGTGAGTAAGATAAGTGACCCTAGTGGCCGACACAAACACCGGGCCCATCTAGGAGTGTCACTGCAGTGTCACGCAGGATGTCCCTTCCAAAAAACCCTCCCCAAACAGCACATGACGCAAAGAAAAAAAGAGGCGCAATGAGGTAGCTGTGTGAGTAAGATAAGCGACCCTAGTGGCCGACACAAACACCGGGCCCATCTAGGAGTGTCACTGCAGTGTCACGCAGGATGTCCCTTCCAAAAAACCCTCCCCAAACAGCACATGACGCAAAGAAAAAAAGAGGCGCAATGAGGTAGCTGTGTGAGTAAGATAAGCGACCCTAGTGGCCGACACAAACACCGGGCCCATCTAGGAGTGTCACTGCAGTGTCACGCAGGATGTCCCTTCCAAAAAACCCTCCCCAAACAGCACATGACGCAAAGAAAAAAAGAGGCGCAATGAGGTAGCTGTGTGAGTAAGATAAGCGACCCTAGTGGCCGACACAAACACCGGGCCCATCTAGGAGTGTCACTGCAGTGTCACGCAGGATGTCCCTTCCAAAAAACCCTCCCCAAACAGCACATGACGCAAAGAAAAAAAGAGGCGCAATGAGGTAGCTGTGTGAGTAAGATAAGCGACCCTAGTGGCCGACACAAACACCGGGCCCATCTAGGAGTGTCACTGCAGTGTCACGCAGGATGTCCCTTCCAAAAAACCCTCCCCAAACAGCACATGACGCAAAGAAAAAAAGAGGCGCAATGAGGTAGCTGTGTGAGTAAAATAAGCGACCCTAGTGGCCGACACAAACACCGGGCCCATCTAGGAGTGTCACTGCAGTGTCACGCAGGATGTCCCTTCCAAAAAACCCTCCCCAAACAGCACATGACGCAAAGAAAAAAAGAGGCGCAATGAGGTAGCTGTGTGAGTAAGATAAGCGACCCTAGTGGCCGACACAAACACCGGGCCCATCTAGGAGTGTCACTGCAGTGTCACGCAGGATGTCCCTTCCAAAAAACCCTCCCCAAACAGCACATGACGCAAAGAAAAAAAGAGGCGCAATGAGGTAGCTGTGTGAGTAAGATAAGCGACCCTAGTGGCCGACACAAACACCGGGCCCATCTAGGAGTGTCACTGCAGTGTCACGCAGGATGTCCCTTCCAAAAAACCCTCCCCAAACAGCACATGACGCAAAGAAAAAAAGAGGCGCAATGAGGTAGCTGTGTGAGTAAGATAAGCGACCCTAGTGGCCGACACAAACACCGGGCCCATCTAGGAGTGTCACTGCAGTGTCACGCAGGATGTCCCTTCCAAAAAACCCTCCCCAAACAGCACATGACGCAAAGAAAAAAAGAGGCGCAATGAGGTAGCTGTGTGAGTAAGATAAGCGACCCTAGTGGCCGACACAAACACCGGGCCCATCTAGGAGTGTCACTGCAGTGTCACGCAGGATGTCCCTTCCAAAAAACCCTCCCCAAACAGCACATGACGCAAAGAAAAAAAGAGGCGCAATGAGGTAGCTGTGTGAGTAAGATAAGCGACCCTAGTTGCCGACACAAACACCGGGCCCATCTAGGAGTGTCACTGCAGTGTCACGCAGGATGTCCCTTCCAAAAAACCCTCCCCAAACAGCACATGACGCAAAGAAAAAAAGAGGCGCAATGAGGTAGCTGTGTGAGTAAGATAAGCGACCCTAGTGGCCGACACAAACACCGGGCCCATCTAGGAGTGTCACTGCAGTGTCACGCAGGATGTCCCTTCCAAAAAACCCTCCCCAAACAGCACATGACGCAAAGAAAAAAAGAGGCGCAATGAGGTAGCTGTGTGAGTAAGATAAGCGACCCTAGTGGCCGACACAAACACCGGGCCCATCTAGGAGTGTCACTGCAGTGTCACGCAGGATGTCCCTTCCAAAAAACCCTCCCCAAACAGCACATGACGCAAAGAAAAAAAGAGGCGCAATGAGGTAGCTGTGTGAGTAAGATAAGCGACCCTAGTGGCCGACACAAACACCGGGCCCATCTAGGAGTGTCACTGCAGTGTCACGCAGGATGTCCCTTCCAAAAAACCCTCCCCAAACAGCACATGACGCAAAGAAAAAAAGAGGCGCAATGAGGTAGCTGTGTGAGTAAGATAAGCGACCCTAGTGGCCGACACAAACACCGGGCCCATCTAGGAGTGTCACTGCAGTGTCACGCAGGATGTCCCTTCCAAAAAACCCTCCCCAAACAGCACATGACGCAAAGAAAAAAAGAGGCGCAATGAGGTAGCTGTGTGAGTAAGATAAGCGACCCTAGTGGCCGACACAAACACCGGGCCCATCTAGGAGTGTCACTGCAGTGTCACGCAGGATGTCCCTTCCAAAAAACCCTCCACAAACAGCACATGACGCAAAGAAAAAAAGAGGCGCAATGAGGTAGCTGTGTGAGTAAGATAAGCGACCCTAGTGGCCGACACAAACACCGGGCCCATCTAGGAGTGTCACTGCAGTGTCACGCAGGATGTCCCTTCCAAAAAACCCTCCCCAAACAGCACATGACGCAAAGAAAAAAAGAGGCGCAATGAGGTAGCTGTGTGAGTAAGATAAGCGACCCTAGTGGCCGACACAAACACCGGGCCCATCTAGGAGTGGCACTGCAGTGTCACGCAGGATGTCCCTTCCAAAAAACCCTCCCCAAACAGCACATGACGCAAAGAAAAAAAGAGGCGCAATGAGGTAGCTGTGTGAGTAAGATAAGCGACCCTAGTGGCCGACACAAACACCGGGCCCATCTAGGAGTGTCACTGCAGTGTCACGCAGGATGTCCCTTCCAAAAAACCCTCCCCAAACAGCACATGACGCAAAGAAAAAAAGAGGCGCAATGAGGTAGCTGTGTGAGTAAGATAAGCGACCCTAGTGGCCGACACAAACACCGGGCCCATCTAGGAGTGGCACTGCAGTGTCACGCAGGATGTCCCTTCCAAAAAACCCTCCCCAAACAGCACATGACGCAAAGAAAAAAAGAGGCGCAATGAGGTAGCTGTGTGAGTAAGATAAGCGACCCTAGTGGCCGACACAAACACCGGGCCCATCTAGGAGTGTCACTGCAGTGTCACGCAGGATGTCCCTTCCAAAAAACCCTCCCCAAACAGCACATGATGCAAAGAAAAAAAGAGGCGCAATGAGGTAGCTGTGTGAGTAAGATAAGCGACCCTAGAGGCCGACACAAACACCGGGCCCATCTAGGAGTGGCACTGCAGTGTCACGCAGGATGTCCCTTCCAAAAAACCCTCCCCAAACAGCACATGACGCAAAGAAAAATTAAAGAAAAAAGAGGTGCAAGATGGAATTGTCCTTGGGCCCTCCCACCCACCCTTATGTTGTATAAACAGGACATGCACACTTTAACCAACCCATCATTTCAGTGACAGGGTCTGCCACACGACTGTGACTGAAATGACGGGTTGGTTTGGACCCCCACCAAAAAAGAAGCAATTAATCTCTCCTTGCACAAACTGGCTCTACAGAGGCAAGATGTCCACCTCATCATCATCCTCCGATATATCACCGTGTACATCCCCCTCCTCACAGATTATCAATTCGTCCCCACTGGAATCCACCATCTCAGCTCCCTGTGTACTTTGTGGAGGCAATTGCTGCTGGTCAATGTCTCCACGGAGGAATTGATTATAATTCATTTTAATGAACATCATCTTCTCCACATTTTCTGGATGTAACCTCGTACGCCGATTGCTGACAAGGTGAGCGGCGGCACTAAACACTCTTTCGGAGTACACACTTGTGGGAGGGCAACTTAGGTAGAATAAAGCCAGTTTGTGCAAGGGCCTCCAAATTGCCTCTTTTTCCTGCCAGTATAAGTACGGACTGTGTGACGTGCCTACTTGGATGCGGTCACTCATATAATCCTCCACCATTCTTTCAATGTTGAGAGAATCATATGCAGTGACAGTAGACGACATGTCCGTAATCGTTGTCAGGTCCTTCAGTCCGGACCAGATGTCAGCATCAGCAGTCGCTCCAGACTGCCCTGCATCACCGCCAGCGGGTGGGCTCGGAATTCTGAGCCTTTTCCTTGCACCCCCAGTTGCGGGAGAATGTGAAGGAGGAGATGTTGACAGGTCGCGTTCCGCTTGACTTGACAATTTTCTCACCAGCAGGTCTTTCAACCCCAGCAGACTTGTGTCTGCCGGAAAGAGAGATCCAAGGTAGGCTTTAAATCTAGGATCGAGCACGGTGGCCAAAATGTAGTGCTCTGATTTCAACAGATTGACCACCCGTGAATCCTTGTTAAGCGAATTAAGGGCTCCATCCACAAGTCCCACATGCCTAGCGGAATCGCTCCGTGTTAGCTCCTCCTTCAATGTCTCCAGCTTCTTCTGCAAAAGCCTGATGAGGGGAATGACCTGACTCAGGCTGGCAGTGTCTGAACTGACTTCACGTGTGGCAAGTTCAAAGGGCATCAGAACCTTGCACAACGTTGAAATCATTCTCCACTGCACTTGAGACAGGTGCATTCCACCTCCTATATCGTGCTCAATTGTATAGGCTTGAATGGCCTTTTGCTGCTCCTCCAACCTCTGAAGCATATAGAGGGTTGAATTCCACCTCGTTACCACTTCTTGCTTCAGATGATGGCAGGGCAGGTTCAGTAGTTTTTGGTGGTGCTCCAGTCTTCTGTACGTGGTGCCTGTACGCCGAAAGTGTCCCGCAATTCTTCTGGCCACCGACAGCATCTCTTGCACGCCCCTGTCGTTTTTTTAAAAATTCTGCACCACCAAATTCAAGGTATGTGCAAAACATGGGACGTGCTGGAATTTGCCCATATTTAATGCACACACAATATTGCTGGCGTTGTCCGATGCCACAAATCCACAGGAGAGTCCAATTGGGGTAAGCCATTCCGCGATGATCTTCCTCAGTTGCCGTAAGAGGTTTTCAGCTGTGTGCGTATTCTGGAAAGCGGTGATACAAAGCGTAGCCTGCCTAGGAAAGAGTTGGCGTTTGCGAGATGCTGCTACTGGTGCCGCCGCTGCTGTTCTTGCGGCGGGAGTCCATACATCTACCCAGTGGGCTGTCACAGTCATATAGTCCTGACCCTGCCCTGCTCCACTTGTCCACATGTCCGTGGTTAAGTGGACATTGGGTACAGCTGCATTTTTTAGGACACTGGTGAGTCTTTTTCTGAGGTCTGTGTACATTTTCGGTATCGCCTGCCTAGAGAAGTGGAACCTAGATGGTATTTGGCAACGGGGGCACACTACCTCAAGAAATTGTCTAGTTCCCTGTGAACTAACGGCGGATACCGGACGCACGTCTAACACCAACATAGTTGTCAAGGCCTCAGTTATCCGCTTTGCAGCAGGATGACTGCTGTGATATTTCATCTTCCTCGCAAAGGACTGTTGGACAGTCAATTGCTTACTGGAAGTAGTACAAGTGGTCTTCCAACTTCCCCTCTGGGATGACCATCGACTCCCAGCAGCAACAACAGCAGCGCCAGCAGCAGTAGGCGTTACACGCAAGGATGCATCGGAGGAATCCCAGGCAGGAGAGGACTCGTCAGAATTGCCAGTGACATGGCCTGCAGGACTATTGGCATTCCTGGGGAAGGAGGAAATTGACACTGAGGGAGTTGGTGGTGGGGTGGTTTGCGTGAGCTTGGTTACAAGAGGAAGGGATTTACTGGTCAGTGGACTGCTTCCGCTGTCACCCAAAGTTTTTGAACTTGTCACTGACTTATTATGAATGCGCTGCAGGTGACGTATAAGGGAGGATGTTCCGAGGTGGTTAACGTCCTTACCCCTACTTATTACAGCTTGACAAAGGCAACACACGGCTTGACACCTGTTGTCCGCATTTCTGATGAAATACCTCCACACTGAAGAGCTGATTTTTTGGTATTTTCACCAGGCATGTCAACGGCCATATTCCTCCCACGGACAACAGGTGTCTCCCCGGGTGCCTGACTTAAACAAACCACCTCACCATCAGAATCCTCCTTGTCAATTTCCTCCCCAGCGCCAGCAACACCCATATCCTCCTCACCCTGGTGTACTTCAACACTGACATCTTCAATCTGACTATCAGGAACTGGACTGCGGGTGCTCCTTCCAGCACTTGCAGGGGGCGTGCAAATGGTGGAAGGCGCATGCTCTTCACGTCCTGTGTTGGGAAGGTCAGGCATCGCAACCGACACAATTGGACTCTCCTTGTGGATTTGGGATTTCGAAGAACGCACAGTTCTTTGCGGTGCTTTTGCCAGCTTGAGTCTTTTCATTTTTCTAGTGAGAGGCTGAGTGCTTCCATCCTCATGTGAAGCTGAACCACTAGCCATGAACATAGGCCAGGGCCTCAGCCGTTCCTTGCCACTCCGTGTGGTAAATGGCATATTGGCAAGTTTACGCTTCTCCTCCGACAATTTTATTTTAGGTTTTGGAGTCCTTTTTTTACTGATATTTGGTGTTTTGGATTTGACATGCTCTGTACTATGCCATTGGGCATCGGCCTTGGCAGACGACGTTGCTGGCATTTCATCGTCTCGGCCATGACTAGTGGCAGCAGCTTCAGCACGAGGTGGAAGTGGATCTTGATCTTTCCCTAATTTTGGAACCTCAACATTTTTGTTCTCCATATTTTAATAGGCACAACTAAAAGGCACCTCAGGTAAACAATGGAGATGGATGGATACTAGTATACAATTATGGATGGACTGCCGAGTGCCGACACAGAGGTAGCTACAGCCGTGGACTACCATACTGTGTCTGCTGCTAATATAGACTGGATGATTGATAATGAGATGAAATCAATATATATATGTATGTATATATAATATCACTAGTACTGCAGCCGGACAGGTAGATAATATATTTATTAGGTATTGGTAATGATGACTGATGACGGACCTGCTGGACACTGTCAGCTCAGCAGCACCGCAGACTGCTACAGTAAGCTACTATACTATAGTAGTATGTACAAAGAAGAAAGAAAAAAAAAAACCACGGGTAGGTGGTATACAATATTATATATATATATATATATATATATATTATATACAATTATATATATATTAAACTGGTGGTGATTGATTATTAAACTGGTGGTCAGGTCACGTTGCAACTTGCAACTAGTACTCCGAGTCCTAAGCAGACAATCACAAAATATATTATTATACTGGTGGTCAGTGTGGTCACAACAATGGCAGTGTGGCACTGACTCTGGCAGCAAAAGTGTGCACTGTACGTTATATGTACTCCTGAGTCCTGCTCTCAGACTCTAACTGCTCCCCACTGTCAGTGTCTCCCCCACAAGTCAGATAATACACTTACAGTCACACTATCTAATCTATAAATATCACTTCAGCAAGTAGTATAGTAGTATACAGTATAGTAGTACTCCTCCTAATAATGCTCCCCAAAATACTGTGTCTCTCTCTTCTCTAAACGGAGAGGACGCCAGCCACGTCCTCTCCCTATGACTCTATAAATATCACTTCAGCAAGTAGTAGAGTAGTATACAGTATAGTAGTACTCCTCCTAATAATGCTCCCCAAAATACTGTGTCTCTCTCTTCTCTAAACGGAGAGGACGCCAGCCACGTCCTCTCCCTATGACTCTATAAATATCACTTCAGCAAGTAGTAGAGTAGTATACAGTATAGTAGTACTCCTCCTAATAATGCTCCCCAAAATACTGTGTCTGAGTAGTATACAGTATAGTAGTACTCCTCCTAATAATGCTCCCCAAAATACTGTGTCTCTCTCTTCTCTAAACGGAGAGGACGCCAGCCACGTCCTCTCCCCCTATGCCTCTATAATATCACTTCAGCAAGTAGTATAGTAGTATACAGTATAGTAGTACTCCTCCTAATAATGCTCCCCAAAATACTGTGTCTCTCTCTTCTCTAAACGGAGAGGACGCCAGCCACGTCCTCTACCTATGACTCTATAAATATCACTTCAGCAAGTAGTAGAGTAGTATACAGTATAGTAGTACTCCTCCTAATAATGCTCCCCAAAATAGTATACTGTGTCTCTCTCTTCTCTAAACGGAGAGGATGCCAGCCACGTCCTCTCCCTATGACTCTATAAATATCACTTCAGCAAGTAGTATAGTAGTATACAGTATAGTAGTACTCCTCCTAATAATGCTCCCCAAAATACTGTGTCTCTCTCTTCTCTAAACGGAGAGGACGCCAGCCACGTCCTCTCCCTATGACTCTATAAATATCACTTCAGCAAGTAGTAGAGTAGTATACAGTATAGTAGTACTCCTCCTAATAATGCTCCCCAAAATACTGTGTCTCTCTCTTCTCTAAACGGAGAGGACGCCAGCCACGTCCTCTCCCTATGACTCTATAAATATCACTTCAGCAAGTAGTAGAGTAGTATACAGTATAGTAGTACTCCTCCTAATAATGCTCCCCAAAATACTGTGTCTCTCTCTTCTCTAAACGGAGAGGACGCCAGCCACGTCCTCTCCCTATGACTCTATAAATATCACTTCAGCAAGTAGTAGAGTAGTATACAGTATAGTAGTACTCCTCCTAATAATGCTCCCCAAAATACTGTGTCTGAGTAGTATACAGTATAGTAGTACTCCTCCTAATAATGCTCCCCAAAATACTGTGTCTCTCTCTTCTCTAAACGGAGAGGACGCCAGCCACGTCCTCTCCCTATGACTCTATAAATATCACTTCAGCAAGTAGTAGAGTAGTATACAGTATAGTAGTACTCCTCCTAATAATGCTCCCCAAAATACTGTGTCTGAGTAGTATACAGTATAGTAGTACTCCTCCTAATAATGCTCCCCAAAATACTGTGTCTCTCTCTTCTCTAAACGGAGAGGACGCCAGCCACGTCCTCTCCCTATGACTCTATAAATATCACTTCAGCAAGTAGTATAGTAGTATACAGTATAGTAGTACTCCTCCTAATAATGCTCCCCAAAATAGTATACTGTGTCTCTCTCTTCTCTAAACGGAGAGGACGCCAGCCACGTCCTCTCCCTATGACTCTATAAATATCACTTCAGCAAGTAGTATACAGTATAGTAGTACTCCTCCTAATAATGCTCCCCAAAATACTGTGTCTCTCTCTTCTCTAAACGGAGAGGACGCCAGCCACGTCCTCTCCCTATGACTCTCAATGCATGTGTGAAAATGGCGTCGACGCGCAGCTCCTTATATAGAATCCGAGTCTCGCGAGAATCCGACAGCGGGATGATGACGTTCGGGCGTGCTCGGGTTAACCGAGCAAGGCGGGAGGATCCGAGCCTGCTCGGACCTGTGGAAAAAAGCTGAAGTTCGGGCGGGTTCGGATTCAGAGGAACCGAACCCGCTCATCCCTACCTGATAGGCTTCTTGCATTCGCAAGCATACATTTTAGCTTAATATTTCCCTTGCCCGTTTGTTTTAATGGTATGTTATCCTTATTTACAATTGCCTTTCTGGAATTACTCCTACGGACTGTTATTCTCTTCCCTCCCTTAGCACCCTCATCATACTTAATACAGCCTATTTTACTACTATCCCTATTTGACCTATTATGCCTTTCTAAACCCCCCACCCTGATGAAGGTATTCCTCCTAATGCTATGGACATCTTTTTTGAGAAGTTCAGATTATTTCTAATAAATATTTAAAATGCCAGCTTTAATATATGTTGCAGATGCAAGGCCCATCTTATTACCATATACGATAAAAGTGCGCTGTATGTCGCAAACACTTCAGCCCGTAAGAGAAAACAAGCACTCGCACACATTGTCTGAGTTCCAACGCTCAGTGATGTTTATATTTAATATTAAAAGGATATGTATACAATATATGACATGTACAGTATATATCATTCAGTTATAATGTAACAATTACACAAGAAGCAGATAGTTACAAAAGAATCCATTACAGCCAGCATACATTACCCTGTCCCTGAATGCTCACTCCGTTCCATAACAGCATACAACAGCAACTGAACAGAACAGCAACTAAACCTCTAAGTCCTAGAAACTGCCTATATCCTGTGTATTTTGTGGAGTACATGTCTGGGACTGAGTCTTCTGTTATTGGTCCAGGGGAGGGAACTCTCTCATTCATGATGTGTTATTGGTCAGTTCATATGCAAGCAACGTCCAGCCTTGAAGAAGACATCATAGGGGTTGGCCACTGGTTTCCTGCCCACATGCTTTCTTTCAGGAATGTCCTTTTGTTCTAATAAGAGTGACTTTAGCTTTCATACATTTAATCATAACTACTCATTGCAATGTGCTATAATCTATCCACAGGTATCAAATTAACACACTCATTCCCTTGATTATTTTGACACCAAGCATGACATGTTTATTCTGTTCCGTTCCTTTAATACATATACATGATGTTATACCCTATTATATAATTTAATACATTTATAATGTCTGGTGCTCGACATGTTTAAATTATGTGTGGTATGAAATATGAGTTGAATATATCCTTGTGGCTTGTCTGTGTGAATGCGTATGCTACCATATATCGCTGTGCACGCTGCGTGTATTGCACGCACAGCGACTCATCAATGTGGAGTTTACATGTGCTGTGTATGTAATATTTTTGACTTTGACATTTTCTATATTCCATACTGTTGAACCATAATCGTCATAAGTTAATAATTTAGGGATACCATGGGCAATACCTTTGTCGGTAATTCCTGTGTCAATACCCCTGCAATTACCCTTGCCAGCTGAACTTTCCCTCCCCCATTCGCCACCCCCATTTTGTTCCCTACCACAATCCTTACTGTTCTCATTGTTTGACCCGCAGCTTCTAGCTAAACCCTCTCCCCAGGCTCCTAGTTTAAAAGCTCATCCAACCCTCTAACCATTCTGCCCCCAGCACCACAGCCCCCTCCTCATTCAGGTGCAATCCATCGCGACAAAAAAGATGGCGCCTGACTGAGAAGTCCGCCCAGTGTTACAAGAACACAAACCCCTCCTTCCTACACCAATCTCTAAACCACACATTTACCTCCCCAATATCCCTCTGTCTCCCTGGACTAGCGTGTGGCACTGGTAATATTTCAGAGAATATTACCCTAGATGTCCTTGCTTTAAGTTTCTTGCCTAATTCCCTATTGTCTTTCATAAGAACATCCCACCAACCACTAACTTTGTTGTTGGTGCCGACATGCACCAAGACCACCGAGTCTTTACCAGCCCCTACCAACAATCTGTCTACCCAGTCCGCTATGTACCATACCTGAGCACCCAGGAGACAACAGACCGTATGGCGATCATTGTCCCGGTAGCAGATTTCCCTGTCTGTCTTCCTAATAGTAGAATCCCCTACCACCACTATCTGAGTAGGTACTTCACTATCTTTTTTCCCATCTTTACCGAGGGGACCGCTTCTCCGGTTGCTAGAGGGAACAGGCTCCTCCAGCTCCATTATTTCCTCACTGCCATCCCCAGAATCCTCGTCCAGTCGGGCAAATTTATCGGGGTTTGGCAGATCGGAGATGTCCTGTCTCCCCCTCTTCTTCTTCCTTCTAACCATGACCCAGCTGGCTACCTGATCCTCCTCATCTACCAGTGCCCCCCCCCCCCCCCCCCCCCGCAACTCCTCCACCGTTCTATCTAAACTTTGCTCGAGATTGTGAGAATGTCGCTCAGTTGCGTAACAGTCCACTCTAGATCAGTTACCTGGGCTTCCAGGGCGGCGGTTCACACACACCTCGTACAGTTGTACCCACACTCAGACTGTTGTTCCAGGTGTACATACACCATGCATGACACATACTGAGTGAGATTTTAAATCGCGGCCCCAACCATTTCTGCTAAGTGCTAACTCCCTGTAGAAAAATTAAAATAGAGAGAATAAATAAATAAATAAATAAATTGAATTAAAAAATGTTTTAAAAAAAGGGACATTATATATATATATATATATATATGGGATAATACAATACAGTCACTTAAACAGTAATGAAGTTAGTCTTATACTTATCTCCCTTGTGCACCCGTTGATCCTTTTTTCTTATGCAGTAGCAGTCCCTGGCCCCACACAGTAGGCTCCTCTAGCAGCAGCAGCAGTAGTAATGTCAGCAGTCAGGCTGTGTCGGCAGAGCCCTTGGCCCGGCCGCAGCAGCGCCACACGGCCGCCCTGGAAAACACACACACACACACACACACGCACACACAAAGTTTAATACAACTTAATACAAACAGAGTGGAAGCGGCAGCTCTTACCCTTGCTACACGCTCCACTCCATTCCTCACTGGCTCTGTCCCCCCTCTCCGGCACCCGCTACCACTCTCCGGCTCCCGCACCTGTTACTGCCACATCCAGCACCTGGTTCCAGCCCCCTCCACCGGCACCACTCACACACCACTACTCTACTCACAACCGCGCATCCTCTTCCGTTTCCGGGTCACAGACTCCCGGAATAAGCGCTGCTCCGTCGTTTCTCCTTACTCCTCCTCCTCCAGCCGAGGCACTCTTTAATTAAACCAGACACACATACCTGATACTCACTAAAAATATGTGTGTGTGATACTTAGGAGTTCAGGTTCACAAGGAAAATTCACAGGAAAATGTCAAAAATACTCCATCTAGTGGAAGTTATTAAATAAGATCAGTGTCTGAATATAAATTCATAATTTTGTTTATAGACAGACAAATATAGTTCATCCTGTTATTCTAATTACATACAAGGATTAAATTAGGGCCATCATAGAATCAACCTTTTTTTTGAGTTAGCTCATACTTAATGGCCCCTTATCAATAACATTAAATATGTGGGTTCACTAATCATAAAAATGGGCACATAAAACCAATCTGTAGGCTTATCACAACTTCATAAAGTATTTACTAGAATTATCACACATAGGCCATGTCCCTGTGTCCCTCACAGATTAACTAGATGCATTTTGTACATGTATAAAGACTTCTATGGAATATCACCTGTGTGTGCTTAATTGCCAAAGTGAACACATGATGGTGACCTTTGAGCATTATATGTTTATAAGAATTTATAGTAGTGTAATAAACAATACATTAATACATAAGTGGGGTCAGATTCAAACAATGTGACCTTAAAGTGAATAATTATATATCCATTTCAGTATAAAAGAAAGTGCATATGGTATAACATACATTAATAGAAGTGCTTACCATCTGGTCAAATAAGATATGTGTCCTAGTATCACAAGTGTTTGAATAAGGACACTGACCCTCGTTATACTGTGGTGGAAAGAAATGACCTAATTTCCCCACTTCCTGATTGGTGAACACTAATCAGTGTGATTTTAACTATATATCTACCCAGGGCCGGCCCGCCCGTTACGCGGGGTACGCATATGAGTAATGCGCCACAGTGAGGAAGGTGCCGGCAGCTTGCATCAAGCACGCTCCATCTCGCCGCACTCAGCCGAAGCTGCTGTCTGACCCCTGCCCGGGTGCCTGCTCACCCGCCTGCCCACGCTGTCAGTGGCTCTCTCCTCCTGTGGGGCGTGACTGCGGCCATACTACGCTGGCCGCCCAAGCCCGCACCACTGTGCGTCAGAGGCTGCCTGAGGAGAAGCTGCTGCTGTAGCGCTGTGCTCCCTCCCTCCCAAGCTGTCTTCCTACAGGGCGTGGGGTGGGCTGCCTGCGGCTTGAGCCAGAACCTGAGGAAAAGCCTGCCTGCATGCTGACCCTGGGTGCCGCTGCAAGCACCAAGAGACTAACCTGCGCAACGGTGAGTGCATCTGCCCTGTTCTCCCAGCGGCATGTGTGCCCGCACTGCAGCAGGCTGTGTGGGGTGGTGGATGGGCTTGCTGTAGGGGGTTCCAACGTTGCTGTTTGCGGTGGATGACTGAGGGGCTGAGGCTGCATTGTGTATAACGTGCTCTACCTGGCGCATTGTGTATAACATGCTCTACCTGGCGCATTGTGTATAACGTGCTCTACCTGGCGCATTGTGCATAATGTGCTCTACCTGGTGTAAAGTGTATAAGTGCTCTACCTGGTGCAAAGTGTAGAATGTGCTATATCTGACGCAATATGTATAACGTGCTCTATCTGGCGCAGTGTGTATAGGAGGTTCTACCTGGTGCAGTGTGTATAGGAGGTTCTACTTGATGCAATGTGTATAAGCGGCACTACTGTGTGGTGTAATGTGAATTGGCACTATTATGTGGCAACGAACCTTCCCCACGAAGCCATGCCCCCAATTTTTGCAGTGCGCCTTCGGCGCGCACTGTCTATTTTTTCCAGTCTAGGTGGTGGAGCACCAATTCACTTTCTGCCGAAGGGCACTAAAATGTCTAGTTACAGCTCTGAAGCAGGGTGTCCTGCATGCTACACAGCCCAGCAGCATTGTCACCACCCTCCTCCCCTTGCAACACTTTTGTACTGTCCAAATCAAGTCTATATTTTTATATTTTTATCATTAATTAGATTAATAAGAACCTTCATTCCGATGGAACCCAGAAAAGGACAGGTAGGACCCCAATTTTTAAAAGTGAGGGGTTCCTGGGACCCAATTTTTTGGGCTCAGCGTGATCACTGCTCCCTGTCACCCCAGCCTTCCCTGTCACCCACTATCTCCCTGTCACCCCAGCCTCCTCAGTCACCCACTATATCCATCACCTCTGCCACTCAGTCACGCACTTTCTCCCTGTCATCGACAATCTCTCTGTACCCCTGGGGGTACTATTGTGTGGCCACGCCCCTTCCTTGTGAGACCACACCTCTTTTAAAATTTGATCCCATCAAGGGGCGCTAAATTCTAAATTCGCTTACTGAAAAAAATTAGCTTGGGTCGGCCCTGTATCTACCTTTAATCTGAAAATTAACCAGCCAGAGGGAAGTGATAATAAACAGAGGGGTATTAATCCTCTTAGTATTGTGTGACTAACAGTATTTTATTTAAAAAGTGATAATTGATAAAAAGCACCATCATTCTTAATAGCTACCCATAATGCCGCAATACAAACTTACACCATCGGAGTAACAGGTTCACCTGTCCTATCAGAGGAAAGGAGGCAGGATAATAATGTGACCTGTGACCGGTCACCTGATAATGTTCAGCGCATCCAGGTGCCATCCGACCGATTGGCGCCTCACTGCCATACTGACGCGGTCATGTGATCCCCGGTCACATGACCTGATTACACCAATCTGCTACTTGTGATTTCGACGGGCCCAAAATGACGCTGGAACAGAAACCAGTATGCGTTTCAGCGCCATGTTTGTTGGCGTTCCACCTGTTCAAAGGTTTGAACAGGTGTTGAAATAAAGAAAAATAGAGATAATGATTAAACTGTGGGCTACTTTGATCAGAATAATCATTTATATTTTCACTCTATGCATAATGTGGGCTATTTTCATATTACTTAGTCTGACAAATTAAACCCATATGGACACTTTATACAGCAACGTTCATTCATTGAACTGAAACAAAGCACTGGGAGGTCGATTTACAACAACCCCCTACATAAGTGCATCACAGGGTAACTAATTCATCCATTGGCCTTATATACAGCTGGATACTAATTAAGTTATATATGTTATTAAAGACCACTGGATTAACACAGACAATGCCTATACTTAGGAGACTTATTTGATGATGACCCCACTCTTACATTGGTGGTTACACATATACATTATTCATACCATGAATTGTCTCATAATAAGTGAACATAGTACAAATGAAATATTATACAGTATAATTCTTCTGATAACAGACATGGCATTAGTCACACTTCATGATATTAGTCACACTTCATAGGCTCAAAATATATATATATATATATATATCAGGAACAGTATGTTTGTCCACAATATAATTAAGGCAAGGTTGGACTGGCCCACAGGGGCACAGGTGAAACCACCGGTGGGCCACACTGCCTAGGGGCCCACTCCTTCCTTCTAGGGATCAGGTTCCAGACTATATATATATATATATATATATCGGGAACAGTATGTTTGTCCACCATATAAAGAAGGTATAGCAGAAAGGAAAGGGGGGGGGGGGGGGGGTTACACTCTTCTCAGAACTTCCTACAAAAATAGAAGTACACTTTGTATAATCTGAACATATATGACATTGAGTAGACTGCAGTAGTTGAATGATGGCGGCATATATGAAAAGAATCGGAAAGGGGAATAAGAAAAGAAGAAATAAGACGGGAGCCCCTGTATGATGAACTCTCCCCTACAAATAAGCAATTAGGTATATGCTCTCATTAAGACCCCCCGGAATAAGCGTGTGAAAATCAAAATTGATTCACATTTAGCTAATGCAAGATCTCTGTTATCAGAAGAATTATACTGTATAATATTTCATTTGTACTATGTTCACTTATTATGAGACAATTCATGGTATGAATAATGTATATGTGTAACCACCAATGTAAGAGTGGGGTCATCATCAAATAAGTCTCCTAAGTATAGGCATTGTCTTTGTTAATCCAGTGGTCTTTAATAACATATATAACTTAATTAGTATCCAGCTGTATATAAGGCCAATGGATGAATTAGTTACCCTGTGATGCACTTATGTAGGGGGTTGTTGTAAATCGACCTCCCAGTGCTTTGTTTCAGTTCAATGAATGAACGTTGCTGTATAAAGTGTCCATATGGGTTTAATTTGTCAGACTAAGTAATATGAAAATAGCCCACATTATGCATAGAGTGAAAATATAAATGATTATTCTGATCAAAGTAGCCCACAGTTTAATCATCATCTCTATTTTTCTTTATTTCAACACCTGTTCAAACCTTTGAAATAGTACTTTGTATGCAAATACAATCGCAGTCTCACACACACACACACACACACACACACACACACACACACACACACACACACTAGGCATGCTGCATATAATTTTAATCATCAGAAGCTGCTTGTGCATCCTATTACATTACTTAAGATGCATTTTATCTGAAAAACCCCCACAAAAAAACACTCTCTGTGCTACCGAGTCACACGGCACTCATGCGTTATGTGTAACGCGACTTGTAGTACACTGAGCAAAGATGTAAGAGGACACATCTGTAGTTAGGGGCGTGCTTTCTAGGGGGAGGATTTGTGCTTCTAATGCACATCAATTGCAGGGACAAAAGGAGAGAGTGCAGGCTAGTGCACGCGCTGCGTGACGTCCACATGTCATGTGAGCACATACAAGGGACTACCGGGCAGTGTTCCCATTGGATACTAGGGAGGGCAGGCGGGGCACAGGAGATAGAAGGCCGCTAGTAGCCCGGGACCCCGATCATCCCTGCATACAATAGCCCAAGGACCCATGATCAGGGGCGGATTTCAGGGAGCCTGACCATGGGCCCCTTGTCACTACCGGACCCTAGGCGTGCACTTAGGTTGCTTAGCGGTAAATCCGGCCCTAGGACATCCTTCTGTAAAGGTATAAAAATGCAGGGAGCTTTAACAAATGATTACAGGACTTTTCCAAAGACTTTTAAAAACAATCAATAAATTTGCTATATACATCCTCAGACATACAGTACTGTAACAAAACATAATTTTGCCTACTACAATTAAATAACTTTTATTGATTTGCTATACACTATTATAGTTATATGATTAAGGCAAATCAGGATCTTAGAAAAGTGAATTGGGTACTCTCTACTGTACAGGTCACAATATATTCTTAATGAACTATTCTTTGTTGCTATCAAATACAGTACTGTATGCATTTTTGTACTATGCATGCACAGAAAAATTATTTATGCTTACGTCCATCTGCAGATTCAGTAATATTTAATACTTATGACTCCTAATGCATAAAGAGACTGATTGGTGGAGTGAAGAACAAGAGTTGGCCAAGTACAGTAATGGGGCAATCTTGTGAATATGACCTGAATATGGACACATAAGTGCTTGTCAGTAGGTGCTTCTCTTGCAGGTATTGGAGAGCTAGCGCAAAATCTGAACTGATGACGATGATCAGAAAATTAGCTAATAGTTTATTATTGTCTGACTACTGATTGGGGACAGTTGAAGGTGAATGCTATCATTGGACTATATATTACCCACATACATTTCATTTTACAGTTGTATGACCTAAAGTATGCATGTACTTCCCTTCCCTAGAAAATTGCTCTTGATTGTTACATTAATGTAATAAAAATATTGTTACGTAGACAACAAGTACGCTTTTTATGGTGTATAATGAGAAAAGCCAACGTGCTGGGGGTAATTACAATTTCAACCTTCATTTTAATGCTTTATACATTATAGCCAACATTTTGTCCCATAAGAACAGCTATTAAAGCAAAACAAAGTGCACAATGAGCTGTTTGACCTTAAACTGGATTCTGGAATCATTATTTTTTATTGATAATACATTTTTAGAAAGACATTTGTTAATTTACTAGTCTGGTTGAAATGCTGTGAATGTTAAATGGATGGGCCGGGAAGAAGTCTTGTTTCAAACAGATATAGAATGAGAATTGCTAAAGAAACCCTATAATAACAATTCCTTAAAACTTTTAAGTCCTGCAGGCCCTAAGCAAAATACACCACTGCTAAAAAGACGCATATTAAAGTAAATGTTGATGTCGCCTTCAGCTGCAATTTTATTTATCTGAAGAATAAGTATTGATCTCTATATTGTTAAAAAATAATGACTTTATAAAGGAGAAACCAGTTGGAAATTGAAATACTGTGCAAGCACTTTGAAAGAACTCAGTAAGGTCAAATATCTTGACTGTCACATGACCAAGCGGTCATTTAGCTTAAAGAATCTGTTTTATATTTAAACATAATGTACTATACAATTCTGCAACAAAGATATTTTCAGTGTGTCCCTGCATTTCCTTTCTTAAAGTTCAGCTAATATTTCATATATTTGATTACTGTATTTGCAAGTTAACAGCTTGACTATGAAGTCTCCCAATGTATGTACACCATCCCTATTTGATCACCTGCTTCTGAGTCTCAGAATTTTTTATTCCCCAATCTCCAAAACAGCAACGTTTCTAGAGAGGAGGGAACTCGTGTGCAGTCTCCGTGTGTGGGCCCCCTCCTCTCTTGTAGTCGTCACCGCTGCTTTTAGTCTATGGAACTTAGTGCGCTAGCAGCGGCGGTGATGGCTACGGGAGAGGAGGGGTCCCACACATAGTCACCAATGGATGCCGGAAAGGTAAGTATAGAAGAAATGGGTGCAGTGTGTGCAGTGTGGGCCCCCTCTGGACCCAGGGGCCCGTGTGCATCACACACACTGCACCCATTATAGATACGCCAGTGCACCAAAACATGAGAACGGGAAACAGGAGGTCCAGTTTTCCATGACCAAAGTGGGTCTGAAGCAGAGAGGCCAAGCAATGTCGTAAAACAGGTAAGTAAACTGTTGGGGCTTCAATTCTGTCTACACCTGAGACCTGGGACATTGTAAGGCCACCAGTGATTTAGAATTTTGATCTCTAAGTACAGACACATGTTAATAAGATCTAAGCTATTTTCAGTGTTCACAGATACATAGCAACATGACTTGTCTATAACACATCACAACAGGGAAATAAGAGGGAACATAACAAAAACAGGAAGGAACAAAATACAAGGTCCAAGTGATGGACTGACCTGAGGGTAACACTCCAAGATAACATAGATGATGCTACCAAACAGGGGTGAATCTAGGGGTTTGAGCACCGCTGGCAAAGTAAGGGACTGGTGCCCTCCCCCTCCCCTCCTATTTGATATAGGGAAGGTGGGTGTAACTATGTTTGTGTGTGTGTATATTATATATGTATTATTTATATATATACTGTATAGTGGTCGAAGTGGGGGTATGGAAAAGTAAAGGTTGTAATATGCACGCACCCTGGAAAAGGGGCCATGACTACTCAAAAGGGGGCATGTCCCTTATACACATTATTCATCACAATAGTAGGAACCCTTATACTATCTTGTACTGGTGCAACTTTCACATTATGCCACATGGAATGAGACAAAATTCACATTACGTGACATAGTATAAGATGAAATTCACATATGCCACATGGTATGAGCCTAAATTCACATCATATCATACAGTATGAGCTGAAATTCACATATGCCACACAGTATGAGCCAAAATTCACATTATAGCACACAGTATGAGCCGAAATACACATTATGCCACACAGTATGAGGCGAAATTCACATTATGCCACACAGTATGAGCCAAAGTTCACATTATATCTCACAGTATGAGCCAAAATTCACATTATATCACATAATATGAGCCGAAATTCCCATATGCCACACAGTCTGAGGTGAAATTCACATTTAGCCACACAGTATAAGCCGAAATTCACACTGAATGAGACAAAATTCACATTATGCCACACTGAATGAGCCAAAATTCACATTATGCCACACAGTATGAGCCACAAGTCACATTATGCCACACAATATGATCCACAATTCACACTGAATGAGACAAAATTCACATTATGCCACACTGAAAATTAAGGGACAGGGAGAGTGACAGCAGGGACATAGAGACAGGGAAATGACAAAGAGAGGGACATCAAGGACATACAGTATGGACTAAGGAGAGAGAAAGACAGCAGGGTAAGAGATTACCTAATGAGCAGCGGTGGTGCGGAGGAGGCTGTGGTCGCTGGTGTGGAGGATGAGGAGGCTGTGGGCAGTGGAAGCAGCTGTGGGCATCAGCAGTGTGAAGGAGGCTGTGGTCGGCGGTGCGGTGGATGTGGATGCCATGTGCTGTGGCGGTGCAGAGGTGGCAGCTGTGGGCATCTGCGGCGTGGAGAAGGATGTGGGCAGCGGCACAGGTGAGGAGGCTCTGGTCAGCGGCCTTCGGTACTGCTCCTATGCCCACCACCATTATCAAATCTTCAGTGGACTGGCAGCCAATCAGGAGCTGCCGCACAGCCGTTCCTGAATGGCTGCCGGTCCAAGAGCTCCAACTGGCGCGTGGATAGTGCCAAATTGGAAAAAATTGCGGCGGTGGGGGTCTTCACTGACAGTGCTCGTACCGGCCCACTTCAAGCAATATATATATATATATATATATAAACAAGAAATGGGGCACTCACCAGTCTCTACTTAATTAAACATCAGCAAGGTTTTATTCACCAGACAGCATAAACTGACTGTCCATTGCAGTCCACCAAAGATTCGTAAGTCCTCTCAAACGTTTTTGGTCATACATAGACCGTCATCAGGAGATACAGAGTTATGCAAGAAGCTGTCCCATCACAGTTAAAACACCAGCAACTGCAATTTCACTATTGCTGTATATCTATTGTGTCTCAACTGAGGGCTGGAGCTGACGAGAGGAAGCCTCAGTTGTAGGGGCTGAGGTAAACATAAGCTTAGAGGATTGAATCAGACCCCTAGACATACAGATGAGCTGCAGTATAAATGCCCGAAGATGTGACCACGACAAATGAGGTAAAAATCTATGGATTTTATTGATAGATGGTAAATAATGGCGTCCAGTTACCCGGATCGTGACAGCACTCCCTCTTTAGGAGTGGCCCCAGGACACTTCTTTGGCTTTTGCGGAAATCTAGAATGAAAGTCCCGGACCAATTTGGGAGCATGAACATCTGAGGCATTAGTCCAGGAATGTTCTTCAGGACCATAGCCTTTCCAGTCAATCAGGTACTGAAGACGACCATATCGGAAGTGAGAATCCAAGATCTTGGCAACTTCATACTCAACACCACGTTGAGTTTGGACTTTGGGCGCAGAGGGGAACGCTGAATGAAATTGGTTCAGGATGACTGGTTTAAGGAGTGAAACATGAAAAGTTCTAGGAATCTTCAGGAATGGAGGTAACAGCAGTTTGTAAACCACAGGATTGATGACTTGTTCAATTTGAAAAGGACCTATATACCGAGGAGCAAATTTCATGCTTGGAACCCTCAATCTCAAATTCTTTGTAGCCAGCCAGACATGATCACCCACCTTGAGGGCAGGAATTGCCCTACGCTTCTTGTCAGCAAATTTCTTGTACCTAGATGATGCTTTTAGAAGGGCTGCATGAACATTCCTCCAGTTATTTTAAAACTGACGAAGAGTAATATCAGCTGCAGGCACCGATGTTGCTGGAAGCGGTTGGAATTCAGGAACTTTTGGGTGAAATCTGTAGTTGGAGAAAAATGGCGTGGAAGAAGAAGAATGACACTGATTGTTGTGACAAAATTCGGCCCATGGAAGAAGTTGGACCCAATCATCTTGAGATGAAGACATATATATACGGAGGAATGTCTCTAAGTCTTGATTCACTCACTCTGTTTGCCCATTGGTTTGGGGATGATAAGATGTGGAAAATGTTAATTTGTCTTGGAGGGCAAGGCACACAAACTAAACACCTCTGTCAGAAATGATCTCCTCAGGGAGACCATGTAGTCTGAAGATTTCTTGAATGAAGACTTGAGCCAACTTAGAAGCTGATGGAAGACCAGTAAGCAGAATGAAATGAGCCATCTTGGTGAACCGGTCAACTACCACCGAGATGGTATTAAATTTGTTACACATGGGAAGATCTGTAACAAAGTCCATCAATAGATGAGTCCATGGACGATGAGGAACAGATAAAGGAACCAGTTGCCCAGTGGTTGACTGGCGAGGTACTTTGTGTTGGGCACATTTTGGGCAAGATGCAATAAATTCGGTGATGTTCTTTTTAAGGGTCGGCCACCAATAGGATCTGGCAACAAATTCAAATGTCTTTTGGATGCCTGTATGTCCGGCGAAGTGAGAGGAATGTGCCCAATGCAAGAGCTTCCTTCTGAGGGCCGGTTTAACAAAACTTTTCCCTGGCGGGGGCATAGAGTCCAACCTCACTGCAGAAAATGCCACTGGATCAATAATATAATGCTTGCCAGTAGACTCAGGCTCATTTTCTTGCTTTCAGAAACAGGAAAGGGCATCAGCCTTGCGATTCTGTGACCCTGGACAAAACTGAACTTTAAAGTCAAATCTCGAAAAGAAGAGTGCCCACCTGGCCTGACGAGGGTTGAGACATTGAGCACCTTTTAAATACAGAAGATTTTTGTGGTCCGTCAGAATGGTAACAGTATGTGAAGCTCGCTCTAACAAATATCTCTACTCCTCCAGAGCGAGTTTGATAGCCAAAAGTTCTTGATAGCCTATGGCGTAATTGAGTTCGGCAGGGGAGAACTTCTGTGAGAAGAAGCCACAAGGATGTAAATGACCATCATCGGCTCTCTGAGACAGGACTGCGCCAACTCCGACGGCAGAGGCATCTACCTCAAGCATAAAAGGCGAGCTGGTATCTGGCTGTTTCAACACTGGAGCTGAGCCGAATCTTTGTTTTAACAGATGAAAGGCTTGAGTGGCTTCTTCTGACCACTTGGAAGGATTATCACCCTTCTTTGTAAGGGCAGTAACAGGCACCACAATGGTGGAAAAGTCTCAAATAAATTTCCTATAATAATTGGCGATTCCTAAGAATCTTTGGATACCCTTGAGGGTTGTAGGTATCGGGCAATCACTAATAGCTTGAAGCTTTTCAGGATCCATCTCTAGCCCGGAACCAGACACGATGTATCATAGAAATGGAATGGACTTTACTTCAAAGACACACTTCTCCAGCTTGCAGTAAAGATGGTTGGCATGAAGACGGGTCAAGACCTCCTTCACCCAGAAACGATGTTCAGCCAAGTCATTAGCAAAGGTAAGGATGTCATCGAGATAGACCACGACATGACGATATAAGATATCTCTGAAGATCTCATTCACGATGTGTTGGAACTCATCCGGAGCGATACTGAGACCGAAAGGCATGATGAGGTACTCGTAATGTCCATCACGGGTGTAAAATGTGGTTTTCCACTCGTCTCCCTTTTGGATGCGGATGAGGTTGTAAGCACCCCTGAGATCTAATTTGGAAAAAATCGTGACTCCACTTACGTGGTCAAATAATTAGGTGATGAGAGGTAGAGGGTACCGATTTTTCACAGTAATTTCATTCAGACCACGGTAATATATACATGGCCGCAGGCAACCATCCTTATTCTTGACGAAGAAGAAGCCCGCGCCAGCTGGAGAAGAAGAAGGACGGATGAATCCCTTAGCTAGATTTCCTTTAATGTATTCTTCCATAGAATGTGTCTCTGGTAATGATAATGGATATACTCGATCTCGAGGTGGAATCCTCCCTGGAATGAGGTCGATAGGGCAATCCCATTCCCTATGAGGAGGAAGAATATCTGCAGAGATTTTGCTGAACACGTCTGTGAAGTCTCGGTATGGAGAAGGTGGAACATCGGATGATTTGGAGGAGGATGAACAAACTGGAAGAACTTTAGAGAGGCAAGTCTCTGAGCAGGAGGGACCCCATGCCAGGATATGGGTAGTCCTCCAATCAATGTGAGGGTTATAAAGACGAAGCCATGGAAGGCCTAAAACCACGGGATGAGTGGCCTTTGGAATTACCAGGAAGGTAAACAGCTCTGAATGGAGGGCTCCTACCTTCAGATGGATAGGCAGGGTTTTGGAGGAAATAACTACTTTGGAAATCCTACTGCCATCCACGGCAGTCAAGGATATGGAAGATGAAAATCTCTCAGTGGGTAAGGACCACCGCTTGACATATTCCTCAGACATAAAGTTCCCAGCTGCTCCTGAGTCCAGCAGGGCAATAAGGTTCCTGGTGCGCTTTGCCACTAGAAGCGAAACTGGAAGGTTACAATCACTTGAAGATGGACAGGACTTCATTACTCCTAGCCGACCCTCTCCCTGGCAGGCTAGGACTTGGAGTTTCCCGGACGCTTGGGACAAGCATTGATGACATGAGAAGGTGCAGCACAATACAAACAGAGACGTTCAGAGAGGCGTCTTCTACACTCTGCTGGTGAAAGACGGGAATGACCAATTTGCATGGGTTCGTCTTTGGGTTGAGATGGCTGACGAGGAGGAGGAGTAGTGGAAGTCTTAGGAAAGGCTGACCTTTCTCGCTCAATTTCCCTTTCACGAAACCGAAGGTCGACCTTAGCGGAGAGGGATATAAGCTCATTTAATTTTGTTGGTAAGTCTCTGGTAGCCAGCTCATCTTTAATGCGTTCGGATTAGCCATGCCAAAAAGCTGCATAAAGAGCGTCATCGTTCCAAGAAAGTTCTGAAGCCAAAATTTGGAACTGTATCAAATATTGACCAACAGTTCGTGTTCCCTGACGTAAGCAGAGGATTTCAGAAGAAGCAGAGGTTACACGGCCTGGCTCATAGAAGATGCGCCTAAACATTGCCACGAAGTTTGTATACGAGGATAACAGAGCATCCGATCTCTCCCATAGGGGTGATGCCCAATCAAGGGCAGAGCCACTGAGGAGGAAGATGATATAGGCAATTTTAGTGCGTTCAGTTGGAAAACTGCCAGGTTGCAACTCAAAATGGCTCTCATACTAATTAAGAAATCCTCTACAGGCCTTTGGGGAACCATCAAATTTAGCAGGTGTCGGCAAATGAAGTCGTGGAGCAGAATTGGGTATGGTGGGTGGGGTTACCACCGTAGGTACTGCAGTTGCCACACTAGATGCCCCTGAACCACGGAGACTTGTTTGAATTCCATCCAGCCATGAAGAGAGATCCTGAAGTCAGTCGATGACATGACCTTGTGCAGCGTCCTGATGTTCAACTCGGGCTGCCAGTTCTTGCATTGGCCTGGCTGCTTGGTCTTGGTCTCCGGCCATATTCATTTAGTCAGTGCTTACTGTCACAACTGAGGGCTGGAGCTGATGAGAGGAAGCCTCAGTTGTAGGGGCTGAGGTAAACTTAAACTTAGAGGGTTGAATCAGACCCCTAGACATACAGATGAGCTGCAGTATAAATGCCGAAGATGAGACCACAACAAATGAGGTAAAAGTCTATGGATTTTATTGAGCACAGTTCTTTAAACACAGCAGTAGTACTTTGCACGAATATAATGAATGCAGAAATAGCCACAGTTCCTTAGAGCTTGAAGAATGGTGGTTGCCACAAGGCATTGGTAATATCAGGTACAGTTCTTATAGACCAGGAGTTGGTATGTCCTTAACCAGAGAAGCCGTCAGCAGGATACAGAAGTAGAGATAAGGAACTAGCCAGCAGGTGTTCCTTAGAAGCTGGCAATACTGGGTAATGTGGTAGACTGCTGGGCGTGCCGGATGGAACTGGTCAGATGACAAGGTGACAAGTGCTGTGCTGGTATGATGCTAGAGTGCAATGAAACAGTAGATAAACAGCAGCAGAACACTGGTAATGTGAGGAAACAAAACACCACTGTAAGCTTAGTGCTGGAAGCTGGTGTAGCAATAGCCAGGAGTGACAAAGGCAAAGCACTGGGGAGTCAGGTGGCACTGCAAGGTGGAAGGCTGGTGCGGGTCTCTAGTGGAGGTTGAGAGCAGGAGCTGGAAACCTGTAACAGCAATGTCCACAGCAAGGAGAGACCTGGTAACACAAGGTTTGACAACCAAAGCACTGACAGATTCTAGGCCCAGACACAGGATATTTATACCTGCAGGAAGGCAGGCATTGGCTGAGCAATCATGCAGATTTCAGTGGGGCAGCAGATTCGAGTAAAGTGAATCATGTGACTGAAACCAACATGGCTGCGCCCATGCAGCGCTTGGAGAGAAAAGTTAGTTTGAGAAAACCATGTGGAAAGTTCAGTAGTAATGGCGGCGGATGCCGCAGAGAGCAAGAGCTACCACACAGACAACTTGTACACTGGAACTCCCAAGCGACATCAGAAACCGCTGCAGACAGTAGACGCTATCCTGAAGACTCTGTGAATTGCAAACAGGAGCGGCGGTGGAGGCCGCGGTGGGCCGGAGATGCCAATCTGAAAACAACATGAGGCCGCTGTGGCAGTGCTGCGGGATGACAGGAGGGAAATACAGATTATGGATCTTAGCTACACCGCTGAGATCCGGCCCTGGAACGCTGAGCCAGCCTCAGGAGACATTTGGATGGTAAGTAATGGCGTCCAGTTACCCGGATCGTGACATATTGTTTTGGTCCCTCCTAACAGGGGACCTAGTGGAATAAGGCAGCCTGTTCAAATTATTGAAAAAGATCCCTACCCTAGTACTTTGAGTTTAATTAGTGCAGAAAGGGAGTTTTGTGTTATATTTATTACTCTTTCCTGTTAGCAATTCCCTGTTGCAGCTAGGCAATATGCCCTTGTTCAATGATAGAGCGGGTAGAAATTAAAAGTGTAAGCTAATAGCCAAAAGCTTGAATCCTTTACTCCTACGTCTCATACACCCAGACCAAGTTGGTTTTGTCCTTGGCCGTCAGGCCCCTGACAATACCCGGAGAGTCCTCGATCTGGTTGAGTGGTCTTCCCGCACTAAATCATCGTTTCTCCTACTCTCTCTCGATGCCGAAAAGGCATTTGATCGCCTCCATTGGGGTTATATGCGCCAGGTGTTGTCCAGGTTTGGACTCCACGGGGACATGCTCCGCTCTATTTTAGCTCTTTATGATGGCCCTTCTACTAGAATATTTAGTAATGTTTTTCTTTCCTCCCCGTTTCATATTTCCAATGGTACCAGACAGGGGTGCCCCCTTTTCCCACTGATATTCATGCTAGCTATTGAACCCCTCACCCAAATGATTCGACTATCTCCGAAATTCCCCGGTCTTACTGTATGTGACACTTCTCATAAGCTCTGCCTTTTCGCAGATGATGTTTTATTGTTTGTTTCTGACTCGGGGACCTCGTTGCCCATCCTACATGATAACTTCGAGCGCTTTAGCGCTGCTTCATATTATAAATTGAACACTACAAAATTGGATGCCCTTCCTATTAATATCCCAACCTCTGTTTTACAATCTTTGAAGGCGCGCTTTCCGTATACGTGGAAAGACTCCTCTCTAACGTATCTGGGAATCTCCATTTCCTCTCATTTCCAGAATGTACACTCTCTCAATTATGTGCCTCTGCTGGCTCACCTAACCTCACTGACTTCTGCTTGGATGGGCTACGAGGTCTCCTGGCTGGGCCGCCTGGCGGCATTTAAAATGATGTTGTTGCAAAAACGTATGTATTTATTTCGAGCCATCCCCTACACTGTTCCCCATAAACTGTTAACTCAGATGCGAAGGTTGATGTTGTCGTATGTTTGGAAATGTAAACCTCCTCGATTGGCCTATACATGTATGATTCACTCTAAGTCACAGGGAGGCCTCACACTCCCTGATTTACTCAGGTACTATGAGGCTTCTATGCTCTCCCAACTGTCCGACCTGTCTCTCCCCTCCCACTCTAAACCATGGGTGGATCTAGAATGTGCCCTATTCCGGGACTTCCTCACTCACTCACTCACTCACTCACCGATCTCCTGTGGCTACCCCGACAACTCCGCCCCCACTATCCATTGTAACCCTCTTCCATATCCGACGGCCTGACGATTTGGGACTCTAGACTTTCACCTTCCTTTAACATTACGATACCCTCTAGAAACATTTCTCTGTCTGCATTGGATAAAGTATTGCCTTATCTCCACTTCTCCTACTGGAGACGTTTAGGTATGGAATCTCTCACTGATATCTTCTCCCCAGCCTCCCTTCTGTCGTTTTCAGATCTACAAGCTAAATACAACCTCGACCCTTCAGCCTGGCTCTATTATCAACAACTTAAACATTGGATAGATGGTATGACCATTAGCCCTAACGTCTTCCAACTCCCCACCGACAGTGTCCTGAATAGATTGACTAAACTTTCATCACGTGGAGCTATTTCTGACTGGTATAATTTGCTGTCACCTTGCCACGACTAAATCTGCAGCTCAAATTAAGTGAGAAACTAATCTCCATCGTACTTTCACTCTTAAGCAGTGGGAATCTATTAATCTTTCTTCTTTCTCTAAATGTACTAATGTCACGATCCGGGTATCTGGATGCCATTTCTTACCCATCAGATGCCTCCTAAGGCTGGCTCAGCACTCCAGGACCGGATCCCATCTGTTATCCTGATGTGTACATTCCTGTATCCTCTCCTGTCACTCTGGGACGCTGTCACAGTAAACGCCATATTACACCTGGCATGGCGTCTCCCGCGGCCTCCGCCGCCGTCCCTGAACTTCTGCATGCAGAGTGTCTGAGTGGCGATTACGTCAGCCGCGGCCTCCGCTGTGTCCGCGTGGTTGGATGTGCATCTGTCAGCCTGGCGCCTCCTGTCTCCGGTGGCCGGCGCCGCCATTACTGTTTTCATTACCACATGGATTACAAACCAAACTTCCCTCCAAGTGTCTGCATGGGCGCAGCCATCTTGGATTCTGTCAGCTGATCATTTCCACCAATCTGTTCTCAGTATTGATAATCTGCATAATTGCCTAGCCAATCCCTTCCTTGCTGCAGGTATAAATACACTGTGCCTGAGCAAGGAAGGCGTCAGTGCTTTGGTTGTCAAACCTAGTTCCTGTTTGTCTCTCTCCTGTGATTGTCTTCCAGGTTCCAGCTCCTGTCTCAAGACTTCCACCATAGAGACCCGCACCAGCATTCCACCTGCGGTGTAGCCTGACTCTCCAATCCATTGTGGATTCATCTGTTTCCAGCTACAACATTACCTGCTTCCAGCTCAGCTTCCAGCAGAGTACAGCTTCCCTTAAAGGGCCGGTGTCCTTTCTACACTTTACCACTCTCCACCGGTATTATTATTTCTCCGCTCTCAAGTTCTACATTTCAGTTCATATTTCATCGCTCCCAAGTTCATTTATTATTTAACTGGTTCCAGCCAGTATCCACTCCGTGCTAACAACAGTCTGGTTCCAGCCAGTATCCACAGCAGCTGTTTTATCTTCAGCAACCCAGCTTTTCCTGGAACACCAGCTGGCACAATCCTGGGTTATCTCCATTGCTACAGTCGGGCCTGGTAAGGACTTTACATCTAGAAGATCATAAGAACTATCTCACACTACCAGTGCCCTGTGGCTCCTGCCATCCTGTAGTACCCAGGAACTGTATTTATTCTTTGCTGACTTTTACGTTTTCTTTTACTGCTGCTGTGTTGCGGAGTTGTCATAATAAACATCATTGACTTTTATCCAAGTTGTCGTGGTCACGCCTTCGGGCAGTTATTATTCATGTTACTTACATGTCCAGGGGTCTGATACAACCTCCCAGGTTCCGGTACATCTCAGCCCCTACAACTGAGGCTGCCTCCCGTCAGCTCAGGCCCTCAGTTGTGACAACTAATCATACTGAAATGCACATTAAATTATTACACAGACTGTATTTCACCCCTTCTAAACTACACAAGATCTGGCCGACCACCTCTAAATTCCGTTGGCTCCTCTGCCACCATGAAGATACACTCTTACATGTTTTCTGGGACTGCCCTGCCCTGCGCTCCTTTTGGGATAAAGTATATGACCTTATTCACTCAATCACTGACCTTAGCCTGACTCAAGACCCTTTATTAGCATTACTGCACTGGTACCCAGATGCTGTCCCCAGGTCAATTCGCTATGTCCTTGGTCACGTTCTAATTGCAGCCAGAGCTACAATTGCTCAAAACTGGAAATCCCCCTCCCCCACCTTTGCAAACGTTATCTCTAAGACCCACTTACATTTTGAGATGAAAACCAGGGATGCTGCATACTCTACATCCCCCTCCTCCCCTATTATGAAGTGGCTCCCATGGCATACATATATTTCCAAGAATAAGGTGGTCTCTCCTTTGTCCCCCACCATAGAGAGCCCTCCCTGTGACTCAACAGCCTCTATCTGCAGAAAATTCATGATTTATGTATATTTTTGTGTTCTATGTACCGCCTTCGGATGTCCTCTCTCTCCCCCTATAATATTGTTTTTGCCCCATTGTTATTCTATTCTCTTTTGTATTTTCTGTATTCATGTTTTGCTTCTATACCATAAATAAAAACTTAATGTTGAAAAAAAAAAAGAAATTAGAAGTGTAAAATCATTTTTTTGGAAGAAAGTCAGGCTATGGAACAAACTATGAGAATGGAGAATATTATTTCCTTCTTAATAGTATGGAGAAACTTGCCACTAAGGAATTCAAAGTATGGTACGATTTGATCACCTTCGAGAAGTATCTAGAAGTAGGTCGCATACCCAGAGGCCTTAGACTCAATAAGACTCCAGTTATGGGTTCACAGAATGAAGATTTTATTAAATGTTGGACTAAAATTTTGGATAAGAGTGTAGCAAAATTAGTCGACCTCATTATTACTAAAAGGAGGAAGGAATTAAGGGAATTGGAGGAAGATCTCAAAAAATTAGAGACAGTATTATTGAAATTCAATGATGATGATGATGAATTCAAAAGAGATGTGGTGGATTTACAGTATAAATTGGACATATTTGAGAAATATATAATTGGACGTAAGTAGAAGTTCGCTAGGGATAAGTTGAATTATGACACTGGTAGGATACACAACTGGTCCCAAAATGAGAAATCTAGATTTGAACAAAGAAAATCCAATTATTCCAATTGATGGAGAGGAGGAAGGGAAGATGACGCTAATGAAGTATTCACCTATAGAAGAGACCATCCTCCATCTAATTCCATGGACCAACGTTTCGGTCAAGGAGGATTTTAGAAAACTAAAAATCGAAGATGATAAGTATCATAGTAATCTGACTCCATTGGAAAGACAAGCCATCAAACAACTTAAGAATGATGAGGAAATAGTTATCAAGGTCGCATATAAGGGAGGAGCGGATGTTGTTCAGGAGAGATCAGCATATGTAAAAGAAGCAGCAAGGCAAATTAGTGACAACTCCATGTATGAATTACTAACAGAGGCTTTTATGGAAGATCTACATACAGTTTTAAAGGATGCATTGAGTAAAAAGGTCATCTGTAAGGAGGAGTTTGACTATCTGTACAATAAAAACCTAGAATCCCAGTGTTCTATCATTTACCTAAAGTCCATAAGTGTGGGTATCTACCCCCTGGTAGACCCATAGTGGCCGGTGTTGACTCCCTAACCTCAAATCTATCTCATTACCTTGATTTGAAACTCCAATCTTATGTGAAAAAACAGAAATCATACCTTAAGGATTCCACTAGTCTTCTGAGGATTCTACGTGATTTCCAATGGCAACCTTCATACCGATGGGTAACAGTTAATGTGCAGGCTTTGCACACCTCAATCCTGCATGATAAAGGAAAAGAAGCAGTTAGTAAACTACTACAAAGGGATGAGATCATCAGTAATGATGAAAGGGAATTGCTTTTGAGGACTATTGATTTTGTCCTTAATCACAATTATTTTGAATTTGAGGGAAACTTCTATGTACAAAAGCAAGGAACGGTGATGGGGACTAAGTTTGCCTCATCATACGTGAATATTTATATGAGGACTGGGCGAAAACGACCATTTTTTATGACTCTGGTTTCAAAAATATGAATATAATTTTTTTCGAAGATACATAGATGACCTCATTTTTGTCTGGAATGGTGAAGTTGAAAGTTTAGAGCACTGAGGTCATGGGTTCGATTCCCACCATGGCCCTAACTGTGCAGAGTTTGTATATTCTCCCCATACTTGCATGGGTTTCCTCCAGGTACTTCAGTTTCTTCCCACAATCCAAAAATATATATTGGTAGGTTAATTGGCTCCCAACAAAAAAATAATCCTAGCATGAATGTACCTGTGTATACATGTAATAGGGAATATAGATTTGAAGCTCCACTGGGGCAGGGACTGATGTGAATGGGCAAATATTCTCTGTACAGCACTGCGGAATATGTGTGTGCTATATAAATAACTGGTAATAAATAAATAAGGTTTTATTTCCAGTATACAGCTGAACTCCTTCAATCTTAAATTTACCCACAAACAGCATCCTAATACCATTGATTATCTGGATATTCTGTTGAGCTCTGGACCGAACGGGTCTTTGAGTACCAAAACATACTTCAAGGATACAGATGCCAATAGCTTCATTCCTTTGACAGTTGCCATTTACCTAGATGGAAGTTCATATGCATTAGGAAGAATTGTAGCGAAGTGAATGTGTACTGGGAACAATCTTCCTGTTTGGTTGAACAATTCATTGAGAGAGGTTATAAGAAGACCAATATACAGAGGGATCAAATCTGTGCCTCTAAAGTCGATAGGAATGTACTTTTGGATAACAAAGTGTAGGACGATGTTAAATATCATCAAGTGTGCCCCTTTGTCCCACAATACAACCAAGAAAATATGAAGATAAAGAAAGTTATGGAACAACATTGGCACCTCCTTCTTAAAGACCCCATATTGGGGCCTCATCTTCTGGATAAGCCAAGTATTGTGTTTAGGAGGGCCTATAATCTCAATAATATACTCGCCCCTAGCAAACTTTGTCACCCTAGGAATGTTAATAGTAGTGCTAATGATCATCCCCTTATGAAAAGGACAGGCTTGTTCCCGTGTAACAAATGTATTTGCTGTCGCTTCATTGACAAGAAAGTTTTCTCTTGGACTGATGAGAACCAAAGAACGTACAAACTCATAAGTATAGTTACTTGTAATACTAATTACATCATCTACAGAATTACATGTAGTTTTAACTTGTCTTATGTCGGAAAAACTAAACAATGCTTAAAGTTAAGAATACAAAAAACATAAAAATCAAGATCCAAAACCATAGCCTCCCTCGTCATTTTCAAGTTTGTCATAATTCAGAGATCAAAGATCTCTCTTTTACTGTGATAGAACATGTAAAGGAAGATGCAAGGGGGGGTGGGGGGGGTGTAAGGGGTGCCTTTCTAGCCAAAAGGGAATTAATTTGGATATATACGCTAAATCTGCTTATTCCGAGGGGGCTTAACGAGAGCATTGATATGGTAGCTTTCATTAACTGGTTTTATATGTGCTATCCCATTAGCAATTAGTCAGGCCTATCCATGTTTTTACAGGCATCCTCCCTCATTTTCTTGGTAATGTTATTTATAGGTAGTGGTAGCAGATTTCCAAAAACCCTGCGAATGTAAAAATTTGTGGTTGCCACTATTTGTTTCTGTAATGATTAAGTATATCGATCCATTGTCAAGATGGTGTTAAATATCAGATATGTGTTAACGTATTAATACACAAATTTAACTTAATTTATTATTACGATATATTTTGTGATTTTTTTTATATTTACATTTATGTTTGTGATTCTGTTTTTTGCCTTGTTTTGGAGGGGTTAATTCATTTAAACCCACCCATTAAAATAGTGTACTTGCTTAGATTCCATCTATTTACATCCCCTTCCACAGATATAATCACTATATTTTTATTTATTTTTGAGGGGTGGACCAACTACCATTAAAACAGCTTTTTGAGATTTAGATCTAGGTTTCTAAATCTCTCTATTGGCGGCATTATTAGTATGTGATATACTTTCATGAGACTGCAGCATCGTATGGAACGCACTTAGGTCTGGGTCCAGCGTCTTGGCAACTGATGCCTCTGCCCCCCCGCCGCATGTCCCGTCATTTTGGGGTCACGTGACGAGACATCACGTGACTGCGGCTCGATGGCCGTGTGGAACGCAAAGTGTCATGGCGCTAGAACGCACTTAGTTTCGGGTTCAGCACCATTGCAATAGATGCCTCTGCTCCCCGCCGCGTGACCTGTTATATCGGGATCACGTGACGAGAGGTCACGTGATGCGGCTTGAAGGCCGGATCAACCAAGTGGCACTTATGAGCGCTGTTTAGTAGGAAGTGGGTCCCTTTTTTTTTATATCCAGCCCTTGCCCTGCACTGATAGGCCGACTGGCCCTGTCACTCTCAATAGGAACTCTTGCACTGTGTCATTATGGGTAGCCCCAATGCATTATGGGACATTTCATTAAAACAATATGTACACTTTACAGTTGATTGTAGAAGATTTAGCTCCAACACTCCTTTAATTCATATAGGCTCTTTTATACTAGTGCATATTTGGTTCAATTAATTCCATATTATAAAGTAATTTTTTACATTTGTTATGCACTTATGGTAATAGGGAGGAAGTGATGTCACTCACATCACAAGGGCAGTGCCCTTACTTCAGTACTTGTGATACTAGGACACACAGCACAGGATATTTGTGGTAAACTTTCTTTGGCTGTATTTTTTATGTATGTCCATACTTGCCGACTTTTAATATCTCCTCTCCGGAGAGGAGACACTGCAGGAGAATTTGGGGAGCGATGCCGGGCTATGACATAATTAAGTCCCGCCCCCACGTCGGGAAATGCCGCAATTTGTGGGTGCGCAAGGATGGGGGCAGGGCTAAAATTATGCGATTTGCATCATCTGTACCCCTTCCCCACCCCACGGACTCGCGCATACAGGTGTTTATCTCTTCATCCTGCCCGCATCACTAGGGTGTGAGCAGAATGCGGGAGACCTGCCTACTATTCCAGGGGTGCGGGGGGCTACCCAAAAAAATGGGAGCCTCCTGCAGCTTCCTGGAGAGTAGGCAAGTATGACTTTGTCTCACTTTATCTGATTTTAACCCCATCTGTCTAATTTACACTGAGAATTGTGTAAACGCAGTATATTCATTTTGATCCAATTTTTTATTTTGTGACCTTTGGTTGCACATATCTTTCACTTTATTATCCTGATAATTGCAGTCTCTATATTTGAGCCACATTGTGGAGATTTCCCTCTAAAGTCACAAAGCATATGGGAGAATACGTTTGGATTAATATGAGATAATGGTACTAAACACTTATTTTCGGTCATGGTATGGCTCCTATACGTTTGTATTTTTATATTTTTATACCAGTAGGCATTTTAGCCTTTTCCTTTTTTCTGCTTACATTCAATGGCAAATACTAATTTTACTTAATAATAAATCCCTCAGGTATAATACCATAAAGTCCATCTATTGAATCTGACTCCCTGAGTATCACATGCCGATTTTTTAAATTGTTCAGGTATGTGCTTTTGTTAACATTAAATGGCACCATGGAAGATTGATGGAGTATTATTCTCTAAATAATTTTTGTAAATGATTAAGTCTGTTCAATAGACATGGTTTGTTGTAGGCAAGTTTGGCCCCCACCTGTTTTGGTATGTATTACTGCTAAAGCTATGTAACCTTTTCCCCCCTTCCTCTATATGCACAATGGCATAGAGCTGACACTAATTTAATTCAATAAGACATTTCATAGGTTGGAAATGATAGGAATCATCTGTCGATTCTGATTCCATAAATATCACACGCTTATCTTCCATGACTGGACAGGTATGTGCTTTCATATATATTAAACGATTGGCCTCAAAGTAATGTAAATTTTTTAAAAATATGTGCAAATAAGAATGTCTCCCTAATAGGCATTTTTGGCTAAGAGTTCATATTGGGTGATTCATTTTTAACCAATGTAAGTGATCCGGAGCAATCACATCTACTGATTTTTTATGTTAACTACTCAAATGAGGTATATGTGTCTGTATACCACTCTATGCAAATTGTTATTTCATTTTTATGTTATCATTATTTTTATTTTTTATTTTATTTTTTTGTTCCATTGGCCTGTATATAGCAGTTATGTTACGATTATAATTTCTATTGTAATTTGTGGTTAATAAATAAGAATTTACTTACCAATAATTCTATTTCTCGTAGTCCGTAGTGGATGCTGGGAACTCCGTAAGGACCATGGGGAATAGCGGCTCCGCAGGAGACTGGGCACAAAAGTAAAAGCTTTAGGACTACCTGGTGTACACTGGCTCCTCCCCCTATGACCCTCTTCCAAGCCTCAGTTAGGATACTGTGCCCGGACGAGCGTACACAATAAGGAAGGATTTTGAATCCCGGGTAAGACTCATACCAGCCACACCAATCACACCATACAACCTGTGATCTGAACCCAGTTAACAGCATGATAACAGAGGAGCCTCTGAAAAGATGGCTCACAACAATAATAACCCGATTTTTGTAACAATAACTATGTACAAGTATTGCAGACAATCCGCACTTGGGATGGGCGCCCAGCATCCACTACGGACTACGAGAAATAGAATTATCGGTAAGTAAATTCTTATTTTCTCTGACGTCCTAGTGGATGCTGGGAACTCCGTAAGGACCATGGGGATTATACCAAAGCTCCCAAACGGGCGGGAGAGTGCGGATGACTCTGCAGCACCGAATGAGAGAACTCCAGGTCCTCCTCAGCCAGGGTATCAAATTTGTAGAATTTAGCAAACGTGTTTGCCCCTGACCAAGTAGCTGCTCGGCAAAGTTGTAAAGCCGAGACCCCTCGGGCAGCCGCCCAAGATGAGCCCACTTTCCTTGTGGAATGGGCTTTTACAGATTTTGGCTGTGGCAGGCCTGCCACAGAATGTGCAAGCTGAATTGTACTACAAATCCAACGAGCAATAGTCTGCTTAGAAGCAGGAGCACCCAGCTTGTTGGGTGCATACAGGATAAACAGCGAGTCAGATTTTCTGACTCCAGCCATCCTGGAAACATATATTTTCAGGGCCCTGACTACATCCAGCAACTTGGAGTCCTCCAAGTCCCTAGTAGCCGCAGGTACCACAATAGGCTGGTTCAAGTGAAACGCTGAAACCACCTTAGGGAGAAATTGAGGACGAGTCCTCAATTCTGCCCTGTCCGTATGAAAAATTAGGTAAGGGCTTTTATAGGATAAAGCCGCCAATTCTGAGACACGCCTGGCTGAAGCCAGGGCTAACAGCATTACCACTTTCCATGTGAGATATTTTAAGTCCACAGTGGTGAGTGGTTCAAACCAATGTGATTTTAGGAACCCCAAAACTACATTGAGATCCCAAGGTGCCACTGGAGGCACAAAAGGAGGCTGTATATACAGTACCCCCTTGACAAACGTCTGAACTTCAGGAACTGAAGCCAGTTCTTTCTGGAAGAAAATCGACAGGGCCGAAATTTGAACCTTAATGGACCCTAATTTTAGGCCCATAGACAGTCCTGTTTGCAGGAAATGCAGGAAACGACCCAGTTGAAATTCCTCTGTAGGGGCCTTCCTGGCCTCACACCACGCAACATATTTACGCCAAATACGGTGATAATGTTGCACGGTTACATCCTTCCTGGCTTTGATCAGGGTAGGGATGACTTCATCCGGAATGCCTTTTTCCTTCAGGATCCGGCGTTCAACCGCCATGCCGTCAGACGCAGCCGCGGTAAGTCTTGGAACAGACAGGGTCCCTGCTGGAGCAGGTCCTTTCTTAGAGGTAGAGGCCACGGGTCCTCCGTGAGCATCTCTTGAAGTTCCGGGTACCAAGTCCTTCTTGGCCAATCCGGAGCCACGAGTAAAGTCCTTACTCCTCTCCTTCTTATGATTCTCAGTACCTTGGGTATGAGAGGCAGAGGAGGGAACACATACACTGACTGGTACACCCACGGTGTTACCAGAGCGTCCACAGCTATTGCCTGAGGGTCCCTTGACCTGGCGCAATATCTGTCTAGTTTTTTGTTGAGGCGGGACGCCATCATGTCCACCTTTGGTTTTTCCCAACGGTTCACAATCATGTGGAAGACTTCTGGGTGAAGTCCCCACTCCCCCGGGTGGAGGTCGTGTCTGCTGAGGAAGTCTGCTTCCCAGTTGTCCACTCCCGGAATGAACACTGCTGACAGTGCTATCACATGATTTTCCGCCCAGCGAAGAATCCTTGCAACTTCTGCCATTGCCCTCCTGCTTCTTGTGCCGCCCTGTCTGTTTACGTGGTCGATTGCCGTGATGTTGTCCGACTGGATCAACACCAGCTGACCCTGAAGCAGAGGCCTTGCTTGACTTAGGGCATTGTAAATGGCCCTTAGTTCCAGGATATTTATGTGAAATGACGTTTCCATGCTTGACCACAAGCCCTGGAAATTTTTTCCCTGTGTGACTGCTCCCCAGCCTCTCAGGCTGGCATCCGTGGTCACCAGGACCCAGTCCTGAATGCCGAATCTGCGGCCCTCTAGAAGATGAGCACTCTGCAACCACCACAGGAGAGACACCCTTGTCCTTGGAGACAGGGTTATCCGCTGATGCATCTGAAGATGCGATCCGGACCATTTGTCCAGCAGATCCCACTGAAAAGTTCTTGCGTGGAATCTGCCGAATGGAATCGCTTCGTAAGAAGCCACCATTTTTCCCAGGACCCTTGTGCATTGATGCACTGACACTTGGCCTGGTTTTAGGAGGTTCCTGACTAGCTCGGATAACTCCCTGGCTTTCTCCTCCTGGAGAAACACCTTTTTCTGGACTGTGTCCAGAATCATCCCTAGGAACAGCAGACGTGTCGTCGGAATCAGCTGCGATTTTGGAATATTTAGAATCCACCCGTGCTGTCGTAGTACTACTTGAGATAGTGCTACTCCAACCTCTAACTGTTCCCTGGACCTTGCCCTTATCAGGAGATCGTCCAAGTAAGGGATAATTAAGACGCCTTTTCTTCGAAGAAGAATCATCATTTCAGCCATTACCTTGGTAAAGACCCGGGGTGCCGTGGACAATCCAAACGGCAGCGTCTGAAACTGATAGTGACAGTTCTGTACCACAAACCTGAGGTACCCTTGGTGAGAAGGGCAAATTGGGACATGGAGGTAAGCATCCTTGATGTCCAGAGACACCATATAGTCCCCTTCTTCCAGGTTCGCTATCATTGCTCTGAGTGACTCCATCTTGAATTTGAACCTTTGTATGTAAGTGTCCAATGATTTCAGATTTAAAATAGGTCTCACCGAGCCGTCCGGCTTCGGTACCACAAACAGCGTGGAATAATACCCCTTTCCCTGTTGTAGGAGAGGTACCTTGATTATCACCGGCTGGGAATACAGCTTGTGAATGGCTTCCAATACCGCCTCCCTGTCGGAGGGAGACGTTGGTAAAGCAGACTTCAGGAACCGGCGAGGGGGAGACGTCTCGAATTCCAATTTGTACCCCTGAGATACTACCTGCAGGATCCAGGGGTCCACTTGCGAGTGAGCCCACTGCGCGCTGAAATTCTTGAGACGACCCCCCACCGTACCTGAGTCTGCTTGTAAGACCCCAGCGTCATGCTGAGGACTTGGCAGAAGCGGGGGAGGGCTTCTGTTCCTGGGAAGAGGCTGCCTGCTGCAGTCTTTTTCCCCTTCCTCTGCCCCGGGGCTGATATGAGTGGCCTTTTGCCCGCTTGCCCTTATGGGGACGAAAGGACTGAGCCTGAAAAGACGGTGTCTTTTTCTGCTGAGAGGTGACCTGGGGTAAAAAGGTGGATTTCCCAGCCGTTGCCGTGGCCACCAGGTCCGATAGACCGACCCCAAATAACTCCTCCCCTTTATACGGCAATACTTCCATATGCCGTTTGGAATCCGCATCACCTGACCACTGTCGCGTCCATAACCCTCTTCTGGCAGAAATGGACAGCGCACTTACTCTTGATGCCAGAGTGCAAATATCCCTCTGTGCATCTCGCATATATAGAAATGCATCCTTTAAATGCTCTATAGTCAATAATATACTGTGCCTGTCCAGGGTATCAATATTTTCAGTCAGGGAATCCGACCAAGCCACCCCAGGCTGAGGCGATTGCTGGTCTCAGTATAACTAGAGATGAGCACCTGAAATTTTTCGGGTTTTGTGTTTTGGTTTTGGGTTCGGTTCCGCGGCCGTGTTTTGGGTTCGACCGCGTTTTGGCAAAACCTCACCGAATTTTTTTTGTCGGATTCGGGTGTGTTTTGGATTCGGGTGTTTTTTTAAAAAAACACTAAAAAACAGCTTAAATCATAGAATTTGGGGGTCATTTTGATCCCATATTATTATTAACCTCAAAAACCATAATTTCCACTCATTTTCAGTCTATTCTGAATACCTCACACCTCACAATATTATTTTTAGTCCTAAAATTTGCACCAAGGTCGCTGGATGACTAAGCTAAGCGACACTAGTGGCCGACACAAACACCTGGCCCATCTAGGAGTGGCACTGCAGTGTCACGCAGGATGTCCCTTCCAAAAAACCCTCCCCAATCAGCACATGACGCAAAGAAAAAAAGAGGCGCAATGAGGTAGCTGACTGTGTGAGTAAGATAAGCGACCCTAGTGGCCGACACAAACACCGGGCCCATTTAGGAGTGGCACTGCAGTGTCACGCAGGATGTCCCTTCCAAAAAACCCTCCCCAATCAGCACATGACGCAAAGAAAAAAAGAGGCGCAATGAGGTAGCTGACTGTGTGAGTAAGATTAGCGACCCTAGTGGCCGACACAAACACCGGGCCCATTTAGGAGTGGCACTGCAGTGTCACGCAGGATGTCCCTTCCAAAAAACCCTCCCCAATCAGCACATGACGCAAAGAAAAAAAGAGGCGCAATGAGGTAGCTGACTGTGTGAGTAAGATTAGCGACACTAGTGGCCGACACAAACACCGGGCCCATTTAGGAGTGGCACTGCAGTGTCACGCAGGATGTCCCTTCCAAAAAACCCTCCCCAATCAGCACATGACGCAAAGAAAAAAAGAGGCGCAATGAGGTAGCTGACTGTGTGAGTAAGATTAGCGACCCTAGTGGCCGACACAAACACCGGGCCCATTTAGGAGTGGCACTGCAGTGTCACGCAGGATGTCCCTTCCAAAAAACCCTCCCCAATCAGCACATGACGCAAAGAAAAAAAGAGGCGCAATGAGGTAGCTGACTGTGTGAGTAAGATTAGCGACCCTAGTGGCCGACACAAACACCGGGCCCATTTAGGAGTGGCACTGCAGTGTCACGCAGGATGTCCCTTCCAAAAAACCCTCCCCAATCAGCACATGACGCAAAGAAAAAAAGAGGCGCAATGAGGTAGCTGACTGTGTGAGTAAGATTAGCGACCCTAGTGGCCGACACAAACACCGGGCCCATTTAGGAGTGGCACTGCAGTGTCACGCAGGATGTCCCTTCCAAAAAACCCTCCCCAATCAGCACATGACGCAAAGAAAAAAAGAGGCGCAATGAGGTAGCTGACTGTGTGAGTAAGATTAGCGACCCTAGTGGCCGACACAAACACCGGGCCCATTTAGGAGTGGCACTGCAGTGTCACGCAGGATGTCCCTTCCAAAAAACCCTCCCCAATCAGCACATGACGCAAAGAAAAAAAGAGGCGCAATGAGGTAGCTGACTGTGTGAGTAAGATTAGCGACCCTAGTGGCCGACACAAACACCGGGCCCATTTAGGAGTGGCACTGCAGTGTCACGCAGGATGTCCCTTCCAAAAAACCCTCCCCAAACAGCACATGACGCAAAGAAAAATAAAAGAAAAAAGAGGTGCAAGATGGAATTGTCCTTGGGCCCTCCCACCCACCCTTATGTTGTATAAACAAAACAGGACATGCACACTTTAACCAACCCATCATTTCAGTGACAGGGTCTGCCACACGACTGTGACTGATATGACGGGTTGGTTTGGACCCCCCCCCAAAAAAGAAGCAATTAATCTCTCCTTGCACAAACTGGCTCTACAGAGGCAAGATGTCCACCTCATCATCACCCTCCGATATATCACCGTGTACATCCCCCTCCTCACAGATTATCAGTTCGTCCCCACTGGAATCCACCATCTCAGCTCCCTGTGTACTTTGTGGAGGCAATTGCTGCTGGTCAATGTCTCCGCGGAGGAATTGATTATAATTCATTTTAATGAACATCATCTTCTCCACATTTTCTGGATGTAACCTCGTACGCCGATTGCTGACAAGGTGAGCGGCGGCACTAAACACTCTTTCGGAGTACACACTTGTGGGAGGGCAACTTAGGTAGAATAAAGCCAGTTTGTGCAATGGCCTCCAAATTGCCTCTTTTTCCTGCCAGTATAAGTATGGACTGTGTGACGTGCCTACTTGGATGCGGTCACTCATATAATCCTCCACCATTCTTTCAATGGTGAGAGAATCATATGCAGTGACAGTAGACGACATGTCCGTAATCGTTGTCAGGTCCTTCAGTCCGGACCAGATGTCAGCATCAGCAGTCGCTCCAGACTGCCCTGCATCACCGCCAGCGGGTGGGCTCGGAATTCTGAGCCTTTTCCTCGCACCCCCAGTTGCGGGAGAATGTGAAGGAGGAGATGTTGACAGGTCGCGTTCCGCTTGACTTGACAATTTTCTCACCAGCAGGTCTTTCAACCCCAGCAGACTTGTGTCTGCCGGAAAGAGAGATCCAAGGTAGGCTTTAAATCTAGGATCGAGCACGGTGGCCAAAATGTAGTGCTCTGATTTCAACAGATTGACCACCCGTGAATCCTTGTTAAGCGAATTAAGGGCTCCATCCACAAGTCCCACATGCCTAGCGGAATCGCTCCGTGTTAGCTCCTCCTTCAATGTCTCCAGCTTCTTCTGCAAAAGCCTGATGAGGGGAATGACCTGACTCAGGCTGGCAGTGTCTGAACTGACTTCACGTGTGGCAAGTTCAAAGGGCATCAGAACCTTGCACAACGTTGAAATCATTCTCCACTGCGCTATATCGTGCTCAATTGTATAGGCTTGAATGGCCTTTTGCTGCTCCTCCAACCTCTGAAGCATATAGAGGGTTGAATTCCACCTCGTTACCACTTCTTGCTTCAGATGATGGCAGGGCAGGTTCAGTAGTTTTTGGTGGTGCTCCAGTCTTCTGTACGTGGTGCCTGTACGCCGAAAGTGTCCCGCAATTTTTCTGGCCACCGACAGCATCTCTTGCACGCCCCTGTCGTTTTTTAAATAATTCTGCACCACCAAATTCAAGGTATGTGCAAAACATGGGACGTGCTGGAATTTGCCCATATTTAATGCACACACAATATTGCTGGCGTTGTCCGATGCCACAAATCCACAGGAGAGTCCAATTGGGGTAAGCCATTCCGCGATGATCTTCCTCAGTTGCCGTAAGAGGTTTTCAGCTGTGTGCGTATTCTGGAAACCGGTGATACAAAGCGTAGCCTGCCTAGGAAAGAGTTGGCGTTTGCGAGATGCTGCTACTGGTGCCGCCGCTGCTGTTCTTGCGGCGGGAGTCCATACATCTACCCAGTGGGCTGTCACAGTCATATAGTCCTGACCCTGCCCTGCTCCACTTGTCCACATGTCCGTGGTTAAGTGGACATTGGGTACAGCTGCATTTTTTAGGACACTGGTGACTCTTTTTCTGAGGTCTGTGTAAATTTTCGGTATCGCCTGCCTAGAGAAATGGAACCTAGATGGTATTTGGTACCGGGGACACAGTACCTCCAACAAGTCTCTAGTTGGCTCTGCAGTAATGATGGATACCGGAACCACGGTTCTCACCACCCAGGATGCCAAGGCCTCAGTTATCCGCTTTGCAGTAGGATGACTGCTGTGATATTTCATCTTCCTCGCAAAGGACTGTTGGACAGTCAATTGCTTGGTGGAAGTAGTAAAAGTGGTCTTACGACTTCCCCTCTGGGATGACCATCGACTCCCAGCAGCAACAACAGCAGCGCCAGCAGCAGTAGGCGTTACACGCAAGGATGCATCGGAGGAATCCCAGGCAGGAGAGGACTCGTCAGAATTGCCAGTGACATTGCCTGCAGGACTATTGGCATTCCTGGGGAAGGAGGAAATTGACACTGAGGGAGTTGGTGGGGTGGTTTGCGTGAGCTTGGTTACAAGAGGAAGGGATTTACTGGTCAGTGGACTGCTTCCGCTGTCACCCAAAGTTTTTGAACTTGTCACTGACTTATTATGAATGCGCTGCAGGTGACGTATAAGGGAGGATGTTCCGAGGTGGTTAACGTCCTTACCCCTACTTATTACAGCTTGACAAAGGGAACACACGGCTTGACACCTGTTGTCCGCATTTCTGTTGAAATAGTTCCACACCGAAGAGCTGATTTTTTTGGTATTTTCACCAGGCATGTCAACGGCCATATTCCTCCCACGGACAACAGGTGTCTCCCCGGGTGCCTGACTTAAACAAACCACCTCACCATCAGAATCCTCCTGGTCAATTTCCTCCCCAGCGCCAGCAACACCCATATCCTCCTCATCCTGGTGTACTTCAACACTGACATCTTCAATCTGACTATCAGGAACTGGACTGCGGGTGCTCCTTCCAGCACTTGCAGGGGGCGTGCAAATGGTGGAAGGCGCATGCTCTTCACGTCCAGTGTTGGGAAGGTCAGGCATCGCAACCGACACAATTGGACTCTCCTTGTGGATTTGGGATTTCGAAGAACGCACAGTTCTTTGCGGTGCTACTGCTTTTGCCAGCTTGAGTCTTTTCATTTTTCTAGCGAGAGGCTGAGGCCTCCATCCTCATGTGAAGCTGAACCACTAGCCATGAACATAGGCCAGGGCCTCAGCCGTTCCTTGCCACTCCGTGTGGTAAATGGCATATTGGCAAGTTTACTCTTCTCCTCCGACAATTTTATTTTAGGTTTTGGAGTCCTTTTTTTACTGATATTTGGTGTTTTGGATTTGACATGCTCTGTACTATGACATTGGGCATCGGCCTTGGCAGACGACGTTGCTGGCATTTCATAGTCTCGGCCATGACTAGTGGCAGCAGCTTCAGCACGAGGTGGAAGTGGATCTTGATCTTTCCCTAATTTTGGAACCTCAACATTTTTGTTCTCCATATTTTAATAGGCACAACTAAAAGGCACCTCAGGTAAACAATGGAGATGGATGGATACTAGTATACAATTATGGACGGACTGCCGAGTGCCGACACAGAGGTAGCTACAGCCGTGAACTACCGTACTGTGTCTGCTGCTAATATAGACTGGTTGATAAAGAGATGTCGTAGTATGTATGTATGAAGAAGAAAGAAAAAAAAACCACGGTTAGGTTGTATACAATTATGGACGGACTGCCGAGTGCCGACACAGAGGTAGCCACAGCCGTGAACTACCGTACTGTACTGTGTCTGCTGCTAATATAGACTGGTTGATAAAGAGATGTAGTAGTATGTATGTATAAAGAAGAAAGAAAAAAAAACCACGGGTAGGTGGTATACAATTATGGACGGACTGCCGAGTGCCGACACAGAGGTAGCCACAGCCGTGAACTACCGTACTGTACTGTGTCTGCTGCTAATATAGACTGGTTGATAAAGAGATGTCGTAGTATGTATGTATGAAGAAGAAAGAAAAAAAAACCACGGTTAGGTGGTATACAATTATGGACGGACTGCCGAGTGCCGACACAGAGGTAGCCACAGCCGTGAACTACCGTACTGTACTGTGTCTGCTGCTAATATAGACTGGTTGATAAAGAGATGTCGTAGTATGTATGTATAAAGAAGAAAGAAAAAAAAACCACGGTTAGGTGGTATACAATTATGGACGGACTGCCGAGTGCCGACACAGAGGTAGCCACAGCCGTCAACTACCGTACTGTACTGTGTCTGCTGCTAATATAGACTGGTTGATAAAGAGATGTCGTAGTATGTATGTATAAAGAAGAAAGAAAAAAAAACCACGGTTAGGTGGTATACAATTATGGACGGACTGCCGAGTGCCGACACAGAGGTAGCCACAGCCGTGAACTACCGTACTGTACTGTGTCTGCTGCTAATATAGACTGGTTGATAAAGAGATGTAGTAGTATGTATGTATAAAGAAGAAAGAAAAAAAAACCACGGGTAGGTGGTATACAATTATGGATGGACTGCCGAGTGCCGACACAGAGGTAGCTACAGCCGTGAACTACCGTACTGTGTCTGCTGCGACTGGATGATAAATAATGATATAAAAAATATATATATATCACTACTGCAGCCGGACAGGTATATATATTATATAATGACGGACCTGCTGGACACTGTCTGTCAGCAGAATGAGTTTTTTATAGAATAAAAAAAAAAACACCACACAAGTGAAGTCACACGACGAGTGTTTAACTTTTTCAGGCAATCACAATATAGTATACTACTAACTATACTGGTGGTCAGTGTGGTCAGGTCACTGGTCAGTCACACTGGCAGTGGCACTCCTGCAGCAAAAGTGTGCACTGTTTAATTTTAATATAATATGTACTCCTGGCTCCTGCTATAACCTATAACTGGCACTGCAGTGCTCCCCAGTCTCCCCCACAATTATAAGCTGTGTGAGCTGAGCACAGTCAGATATATAATATATACATAGATGATGCAGCACACTGGGCTGAGCAGTGCACACAGATATGGTATGTGACTGTCTTGTACTCCTGGCTCCTGCTATAACCTATAACTGGCACTGCAGTGCTCCCCAGTCTCCCCCACAATTATAAGCTGTGTGAGCTGAGCACAGTCAGATATATAATATATACATAGATGATGCAGGCATGCAGCACACTGGGCTGAGCAGTGCACACAGATATGGTATGTGACTGAGTCACTGTGTGTACCGTTTTTTTCAGGCAGAGAACGGATATATTAAATAAAACAACTGCACTGCTGGTGGTCACTGTGGTCAGTCACTAAACTCTGCACTCTCTTCTACAGTATCAGCCTCAGGTCAATCTCTCTCTCTCTCTCCTAATCTAAATGGAGATGACGCCAGCCACGTCCTCTCCCTATCAATCTCAATGCACGTGTGAAAATGGCGGCGACGCGCGGCTCCTTATATAGAATCCGAGTCTCGCGAGAATCCGACAGCGTCATGATGACGTTCGGGCGCGCTCGGGTTAACCGAGCAAGGCGGGAAGATCCGAGTCGCTCGGACCCGTGAAAAAAAACATGAAGTTCGTGCGGGTTCGGATTCAGAGAAACCGAACCCGCTCATCTCTAAGTATAACACCAGTATGTGTGTATATACTTTTTAGGATATTTTCCAGCTTCCTATCAGCTGGCTCCTTGAGGGCGGCCCTATCCGGAGACGGTAACGCCACTTGTTTTGATAAGCGTGTGAGCGCCTTATCTACCCTAGGGGGTGTTTCCCAACGCGCCCTAACCTCTGGCGGGAAAGGGTATAATGCCAATAATTTTTTAGAAATTAGCAGTTTTTTATCGGGGGAAACCCACGCTTCATCACACACCTCATTTAATTCATCTGATTCAGGAAAAACTACGGGTAGTTTTTTCACACCCCACATAATACCCTTTTTTGTGGTACTTGTAGTATCAGAAATGTTCAAAACCTCCTTCATTGCCGTGATCATGTAACGTGTGGCCCTACTGGAAAACACGGTTGTTTCCTCACCGTCGACACTGGAGTCAGTGTCCGTGTCTGGGTCTGTGTCGACCATCTGAGGTAACGGGCGCTTTAGAGCCCCTGACGGTGTTTGAGACGCCTGGACAGGTATTAACTGTTTTTCCGGCTGTCTCATGTCGTCAACAGTCTTTTGTAAAGTGCTGACGCTATCACGTAATTCCTTCCATAAGACCATCCAGTCAGGTGTCGACTCCCTAGGGGGTGACATCACTATTACAGGCAGTTGCTCCGCCTCCATACCATTTTCCTCCTCATACATGTCGACACAACGTACCGACACACAGCACACACACAGGGAATGCTCTGATAGAGGACAGGACCCCACTAGCCCTTTGGGGAGACAGAGGGAGAGTTTGCCAGCACACACCAGAGCGCTATATATATACAGGGATAACCTTATATAAGTGTTTTTCCCTTATATAGCTGCTGTATTTATTAATCTGCCAAATTAGTGCACCCCCTCTCTTGTTTTACCCTGTTTCTGTAGTGCAGGACTGCAGGGGAGAGTCAGGGAGACGTCCTTCCAGCGGAGCTGTGAGGGAAAATGGCGCTTGTGTGCTGAGGAGATAGGCTCCGCCCCCTTCTCGGCGGCCTTTCTCCCGCTTTTTTAAGGAAAAACTGGCAGGGGTTAAATGCATCCATATAGCCCAGGAGCTATATGTGATGTATTTTTAGCCATCTAAGGTGTTTTTATTGCGTCTCAGGGCGCCCCCCCCCAGCGCCCTGCACCCTCAGTGACCGGAGTGTGAAGTGTGCTGAGAGCAATGGCGCACAGCTGCGGTGCTGTGCGCTACCTTATTGAAGACAGGACGTCTTCTGCCGCCGATTTCCCGGACCTCTTCTGTCTTCCGGCTCTGTAAGGGGGCCGGCGGCGCGGCTCTGGGACCCATCCATGGCTGGGCCTGTGATCGTCCCTCTGGAGCTAATGTCCAGTAGCCTAAGAAGCCCAATCCACTCTGCACGCAGGTGAGTTCGCTTCTTCTCCCCTTAGTCCCTCGGTGCAGTGAGCCTGTTGCCAGCAGGACTCACTGAAAATAAAAAACCTAATTTAAACTTTTACTCTAAGCAGCTCAGGAGAGCCACCTAGTATGCACCCTTCTCGTTCGGGCACAAAAATCTAACTGAGGCTTGGAGGAGGGTCATAGGGGGAGGAGCCAGTGCACACCAGGTAGTCCTAAAGCTTTTACTTTTGTGCCCAGTCTCCTGCGGAGCCGCTATTCCCCATGGTCCTTACGGAGTTCCCAGCATCCACTAGGACGTCAGAGAAATTATGTTAACTTGTGAGCATATGTTCTTAAAGTTATGTCTAATGTTGTAGGTATATCCCTGATGAAGTCAGTGTAAGAGACTAAACGCGTTGGGTTATCAGTCTTGTTGTGATGTGACCTCCAGTCTACAATCTTAGAAGGAGGAGTTTATGAAAGAAATATCTGTACACTTGCTTTTATGTGGACCACCACTGGATGTTAGTGGTGGATGAAACGTTTTATGAACATTTATACAATTACAGTTTCAGATGTTTTTTTTAATAACTTTTAATACATTTTTATATTGGAACCTACTAATTACTTTTTAAAATAAGATTATGGGGGTAATTCTGAGTTGATCGCAACAGGAAATTTTTTAGCAGTTGGGCAAAACCATGTGCACTGCAGGAGAGGCAGATATAACATTTGCAGAGAGAGTTAGATTTGGGTGTGGTGAGTTCAATCTGCAATCTAAATTGCAGTGTAAAAATAAAGCAGCCAGTATTTACCCTGCACAGAAACAAAAATAACCCACCCAAATCTAACTCTCTCTGCACATGTTATATCTGCCTCCCCTGCAGTGCACATGGTTTTGCCCAACTGCTAAAAAATTTCCTGCTACGATTAACTTGGAATTACCCCCTATATTGGAACACTGTGTCACTCTATTGTATAATTAAGGGTGTTATAACAGCCCCAATGCACCAATTTCACAATTGCTATATATATATATATATATATATATATATATACACAGTGTATATATATATATATATATATATATATATATATATATATGTATAGTGTAGGAAAATCAGGTAGCACTCAGGCAGACTTCAATGCAGAAAACACACATATGTATACATGCCAGGCATTGGAGGGACGTGAAGAGGCAGCACATTTTCCCCCCTTCCCCTGGCAGTTCCTAACCTGCCCCGGCAACAGGCAACAACCACGGCAGGCACCAGCTGGAGCCACTGTAAAGTGCCGAAGTCCGGCGCCGTGCCACATTACAATAAAGAAACACTGCATAAACTACAGCTCCCAGCAGCCCTTGCTTCTGTGAGCTCCGGCAGCAAGGGCTGCTGGGAGCTATAGTTTATGTAGCATTTTCTTTATTGTAATGCGGTGCGGCGCCGGACCCCAGCACCTTACAGTGGCTCCAGCTGCTGTCTGACGTGGTTGATGCCGGGGCAGGTGAGGAACTGCCAGGGGAAGTGGGGAACAAAGGTATAAAGTGTATCTACCTCCTGGCCGCGGATGGCACCATCGGGTTGTGCCCCTCCTCGGCTGGTGCCCCTGGTGAGTGCCATCCTGGCCAGTAGGTAGATAAGCCTCTGCTACCAAAGGAAATGGGTATTGCAAGGATGCAGGATACTGCAGGGCAAAAGGATGAACACTCCAAATACAGAATCAGCTAGATGTAGGACCTACGTTAAACCGCTAATTCACTGTTGTAGCACATATAAGAACTGGTGGATGATCACTGGGTTAAAAACCAGAGCCAGTTGGAAAAGCTGAACTACATGTAAAGTAGCATCCAGCAAAGTAGAAGTTAGCTTTTGACAAGAGGACATGCTAGCAGCATAGGTAGCAAGAAAATTTGTAAACGGCAGTTACATGTGTGCAGAACAGTGAACACTTTTGTCAGGTAACTGGAACAAATGATTTTGTAACAGATTAGAGGACAAAAGCCTAATTTCAGTCCAGGTTGCAAACAGGATAATCAGGGTCACATGCAAAGGTTCAGTCCAGGCAGGAAACAGAATAGTTGGAGTTACTACGGAGTCAGAGTTCAGGCAGATCTGCTCTCTCACTTTCTTAGCAACCCTATAATTCCCATCTCCTTCCATACCTCCAACCTTGTGCCTCTTTGCTACCTTCAAATACCACCTCTACTCCCCTTCCCTCCTCCCTCAGTTCACTTGATTGACCTTCTTAAAAAGCTGGGTACCTTTATGGTGCCATAGCTGCCTATGGAAGGATGATAATCTAGCCTGCTCTTAGCGCTAGCAAGCTGAAGTCATAGAAGCAATCTGTACAGGGATTTTCTCTGGCTTTATCTCTTGGCCCCCTTACCTCCACTTACAGTAGTACATGGTCCTCATAAGTTATTGAGGTGCATTCTTTTGTGTCACTGATCCAACATGCATCTACATGACTGCCAAACTAGCCATAGGCGTTACTTATGATTAACATTTCCAATTAATGTCTGTTTCTGATATTGTACAAATGAGGAATAACTTAGCAGTATTCTTACAATTATCTGTAAACAATGCACACCTGGCAACAGCATCACTTGCACATCTCTATCTATTACCCTGTCCACAGCATTTTAACTACTATATGATGTAATTTCCCCATCTTGCTTAGTTGCTTAGAACCTAATGTTTATAACTGGAATCTCTGCAGTTCTACTGTTATATAGGATGTAAATCTCCTTTACCGGTCCATTATAAATATAATATGCTGGGGGAATTCTGTGTTGTTGTTTTTACTTGTCTAGATTAGCCCCAGTGAAGATAGGGAACAAATTTTCTGTCTCTGTGCCCAACATGGAGAATGATGGCAAGCAGATACACTCGGCAAACAAAAGCCATCTCAAGACCTAGAAAAGGAAGGAAATTCAGTGAAGAAAAATGGTGGATATTCACAGTTGAAAGCAGCATACTTTCTTAACATTTCAAATTTTCTACACAGGTTTTATTGGTGCTTCTCGCTTACAGTAGCCATATACTTTCCCAACCAAAAGCTAACATTTATATTCCACTACATTATATATCAGTTGTTTGCCACAACTATTAGACTATAAGTTAATTTCGGACTTTGCCAATTGCCACGCGTCATTTGAGCAGAGCCATATTTACCTTTGTTTTATGCTATTTTATTTGTATCATGGGGCTAATGTAGGTTGGATCGCAAATTGCGATCCAAGCGGAATTATTACAATCGCCCCCCCGGGTGCATGCACAGCACCCATCCTGCGCATGCGCCCGCACTTTATGCAGGGGGTTGCACAGAAAATGCTATTGCCTCTGCCTGTCAATCAGGCAGAGGCAGTCGCGGGGCAGGGCGGCAACGCTCCATTTCCAGGGCGTAGATGGAGAGCCGTGAAGGGGGAACATGGCGCGGGCCTCCTGCGGCACAGCTGAGCTGTCCTGGCAGGAGGCATCACTAATTTCTTAGATGAATTAGAAATTTCGATGCAATAGCAAATCCTGCTTAAACAAGGAGGGGGAGGCGGCGGTCAACATACTAATTAGCAGAATTTACAAACCTTACTGAATTAGACCCTATGGTCGCAAATGCATACAACATTATGTAGATTATGTAATATGGTAGCACTTTATATCTAAATGATGATGATAATAATAATAATAATAATAATAATATTTGCATGTGAGTATCATGGTTATTTTCATTACATCTTATCTGTACAAAAACATTTGTCATTGTCATGTCACTCACAGTCACTAAATTGATATACAAGTGTGATGAGTGATCCACTGAGAATCTAATCTTCTGGGGGTTTAAATTGTAACAGTATTTGCAGAGGTTGGTTTTTGTTTTGTTTTGTTTTGTTTTGCAATTACTGCTATTCTCTTGTATTACTTATTTTTCAAAGTAGGTCAGGCTGGTTTTCCCTCTGCTTACATACACTGCCTTTTTACCTTCATATTAACCAGAAACTAAAACTCCAAGCTCCATTTCCTTTTGTGTTCTTGACATTACATACTGTACCATCCATTCTGTATTCTACTTTCATATGTTGTGCTACACATGCATTGATTTATACTACTTTATTCAACCTATCATTTGCCTTGTCCTTCCCTCTCATCCCAGGTAGCAAACTGAGTGCATCTGATTTTCTGTTTGTGGATGGCATTGATTTCTGTATGTTGTCTGGCTTAACCTTTGCACACAGGGAAACTGCAGGGTGTTTTAATTGGAGCTGTGCATATGCGACATCCTCCCCCTCCCCTCCCCCCTCGAATGACAGAAGTAGGACAGACCTTACCTGATTATTATAAAGATTGTAATGTAATAAAGATTCCACACTTTATTTCACTGACCTAATATTTCTATATATCTCTACATTTGTTTCTTTACTTCTTTGGTATCAACAATGTCATAAATGTGTGCAAAAAGACCTGCCTCCCTGGACTGCAGCACATGTAGATGTGAGCACCTTCCACCCCATTCATCTTCTTCCTCCTCACTGCCCAGGACCCTTAGTTGTCATCATCATATCTGAAGCATCCTGTGGTAACCATGGATTGCATTGTACAGGGTAAGAGGGCAAATATTACCTGGCTGGGTCGGTAGGAGGAGGGGTAATCCAGATTTGGCAATCCCACTCTCTACTACTCTTAGCTGGTAAGTAGGAGAGGATCCCAAAACTGGCAGAGGGGAGGTGAAAGGGATGATATATGTCTAGACTGTGGTTAGTATGAGAGGTGTCGAAGTCAAACATATTACATACAGAAAACAAACAAACTCCACACGGATGAGTTGCTCTGCGTGCGAATACGCACAGCGTGCACAGCAATATATTGTAGCATACGCACTCACACAGACACGCCACAAGGATATATTCAACACATATTTCATACCACACATAAATTAAACATGTCAAGTACTAGACATTATAATGCTTTCAATTATATAATGGAGTATAACATCTAGAGATGAGCGGGTTCGGTTCTCCGAGATGTAGACCCCCCCAAACTTCACTTATTTTACACGGTTCCGAGGCAGCCTCGGATCTTCCCGCCTTGCTCGGTTAATCCAAACGCGCCCGAACGTCATCATCCCGCTGCCGGATTCTCGCGAGATTCGTATTCTATATAAAGAGCCATGCGTCGCCGCCATTTTCACTCATGCATTGGAGATTGAACGGAGAGTACGTGGCTACGTTCTCTCCCTGAAAAGCTCCATATCTGTGCTCAGTGTGCTGCAAATATCTGTGCTCAGTGTGCTGCAAATATATGTGCTCAGTGTGCTGCAAATATCAACGTTATCTTCCTGAAAAGCTCCATATCTGTGCTCAGTGTGCTGCAAATATCTGTGCTCAGTGTGCTGCATTTTGGTGACCAACAGTATATAGTTGTACAGTACAGTAGGCCATTGCTGTATCTTGCAGCTCTGTGTCACTGCAAGTATCCATTCCATAGCTGTGCTGCATTTTTGTGAGCAGTATATATAGAAGTACAGTGCAGCATTTTGGTGACCAACAGTATATAGTTGTACAGTACAGTAGGCCATTGCTGTATCTTGCAGCTCTGTGTCACTGCAAGTATCCATTCCATAGCTGTGCTGCATTTTTGTGAGCAGTATATATAGTAGTACAGTGCAGCATTTTGGTGACCAACAGTATATAGTTGTACAGTAGGCCATTGCTATATCTTGCAGCTCTGTGTCACTGCAAGTATCCATTCCATATCTGTGCTGCATTTTTGTGAGCAGTATATATAGTAGTACAGTGCAGCATTTTGGTGACCAACAGTATATAGTTGTACAGTACAGTAGGCCATTGCTGTATCTTGCAGCTCTGTGTCACTGCAAGTATCCAGTCCAAATCTGTGCTGCATTTTTGTGAGCAGTATATATAGTAGTACAGTGCAGCATTTTGGTGACCAACAGTATATAGTTGTACAGTACAGTAGGCCATTGCTGTATCTTGCAGCTCTGTGTTACTGCAAGTATCCATTCCATATCTGTGCTGCATTTTTGTGAGCAGTATATATAGTAGTACAGTGCAGCATTTTGGTGACCAACAGTATATAGTTGTACAGTACAGTAGGCCATTGCTGTATCTTGCAGCTCTGTGTCACTGCAAGTAGCCATTCCATATCTGTGCTGCATTTCTGTGAGCAGTATATATAGTAGTACAGTGCAGCATTTTGGTGACCAACAGTATATAGTTGTACAGTAGGCCATTGCTGTATCTTGCAACTCTGTGTCACTGCAAGTATCCATTCTATATCTGTGCTGCATTTTTGTGAGCAGTATATATAGTAGTACAGTGCAGCATTTTGGTGACCAACAGTATATAGTTGTACAGTACAGTAGGCCATTGCTGTATCTTGCAGCTCTGTGTCTCTGCAAGTATCCATTCCATATATGTGCTGCATTTTTGTGATCAGTATATATAGTAGTACAGTGCAGCATTTTGGTGACCAACAGTATATCATTGTACAGTACAGTAGGCCATTGCTGTATCTTGCAGCTCTGTGTCACTGCAAGTATCCATTCCATATCTGTGCTGCATTTTTGTGAGCAGTATATATAGTAGTACAGTGCAGCATTTTGGTGACCAACAGTATATAATTGTACAGTACAGTAGGCCATTGCTGTATCTTGCAGCTTTGTGTCACTGAAAGTATCCATTCCATATCTGTGCTGCATTTTTGTGAGCAGTATATATAGTAGTACAGTGCAGCATTTTGGTGACCAACAGTATATAATTGTACAGTACAGTAGGCCATTGCTGTATCTTGCAGCTCTGTGTCACTGCAAGTATCCATTCCATATCTGTGCTGCATTTTTGTGAGCAGTATATATAGTAGTACAGTGCAGCATTTTGGTGACCAACAGTATATAATTGTACAGTACAGTAGGCCATTGCTGTATCTTGCAGCTTTGTGTCACTGAAAGTATCCATTCCATATCTGTGCTGCATTTTTGTGAGCAGTATATATAGTAGTACAGTGCAGCATTTTGGTGACCAACAGTATATAGTTGTACAGTACAGTAGGCCATTGCTGTATCTTGCAGCTCTGTGTCACTGCAAGTATCCATTCTATATCTGTGCTGCATTTTTGTGAGCAGTATATATAGTAGTACAGTGCAGCATTTTGGTGACCAACAGTATATTGTTGTACAGTACAGTAGGCCAATGCTGTATCTTGCTGCTCTGTGTCACTGCAAGTATCCATTCCATATATGTGCTGCATTTTTGTGATCAGTATATATAGTAGTACAGTGCAGCATTTTGGTGACCAACAGTATATAGCAGTACAGTACAGTAGGCCATTGCTATTGATATAATAATATTACTGGCAAATAATTCTACACATTAAAAATTGGAGAACAAAAATGTGGAGGGTGAAATAGGGAAAGATCAAGATACACTTCCACCTAGTGCTGAAGCTGCTGCCACTAGTCATGGCAGAGACGATTCAATGCCATAGACATCGTCTGCCAAGGCCGATGCCCAATGTCATAGTAGAGAGCATGTAAAATAAAAAAACTAAAGTTTAAAATTACCCAAAAATCGAAATTAAAAGCGTCTGAGGAGAAGCGTAAACTTGCCAATATACCATTTACGACATGGAGTGGCAAGGAACGGCTGAGGCCCTGGCCTATGTTCATGGCTAGTAGTTCAGCTTTACTTGAGGATGGAAGCACTCATCCTCCCGCTAGAAAACTGAAAAGAGTTAAGATGGCAAAAGCACAGCAAAGAACTGTGCATTCTTCTAAATCACAAATCCCCAAGGAGAGTCCAATTGTGTCAGTTGCGATGCCTGACCATCCCAACACTGGACGGGAAGAGGTGGCTCCTTCAATCATTTGCACGCCCCCTGGAAGTGCTGGAAGGAGCACCCACAGTCCAGTTCCTGATAGTCAAATTGAAGATGTCACCGTTGAAGTACACCATGATGAGGATATGGGTGTTGCTGGCGCTGAGGAGGAAATTGACAAGGAGGATTCTGATGGTGAGGTGGTTTGTTTAAGTCAGGCACCCATGAAGAGACACCTGTTGTCCGTGGGATGAATATGGCCATTGACATGCCTGGTCAAATTACAAAAAAAATCACCTCTTCGGTATGGAATTATTTCAACAGAAATGCGGACAACAGGTGTCAAGCCAAGTGTTGCCTTTGTCAAGCTGTAATAAGTAGGGGTAAGGACGTTAACCACCTAGGAACATCCTCCCTATATCACCTTGAGTGCATTCATCAGAAGTCATTGATAAAGCTCAAAAACTTTGGGTGACAGCGGAAGCAGTCCACTGACAACTAAATCCCTTCCTCTTGTACCCAAGCTCCAGCAAACCACACCACCAACTCCCTCAGTGTCAATTTCCTCCTCCTTAGACAGGAACGCCAATAGTCCTGCAGGCCATGTCACTGGCAAGTCTCTCGAGTCCTCTCCTGACTGGGATTCCTCCGATGGATCCTTGAGTGTAACGCCTACTGCTGCTGGCGCTGCTGTTGTTGCTGCTGGGAGTTGATCATCATCCCAGAGAGGAAGTTGGAAGACCACTTGTACTACTTCCAGTAAGCAATTGACTGTCCAACAGTCTTTTGCGAGGAAGATGAAATATCACAGCAGTCATCCTGTTGCAAAGCGGATAACTCAGGCCTTGGCAGCTGTGTTGGTGTTAGACGTGCGTCCGGTATCCACCATTAGTTCACAGGGACTTAGAGAAATTCTTGAGGTAGTGTGTCCCCGGTACCAAATACCATCTAGGTTCCACTTCTCTAGGCAGGCGATACCGAGAATGTACACAGACGTCAGAAAAAGAGTCACCAGTGTCCTAAAAAATGCAGTTTTACCCAATGTCCACTTAACCACAGACATGTGGACAAGTGGAGCAGGGCAGACTCAGGACTATATGACTGTGACAGGCCACTGGGTAGATGTATTGTCTCCCGCAGCAAGAATAGCAGCGGCGGTACCAGTAGCAGCATCTCGCAAATGCCAACTCGTTCCTAGGCAGGCTACGCTTTGTATCACCGCTTTCCATAAGAGGCACACAGCTGACAACCTCTTACGGAAACTGAGGAACATCATCGCAGAATGGCTTACCCAAATTGGACTCTCCTGGGGATTTGTGACATCGGACAACGCCACCAATATTGTGTGTGCATTGCATTTGGGCAAATTCCAGCACGTCCCATGTTTTGCACATGCATTGAATTTGGTGGTGCATACATTTTTTTAAAATGACAGGGGCGTGCAAGAGATGCTGTCGGTGGCCCAAAGAATTGCGGGCCACTTTCGGCATTCAGCCACTGCGTGCCGAAGACTGGAGCACCAGCAAACACTCCTGAACCTGCCCCGCCATCATCTGAAGTAAGAGGTGGTAACGAGGTGGAATTTAACACTCTATATGCTTAAGAGGATGGAGGAGCAGCAAAAGGACATTCATGCCTATACATATGCCTACGATATAGGCAAAGAAGGGGGAATGCACCTGACTCAAGCGCAGTGGAGAATGATTTCAACGTTGTGCAAGGTTCTGCAACCCTTTGAACTTGCCACACGTGAAGTCAGTTCAGACACTGCCAGCCTGAATCAGGTCATTCCCCTCATCAGGCTTTTGCAGAAGCAGCTGGAGAGATTGACGGAGGAGCTAAAATGGAGCAATTCCGCTAGGCATATGGGACTTGTGGATGGAGCCCTTCATTCGCTTAACCAGCATTCAAGGGTGGTCAATCTGTTGAAATCAGAGCACTACATTTTGGCCACCATGCTCTATCCTAGGTTTAAAGCCTACGTTGTATCTTTCTTTCCGGCATACACAAGTCTGCAGAGGTTCAAAGACCTGCTGGTGAGACACTTGTCAACTCAAGCGGAATGTGACCCGTCAACAGCTCCTCCTTCACATTCTCCCGCAACTGGGGCTGCGAGGAAAAGGCTTAGAATTCCGAGCCCACCCGCTGGCAGTGATGCAGGGAAGTCTGGAGCGAAAGCTGACATCTGGTCCGGACTGAAGGACCTGCCAACGATTACTGACATGTTGTCTACTGTCACTGCATATGATTCTGTCACCATTGAAAGAATGGTGGAGGATTATATGAGTGACAGCATCCAAGTAGGCACATCAGACAGTCCGTATGTATACTGGCAGGAAAAAGAGGCAATTTGGAGGCCCTTGCACAAACTGGCTTTATTTTACCTAAGTTGCCCCCCCTCCAGTGTGTACTCCGAAAGAGTGTTTAGTGCAGCCGGTCACCTTGTCAGCGGTCGGCGTCCGAGGTTACTTCCATAAAATGTGGAGAAGATGATGTTCATCAAAATGAATTATAATCAATTCCTCCGTGGAGACATTCACCAGCAATTGCCTCCAGAAAGTACACAGGAACCTGAGATGGTGGATTCCAATGGGGACGAATTAATACTCTGTGAGGAAGTAGATGTACACAGTGAAAGTGGTGAGGAATCGGAGGATGATGATGAGGTCAACATCTTGCCTCTGTAGAGCCAGTTTGAGCATGGAGAGATTGATTGCTTCTTTTTTTGGTGGGGGCCCAAACCAACCAGTCATTTCAGCCACAGTCGTGTGGCAGACCCTGTGACTGAAATTATGGGTTTGTTAAAGTGTGCATGTCCTGTTTATACAACATAAGGGTGGGTGGGAGGGCCCAAGGACATTTCCATCTTGCACCTCTTTTTTATTTATCTTTGCATCATGTGATGTTTGGGGCCAATTTTTTTTAGTGCCATCCTTTCTGACACTGCAGTGCCACTCCTAGATGGGACAGGTGTTTGTGCCGCCCACTTTTGTCGCTTAGCTTAGCTTAGCTATCCAGCGACCACAGTGCACCTCTTTTCTCTTTTCTTTGCATCATGTGCTTTTTGGGGACTATTTTTTTAAGTGCCATCATGTCTGACACTGCAGTGCCACTCCTAGATGGGCCAGGTGTTTGTGCCACCCACTTAGGTCGCTTAGCTTAGTCATCCAGCGACCTCGGTGCAAATTTTAGGACTTAAAATAATATTGTGAGGTGTGAGGTGTTCAGAATAGACTGGAAATGAGTGTAAATTATGGTTATTGAGGTTAATAATACTATAGGATCAAAATTACCCCCAAATTCTATGATTTAAGCTGTTTTTGAGGTTTAAAAAAACAAAACAAAAAACACCCGAATCCAAAACACACCCGAATCCGACAAAAATTTCCAGGGAGGTTTTGCCAAAATGTGTCCGAATCCAAAACACGGCTGCAGAACCAAATCCAAAACCAAAACACAAAAAAATTCCGGTGCACATCTCTAATAACATCATGTATATATATTAATCGAACGAAACAAGATAAACATGTCATGCTTGGTGTCAAAATGATCAAGCTAATGAGTGTGTTGGTTTGATGGCAGTGGTTAAGTTGTAGCACATTGCAATGAGTTTTATGATTAAATGTAGGAATATGAAGTCACTCTTATTGGAACAAAGAACATTCCTGAAAGAAAGTATGTGGCCAGGAAACCAGTGGCCAACCCCTATGATGTCATCTTCAAGGCTGGACATTGCTTGCATATGAACTGACCAATAACCCATTGTGAATGAGAAAGTTCCCTCCCCTGGACCAATAACACAAGACTTAGTCCCAGACCTGTACTCCCCCAATATACACAGTGTATAGCCGATTGCAGACTCTCAAGAAGTTCTGTTTTTGCTGTTATTCTGCTGCTGGTAGTTGCTGTATGTTGGTGTTGAGGCAGATCCAGAGATGGAGGAAATGGAGAGGAGTGTGCATTGAGATACAGGGAAATGGTATTGTATGCTGGCTGTGGTTGTAACTGTATGGATTCTTGCTTCCTGTGTAATTGTAACCATGTAACTATATATATACTGTACATGTGTTATATTGTATGCGTATCCTTTTAAATATCAAATATATACATCAATGAGCTTTGGAACTCAGACAATGTGTGTGTGTACTTGATTTCTCTTAAGGAATGTAGTGTTTGCGACGTACAGTGCACTTTTATCGTATATGGTAATAAGAGGCACCTTGCGTCCGCAGCATATATTAACGCTGGCATTTTAAATATATATTAGAAATTAATCTGAAATTCACAGAGGCCATGACACTGTGTTTGGGCACATCATATTGAATGACCCTGCTCACACAGGCTGGCTGCACTAAGTGTTGTGTCATCCATGTATGCTGGACATGTACCCATCTCCCTTTGAGTGACACCAAGCACTGGGTGGCTCATACTGTATATATAATATAAAAGTGCTCTGCAGTGACAAAGGGGTCTATTTACTAAGCCTTGAAGAGAGATAAAGTAGACAGAGATAAAGTACCAGCCAGTCAGCTCCTTGCTGCCATGTCATCAGCTGTGTTTGAAAAATAACAGGTACTGGTTGGTACTTTATATACCTGTAGGTAGCAGATGTATTACCAATGGTGAGTGATTAAGTGGAATGAGATACAGGGGGTTATTCAGAGATGGACGCAGATCTTGCTTCTGCAGCAAGATCTGCGTCCATCTACTGTACTCACATGCTGGGGGCCGCCCAGGGCAGGGCAAGGCCACCCTGCATGTGTATTGCACTGCCCCAGAATGGGTTGCAATTTAATTGCAAATGCATGGATTAGAGTACGACCCCTGCCTGCGCAGGCAGGTGGTTAGGCGGCATATTTTTTTCTTGGATGGCTGCATGTGACATCACGCAGCTGCCCCTAAAACTGTCCACCTGCACCCCCACCCCCCCGATGCCCGGACCTGTCAATCATGATACAATCGCATATTCTGGGATGCAATCACATCATGACAACCTTCGCGTGCGCACTGCAGTCGGTGAACGTGTGCAGACTTTCTGGATGTAGCCGCTGCGTACGGGTCTGAATAAGACACAAAGTACAAACCAACCAGCTCCTAATTGTCATTTTTCAAACACAGCCTGTAACATCACAGGTAAGAGCTGATTGGCTGGTAATTTGGCCCACTTTTATCAAGCTTTGGAGAATGATAAATTGCACGGTGATAAAGTATCAACCAATCAGCTCCTAACTATAATTTTTCAAACAGGGCCTGTAAGATGGCAGTTAGGAGCTGCTTGGCTGATACTTTATCACAGTGCAATTTATCACTCTCCAAGGCGTGATAAATCTGGGCCTTAAGGGGAAATGTGCTAAGACTTGAAAAGTGCTAAATTTCACAGTGATAGAGTACCAGCCAATCAGTTCCTAACTGCCATGTTACAGGCTGAGTTTGAAAAATTACATTTTGGAGCTGGTTGGTTGCTTCTTTATTACTGTGCAATTTATCACTTTTCCAGGCTTAGTACATCTGGCCCTTAATATCTCTCCACTTTATAACTCTCGAAGGCTTTGTACATCTCCACCTTAGCCACTGAGGTTGCAGTCACTGCTGTTACCTGTGCTGCCTGCAGCTGAAGGTGAGGGAGTGGGAGGTCCTCTCTCTCTTCTTTTCTGCCACTGAGTGGTCAGGTCAGTCTTCAGCTGAGGCAACTAATATATATCTTTCCTGTGGGGTCTAATTTGTTGTTTTCTTTTCTCTGTGTGGGGCAATTGTTTTCTTTTTTTCCTGTGGAGCAAAGTGTTTTTTTTCATATGGGGGAAATTTGTGTGTGTGTGTGTGGGGGGGGGGAGGGGGGGGGGGGGGAGGGTTCTGTTGGGTCCAAGGTGTGTGTGTGTGTTTTGTAATGTGGGTGACAAGGTGGGTATTTTTTCAATGTGGGGGGCAATGTGGGGGGCAATGTCTGTGTTTTTTCAAATAACAAAAATAATAATAAAGGTATTCATTTTGAATATAATGGATGGGGGGGGGGGGGGTGATCTAAGATTTATTGCACAGGGCGCTAGTAGATCTGGGGCTGGCCCTGGTCTGTACATTTTTTTTCTTCTGTTTAAGATTTTCTGGAACTAATACATTAATAGAACATGATATATTGATTCATTAATTTACCCTTAGTATTCATGTAGGTCATGGAAATGCTAGCAAGACTATAGTAACAGAACAGAAATCAATGGATGTGGTAAAACAAAAAGTATCATGATGGAGGTTTACCAATATTTAATATATACAAGGGAAATGGATCTCAGAGGCTTAGACAAAGCATCATGTACAAGAGATAGTAACACATTATTAACAGGTTCTGCATAATGCAGGGAAAGTAATACTTTGAGATTTAAAGTATACTTTTTGACTTTCAGTTTTTCCTCTCTGGCGGAATGGTGGTAGGCACCTCACATCAGTAGTCCCCTTCCTCACTGCAACTTGCATCATTTTAGCCCCATTCCCTTACTACCAACCGTGCCCCCTAGTATTATCTCCCCACACTTCTTACTTCATTTGGAAAGGGGGCTGGGGGTAGGGCTTGAATTAGAGAGATTCACTGGAGGTGCAGGAAACTACTTGAAAATTTCTGTGAGCTTCTGGGGAGTAGGCATGTATATAGCTGAAGACCGAACAATGATATCAAGTTCAAAAGGCTGTCCAGGAATTGAAATATATATAGATAGCAGAATCCTGCAGAGACTTTAGTTAAGCAGACTTGCCAGTAACTAGGATTCCATAGGTTAATAAGCTATTTCTAAAGGGGCATACACACTTAGCGATATAGTAAACACTCATTTTCCCCCTCCTGAGTGATAGCATTTACTTTATAGCCCAGTGTGCAGCTGACGATGGCCAATGCGCGACCCTGCGTTAACGACCCTCGGTGTCGGCTGTACATGCAGCTCAATTTGGACTCAAGCCGGCCGCGGCATGACGTCACTGTGCGATATTGCTAGCAATATTGCATAGTGTGTATGCCGACCGTTGGGCAGCCTGGAATGGAAGGGGACACATAGTAACATAGTAAATGAGGTTGAATAGAGGCAAAATGCCCATCGTGTTCAACCTGTATTCTGTATTAAGTTGAGTAGAAGCACATCGACTAGTGTGTATGCACCTATAGAAATAGAAAAACCAAATATATTGGGAGCAAAAAGATAAAATCTTCCTTTAGTTAAAAAGAACTCCACATTAGTAGTGCCTAGTTAGCAGGTCCCGAATCTGAAATAGCAGATCACATACACGTTAGAGAATAAAGAGTAATAAAGTTACTCTAATAGATAGCGCTCATAAAATGTATTAAACATATATATTAAAATGAGTCAAAAACAAATATATATGACAAAACAGATATTTGTACTATATGACTAGTCCTCTTTTTCTCCGCTGTATAAGATTAATAAGCTCCAATTCCTTATTGTAGCCACTTTACTTTAGGATCGTTATTTGAACAGACAGTTATGAGTGATATAGTTTGTCCGCCTGAGGTATGCTACTACCTACCGCTCATATGTAATTATCTCACCAATTGTTGGTAGCCGTCTGTGGTATGCATTCCCTTTATCTCCATAGGATCAGGTTGGCTGTAGGTGAGTCTTTGATATCACACAGTATGTAATGTGAGCGGCAGGAGGGAGACCGCGGTTCATGCACTTTGATCCATCTCCGCAGCTTGTGCATTATCATTAGGGTTGCCACCTCATGCATGATCGATTCCTGGAGAGCCACCCCCCTCCCTCCCCCGCGGCACCAAGTAATGTTCATGTAGGTAAATTGATATACCATATTTATAAAATATTTTATGTACAAACAATCTAAATGAAACAGTGTATCTATATAAATAGGAATATAATAGTCACTACTTGGATAAATTACAGGCATTTTGGTGCCTTAAAACTAGATTGTGTGAAAGAGGGAAGAACTATGGAAGTGTAAGTGTTGCACACAACCTACTACTTCTCTCCAAATGTCTCCTGGCGCTAATAATAATTTAACCAACCTTTGACAATCAAATAACCTTAGTATAGGTAATTTTTTTTAAAATCTGCTGCGTAGTTTAAATTATGCCTGTGTAAGCATAAAAACATATAAACTCCTATTTACTATAGGAGAATATCTACAATAGATTCAAAGTAACTCTGCGCTATTAATATTTTTACTCAGGCTTTGAAATGAGTGAAGTCACATATATAAAAGGAAAATAAGATTTTTAATAAATAAATCACATTAACCCATACATAAATAGAATATGGGCATCATATAAAAAATAGTTATAATTAGAGATGTGCGGCTGGCACTTTTCGTGTTTTGTGTTTTGGTTTTGGTTCTAATTCCACTTTCGTGTTTTGGTTTTGGCTTGGTTTTGCCAAGAGAGGCACCCTTTCGTGTTTTGGTTTTGGTTTTGGATCTGGATGATTTTTGAAAAAAACATAAAAACAGCTAAAATCACAGAATTTGGGGGTATTTTGCTCATACGGTATTATTAACCTCAATACCACATTCATTTCCACTCATTTACAGTCTATTCTTAACACCTCCCACCTCACAATATTGTTTTTAGGCCTAAAAGTTTCACCGAGGTGGCTGTATGACTAAGCTAAGCGACACAAGTGTGCGGCACAGACACCTGGCCCATCTAGGAGTGGCACTGCAGTTAAAGACAGGATGGCACTTAAAAAAACTAGTCCCCAAACAGCACATGATGCAAAGAAGAAAAAGAGGTGCAATTAGGTAGCTGGATGGCCAAGCTAAGCGACACAAGTGTGTAGCACAAACACCTGGCCCATCTAGGAGTGGCACTGCAGTTACAGACAGGATGGCAGTTTTAAAAAACAGGCCCCAAACAGCACATAATGCAAAGAAGAAAAAGAGGCGTAATGAGGTAGCTGTATGACTAAGCTAAGCGACACAAGTGTGCGGCAGAAACACTTGGCCCATCTAGAAGTGGCACTGCAGTGTCAGACAGGATGGCACTTAAAAAAACTAGTCCCCAAACAGCACATGATGCAAAGAAGAAAGAGAGGTGCAAGATGGAATTGTCCTTGGGCCCTCCCACCCACCCTTATGTTGTATAAAAAGGACACGCACACTTTAACAAACCCATCATTTTGGCGACAGGGTCTGCCACACGACTGTGGCTGAAATGACTGGTTTGTTTGGGCCCCCACCAAAAAAGAAGCAATCAATCTTTCCTTGCACAAACTAGCTCTACAGAGGCAAGATGTCGACCTCATCATCATCCTCTGATTCTTCACCCCTTTCACTGTGTACATCCCCCTCACTGAGTATTAATTCGTCCCCACTGGAATCCACCATCACAGGTCCCTGTGTACTTTCTGGAGGCAAACGCTGGTAATGGTCTTCCCGGAGAAATTTATCATTCATTTTGATGAACATCATCTTCTCTACATTTAGTGGAAATAACTTCCTACGCCGATCGCTGACAAGGTTACCGGCTGCACTAAACACTCTTTCGGAGTACACACTACAGGGGGGGGCAACTTAGGTAAAATAAAGCCAGTTTGTGCAAGGGCCTCCAAATTGCCTCTTTTTCCTGCCAGTATATGTACGACCTGTCTGACATGCCTACGTGGATGCTGTCACTCATATAATCCTCCACCATTCTTTCAATGGTGACAGAATCATATGCAGTGACAGTAGACTTGTCAGTAATTGTTGGCAGGTCCTTCAGTCCGTACCAGATGTCAGCTTTCGCTCCTGACTTCCCTGCATCACCGCCAGCGGGTGGGCTAGGAAATTTTATCCTTTTCCTTGCAGCCCCAGTGGTGGGAGAAATTGAAGGAGGAGCTGTTGACGGGTCACGTTCCGCTTGAGTTGACAATTTACTAACCAGCAGGTCTTTGCACCTCTGCACACTTGTGTCTGCTGGAAAGAGAGATATAATGTAGGCTTTAAACCTAGGATTGAGCACGGTGGCCAAAATGTAGTGCTCTGATTTCAACAGATTGACCACCCTTGAATCCTGGCAAAGCAAATGAAGGGCTCCATCCACAAGTCCCACATACTTTGCGGAATCGCTCCGTCTTAGCTCCTCCTTCAATTTATCCAGCTGCTTCTGCAAAAGCCTGATGAGGGGAATGACCTGACTCAAGCTGGCAGTGTCTGAACTGACTTCACGTGTGGCAAGTTCAAAGGGTTGGAGAACCTTGCACAAGATGGAAATCATTCTCCACTGCACTTGAGTCAGGTGCATTACCCCTCATTTGCCTATACTGTAGGTGGATGTATAAGCTTGAATGGCCATTTGCTGCTCCTCCATCCTCTGAAGCATATAGAGTGTTGAATTCCACCTCGTTACCACCTCTTGCTTCAGTTGATGGCAGGGCAGGTTCAGGAGTGTTTGCTGGTGCTCCAGTCTTTGGCACGCAGTGGCAGAATGCAGAAAGTGGCCTGCAATTTTTCGGGCCACCAACAGCATCTCCTGCACACCCCTGTCATTTTTCAAAAAATTCTGCACCACCAAATTAATTGTATGTGCAAAACATGGGACATGCTGGAATTTGCCCAGATGTAATGCATGCACAATATTGGTGGCGTTGTCTGATATCACAATCCCCAGGAGAGTCCAATTGAGGTAAGCCATTCTGCGATGATGTTCCTCGGTTTATGTAGGAGGTAGTCAGCTGTGTGCCTCTTATGCAAAGCAGTGATACATAGCGTAGCCTGCCTAGGAACGAGTTGGCATTTGCGAGATGCTGCTACTGGTGCCACTGCTGTTGTTGCTGCGGGAGGCCATACATCTACCCAGTGGGCTGTTACAGTCATATAGTCCTTAGTCTGCCCTGTTCCACTTGTCCACATGTCCGTGGTTAAGTGGACACTGGATACAACTGCATTTTGTAGGACACTGGTGACTCTTTTTCTGATGTCTGTGTATATTCTCGGTATTGCCTGCCTAGAGAAGTGGAACCTAGATGGTATTTGGTACCGAGGACACACTATCTCCATTAATTCTCTAAGTCCCACTGAACTAATGGTGGATACCGGATGCACATCTAACACCAACATAGCTGTCAAGGCCTCAGTTATCTGCTTTGCAGCAGGATGACTGCTGTCATATTTAATCTTTCTCACAAAGGACTGTTGGACAGTTGGACAGTCAGTTGCTTACTGGAAGTAGTACAAGTGGTCTTCCGACTTCCCCTCTGGTCAACACGGTGAAGAGATATGCAAAGGACTGGCTTGGTTTAGAGACTGAATTGATCCATCTCCATACGATTAGCTAAATAAGCTTGCTTTGCTATATTTTGAAGAATAATTTCTGAACATTTAATTGCATGCTCAGTGATAGGAATTTTATCTGTATGGTTATATTATGACTAATTTTTATATGGTTCCGATATTCTATTGTATGGGTTAATGTGATTTATTTAGTTATTAAAAATCTTATTTTCCTTTTATATATGTGACTTCACTCATTTCAAAGCCTGAGTAAAAATATCAATAGCGCAGAGTGACTTTGAATCTGTTGCACACAACCTAATCAAGATCAAGCTTCAACAGGTTAAACAAACAAATGCACTACTAAATGGTGTCTGTTAGTGATTAAAAAATATACATATATCTTTATATATAACTTGAGCCTCTATTTGTTTCATGCATGCTCATTATATTATAAATATATGTGTGACATGCCTGTCAGCTCTCGTTACTCTTCTCACATGGGCCGGGGCGGTGTTACTTCACCACTGCAGCCCAGGGAAACGCTGAGGAAGAGCTGCCGATGGCAGCGTCACGGCAGCTTCGGCTCAGTCTGTGGTCCACAGGTGCAGCACGGGGAAACGCTGAGGAAGAGCTGCCGATGGCAGTGTCACGGCAGCTTCAGCTCAGTCTGCGGTCCGTAGGTGCAGCCCGGGGAAACGCTGAGGAAGAGCTGCCCATGGCAGCGTCACGGCAGCTTCGGCTCAATCTGGGCTGAACACAGTCTTTCAGGAGATATGATGTCATCATCTTGCGAGACAGTCACTGTAGTTCACTGAGTTCCTTGGCTGACAAGGAGCACTGCTTGTGTTCCCGGGGTCCCCATATTCCTGGAGAATCCAATAATCTGGGTGAAGGGAAAAGACTCCCGGAGGGTTGCCACCAAATCCTGGAGAATCCAGGAAATCAGGGAGAGGTGGCAACCCTAACTATCATCTGTCACCGTGCTGGGATCCGGCAAACATACAGGAGAGCACAGCGGATGTTGGAGGGTATCGTCAGTCTTTGCCATTGCACTCTGGTGGTTTCTTCAGAAGTGGTAGTTGGAGCTTATTCATCTTATACAGTGGAGAAAAAAACGAGGACTAGTCATGTAGTACAAATATCTGTTTTTTCATATATATTTATGGTTTATCTTTATTTTTGTGTCATGTTTTTGACTCATTTTAATATATATGTTTAATAAATTTTGATGAGCACTCTTTATTAGAGTAAATTTATTACTCATTATTTTCTAACCTATAGAAATAGTTGTTATACAATCAAAATACAAAATATATATGTGATACTGGGACACACCGCACAGCACACTATTGGTACAAAACCATTGAGTGCTACTACAGATTTTGATTCTTTGAGTATCACATGCCAATTTTTAAGATTGATCAGGTTGGGAATTACATGAATCTCCAGTGGGTTTTTGATTCCATAATTTCAACACTTTTATCCCTCCTGATTGGCCAAGCATTATTGGCTATGTACTCATAGTGGATGATCCACTTTTTACCGATGTTAATATCCCAGAGCAAAGAATCCATTCACTGTTTGAGGCTAATTACTCGAATAAGATGTACCCCTGATGAAGTCTCTGTGAGAGACGAAACGCGTTGGGCTATCAAATTTGTTGTGATCTGACCTCCAACTTACAATCCTTGAAGGAAGAGTTTGCAAAAGAAATATTTGTACATATGCTCTTATGTGGCCCACCACTGGATGTTAGTGGTGGTTGAAATGTTTTATGGACAGTTATATCAATACAGTGTCAGATGATCTTTTATAAATTTTAATACATTTTGCATATTGAAACATATTGTTTGTTTCCCTAAACAAGATTTTATTTGACATTAGGTCATTCTGTCACAAAAATAGGGGTGCAATAACAACCCCAAGGCGCCAATTACACTATAACTACATATTTGTTTTTTGGTTCCTAATAACAGGGAACCTAGTGTAATAAGGCAGCCGATCCTAATTATTGAATGTGATCTCTACCCTATCACTCTATTTTCAATCAGCTCAGAAAGAGTTTTTTTTGTTTTATATATATATATATATATATATATCTATCTCTATCTGTAATGAGGAATTGTGGAGTCCAGTACAAGTGGATCATCCAGGGCACTCCTTCAACCACCTCTACTTTCCTCAAGGCCTGGTAGGTGCAAATGCAAAGCTGTAAAGCTGTAGCATGGACTGCTGATTGTGCTTACCTGCCACCCTTAGGATGAGTTATGTGGGGTTGACCATGGTTGTTCTTTTGCCAACAGACAATGCTCATGGTTCTACCTACAACATTAAGAAGATGAGGACAGGGATTCATAAAGATGGGAGTGGAAGATGAGGGGGAAGAAATGTGTGGCATAAGAGAAGAGTGAATAATAATGGCATATATTAAAAGTTTAAGGAACAAGTGAGACAGGGAGAAAGATGGAATAATGTGAGAAATATGAAAAAAATGAGAGTGGCAGACGCACACAGGGGGGAGTAGAGGAGGTGCAGAGGCATACATGGGTAGTGGAGTGTTGGTCATAGACACACATTGGGGGTAGAAGGGAGCAGAGGCACACATGGGAAGTGGAGGGGCAGATGCACATATGGTAAATAAAGGTGGTACAGAAGAACACAATTGGAGTGGAAAGGGGCAGAGGCACTCATGTGGAGGGGAGGGGTCAGAGGCACTCATGGGAGAGGAGGTGGCATAGGAACTTACAAGAAGGGAGACAGAAGCAAACAGAGAGATGAAGAGACAGAGGAACACATGTAGTAAGGATTGGAAGACAGAGGTGTTCATGTGAAAGGGATGGGGCAGAAGCACTCAAGGGCAGTGGAAAGGAGACAGAGGCACACATAGGGAGTGCAGTAAGTAGAGACACCCATGTTGGTGTGTGGCAGATTCATCCATGTGGAGGGGAAACTGGCAGAGGCACATATACTAAGCTTCTGTATGTAGACCAGTGTTTCCCAACCTTGGTCCTGAATGCACACTAACAGTTCAGTTTTTAAGGATAGCCTACGCGAGTACAGATGACTTAATTAGTATCTCAGTTGTTTTTATTTAACAATATGTGCTCTTGGACGGATATCCTTAAAACCAGGACTGTTATTGTGCCTTGAGGAATGATATTGAGAAACACCGGTATAGAGAAAGACAGAATGGAAGACAGGGACAGGCATTATACCTTTTAACTGTCCTAATTTTGGTGGTCATACTTTTCAGGCACTATCCTGCTGTCCTACACACAAGCACCACTGTCCTGCAGTGGGGGGAGAAAATTGTGAGGCAAAGCAAACAGTGAAGACATTCCATACGCCAGTACATGGCATATTTTTCATTGAGAGAGCTACTGGGGGCAGCTCTGCATTTTAAGATTGCTGTGAGAGAGTGGTAGGGTAGTAGGGAGGGAGCAAAGAGCTGTAGACACAGTAGGTTAAATCCCTGTACTATTTACTGTGCTACACCTGCAGCATTCTTCCCACAAAATTCCACTCCTGACTAGTGAGAAATCTGTGGGAGAAGTATAGGAGGAAAACTGGTGGAGGGGGAATATGTGGGCAAATGCATAGTGAACACAGTAGAGTTGCTATGCTGCCTATTTAAGGCAGTGAGCTGAACATGCTCCTGGTCCTGCTGGAATGCAACACATGTGCATCCTTCTTAATATTGTTGCTGAGCACAGGTCTACCTGGATCATCAGTGTAAGCAGGTCCCCTTCATCCAATCGGGCCCCTTACATCTGTACTCATTGTGCCCCCAGGGCCAGATTAAGCTTTAGAGGGGGTCCGGGGCACTTAAGACAGGAGAACCCGGGGAAGGAGGGTTTATATTAGAGTGTGCATACCTCCCAATATGGCCCCATTCCAGGAGGGACAAAATTCTCTCTACCAGGACTTCTCTCTTAATAGATGATTGGCATCACTTGTATTGGACTATTTAATTGATAAAAAAAGGTATTTCAATTGAGGTGATTGCAGTAATAAATTAAGAGGGAAGTCTAGGTGGGGAGCATTTTGTCCCTTCTGGAATGGGTCATGTTAAGATGTATGGATTGTGTATATTAAATTTAAGCCAATGGTTATAAAATATTTATGCTAATAGTTTAATAATACATGAGTACTGTTTATAGCTCCACCTAATTGAGAGATAATTATTTTATAAAGTTTCTTGTAGTGGAACAAAGACAACTAAAACAACCTTAAAATGCACACAGGGTCACTTACAGCTCATGAAACCTAATACTCCTGAGTCTCTGCCTGCACTACATACTGTCCTGCTCACAGTCTGGCTGTCTGGTTGTGCTGCTGCACAAGAGGAAGGACTAGTGATGTCCGTGTGCTCCAGCCAGGGGCCCCCTGACAGAGGGGGTCCCAGGGTAGAGTATTACCTGCACCCACACCTTAATCCGGTGTTGTGTGCACCCTGACGTTGGCTCTGTATATACAGTAATTTTAGTTTAAAAATGTCATAGATATTTATTGTCTTCAACGTTCTGTTTATCAGTTTTGATGCAAAGTACAATGTACACTAGGTAAAAACATAGCAGTGAAAAAGTGTAGGCCAGTCTAAGTTAAGTGACTGCCCTTTTTTGTTATAATGGTAAAGCAAGTATAGTTTTATAAATTGTATTCAAGGTGGACATCAAAACTGGAATGCTCACATACATTTCAAACTGTTTCTGTCTTTTTTAACATATTCAGTCTCTAAAATCATTATTTTCCAGCTTTTGTGAATTTATCAACAACGAGAGGTTGGATAATGTTATAAGATGACAATAGCAGAATTCACATGAGGTTTGGAAATAATTACTGCTTGTTGAATTTGTATTTCACTTTTATATTCCTGGCAAATGACCTGTGTTATTAGAATGATTACTGTTCCAGTTCAAATCCGTATATTATAACACCATACAAAAGGGCATGTACAAACATCTCAGTTTCTAAAATGTTGCTCTCTTGCCTGACGTTTCATAAAATAATATATATATATATATATATACACACACACATACACAGTAATATATATATATATATATATATACACATTACTATATATATATATATATATACATATATACTACCCAACATAAAAACAGTGGCACTCTATAGCAACTATACTGTAAGTGTATTAAAAATACAGGGACATACCAACGTTTCGGGGGAAAACAGCTGCACCTTTGAAAAGTGCTCCGGAGGGTGACAGAGCACCTTGGTTTTAAGGGAGAGTGCCAGTTCACTAGATTTAATATTATTTACTTATTAGCAGTTTCTTATATAGCGCAGCATATTCTGTTGCACTTTACAATTAGAACAACAGTTATAGAACAAAACTGGGCAAAGACAGACAGACATAAAGGTAGGAAGGCCCTGCTTGCAAGCTTACAATCTATAGTGAAATAGGCATAGATACTCAAGGATAGATGCTACCTGTTGCATAATGGTCCACCAGATTGCTACTGTAGGTTCCTAATGGGTTGTATGATATGATCACCCAGCAATGTTGGAAGACAAAATATGTGAGGTTATGTGGACTGCACAGAGAGGATGTAACTGGATAGGGAAGCATTGAAGGTTATGTGGATGGGTCTTGAATTTGATAGGCTTGTCTGAAGAGATGAGTTTTCAGGGAACATTTAAAGGTTTGGAGACTAGAGGAGAGTCTTATTGTGCATGGGAGGGCATCCAACAGAATAGGTGAAGCACGGGTAAAGTCCTGTAATTTTGAGTCAGAACAGGTAATACTTGTGGATGTGAGACACAGATCTTGTGCAGAGCGGAGAGGTCTGGTAGAGAGATATTTTGAGATGAGTGAGGAGATGTATGATGGTGCAGTTTAGTTAATAGCCTTGTATGTACGTAAAAGTATTACATCTAACATGGTAGAATACCATTAACCAATGGAGGGAGTGACAGAGCGGATCAGCAGATGAAGAACGTCTAGAAAGGAAGATTAGCCTCGCAGCTGCATTTACAATGGATTGTACTGGTGAGAGCCTATGTTTGGGAAGACCAGTAAGGAGACTATTACAATAATCAATGCGGGAAATGATGAGTGCATGGATTAGAGTTTTTGCAGTGTCTTGTGTAAGATAAGGGCGTATTTTGCATATGATTTTTAGGTGCATGTAACATGATTTAGAGACAGATTGAATGTGTGGAACAAAGGGCAGTTCAGAGTCAAGGGTGACATACATTTCAAGCTTGTGAGGTAGGGTGGATAGTCACATTGTCAACAGTCATGGAGATATCAGGTTGATAACTACTCTTGGCTGGTGGGAAAATAATTCTGTTTTGGAAATGTTGAGTTTGAGGTGGCGAGATGACATCCAAGATGAAATGGCAGACAGGCATCCAGTGACACGAGCCAATACAGATGGTGATAAATCTGGGGAGGATAGGTAGATAGATATTAATATCATCAGCGTACAAATTATACTGAAATCCGAAAGAGCTGAATAGTTTACCAAGAGATGAGGTATAGATTGAGAACAATGAAAATATGGGTGTGTTACACTGTGCTTACCATATAGCTTTACAAGTGGCAAATTTTAGTGAAAAACTGTATTCCAATATATACAAAATCAAGAGGAAGCATGTAAATATACACAAATGTTTATTAATAATAAGATAAAAGATTATAATAACCTAATACCGGTATACTATACAGGTAGGACAAAACATATAGACAAACACAAAAACACAAAACATAAAAAAGGATGGTATTTTGTGGGGTAGATACACAGAATTGCGTTTTACTCATCCCCCATAATAAAAGTCCAAATGGATTAACTGGAGAATGAAGCACGAGTATAAGTGCCTGAATGTTTCTATAAAACACCCTTTGCTGGGATTCAAATCCGTTTCTTATGTCCAGAAATCAAAGTCAATGTTGTATACGAGACCTTGTTCTGGCACAATGGGAGAATGAGAACATTTGGACCAACAACACCTACCTACCGAATCTGATTGTATGGGCTAGATATATAGATGACATACTTATAGTATGGGATGGAGATCAAGAGAATCTGGAATGCTTCATCAATAAAATCAATAATAATAAAGAAAATCTGGAATTTACCAGCGAAATAAGTAACAAATCTCTAAATTTCCTTAATCTCAATATATTTATTGAAGATAACAGAATTGAGACCAAAACATACATCAAGAAAGTAGATTGTAATAACTACCTGAATGCTAAAAGCAACCATCATCCAAAATGGATCTCCAACATCCCCAGGGGCCAGATGAGAAGAATTAGGAGGAACTGCTCGAAGGTAAAGGATAGTGATATCCAGATGAATCATTTGGTCAACCTATCTGAAGAGAAGGGATACAGCCACGAAAACCTGAAGAAAGATGTAGAAGCAATCAACAACATGGAAAGTAAAGACCTCCTGACTTACAAAACCAACAAAGAAACCAATCATCATGAACTTCTGTTTTTGACTAATTACTCCAGCCAAAGAACTCTACTGGAACAGAGCCTTAAGAAGCATTGGCATATCCTTACAGCCGATGAGGAGCTAAGAAGCATTCTCCCTACTGCACCAAAAGTGGTGTACAGAAGAGCACCTACCATCAGGAACAGACTTGTGAAAAGTTACCAGAAACAGGACAAGAAAGATCTGCCCACGTGGTTAGTGAATACAACATCAGGCTTTTATGCCTGCAACAACTGTGCCGCATGTAAAAAATCAAGATGTTCTACCACCAAACCAGTAAAAACCATTATTTAAAATACCACGGGAAATAAATTAAGAATAAAAGATCACATTACATGCAACTCCGTTGGGGTGATATATCTCATCACGTGCCCCTGAGGCCTCCAATATGTTGTAAAGACCTTTCGGAAATTATGTATCAGAATAAACGAACATCTTGATAACATTAAAAACAACAAAGAGAACCACAATGTCCCGGACCATTTCAGGATGAAACACAAGAGTGACCCCTCAGATCTAAAATTTGTAGGGATCAAATTAGTGAAGAAACCTTGGAGAGGAGGAAATTGGGACAATCTCCTTCTGAAAGAAGAAGCACGGATGATATTCGAACTGGAAACCCTCTCCCCCAAAGGTCTTAATGCAGAAATTGACCTACATCCCTTCCTATGCGAATAATCAATTTATGATATATGTGCTCTACTAGTATGTGCTTTCACAGATACATCCCATATACAACTCAGCTCCCTACATCCATTCCATTCTATGTGTGTACTAAATAATCGATACATGGTATATGTGCTCTACTAGTATGTGTTTTTCCAGATACATCCCATATACACCTCAGCCCCATACATCCATTCCTGTTTGTATGTGCACTATTTAGTTATATTATAGGCATGTATTATATATGAGTTACCCAACATATACGTTGCTCGGATTTATCATCTTAATTAGTGATTCCTATCTCTCAGATCTCTGCAAACTACTAGAGTCATTTTCGATTACTCACTACTTATTACTAATATTACTTTTTGTTATATTTATTATTATTATTATTATTATTATTATTATTATTATAACTATTTTTATTTATTTTATATATTTCTATTATTTTCTTTATTATTTTATCCAAAAAAAAAAATCTATACAAAATCTATGAAATCTCTTTTAAAATCTCTTACTTTTATCCGTTTTTCCTATAAATATCCATATGCATTGTGTCCTATGTTTAATGTTGTCTGTGTTGTTTTTGTTTTTTATTATTTTTTTTAATTATTATTTCTGTTTCTGTCCCTACCTTTTTGGTTTATGCTTAAATGGAGATACTTGCAAATAACATAAACTGGAAGTCCCGTTTAAGAAGGGGACAAAATCAGCCTCACTAAACAGCATTAACTATAGTAAGGGTGGAAGTGATGATCCGCATGGCATCAGAGTGTGGGCGGAAATACAAGGCCCAGCAGGGATATAATCCAGGAACATCACACTGCTCAGTTATCCTGATGAAGCCTGGGTTCAGGCGAAACTGGTCGATCTCAGCACAAGTGATTCAGTCTGCCGGCAGACTCTTGGATTTCTTCCCTTTTCAGCACCAGTGATGGAGAACTTTTCTGCATACCAGGGACAATCTTTGCTCACTACGGACACCTGTTATTACTGTGAGTAAAACTGCTCTCGTATACAACATTGACTTTGATTTCTGGACATAAGAAACGGATTTGCATCCCAGCAAAGGTTGTTTTTGTTATGCACACCAGTGCCTGCAGGGATGTACTGGTGTCTGAACTGGTATGCACACCAGTGCCTGCAGGAATGTACTGGTGTTTGAACTGTTATACACACCAGTGCCTGCAGGAATGTACTGGTGTCTGAACGGATAGGGATGCAAAACAAATGAACTCACAGACAGACTGGGGAATATGACATTACGTACACAGAAGGTGATAGGGTAACAAAATAAACACAAAGTGAACAGAGAAGCCCAGAGGCTAAGAAACTGGGTGTCTCCCTAGTATTAGTAATGCTCAGATGGAAAAAGCAAGATGTTGTGTTTTAATACGTAGAGAACCCGAAATGCTGTTGCTAAGGGCAACAGCAAAACCCTAAAGGGTTACCAACGGGTGTGGCAGTAAACTCCTTGGTCAGAGATGGAATGATAGACACAAGGAGAGTCTCCACAATCCTAATCCTCACTTGCAGTGCACAGGTTCAGCTTACTGCCACTAAACTGACACCTGAACACCTTGCACAGTGAGACAGGATTTAGGCAGGCAAGTCTGAGAATACAGCTGCAAACTTGCTAAGTTCACAGAGTAGCAAAAGAACCCCAGCAAGTTAAACGACTGACTCCAGTCTTACTGCTAGGTCTGGATTGGCAGAGTGTAGTACCAAATCCCCAGGCCTATTTGCAGTAAGCAACAACAAATACAAAGCTACACAGTACTGGCTAACTTTCAGGAACTGACTAACCAACAAAGATTCAGCAGCATCTGCTTAACCTGAGAAGAGGCCTTATATAGCAGGTGCTGTCCACGCCCCACTCAGACCTCACAGACTGTGAGCACAAAAACCAGCACCGGATCCCCTGCCGTGCACAGAACCTGTAACCACTGCACAGCAAAAGACCTGAACCGGAGTATCAGCTGCGCTCAGGTTACTCCGCTAGCACTTGTCTCCCGGTTGCCATGACGACGTGGCAGCACAGGGCAGGAGACCCTAACAGTACCCCCCCTCTGACGAGGGGTCAAAGAACCCCTACCACCGGGTTTATCGGGGAACTGCGAGAAGAAAGAGCGTATCAGTCTGGGGGCATGAAGATTACAACTGTGCACCCACGATCGCTCCTCCGGGCCATACCCCTTCCAGTGCACCAAAAATGACAGCCGACCCCGAACCATCTTGGAGTCAAGAATCCTTTCAACAACAAACTCCCTCTGGCCACGTATCAGAAGAGGGGAAGGTCTTCCACTGGAAGAAGGATTACTAATCGCCCGTTTTAAAAGGGAACAATGAAATGTTTTATTGATACCCAAAGAACGGGGCAGATCTAACTGAAATGCCACCGGATTGATAACCCTGGTGATCTTATAAGGGCCGATGAACCGGGGGCCTAACTTATGAGATGGCTGTCTCAACTTCAAATTCTTGGTAGACAACCAGACGAAGTCTCCTAATTTGAAGCTGCAGGGTCTTTTCCGCTTATCAAAAACCCTTTTGGTCACTAATGACACAGACACAAGGGCTTTCTTCACTTTCCTCCAAATACCTCTAAGGACCGAAACCACAGAGGAACCACCAGGCGTGGAGTCCAGGGGGTCAAAAGAATTGGCCTTAGGATGATGCCCATACACACAAAGGAAGGGAGAGATCCCTGTAGCAGAGTGAGCCGCGTTGTTATAGGCAAACTCCGCCATGGACAGATGAGCAACCCAGTCAGTCTGACACTTGGAGACATAACACCTGAGGAACTGCTCCAAGGACTGGTTCACCCTTTCAGTCTGCCCATTAGACTGCGGATGGTAGCCTGACGACAAGCTGACAGAAATCTGGAGATCGGAACAAAATGCCCTCCAGAATTTGGCCACAAACTGGGATCCGCGGTCAGAGACCACATCAAGTGGCAATCCGTGGAGACGCACAACATGCAGCATAAATAATTCAGACAGGCGTCTGGCCGATGGCAGCCCAACCAGTGGAACGAAGTGTGCCATCTTCGAAAACCTGTCAACGACAACCCAGATGGCTGTCATCCCCGAGGATTTGGGCAAGTCCACCACAAAATCCATTGAAATGTGGGTCCATGGCTTAGATGGGATAGAGAGTGGATGTAATGGGCCAACAGGAACCCCTCTAGGAGTCTTATTTCGGGCACAGATGTCACATGCCCGAACCCACTGATCCACATCCTTAGCCACCGAGGGCCACCACACCGCCCTAGATAGCAACTCCCGAGTTCTGGCAATACCCGGATGCCCTGCCGACCTCTTGGCATGGAATTCCAGGAACACTCGATGTCTTAACCTAGGAGGCACAAACAAAAGACCTACCGGAAGGTCTGGAGGAGCCTGCTCCTGTGCTCTAAGGACTAATGATAAGAGGTCCTGGGTAATGCCCACTTTAATACATGATGGGGACACAATGGGCAACAGCTCCTCGGTGGTCTCCTGGATTGGAGCAAAACTCCGCGAGAGCGCATCAGCCTTGATGTTTTTTGACCCAGGGCGATATGTTATCAAAAAATTAAAGCGAGCAAAAAACAAAGCCCATCGTGCCTGCCTGGCATTGAGACGCTTCGCTGACTCTAAATATGCCAGATTCTTATGGTCGGTGAGAATTGAGACCACAAACTTAGCCCCCTCAAGCCAGTGTCTCCACTCCTCGAGTCCATCCTTAATAGCCAACAATTTCCGGTTACCCACGTCATAATTCATCTCGGCAGGCGAAAATTTACGGGAAAAGTAAGCACAGGGATGAAGGCGATTATCAGACACTCCCATCTGAGAGAGCACTGCCCCAATACCCATCTCAGAGGCATCCACCTCCACCACAAAAGGACGCTCTGGATCTGGGTGTCGTAGCACCTTGGCCGATACAAATGCCCTTTTGAGACGGGCAAAAGCCGCTTTAGCCTCACAAGACCAGTGAGCAACATCCGCCCCAGGGAATGGGAGAAGATTAGGATGTCATCTAAGTATACAACTAAGAATCTATCCAAATATTCCCTGAGTACATCATTCATGAAATCCTGGAAGACTGCCGGGGCATTACAGAGCCCAAAAGGCATCACCAAATATTCATAATGCCCTGAGTGGGTATTAAAGGCAGTCTTCCATTCATCCCCCTCTCTTATTCGGATTAGATTGTACGCACTGCGTAGGTCAATCTTAGAAAAAATGGTGGCAGTACGAAGCTGGTCAAACAAGACCAAAATGAGAGGCAGTGGGTATGAGTTTTTAATCGTGATACGGTTCAATTCCCTGAAGTCGATGCAGGGTCGCAACGAACCGTCCTTTTTACCCACGAAGAAGAACCCCGACCCAACTGGAGACTGTGAAGGTCTGATAAATCCCTTAGCCAAGTTCTCCTGAATGTACTCTGCCATAGCCTGAGTCTCAGGACGTGACAGGGAGTACAACCTGCTCTTGGGAAGCTTAGCATTTGGCAACAAATCAATGGCACAGTCATAGGGGCGATGGGGAGGTAGTACCTCTGCAACTTTTTTGGAGAACACGTCCGCAAAATCTGCATAACACCCTGGCAATCCTGGCAAACTTAGCTGCAAGAGCCTGACTGGAAGGCTCAAGCAACTCCTGAAACAATCAGTACCCCAACTAAGAATCTCCCCAGAGACCTAGTCAAATTGAGGATTGTGGTCCCCATAAAAACCCAGTCGGCCCCACTGTCCACAAAGGCCTCAGTCTTGACAGTTTGACCGAGGATCTTCAAGGTCACCGGAATGATAAAAGTCTTCTTGAGAAATTCTGACTTCTGGCCTGACAGGATATTTCCCATCACCCTCAGGCCCTGAAGTTTTCCGGCTTTTCTGGGCATGATACTACCACATGACCTTTATTCCCACAGTACAAACACAACCCCTGCTGTCTCCTCCGCGTTTTCTCACGCGAGGAGAGGCGGGTAGCCCCAATTTGCATAGGCTCCTCGGAAAATTCCTCAGAGTCTGAGGTTCCCTTGGGAAAAAAGGAAACCTCGGTCTCCCTTTCAAGCCTACGCTCTCTCAGCCGTCTATCCACCCGGATGGATAACTGCATGAGCTGATCCAAGCTATCAGGCAAGGGATATTGTACCAGTTGGTCTTTTATCTGGTTAGAAAGACCTCTTCGGTACTGGTGTCTCAGGGCTGGGTCGTTCCACTGGGTATCATGGGCCAACCTCCGAAACTCCGTACAGTAAACCTCAACTGGCCTTCGCCCTTGCTTAAGGATCGAAATCTGAGCCTCGGCTGAGGCCGTCTTGTCAGGGTCATCATACAACATGCCCAGTGCCGTAAAAAAAGCATCAACACTTTTAAGCGACGGACAGTCAGGCTGCAACCCATATGCCCAGACCTGTGGGTCTCCTTGTAGCAAGGAAATCACTATGCCCACCCGCTGAATCTCCGACCCAGAAGACTGAGGCCTAAGCCGGAAGTATAGCTTGCAGCTCTCCTTGAAACAAAAGAACTGCGAGCGATCTCCAGAAAAACGATGCGGGAGATTTACTTTCGGCTCCTTAACCCCTGAAGGTGCTGCTGCTGCGGGAGCTCCGCCAGCGGCCTGAAAGGTGTGCATTTTAATGGACAAATCATTAAATTGTCGAGTCAGGACCTGCACCTGATCGACCACCTGTTGCATCGTATTTTGAGGGGTATGCTCCATATTCCCACAAAATTTCAACAGGAGTATTAGGCTGCTGAATATGTTATGCACACCAGTGCCTGCAGGAATGTACTGGTGTCTGAACTGGTATGCACACCAGTGCCTGCAGGAATGTACTGGTGTTTGAACTGTTATGCACACCAGTGCCTGCAGGAATGTACTGGTGTCTGAACGGATAGGGATGCAAAACAAATGAACTCACAGACAGACTGGGGAATATGACATTACGTACACAGAAGGTGATAGGGTAACAAAATAAACACAAAGTGAACAGAGAAGCCGAGAGACTAAGAAACTGGGTGTCTCCCTAGTATTAGTAATGCTCAGATGGAAAAAGCAAGATGTTGTGTTTTAATACGTAGAAAACCCGAAATGCTGTTGCTAAGGGCAACAGCAAAACCCTAAAGGGTTACCAACGGGTGTGGCAGTAAACTCCTTGGTCAGAGATGGAATGATAGACACAAGGAGAGTCTCCACAATCCTAATCCTCACTTGCAGTGCACAGGTTCAGCTTACTGCCACTAAACTGACACCTGAACACCTTGCACAGTGAGACAGGATTTAGGCAGGCAAGTCTGAGAATACAGCCGCAAACTTGCTAAGTTCACAGAGTAGCAAAAGAACCCCAGCAAGTTAAACGACTGACTCCAGTCTTACTGCTAGGTCTGGATTGGCAGAGTGTAGTACCAAATCCCCAGGCCTATTTGCAGTAAGCAACAACAAATACAAAGCTACACAGTACTGGCTAACTTTCAGGAACTGACTAACCAACAAAGATTCAGCAGCATCTGCTTAACCTGAGAAGAGGCCTTATATAACAGGTGCTGTCCACGCCCCACTCAGACCTCACAGACTGTGAGCACAAAAACCAGCACCGGATCCCCTGCCGTGCACAGAGCCTGTAACCACTGCACAGCAAAAGACCCGAACCGGAGTATCAGCTGCGCTCAGGTTACTCCGCTAGCACTTGTCTCCCGGTTGCCATGACGACGTGGCAGCACAGGGCAGGAGACCCTAACAGTTTTATAGAAACATTCAGGCACTTATACTCGTGCCTCATTCTCCAGTTAATCCATTTGGACTTTTATTATGGGGGACGAGTAAAACGCAATTCTGTGTATCTACCCCACAAAATACCATCCTTTTTTATGTTTTGTGTTTTTGTGTTTGTCTATATGTTTTGTCCTACCTGTATAGTATACCGGTATTAGGTTATTATAATCTTTTATCTTATTATTAATAAACATTTGTGTATATTTACATGCTTCCTCTTGATTTTGTATATATTGGAATACAGTTTTTCACTAAAATTTGCCACTTGTAAAGCTATATGGTAAGCGCAGTGTAACACACCCACATTTTCCTTGTCTATATCGGAAGGGAGTGTGGATCCCCTCCATTTGCTTGCACAGCTGCTGCCTAAATATAGCTGGTGATTAAGCACAGCCCTCACCTCTACCCATTCCAATAGATTGAGAACAGCAGGGACCCAAGACTGAGCCTTGCGGTACTCCAACTGATAGAGGTATAGAAGAAGAGGTAGAATCAGAGAAGTGAACAGTGAAAGAGCGATTAGATAGGTAGGATGAGAACCAAGTAAGGGCTGTGTCCTGAAGACCTAAGGATTGTAGTGTTTGTATGAGAAGAGTGTGGTCAACAGTGTCAAAAGCAGCAGAGAGATCTAGAAGAATAAGTAGTGTGTAATGGCCTTTCCATCTAGCAGTGACTAGATCATTCACTACTTTGGTTAGTGCCGTCTCTGTGGAGTGTTGGGCACGAAAGCCTGACTGAAGTGGGTCCAATAAGTTGTGGGAGTTAAGAAAGTGTGTAAGGCGAGTGTGGTCAAGTAACTTGGAGGGACATGGTAGCTGAGAAATGGGACGGTAGTTAGATAGTGTATTTGGGTCAGAGTTGTGTTTTTTTAGAATGGGAGTAATCAATGCATGTTTAAACAGAGAAGGAAAGATACCAGTAGAGATAGAGATTACAGATTTTAGTTAAGGTGGGGATAAGCACAGGAGACAAAGTTTTACTGACTTGTGAGGGTATAGGATCAAGAGGATAGGTAGTGGAGTAGGAGGATGAATAGAGTGTTGATACTTCATCTTCACTTGTGGGATCAATTGAAGAGCAAGTGCAAGAGGGTTCAGGTAGGGGATTAAGCAGGTCACTGGCTGAGTTAGAAAATACCATTTCATCTCGGATTTTATCAATCTTATCCTTGAAGTAGGAAGCAAATTCTTGTGCACCGATAGTAGCCAGTGGGGAAAGTGGGGGAGGGTAAAGAAATTATTTAAATGTATTAAAAAGTCACTTGGGGTTGGTGGCATGATAAAAGATGAGAGATTGGAAATATATTTGTTTGGCGGTGTCCAGGGCCTGACGATAGGAGTGGTAGGTGGACTTATATGTGAGAAAGTCACTTGGATTCTGAGATTTACGCCACTGACGTTCTACTTTACGTATATATATATATTTTTTTTTTTTAAATTATATATTGTTTTTAAAAATAACTTTTTCCGAAATATATCTTACTTTATGCTCTTAGTCTTCACTTTTATTAATGTCTAAACACAATAATTATTGTTTTAAATAAAACACTGCTTCCTAAGCACTTTATCACAAGTCACTTTATGGTATCTTCACAGTTTTAATATTTATAATTTTGTAAATATTTATGAACATAAGACTTCTTGCGTTTCAACATTCACAGAATAAAACCTATTCGGTAAAGATGGCTGTGCTTTCCAATAACCGGATATGACGTCAGCGGAAATGGACTGTCCATATCATCCAGGCCGGAAATAACGTCGCGCAGCGACGGCTCCTACGAGACAATATATATAACTATATTGGACATTGAACCTTATGGATTGTCTCATATGCCCCTACCAAAGACTGTATCGTCTCCCCCGCTTTCCTTTGCTCGAATTGACTATCACCGCTGGCGGAAGTGACGTAATGCGTTCCACCGCGATAAGCGGAAGTGACGTTTTTTTGCGTTCCAAACCCGTTCTACACTATTCTCTAACATTTGTTCTCTTTGTAAACTTATTTTAAAGATATCAAAAAATGAGCAACAAAAGAATCAGTGAGTGTGCTATCAACGGCAGCCTGTATAGGGATGGTTAGTCCCAAATGGTATAGAAACAAAGTTAGGGAAAAGTAGATACTGGCGCCGGCTGTTTCTCAAAATAAAGAACGAAAACAATTATAACAATTTAAAAAATCTCATATTTAATTAAATCTAAGAAATATGTAAATAGCACATGAATAAAATGATAAATAATAATCACATATAAATAAAATTGGTAGCAATAGTATCCTAATGGAAAATTGAGAGTCTCTCTGATGGCTTATTGACCACTTCCATTCAAGTGGGGCAATATCACTGGTGGTCTGGCTAGAACTCTGTCCTCCAAGTAATCCTCATGAATAAATGGTTGGAAATATTACCATGGTCTCAGTTGAAGGTCCCCTTGGTTCTCAATTGCAGATCGAGGTCCAATAGCAGCAGGGGAGCAAATGGAGACGTCAGAAACGGTACCGTTTGTAGAGGTTCTTGAGGATTCGAAAAGAGTCCCAAAGTGTTGCCAAATTAAGAAACTATTTAGTTGACCCGAGTACTATAGTTTTGAGAATAGGGGATTTGCCTTCATGAATATTATGTATTTCACACTTTCTTATAGAATGGAGTTTTTATAGTATGGATTTCAGATATGTTCATCATTTTTGTTATCACACCCTTGCAGTATGCAAAGTGTGTCTTAATGTGCACGTGGGGGTTTTTAATGTTTAAACCACTTGTTTCCATTTAATGTGGTCTGATTTTATATGTTTTGATGTTTTCACTATGTGTTGTTATTGTTTAGGTACATCCCCATGGCAACGCGCTGTCGCTTCCCGCGTCGTCCTCTGCAGCAGCGGCATTACCCTCCCACGGAAGAACGTCACGACCGAGGGGCGGAGTCATCTGAACCCGGAAGTGCGGGCGCCGTGGAGCGGGACGTCGCTGTCTGCGGCGGGAACGGGTGAGCCAGGGGCTGGTAAGTTATTTAAATGTTGTTTTGCACTGTTTTCATTTGGTTGCTGTGTCTTGAGGAAGGGAGTACGTCTCCCGAAACGTTGATTAAAGCACACGTTTTTCTACTGATGAAAGTCTCCGAGTACTGCCTTCCATTTGGTATATAAATATATATACATATATATATATCCAAGTATGCATAGATGCACTCTCCTTTCGATCTCAATGCAGCATGCAGGGTGCGTCCTTAATTATCCTTCCTCAGGAATTATTCATATCCACAAAAACAAGGGCACTCACCACCTTTTCATGTTTAGCAAACAAAATTTATTTAGTTCAATCCTCAGGCACAGCTGTTTCAATCCGCTGTTTTAGTGTGGGGTTAGCATGTCCATTCACATGGAGTTTCCATTTAGCACAATACTTTGTTGAATGCTTAACTGACTTCAGATATCACTGAATAGTCATCACAATTTATAACACAAAGCATTTGTATAAGACTCTGATTATTGTGATTCCATGCTTTCCCTCCACAAAACACATCATGTTACAATTTATGTTTGTCGACTTCGGCCACATAACGTGTCTTACAAGACCCACATCTAAAATAAACAAACACAAAACAAACCATTACAAAATTGTATAAGTGCATGTGGCCTTGGTACTAACTTAAAGGACTTCAGTATCTACCTGTCTGGCCGGACCTGGCTGCGCAAGTCCGCTCATTCATGCTCTGCGCCGGACTTTAAACCTCCCAGCATTCCGTTCCAGTCACGTGATGCACCAGACGTAACATGTCTATCTGAATGCACATGTCACATGTAGCTTCACTACGTGATGCTTTGCGGTTCAACTGCGTTCCACTTGGATTAACAAAGTCCCATGTTTCTACACCATCAAACTATGTTTCACTGCGTATGCAGTGTCATTATGCGGATCACCATGCCTGTCACCACTTCATTATACAACAATTCTATCTCTAAATTTTAATTGTTACAGTCTCTGTCCTGTATTTGAGACCAAAGTTCACATGCACTTTTACAAAAAAGCATATCCATACCACCTACATTTAATAATCTTACACATTAACCATAAAATCATGGGCTATGTATCACAGTCTATAACTATTATACACACCAATTCTGTTAAAATACCCTTATATCCATAACTTATTGGACGTAACATGTCCCCTTAATCTCCACATTAGAATAGCACATACATGTTACAATTGTATCAAAGACCGGTATATGACTAACAAATAGAATATTTCTTACTTAACCATGTACTGGTGGATCTCTGATTAAAGTTTTTTGTTGGCTTCATTAGCAATTGTTTCAGATTAGGGCCTCTTTTAAAAGCTACTAAAGGTTTTCCAATTTCCCCCTTAAGAGATTTATCTGATTCAATTATTGGCCAGTACTGTATTTCCTCACCGATTTTGCATAAGTCGTTGCTTTGGTGTCAAACTGTTTCAACACCCCAAACTTATTATCTTTTTTTGACACCATCTTCTAATCACCCCTCTCCCAAATATTCCGTGCCCTCGTTAGGCATTTATCCAAACCTCTAGGGGAATACCCCCTTTCTAAAATACATTCTTTCATCTCTATCAATTGAATCTCTGCATTTGCTATCTGGGTATTATTTCTTAATACTCTTATAAACTGAGGCACTGGAAGGCCTTCCACCAATGGTTTAGGGTGGTGGATAGTCTCAAAAAGCAAAGAATTTCTATCCGTACTTTTTCTCTATAGTGTGGTTCTTATACCCCTTTCCGTCTTATACTGTAGATGGAAATGTACAGAATTCAATCTTATCTTCTTGCAGTGTGCTAGTGAACTGAATCAAACTGTGCAATGAATTCAATTCTGACACCATCTCATGAAATATGGGTTTTGAACCACACCACAGAATCAAGATATCATCAAAGAAGCGAAAATAGTGCAGAATGCTGGGACCATATAATGTTCTTCATAATCCGTCACATATATATAATCAGTCAAATATATTTGCATAAGCGGGCGCCAAATTCAATCCCATCGTGGTCCCAGCATTCTGCACATAAAATTAGCTTCCATATTGAAAATGGTTGTTCTCGAGTACACATAGAATCAAATCACAGACATACTCAATTGGTGGACCATCAAAGGTTGCCTGAGTCAAACACTGCTTCAACCCCCATTACATGGGGGATAACAGTGTATAGAGATGCAACATCAAGTGTTGCAAAGCATACATGTTCAAAGGAGTTTTCAAGGTTTTTTTAATTTTGAGAGAATGTGTGGAGTATCCCTAATGTAGCTTTTACTTTTAACCACTACCATTTGAATGAGAAAATTTACATTTTGTGCTTTCGGTTGCCAAACCTATTGCCTAGCTGACACTATTGGACCCCCTGGGGGGAGCAACAAGGGACTTATGTATCTTCGGTATACTGTAAAAACACTGGACATAACAGATCCTTTACCTTTAAAAGTTCTACCAATTCCATCTCTAGCCATCCATGTTGAAACCCACTGTTCATTAATCCATCTACTTTAGCTTTAACTTGCAACATGGGATTAGATGTAAACTCCAAATACAGGTTGAGTATCCCTTATCCAAAATTCAAATTCCCACATTTTTGGGTCTCCTACTGAGATAATGGACATATGTATTATATATATTGTCTTTAAATATATATATATATTTATAAATAATATATCTACTATATAAAAGCGAAAATTTGTCCTTCTGTCTTTCTATACAAATCCACAGTTTACCAGTGTTAGGTTCCTGGTGCTCAGAACAAGGGAGATGTTATGAAGCGAGTCCAGAGCACCAGGACGGAATGCTGGGAAAGGGGAATGGAAAGGGAATAGCCCCTGGCGCCCTATCTCCGTTGTCTCACCCGTGCTGTCAGTACACTCTTGCGAGACTATGGTTGCTTGAGCCCATGGCAGCCGCGTTTGAAGGGCGGATTACGTCTGCCCAACTTCGATGCCCCCTCAGGTCTTAATGAGAGACAAAGAGTGAACCGAGACAGGGTGATAACAAGGGGCCCTCTGACTAAACAACAAGGCCAGGGGCTACTAACAAACCTAAAGCCAAAGTATGTGCGGCTTGCCGCCAAAGGAAAACAACAACAAAGGAAATGCTGACCACACACCGACACAATACTTTTGTGTACCGGCGGTGACAGCATAAGCAGAACCCTCTGCAAAACACCAGTGACAGAAATAATAAGGGAACACAGCGGCCTAAGCCAATGGACGCGGCCGTGCCGCTACTCACGGAACCGGTACGAATACTGGCAAACGGACAGGAACTCCCAATGCTGCTGACACAGACTCTCAGAACTGGAGGACAGGCAGAATCCCAAACGACAGACCGGTGGACACCAAGAAGCCAGAAACTTGCACAGGCAAAGGTACTGGACCTCAGGACAGGAACGCCTCACGGCAGGACACGGGATCAGACATAGGAATCGACACAGGGACTGACACAGGAATCGACACAGGAAGCTCAGGAACTAGCAGGAACCAAGCTCAGAACTCAAGCAGACTGAAAACCCAGGAATTATCACCAGCATCTGTGAATTGCAAACAGCCAGCATATAACAGAGAGGCCTAATTAGTAATCCCATGCAGCTGCCTTGTTGCATGATTCCAACTGACCAGATGCAATTAGCAGCCAGGTGAGGCTGAACACAAGGGAACAAGCTGCAATTACACAGACTCACCAGCGGCAGCAGACAAGAGGATTCTAAAACAGAGCAACCGGAAATCCTGGCATGCAAGACAACTTTATAAACATAAAATAGGAATGAACCACTACCTGTGGTTCATAACAACCAGCAAAGATTGTGAAATTTTACATACGAGCGTATTAAAACATGGCCGAGGCAACTAAAACCAGTAGCGGATCTTGCCACGGGCAAGCAGGACTTTTGCCCGGGGCGCCGCCTTCCGGAGGGCGCTGCACCATGGCAAGATCCGCCACTGCTGTGCCCTCCGCTGCCCGCTGTGTCCCCCGGCTGTGAGCTTTGTCCCCTGTGAAGGGAACTAGACGCGTAGTGTCTAGTTTCCCTTCGTGGAGAGAACCTTTGCTGAGCGGTGCGCGATGACGTCATCGCGCACCGCACAGCAAAGGTCCTCTCCACGAAGGGAACTAGACGCTACGCGTCTAGTTTCCCTTCGCGGAGAGGACCTTTTGCTGTGCGGTGCGCAATGACGTCATTGCGCACCACTCAGCATTTAAGTGGCGCTACTACTATACAGGGGGCGTAGCTGACCACGCCCCCTGTATTAAGCCACACACCCATTTCCTGCCCGAGGCGCAGAGGGCCCTCGAACCGGCCCTGACTAAAACAATAAGAAATCCCTAGCACCCCTAGGGGGAGAGACAGCAGCACAGAGTATATCAGCAGACAGCATAACTCCGGATTTGTTGGAGCAATGTACTCAAAAATTGATACACATATGCCTTACAATCTGGAAACAAAAACTGTGGGGGGAAGACACCCCTAGCACCACTATGGGTGAGGCAGCAGCACTGAGTATTTCAGCAGACAACATAACTCTGGAATGCCTGCAGCAATTTACAGAAAACTTGGTACACATATGACTTACACTCTGTAAACAAACACTGTGGGGATCAGACACCCCTAGCACTCCCAGGGGTGGGACAGCAGCACATAGTATGTCAGCAGACAGCATAACAGTTGAAGGCCTGGAGCAATTTACAAAAAACTTGGTACACATCTGACTTACAATCTGGTAACAAATTGTTTGGGGGTTAGACACCCCTAGCATCTCTAGGGGTGGGACAGCAGCGCAGAGTATTTCAGAAGACAGCCTAACTCCTGAATGTTTGGACCAATTTACAACAAACTTGGTATACATGTGACTTACAAGCTGGGAACAAACAATGTGGGGGTAAGACACCCCTAGCACCCCTAGGGGTGAGGCAGCAGCACAGAGTGTTTCAGCAGACAGCATAACTCTGGAATGCCTGGAGCAATTTACACCAAACTTGCTAGACATATGACTGATACTCTGGGAACAAACACTGTTGGGGTAACACATCGCTAGCACCCCTAGGGGTGGGCCAGCAGCAAAGACTATATCACGACATGTATGATATGTCAGTGATCACAGGGCTGCAAGTGACAGGGACAGTGATATGATGTGAGGAGTGGAATGGAGATAGCACAAACCCACGCACTGAGAGTTATATAGTGGAAGTAGCACGGTGCCCCAGCAGCACAGAGTATATCAGGAGATACATAATGTGCTACACTATAAAAGAAACTGTAAATAAATCGATTAATTTCACAGGGCCACTGACATGATGTAAGGAGGGGAATGGAGGTAGCAGGAAGCCACATACTGAGAGTTGTATAGTGGGAAGACCAGGGTCCCTTTGGGGACCAAAAAGGGGTCCAGCCACTACACAAATTGCATCAGGGAAGCAAGATATGCCTACAGTACTGTATATACTAGATCTCCAACCAACGTAAATTAATAAACAACTATCATTCTAATTTACCATCCACATCCTGTAACGAAGCACAGGTATTCAGCTATCTACAATGTTATTTATACTGTTTGTTTAATATTTCAATTTAATTTTGTAAACAGACATTCTTAAAATCCCGGGCAACGCCGGGTACTCCAGCTAGTATAATATATATAATAGTTATGTCATTATCTCAGTAGGGGACCCAAAAATGTGAGATTTTGAATTTTGGATAACGGATACGCAACCTGTATACAATCTGGTCAGATAATTGCTGCATGATTCAGAGTCATAATAATTATAATCTAGGACCACTATAGCTCCAACTTTATCTGCCATCCTAATGACCAGTTGCTCATTGTTTTGTAATGCTTTAAGAGCCTGTCTTTGGTCAGTCGATAAATTATGTCGACAATGATGTATTTTATTTATCTCTCCATAATCCCTCTCCACCATACTCAAAAAGGTCTTAATGCTAGCGTTATTGGAGTGGGGGGTCAAATGTGCTAGAATTCCCTCTTAATGGTCAATATTTATGTACCACTTCCTGCTTCGTATCTTTAAAAAACTCCTTCAGCCGTAACTTCCTTCCTAACTTATATAAATCCACTTGTGTGTCAAAGGAATTACTCCTAAATGTTCTGCTTGAGTCAGGAGATGTTTGGAGAGATAGAAAGAATAAGAGTGTTTAACCACTCCAACTCCTGGCGCAAATGAAAGTTAAATTTAAGATGGCTATACAGCAGCTGCAAGCACTGAGGGACTGCTACCTCCCTCAACCAACAGAAAAATATATACACAGGAGTGCTGCGCTTGATGTATGCTTAATAATAATTAATTGAAAATTTAAAAATATACAGGTGTCTGCTTAGATCAAATTATAACACATATGGAACTTGCTGATAAATTTTAAACAAATTTATTTACACATACAATACTATACAGTAAAAACCATTAATAAAAGGAGCTCAAGCACACTGATAGACGTTCTAAAAATGTCACTTTGTTGAAATGATTCGTAACAATATAACTTCAATGCTGCCACATAGACCTAATTGTGGTCTCTTTGTATCAATAAACTGAATTGCAACAGTTAAAAAGCCTGCACGAGAATGACTGTAACTCCCGTCCTCAATGCTACTGGCGTCCCAGTGCAGAGGAAATGCTGCTGATCATATTTACCCGACCTGCGGGGAGATTCGGGAGAAATCGGGATACCTTCCAAGCGTCCGCCGCCGGCACTATCACGGTGCAGATGATTCTGTCCTGGCGGGCGGATACGGACGCTGCTGTGGTATGCTGACCTGGCGTTCTGGTATCTCCAAGCGTCCGCCGCCGGCACTAGTATGGTGCAGGTGATTCTGTCCTGGCAGGCGGGTACGGACGCTGCAGTGGTAGGCTAACCTAGCGTACCGGTACAGGTTCTCTGAGGCTGTTTGTCAGATTCAAATTCACCGCTGCAATGGAATGTGGCTAGCAGCGATCAGTGCGTCAGTGGGCTGAGCAAAAAGGAGTGACGTCAACGCGTTTCGTCCCGTCTCCCGGGACTTCCTCAAGACGATGAGACGAAGAAGATGTTTGGAGAGGTTAAAAACATTATTGGTTAATGCCTCCTTCTTCCCCTTCTTCCTCCCCTCCTCAGGTGTGGCCTCTTTTTCCTCTTATATCTATATTCTCTGTTGCGTCCATATTGACCCCTAAAAAATGATCATATCTGCTTGGCGGAAGTCTATCAGATTGTTTAGCTTCCGAGGAGGAATAGGAAGAGTCAATGGAATAGGGTTGTCTACGTGTGAAGTTCCTTTGATATGATCTTGGGAGCTTTGTACCTTGTCCACTTAACCACTGATATACATTATGATTTTTATAATCATTCAATACCGCATCCAGTTTATTCCTTTTATAGGCAACCAAGTCCTTTCTATAAACAATCTATACTTATAGATAGTTTGTCCAACCACTTCTTATTTGTGTCTTAGACCAATTTTGGTTGGCGTAGGAACCTAAAATTCCCCAAGTTCATCCCAAATCTTTTAATGGTCCCTCCCTACTTCCTCGATCACCAGAAATAACAGGTCCATTGAACATTTATTCAAAACACTGCACCATTTACTGCAGAATGCAGGGTTTGTGTGCCCAGTTGTTGGTATGTTCTGGATCCTGAAACTCCTGGGGATCTTTTTTTGTCTATAATAATCGGAGAGGAATTGTCCATGCAGGACTAAGTCAATCTCCTTCTTGGATAGCCTCAATAGTCTGCTGTAAAGGTCAAGTGTAGTTTCAGCCGGTAACTCCCCAAAATCCTACTGCGCAAACAGGACTTTTTCGGCATCATTATCCGTTAAACTTAATAGAATGTTTTCCGCTTTTGCTAACAGAGTCTCATCCAAAAATGTATTCCCTGTTTGTATCATATTGGCCAAAGAAAAGTGCTTACATATAAGTACTTAGGTTTACCAAATCTTATCCTCAATATTTTCTACTTAACATTCATATTTAGCTCAATACAATCTAGTTATAAGTAGCAAGGCAAATTTTAAACCCAACATTAAAACATACATTTAAACACTTCATGAATGTAATACATAGCACAGTTGGTATCACTGCTCTTGTGCTTAAAAGACAGAACTATGACCAAATATCAAGTCCAATGTTCATCATAAATCAGTATTACTGTGGTGAAACTATAAAGGATTTTAATCCATAGAATATCCAAGTATGCATAGATGCACTCTCCTTTTGTTCTCAATGCAGCATGCAGGGTGCGTCCTTAATTATCCTTCCTCAGGAATTATTCATATCCACAAAAACAAGGGCACTCACCACCTTTTCATGTTTAGCAAACAAAATTTATTTAGTTCAATCCTCTGGCACAGCTGTTTCATTCCGCTGTTTTAGTGTGGGGTTAGCATGTCCATTCACATGGAGTTTCCATTCAGCATAATACTTTGTTGAATGCTCAATTGCCTTCAGATAACACTGAATAGTCTTCACCGTTTATAACACACAGCACTTGTATAAGACTCCAATTATTGTGATTCCATGCTTTCCCTCAACAAAACACATCATGTTACAATTTATCTCTGTCAACTTCGGCTGCTTAAAGTGCCTTACAGGACCCACATCTGAAATAAATAAACACAATTTTCTGTTTGTATGTATTTAAGTAGGTGGCCATGGGCTACATGAACCCCACACTATGAGTGGTGAGTGCAGACAGTGCACGCCGCTTCTGGGGTGGCGAGTGCTGTGGTTTTATATTTGTTTGTATATATATATATATACTCGTATATATTCGTTACCAGCCCATGGAAATGATGGAACAACATAACAGTAATGTCAGCACCAACGACTATGTGCGCCTGAATGGAGCGACACTTGACTTGCTCCATTGGATGCCGTCTAGTGCCTGTTGGTGCGCAAAACACTTGATTTCCTCCCATAGAGGTGAGGAGCAGTGTTAGCATTTTATTATATAGCATATATGTCATGATAAATGCACTGGGAAAGATGTTCGTCCCAGGCTTCTAGGGGTATGGATGGAGAGAAGGTGGGTTCCATCCATTAGGCCCATTTTCAGGTCTCCAACCTGGGAGTGGGCTAATTAGTGCCTGCACCTGGAAGGGGCTGATATAAGGTGTGCCAGGGCTTTACTCAGTCTCACTACCTGGGGGAAAAGGCAGCAGGCTTGTTATGAGACACTGTGATTTACTGATTGTGAGTACTGCCTACATTATGCCTATGTTTGTGTTAAGGGGATTAGATTTATTTTTGTTTTATATTTTCTGTATTGTACAATAAAACTAGTTACCGCTAGACTGCACGAAAACCGTACCCGAGTGTACTGTTTCCTGTCTGCTGTGTGATTGGAAGTGTCCATCTACCCCATGGGAGGGCAGTCCTACCTTGATCTCCTCACAATATACATAAAATAGTAATTAACAATTTCATGGGTCAGAACATATTCACGCCTACTGTAATTTGAGCAATCATGGGCAATGTGCATGATTATGACAATGGACACCATACTCATGTTGACCCACATCAAGATAAATTTTTACTTGTACATTTTTATCCTAATATATTTCTTACATCATTTGTATTGTTCTTAAACAGTTCAGAGATTTTTCAACCTCTAAATTCAAATTGCCTTTAAAACAATAATGACTTCCAGTATGAAAAGCCAAAGGCACCAGCAATGGATAACTTAACTACTTTTCACTACATTAACTTTGTAAAGGAAGAAAGATTTTTCCTACATTGAGGTTCCACTAACAACTCTTTACTGACAAAGAAAAGAAAATCTCAAAATTCAGCTATGTTAAGTAAAAATATATAAACCAAGAATACATACTCTGCCTATTTTTTTAGTATATGTTGAAAACACATGGACATAACTTAATGTCAAATCTACAACATACCAAAACCTCCTGAAAATGGTAGATTAGAGAGGCACACACAATCAGGAACAACACACAGGCTTTCACCTCCACTCCTCTGTTGGTGTGGAACAGAAAGAACTTTAACCAAGCAAATGTATAATTACTGCATTACTGGACAAACTAAAAAACTAGGGGCCAAAGCCTTCTAATTTGTACTCCCTTCTCCATTTTCAGGGATTATGATAATCTTGGATGGAATGCTGGGATGCAAATAAAGTGGTGTATACCACAGGATCAAGATTGGATATTTTCCCCTCCATGGAGTCTGGAGACTTATTTTGTGAAAATCTTGTGGGTTTCTTTTTTAATATTTTTTAATTACATTTTTATTTACATATTTTGTTGCAGATGCCTTATTTTCATTTTTCACAGCTCCCAGTTACACACATGTCAGCATGTCTGTGTGTCCCAGTTACATATGAGCATACCTATTTGTTTTGTTTGTTTTATTCATATTTTATTTTTAAATAAAGCAGTCCCTTAGATGTTTTAGCAGCCCCTCGTGAGCATCACAACAGCCTCGGTTCGGGTAAGTTGAGTTTGGGTGGGTTTGGTACAGTACTAAGCAGGACTGTGGAGTGATTTTTTTTAGTTATTGAGCCCCTGCCCTAGTGGAGCTTACCACTCTAGTCCAAACTCATTTCATATTACAAGTAGGACTATGGGAGGAAGCAATGCTAACCTCTGTGCCAACAGCATGCCTCAGCCTGGCAAGCCAGACATCTTCCTGGTTGTAAGCCACCATTAGACTCCATACTTGGCCCTTATTCAGTAACTGTTTGTGCCTCACAGGAGCTCCTGGCCCATCTAATGCTGCAGTGCAATGGAAAGCTGATGCGATGCAAGATCCCTGATACTCTATTCTTATAACATCGCGAGGTCTTACGATAACCCTACGCAGCCCTTATATTGTACAATTATTAAGGAGAAAACATTTACAAAATAAAGGAAAAGAACCCTGTATAACAAATGCGCATCTTGTAAATAATCTCAAAATGTGGAACATTAATAAATCAAAATTAAGGTTGACTAATTGGATCCATTCATTTGAGTCCCTAACATGAAATTATTGAGAAGAACCTCTCTCTAATGCTGGGTACACAGTGTACACTAGAAGATATATCTTCTAGAGATGAGCAGGTTTAGACAGGGCGCCCCTGGAATTACAGTATATGGCAGACATATAGACATAGGTGAGTTTGGAAAATCTAGTTTTCTCCAGCAGTTGCCAGAGAAAAATAAGTAGTAGCATCCCGCCAATGGTGTTCTAACACTCTCCAATGCTGGAGTGAAAATGGCGGTGACATGCGGCTCCTTATATGGAATCCAAAACCCGTGAGAATCAGACAGCAGGATGGTGACATTTTGCCTCATTCTGGTTTCCGAGTCTGGTAGGAAGTCCGAAACCGGACTCTGATTCTGGCTCGGAACATGATGTTCAGGGGAATCTGGTTCTCTGAGAACCGAACCCGCTCATCTCTTGTGTTTAGGGATGGTAACATGGCATTTTGTGGGAGTGGTGGCAAAAACACAGGTGTGCCATGGCCATTTGGTCGGTGGGTCTCTGACATCATCTGTGATCACTTGCACGTAACAGCATGTGCAGATGTGTGGATCTTCTGGCTTGGCGCAGATTGAATTTACTCCTTCGATTATGCCAATTTTGCAGATTCAGATGCAAATGCAGGATTTGTGAAGGGGGGGTTTCCAAAGTGGGTGGGGACAAGCATGGTGGAAAGTGGAGACTGAGGTATTACACACTCTGTGACCTATCATAGGGCCTAATTCAGATCTGATCTGTGCAAAATTTAACATATCTACAATCAGTTTCTCTGACAAATGGGGGGACACCCAGCACAGAGCTAGTTCGCCCCGCATGTGAGGACCTACCCCCCTGCAAGTGTGCAAAAGCATCACCCAGCAGCAGTGCTTTTGCACCTGCTGAGTAGCTCCCTGCCAGTGCAGCTCCTGCGCGCTGGCAGGCCGCTACTTGCCTGTCTCAGGTCGCAGTGGCTGCATGTGACATCACGCAGCCACTGCAGCCCGCCCCTGCAATGGTCCGGACATGCCTCTGTTGTCCGGGTAGCATCCCGCCAATGGTGTTCTAACACCGTTGGCACGCTCCCTCCCACCCCACGACCACCTCTGTAAATCAGGCAGAGGCAATCACAGGCCTGAGAAGCTTTTAGCATCTTACTGTGCTCCCTGGGTGCACAAGCGCACTCCACAAAGGAATTCAGACTGCGATCCATTCTGAATTACCCCCATAGTGCCTTCCAACAGTAATGTAATATGCATTGAGTGCATATATATATATATCCTGATGAAAGTTTTGATGAATGAAACTGAAACATTGATGATATATAGGTACAAGTTGCCTTATATTACCGTTATTATACCAAGTCCTGCGAGTGCCACCGAAATTCATATATATATATATATATACTAGGTGCTTCATCGCGCCCTACGGGCACTCTTCACACCGTCGCAAGGGGCTACGCCCCCTTAACCTTTGCATGCCTTTCTGGGGTTCAATATTTGTATTATATGGAGTATTACCTGCATTCCTTTTTTAGTGGTTAAATATTGCACAATGAAAGGGCGTCTGGAGGTGCTATGGGTTGTGGATGGGCAGGGGAGTGGGAGCCGCGGGTGGTGTAGGGGGTCTGGGGCACAGCATGTGGGGGAGGGGTGGAGTGCCGCATGTGGTGGCGGGGAAGGTGCGGAGGTGTGGTGCATTGGGGAGGGGTCTGGAGGCGCTTTGGGTACTGTACCTGCCAAAAAGGTAGTTGGAGGGTATGCAATAACAGGGCCAGGACAGGGGTGACAGGGTCAGAACAGGGGTGACGGGGCCAGGACAGGGGTGACGGGGTCAGAACAGGGGTGACGGGGCCAGGACAGGGGCAACGGGGCCAGGACAGAAATGACAGGGACAGGATAGGGGTGACAGGGCCAGGGTAGGGGCGGCAGGACCAGGACAGGGGTGACAGGGTCAGGATAGGGTTGACAGGGCAAGCACAGGGGTGGCAGGGCCAGGATACGGGTAACAGGGCCAGGATAAGGGTGAAAGGGCCAGGATAAGGGTGACAGGGCCAGGATAAGGGTGACAGGGCAAGGCCAGGGGTGACAGGGTAAGGCCAGGGGTGACAGGCACATGACAGAACACAGGGCACGGGAGAGATTGGTATTAGGGACAGAACAGTGGTGACAGACAGATGTGTATTACCGGAGTCACTGCTGCTGGCTGCTGCTGTTCCACTCCAACCTGTTGGGATCTGCTGCTGCTGGAGACTTGGCATGACTGACTCTTTCAGGCTGGAGTCCTGCTTCCTCTGCTCGTCCTGCATCCCTCCCCCCCACTCCTCAGTCACACACCGCGGACCTCGCGGCTCCCGGGCACTGTGGTAAGGGGAGACTGGGAGTCACTGGTTAGCCTCCAGGAGACTCTGCGGTTGGAGGGAGGAGGGGGTCGGAGCCTGCAAGCAGCGCGGACTTCTGCAACGCTGGCCGCCGGCTAAAGTGTGTGAAGGAGCTGGGCGCACCTCATTGCGGGCGGCAGCGCTGCAGCTAGCGGTGGGGTTGCCGGGGCTGGAGATAACAGAGGCAGTACGGAACCTGCACAGCGGCAGGTGCCCCACAAAACTGCAGCTAAGAAGCGTGGAGCGTGCCAGAAAGTGACGCTCCTGAGTTTGCTGATGTGGGGGGTCAAGCACACAGTGAGCCGGTACCCGTCTGTCTGTACGGCATACCCCCTCACACACCCCCATACCTCCCAATTGTCCCGATTTTCGCAGGACAGTCCCATTTTTTTGGGTCTGTCCCGCTGTCCCACCCGCGGGCCACGGTGTCCCGCGGTGGGGGGTGGGGTGGGAAAGGGGGCAGTTGGGAAGCTCCTGTACTCGCTGTTCTGCTTAGCAGAGCAGTTGTGAATAGACGCTGTGCGCATGTGGCACAGCGTCTATTTAGTGGAGACAGAGGGAGAAGGGGCATCAGGGGGTACGGATTGAGGGGGGGTCCGGCAGCAGAGCCGGATTAAGGGGGGGCCCTGGGGGTACGTACCATGGGCCCCACAGTTTTAGGGGTCCCCCCAGCTGGAGTAGCTTTGTCCCAGCTCTGAAGCTCCCCCGTCCTGCCAGCAACAGCAGCAGCATTGTGCTACAGTCAGCACACGCTTCTGCATGTTGGCAGGTCTGCGGTGTTGCAGGGAGGCAGCAGCCTCCCTGCTTTCTTCTGCCTGTGCGGGTGTGTAGGGGGGAGCGACCACCCCCTCTGGATTTACCCCTAGCTGAGGGGCCAAAATCCCATTAAAAAAACAACAACAATTCCCGGAATTTGCATAAGGGGGCGTGACCACGAGTTCCGCATTTAGGCCACGCCCCAAACCCACAGCAGGCACAGCAATGAGATAGGGCCCCCCATGTTTCAAGTGCCCTGGCCCCCCTGGACTCATAATCCGCCCCTGGGGGCATGTCAGCAGCTCACAGAGCGCTGGGCATGCCCTCTCACTGATGAAAACGGGGGCGTGGCTCGCGATCGCGGGTCCTCCAATAAAGCCACGCCCCTTTTCATTGGCCATGCCCCCTTTTTGCTGTGCGTATGTCCCTCCTTCTGCCTGAAGAAAACTGGGAGGTATGCACCCCTGCCTGTGCCATACCGATACCATCTGCTTCTGCTCCTAGTCTCCTATAGATTTGCCCAGATCTGTGACTCATTTGACTAACTCCGCCCAGTGTTGTGACTCCGCCCAGCGTTAGCAAATGAGGCACAAAGTCACAGATCTGGGCTATTATATAGGAGATATATATATACATTATATACATATCCTTCAGAAACTTCATAGATAAACAGATATATGCATCTCGCTGGACCGGCTCTCTACTACCGTAGTCAATTGGTACAGTGGCCCCTGGATATACTTCATAAAGAAACCGGGAAAAAGCATGCATCAGTACTCAGAGTTCTGTAACAATCACAGTGTATTCACATCTAAAGCTCAAATGTTTAGGGGCTGAGATGCATCTTTGTCAAGGTCACTCTGAGTGAAGTGCCGCAGCATGATTTGTGAAAGTATATGTATATTATATATATATATGTGATAAAAAGTATGTCCCCATTTCTACTTCTAAGCTGTGTATATATATATATATATATATATATATATCCAGAAAAAGTACAGGCACTCACCACTTCCTTGAGAATAGAAAATTTATTGCCACTCACAGGTATGTCTCACATGGAGACGGTCAGCATGTCAGCATATCGTGTCGACGTTTCGGCTCCAATCGAGCCTTTTTCAAGACAGAGAAAATAACAACAGGTGTATACCCAGCAGCCCATACCACACACTGCACCCTGGATTGCTTATGTAGCAAAGACCACACACAAATCCCGCCCCTCAATTAGCAAACAAGAAATGGCCATACTGATCAAATGCACTAAGAAAAATAGCCTCTGGAACTGAACAGCCAATGATCATATCGATGCAAATGAATTTGCCATAAGTAAACGAAAAATAGTGAAGAAATAACTCTATCAGCGGCTAATCGCGGCAAATTGCCGCGATGCCGGAAGTGGCGTGCGTTCCACAGGCCGTGGAACGCACGCCTGACCGACGTAATACCGGAAGCGCTGTGCGCTCCACCGCCGTGGAGCGCAACCACGTGACCGGAACAACAGGGTAAGATGGGACGGCTGCCAGCCGTCGCTAGGCAGCCGAACTGCAGCACATAAACGTACAATCGTGACAGCATGTCACCAGAACCCTGCAAGGAAAAAACAACTTTGAACTGCAATGTAATGTAATTGAGTGTGAACCACAGGGTGATCCAGGCACATAAGATACTGCAATAATGATAATAAGTACAATTGTAAATAAATCCAAGTTCTCATATTAATCATATAAATAACGAATTAGTCTTGTGATTAACAATAAAAATAAACAACAAATGATTTAATTTTATGAAAAATATAAGGGGTCATCGAACAATACCAAGATGACCCGTCCAACTTCCCCTGGAAAAAAACGCCCACCTGGGCAACAACAGGGGAAGGGGAAAGACAATAATGTAGAAATTGTACCCTAGGGCACAACGTGGTTCATATTAGGACCTGTGCTGTGGCCCATGCCACAAAAAGCAATCCAGGGTGCACACCAACACAAAAAAATAAATAAAAAGACAAAAGACAGACATTTATAACATAATATAATAATGCATAATAAACTCAAAATAATTTACTATTTGTTTAAAAAAATTTTTTGAATAGTTGTTATTCATATTCAGCGGTAGCCCTATCCGAGAAAAATATTGAATGGATTAGCCTCGTTTAACCCCCGAGGGGCCAAAGTGTCCAATTCGTAGATCCATTGAGCTTCACGTTGACGTAATTGCCTTTCCCAGTCACCCCCACGTGGAGGTCTCGGTACGTGGTCTATCAACATACACTTCAAACTGGATATCGAATGTCCTCTGGATACGAAGTGTTGTGCCACTGGTTTATCAGACACCTTAGAGATCAATGCAGCTCGGATTGATGTGCGATGGTTAGCCATCCTGTCACGAAAATTTCTCGTCGCCATACCAACGTAGTAATATCCGCAAGGACACACTATGATATAGATTACATGGTCCATAGTGCAATGCAGCCGCTGGCGGATCCTGATCTGTCGACCACTATGCGGATGTGCGAAGCTCGCACCAGACATCATCGATCGGCAGGTGGTACAATTGGGGCACCGATAGCAGCCTTTCTTACTATCCGGTAACCAGGTCTTATTGGTTGCTAGTGGCTGTAAAGTTGGGCGCATTAACAACTGTCTGAGGTTTTTACCTCGTCTGTAAGCACAGAGTGGTGGCTGTAGGTTAGACCCTTTAAATACTGGGTCTGAGGCCACAATCGGCCAATGTTTCCGCAGCACTTGCTCAGATTTTGATGAAGCAACATCATAAGTAGAAGCAAATATCATTCTATTGATGGAACCTTTAGCGCCATGATCGTTGGGGTGGGAGTGCCTGTACCTTGCCTTTTTGAGACATCTCGCAACAGTCTTTTTGGCATAACCACGTTCATAGAATCTCTCTGCCATCGCCTCGATCTGCAGCTCAGTATCTTCTTGTAAGGTGTTATTGCGTAACACACGCATGAACTGAGAGATCAGTAGGCTCTCCTTGAGATGAACTGGGTGGTGACTGGAGGCATGGAGAAGTGTGTTACGGTCAGTCTCCTTTCTAAAGAGGGTCGAGGCAAGTCTTCCTTTGTGACGAAACAAAGTCACATCCAAAAAATTAACCTTATCACGATTAATGTGATAGGTAAAACGGATAGGGCTATCCAAGCTGTGAAGATAGTCAACCATCTCATGAAACTCAGTGTCGGTCCCTAGCCAAATAATAAAAACATCATCGATATAACGGACAAAAAATAGACACTTAGACCCAAATCTAGGTAAGATATTGCTGGATTCATAATTATGCATGTACAAATTAGCATACGATGGGGCCAAATTTGACCCCATCGCAGTGCCACTGCATTGAATGTAGAAATCATTACCGTAGGAGAAATGGTTCTTTTTTAATACTAGCCCAGCGAGGTCAAGTAGAAATTTAGATGGGGGACCCTCATATGGCCCCACAATTAGGGCATCTCGCATGGCCTCAAGGCCTTCTTTATGAGGAATAACTGTATATAACGACTGTATATCCATGGTTATTAACCATGTGTCGTCAGGTATTGGGCCAAGTGAATCAATTTTGTCGAGCAGATCTGTAGTATCCCTGATGTAACTAGGCATCCTGGTGACAAGTGGTTGAAGAAAAGAATCGATGAAGATGGCTAGTGGCTGTAAAACAGATCCCATCGCCTAAATGATCGGACGACCGGGAGGGTCACTCATTGATTTATGCACTTTTGGTAGTGTGTAGATGATCGGACATATTGGATTGTCTACAGTTAAGTAGCTGACAATCTTCTGGTCCAACCATCCACACCCCAAAGCTTGAGTGATGGTGGTATCCACTGATTTTTTGATTTGTAACATGGGGTTACCCCTGCATTTAACATATACTTCGGAGTCCGCCAATTGCCTAAGTATTTCAGCATTATACTTACGCCAGTCCTGCACCACCACGGCACCGCCCTTATCGGCCTGTCGAATTACTATCTGTTCATTATTGATTAAACTCTTCAATGCCTCCCTCTGTGCAGGAGAGAGATTGCTGTATCGTGGTTGTGCAGTACCGGCATGCATATCGCTGTCAGTTAACCGAAGAAATGTACGTATGCTTGGATTGGTAGACTGAGGATCAAAAGCGCTTGGTCTGGCCAATCCAGTAATTTGGGTCACCTCTTGAGCCTTGTCCGAAAAAAATTCCCGCAGCCTAAGTTTTCTCCCAAATTTATAATGGTCTATGGCCCATCCAAATTTATTATGTGGGACAGTGGGAACAAATGATAGTCCTAGGGCTAAAACTTCGGTCTCAACTGCTGAAAGATTATAGGTTGACAAATTAAAGACAGTATCTACTGTCGAGGAGGGGTGGTCGCAAGGCGAAGGGGACGCCCAAGAAAATACCAGTAGATACTGTCTTTAATTTGTCAACCTATAATCTTTCAGCAGTTGAGACCGAAGTTTTAGCCCTAGGACTTACATTTGTTCCCACTGTCCCACATAATAAATTTGGATGGGCCATAGACCATTATAAATTTGTGAGAAAACTTAGGCTGCGGGAATTTTTTTCGGACAAGGCTCAAGAGGTGACCCAAATTACTGGATTGGCCAGACCAAGCGCTTTTGATCCTCAGTCTACCAATCCAAGCATACGTACATTTCTTCGGTTAACTGACAGCGATATGCATGCCGGTACTGCACAACCACGATACAGCAATCTCTCTCCTGCACAGAGGGAGGCATTGAAGAGTTTAATCAATAATGAACAGATAGTAATTCGACAGGCCGATAAGGGCGGTGCCGTGGTGGTGCAGGACTGGCGTAAGTATAATGCTGAAATACTTAGGCAATTGGCGGACTCCGAAGTATATGTTAAATGCAGGGGTAACCCCATGTTACAAATAAAAAAATCAGTGGATACCACCATCACTCAAGCTTTGGGGTGTGGATGGTTGGACCAGAAGATTGCCAGCTACTTAACTGTAGACAATCCAATATGTCCGATCATCTACACACTACCAAAAGTGCATAAATCAATGAGTGACCCTCCCGGTCGTTCGATCATTTCGGCGATGGGATCTGTTTTACAGCCACTAGCCATCTTCATCGATTCTTTTCTTCAACCACTTGTCACCAGGATGCCTAGTTACATCAGGGATACTACAGATCTGCTCGACAAAATTGATTCACTTGGCCCAATACCTGACGACACATGGTTAATAACCATGGATATACAGTCGTTATATACAGTTATTCCTCATAAAGAAGGCCTTGAGGCCATGCGAGATGCCCTAATTGTGGGGCCATATGAGGGTCCCCCATCTGAATTTCTACTTGACCTCGCTGGGCTAGTATTAAAAAAGAACCATTTCTCCTACGGTAATGATTTCTACATTCAATGCAGTGGCACTGCGATGGGGTCAAATTTGGCCCCATCGTATGCTAATTTGTACATGCATAATTATGAATCCAGCAATATCTTACCTAGATTTGGGTCTAAGTGTCTATTTTTTGTCCGTTATATCGATGATGTTTTTATTATTTGGCTAGGGACCGACACTGAGTTTCATGAGATGGTTGACTATCTTCACAGCTTGGATAGCCCTATCCGTTTTACCTATCACATTAATCGTGATAAGGTTAATTTTTTGGATGTGACTTTGTTTCGTCACAAAGGAAGACTTGCCTCGACCCTCTTTAGAAAGGAGACTGACCGTAACACACTTCTCCATGCCTCCAGTCACCACCCAGTTCATCTCAAGGAGAGCCTACCGATCTCTCAGTTCATGCGTGTGTTACGCAATAACACCTTACAAGAAGATACTGAGCTGCAGATCGAGGCGATGGCAGAGAGATTCTATGAACGTGGTTATTATTTATTATTTATTTATTACCAGTTATTTATATAGCGCACACAAATTCCGCAGCGCTTTACAGAGAATATTCGGTCATTCACATCAGTCCCTGCCCCAGTGGAGCTTACAATCTATATTCCCTATCACATGTACACGCACACACATTCATGCTAGGGTTAATTTTTGTTGGGAGCCAATTAACCTACCAGTATATTTTTGGATTGTGGGAGGAAACCGGAGTACCCGGAGGAAACCCACGCAAGTACGGGGAGAATATACAAACTCCACACAGTTAGGGCCATGGTGGGAATCGAACCCATGACCTCAGTGCTGTGAGGCAGTAATGATAACCATTACACCATCCGTACTGCCAAAAAGACTGTTGCGAGATGTCTCAAAAAGGCAAGGTACAGGCACTCCCACCCCAACGATCATGGCGCTAAAGGTTCCATCAATAGAATGATATTTGCTTCTACTTATGATGTTGCTTCATCAAAATCTGAGCAAGTGCTGTGGAAACATTGGCCTATTGTGGCCTCAGACCCAGTATTTAAAGGGTCTAACCTACAGCCACCACTCTGTGCTTACAGACGAGGTAAAAACCTCAGACAGTTGTTAATGCGCCCAACTTTACAGCCACTAGCAACCAATAAGACCTGGTTACCGGATAGTAAGAAAGGCTGCTATCGGTGCCCCAATTGTACCACCTGTCGATTGATGATGTCTGGTGCGAGCTTCGCACATCCGCATAGTGGTCGACAGATCAGGATCCGCCAGCGGCTGCATTGCACTATGGACCATGTAATCTATATCATAGTGTGTCCTTGCGGATATTACTACGTTGGTATGACGACGAGAAATTTTCGTGACAGGATGGTTAACCATCGCACATCAATCCGAGCTGCATTGATCTCTAAGGTGTCTGTTAAACCAGTGGCACAACACTTCGTATCCAGAGGACATTCGATATCCAGTTTGAAGTGTATGTTGATAGACCACGTACCGAGACCTCCACGCGGGGGTGACTGGGAAAGGCAATTACGTCAACGTGAAGCTCAATGGATCTACGAATTGGACACTTTGGCCCCTCGGGGGTTAAATGAGGCTAATCCATTCAATATTTTTCTCGGATAGGGCTACCGCTGAATATGAATAACAACTATTCAAAAAAATTTTTAAACAAATAGTAAATTCTTTTGAGTTTATTATGCATTATTATATTATGTTATAAATGTCTGTCTTTTGTCTTTTTATTTTTTTTTTTGTGTTGGTGTGCACCCTGGATTGCTTTTTGTGGCATGGGCCACAGCACAGGTCCTAATATGAACCACGTTGTGCTCTAGGGTACAATTTCTACATTATTGTCTTTCCCCTTCCCCTGTTGTTGCCCAGGTGGGCGTTTTTTTCCAGGGGAAGTTGGACGGGTCATCTTGGTATTGTTCGATGACCCCTTATATTTTTCATAAAATTAAATCATTTGTTGTTTATTTTTATTGTTAATCACAAGACTAATTCGTTATTTATATGATTAATATGAGAACTTGGATTTATTTACAATTGTACTTATTATCATTATTGCAGTATCTTATGTGCCTGGATCACCCTGTGGTTCACACTCAATTACATTACATTGCAGTTCAAAGTTGTTTTTTCCTTGCAGGGTTCTGGTGACATGCTGTCACGATTGTACGTTTATGTGCTGCAGTTCGGCTGCCTAGCGACGGCTGGCAGCCGTCCCATCTTACCCTGTTGTTCCGGTCACGTGGTTGCGCTCCACGGCGGTGGAGCGCACAGCGCTTCCGGTATTACGTCGGTCAGGCGTGCGTTCCACGGCCTGTGGAACGCACGCCACTTCCGGCATCGAGGCAATTTGCCGCGATTAGCCGCTGATAGAGTTATTTCTTCACTATTTCTCTATCGTCCTAAGTGGATGCTGGGGTTCCTGAAAGGACCATGGGGAATAGCGGCTCCGCAGGAGACAGGGCACAAAAAAGTAAAGCTTTACTAGGTCAGGTGGTGTGCACTGGCTCCTCCCCCTATGACCCTCCTCCAGACTCCAGTTAGATTTTGTGCCCGAACGAGAAGGGTGCAATCTAGGTGGCTCTCCTAAAGAGCTGCTTAGAGAAAGTTTAGTTTAGGTTTTTTTTCTTTACAGTGAGTCCTGCTGGCAACAGGATCACTGCAACGTGGGACTTAGGGGGAAAGTAGTAAACTCACCTGCATGCAGAGTGGATTTGCTGCTTGGCTACTGGACACCATTAGCTCCAGAGGGATCGAACACAGGCCCAGCCGTGGAGTCCGGTCCCGGAGCCGCGCCGCCGACCCCCTTGCAGATGCTGAAGCGTGAAGAGGTCCGGAAACCGGCGGCTGAAGACTCCTCAGTCTTCATAAGGTAGCGCACAGCACTGCAGCTGTGCGCCATTTTCCTCTCAGCACACTTCACTGGGCAGTCACTGAGGGTGCAGAGCGCTGGGGGGGGGCGCTCTGAGAGGCAAATATAAACCTTATACAAGGCTAAAAATACCTCACATATAGCCCATAGGGGCTATATGGAGATATTTAACCCCTGCCTGACTGGAAAAATAGCGGGAGAAGAACCCGCCGAAAAAGGGGCGGGGCCTATCTCCTCAGCACACGGCGCCATTTTCTGTCACAGCTCCGCTGGTCAGAACGGCTCCCAGGTCTCTCCCCTGCACTGCACTACAGAAACAGGGTAAAACAGAGAGGGGGGGCACATTAATGGCTATATATATATATATTAAAGCAGCTATAAGGGAGCACTTAATATAAGGATATCCCTTGTATATATAGCGCTTTGTGGTGTGTGCTGGCAGACTCTCCCTCTGTCTCCCCAAAAGGGCTAGTGGGTCCTGTCTTCATTAGAGCATTCCCTGTGAGTTTGCGGTGTGTGTCGGTACGTGGTGTCGACATGTATGAGGACGATATTGGTGTGGAGGCGGAGCAATTGCCAAATATGCAGATGTCACCCCCCAGGGGGTCGACACCAGAATGGATGCCTTTATTTGTGGAATTACGTGATGGTTTATCTTCCCTTAAACAGTCAGTTGAGGACATGAGGCGGCCGGACAATCAATTAATGCCTGTCCAGGCGCCTCAAACACCGTCAGGGGCTGTAAAACGCCCTTTGCCTCAGTCGGTCGACACAGACCCAGACACGGGCACTGATTCCAGTGACGACGGTAGAAATTCAAACGTATTTTCCAGTAGGGCCACACGTTATATGATTTTGGCAATGAAGGAGACGTTACATTTAGCTGATACTACAGATACCGTAAAACAGGGTATTATGTATGGTGTGAAAAAACTACAAACAGTTTTTCCTGAATCAGAAGAATTAAATGACGTGTGTGATGAAGCGTGGGTTGCTCCTGATAAAAAGTTGATAATTTCAAAAAAGTTATTGGCATTATACCCTTTCCCGCCAGAGGTTAGGGCGCGCTGGGAAACACCCCCTAAGGTGGACAAGGCGCTCACACGCTTATCCAAACAAGTGGCGTTACCCTCTCCTGAGACGGCCGCACTTAAGGATCCATCAGATAGAAAGATGGAAGTTATTCAAAAGAATATATACACACATGCAGGTGTTATACTACGACCAGCTATAGCAACTGCCTGGATGTGCAGTGCTGGAGTAGTTTGGTCAGAATCCCTGATTGAAAATATTGATACCCTAGATAGGGACAATGTTTTACTGTCGTTAGAACAAATAAAGGATGCATTTATCTATATGCGTGATGCACAGAGGGATATTTGCACACTGGCATCTCGGGTGAGTGCTATGTCCATTTCAGCCAGAAGAGCCTTATGGACACGACAGTGGACAGGCGATGCGGATTCAAAACGTCACATGGAGGTTTTGCCGTATAAAGGGGAGGAGTTATTTGGAGTTGGTCTATCAGACTTGGTGGCCACGGCTACTGCCGGGAAATCCACTTTTTTACCTCAAGTCACTCCCCAACAGAGAAAGGCACCGACCTTTCAACCGCAGCCTTTTCGCTCCTACAAAAATAAGAGAGCAAAGGGCTTGTCGTACCTGCCACGAGGCAGAGGAAGAGGGAAGAGACACCAACAGGCAGCTCCTTCCCAGGAACAGAAGCCCTCCCCGGCTCCTGCAAAAACCTCAGCATGACGCTGGGGCCTCTCAAGCGGACTCGGGGACAGTGGGGGGCCGTCTCAAAAATTACAGCGCGCAGTGGGCTCACTCGCAGGTAGACCCCTGGATCCTGCAGATAATATCTCAGGGGTACAGGTTGGAATTAGAGACGGATCCTCCTCATCGTTTCCTGAAGTCTGCCTTACCAACCGTCTCTTCCGAAAGGGAGAGGGTGTTGGAAGCCATTCACAAGCTGTACGCTCAGCAGGTGATAGTCAAAGTACCCCTATTACAACAAGGAAAGGGGTATTATTCCACTCTATTTGTGGTACCGAAGCCGGATGGCTCGGTAAGGCCTATTCTAAATCTGAAGTCCTTGAACCTCTACATAAAAAAGTTCAAGTTCAAGATGGAGTCACTCAGAGCAGTGATAGCGAACCTGGAAGAAGGGGACTTTATGGTATCCTTGGACATCAAGGATGCGTATCTACACGTTCCGATTTACCCCGCACACCAGGGGTACCTCAGGTTCATTGTTCAAAACTGTCACTATCAGTTTCAGACGCTGCCGTTCGGATTGTCCACGGCGCCTCGGGTCTTTACCAAGGTAATGGCCGAGATGATGATTCTTCTTCGAAGAAAAGGCGTATTAGTTATCCCATACTTGGACGATCTCCTAATAAGGGCAAGGTCCAGAGAACAGCTGGAGACAGCTTTAGCACTATCTCAAGAGGTGCTAAGACAACACGGGTGGATTCTGAATATTCCAAAATCCCATTTAATCCCGACAACTCGTCTGCTGTTCCTAGGAATGATTCTGGACACGGTTCAGAAAAAGGTTTTCCTTCCAGAGGAAAAAGCCAAGGAGTTATCCGATCTGGTCAGGAACCTCCTAAAACCAGGAAAAGTGTCAGTACATCAATGCACAAGAGTCCTGGGAAAAATGGTGGCTTCTTACGAAGCAATTCCATTCGGCAGATTCCATGCAAGAATATTCCAAAGGGATCTGTTGGACAAATGGTCAGGGTCGCATCTGCAGATGCACCTGCGAATAACCCTGTCACCAAAGACAAGGGTGTCACTTCTGTGGTGGTTGCAGAAGGCTCACCTATTAGAAGGCCGCAGATTCGGCATTCAGGATTGGATCCTGGTGACCACGGACGCCAGCCTGAGAGGCTGGGGAGCAGTCACACAAGGAAGAAACTTCCAGGGAGTATGGACGAGTCTGGAAAAGTCTCTTCACATAAACATTCTGGAACTAAGAGCAATCTACAATGCTCTAAGCCAGGCGGAACTTCTCCTGCAAGGAAAGCCGGTGTTGATTCAGTCGGACAACATCACGGCGGTCGCCCATGTAAACAGGCAGGGCGGCACAAGAAGCAGGAGTGCAATGGCAGAAGCTGCCAAGATTCTTCGCTGGGCGGAGAATCACGTGATAGCACTGTCAGCAGTGTTCATCCCGGGCGTGGACAACTGGGAAGCAGACTTCCTCAGCAGACACGATCTTCATCCGGGAGAGTGGGGTCTACATCCAGAAGTCTTCAACATGTTAATAGACCGTTGGGAAAGACCAATTGTAGACATGATGGCGTCTCGCCTCAACAAGAAACTGGACAAATATTGCGCCAGGTCAAGAGATCCACAGGCAATAGCTGTGGACGCACTGGTAACTCCTTGGGTGTACCAGTCAGTGTATGTGTTTCCTCCTCTGCCGCTCATACCAAAGGTATTGAAGATCATACGGCAAAGAAGAGTAAGAACAATACTAGTGGTTCCGGATTGGCCGAGAAGGACTTGGTATCCGGAACTTCAAGAGATGCTCACGGACGAACCGTGGCCTCTACCTCTGAGAAGGGACCTGCTACAGCAGGGTCCCTGTCTTTTTCAAGACTTACCGCGGCTGCGTTTGACGGCATGGCGGTTGAACGCCAGATCCTAAAAGGGAAAGGCATTCCAGAAGAAGTCATTCCTACCTTGATTAAGGCACGGAAGGAAGTCACCGTGAAACATTATCACCGCATTTGGCGAAAATATGTAGCGTGGTGCGAGGATCGGAGGGTTCCGACGGAGGAATTCCAATTGGGTCGTTTCCTACATTTCCTGCAATCAGGATTATCTATGGGTCTCAAATTGGGATCCATTAAGGTTCAAATTTCGGCCCTGTCAATATTCTTCCAAAAAGAATTGGCCTCTGTCCCTGAGGTCCAGACTTTTGTCAAGGGAGTACTGCATATACAGCCTCCTGTGGTGCCTCCGGTGGCACCGTGGGATCTAAATGTAGTTTTAGATTTCCTCAAATCCCATTGGTTTGAACCATTGAAAAAGGTGGATTTGAAATATCTCACATTGAAAGTGACTATGTTACTAGCCCTGGCCTCTGCCAGGAGAGTATCTGAATTGGCGGCTTTATCTTATAAAAGTCCTTATCTAATCTTCCATTCGGATAGGGCAGAACTGCGGACTCGTCCGCATTTTCTCCCTAAAGTGGTATCAGCATTTCATCTGAACCAACCTATTGTGGTGCCTGCGGCCACTAGCGACTTGGAGGACTCCAAGTTGTTGGACGTTGTCAGAGCCTTAAAAATATACATTGCAAGGACGGCTGGAGTCAGAAAATCTGACTCGCTGTTTATATTGTATGCACCCAACAAGTTGGGCGCACCTGCTTCTAAGCAGTCGATTGCTCGTTGGATTTGTAACACAATTCAACTTGCACATTCTGTGGCAGGCCTGCCACAGCCTAAAACTGTAAAAGCCCACTCCACAAGGAAGGTGGGCTCATCTTGGGCGGCTGCCCGAGGGGTCTCGGCATTACAACTCTGCCGAGCAGCTACGTGGTCGGGGGAGAACACGTTTGTAAAATTTTACAAATTTGATACCCTGGCAAAGGAGGACCTGGAGTTCTCTCATTCGGTGCTGCAGAGTCATCCGCACTCTCCCGCCCGTTTGGGAGCTTTGGTATAATCCCCATGGTCCTTTCAGGAACCCCAGCATCCACTTAGGACGATAGAGAAAATAAGAATTTACTTACCGATAATTCTATTTCTCGGAGTCCGTAGTGGATGCTGGGCGCCCATCCCAAGTGCGGATTATCTGCAATACTTGTACATAGTTATTGTTAACTAATTCGGGTTATTGTTAAGGAGCCATCTTTAAGAGGCCCTTTCTGTTGTCATACTGTTAACTGGGTTTAGATCACAAGTTGTACGGTGTGATTGGTGTGGCTGGTATGAGTCTTACCCGGGATTCAAAATGCCTCCCTTATTGTGTATGCTCGTCCGGGCACAGTACCTAACTGGAGTCTGGAGGAGGGTCATAGGGGGAGGAGCCAGTGCACACCACCTGACCTAGTAAAGCTTTACTTTTTTGTGCCCTGTCTCCTGCGGAGCCGCTATTCCCCATGGTCCTTTCAGGAACCCCAGCATCCACTACGGACTCCGAGAAATAGAATTATCGGTAAGTAAATTCTTATTTTTTCGTTTACTTATGGCAAATTCATTTGCATCGATATGATCATTGGCTGTTCAGTTCCAGAGGCTATTTTTCTTAGTGCATTTGATCAGTATGGCCATTTCTTGTTTGCTAATTGAGGGGCGGGATTTGTGTGTGGTCTTTGCTACATAAGCAATCCAGGGTGCAGTGTGTGGTATGGGCTGCTGGGTATACACCTGTTGTTATTTTCTCTGTCTTGAAAAAGGCTCGATTGGAGCCGAAACGTAGACACGATATGCTGACATGCTGACCATCTCCATGTGAGACATACCTGTGAGTGGCAATAAATTTTCTATTCTCAAGGAAGTGGTGAGTGCCTGTACTTTTTCTGGATATATTTCGGACTTCTCTGGAGCCCTTTATGGAGCACCGCCTATGTTGTGGACTGTAGCAGTGAGTGTGGACTCGATTGGATATATATATATATATATATATATCCAGACAGATGAGGCAGCACTTGGAGGCTTTGTAACTGGCAAAACAAAGTGTATTTCAAGTGGTAATGTTTCAGGGACATGCTCACCTTCTTCAGACTAACATACAAGTGACAAAAAAATGCAATAAATACCCACACTTACCCCAGTAAACCTGTAGCATCTAGTTTCCCTTCGTGGAGAGGACCTTTCCCATACTTTCCCATAAGGCCCTGGGTCCATGTCACAAGCTATTTGGAATAGTAACCTGTGGCTAGCGAAGCGAGACACCGAGCACGAAGCGTGGCGAGCGAAACGAGACCGCGAGGGTCCAATGGTGCATAGAAAAAAAAATTAACCTCAAACGAACGGAGAACGGACAAAACACTTAGGTGCTGTAAGGGCGGAAGTTCTCTCCTGCCCTCTCGTTATGTCACTTCCAGGTCCTGATCACGAAGGTAACATAGACACAACCCAGTTGACCTCCCCAATTGACGTTCTCCTGTGTCCCGCCACCCGCAGTATTGTCCGAACACTTCCTGCTTCTCTGTGTCACGCGGAATTGACATTGCGGGTCCCGGCTGCGTGACCTAGGCAACGCTGTAGTGTAAATACAACAGCATACAGTGTAACAGTGTCTCTCAATGTATCTCAAACAAGTGAAAACAAAAACAAAATGTTACTCAACAAAATTTGCTTTAAAAATAGCAGCATATATGTGAACACAATTAAATGAACACTGTTATATACTAGCAGTGTTCCTGTGCTTATATTAGTGTGCTAAAACATATTAGTGTGCTAAAACATACAATGTACACAATACATAAAAAAAATCACATTACAACACGCAACATTAATCCTGAAGGGGATATCATACTCTTATTTAAATTACAACATCTGTATTCCTGCTAATCTGACTACAATGTAACATCATGCACATCTATTTGACTACTGGTATTGAAACCTGGGAGATAAAGGCTTCAACAAATGTTAAACCAGACCTTTCACAATTTCTATCAGACCTACAGAAGGATTTAGGATTACACAAAATGGATTAACCCTAATAAGTCATTTAACCATTTAGGGTGCACTGTTTGTAACTTAAAATCTATTGTGACGCCAATTGCAATAACGTACACCTTTTTTTCTTATATTTGTGTTTTTCATATGTACAGTATTCACTGAATTAATTTTACCTCAAGATAATCATCAGAGGTGGATTATCTACTCATATGACTTCCAGAGGATGAACTTCTTGCTATTAACAAAGGATGTATTATTGTCTCATTTGTTTTTATTAATATTTTACATTTCATTAGCACCGCAGGAGGTGTCCTTCCCATTTTTTTTAAATATCTGTCCAGGAGTGCTCTGTCTGTCATCTGCTGTATCTGATAAGGGGTGCTCTGTCCACCTAGCAGTGATCTGTCCATACATCCAGGGGACAAATATTGGAAAGCTGTTCAATCAGATGTAATATCAGTCAGGTGCTAAAAGGGAGGGGTAATTCTGTGTAAGAAAAAACAATATGTGTTCCCTAATGCACACTGAGTGAGTAATAATACTACATAATATTCAGAAAATACGGAGATCTTAGTTGCGTATATCTGCAGATATAGGGTTAAGCCCCCAGGCCGATCGACAAGGCTTCTCCGTCACTGGGGGTCCCTAATACTAGGTATGCCCTAGTGTTAACAAAAACACTAATATTTTATTAATTTCAAATTAAAAATATCCAGGGGCTGCTGATTCTGTGCAGGGGTGCTCTGTCCGTCCATTCAGGGGCTCCACCCCATTGTAAAATTAAAATAATAAAAGCTAAAAAGTCTAAAATATAATTCTAAAAATAAAATAAACAAGAAATAATATCTATCTATCTATCTATCTATCTATCTATCTATCTATCTATCTATCTATCTATCTATATTGTTTGTGCTGTACCCCAGTGTGCTATACAATTTTTATTTTATTTTCATAAGTACTGTGACACTGCTGGTCAGATCGCAGTATGTTATTATTTTGTATTCATATGCGTATTGTGCAACCCTGTGGGTGAAGGTGGTACCACAGTAATATATTTTCATACTCATACATATATTGTGCGACACTGTGGGTGAAGGTGGTACCAAAATAATATATTTTCATACTTATACACGTATTGTTTGTCACTGTCGGTGAAGGTGGTACCACAGTAATATAATTTCATACTCATTCATGTATTGTGTGACACTGTTGGTGAAATAAAACCACAGTGTTTGATCACTATTTCTGACTCATACACATATTGTTTGACACTGTAGGTGAAAGTAAATCGTAGTTTTAGATTATCTCTTACTCATACATGTATTGTGACACTGTAGGTGGTACATTTTTGTACAAATTGAGGTGTGTGCTGTACCTCACTTGGTTCATGTTGTTGATAGTATGATGTACCAGTGGACAGGATGCCGGCTGTCAATAGCCTGACAGCAGCATCCCACCCACCGGGAAAGCCGGAAGCCGAACCAGTGCAGAGTCCCCCTATGGACTTGGGGGCTCGTTGTCCTCACCATAGAATCTATTCTCACTCTATGGGTGTCGTGGACAGCCTGGAGTGGGAATAGTCCTATTGCACTGGGATTCTGGCTGTTGGTCCTGTCGGCTATTGGGATTCCAGCGTCAGTATCCTGACTGCCGGGATCACAACAGCCGGCAAATTAGACGCATCCTGATGATAGATATGGAGGATGAACAACTGAGAGGAGAGCAGGAAGAACATACTAGTGCTACAGGTGCTGCCACCAATCATGATGATACAACGTCATCGTCATCTACATCGTCATGATACGTCACCGTCATTTACTAAGGCCAATGCCCAAGGGCATATATGCCTTAAATCAGATGCTCTAATCATCTATAAAGATTATTTTCAGTATTGGGGCAGTTTTATTAAGCATAGTGAAGTGATAAATTACACGTGATAAAGTCCCAGCCAATCACCTCCTAACTTCCATGTTACAGGCTGGGTTTGAAAAATGACAGTTAGGAGCTGACTGGCTGGAACTTTATATCCGTCCACTTTATCACTTCACCAGGCTTAATAAATCTGTCCCTCAAAGTAAAATCAGTTCCTGGAGAAGGATTCACCCATTGAAGTAGTTTGGCAACAACATGTGGAGTGCCTCAAGTTTCCTCAGCTAGCTTTATGCAAGGTATGTACCATGTAAATAAATATGTATGTTTTAAACTAATATACACAACTAATTTTTGTATTAATGAAACATATTTCCACATTATTGCAGACATACTGGCAGAAAGGGAGTGAAATTGCGCCCGGCTGCGACTCCCTTATATGGAATCCAAAATCTGCAAGAGTCGAATGAAAACAATATTGTGAGGTGGTCAAAATTGACTGGAAATTAGTGGAAATTAATGTCATTGAGGTTAATACTACTGTAGGAACAAAACAGGCCAAAATTCTGTAATTAAAGCTGTTTTATGATTTTTTTCAAAAAAATATAGATCCAAAACCAAAACCCGCAAGGGTGGTTTTGGCAAAACCAATACAGATTAAAAACACGAAGGAGATACAGATCCAAAACCAAAACCCAAGGTTTGGGCCAGCCAACATCCCTAGTCCTGATTGACTGGGCACCATCCGGTCAGCCCTTCCTGTAGTTGCTGATAGGTTCTGTGCTAGACTCATTGGCAATCAATTTCAGTGGTGATCATTATACCAATGTAATAATGTATGTTTATTGCATATGCTCATACATTGAGAATTGGAAACAAGAGTAAAGATGAAACATGCTTGTAGTTAGATATGTGCATTATGACTTATGACCATTAAATCTAGTTTACATCATACTCTGTGGGGTATATTCAATTGGTGTTGAATACCTTTTTTTGTCGAAAAACGGGGCTTTTTCGACAAAAAAAATGTCGAGTCTGATTTGACAATTCAATATGGCACTTCACGACAAAAAATCTGTTGGCTCAATTTCGACTTTTCACTTTTCGACAGTCGAATGTCTGTAATGTTAAAAACCCGGCATTTCGACAAAAGTATATTCAATTGAAGATTGTCAAATCGGTATCAGTGCTTTTCGACATGACTTTCGACAATTTCATTGAGCCAAGTTTTTCTGTCGTTAGCTGACAAGAAATTTTAAATACTTACATTTTTTGGTGTTTTTTTTTTATTTCTAATAGCATGTATATTTATACTTGAAGTAATTATCTAATTGGTTATTGTATTTATGACCTACATTATTATATTTAGATTTTTTCCCAAAACAATTTTTCTGTACTGGGCTGAAGGAAGAAATGTACTCATAATTCCACAGTTTTACCCAGGTTACACTTCTTCAAAGCCACTCTTCCACAGGTTTCATGGAGTAGCCCTCACAAGGCCAAAGTACCCTCTCCGGTGTAAAGTGATGTTACAGTCCCCACTCTACCGTGACGGCCTACTTGTAATGTGGACCTACCCCACCGCCATGTTACAAAGAGATCCTTCAGGTGAGATGCAGGGACCCAACCTCCCTCTTGTCAGTGTAACCTATGTTTGTACAATGTTGCTGGTACCTGTTGTTCTTTTTCAGGAGGGATGACACGCTTTATAGTTCTTAGAAATGAATCCTATTTCTCTTCCACAGGTTTCACGGAGTAACCCTTCCAAGGCCAAAGTACCCTCTCCGGTGTAAAGTGATGCTACAGTCCCCCCTCTAACATGATGGTCTACTTGTGATGTGGACATTCACGCCACTGCGTTGTTACCAAAGAGACCCTTCAGGTGAGATGCTGGACCCCAACCTCCCTGAAGTCAGTGTTACCTGTGTGTTGTTGCCTGCAGCTGCTCTTCTTCTTTTTAAGGTGGGATGTCATCTTCTGAAGTACCTTGTAACTATTACTATTTTTCTCTTCCACAGCTTTCACGGAGTATCCCTTCAAGTACCCTCTCCGGTGTAAAGTGATGCTACAGTCCCCCCTCAACTATGACAGCCTACTTGTGATGTAGACCTTCCCGCCACTGCCATGTTACAAAGAGACCCTACATGTAAGATGCTGGACCCCAACCTCCCTGATGTCAGTGTTACCTGTGTGTTGTTGCCTGCAGCTGCTCTTCTTCTTTTTCAGGTGGGATGTCACGCTGTGAAGTATCTTTCAACTAACACTATTTTCCTCTCTTCCACAAGTTTTCCATGGTATGTACTTACATGACCTTGATCATCAAAGTGGACAGTGGAGCTAAGACCCTCCCCCCCTACCATGCCGGACTACCTTAAGACCTTCAATACCCCCACATCCCTTGAATGTCCTATTGTAAATTACATTTACTATATTTTAAAGAAAAAACACAAAACTTCTTAATTTAAAATTTTATTGAAGAAAATTAAAAGTTGTATTTTGTATTGTTCATAAAAAATAAATTGTAACAAAACAAAAAAGACGTGTTTGTTCTTCATAAATTTCCTGTACTTCTGGAGATATCTGAAAAAAGTAATAGAAAAGCAGACTTAAGTAAAGGGCACTGTAATGATGTCACGTTCACATTGCTTTTCCAAGAACATTTGTGGAACCACACAGAGCAGCAAAAAGCCATTGCTGGACTGTGTGATTCCCTAAGTGCAGGCAGGCCAAAGTGGAAGAGTCGTGGTATCAGTAGTCTGCACTTTGCCACGCCTGCACTTGTGGAACCACACAGTCCAGAAAAACCCTTTGCTGGACTGTGTGGTTCCCCAAGTGCAGGCGAGCCAAAGTGGAAGAGTTGTGGTGTCCGTAGTCTGCACTTTGCCACGCCTGCACTTGTGGAACCACACAGTCCAGCAAAACCCATTGCTGGACTGTGTGGTTCCCCAAGTGCAGGCGGGCCAAAGTGGAAGAGTTGCTGTGTCAGTAGTCTGCACTTTGCCACGCCTGCACTTGTGGAACCACACAGTCCAGCAAAATCCATTCCTGGACTGTGTGGCTCCCCAAGTGCAAGCAGGCCAAACTGGAAGAGTCATGGTGTCAGTTGTCTGCACTTTTCCATGCCTGCACTTGTGGAACCACACAGTCCAGCTATGGGTTTGGCTGGACTGTGTGGTTCCCCCAGTGCAGGCGGGACAAGGTTTGTGTAAGTGTGTGTATAGTGAAACATGGCGTTACTTACCTTTGTAAGCACAACACAAACAACTCTGTCCACGCCTCTTTGTCAACCATCCCTATGAACAATTTAAAAAAATACTAATGAATGCTCAAGCAACACAAAAGTGAATGCTTAATTTCCACAACTTTTAACCTAAGGTGTATTAAAACAAAAAAAAATGTGGTATCAGATATTGCTCTTTGGCCCATCATATATGTAACCACAAGGAGCTTTCATCAGTTGCCACACTCATACATGCCCGCGCATGTATGTCTAGACATAGCTCCTTGGTAGTACTCGGTCGGGGGTGGGGGTGGGAGAATACATATTAAATTAAAACAATACAAAGAAAAAAACAAACTAATGGGAGGGAGAAAAGGGGAAGCAGGAAAATTAACATTTGAAATAATGAAAAAATATGACCGTGCTATCGTGTGTGGGGGCTGTCCTGATCCTCTTCCTCCTGTTGTGGCGACGGTGTCCTTGGCAGCTGTTGAGTGTGTTGTACTGGCCTTGGTGGCCACATTGGTGTAGATGTTGAGGCCGGTGTTGGTGGTGGAGGCATCTGGTAGATGGGGTACATTCCTTTATACCCTTGGTACTGCTGTGACTGTCCATACCAGGGTTGTGGTGGAGCAAGGGAAGAAAGAGTCAGTGTGGCTTGTGGTGGTGGATGTGGTGGTTGACCTGCATGTTGTTGAGCTGGCTCTGGGAGTTTGTCGTAGATCATTTGGAATGTAGTTGCGATGATTTGTGCGCTGGCTGCGGAATGTCGCTGGCTCTCCGACATGTTGTAAATGCTGTGCGACTGGCATGCCGTGTTCTCCACCAGCCGGTTGACGGATGTGACTAGAACGCAAAGGATGTACACAGTCTCCCTGTGATCTTCTTGCCTGGTCTTTCTGATTTCAGCCGTGCTGTCGGCTATGACCTTTTGCATTTCAACCATACTGGTGGCCAGCTTCTCCATTGACTTCTCCAGTCTGGTGTTGACGACATCCCAAAAACTCTCCTGGCGGTCCTGCATCTCTGTTGCCAGGTTGTGTACCCTCTGAATCCTTGAGTGATCCTGTCCTTGCTGAACATCTGCCACCAATTGCATTGGTGCAGCTGCAAAGAAAAGCAGAAATAAATTTGAATACACATATTCCTACATATGTATTAAGGTTCACAAACTTTTCCTTTTTAAAAAATTTTTTTTTGTTTTATCTAATTACTTACACAGGGATGTAGAAACTGTAGGCTGCTGCACATCCACATCGCCGTCCGACTCTTCCTGTAACAGATCCGGCCTGAAGTAGGGACCAATACCTGACGCGAATCCGCTGATGGTCTGTGGCACCTCTGTTTGCCAAAGTACACACAAAAGAACATAAGTTAGTAAACAATAGAAAATGGTAACCAAAAAAACAATGGATTCATATATTAACCTTCTGCATCCTGTGGTGCCGCTGCTCCAGGAGCATCTCTGGGCCTCAAATCTGGAGACTTTTCTTGGGTATGGATGGATGCGTCGGCACGGCTGTCATCAAACTATAGAAATATCTCATCGGTTAACCCTGTCGACTCAAGCAGGTCAGGTGATGGGTCCACAAGGGTGATGTCTGCTTAAGGCTCTTGGGTCACAGTCTCTGAGCTCATGGAGGATTGATCACGAGCTGGGGATGTCCTGCACGCAGGTGATGTACTGCCTACTTTTGAAGTTTGGCGCACATGTGCTGGTCTGGGAGCTGATGATGTCCGGCGTGCTGGTGATGTCCGGCGCGCTGGTGATGTCCAGCGCACAGGTGATGTTCTGCGCACTGGTGATGTCCGGCGCACTGGTTATGTCCAGCGTGCAGGTGATGTTCTGCGTGCTGGTGATGTCCGGCGTGCTGGTGATGTGCTGCGCGCTGGTGATGTCCGGCGCACAGGTGATGTTCTGCTCGCTGGTGATGTCCTGCGCACAGTTGATGTCCTCTGGGCAGGCGTGTCTAGGGGAAAGAACAAACACATTAGCAAAGAAAATAAATAATAGTTTAGTACAGCTCATTTAAATGTATTCTTACCATCACGCCTCCTTTTGGACTGCTGGGCTCCTGCCGTCTTACATCTTCGTGGCGATTCTTCCTCCTCTTGAAAGCCAGCAGGACGGGTGGAGTCCACATCTCCTCGAACTCCTTGGACCATGACAGGGTTCATGCGCCTTTTTATAATTTCCTCCCAGGACAGCCACTTGAAATTGAGAGCTGGACCACCTCCGGTTGCTGTCTCATGTCGGCGCTGAATCCCCATCTTGGTCTGTCTATGGCAATCACTGTAATGCAATCACTGTAATGCTTCATGCAGTTTCTGGTGCTCCGGCGGTTTCCAGATATTGCAGTGACTTGATCTGCAATGGTGTCCCAGATCTTCCTCTTAGTCTTTGCTGCTGTTGTCTGTGCCCTTGGTCCATACAGAACATCGTAGGACCTGTTGACACCATACACTAGGACACAGTTTTCCGCCTCGGTGTAGCAGGGTCCACGCGGATTCTTTCCATCCTGTGTCTTCTCCAGAGGCTTCCCCCTCTGACTGATCCTCTGGCTGGCTTCTTGCCTTTTAGGGAAATAAAACATGCAATTAATACTATTGATGCTATTGTGGCTGCAGGTGCTGAAAGTAATTACCTGTCTTGGCCTTTTCTTTTTCTCTCTACTTTGTTGGTCCCTTGATGACCTCGGCTGATCGCTGGATGCCTGTTCGTCCATCTCCTCCTCCTGGGTCAGGGCCCACTCCTCATTGCTGTCCAGCAATTCTTCTGAGGAGTGGGGGGCAGGGGGGTTCAGGGGCGCTGGTCCCTGGACATTCCAGTTGTAAAAAGAAATGTATTTATTTGTAACATATGTACCCAAAAACACACAACCAAATACCCCAAAAATAAAACCACGCACACTACATTAAATAATTCATTACAAAAAATTTTAAAAATAAAAAACCACTAAAGCCACCCCTGCGCCCCAACAAGTAAACCAGTGCTCAAGCATGACCAAATACACACATTAGCACAAAAAAATGCAAAACCACACCCAAAAGGCCAGTAAATGCACCCCAACATGTGATGCTGCTAGTAAACCAGTGCTCAAGCATGATCAAAAACACATTAGCACAAAAAAAATGAAAAACCATGCCCAAACAACCCAACAGGCCAGTAAATGCCCCCCAAAATGTAATGCTGCTAGTAAACCAGTAATCAAGCATAACCAAAAACACATTAGCACAAAAAAAACATGAAAACCCACGCCCAAACAACCCAACAGGCCAGTAAATACACCCCAACATATCATGCTGCTAGTAAATCAGTGCTCAAGCATGACCAAAAACACATTAGCACAAAATAAACATGAAAAACCACACCCAAACAACCGAAAAGGCCAGTAAACATGTCATGCTGCTAGTAAACCAGTGCTCAAGCATGACCAAAAACACATTAGCACATAAAAAAACATGAAAAACCACGCCCAAACAACCGAAAAGGCCAGTATACATGTCATGCTGCTAGTAAACCAGTGCTCAAGCATTACAAAAAGCACACATTAGCACATAAAAAAACCATGAAAAACCACACCCAAACACAAAACTCCACTGAAGCCATGCAGCAATAAAAGCAGGACCTTAATACACACCTGTACACACATTTATACATACCCCAAACACACAGAAACACCACATGTACAACTAATGACACCCCCCACCACCACCCAAACATTACATGCTGCACTCATACCCACTCGCGCACACAGGGGAACCCCCCCTGATGAGACAAGTGCTTTATTTTTGATACAGAGACTGCAGTGTCTCTGTCTCAGTAAAAGCCGCGATCACGTACGCGACCGCGATAGCGGAGCTGCTGCAGCTGAGAGCTATGTAGCTCTCTGTATAGAGAGTGTCCCAGGGGAGCTGCTGGTTGCACATGCTCAGCCACAGCAGCTCCCTCCATCCTCACACAGTGCCACTGGTTTGCCCCACTCTCCTATGCCCTGGTGGTACTGTATGCAAGTATAACATATACAGTATGTATACTGTATATGAAATTTGTATGTGTGTGTGCTTGTGTGTTTATATATGTATGTATGTGTGTTTGTGTATGTATCATACCTCCCAACATTGAAGTAGAAGAATGAGTGACACCTTGGAGCGCGAAGCGCGCCTGCGACCGAAAAGGGGGCGTGATCGGTGTAGAAGGGGCCGTGGCTTCGCGGGAGGGCCGCGAGCGCGAGCAGCTCTGTGAGATGCTGGCATGCCCCCTCTCCCTCTAACTCACTGGAATAGACGCTGTGCGCGTGCGCAGGGCCGGTTCTGCGGCTTTGCGCACCCCAGGCGTAAATGGGGGCATGGCTTCGTGCAGGGGGCGTGGTCATTTACGCCCCCTGTACAGACTGAAATGTGCCCCCCCCGCTGCCGCTGGCCGCTGTGAAGCCCTTCGTGGAGAGGTCCTTTAATGGCGGTGTGCGATGACGTCATCGCACACCGCACAGCAAAGGTCCTCTCCACGAAGGGAAACTAGACGCGTAGCGTCTAGTTCCCTACGTGGAGAGGTCCTTTAATGGCGGTGCGCGATGATGTCATCGCGCACCGCACAGTAAAGGACCTCTCCACGAAGGGAAACTCTACTTTCCCTTCACAGCGGCCAGCGGCAGCGGGCAGCGGGGGGCACAGCAGCAGCGGATCTTGCCCTGGTGCGGCGCCCTCCGGATGGCGCTGGCGCCCTCCGGAAGGTGGCGCCCCGGGCAAAAGTCCTGCTTGCCCCTGGCAAGATCCGCTACTGCGCGTGCACACAGCGTCTATTCACCGCTGCTCTGCTCTCAACTGAGCAGAGCAGTGAGTGATCAGGAGCCTCCCAACTGCCGCCCCCCCTCCACAGCGGGACACTGCGGCCCGCGGGAGGGACAGCGGGACAGACCCAAAAAAACGGTACTGTCCCGCGAAAATCGGGACAGTTGGGAGGTATGATGTATGAATGCATGTGCTATGTATGTATGTGTGTGTGTGTGTATATATATATATATATATATATATATTATGGTTGGAGAAAAAGGTACAGGTGCGCTGGTGATCCTATTATGAAAGTTTGTTAGTCCACAGTGAGTAAATCCCTGGGCTGTAGCACTGGTGTAACCAACACCGCTGCAAATCTCCAAATGAAGCTCAGGACTCCTTGAGCAAATTGTGTCTGGAAAAAATCAGGAGAATGCGCCCATAGTGCAGATAAATTTATTTCACACTTAAATTAAAAACAGGACATTCCATGGATTATAAAAGACTCGTACCATAAAAGACCCACTCTTTGGGCCAGTTAAAACACATGAAACAATCCACCAGGCTATCCACCAAACCTGCTGCAGTCAAAGACCGGACCATGCACCGCGCCGGTAGAAGCCGAACTCGTCAGGTCACCCACAGTGAAGCAGCCGGGGTGTGTAAGCCGGGTAGGAAAAGACGCACGTCTGGCAAGCCCCGCCTCTACGCGTTTCGTAGTTACTTCGTCAGGAGGCTGGCTTGTCAGACGTAATGGGAGCTATATATATCACAGCAAGATATTTTACAAGCAAAATATCTTGCTGTGATATATATAGCTCCCATTACATCTGACAAGCCAGCCTCCTGACAAAGTAACTACGAAACGCGTAGAGGCGGGGCTTGCCAGACGTGCGTCTTTTCCTACCCGGCTTACACATCCCGGCTGCTTCACTGTGGGTGACCTGACGAGTTCGGCTTCTACCGGCGCGGTGCATTGTCCGGTCTTTGACTGCAGCAGCTTTGGTGGATAGCCTGGTGGATTGTTTCATGTGTTTTAACTGGCCCAAAGAGTGGGTCTTTTATGGTACGAGTCTTTTATAATCCATGGAATGTCCTGTTTTTAATTTATGTGTGAAATAAATTTATCTGCACTATGGGCGCATTCTCCTGATTTTTTTCCAGATATATATATATATATATATATATATATACTGCATACATGTATTCATATATATATCACATACACACAGTATATGTATATTTACAGAGTATATATATATATATATATATATATATATATATATGTAGTCTGTATTGGTGATGTGCACCGGACATTTTTCGGGTTTTGTGTTTTGATTTGGATTCGGTTCCGCGGCCGTGTTTTGGATACGGACGCGTTTTGGCAAAACCTACCTGAAAATTTTTTGTTGGATTCGGGTGTTTTTTTTACAAAAACCCCTCAAAAACAGCTTAACTTATAGAATTTGGGGGTCATTTTGATCCCGTAGTATTATTAACATCAATAACCATAATTTCCACTCATTTTCAGTCTATTCTGAACACCTCACACCTCACAATATTATTTTTAGTCCTAAAATTTGCACAGAGGTCGCTGGATGACTAAGCTAAGCGACCCAAGTGGCCGACACAAACACCTGGCCCCTCTAGGAGTGGCACTGCAGTGTCAGACAGAATGGCACTTCAAAAAAATAGTCCCCAAACAGCACATGATGCAAAGAAAAAAAGAGGCGCAATGAGGTAGCTGTGTGACTAAGCTAAGCAACCCAAGTGGCCGACACAAACACCTGGCCCATCTAGGAGTGGCACTGCAGTGTCAGACAGGATGGCACTTCAAAAAAATAGTCCCCAAACAGCACATGATGCAAAGTAAAAAGGGGCGCAATGAGGTAGTTGTGTGACTAAGCTAAGCGACCCAAGTGGCCGACACAAACACCTGGCCCATCTAGGAGTGGCACTGCAGTGTCAGACAGGATGGCACTTCAAAAAAATAGTCCCCAAACAGCACACGATGCAAAGAAAAAAAGAGGCGCAATGAGGTAGCTGTGTGACTAAGCTAAGTGACCCAAGTGGCCGACACAAACACCTGGCCCATCTAGGAGTGGCACTGCAGTTTTCTAGCGAGAGGATGAGTGCTTCCATCCTCATGTGAAGCTGAACCACTAGTCATGAACATAGGCCAGGGCCTCAGCCGTTCCTTGCCACTCCGTGTCGTAAATGGCATATTGGCAAGTTTATGCTTCTCCTCAGACGCTTTTAATTTTGATTTTTGGGTCATTTTACTGAACTTTTGTGTTTTGGATTTTACATGCTCTCTACTATGACATTGGGCATCGGCCTTGGCAGATGACGTTGATGGCATTTCATCGTCTCGGCCATGACTAGTGGCAGCAGCTTCAGCATGAGGTGGAAGTGGATCTTGATCTTTCCCTATTTTACCCTCCACATTTTTGTTCTCCATTTTCTAATGTGTGGAATTATATGCCAGTATCAATAGCAATGGCCTACTACTATATATACTGCGCACAAATGAAATGCACCGCAGGTATGGATGGATAGTATACTTGACGACACAGAGGTAGGTAGAGCAGTGGCCTACTGTACCGTACTGCTATATATTATATACTGGTGTTCAGCAAACTGTGCAAAACTGAAATGCACCACAGGTATGGATGGATAGTATACTTGACGACACAGAGGTAGGTAGAGCAGTGGCCTACTGTACCGTACTGCTATATATTATATACTGGTGGTCAGCAAAATTATGCACTGTACTCCTACTATATACTACAATGCAGCACAGATATGGAGCGTTTTTCAGGCAGAGAACGTATAATACTGGTGGTCACTGGTCAGCAAAACTCTGCACTGTACTCCTCCTATATAATACTGCTGGTCCCCAGTCCCCACAATAAAGCAGTGTGAGCACACATATATGTAGCAAACTGAGCACAGATATGGAGCGTTTTTCAGGCAGACAACGTATAATACTGGTGGTCACTGGTCAGCAAAACTCTGCACTGTACTCCTCCTATAATACTGCTGGTCCCCAGAATAAAGATATGCACCCCCCTGAAACAAAGTGAGAGGACGCCAGCCACGTCCTCTCACTATCATTTCCAATGCACAAGTGAAAAATGGCAGCAACACGCGGCTCCTTATATAGAATCCAAATCTCGCGAGAATCCGACAGCGGGATGATGACGTTTGGGCGCGCTCGGGTTAACCGAGCCATACGGGAGAATCCGAGTATGCCTCAGACCTGTGTAAAATGGGTGAAGTTCGGGGGGGTTCGGTTTCCGAGGAACCGAACCCGCTCATCTCTAGTCTGTATACATGCATACACTCACTCCACGGTGGAAACCCCCCTTACTAAATCCTGCATTTGCCACTGATACCTCATACAAAACAGTAGCCAAGCACTCAAAAAAACACGCACACACTACACAAGCACCTACATGAAACGCCATACACATGTTGTACTTACCTAAAAATTTCGAATTCGCTCCAAAAATGAATCTCCTCCAGGGTGACTGAAGGTCTTCTGTCCATCCTGGATGAAAGTCTGCTGGGTGTGTGAACGATACCACAGCAAGCAAAGCCAAATTGATCACTCTGCAGCTCCTCACTCCGCTCTGCAGGTTCACAAAATAGCTGCTAAGCACGCAACAAACAAGCCCATTTATATGATTCCAAATGGCGGGAAGTCGAATCCAGGCCGCCCACTATTCAACGATTGGTCCGATTTTTGACCAGAGACATGTCGAATCAATTTTGTATTGAATATGTCAAATTCAGGGCACCGGGTGGAGGGGTTCGACTGTTGAATGCTGTCGAATCTGAAAACTGTAGAATCCATTGAGGTATTCAACACCAACTGAATATACCCCTGTATAGGTTTGTTTCCCTGATGTGGATTCCGATGTCTTACTCGGTGTGCATGTATGTGTGCTTGTAGCTAGTATGCAGATGATGTGTCTCATGTCATATATATATTAATCTACATGACTGGAAAGAAGTGTCATCATTATTGTTAAAAATGGCATACAGTATGTATACTTTATAGACAATGGACGTGCTGCAGGAAAGGGTTATATGGAATGTATAGGGGGATATGTAAAGGGGTGGGGGGAAGAAGGGGAGGGAGTTGGAGGGGGTTTATGTGTGAATCCCCCACAGCCACATTCATCCGTCACACTGCCGCTGAGAGCATCATCTTGCGAGTCTCTCTCTACTGCTGGCTGGGATTAAGAAGTGGCCCAGCTCAGTTGGACGAATAAGCAGCAGGGCTGGTCACCTCATCGGGAGCTAGTCTGTGAGGCTGTCATCCTGTGAGTTGATAATTGTGAATGACAGACACAGCACTGTGGTGCTGCAGGCAGCTGATGAAACAATTTGTATATATATATATATATATATATATATATAAATTATCCAAGTACAAGCAGGGATGCCATTAGAAATTGTGGAACCCTAGCCTGAGAGAATAGACAGGTTCCACTTCCCAGAGTGAAGTATACTGTGATGTCCCCTTGGCATATGCGCAGTAGCACAGCTGGGGTGGGTCAAAGGAGTTATTAATGTGCCAGTCATCCCCAGTTTCTCTCCATCTCCAACCAGCACCCTTTCTGCCTCCCCCTTCTGTTTCTCCAGCCTGTCTCATCAGCCCCCCTTGTGTCTCACAAGCCAATCCCCCCTTTTGTTTCTCCAGTTTCAGCATCCCCTTGTGTTTCATTAACCCTCTTCAGTTTCTCCAGGCAGCCCCTCCTTTCTGTCTCACCAGCCCTGCTTTGCCGCTTATCTCTAGCCCCAGCCAGCCCCCGCATGACACACCACTTACCTTCTTCTCACAGCACCTCACTTGCCACGGCTACGGCTACTCTCTCTTTCACCTGTGCCGCCAGAGACATAAGTGTACCAGACCCCACAATTTGTGTTGCCAGCCCTGGCGACAGTATGAGCTGCCAGTAGTAGGAGCCAGCGGCGGAGGGGCCCCTCTCTCTGTCCGAGTGTCCAGGCCTCAGACTAAAGTCCTGGCAGTCCACCCCGATGGCAGCCCTGAGCACAAGCACCTACACACATATAAGACATTTTCACTACTTGCCCTCTTCCCCTGACCCCCAGCTGCGCTATACTTCATGCATTCATCCATATTACATTTGCAAAGTTGTGAGACAAACTCGCACCTTCAAATGTGCGAGAAGGAGATAACTTGATCTGCACTATAACTCAGACCCTATTACATTTGGGCCAAACAATCTATTGTCTACTACAATACTTTATTTTAGGAATTTCATACTCTGCTGTGTAATAACAACCGGCTGCTGATTGAAAGAACATGTGGATAGCTAATCAAAAGCTATCTATCATGTCATTGCATTGGATCTGTTCCGTTTCAGACTTTTAGAGATAGTTACATAAAATAACATTGGGAATATAGAAATAACATTGGGAATGGTGCCCTGCAGTCAGCATCTCTGTTGCAGAGCTGAGTCCCTTGGATGCTCCACATGTGCACTCTGCATCGTATACAGCCACATAGAGCATCCTGAGGACACTCCAGGCAGTACTGTACTTCCCAGTGTTGGTTGAACCGACCCAATAGCGTGACATCATAACAGCATGTCACATGTTCAGGGAGGCGGTGCTGACAGACAGTGCAGTGATGAACCTAAGCCCAGCACTGGATGGAATAGCCCTTTGTTTTATAATAAACTAGCTGAATACCCCCGCTTCGCTACGGAATTTCAAGTATAAACACAAATAGATGAAAAGAGCTGGTATTTAAGCAAATTTAATACTGCTTTTAAAAAAATGTACATATAAAAAAACAAAACTACAGGAATCTGTGTTCTCTGTGTCTTATTTTAGTACAACGGGATATACCTGAAGTTAACTGATTAGTTTAACACAGAAGATCAGCAATTAGACTTACATCAAAACATGATCCGTCCGCCACTGCCAATCTTTGTCAGGCCGCACCTCTAGACAGGCCTTCCCCGCATTGATGCTGTCAAAAGGCTGGAGCTGAGGTTAATAATCCACCTCTTTATCTGCCCGACCCGCTTCTGATGCTGCCCTGCTCTGTGCTGTAAATGCTGGGATGGCAGGTCAAGCTCCGCCTGCTGTATGTTAAATACCTGTATGTAAAGCTTTCCTTTCCTCCAATTGCTCTCTGAGAGGTTGGGCAATGTTTAGTTCAAGTGACAGGTTTACCTCAGATTATTGAGACACTATCCTCTCCTGACTGGAAATAGGTTAGTTAAGTACTTATATCTGAAATATGGAACTGAAACGACATCAGGAGTGTTACTATTCATCTCAGTGACCCCCGAAAACTATGGATTTTTACATGTCACCCCCTTTCCACCCCCACCCCTAGGGGTGCTAGAGGTGTCTTACCCCCACAGTATTTTTTTCCAGATTGTAAGTCATATGTGTACCAAGTTTGGTATAAATTGCTCCAGCATTCCAGAGTTATGCTGGAACATACATACACACATACAGTACATCCATTTTTATATTTATATAGATTATGAAAACATTATTTCAACAGTTTGACAATGCAGGTCTTCCTCCAAGACAGTCAGTGGCTTAAGAGTCGCTAATTAATATGTATCCCAATTGAATAACATTAGTTACATTATTTAAAAATAGGTAAACAATAGGACTAGAAACAAAATGACTGATGCTCTTTATGGGGTATCAATTAATTTCTTATACTGTACTTTCATTATCATCACAAAAAAATATATTTTCTATAAAAAAATCCATAATCTGTAATGCATTAAAATGTTAATGATTTTGTCTTTATAACTGAGTTTCACAATGATAGTCTGCTCTTCCATTTCTTTGTGCAAAGCTGTCAACGTTGTTTTAAACATAGAGATTAATATACATTCTTCACTGACAATGGTGTTATTGTTAATAAGACAAATTCTGTATTAATATTGTTCACCCAGTCACTTTTACATAATAGCTCCAGATATTAAATGGAATGTTTATTACTATCTCCATAGTCTATAAGAATAAATACATTATCTATGGAAAAATAATTGTGGTGTTTTAAATGGCATTTTACGATTTGTTTCAACAAATAAAAGTAAATTGCCTATTATACAGAAGATGCATGCAAAAAGGAATACAAAATTAAATAATGGCTTGTGGTAGAAAATTTTATATGATTTAATTTGCTATTGTTGGAATGCTCAATAATTTAGAGGGCGATGTAGCAAATCTCAGAGAGAGATAAAATACCAACCAATCAGCTTCTCTCATTTTACAGGGAGCCACACAGAACTGATCATCGGAGTCATTTCCCCACACAACTTTCTCTGCCGGGGGGCAGAGAAAACTGTGCTGAAGGCTTCATATCGCAGTGAGCCCTGTGACTACACCAGGGACGTGCAGTCAGGGGAGGCAGGGGAGGCAGTGCCTCCCCTGTGATTAATTATTAAAATAATACAAAGAAGATACTTATGACACAGATTCTGTGTCATAAGTATTTTATTTATATTATGTTAATAATTTTTCAGTTTAAATGGCTGATGAAATGTATTTTGCGGCACCGAGAACGGTGCCTCCCGCTCTCCATTGTGATCAACCGGAAGCAGGGGGCGGGCAGGGGGTGGGGACAAGCAGAGGGCTGTAAAAGCCCATTGAAAAAACTAATGGAAGCAGCACCTGTCCAAGTGCCGCTAAACAGCAGGGGCGTGCTTTCAGCGTATCTGAAAGCACGCCCATCACTGTGACAGCGGTAATTTTGGTCCCGTCACCACCTACTAGCTCATAGCTCCTCCCTTCTCCCATGTCCAATCCCCGCTCCACTCCTCACCTGCCCCCGGCTCCCACGGCTCACAACCGCCCGGCTCCCGTATGAAAAGCCGCAGCTCACAGCGGCCCAGCCGCCCGCCGCTACCAGCCCGGCTCCCGTCCCCCGCCCCACTGACAGCTCACCACCGCCCGGCTCCCCCATGAAAAGCCGCAGCTCACAGCGGCCCAGCCGCCCGCCGCCGCCAGCCCGGCTCCCGTCCCCCGCCGCACTGACAGCTCACCACCGCCCGACTCCCAAATGAAAGGCCGCGGCTCACAGCCGCCCGCCAGCCCGGCTCCTGCCCCACTGACAGCTCAGTCTGGAACAAACGGAGGAGAGTGTCAGTGTGGGGACATGTGTGTGTGTGTGTGTGCGCGTGTGTGTGTGTGTGTGTGTGTGTGTGTGTGTGTGTGTGTGTGTGTAGGATTAGGAAATAGTTTCAAAACATGCGCAGATTAATTCACAGGTGCAGCTAAAAATTATATATCTCAGAGTGTATATCCCTTTACACTTAACAAACAGATTGAGAGGAAAAAGGAGAGATACAAACTAAAAGCGCTCCCATAAAAGCCAAGTTTTACAAACACACACCCAGTGGATACATAAAATCAATTAGTCACATACACTGGTAATTCAGGAAATGAATAAAGATCCAACGTTGATTAAAGGCAGATGGATCTAATTCTCATAAAATTATAAGACAAAAAGAAAGTGCAATAGTGCAATAATCCTTATTTAAAAGGCCTGAATTTATTTAAATATCGCACTTACACCAAACAGATGAGGTCAGTAGCATATAAAATGAATCCTCTTTGGCAGTACAGCAACAAAGGACTGGATGATAACAGTCCTCACAATGTCCAACGCTGATATCAAACAAATGCAGCTGGACCTCATACAGAGCAAAAGAAAGTGCAATAGTGCAATTATCCTTTTTTTAAAACAAGGGTTTATTTTTAAACAGTGCACTTACATCAAGTAGATAAAATAAAAGCATATAGATAAATCCCCAATGAGGAATGCAGCCACAGGAAGCAAGGTCTGGAAGGGGCCAGATGGATATAGCACCTTAAGGAAAATGGCTCCGGAAACCAGGATCCAACACAGTCCCTCAGCGTCCAGTGCAGATGGTAAAACTCAAACGGGGTCACAAGTAAGGCGGGAGAGTACACGCTTAACGCATTTCAAACTTTCATAGTCCTTCTTCAGAAGCATATACTGCTCTCCCTTCCGTCTCCCTAAATACCCTAGCTAGTACAAAAAACAGCTGATCTCAATTGCCGCTAATCGGCGTACAGGACCACCCGCGCATGCGCATACCGGATGCACATGACCGGAAACAAGATGGCCGTGCGTTCCACCGCATCCGGAAGTCCCGTATACTGACAGCGGTTTGCGTTCCAGTTCTTCACAAAGTCTGATCCCAGAGGTTTGCAGCGGTAGTGCGTTCCACCTTATAGAGGGACCTTCAATATTGGGCTGTTATAAATTCCAATCATCCAGGGAAGCCACAATCAGTTCCAAGATATTTGAAGAATCCTCCACAAATGTCCAACCATTAATTTAATGTATAAACATAATTAAATGGACAGAGCAGCACCTCAAATAGAAAAAAATATGAATATATGGACAAAAGCAGCAATATACATATAAAATATAAATATGTGGACAATAGCAGCAATATACATATAAAAAATAGATATATATAAAAAAGGAGATTCAAGTAGGAAAAATGAGCCAAGAATCAAAGAATGCAAATGATCAATTAAGTTAAAAAACACTTCAACTCAAAATCACCATTAAGTCCATTAGGGGCAAGTGTGTCCAAATGGTGTATCCATCTCATTTCCGAATGAGACAGTCTTTTATCTATGTCTTTTGAACGCCAATTAGGTTGAATCTGTTGTAGACCATAAAAACTTTTTATTTTACATTCATTTGATTCATGGCACACCTTAAAATGTGAGGAGACCGTGTGCGTGATTAACCCTTTACGAATATTATAAATATGCTCTGCGGCTCTTACTTTTAAGCATCTGGTGGTCTTGCCCACATAATAAAAGCTGCAAGCACATTCCAAGATATAAATAATATTCTTGGAATGGCAAGTAATGAACTCCTTGATTTCTACAGATTTTCCTTTTCCTTTCCTTTTATAATTAAATTCGTAGTTTTTTTGTCCCTACATTTAACTGTCTTGCACATCAGGCAATCACCACACCGGTGAAAGCCCTTTGTGCGTATACTTTGACTGGGATTATTCTCAACATGGCTCCTCACCAAATAACTCTTTAAAGATGGTGCCCTTTTATAAATAAATAGGGGTCTATCAGGGAGTACACTACCTAATAGGGGGTCCTGTTTTAGTAACTTCCAATTACTTTAAAAAATTCGTTCAATCTCCTTATGTCTTGAGTTAAATTGGCTAACAAAAGCCCATTGAAAATTCTGATCTTTTACAACATCACAAGCTTCTTTCTTTTTGAGAAGATCCACCCGATTAATGGTATCAGTAGTATAGTGAACCACCTTTCATCAAACTTTTGACAGGTGCTCCACCCCCTTTTAAGCCCCGATCCCTTTTTAATTGTGTTTAATATAAAACTGATGTCAAATGATATAAAACTGATATCAAATGATTATTGATTGGCCATTAAGAACAGAATCCGACCCTTAGACAAGCCGCATTTATATTAAATGGCCAGCTAATAGCGATGTAATCTATACATCTTTGTGAAATGACATGTGTACAATTATGTGAACCAAATGTAGGGTTTTTAGGTATTAAATATTATTGATGGGGAGTGCATTAGGATGCAAACATTGTGTGAACCAGATGCAAGTGTTTTAGAAGGCAGCTCAGAGGCTGGGGGATGATCTATCTGCACAAATGGTCAGAGACTGACCATCTGCCACTCATTATGATGGATGTAGATTCTTTATATATGGACAACTATTTGCCATGTAACCAATATTTGGGGATTGTAATGTATACCACCAATTATGAGGGCTAAAGTAGCTGGACAAATGGCCGGCTATTTGATATCTTTGTGAAAAGTAATGTATACCACTTATGTGTTGCACTGGTCAAATAAATGGCCAGGCAATATCCCTTATGCAAGCATTGCGGTTTGTGCTGTAATCAATTAAAACTGATTGAAAGTGCATTAGGAAACTAACATGATGCGAATGTTTTAGAAGGCAGCTCAGAGGATGGGGGATGATCTATCTGCACAAATGGTCAGAGACTGACCATCTGCCACTCATTATGATGGATGTAGATTCTGGATATATGGACAACTATTTGCCATGTAACCAATATTTGGGGTTTGTAATGTATACCACCAATTATGAGGGCTAAAGTATCTGGACATATGGCCGGCTATTTGATATCTTTGTGAAAAGTAGTGTATACCAATTATGTTGTCAAGCAGATGCACAGACAATTAACCCTTATGCAAGCATTGCGGTTTGTGTTGTAATAGTGACATCTAGTGGTCAATGTGTGAAACAACCGGTATAGTTTATAGATATTTGTATATTATCTTCTGATTCAAATTTAAAGGGATAGGGCATTTTTTATATTTTATAATCATGTCTGGGCATGTTGTTGTATGATTTACACATTAGAAAACTATATATTTGTATTATACAGCATTGTGGTGTTATCTAATATAAGCTACGGTTTGAGCAGTTAACGGCCTCAATGTGCATTGTATAGTTACAAATATTTTTTCAGATCAACATTTAAATTCTATATAGTGTATGTGAAATTTACATTTATTGAACTATATTTTGTTATCAATTGTAGTCACATATCATGTTTGAAGTTAAATGATAGGAAAAAATTCAACGATTTTGATTTTATCAAATAAAACTTTATAGTACACACAAGACAAAAAATATGTTTATGTGAAGAAATTAACTTTATTTTAAGAGTAAAAAATGGAAACGCCCACCATCAGATGTAATTTCTGGGCGGTACGTTGTGTCATCACTAAAATGGCTATATAAGAACAGGTCAGAAAGCTATGGACAACTGCTCTAAAGGCTACTTGGAAATCTGACTTTTGGTTACTGAACTGCTCGCTGCGAAAACGGTAATTATGACTTTTACTATATAAATGTTTTTTATGCACTGTCATACTTTGTGATTTTGTTTTATGCATGACCATATGTTTGGTATTGTGGTCATTTATGTTTTAAAAGATGCTGTGATAATTTATAGCACAGCGGTGGTAATTATTAATATGTTGCTGTTATTTTGCCAAGGTAAAAAGAGCAGGACGATACATCTAAACACAAAATATATGGTCCTTTTCAAAAACCCACGGGATAAATTGCAGGTGACGACGCTGGCTAGACAAATGTACCCCACTAATAGTCGTTTCTTTCTGGATGCATTCCAAAATGCGACATCCACACCGTATGGCTATTTACTGGTTGATTTAAGAACCAATACGCTTGACGAATACCGTTTACGAAGCGGTTTATTTCCACCGGCTGAACCGGTTGCTTATGTCATTAAAAAGAGAAGCTCTAAAAAGCTATAAACGCACAACTTTTAGTCATTTGTCATAGTCCTATCAGCCGTGAACATGTCAGCCAGGATAAGCCGTAATTGGTCGCTTTTAAAGACGCTAATAAAGGCGACACCGACCCAAAGAAGTGCTATTTTATCCAATGCTTCAAACGATTTGGTGACTGCCATTTGTGAGATAGCCCTCAACATACTTAAAGGTAAAATACCATTGTCACAAAGACAGTTGAAGTACCTTAAAAAGAAGCGGGATCTTATAAAATCTCTTTGTAATAAGAAATGCACCATTGGTAAAAAGAAACGTTTGGTGAAACAATCCGGGGGATTTATTGGGTCATTGCTTGGTTTTGCTATTCCATTAATAACAGGACTTCTGACTAACCGCTGATGGAATACGCTGAGAAAATGTATTTGGTGCCCCAGCGACAGATAGAGCGTTTACAAAACAAACCCAATTCCGATGACATACGTAAAACAGCCACACAAGGTCTAGATGTAGAGATCGTAAACATACTACAGAATAACAATTTATCAGAATATGAAAAGGCAAAACGTTACACAGCCGCTTTGCAGAGGTATCTGGTCCTGAGTAAACAGACTGATGGTGAAATGTCAACTTTAACTCTTTTATCACCTGGTACAAATGTCTTTGATGAAACAATTAATCCACCACAGCCGGATGCTGCCGATGATGTTTATCATGAAATACTGAGCGGTGTTAATGCGCGGTATAAAAAAAACTGTGAAATACTATTGAATAAAATGTCACGCTCTAAGCACATCACAAACTGGAATGCTAAAGGCGAGTTTCTGTATAAAGGCACAGCTGTACAGGGTTCCAACATGCTGGATTTAATAAGAAGCATCACACAAAACCATAGCGTGACGAGTCGTAAGATGCCGACTGGCTGGCCTGAATTTATGCGTGCTTTGTCTGAATTAAATGTGCTATCCACATTTGTAAGTAATGCGTCAACTAGAGTGTACCTAGACCGTTTAAAAGCAGAGGCGAACGATGACTCTGATATTGCTGTATCATCGCCCGCGCCACCGCAAAACCTTAAGAAAAGACATATAAATGTTTTAAGTTCACCCGGCCTAACAACGCCGCACGGCTACTTACTACCTAGGAAAAGAGCCGTAGATCTGTTTCAGGAATCACCGTGGTTGACATTCTAATGTATAACTAATGTTTGTTTGTTTATTTATTTATTTTTGTAAATTTGTGTGCTTATTTTGTACCACAATGTATGTTTTGTATTTTTACTAAATGATGTCAAGAAATCACCATATTTGTAGTTTTTACGTGTAAAACTGTAATAAATGACATATTATAATAATGCATCGGCAATAGATCTGTAAATAAACTTTATGATCTAATAAAATATATTCATGATTTAGAAAGACCCCCGTTTTTTCTTTATTCTAATCAGTTGTCTTTGAAAGAAAACTTACAAACATACAACACCATAAAGATTAAAAACATTGGTGTTTATTTTCAAATAATCATAGTTATGACACATTGTACATAAAATGCATCAAACACACTGGTTATTACAACAAGTTACACAATTCTGAATATATTTATCTGTATAATGACTCAAACAATGGCTTCTTGGCATACGCCTTACAAAGTTTGAAACTAAACGGTCATTATGTTTTGTATCATTACTAAACGGTGTCAAGAAATCATCATATTTGTAGTTTTTACACATCATAAATATAAAGTAAATACAGTATTGACCGCATACATCGCTTGAAAAATCTTGTAACCGACGGTTTTGGTGACAAATACTTTTTGAATTATAATGTAAAAACTTTATGATATTCTTTGGGAAAATGTCACTGTCCGGCGAGAGACCGTAGGAATCAAAGAAATAACAAATGCCATCTTCATTAAAATAAACAGCCAACCAGTGTTCGCCAGGCTGACCACTGCTATGCGTGTTGATTACAAATGCGCAGGGGTAATGCATCAGTTTATCAGCAGGCAACAGATCACACGGATACGTTCCTTTAAAAATATGCCTTGTGCTTTGCGCAGCATACAGAATACAGTTTATCTGTAATGTGTTCATTTTTCAGCAGCGTAGTGTTAGTTTATTTCATTTATAGATAATCGTACAGCACATCGCGCCTTTGATTGATCTCGATGATGTTATCAAATAGCGCATATATTATCACATTGACTGTCCTGTCCAACGCTTCTGCAAAGCGATATTCAGCACGTAGATTGCCCGTTCTTATCAGGGAGAGATGTTCTCCACATTCCTGCTCCGGCGATAGGTCAAAAGCAAATAGTGAGTAACCTCTGAGGTACTCTTCACGGTCAATCAGTATACCATTGTCAGATTTCTGCTTATTTGTGATCTGTATGAGTGACATATACTCTCTTACAGCATTACCGTGTTCAAAGTCTGGTTGAAATGGTTTTGCAGGGTGCGGTGTTCCATCCAGATAAAGGGATGCAAAACTTAAATTTTTATGTTCAAAGCAAAGGGGATTCCGGTTATGGATTCCTGAAAATGCTTCGTTATCCACAAAGCCGACTATGACTGTTTTCGGCACTTGACCTAAAAATAGATTTTCTAGATTAAATACTCTACTGCCTGCTGGTACGCTGTAGATTTTCATCCCAACGCGGTGAATCGCGTATTTCGCGTTGCCGTTTAGCAGGGCCTGCGCGTGCCCAATCCGCACGGCCGGTGAGACTTGCACTCTTTTCACGAACAGGGACGCCGCTGTGATCTGTATTTTAAAGGCATCCGCGTCAGCTGACATTAAGCAGAATGCGTCTTTGTTTCTGGTTAGTTTAATCTTCAGGTCAACGGCATTTAAAATTAGTTTATGTTGATGAAAAAGGTCGCAGTGAAGCGGTCCTAGCAATTCAACCGTGCGACTCTGCTCTGTCGCACCGGCTCATTTTTTGAACCCCGTATTCGGTCCGTCCAGCACCGTGTTGTTAAATTCTCCAGCCGAATCTTTGTAAAATAATCCTGTTGTGTGCTTTGTTGACAAAGCGTCTGAGCTGTAATTCAATATAGTCTCAATGTACGCGCAGTATGCGTAAAGATTGTTGGATTGCGATATGAGTCTGTCACCCAAAGTTACATCCACTTGGTTGAATAAAGTCGCTATGGGGTAATTAATAAGTGCGACCCGTGCACCTTGCGGTATCGGTGTGTTATCGGTTCATACGATCTTGCACGTCACGTACAGCAGCGTGTTGTTCAGATCGTAGTAGTGTTCGCCGCTGGCCGCTATATAAAATTCAAGCGGCGCTGTGTCGGATAATGCCGCTAAAGGTTGAACTTCGACGTATAGACTTTTCTCTATGCTTGTTTGTGTCGGGGGCACGTCAAAAATATCCAGCTCTGTTTTTGCACATTCAACGGACTCGTGGTGTATGAAAGACATGTTTAAAAAATATCACCAACGGAGCGCTGCGGCTTTCTCTTCTTCTTTGAGTTGCGTCGTCTCTGGTTTTTATTTAAAAAGGGTATGTCCCAAGGCGGAAGTGCTATCATACGCTTCTGTTTTCTTTTAGACACGCCTTTTCTTGTATATATTAGTCCTGAACCGTCTTGTTTTGCTTGGTTCGCATCGTGTATCTTATTCATCACGGCCGTTGTGGCTTGTCCGATAACGTCTTTCGCTATATTACGTGCCGCGGTCTTCATATGCGGTTTAGCTAACTCTAAACCTCTCCGGAAAAAAGGAACAGCTTTTCTGAAAAGACTTCGAAAAATACCGCCTAAACCGCATCCGTACATGTACGCGCTGCCGTGAAAACCTGGTAATCCATTACCAGCCTGCGTTTTATAATATTGCGCGTAGAGATCCGGATTGCCATAATTTTTAACAGCGACCATCCTGTTTAGTTAATAAATTTCGTGTTTGCGACGTCTAAAGTGTAGTTTCACGATCACTTTACCAAACTTAAATGAGATGTTCTTGTTCTGGTCGTTCTTTATCTCTATGGCTACAGTGTCAAAATGCGCTTTGCACAATGGTATGTAATTGGGTTTCTCATATCGTATTGTGACCACCTCATTGTTATATCCCTTAATTGCAACTGTGCGTAGTAGCGGTACGTAGCTATCACCGACCCGCTGGTGCTCGATAATGTCAGTATACACATACAGCGTATACTGGCCGCCTTTGATGTCGGCGCATGGTTTAGAAATCTTAGTTTTAGGTTGTAATCCAAGGATCGTCGTCAGTTTATCACCGGCTGTAACATGATACAGCCGCTTACTATCGCATGTTACTACGCGTTCAAGCGGATCGTACACTAGTCTTAATCCCCCATCCAGTTTATGTCGCCCTATTTCCGCGTTGATTACGTCCAGTAGCGAGTCGATTGTTTTATAAAATCCGGGTTTAACGCACACGGCTGCAAATTCCACAACTGGATTGGAAAACATAACATCCTGTGTTATTTGTAACTTACAATCTTGTATATCCAAGGTATTCCACGTGTGTGGATATTGTATTTCTGTAAGAGCGACTTCCCACTCACCGCTTAAGTGTATCGACTTTGCAAGCTTTGTTGTATAGTTTGAAATCTTATTTTGCGGAAAAGTATCCGCTGAGGCATTGCTGGGTAATGTTATGTAAAACGATTTGTCATCCATCGCTCGTCTTGTTTAGCGTGCTGCACGTTTTATATATCTTTTATCTCTGATGCATCAACCCAACTGTTAAATTTTGCGGGGTACCCGCGCCACTTGACTAACACGTATTTTCGACCGGTGACCGTCTTATGTTTTAAAATCTTTTCCACTTTGTATATTCTATTATAGTTTTTTGGCACGCTTTGTAACTCATCGTGGTAAAAACTGCCGGTAATTTCTTCGCCGTAGAGATCCGTCAACTTATAAAGCGGCTTAACACCTTTAGTGTTCACATTCTGTATGACAAATATTTCCTCAGAAAAATTCTGTTCATACCCTTTCTGAAATATATCCTTATATTTGGATATGCGTACATGTTCACCGATGTAAAAACGTGGTGTAATTTTCTTAGTTCTAAAGTAATCGCCGTACGTCGTCTTGAAAATTCTCAAAGCGTTAGAGGGCCCCACAGCACACGGTGTACACTTAATCGTTCTATGATATGTGTTATTATAGCTGTTTATGAAATCTTGTAAGACATCTATATATCTGTACGTGTTCCGCGCTGTGAAATAACGCCACATCCTTGTTTTTAAAGTCCTATTGAAGCGTTCTATAATGGCCGCTTTCACTTCATTATTGGTTGTGAAATGATGTATGCCGTATTTTTCTAACACTTTTTTAAAGATTTTGTTTACAAACTCTTTACCATTATCGGTTTGCAACTTCTTTGGCACGCATCCCTGTTGGAATATTTTTTCAAAAGCATTAGCGACGGTTGTCGCATTCTTGGATGCTAGACCAGCCGCCCATGCTTTCTTACCAAATATATCGATGATGGTTAATATATATTTAAAACCATCATTGTACTTTGCAATGTCTATGAGCAAGACCAGATCACATTGCCATTGTTGATTTATATCCGATACGCAAATCATGTTCCTTTTATAGGTTTTTCGTGCCTGCTTATGTAATGTGTAAGCGTCTTGTACTTGAAACCATTTTTTAATTTCCGCTCTTTTGAACTTGCCTTTATTCGCCTTATAATATTTATCGACACCGCAATTACTCCCTGGCTTTAATACCGTATAATACGCCTTTTTCATAAGCTTTTTTTGATTAGCCATTTAATATAAATGCGGCTTGTCTAAGGGTCGGATTCTGTTCTTAATGGCCAATCAATAATCATTTGATATCAGTTTTATATCATTTGATATCAGTTTTATATTAAACACAATCAAAAAGGGGTGGGGCTTAAAAGGGGGTGGAGCACCTGTCAAAAGTTTGATGAAAGGTGGTTCACTATACTACTGGTATCCACTTTTTTTCTTGTTTTTTTTAAAGAATCCCTAGAATAACCCTTTGCAATGAACCTTTCAGATAAAGCATTTTGTTGTTCATTGCATATCTCACTATCGGTACAGTTCCTTTTGATACGAATGTATTGACCGAAAGGGATGGATTCTAACCAGTTAAAATGATGTTGACTCGTGATGTCAATAAAGCTGTTTGAATCAGTGGTTTTACGGAAAGTTTTTGTCTTTAATTGTCCCATATCTACATAAATATTCAGATCTAAAAATGAAATTTCTACAGTACTAATATTAAAAGTCAGTCTGATAGACATGTCTCAATTGGAAATGAGATGGATACACCATTTGGACACACTTGCCCCTAATGGACTTAATGGTGATTTTGAGTTGAAGTGTTTTTTTAACTTAATTGATCATTTGCATTCTTTGATTCTTGGCTCATTTTTCCAACTTGAATCTCCTTTTTTATATATATCTATTTTTTATATGTATATTGCTGCTATTGTCCACATATTTATATTTTATATGTATATTGCTGCTTTTGTCCATATATTCATATTTTTTCTATTTGAGGTGCTGCTCTGTCCATTTAATTATGTTTATACATTAAATTAATGGTTGGACATTTGTGGAGGATTCTTCAAATATCTTGGAACTGATTGTGGCTTCCCTGGATGATTGGAATTTATAACAGCCCAATATTGAAGGTCCCTCTATAAGGTGGAACGCACTACCGCTGCAAACCTCCGGGATCGGACTTTGTGAAGAACTGGAACGCAAACCGCTGTCAGTATACGGGACTTCCGGATGCGGTGGAACGCACGGCCATCTTGTTTCCGGTCATGTGCATCCGGTATGCGCATGCGTGGGTGGTCCTGTACGCCGATTAGCGGCAATTGAGATCAGCTGTTTTTTGTACTAGCTAGGGTATTTAGGGAGACGGAAGGGAGAGCAGTATACGCTTCTGAAGAAGGACTATGAAAGTTTGAAACGCGTTAAGCGTGTACTCTCCCGCCTTACTTGTGCCCCCGTTTGAGTTTTACCATCTGCACTGGACGCTGAGGGACTGTGTTGGATCCTGGTTTCCGGAGCCGTTTTCCTTAAGGTGCTATATCCATCTGGCCCCTTCCAGACCTTGCTTCCTGTGGCTGCATTCCTCATTGGGGATTTATCTATATGCTTTTATTTTATCTACTTGATGTAAGTGCACTGTTTAAAAATAAACCCTTGTTTTAAAAAAAGGATAATTGCACTATTGCACTTTCTTTTGCTCTTTATGAGGTCCAGCTGCATTTGTTTGATATCAGCGTTGGACATTGTGAGGACTGTTATCATCCAGTCCCTTGTTGCTGTACTGCCAAAGAGGATTCATTTTATATGCTACTGACCTCATCTGTTTGGTGTAAGTGCGATATTTAAATAAATTCAGGCCTTTTAAATAAAGATTATTGCACTATTGCACTTTCTTTTTGTCTTATAATTTTATGAGAATTAGATCCATCTGCCTTTAATCAACGTTGGATCTTTATTCATCTCCTGAACTACCAGTGTACGTGACTAATTGATTTTATGTATCCACTGGGTGTGTGTGTGTGTGTGTGTGAAAATGTGGCTGCGTGTGTGTGACTGTGAGTATGTAGATATGTGGCTATATATGTGTGGCTATTTGTGTATAAGTGGTATAATGTGTGTGTGTGTGTGTGTGTGTGTGTCTGTTTGTAAATGTGGCTGGGTGTGTATTTTTATATATGTAAGTGTGTGTATGCGTGTATATGTGTCTTTGTGTGTATACCTGAACTGGGCTGAGTGGGGGGGGCAATATGATCTTTTTCGCCTCCGGGCGTCTGGTATTAACTTACGCCCCTGGCCAGCCGCTCACCGCCGCCAGCCGCCCGCTGCTTACCGCCGCCAGCCACCAGCCGCTCAGCCGCAACAAATGGCGGTCAGAAGGACCTCATCGCACCAAAGGACTCCTTACCGCCGCTGCCCATGGGTGCCTCCGCCGACCACATTCAGGTAATGTTCCCCTGCCGTCACCCTCTCTCCCTGTCGTTACTGTCCCTACTGTCACTCTCTCTCTCCCTGCTGTCACTGTCGTCACACTCTCTCTCCCCCTGTCGTCACTCTCTCCATGCCGTCACTCTCTCTCTCCCTGCCGTCACTCTCTCTCTCCCTGTCTCTGCTGTCACTCTGGCTGTCCCTGCTGTCACAATTTTAGCTCATTCAGTGTGCTATAATGTGAATTTCGGCTCATTCAGTGTGCTATAATGTGAATTTCGGCTCATTCAGTCTGGTATAATGTGACTGTTGGCTCATTCAGTGTGCTACAATGTGACTGTTGGCTCATTCAGTGTGCTACAATGTGAATTTCGGCTCATTCAGTGTGCTACAATGTGAATTTCGGCTCATTCAGTGTGCTACAATGTGAATTTCGGCTCATTCAGTGTGCTACAATGTGAATGTCGGCTCATTCAGTGTGCTACAATGTGAATTTCGGCTCATTCAGTGTGCTACAATGTGAATTTCGGCTCATTCAGTGTGCTACAATGTGAATTTCGGCTCGTACCGTGTGCTACAATGTGGATTTCGGCTCGTACCGTGTGCTATAAGGTGAAAGGGGCACCAGTACTAGATAGTATAAAGGGTTCTACTACGCTGGACACGCCCCTTCTTGGGTAACCACGCCCCATTTTCTGGAGCGCACGCGCCGAAATAATTGCATCCTTGACTTTTGCATTCCCCCACTTTAAAATTTCCAGTTCGACCACGATAATATATATATATATATATATATTATATATATATCTCAGTGCCTCCCAAGCCAATGACCTCACAGCACGTCACTGGACTACACTAGCTGAACCTGGCATAATTATCACAGGACTCGGAGCCTAATTCAGCTTCAGGTGCAAATGTATAGGAAATGAGATCTGATTAATAAAAAAAGTAAATTAAAGGGTTTGGAGCAGTTTTTCACAAAACTGCTCCAAAAGTGATACAAAAATAATGTGAAAAGGGTGTGAAAACACCTTTTTTCAATTTGATTTTTAAAAACAAAGTTAATAAATACGCCCCATAGAATGTGTTATTAGTTCCAGGGCCTATGTGTATTTGCAAAAAAAAAGAATAAAAAGGCTCTAGTAGGGCTGGTTATCGGAATTTTTACGCATGCCTCAGGTATGCAAAAAAAGTCCCTGATGATTGTTGACATCGGGGACAATTGAATATCCCCAGGGGGGGGGTCAATTAGCCCATGGTAAGTCACTGTAGGTTAATTGATCCCTCAGGGATAGTCAATTGAATTCCTCCATATGTATTCATTTATACCACTTTCAGACAGAAAAGTCTGAAAGTCCCGGCAATTACTTGACATTTTAATACTGGGACGCTATGCCTGGACCTGCCTGACCCCCCCTTTCACACAGACATGCATATTACTGGGTCGAGATTTTCGACCTGGTAATTTGCAGATCAATTAGATTCCAGGGTCGAAGTCCCGGAAATTTCTACCCAGGTTGACCCTTTCACACAGAAACAGGACCCGTGTGTTTCATGAAATTACCGTGTGGAACTGCTTCACTGGGTAATTTCAGTTTCTGTCTGAAAGGGGTAGAATACAATTATCCATCTCTTCTGCTCATCATCATCACCCTAGCCTGCGGACTCTTCTGGAACTCAGTAATGCTGCTCCATTTAATTAATTGTTGTCAGTCTTGCCATTACTATGCCCACCACCACCTATCTCCTCTTAATTCCTTACTGCTTATGACATATTCAAATGCATCAAAGGCAAAATAAAGACCATTTGTCAAGAAAACTCCTCTCAACAGCTCCATCACTATAATTTCCTTCTTATCTATTACTAAAAATGAGGACTTCACACTCCTTTATCCTTTTGTCCCCTAATTGCTTGACCCTGTTTGTTCCTATCTTCTCAATTCCTTTTCCAATAATACATGCCAGCACAACTCACCTCTGTAAGCTTACTGCTCTGTCTTCAAACATGCACACCATATCTTGACCCTTCTATTCCTCTCATTTATTGAAACATTTCTCTGGTCCCCTTCACTGCCAAATTACTTGATCACCTAGTCTACAACTGCCTTATCCACTTTCTCTTTACACACTGTCTTGCTGATCCTCTGCAATCAAGCTTCCATCTTCTATGCTCCACCAAGATTTTTTTTTGTTGTTGTTACAACAATCATTGAAATGACTAAAGCGCTTTTAACAAATACATTTGATTTGTTTGCACTGCAGCATATCTGTAGACAGAGCAAACAATACGATATTGGGCTTATTTTGAGTCAGACACAAGGCAAAAAGTGGAAGCTTCTTGCATTTGGTAGATGGAGGATCATAGGAGATGATGGTTTTGGCTCTGTATGAAAAACCACAGACCAATTATATGTATGAGGATGCATGAAGATGAATGGATATTCACATATACAGAAGGCAGTGCCGTAACTAGGCATTTTAGCGCTGTGTGCAAGAAACGACATTGGCGCCCCCCCCATGCAAGATTGGGGCAGTGCGCGCCCTAGGCGCGCGAAAAATATATAGGGGCGTGGCTTCATGGGGAAGGGGCATGGCCACAAAATAATAGCAATTCATACTACGGTGCACAGTAGTCTCTATTATTCAAATTACGCTGCACAGTAGCACCACTACACCAGGTAGAGCCCCTTTTATACATTACAGCAGACAGCGTCCCCCTTTTTACACATTACGGCAGACAGTCCCCCTTTTTACACATTGCGGCAGCCAGTCCCCCTTTTTACACATTGCGGCAGCCAGTCCCCCTTTTTACACATTGCGGCAGCCAGTCCCCCTTTTTACACATTGCGGCAGCCAGTCCCCCTTTTTACACATTGCAGCAGCCAGGCCCCCTTTTTACACATTGCGGCGGCCAGGACCCCTTTTTACACATTGCGGCAGCCAGGACCCCTTTTTACACATTGACATTGCGGCAGCCAGGACCCCTTTTTACACATTGCAGCAGCCAGTCCCCCATTTTACACATTGCAGCAGCCAGTCCCCCTTTTTACACATTGCAGCAGCCAGGACCCCTTTTTACACATTGCGGCAGCCCAGCCCCCTTTTTACACATTGCGGCAGCCAGGACCCCTTTTTACACATTGCGGCAGCCAGTCCCCCTTTTTACACATTGCAGCAGCCAGGACCCCTTTTTACACATTGCGGCAGCCAGGCCCCCTTTTTACACATTGCGGCAGCCAGTCCCCCTTTTTACACATTGCAGCAGCCAGGCCCCCTTTTTAAACATTGCGTCAGACGGTGTCCCCCAGAGAGAGAGAGAGAGAGAAAGAGAGAGAGAGAGAGAGAGAGAGAGAGAGAGGGATATACTTACCTTCTCCCCGCTGACAGGCTCCTCGTGCTGGCATCTCCCTCTGTGCATTGTGCAGGCATCGGACAAGGAGGAGGAGGGAGGGGGACTGGAGCCGCAGCAGCGCTATGTCATTGGTAGTAAGCGCCGCTGCAGCATCCCCCTCTCCTTCCGTATTGGTTGCCTGGCGCTGCTGTGGATGCTGGGATGGAGGAACCGCATCCCAGCATCCACAGCAGCGCCGGGCAGCCTATACGGAAGGAGAGAGGGATGCTGCAGCGGCGCTTACTACCAATGAAATAGCGCTGCTGCGGCTCCAGTCCCCCTCCATCCTCCTCCTTCTCAGCTGCCTCCGGCGCTTCTCTCTCCTCCAGCGCGGCTGCGGCGCACGGCGCGGACTTCAGAGGCGGCATGTAATGAGTCAATTTGACTCATTACATGCCGCTGGCCGTGCGCCCTCAGGGCAACTGCGCTGTGTGCCAAGCCCCCTTGGCACACACGTAGTTACGGCCCTGACAGAAGGATACTCACATTAGCATAAGTTAGTAAATCTGGCTGCTGCAGACAGCCACAATTGCAGACACTTTGCAGCCCACTCAGAATCAGGCACTTCCTGTCCATGCAATACAGAAAGGCTTGGACTGGCCCACAGGGGTACAGGGGAAAACACCTGTGGGCCCCACTGCCTGGGGGACCACCTCCTGCTCTAAGAATCAGGTTCCAGACTGTGCACTTGAATTATACATTATACATATGTTACCTTATGCTGGACTATGGTGTATTTTCTACAGTGCATTGCTGTTATTAATCTGATATTAATTTGGTACATTATCATGCATGCAGCAGCTGAATTTACTGTATATATTTATGAAGGGGCCCAGACGTTGCATTCTTTGATGGTTAGTAAAACCAATGATGTAGCAGGCCACACAACCTCTGCGGACTGGCCACACCCCTAAACATGGGCCGCCACCACTGCATTTCCTCGGTGGGCCCTACATGCCCCAGTCCGACACTGAATACAGCTATGTCCCCATACACTTTCATACTCCATGCGATGCATCCTTGTGAGACACATAGGGGTATATTTACTAAGCTCCCGATTTTGCCCGATTTGGTGTTTTTTCATCAAAGTGTCATCTCGGGAATTTACTAAACTGAAATCTCGGCAGTGATGAGGGCATTCGTACTTTTTTGGTAGTCAAAGAAAAAAAAATACGAATGAATACACCATCGGTCAAATACGCCTGTTATTTTATACAACTCGGTAATTTATTAAAAATTTGTATTCACAATCACTGCCGGCAATAGCCAAATACTGCCGGGAAAAAATACAAATCGTAAAAAAAAGCAGTTTTCAAATAGACCTGCTTTTTTATACCTTGTTCTGATAGGCATGCATTGATCTGTGAGATCCATGCATGTTTATCAGTGGGAAGGGGTGGGAAAGAGTTCAAATTCAGAGTTCAATGACATCCGCACTGGTCGCCGCATCACCATAGCTACCAACAAAAACAACAAATCAGATTAAAAGATGGTATTGTATGCTGCACCCCATGATGGTGAAAACATGCGTAAATACATTGTAATGTCCCACAATACATAACTTAATATAATAAGCTCATGCTTATACCAGTGAATCAATCCTCTGCTCCCCAAAATAGTCCAGGTGAAACTTCTATTGTCCGCAGGTGGTCTGCGTCAACGCGTTTCGAGACATTGAGTTTCTTTTTCAAAGCTAGAAGCATAGGGTATACCGGGTACTCTGCAGTCTTTTCCAACGACACCTGCGTCTCCTTCACATCAGATGCAGTACGCCCCACTCCATATGACTCATGTATTTTTAAATATTTGGAAGAATGCAAATTCTTTAACATGTTTTTATGTTTATCTGTTGTGATTTGTATTAAATAAGGTATTTTTAACTATATCTTGTACTGTTGATTTCTGAATGGTAAACACATACTACTCAAGCTTTATTGGAGAAGCTTTGTGTCATTCTGGGCCAGCTAAAACTCAGTGGAAGCCCTTGGTTCAAACCCCTCAAATCCACATTTTTACATGGCATAATAGATGTCTCTCTGAAATTTAGATTATTATCTGTTGTAACAATGGGCCATAATCTCTTCGTTGCACTGACCACATCACCACTAGCAACAGGGGCGGATTTACCGCTAGGCATCCAAGGCAGCCGCTTAGGGCCCGGTGGGTCCCAGGGGACCTGCGAGCACCACTAATAATCTCCAGTTTCTGGACTGGCTTAAATGTCCCTGCAAGCTGTCAGTGATTAGACAATTGCCGGGTGCCGGCTCAAGCGCTCGCCCGTCTCTGAACAGTGTCCTGCTCTGCCTCCCTCCCCACACACATGCAAGGTCCCTGCCAGTGACTGATGTTAGGTGATTGATAGCTGCTGTCCTAGCACTGCAGCTACTCTCCGGGAGCTGCTTGGCACTGCTCTGTGCTCTGCAGCTGCTCTTGGAGTGTATTCTTCTGAGAGGGCTGAGTTGACTGCTGTCGCTGAGAGGACAACGGACAGTGGCAGCAGATGAGGGAGTGGACAGCCTGTGCTTAGGTACTGTAAGTAAGTCCCGCCCCACTCACTGAAATAGTGCCACAACTTGCGGGTGAATGGGGAAGGGGGCGGGGCCTAATTGCCATGAACTGCCCACACCTGTCACAGACCTGATCTTGTGGTGTGGCCTGCTACAGGTACAGTAGACTAGTGCCTCACTCCTGTCTATCCCCCTCCCCCTCTCTCCCCCTCTCACTGTCCCTGACACTCTCCCCCCTTTTGCTCTCCCTGACACTCTCTCCCCTCTCACTCTCCCTGACACTTTCATGCCCTCTCGCTCTCCCTGACACTCTCTCCCCCCTCTCACTCACCCTGACACTCTCTCCCCCTCTCGCTTTCTGACACTCTCTCCCCCCTCTCTCTCCATTACACTCTCTCCCCCTCTCGCTCTCCATGACACTCTCTCCCCCTCTCGCTCTCCATAACACTCTCTCCCCCTCTCGCTCTCCATAACACTCTCTCCCCCTCTCGCTCTCCATGACACTCTCTCCCCCCTCTTGCTCTCCCTGACACTGTCTTCCCCTCTTGCTCTCCCTGACACTCCCCCCTCTTGCTCTCCCTGACACTCTCTACCCCACTTGCTCTCCCTTACTCTCATACCACTATCTCTCCATGACCATCTCTCCCCCCTCTCGCTCTCCCTGACACTCTCTCCCCCTCTCGCTCTCCATGACACTATCTCCCCCTCTCGCTCTCCCTGACACTCTCTCCACTCTCTCTCTCCTTGACATGCTCTCTCCCCCCTTCTCACTGTCCCTGACACTCTATCTCTCCCTCCTCTCTCCCTGACACTCTCCCTCTCATGTAATCCCCTCTCATACACACACACACACACACACACACACACACACACACACACACACACACACACAGGGGGGGTTCCGAGTATACCACTTTCCATGCCCCTTACTCTCCCTCTCTCCATGTGCCTCTTTCCCAATGCGCCTCTCCCTCACATACCTCCCCCTTTCTCTCTCTTCCCCATGCCTCTCTCATATACATGTAAAGATGCCTGGCACTCACTGATTATCCATATAGAGGCTCATCATCATCAATAAGCAATCTCCCTTAATGCAGTCAACATTTCAATTTTATTTATTAATAAAAATTTCATCAGGACATATATATAAAATCTGGAAAGCCCCCTCCTAAAATTCCTGCATTTGCCCCTGCCTCTCCCGCTCACTCCCTCTTCCTGACACACATTGTCTCTCTCCCACCCTGACAACCTCTTTCTCTCTCTCTCGATCTCTGTTGGTACCCTCTGGATTTATCTCTCTCCCTCTCGCTTGCTCCACTCTCTTTCTCCATGATAACCTCTCTCCTGCTCACTCTCTCTTGTTTCCCTCTCTTTCTCCCGCCCTGACACCCTCTCTCTCCCTTCCTGACACCCTTTCTCTCCCACTCACTCTCCCTCCTTCCATTTCTCTATCACCCTCCCTGGCAATTTCTCTCTCTCTCCCACTCACTCCCCCTCCCTCCCTCTTTCTCTACCTCTCTCTTGCTCCACTCTCTGTCTCTATCCCTTGCTGATACCCTCCGTCTCTTGCTCCCCCTCTCTCTCTCCCTGACATCCTTTCTTCCTCTTTCTCTTGCTCCCCTTTCTCCCATTCGCTCCCCCTCCATCTCTCTCTACCTGACACCTTCTTTCTCTTGCTCCCCTTTCTCTCCCTCTGTCTCTCCCTGTAATTTTCTCTCTCTCATGCTCACTTCCCCTCCCTCTCTCCCTGACAAGCTCTCTTTTGCTCCCCCCTTTCTCTGTCTTTCTCTCCCTGACACCCTGTCTCTCTCCTGCTCACTACCCCTCCTTCTCTATGACACCCTGTCTCTCTCCTTCTCTTGCTCCAGCCTGTCTCTCTCTTCCTCCCTACCAGACACCATCTCTCCTGCTCACTACACCTCCCTCTCTGTCCCCGACACCCTCTCTCCCCCTCTCTCTCTGTCTCTCCCTCTCCCTCTCTGACATCCTCTCTCTCTGTCTCTTTCATTCCCAGACACCTTCTCTAGCTCCTTCTCTTTTCTTTGACTCTCTCTATCTGCCTCTCTCCCTGACATGCTCTATCTCTTGTTCCCCTCTTTCTCCCCTCTGACACCATCTCTCTCGCTCTTTTGCTTCCCTCTCTCTCTCTCTTTCTCTCCCCATCTCAATCTTCCTGACACCCTCTCTCTTTCTCTCCATCTTTTTCTCACTCTTCTCTCCTTTCACTCTTAACAATACTCTTTCTCCTTGTCCTCTCTCCCTCGCTCCCTTCTCTCTCTTTCCATCTATCCCTGAAACTTTCTTTGTCCCTATTTCCCTTCATTCTCTCTAGTGCTCCCCTAAGGGTCATAGTAGTGATGGCAGCGGGAGGCATGGTCAATTTTATTAGTGGGGGCCCTACTACCCTTAGTCTGGCCATGAGAGTACTGGAGGACAAGATGGGGCCAGAGTATGAGGAGAGGAGCAGGGTGATGTAGCAGAGGATGTGGTTGGGGTATGAGAGAAGGAGCAGGGTGCCCCTTTTATACCATGAGACACATTTTGATATGCCATTAGGCCTCGCCCCCACCACAGACTCTTCCTTTCCCCTCATTTAGGGCTACTTCAGAACTTTCCTGTGCTGGTCTACCATCCCAATCCACCCCTGCCTGTGTCCTCCTTCTTACTCAGTATGTTGTGCGTATGATGTCACATGCGAGAGAGGAGTCAGCTGGGACGAGCCCAGTGAGAGTGCACTGTTGTAGACTTCAGGAGTCAGGTAAGTGCTTGTGCTTCTGTGGTTGCCTGCACTTGCCTGTGCCTGCCTGCACACTACAGTGTTATTTTAAGAACAATAATACCCTACCGTCTGTCAGGGGGGTTGCGGGTGGCATACACTGATTCTGGGGCACTTTACAATTGCACTATATTACTACATAGCAATGGCTGTAGAGAGCGACACACAAACACAATCCTCACTGTGAGCGAGATCACAAAAGCGCCTTGACATATGCGCAATCTGCCAATAATCGCTCATTTGCATAAACACCAGTCTGTTATGATTCCAGCACTCTGGTCTGAGGAGATCTTATTGCGAGGACCGGAGCACTGGAACGTAATGCTGGGGAAGGGAGCGGGAATGGAAAATAGCCCCTGGCGCCCTAACTCCGTTGTCTTGCCCGTGCTGTCAGAAATCCCCTGCGAGACTATGGTTGCTTGAACCCATGGCAGCCGCGTTTGAAGGGCGGATTATGTCTGCCCAACTCCGATGCCCCCTCAGGTCTTAATGAGAGACAAAGGGAAATCCGAGACAGGGTGATAACAAGGGGCCCTCTGACTAAACAACCAGGCCAGGGGCTACAAGAAACTAAAAAACTAGAATATGTGTGGAAAAACCGCAAGGGAAAAGGACAACCAAAATATCCACTTGTCCACTCTCCTACCCGGCACCGCCGAGTTCCGGAGAGGACTTGTGGAAGCGGAACCCTCCGCAAATGCTCCGAAACAGAATATAAAGATAAAGCAGCTGAGCCGCAACATACGGCAGAGCCGTAACTCACAAACACCACACGATATTCTCTGGTGATTGTTGAGGACAACAGGGGACTAAACGACTTCTTGGGATGAGATGACAACTCCAAGAAACACAACTTCTGAGGACAGGAATGACCGGATACAGCAGGACAGGAACAGATGTTCAGCAAACCAAAGCAGCATGCAGGAAGCTATTACCGGCGTCTGTGTGCAGCACTGAGCAGGTATTTAGCAGGGAGTCCTCCAATCAGAAGCTTGGAGCCTGATTAACAAGATGCCGTGCAGCTGGCTTGCTGCACGAGCAGAAGACAAATGTGAAAGTTTTAACTGATTAAATTGACCCTTCAACGGGGAGCGCGGTCCGCCCGTGGCGTCCCCGTTGCTAGGGTCCAGGCGGCTCAGTGTTACTAGGGAGTCGGCGGCTAAGCGCGCACGGTGTCCCAGCGTTGCTAGGGACCCGGCGGCTCGCACGCCTGGCGTCACTAGTTGCTAGGCGCCGGGCCGCAAGGACGTCGCGGACCACGGCGCCTAACAGTACCCCCCCCCTTGAGGAGGGGTCAACGAACCCCTAGAGCCAGGTTTCTGAGGAAATTCTCAAAAAAATGCTTTCTTGAGTCTCGGGGCATGAAGATCCTTGTCTAGGACCCAAGACCTTTCCTCCGGACCATAGCCTCTCCAATGAACCAAAAAATAAAGCCGGCCCCGGGACATTCTTGAATCAAGAACTTTCTCTACCAAGAACTCCTGTTGTCCCTGCACATCCACTGGAGATCCACCCTGAGAGATTTTCCGAGGAAATCTACTGGAAGAAACAAATAGTTTCAACAGGGAACAGTATTTCCAATCTTAAGGGATCTCGGTAAACGTAGCCGAAAGGCAACTGGGTTGACCTTCTTAATAATAAGAAACGGTCCAATAAATTTGGGTCCCAGTCTAGCCGAGGATTGTCTAAGCCTGATGTTGCGAGTTGACAACCACACCTTATCTCCCACCTTAAAAGTGCAAGGACGTCGGAGCCTGTCAGAAAATTTCTTCTCTCGGAAGGCCGCTTTTCTGAGAGCAAGGTGCACTTTTTTCCAAATTGCTCTGAGATGGGAGGTTAAGGTTAGCGAGGAGACTGGAGAATGATGAAAAAAAGAATAGGCTCTGGGGTGAAAACCAAAAACTGAAAAGAATGGAGACTCTTTAGTGGAGGAATGACAAGAATTATTGTAAGCAAATTCAGCCAAAGGGAGAAACTCGGACAAATCATTCTGGAGTTTGGCTGAATACAAGCGCAAATATTGTTTTAATGACTGGTTGACTCGTTCGGTTTGCCCGTTGGATTGTGGGTGGTAACCGGATGTTAACGACAGTTTCATCTTTAATGAGGCACAAAAACATTTCCAGAATTGTGCGATGAATTGTGGACCCCGATCAGAAACAATATCAGTGGGCAACCCATGAAGCCTGAACACATGGCGGAGGAACAAAACTGCCAACCCTTGAGCAGAAGGCAATCGAGGAAGAGCAACAAAATGAGCCATTTTACTAAAACGGTCCACTACCACCCATATGACTCAGAATCCGGCTGAAAGGGGAAGGTCAACCACAAAATCCATGGAAATATGAGACCATGGCCTGAGAGGAACAGTTAACGGCATAAGTTGCCCGATAGGCAAGGAACGGGGAACCTTATGCTGTGCACAAACCTGACATGAATAAACAAATTCCTTAACGTCTTTAGAAAGACTAGGCCACCATACTGAGCGAGAGACTAACTCCAATGTCTTAGTGATTCCCGGATGCCCTGAAACTTTGTTGTCATGAAATTCAGTTAAAACAGTGGCTCTCAAAAATTCAGGGACGTAAAGACGACCAGCAGGAGTAAATCTAGGAGCTTGGTGTTGAAGCTGGTTTAACTGGGTAAATAAATCCTGCGTGAGGCCTGCCCGGATGACCGAAGATGGAAGTATGGGGGTAACAACAGGATTGCTATTGTGAACCGGAAGAAAGCTACGTGACAGGGCATCAGCTTTAGTATTCTTGGAACCAGGCCTGAAAGTGATTATAAATTTGAAACGAGTAAAAAATAATGCCCAACGTGCCTGCCGTTTAGCTGATTCAATGTATTGTAGGTTCTTATGGTCAATCAAAACCAAAATAGTATGTTTTGCTCCCTCCAGCCAATGCCTCCACTCCTCGAAAGCCCACTTTACCGCCAGTAACTCCCGATTACCAACGTCATAGTTGGATTCAGCGGAGGAGAATTTCCTGGACATAATGGCACAAGGATGTAACTCCAGAGACTCCAGATCCTTTTGAGAAAGGACAGGCCCCACTACAACCTCTGAGGCATCAACCTCCACAACAAAGGGCAACTCCGGATTAGGATGTCTGAGGACTGGAGCCGAGACAAAGGCTTGTTTCAAGGCCCGGAAGGACAACTCAGCTTCATGCGACCAGTTGGTAGGATCCGCTCCTTTCTTTGTCAGAGCTACTATAGGAGCAACCAGGTCAGAAAAAGAATGAATGAACCTCCTATAATAATTTGCAAACCCTAAAAAGCGCTGAATTGCTTTTAAATTGGTTGGTTGCGCCCAATTAAGGATGGCCTGGAGCTTCTTTGGTTCCATGGAAAATCCCTGAGGGGAAATTATGTACCCTAAAAAAGATACTTCTGTGACGTGAAAATCACACTTCTCCAGCTTGGCATATAAATGATTCTCACGTAACTTTTGAAGAACCAGACGAACCTGGGTAACATGTTGTTCCATTGATTCCGAATAAATCAAGATGTCGTCTAAATAAACGACCACGAATTTCCCTAGGAAGTCACGGAGCACATCGTTAATGAGGTCTTGAAAAACTGCTGGACCATTAGACAGGCCGAACGGCATCACCAGGTATTCGTAGTGACCCGACTGAGTGCTGAAAGCCGTCTTCCACTCATCTCCAGATTTAATTCGGATGAGGTTGTAAGCTCCTCTAAGGTCAATTTTAGAAAAAATCACAGCAGAACGTAACTGATCAAAAAGTACAGAAATTAACGGCAAAGGATAGGTGTTTTTTACTGAGATCTTATTCAGGGCTCTAAAATCAATGCATGGTCTAAGCGAGCCATCCTTTTTCTCCACAAAGAAAAAACCTGCACTTAAAGGAGATTTTGATGGTCTAATAAATCCTTTCTCTAAGCTCTCCTGAACATAATCATTCATGGCCGATGTTTCTGGCCCGGACAATGCATATAATCTCCCCTTTGGCAATGTGGCACCTGGAACTAGCTCAATAGCACAATCATAAGGCCGATGGGGAGGCAGAATGTCCGCATTGCCTTTGGAGAATACATCGGCAAACTCCTGGTATTCGACAGGAATGAGCTCTGGAATGATAGCTGCTACTCTGACTGGATACTAAATACATTCCTTAGCACAAGATGTACCCCATTGGGAAATCTCCCCGGACCGCCAATCAATGGTGGGATTATGAAAGGCCAGCCAAGGGTGACCCAGAACAACTGGAACTGCTGGGCAATGTGTTAGGAAGAATTCAATATTTTCGGAATGTAAGGCTCCTACTGTAAGTACTACGGGAGGTGTACGGTGAGTAATAACCCCATTGGAAAGCAGACTCCCATCTAAGCCGTGCATGGTGATACACCTATCCAATGGTAACTGTGGAATGCCTAAGGCCTTAGCCCAAGTTAAATCCATAAAGTTTCCTGCAGCTCCACTGTCAACAAAAGCCGACACCAAAGAACTGAGGCTGCCAAAGGAAACCTTAACTGGAACTAAAAGAGAGTTATTCGAGGAGATAAGCTGAAGACCTAGGTGAACCCCCTCACAATTCACCTGGTCAAGGCATTTCCCGACTTGTTCAGACAATTACGAGCAAAATGTCCCTTACCACCACAGTACAAACAAAGACCAGAATTTTGCCTTCTGGTTTTTTCCTCAGGAGACAGCCGGGAGAGACCCATCTGTATGGGCTCTTCAATGTCCTCAGGAATGGAATAAACACAAGGACTAGACCTTACAGTTGTTCCTCTTTCAGCCCTCCGCTCTCTGAGACGACGATCAATCTTAATAGAAAGCTCCATGAGTTTATCGAGAGTCTCAGGAGCGGGGTACTGGAGGAGACTGTCTTTAATAAACTCTGATAAACCGAGGCGAAACTGACTGCGCAGGGCTGGGTCATTCCAGCCACAGTCGTTCGACCAACGGCGAAATTCGGTACAATAAACCTCTGCAGGATTTCTACCTTGTTTGAGAGCGCGCAGCTGACTTTCAGCGGACGCCTCTCTCTCTGGGTCATCATACAAGAGCCCTAAAGACTTAAAGAAAGCGTCTACTGACAACAACGCAGGATCCTCTGCTCTTAAACCAAATGCCCAGGTCTGAGGATCCCCCTGGAGTAAAGAAATAATAATCCCAACCCGCTGAGATTCAGTACCAGAGGAAGTAGGTCTTAAACGAAAATAAAGTTTACAGGACTCTTTAAAATTAAAAAATTATTTTCTATCACCAGAAAAACGGTCGGGCAAATGCATCTTTGGTTCAGGGACTACCTTTGGGGAGGCTCGCAAAAGATCTTCCTGCGACCTCACCCGAAGAGAAAGATCCTGAACCATCTGAGTAAGTTCTTAAATCTGATTGACTAAGAGCTAGCCAGGATTTGGCCCTAAACCTGTCGGATTCATGAGGCCAAAAAACTTTAACAAAAACTGAATGAGAAAAAATTAAACCCTGTTTAATTTTAGTTTTTGGTTTGGCCGGTAATAATGTTATGATTCCAGCACTCTGGTCTGAGGAGATCTTATTGCGAGGACCGGAGCACTGGAACGTAATGCTGGGGAAGGGAGCGGGAATGGAAAATAACCCCTGGCGCCCTAACTCCGTTGTCTCGCCCGTGCTGTCAGAAATCCCCTGCGAGACTATGGTTGCTTGAGCCCATGGCAGCCGCGTTTGAAGGGCGGATTATGTCTGCCCAACTCCGATGCCCCCTCAGGTCTTAATGGGAGACAAAGGGAAATCCGAGACAGGGTGATAACAAGGGGCCCTCTGACTAAACAACCAGGCCAGGGGCTACAAGAAACTAAAAAACTAGAATATGCGCGGAAAAACCGCCAGGGAAAAGGACAACCAAAATATCCACTTGTCCACTCTCCTACCTGGCACCGCCGAGTTCCGGAGAGGACTTGTGGAAGCGGAACCCTCCGCAAATGCTCCGAAACAGAATATAAAGATAAAGCAGCTGAGCCGCAACATACGGCAGAGCCGTAACTCACGAACACCACACGATATTCTCTGGTGATCGTTGAGGACAACAGGGGACTAAACGACTTCTTGGGATGAGATGACAACTCCAAGATACAGAACTTCTGAGGACAGGAATGACCGGATACAGCAGGACAGGAACAGACGTTCAGCAAACCAAAGCAGCATGCAGGAAGCTATTACCGGCGTCTGTGTGCAGCACTGAGCAGGTATTTAGCAGGGAGTCCTCCAATCAGAAGCTTGGAGCCTGATTAACAAGATGCCGTGCAGCTGGCTTGCTGCACGAGCAGAAGACAAATGTGAAAGTTTTAACTGATTAAATTGACCCTGCAACGGGGAGCGCGGTCCGCCCGTGGCGTCCCCGTTGCTAGGGTCCAGGCGGCTCAGTGTTACTAGGGAGCCAGCGGCTAAGCGCGCACGGCGTCCCAGCGTTGCTAGGGACCCGGCGGCTCGCACGCCTGGCGTCACTAGTTGCTAGGCGCCGGGCCGCAAGGATGTCGCGGACCACGGCGCCTAACACAGTCACAGCGTACATTCATTAATTAAAGCCATATAGTACTATGCATTGTTTGAGGAAGGGGGGCCTGAAATCAGTGTCTTGCTTAGGGCCCCATGAGGTCTAAATTGCCTCTAACTAGCAGTGCTGTAATGAATCACCCAGGGCATTTTGTTCTTATTCTGTTTACTCACTTGTTGTTTCAGTAACAGGTCATGGTTACATTTTAAAGCTTTGGTCTTAGCCTTCACTAACAGATTCATGTTGTACCCTTTAATAATGTATTTCTGGATCATATCATCAATCTTTAATTCAGCTTGCCCAATATCGATGCAGATCCTTACTGCACGCAAAATAATAGCTCAGTACACCAGCACAGGACACCACCCCAGAATAGCACAGGACATCACCCCAGAAGAGCACAGAACAGCAGCACCCCTATACACCACCACCCACAGACAGACAGAGGTCTGTCTCCCTCAATCTCCAAGTCCGGAGTGAAAATGGCGGTGACATGCGGCTCGTTATATGGAATCCAAAACCCGCGAGAATCCGACAGCGGGATAGTGAAGTTTTTTGCCTCGTCCTGGTTTCCGAGTTTGGTGGGAAGTCCTGAGCCGGACTCTGATTCTGGCTCGGAACATGATCTTTGGGGGGGGGGGGGGGGGGTTCGTTTCTCTGAGAACGAACCTGCTCATCTCTAGGGATGGTAACATGATGTTTTGTGGGAGTGGTGGCAAAATCGCAGGCGTGCCATCGCCACTTGGTTGGTGGAGCTCCAAATAAAGCATGAACAAGCACTGAAAAATTGCTCACTAAGATGTAGTCTGAGTGTTTTTTCTGCTGTATATCCTGAGTGCCGCCGTATATATATATAAATATATATATATATATCAACACAGTCTGTCGTCTGTGTGACGAAACGCGTTGGTCTGTCGGGATTCCGGCACCGGTATACTGTGTGCCGGGACTCTGACAGCCGGCAACCTGAAGACCACCCATGTGGGACAAGGTGCATCCTGCAAAAAATAAAATAAAACTGTTTGTTGTGTGCACTGCACCCCAGTACACCATAATTGTATAGTACGTTGTGTTAAAGCGGTCAACAAGCTGTGTTGCCAAAAAATTTTAAAAAATCTTTGCTCTTTATATTGTTTGCTGTGTGCCCTGCTCCCCTGATTTGTGAATTGTGATCTGTGAATTGAAAAATGGATAACAATCAGTTTACAGAACCAAATACTAGCGTTTCAGCTGCTGCCACCAGTCATGATGCCGATTTACTGTCATCTTGTACTAACGGTGATGCTCAAGGGCATAAAGAGTTTACACAACTGGTAAAGAAAAAAAGACCTAAAGTGGTAAGAAAAAGAAAGTTGGTTACTGCAAAAAAATTTAATGTCCAACAGAAGGGTGGGTGGGAGTGCCCAAGGACAATTCTAACTTGCACCACCGTTCATTTATCCCACTGCTGTGTGGCAGTGTTTCATAGATATGCTACAAACTGATGTCTGTTTGTGCCGCTGCTCTGTCGCCTAGTGGTAAGTAACCAGCCAGCTCGCTGCAGACTTTGGCCTGAAGTGGATAAAAATAACATTGTGAGCTATAAGGTGGTCAAAAATTGTCTGTAAATGACTGGAAATTAATATTATTGAGGTTAATAATACTCTAGGGACAAAAAAAATGCAAAAATTATGTGATTTTGGTGTTTTTTGACAATTAAAAAAAAAATCCAATTCCAAAGGCCATCATGGCCATTTGGCAAATCCAAATCCCGCAGACAAATCCAAATCCAAATCATCGGTTCCGGAGCACATCTCTAATACACACACACATATATATATATATATATATATATATATATATATATAAAAGAAACAATACCCCCGGCACTCCGGTCTTACGCATAGCTGGCTCAGGTACCTACCTCCCAGGTATTTACCCTGAATAGATAGCTTCTCCAAAACGTAGGCTGCACTCCGAGACTCACAAAACGCTGTTTTTTTTTTGTATAAAGCCCTGCAGGGTGTGCTGTTTCATTTGTGATGTTTTGGGTGTAACAATCCCCTTCCTCAGACTAACATTTAACTCAAACAAGTGCATTTAAAGTGTGTAACCTTACCCTCCTCAAGTTGCTCCAGTGTGTCCCCAGGCGCTCCCGGCCGCCATCCCGCAGCGGCACTTCCGGTCGCGGCACCCCCGTCTGTCTGAGAAATGGAATTGTTACCCCCAAAACATCACAAATCAAACAGCACTCCCTGTGGGGATTTATGCACTAAACCAGCATTTTGTGAGTCTCTGAGTGCCGCCTACGCTTTGGAGAAGCTATATGTGTATATATATATATATATATATATGAACTTGGTTTGGTAGGCACTCTGTTAAATCCACATCTGCCCGGGTGCCTTCCACAGAGGTGATGAATAACAAGCAAAATGTTCCTATTAGAGGTGGTGAAATATCAGTCCAATCCCCCAATCATAAGAACAGGCGGCACTCCTGGGTCTTGGTGAAAATAAATTCAAGTGTATTGACAAAATCAATTAGAAAGATGGCACATTACGCCAACGTTTCAGCGCCGCGCAGGGCGCTTTTTTCAAGGCTGTGTGCTGTGGCTGCAAACGAAAAAGCCATATATATACAGAATGCAATCAGGCGGCACTCAGAGACTTCCTTATGTGTAGTTTAATTGTGTATCAATTACAGATATCAGTTATCAGATACACAATTAAACTACACATAAGGAAGTCTCCGAGTGCCACCTCATTGCATTCTGTATATTGGAGAGGGGCATCCCTCTGTGGAAGGCACCGTGAGCAGTTATTTGTTTGCAGGGGGGACCGCTCGAGTGCCGGGTCATTTGGAAGGTTATATATATATATATATATATATATATATATATTATTTTTCCATATTAAAACCTGCACTTCGGTTCCAACTGCATGTGCATGGATCACAGGGCTATAAGCGCGCTAACCAGTACAAAAACAATATATATATATATATATATATATATTATATCACTCACTTTCCCATAGAGAAAAAACAGCACTCATGATTCAGTTGAAAGCTGTTTAAGTCAAATTACTTTCTAATAAATATTTAAAATGCCAGCTCTAATATATACTGCAGACGCCAGGCGCATCTTATTACCATGTGCTATGAATGTGCGCTTTACGTCGCAAAACACTACATCCCATAAGAGAAAACAATACACCCACACATTGTCTGAGTTCCAAAGCTCATAGATGTATACATTTGTTATTTAAATGGATATGTATACAATATATCACATGTACAGTATATATATATATTTACATGGTTACAATTTACACAGTAAGCAGTTATTACAAATTAATTCAAATACAGCCACAGCCAGCATACAATTACCATCTCCCTCAATGCACTTTATGCACTAATCGCTCCAGTTCCTCCATCTTTAGCTCTGCCTCAACACCAGCTAACATCAGCAGAGTATCACCAAAACACCATCTCGCTCAGGACCCAGGTGAGAAACAGAACAGGAAACTCTTCTGTGTGGGATCAGCTATACACTGAGTCTGTTGGGGGTGTACAGATCTCTTGTTATTGGTCTAGGGGAGGGAACTTTCTCATTCATGATGAGTCATTGGTCAATTGATATTCAAGCAACGTCCAGCCTTGATGGTGTAATAACAGGAGATAGCCACTGGTTCCTTTCTGCAAGCATGCTGTCTTCCAGGAAGTTCATTGTTCTAATAATAGTGACTTTAGCTTTCATACATTTAATCATATCTTCTCATTGTAATGTGCTACAAACTAATCACAGGCATCAAATGAATCCACACATTAATCTGGTTACTTTGACACCAAGCATGGTATGTCCATCTTTCTATGCTCCAACAATACACATATATCTGATGTTAAACTGTATTATATAAATACATTATAATGTCTGGTGCTTGACATGTTTAATTTATGTGTGGTATGAAATATGTGTTGAATATATCTTTGTGGCATGTTTGTGTAAATGCATATGTTACCATATATTGCTGTGCACGCTGTGCGTATTCGCAAGCATAGCGACTCATCAGTGTGGAGTTTGGATGTTCTCTCTATGTAATATTTTTGACTTCGACAAAGCAGAAAAGGATTTATTCTTCAAAACAAATCCATTAGTGATACATCCAACAAGTTTGGCCCAATAGCTGTTTTAACGCATACAGGTTTTCTTCAGGGGTTGTATGCATTGAAACAAGTGTTGGGCTACAGTTGTTGGATGTATCACTAATGGATTTGTATTGTAGAATAAATCCTCTTCTGCTTTCAACTGAATCGTGAGTGCTGGTTTTTGCATTTTTTCTCTATGGGAAAGTGAGTAATATTATAATACTTTTTGACCTGGCACCACACTAATGCTAAAGAGAGAGAGAGAGAGAGAGAGAGAGAGAGAGAGGCGAAGACAGGCGGCACTCAGGAGTCTTTATTACCGAGGTTACATCCAACAATTGTTTCGGGCAACTGCCCGTCATCAGGGATATACACACCCATAACAACACAGAATATATACCCTCACAGACCCTTCCCCCTTATCAGCGTACGTGTCCAGCCTCACCTGTGTTCCATCACTCGGTTCAATCAGCCACGCTAGCAGCAGCCATCCATTGCAAGCGGCAGCCTCAGCACAGCGGGTGACATCATCAGGCAGGCGCCCACAGAGAGACCAGTCTGTGACATGTTGTGGTTACCTAGGTAACCAATACAACAATTACAGACAGTAGCAATAAAATACATTCGAAAAAAACACCAAAAGTGTATCAATACATACATAGACAGACCAAACATATAAATAAAAACATGGGACACACTCATTATATATCCCAGTTCCACATTTCATTATGCCCCAAATATAGCCCCTATGAAAACATAAATCTGCTGTTTCAAGATAATACTTTATATTTAATCAGAATAATTTCATGTTTATGGAGCTGACTATAAAAAAAACTATGCAAACCACTTTGTCCATTTAACCCCTTTGGGGCCAATGTGTTCAGTTTAAATATCCGCCGGCTTTCTAACTGGAGAAGTTTCCTCCCCCCAGTTACCACCCCACATGTATGCAGGGACGCAGTCAATCAATTTACTCCTGATGTTGGCTATACTATACATCCCTTGTTCCCAGGGAGGGCACCGAAGCTGCTGCTATGCAAGTCATATGAGTGCCGGATGTATCAAAAGTCTATATCTATATATATATATATATATATATATATATATATATACTGCTCAAAAAATAAAGGGAACACTAAAATAACACATCCTAGATCTGAATGAATGAAATATTCTTATTAAATACTTTGTTCTTTACATTGTTGAATGTTCCGACAACAAAATCACACAAAAATTATCAATGGAAATCAAATTTATTAACCCATGGATGTCTGGATTTGGAGTCACACTCAAAATTAAAGTGGAAAAACACATTACAGGCTGATCCAACTTTGATGTTATGTCCTTAAAACAAGTCAAAATGAGGCTCAGTAGTGTGTGTGACCTCCACGTGCCTGTATGACCTCCCTACAATGCCTGGTCATGCTCCTGATGAGGTGGCAGATGGTCTCCTGAGGGATCTCCTCCCAGACCTGGACTAAAGCACCCGCCAACTCCTGGACAGTCTGTGGTGCAACGTGGCATTGGTGGATGGAGCGAGACATGATGTCCCAGATGTGCTCAATTGGATTCAGGTCTGGGGAACGGGCGGGCCAGTCCATAGCATCAATGCCTTCATCTTGCAGGAACTGCTGACACACTCCAGCCACATGAGGTCTAGCATTGTCTTGCATTAGGAGGAACCCAGGGAAAACCGCACCAGCATTTGGTCTCACAAGGGGTCTGAGGATTTCATCTCGGTACCTAAAGGCAGTCAGGCTACCTCTGGCAAGCACATGGAGGGCTGTGCGGCCCCCCCCAAAGAAATGCCACCCCACACCATTACTGACCCACTGCCAAACCGGTCATGCTGGAGGATGTTGCAGGCAGCAGAACGTTCTCCTTGGCGTCTCCAGACTCTGTCACATGTGCTCAGTGAAAACCTGCTTTCATCTGTGAAGAGCACAGGGCGCCAGTGGCGAATTTGCCAATCTTGGTGTTCTCTGGCAAATGCCAAACGTCCTGCACAGTGTTGGGCTGTAAGCACAACCCCCACCTGTGGAGGACGTCGGGCCCTCATACCACCCTCATGGAGTCTGTTTCTGATCATTTGAGTAGACACATGCACATTTGTGGCTTGCTGGAGGTCATTTTGCAGGGCTCTGGCAGTGCTCCTCCTGTTCATCCTTGCACAAAGGCGGAGGTAGAGGTCCTGCTGCTGGATTGTTGCCCTCCTACGCCCTCCTCCATGTCTCCTGATGTACTTGCCGGTCTCCTGGTAGCGCCTCCATGCTCTGGATACTACGCTGACAGACACAGCAAACCTTCTTGCCACAGCTCGCATTGATGTGCCATCCTGGATGAGCTGCACTACCAGAGCCACTTGTGTGGGTTGTAGACTCATGCTACCACTAGAGTGAAAGCACCGCCAGCTTTCAAAAGTGACCAAAACATCAGCCAGAAAGCATAGGAGCTGAGAAGTGGTCTGTGGTCACCACCTGCAGAACAACTCCTTTATTGGGGGTGCATTGCTAATTGCCTATAATTTCCACCTGTTGTCTATTTCATTTGCACAACAGCATGTGAAATTGATTGTCAATCAGTGTTGCTTCCTAAGTGGACAGTTTGATTTCACAGTAGTGTGATTGACTTGGAGTTACATTGCGTTGTTTAAGTGTTCTCTTTATTTTCTTGAGCAATATATATATATATATATATATATATATAACATAGTCTGTAGGGCAGCACACCTTTTGTAAAATGATGGTCCCGGTGCCAGCCGTAGAACTTCCCCAGCCAGGAGTCCAAATAGACAGCAAATGGTATCGGCAGCACACGGTGAAATAATGACACAAGGAGTCAGGATAAACTGCAGTTTATCCTGACTCCTTGTGTCGTTATTTCACCATGTGCTGCCGATACCAGTTGCTGCTATATATATATATATATATATATATATATATATATATATATATATACAGGTTGAGTATCCCTTATCCAAAATGCTTGGGACCAGAGGAATTTTGGATATCGTATTTTTCCGTATTTTGGAATAATTGCATACCATAATGAGATATTATGGTGATGGGACCTAAGTCTAAGCACAGAATGCATTTATGTTACATATACACCTTATACACACAGCCTGAAGGTCATTTTAGCCAATATTTTTTATAACTTTGTGCATTAAACAAAGTGTGTGTACATTCACACAATTAATTTATGTTTCATATACACCTTATACACACAGCCTGAAGGTCATTTAATACAATATTTTTAATAACTTTGAGTATTAAACAAAGTTTGTGTACATTGAGCCATCAGAAAACAAAGGTTTCACTATCTCAATCTCACTCAAAAAAGTCCGTATTTCGGAATATTCCGTATTTCGGAATATTTGGATATGGGATACTCAACCTGTATATATATATATATATATATATATACAACGAAGAATAACGAGGCGGCACTCGGAGACTTGCAAAAACTTCAAACATGTATTAGGTGCTGTCAACGTTTCGGGGACCACCTCCCCTTCGTCGATCCTGACGAAGGGGAGGTGGTCCCCGAAACGTTGACAGCACCTAATACACGTTTGAAGTTTTTGCAAGTCTCCGAGTGCCGCCTCGTTATTCTTCGTTGTACATTGGGGTGACCCCCCGGAGGAAGGCACCGCTGCAAGTAGGTCCTAAGGGACGTCTGGAGTGCCGGAGCTGTGAGTTGTATATATATATATATATATATATATAGGTAGCAAACTGTGTAACAAACAGCGGCACTCAGAGACTGACACAGCGTGAATAAAGTGCTGGTGCTTTTAATTCATGGCTGGTAACTCCAGATGGCACCTGAGCAACATATCCATCGCTAGGAGAGTGCCGATCCGACAATTGCAAGTATATATATATATATATATAGTTTTTGTACTGGTTGGTATATATGGTATGGTATATATATTGTATGGTATGGTAAATATATTGTTTTTGTACTAGTTGGTGTGCTTATAAGCCCTGTGATTCACGCAGTTGGAACCGAGCTACAGGTTTAAAAATAGAAAAAAAAAAAATATATATATATATATATATATATTGTTTTTGTACTGGTTGGTGCACTTATAAGCCCGTGATCCATGCATTTGGAATTGAGATGCAGGTGTAAAAATATAAAAATTATATGTATATATGTCTTGATAAAGGGGCGTAGGCTCCAAAACATCAATTTCACTACTACCAGCATTTTCCTGCTTATTATTACTGCCTCTTGAGTGCCTGTTAATTATCTGCGTTTGGAGGAGGAGTATAGTATTTGGATTAGGGCACCGGGGCCAGTTGTATTTTACCATTGAGTGCCGGCCTATTTAGGAATCTATCTAGATATATAGATCTATCTATCTATCTAGCTATCTATCTATCTATATAATTTTCTATTTTTAAACCTACAGCACGGTTCCAACTGTGTGGATCACAAGGCTTATATATTATATATATATATATATATATATAGAGGAGAATTCCACGTGGTGGAGGGTGCACTCTCACTGTGTATAAAGTTCACACATTTCTTCAATAGAAAATTTTTATTGTAGCCTCAAATGTTTCGACGTTTCGATCCAAAAACCAGGATCTTTTTCAAGAAGGGCCATACATGAATCATCAAATCCAATCATAATATAATGAAGCCGAATAATTAAAAGTATATCTAGAAAAAATAGAACATAAACATGACTGAGCCTCCCAGGTCCCAATATATAACAATATTAGCGACAATGCTTGTATCAACATAAACTATTACATAATACCAGATTTAGAAAAAAGGAACTCATATACCAAAAACAGGTGGCAGAGTAGTGAGACTACAAGGAGGAATAAAATAACACCCTGTGTTCACCACTGGTCTTAAAATGCATGCAAGGCCTACCCATCCTCACCTCTATCAGCACATTCCAATGGGGCTGCATGTCTGAACTGCTGTATACCAAGTGTGGAGAATGTCCATATAATCACAGCTCTGCAACCAAACCACTGCTGTAATCAAAGGATATCTCTATTATAAACATGTATCAGAATCACCTTGTTACTTACCACATAAATACCTATGGGTCTGGAAAGGTGTGCACAAGACTACACCTGGATAAGACATTTTCCCACTCAGGGTCAACAGCTGCAGGATCTCAAAAAGGACATTCAGCCACTGTGATTACACATATACTCTGTTTAAACAATGTGCATCTGAGGCATAGAAATATATATCAAAAAAGCCATAATCAACGTTCAATAAATACCTATAGGTCCAAGAGGATACACATAGGTCAGCCCCTGGGTTAAGCGTTCTCCCACATCCAATCCATAGCTACAAACAATAAATAAACCCAAATCAAAAGATTATAGGATTATACAAACATCAAACTTAATCAGTGGGACAAACCCAACATAGTTACTTACAGAATCATGTGGAACACTGCACAAACCAGGGCTGCATGCACCAACTGGATCTAAGCAGGGGATTTAAATACCCCTTGACCCGGAAGTATCAAGGGTGTGAGGGGTCAACTCAAAAAGTCACCTGAATAATTATCTAAACCTTTATTCCACTTGATTAACCGTTTACCACCAGCACAAAAGGCCAAATAAGCAATCAGTATGCCTGTGTATGCATTAATATTCACAGTACAACAGAGGGAATACACAAAATAGCGCTGCATGCACCGGGGGACCGGAAACAGGAAGTGTCATGCGTTCCAACCGCCAAGCCTGGTGGAACGCACGCTGCAAACACCCCAGCGAACACACAGCGCACGACACCCGCACGGGGACAAAGTCCCCGCACCACGAGCACAGTCCCCCCGCCACCAAACAGACACATCCGCATCAACCCCACGGGCCGGAGGGACCAAACCGATCCACACACGCCGGGGACCAGAAACAGGAAGTCCCGTGCGTTCCAGCGGCGAAGCCGGTGGAACGCACGCTGCTAACATAAGGTTCCACTGTTTAAAGCGGTATGTTGCTTGGACACCAGTATTAGTTTCCTTGATGTGACTAGGCAGCTAATGTTAGTGCGATTCCTCTATTGCGTGACGATAAAACACAAAATTGGGTTGAAAAATTACAGGTACAAATTGATACATACAAGCGAGAGTTAATTTCGTTTAAACGGAAAAAATTAACAGTAGTCACCAATGATTATAAAAACCACACTGTGTATAGGTGGTTGCTGGGTAATACTCACAATTTTAACGACAATACCAATAGACCCATGAGAAGGAGAAGGCACCACCCTTTCCGGTTGAATCTGCCTCCTCGGTGTCCACCTCCGATTACAGACCACAATGCAGGGTCTGGAGATTCGAGGCATTTTTTTAGAGGTAGGCACAGATATGCCCCCTCATTCTGGAAAACCCAGAGGAGGCTGAGGCCGCACCCAAGGAGGGGCGGGTACCAGAAGACGTGGGAGACCCAGAAAAGCACAAGTACAGTGTTTAATCTGTCCAATACACCTCTTGATGAGGCCGATATGTCTCTTTTGTCTAAAGGTTTGTCATATGTGCCAACTTATCAACACAATAAATTTCAAAACACAGTTGATCAGTTTAGATTTGGTCGGTCCCTTAGACTTAAGGAATATTTTTCTGACAAAACTACAGATCGACCCCATACATCGTTTAAGAAACCTTCCACGTTTGATCCTCCCTCACAGAATGCCAGCGTTAAAACATTTCTAAGGATCGTTAACAGAGATATCAGCAATTACTCACCCCCTAAAAGCTTTGACAACCTCTCTAGCGCAGAAAGAGTTGCCCTAAAATGATTGCGTGAAAATAAGGAGTTAGTTATTCGCCCAGCCGATAAAGGTGGGGCGGTGGTGATTCAAAACTGGCAAGACTATGATAAAGAAATTATGTGTCAATCGGCGGATGAAATTACATTTCAACGATTAGGATATAATCCTGTGCCTAGCACTAAGCGGACCATTGACGCATGTCTCAAAAGGGGTCTTGACAATGGGTGGTTGGATAGTGAGCTGCATTCCTTTCTCACTGTTGAACATCCCAAATACCCTATCTTGTACACTTTGCCCAAAGTTCATAAAAGTTTGAATGCACCGCCTGGCAGGCCTATCATAGCCGCCGAGGGGTCTTTGTTACAGCCACTGGCCCAGTTTGTAGACCATATTCTCCAACCCCTAGTAACTAGGAGTGATAGCTACATCAAGGATACTGTAGACTTTCTCTCACAGCTTAAAGGGGTAGACTTATATGGCGTCCCTTGTCTAATGGCCACAATGGATGTCAACTCCTTATATACAGTGATAATACATGATGATGAGTTAAGCTCTTTAAGAACTGCATTGATTAAAGGTCCTAAAATAAACATGCCCATTGAACTTATTATCGAATTGGCCGAATTGGTCTTGATGACCAACCATTTTATGTATAAAGATTCATATTATTTACAACTAGCGGGTACAGCGATGGGGTCAAACCTGGCCCCCTCATACGCTAACCTATACATGACACAGTATGAGTCTGTCAACATCTTTCCTAAATATGGCCATTCAATTTTCTTCTATCGTCGTTTTATCGAAGATATTTTCTTGCTTTGGACCAACACAGAGGAGCTGTTTTTATTTATGGTCAGTGAACTAAACTCTCTAGCTAGTCCCATTAAATTTACATCAACTTGCTCGGACACCAGTATTAGTTTCCTTGATGTGACTATCAATAAAACTAACAATCTGTTGGCAACTACATTATATCGGAAACCAACAGATCGTAACCTCACCCTGCATGCCTCTAGTCATCATCCACCGGCCCTAAAAGACAACTTACCTGTGTCCCAATACCTTTGGGTTCTTAGGATTAACTCAGCCAGTGAGAAGGTAGAGACACAACTCACTGATGTTACTACACGTTTTAGGGAACGAGGTTACCATACTAGAGTATTATCTAGATGTCTTGAAAAAGCAAAAGCGATCTTCTCAGGGACATGTGATAGTGAGCGTAATAAATCTAAAGATAGGATGGTGTTTACCACCCACTTTGATAACCACTCTGGACATGTCAATAAAGTTTTGAAGAAACATTGGGCTATTGTCAGTTCTGATCCCACGTTACCATTCACCCGTATGAAACCACCAATGTTGGCGTATAGGCGAGGTCCGAACCTGAAACAAATGTTGATGAGACCCACCACGTATCCTGAAGCTAGGCCTTCCTGTACACAATTGTATACACAGAAACCCGGATGTTTCTCGTGCAGCAACTGCACGACGTGCAGGTCATTGATGGTTGGACCGACTTTCAATCATCCCCACACTGGGACCACCATCAAGATCAGATTTCATCTACATTGCAGAATGGATCATGTCATCTACATACTGAAATGTCCATGTAGGTTCCTTTATGTTGAGTTGACTATGCGGATTTTTAGAGACCGGATGGCCAACCACGGTCTTCTATACATACCGCTTTAAACAGTGGAACCTCTGATAAACCTGTCGCACAACACTTTCTAGAGGCTAAGCACCAAGTAGCTAGTCTAAAGTGTATGTTGATTGATTGGGTTCCCCCTCTGTCGACTGGAGGCGATCGAGTGGGGCAGCTTAAACGGAGGGAATGTTATTGGATCAATGAATTGGACACAGTAGCCCCCAGGGGGCTCAATGAATATAATCCATTAAGTGTTTGTCTATAAGTCTCTGACCAGTTCATCAATGGTATATCTTGAACACATGTCTAATGCACCCCTCGATTGGTGTCAGTATATAATGTATAGATACCGATATGCTTGCTGTATAGGTTTGTTCACTATATACAATACACAAAATGGAAAGCTGCTCAATCAGATTGTAATGTCACTCAGGTGCTAAAAGGGAGGGGTAATTCTGTGTAGGAAAAAACTGTGTTCCCTAATGCACACCGAGTGAAAAATATTACTACATAATAGTCAGATAATACGGAGATCTTAGTTGCGTATATCTGCAGATATAGGGTTAAGCCCCAGGCCGATCGACAAGGCTTCTCCATCACTGGGGGTCCCTAATACTAGGTATGGGTCCGGGGTGCAGGACCCCACGATGTCGGCACAGGTCGGCCACCCCAGGTCAGCACACAGGTGAGAATTAATAGGGGTTAATAAGAAGCACAGAAGTGCTATGTAAGTGGTGTGATTAAAATAATATATACAAAGTGATAGGAAAAATCATAAGTGTTAATAAAGTGTTAGGGTGTGCCGACCTGAAGCAGCCCAGCCATACCGACACAGGGGCCACCGCACCCCACACCCACCCCATAAATAATTACAAATATGTCTGGGTTAAATTCCCAGTGTAAGGCCACATGGTAATGGCTCCTACAGCATCTGAGAGCCAGCTTACCTGGGGATACCCCTGGCATCCCTTATGGCACTCCGGAGTCAGCAATCCCTCCTAATGCTGACCCATCTATGACTCTCTAAATACAATACACAAAATGGAAAGCTGCTCAATCAGATTGTAATGTCACTCAGGTGCTAAAAGGGAGGGGTAATTCTGTGTAGGAAAAAACTGTGTTCCCTAATGCACACCGAGTGAAAACTATTACTACATAATAGTCAGATAATACAGAGATCTTAGTTGCGTATATCTGCAGATATAGGGTTAAGCCCCCAGGCCGATCGACAAGGCTTCTCCGTCACTGGGGGTCCCTAATACTAGGTATGGGTCCGGGGTGCAGGACCCCATGATGTCGGCACAGGTCGGCCACCCAAGGTCAGCACACAGGTGAGAATTAATAGGGGTTAATAAGAAGCACAGAAGTGCTATGTAAGTGGTGTGATTAAAATAATATATACAAAGTGATAGGAAAAATCATAAGTGTTAATAAAGTGTTAGGGTGTGCCGACCTGAAGCAGCCCAGCCATACCGACACAGGGGCCACCGCACCCAACACCCACCCCATAAATAATTACAAATATGTCTGGGTTAAATGTAGAGATACCGATATGCTTGCTGTATAGGTTTGTTCACTATATAGCCAGCTTGTCTTTTTAATTGTAACTGTTTTATGTATGTTCTTTTGTGTTTTTTTGCTTCTGTTTTTGTATTGTTATTGCTGCTGCCTCCTCCTGGGTCCCCTATAACAATTTTTGACCCTTTTTTATATGGTGTTCAACAGTTGATTCTTTGAGGAACAATATACATATATATATATATATATATATATATATTTCTTGAGGGATGATCTCATCTTTTGATATAAAACATCACTTTGTCTCTAAATATATTAGATCGTTTTTCCATCCCCTATTTATATTAGCAGCGTGCGTTCCACCGGCTTCGGCCGCTGGAACGCACGGGACTTCCTGTTTCTGGCCCCCGGCGTGTGTGGATCGGTTCGGTCCCTCCGGCCCGTGGGGTTGATGCGGATGTGTCTGTTTAGTGGCGGGGGGACTGTGCTCGTGGTGCGGGGACTTTGTCCCCGTGCGTGTGTCGTGCGCTGTGTGTTTGCTGGGGTGTTTGCAGCGTGCGTTCCACCAGGCTTGGCGGTTGGAACGCATGACACTTCCTGTTTCCGGTCCCCCGGCGCATACAGCACTATTTTGTGTATTCCCTCTGTTGTACTGTGAATATTAATGCATACACAGGCATACTGATTGCTTATTTGGCCTTTTGTGCTGGTGGTAAACGGTTAATCAAGTGGAATAAAGGTTTGGATAATTATTCAGGTGACTTTTTGAGTTGACCCCTCACACCCTTGATACTTCCGGGTCAAGGGGTATTTAAATCCCCAGCTTAGATCCAGTTGGTGCATGCAGCCCTGGTTTGTGCAGTGTTCCACATGATTCTGTGAGTAATTATGTTGGGTTTGTCCCACTGATTAAGTTTGATGTTTGTATAATCCTATAATCTTTTGATTTGGGTTTATTTATTGTTTGTAGCTATGGATTTGATGTGGGAGAACGCTTAACCCAGGGGCTGCCCTATGTGTATCCTCTTGGACCTATAGGTATTTATTGAACGTTGATTATGGCTTTTTTGATATATATTTCTATGCCTCAGATGCACATTGTTTAAACAGAGTATATGTGTAATCACAGTGGCTGAATGTCCTTTATGAGATTCTGCAGCTGTTGACCCTGAGTGGGAGAATGTCTTATCCAGGTGTAGTCTTGTGCACACCTTTCCAGACCCATAGGTATATATGTGGTAACAAGGTTTGATATATACATTTGATTCTGATACACGTTTATAATAGAGATATCCTTTGATTACAGCAGTGGTTTGGTTGCAGAGCTGTGATTATATGGACATTCTCCACACTTGGTATACAGCAGTTCAGACATGCAGCCCCATTGGAATGTGCTGATAGAGGTGAGGATGGGTAGGCCTTGCATGCATTTTAAGACCAGTGGTGAACACAGGGTGTTATTTTATTCCTCCTTGTAGTCTCACTACTCTGCCACCTGTTTTTGGTATATGAGTTCCTTTTTTCTAAATCTGGTATTATGTAGTAGTTTATGTTGATACAAGCATTGTCACTAATATTGTTATATATTGGAACCTGGGAGGCTCAGTCATGTTTATGTTCTATTTTTTCTAGATATACTTTTAATTATTCGGCTTCATTATATTATGATTGGATTTGATGATTCATGTATGGCCCTTCTTGAAAAAGATCCTGATTTTTGGATCGAAACGTCGAAACCTTTGAGGCTACAATAAAAAATTTCTATTGAAGAAATGTGTGGACTTTATACACAGTGAGAGTGCACCCTCCACCACGTGGAATTCTCATCTACATTTGCGGACATTTCGTCTGTCGGGAGCACCCACCATTAGGAACTTTGATGAGAGTGCAGAACCCTCTTGTTTGTGTATATATATATATATATATATATATATATATTACCCCTGCAGCTCAGTTCCAGCTGCATGGATAACTTATATATATATATATATATATATATATATATGGTACTAGGAGAGAAGAACAAGCGCCTTATGGTGCAGTAACTTTGTTAATAGTGTATTGCAAATACATCAAATGGAAAGGTCCGTACCAGATAGAAACTTGTGTTAGGGCCTATCGATTCTTTATCCAATAAGTGTTCTTCACCTATATATCAGGAGACATAAACCATTGCCATATAGTGTAGCATCTTATATATTTCGTCTGGGGGTCCCACCCCTATATATCACGCGTACCAAATAAATTCTTTAACAGCACGTGTCAGATAAACCTCTATCCGGTCGACCCAACGTCGGTCCGTATAACACAATAGCAGACTACATGGTATTAAAAAATGAAAAAAAATTTTAATACATAAAAATAAAATATAAAAAGCTTAGCTTAATTGATACAGGTAGGTAGGTAGGTTGTTCAGTCAGGTCTCTCAATCTCAACGCGTTTCGCCCATCAGGCTTCCTCAGGAGAATGTAATCTCAAGCAGTATACACATATTTATAGCTGTTGTATGTCAAACAATGTGATCACTTCCGGTTCACGTCATTTCCGGAACCGGAAGTTGATTTGGCATACCTTAATCAATCTTTATACATCCCTTTTATACTAATGAACATTGGTGGATCAGTGGATAGCTATTCCTAGTTTGTTACACACATGCAGTGCTTAGAAGCACCGCATTGTGTGTTATACGTCAGCCGGAAGTGATGCGGACCGTCCCGGTCTCGGCCGCGTCACTCATTTACCGGAAGTGACGTGGACCTTCTCGGTCACGTCCACGTCACTTCCTCCCGCACTTAGCAAAGGTGGACTAGGTCTGCCCTTACAGGTAGTGACACATCCTCATTGACGTCACTTCCATAATACGTTTTACAGAGAGACCTTTCTCTATACATGCCGGATATAGTGGTATATAGTTTTCAGTTTTGTTTTCCATATACCAGTGCATGTAGCAAGAATCGGATACTTATAACCACTGAATCACCAATGAAATCAAATAAACATAAAATATACATAGTTGAATAAAATAGGGATAATGAATAAATAGCATCATATGGGATATAAAAATGAATAAATAAATATAAAACAAATATATAAAATGTCCATTGAAATACAGAATACTCCGAGAAATAAATATATAAGCCCTAAAACACCAGTTAATTCAGAAACCATACAGGCATATGATATATATACATAAAGTGGGGATGATAAAAAAACATCATCACATAGGGTATATAATAAAGCATAATGAAAAATATACAATAGTAAAAGCCCTCTTTTTTAACTTCAGATATTCTGGGGAAAATGTATATGTGCAAGACACGAGGCCTGGTAGACTCATACAAGTCCTTATTTTGCAGTTCAGAGATTCTAGGATCGATATGTAGTATAATATAAACTAATATATATATAAAAACAGTGGACACCCTTCATAAACCGAATGTAGGTCCCCCCCGCAGTGCCCTCTAGTATAAGGGGAGCGGTATTCGTCTGAAACTTAAACATCCCGTCTCTTGGTTTATGCAGTGAATTTAAAAATATTCAGAGGTATTTCATAATATATTTAAAAATATATATAGGGCAACGTGAGTTAAAAGCACAAACAGGGGTAAATCTTTTAATATTAATGAACCAGGAATATATAAAAATCATAAAAACGGTGCAATTTCATATCCTTCTTTGTGGCCAAATGGATGGAGGGTATTAAAAGTTAAGATCCAGTACATCTCCCGCTGAGATAGTTTTTTAAGGAGATCCCCTCCTCTTGGGCCTGGTTTGACGTGTTCAATCGCTCTGTATGTTAAGGTTTCTGTGCTGGAGTTGTGAACCTCAGCGAAGTGTCTTGAGAGGAGGTGGCTTTCTATTTTGTTTTTAATATTCCGGACATGTTCTTGGATCCGTAATTTCAAAGTTCTTTTCGTTTTACCCACGTATTTAAGTTGACACCCACATTCAATCACATAAATTACTGACGTAGTATTACAGTTTATAAAGTCCTTCATCTTGAATTCCTTTGTCTGGTCGTTGTTAAAGAAGGACTTTCTGTTGGGATGAACGAATTTGCATATGTTACAATGCCCACATTTGTACATTCCTTTGCACTTCTGGAGATTTTGGATCCTTTTTTGTATTCCTGATCATGCTTGGTGCCAAAATTTCCTTGATGTTTTGTGATTTCCTGAAAATAATTTCTGGACGATCCGGGAGGATTTCCTTCAGAACCAGATCCATTTTCAGGATGTGCCAATGTTTAGAAAATGACTTCTTGATTTTTGATTCCTCACAACTATATTTCGTAATGAATGGTGCAACAAGCTTCTTTGTCTCTTTCTTTCTCGGTTGGAGAAGGCTGGATCGGTCCAATTTTTCACCCCGGTCAATAGCATCCTTGATAATTCTTTCAGGATAACCCCATTCTCTAAACCTTTCTGCAAATATAAAATATATTGGATTGTTCGGTAAATGTCTCTGGGGTACTGCAATTCCTTTTTATTCTATACATCTGGGAGTACGGGATACTGTTTTTCCATCTCAGAGTGTGGCTGCTCCCATAATGTAGGTAGCTGTTAGTGTCTACCGTTTTTAAGAAATTCCTTGTAATGATTTCTTCTCCATCATTACACAGGATTAAGTCCAGAAATTCAACTTGGTCCTTGCTTGTAGTACTGGTGAATATTAGGTTGAAATCATTGATGCTGATGAATTCCATGAATTGGTTAAAACTCTCCTCATCTCCATCCCAGATCAAGATAATGTCATCAATATACCGCTTATAAAAACAAATATTCTGTTTAAAACCAGAGTTGTTATAGATGAAATCATGTTCCCACATCCCCATTAAGATATTCGCATAACTGGGCGCAAAAACTGTGCCCATAGCGGTTCCACGAGTTTGCAGATAAAACGTATCCAAAAATTTAAAATAGTTGTGGGTTAAAATTAATTCAATTAGGGTGCATAAAAATTCACAGTGATCCCTAGTGATATTCGGGTCAGATTCTAATTTCTCCCGGCATGCTTTCAACCCTTTCTCATGTGTGATGCTAGTGTATAAAGATTGTACATCAATCGTAGTCCACAGATACGTTTCATGCCATTTAAAATCCTGTAAAAGGTTCAAAACGCTGGTTGTATCTTTCAAAAAGGAGGGAAGATTCTGTACATATGGTTTAAGGAAGACATCAACATATTCAGAGAGATGTGCTGTCAATGAGTCAATGCCCGCTATGATGGTTCTCCCTGGTGGACAATCTACCCAAAGATAGCACCAGGAAGATGGCACATGCCACAGCACGGATTTACAGGGGGGAGGGTTTGGTCCCCCAGAGTATATCCGTGCTGTGTCACCCCCACCAGCAGCCCAGGCAATTAATATCCCTCCCCTCTAGGTGCCAGTGACAATATGTCATAAGTAGCACTAACCTTATTTATCAAACTCCTATTTCCCTATATATTGTAAGCTTGTGAGCAGTCATTGGCCAATATTTACTAAGAATTCGAGTTTGTCCGATTTGTGTTTTTTTTTCTAAGTCCTAATCCGGGAATTCACTAAGCACCAATCTCGGCAGTGTTTGGACTATTCGTAATGGTTTGATTTGCAAAGTTCCGAAATACGAATGAATAGACCATCGGTCAAACGCAGCTGATATTTCATACAATACGGGCATTCACTATTCATTCGTATTTGGGTGTTAGTTTCTGAGTGCTCAAGTGCGGGTCTGGTTTTTTTTTCGAATCGTTAAAAAAAGCAGCAAAAAAATAGACCTGCTTTTTCCAGTCGAGTTTGGATAACCATGCACGGATCAGTGAGATCTGTGCATGGTTATCTATGGGAAAGGGTCTGTTTACTGTAAAAACTGAGAAAAAAATTGCGTGGGGTCCCCCCTCCTAAGCATAACCAGCCTCGGGCTCTTTGAGCCGGTCCTGGTTGATAAAATATGGGGGGAAAAATGACAGGGGTTCCCCCATATTTAATCAACCAGCACCGGGCTCTGCGCCTGGTCCTGGTTCCAAAAATACGGGGGACAAAAGCGTAGGGGTCCCCCGTATTTTTGAAACCAGCACCGGGCTCCACTAGCCAGGTACATAATGCCACAGCCGGGGGACACTTTTATACTGGTCCCTGCAGCCCTGGCATTACATACCCAACTAGTCACCCCTGGCCGGGGTACCCTGGAGGAGTGGGAACCCCTTAAATCAAGGGGTCCCCCCCTCCAGCCACCCAAGGGCCAGGGGTGAAGCCCGAGGCTGTCCCCCCCATCCAAGGGCGGCGGATGGGGTGCTGATAGCCTTGTGAAAAAATGTGAATATTGTTTTTAGTAGCAGTACTACAAGTCCCAGCAAGCCTCCCCCGCAAGCTGGCACTTGGAGAACCACAAGTACCAACATGCAGTGGAAAACTGGGCCCGCTGGTACCTGTAGTACTACTACAAAAAAAATACCCCCCAAAAAACAGGACACACACACCGTGAAAGTATAAGTTTATTACACACATGCACACCTCCATACATACATACTTACCTATGTTCCCACGAGGCTCGGTCCTCTTCTCCATGTAGAATCCTTGGGGTACCTGTGAAAAAATTATACTCACATAATCCAGTGTAGAATCCGACCTTTGAATAATCCACGTACTTGGCAAAAAAATAAAACAGAAATCCGACCACGCACTGAAAGGGGTCCCATATTTACACATGGGACCCCTTTCCCCGACTGCCAGGACCCCCCTGACTCCTGTCAAAGAGGGTCCCTTCAGCCAATCAGGGAGCGCCACATCGTGGCACTCTCCTGATTGGCTGTGTGCTTGTCAGGCCCGGGTGTTTTTGTGAATCCGTTAACCCGGAACCAACCACAGGTGTAGGTGCTGGGGTATGAAGAAAGCAGGGAGGACGAAGAAAGTTCCGCTTTCTTATATTTCCGCTTAATATATTTATTAAATAACAATTCAGTAAGGAGTTAAATGACTAGTTGTTAATCATCATTATACTGAAATATTGCAAGAATGGCAGAAATAATATGCAAGAGAAAACTCAAAAATAAATAAAAGAAATGTTCATGGAAACATATGCAAAAACAAGCTGAAGAATAAATGTTGAATTGTCCAAATATAAACAAGCTTTGATGCTGAACTGCAGATTGTGTTTAACTGGTTAATGCAGACATGGTGAATTAACTGTAAGAATTTGCAATGGAGTTTTGAGGGTTAACTGAGAAACTGTGATGAATTATCCTTGTAATGACAACATAGCAAATAAAAAGTACTGAATTGGGTTACTTGCGGGTTCCGGAAATCACTGTGAAACTGTAGTAGAAGACAAGGTGATGAATGGGTTAAATGCAGAGTTGAACAAACGAACAGCTGAGAGAAACAGAATCCTCCAGACTTTGAATGATAGGCAGACTGACAAGGTAACCTCATGCAGGACACTGGGAATCCAACTATTTCCAATAGGAGTGCAATTAACTGACAGCACAGCGGAGAGCCGGTGGATCTTTCAGCAGTGAAGGCTGCAGACGGACCTCTGGGAACGGAGGCGATATCTGGACCACGGGAATCACACAGGAATGCACGGAGAGAGCTCAGAGCTAGAGCACAGCTTTGATACAACAAAGCACTGGCCCAGAGTAACATAATCCCAGCCTACTTAAAGGCAGCACAAGCACGGGATTGGCTTACACCTGCCCACAGGTGTTTTCCCAAGTGCTCAGTATTAGCTATTTGGTCTCCAACATGGCCACCTCCTATACAGCAGACACACCGCAGTGCCTTAGGCCATTTGGTCCCCGCACTCAAAGTTCCCAGACTCTGCATTACCTGTGCCATTGATCACGCCGTGTCCCCACACGGGCGCACAGCACCGCGAGCAACCGCACTGGCAACGGATGAACCCCAGAACCCGCAAAGGTGAGAGACCGGTTCGTGACAGTACCCCCTCTTCTACGGGTGGTCTCCGAACACCTTTGAACCTTGTCAGGATTTTTGGAGAAGTATTTCTGTACCAGTCTTGGAGCATGAACATCTTCAGAGAAAACCCAGGATCTCTCCTCCGGACCGTAACCCTTCCAGTCGACCAGAAACTGTAAACGTCCATATCGGGAACGTGAGTCCACAATCTCTTTAACTTCAAATTCCTCATTCTGCAAAGAGTGAACTTTAGGAGGTTTGGACTGGGTAGTACGGAACTTATTGAGAATCAAAGGCTTCAGTAAAGATGTATGAAAGGCGTTAGGAATTCTCAAAGACGGTGGCAACTTGACTTTGTATGACACAGGGTTGAGTACCTTTACAATGGGAAATGGACCAATAAACCTGGGAGCAAATTTCTTAGAAGGAACTTTGAACTTGAGATTGCGCGTAGAAATCCAAACTTGGTCTCCCACTTTGTAATTCGGTACAGCTTTACGTTTTCTATCTGCAAAAGATTTATAACGAGCGGAAGTTTTGACCAAGGACTTACGTACACAACTCCAGATGCTAGATAGACGTTGAAGCTCTTGATCTGCCGCTGGAACCTCTAGGGCTGGCAATGAATGAAACTCTGGCACACGAGGATGAAAGCCGAAGTTAATATAAAAGGGCGTAGATTCTGAAGATGAATGGAAGAGATTATTATGAGCAAATTCTGCCAATGGAAGGTAGTCAACCCAGTCATCCTGTGAGGACGATATATATAGCCGGAGAAATGTTTCAAGGTCTTGGTTGACTCTCTCAGTTTGTCCATCTGTCTGAGGATGATATGCAGAAGAAAAGTTCAACTTGACATTTAAAGATGAACAAAGCGACCTCCAAAACTTGGCCACAAACTGTGTTCCCCGATCAGAGATAATTTCTCGAGGAAGGCCATGCAACTTGAAGATTTCAGAGATGAACAATCTGGCTAGTAAAGGGGCTGATGGTAACCCAGTTAATGGAATGAAATGTGCCATTTTCGAAAATCGATCCACTATCACCCAAATGGTATTTCGCCCTTTTGATGGAGGTAGATCGGTCACGAAATCCATTGAGATATGAGTCCATGGTTGTTTGGGTATGGATAGTGGATGTAATAGACCTGGTGGAGAACTTCTTGGACTCTTATGTTGGGCACATTTAGGACATGCTGCTATAAACTCTTGGACATCGGCTTTGAGACGTGGCCACCAATAAGACTGTTGAATAAATTTGAGAGTCTTTAGAACCCCAGGATGACCCATGAAGGAAGAGGAGTGAGCCCAGGTAAGCAGCCGTTTTCGAAGACTTGTGGCGACAAAGGTCTTGCCAAGCGGAGGAACTGGAGAGGTTCGAGTCATTAAAAAGGACGTAGGATTCACAATGGCTTGATTCGTGGTAGCATCATTTAATTCAGAAGAAGCAAAGGACCGGGAAAGGGCATCTGCCTTTTTGTTCTGAGACCCTGGACGATAGGTGAGTTTGAAATCAAATCGTGAGAAGAAAAGCGCCCATCGAGCTTGTCGTGGATTCAAACACTGAGCTGACTGCAGATACAGAAGATTCTTATGATCAGTATAAACTGTAATGCGATGTTGTGCTCCTTCTAGAAGGTATCTCCACTCCTCAAATGCCAACTTGATGGCAAGTAACTCTTGCTCACCGATTGCATAATTACGTTCTGCCGGGAGGAACTTACGGGAGAAATATCCACAGGGATGGACCTTTTTATCTTCAAAGACTTGTGACAACACAGCTCCTACTGCTTCTGTAGATGCATCCACCTCTAGTAGAAAGGGACGATTCAAATCAGGCTGTCGAAGAATGGGGGCTGACACAAAGGCTTGCTTTAAATCAGAGAAGGCTTTGATTGCTTCAGAAGACCAGTTCATAGGATTTGCTCCCTTGCGAGTTAAGGCTGTGATGGGAGCAGCTAACGTAGAATAATTCTTGATGAATCTCCTATAGAAATTCGCAAAGCCAAGAAATCGCTGAATCCCCTTGAGAGTTGAAGGAGTGGACCAATCTCGGATAGCTTGTACCTTACCTGGATCCATACATAGCTCTGATCCCGAAATGATGTAACCAAGGAACGGTATGGAAGATACTTCAAAAGTGCACTTCTCTAACTTACAATAAAGTTGATTTTTCCTCAGACGTGTCAGTACCTCTTTAACTTGGTGACGGTGATACTTTAGATCCTTAGAGAATATTAGGATATCATCCAGGTACACTACTAGACACTTGTAGAGAAGATCACGAAAAAGTTCATTCACATAGCTTTGAAAAACTGCAGGTGCATTACAAAGACCAAAGGGCATTACGAGGTATTCGTAATGCCCATCCCGGGTATTAAAAGCAGTCTTCCACTCGTCCCCTGCACGGATGCGGATTAAATTGTAGGCCCCTCGGAGATCCAGTTTTGTAAACACAGTAGCTCCCTTTACCCGGTCAAATAATTCTGGAATTAAGGGTAATGGATACTTGTTTTTCACAGTGATCTCATTGAGTCCACGGTAATCTATGCATGGTCGTAACCCACCGTCCTTCTTCTTAACGAAAAAGAATCCGGCTCCTGCAGGTGAAGAAGATGGTCTGATAAATCCTTTGATTAGATTTTCCTGTATATAGTCAGACATAGCTTGCGTCTCTGGGATGGATAGCGGATATATTCGTCCCCTAGGAGGGGTTTTGCCTGGAACCAGGACGATTGGGCAGTCCCATTCGCGGTGAGGAGGTAGAGAGTCTGCTGCTTGTTTACTGAAAACATATGCAAAAGATTGATACACCGGAGGTAGGTCGGGAAGGCTAATTGACCGGAGAGGTACAATAGAGGCTAAACAGTCCTTGGTACAAGATTTACCCCACGAAAGGACTTCCATGGTTTGCCAATTGAGTTGAGGATTATGTTTCTGCAGCCAAGGTAAACCAAGTATCACATCTTGAGAGGCTTTGGGAATCACGTAGAAGGAGAGGTATTCGGAATGGAGCACACCAACTTTCATCTTGAGACATACGGTTCGATGAGTAATTATACCATCTGGAATTCGACTTCCATCCACTGCTGTAACGGCAACTGCTGCTTCCAGAGACATGGTTTGAACTTTAGACCGCATGACAAAGGCTGAGGAGATGAAGTTCTCGGCTGCCCCGGAATCTAGGAGAGCTGAAACTTTCACTGTAGAACTTGGAACTTCTAATTGAATAGACAAGGTCGGCTCTTTCCCAGAACGTGATTCTAGAGTAACTCCTAGCTTAACCTCTCTTGAATAAGCTAGGAGCGAGAGTTTCCCGGTCGGAGTTTGCAGAATTTAACTAAGTGTTTGGAGGACCCACAGTACATGCAGAGGTTACCCTGTCGACGACGAAGTTGTTCCTCTTCTGTGAGGCGAGAGCGCCCAATCTGCATAGGTTCTTCTGTCGTTACCGGAGACTGTGAAGAAGAGTCTTGTCGAGGCCTAGGATGATAACGTGGACTGGATCGCTCTGCCCTGGATTTCTCTAAACATCGCTCCCTGTAGCGTAGGTCAAGTTTGTTACAGAGAGAAATCAATTCATCCAGTTTAGTTGGCACGTCCCGGATAGTTAAATCATCCTTGATTCTCTCTGAAAGTCCATTCCAAAACGCGGCGATCAGGGCCTCCTCATTCCAGTTTAACTCTGAGGACAACGTGCGAAACTGAATAATATATTGACTGACAGGACGTAAACCTTGACGTAGACGGAGAATCTCCAAGGATGCTGAGGTGGTCCTGCCTGGTTCGTCAAAGATTCTCCGGAAGGAAGATACAAACTCTTTGTAATTAGAGAGGATAGGATCACCTCTCTCCCATAATGGTGATGCCCACTCCAGAGCCTGACCAGAGAGGAGGGCAATAATATATGCGACCTTAGAATGAGCTGATGGGAAACTGGCGGACATCAGTTCGAACTGGATCTCGCATTGATTCAGGAATCCTCTGCAAAGTTTTGGAGTCCCGTCAAACTTACTTGGAGAGGGTAACTGCAAGCGGGACGTAGGCAGCATCACAGGAGAAGCTGTAGTGGTAACTGGGACAACCGGAGTTGGAATCTGAAATTGAGACGTTTTAATAGCTGTATGAAGGGTCTCTAAACGGTCTGCCATAGTTTGCATAAACTGCACTATTTGTGTCTGTATAGACTCCTGGTTTTCCAGACGGAAAAGGATATCTGACGTAGCACCGCCTCCTTCGAATTGGTCACTTGACGGATCCATGTGGCCAGTGCTTACTGTCAGGCCCGGGTGTTTTTGTGAATCCGTTAACCCGGAACCAACCACAGGTGTAGGTGCTGGGGTATGAAGAAAGCAGGGAGGACGAAGAAAGTTCCGCTTCATATATTTATTAAATAACAATTCAGTAAGGAGTTAAATGACTAGTTGTTAATCATCATTATACTGAAATATTGCAAGAATGGCAGAAATAATATGCAAGAGAAAACTCAAAAATAAATAAAAGAAATGTTCATGGAAACATATGCAAAAACAAGCTGAAGAATAAATGTTGAATTGTCCAAATATAAACAAGCTTTGATGCTGAACTGCAGATTGTGTTTAACTGGTTAATGCAGACATGGTGAATTAACTGTAAGAATTTGCAATGGAGTTTTGAGGGTTAACTGAGAAACTGTGATGAATTATCCTTGTAATGACAACATAGCAAATAAAAAGTACTGAATTGGGTTACTTGCGGGTTCCGGAAATCACTGTGAAACTGTAGTAGAAGACAAGGTGATGAATGGGTTAAATGCAGAGTTGAACAAACGAACAGCTGAGAGAAACAGAATCCTCCAGACTTTGAATGATAGGCAGACTGACAAGGTAACCTCATGCAGGACACTGGGAATCCAACTATTTCCAATAGGAGTGCAATTAACTGACAGCACAGCGGAGAGCCGGTGGATCTTTCAGCAGTGAAGGCTGCAGACGGACCTCTGGGAACGGAGGCGATATCTGGACCACGGGAATCACACAGGAATGCACGGAGAGAGCTCAGAGCTAGAGCACAGCTTTGATACAACAAAGCACTGGCCCAGAGTAACATAATCCCAGCCTACTTAAAGGCAGCACAAGCACGGGATTGGCTTACACCTGCCCACAGGTGTTTTCACAAGTGCTCAGTATTAGCTATTTGGTCTCCAACATGGCCACCTCCTATACAGCAGACACACCGCAGTGCCTTAGGCCATTTGGTCCCCGCACTCACAGTTCCCAGACTCTGCATTACCTGTGCCATTGATCACGCCGTGTCCCCACACGGGCGCACAGCACCGCGAGCAACCGCACTGGCAACGGATGAACCCCAGAACCCGCAAAGGTGAGAGACCGGTTCGTGACAGTGCTCCTGTAGTGTCTCAGGCAGCACACGGCACAGATACAATGTAGCGCCTATGCGCTCCATTGTAGCCAATGGTGGGAACTTTGCGGTCAGCGGTGAGGTTACTTTCGGTCAACCTCTGACCGCAAAGTTCCCACTATTGGCTACAATGGAGTGCATAGGCGCTACATTGTATCTGTGCCGTGTGCTGCCTGACAGACACTACAGGAGCACACAGCCAATCAGGAGAGTGCCACGATGTGGCGCTCCCTGATTGGCTGAAGGGACCCTCTTTGACAGGAGTCAGGGGGGGTCCTGGCAGTCGGGGAAAGGGGTCCCATGTGTAAACATGGGACCCCTTTCAGTGCGTGGTCGGGTTTCCGTTTTATTTTTTTGCCAAGTACGTGGATTATTCAAAGGTCGGATTCTACACTGGATTATGTGAGTATAATTTTTTTCACAGGTACCCCAAGGATTCTACATGGAGAAGAGGACCGAGCCTCGTGGAACATAGGTAAGTATGTATGTATGGAGGTGTGCATGTATGTAATAAACTTATACTTTCACAGTGTGTGTGTCCTGATTTTTGGGGGGTATTTTTTTAGTAGTAGTACTACAGGTACCAGCGGGCCCGGTTTTCCACCGCATGCTGATACTTGTGGTTCTCCAAGTACCAGCTTGCGGGGGGGGGGCTTGCTGGGACTTGTAGTACTGCTACTAAAAACAATATTCACATTTTTTCACAAGGCTATCAGCACCCCATCCGCCGCCCTTGGATGGGGGGGACAGCCTCGGGCTTCACCCCTGGCCCTTGGGTGGCTGGAGGGGTGACCCCTTGATTTAAGGGGTTCCCACTCCTCCAGGGTACCCTGGCCAGGGGTGACTAGTTGGGTATGTAATGCCAGGGCCGCAGGGACCAGTATAAAAGTGTCCCCCGGCTGTGGCATTATGTACCTGGCTAGTGGAGCCCGGTGCTGGTTTCAAAAATACGGGGGACCCCTACGCTTTTTGTCCCCCGTATTTTTGGAACCAGGACCAGGCGCAGAGCCCGGTGCTGGTTGATTAAATATGGGGGAACCCCTGTCATTTCCCCCCCCATATTTTTTCAACCAGGACCGGCTCAAAGAGCCTGAGGATGGTTGTGCTTAGGAGGGGGGACCCCACGCAATTTTTTCCAGATTTTTTAAGACTTTAATCAACTTTTTAAGGTACACAATGAAGCCCTGCATGGATCTCACAGATTTGGCCGGGATTCCTTGTGTTTTGTCAGGCAGTGTTTTACTCATCACTCCCGTAAAACACTGCCTGATATTACGAATCACATCGACATCGGAAAAAACGATTGTGCAAAACTCGGCAGCTCAGTGAATGATCGTATCAGGATTCAAAAAGTTGCAGTAAAATGCACCCGATACCATTCGAGTTCAAACACCCTTCAAAACGGCTAAAACACGAATCTTTGTAAATATACCCCATTGTCTTTTTATTAGAAGCCGATCTCCAATGGAAAAGTGTTATGGAGTACAATGAGATTTTATATTAAATATTGAATGTAATGTGTATCACGTATAAACCAGAGTGATACAATAGTGCACTCCTAGCAGGAGATAAAGAGCAGGAAAAGACATACTCAAACAATTCGTAAATGAATTTAAATATAAAATATAAGAAAAGATGCAGTAGATACAAAACAAAAGTCTACCTGCAGTAACATTTTTCAGTGCCAAAATAAAAGAAGAGAGGGGTAACATTCTTGTATCAAGGTGCACAGGAAACTAAGGTGACCCAGGTACAGTATATCCGTCATAAGTGGCTTAACTAAAAATGAGAGCAACCCTCTTGATACCACCTCAGTATTGTACAATGTGGTCATCCTGACTGCTTTTTTTCACGTAATCTTTAGCTTACAATGGTAATGTAAATGGTATTATATGTATAACTTAATTGATCATTATTATATACTGGATGTAGTAAAATATTGACTATTCTCTTATAGAAATCTAGATTTTGTGTAACAAAAATATATATAAAAGAAAAAAATAAGATAATGGATTTAGTTTACATACATTGTCACCATGCTAAAGTAAATATGTAACTCAAATCACTTACAATAGATAATATTCACAAAGAGATTTGATGGAAACTGTGAGTCAGCTATCTCTGAGTCAACGGTATATGCTAGGGGCATGTTTATTCATTCATATAATTCATGAACAGAGAAACAGCGTGAGAGTGTTTACAGTTGTTACATTGTGGGTTCTATGATCTAAGATAGAAAAGGTATAGAAATGATAACAATAAAATATAAATATATGTAAATCAAATTGCATGGTTTGTTGAATTTATTATTTATTTATTTATTAACAGTTTCTTATATAGCGCAGCATATTCCGTTGCGCTTTACAATTAGAACAACAGAAATAGAACAAAACTGGGTAAAAACAGACAGATATAGAGGTAGGAAGGCCCTGCTCGCAAAGTTTACAATCTATAGGGAAATAGCCACAAGGATAGATGCTACCTATTGCATAATGGTTCACCAGATTGCTAGGTTCTTAATGGGTTGTATGATATGATCACCCAACAATTCTGGCAAACGGTCAGGAGGGTGTGAGAGTAAAGAAAGACAAAATATGTGAGGTTGTGTGTACTGTACAGAGGGGATGTAATTAGATAGGGAAACATTGAAGGTTTATGCAGGTGGGTCTGGAATTTGATAGGCTTTTCTGAAGAGGTGAGTTTTCATGGAACGTTTAAAGGTTTGGAGACTAGAGGTGAGTCTTATTGTGCGTGGGAGGGCATTCCACAGAGTGGGTGCAGCCCGGATGAGGTTCTGTAATTTTAAGTGGGAACAAGTAATACGTGTGGATGAGAGACGCAGATCTTGTGCAGAGTGAAGAGGTCGGTTAGGAAGATATCTTGAGATAAGTGAAGAGATGCATGTTGGTGCAGTTTGGTTAATAGCCTTGTATGAAAGTAAAAGTATGTAATGTTTAATACAGTAGAATACTGCTAACCAATGGAGGTACTGACAGAGTGGATCTGCAAACGATGAACGTCTAGCGAGGAAGATTAGCTTCGCAGCTGCATTCAAAATGGATTGTAGTGGTGCGAGCCTATGTTTGGGAAGACCAGTCAGGAGACTATTATAATAATCAATGCGGGAGATAATATAGTTTTTGCTGTGTCTTGTGTAACATATGGTCTATTTTGGATATGTTTCTTAGATGTATGTAACATAATTTTGAGACAGATTGAATGTGGGGAACAAAGGACAGTTCAGAGTCAAGAATGACACCTAGTCAGTGAGCTTGTGGGGTAGGATTGTCGAGTTCTCAACAGTGATACAGATACCAGGTTGGGATATTTAAGTAAAAGACGTTAACACAACCTCTGCAGGGTATAAATGTGACACTTTGAACATTTGAATATAAAATACTATTTACTGTATTTGATGGATTAGCAAAAATAAAACTGTTAACTTGGAATGTGACATATGTTTGAGCAGTCCTTCAGTCAGATCTTAGCGATACTTGCTTTAACAAAAATCAACTTCCTTATGTTTCTTGTAGTAATTTTATTCTTGGCTTTGGAAGTTATAACCATTCTTCCTTGTGGTACTGTTCTAACTTAGAGGTCTATTTGCACTAACTGCATTTGTGAGATCTCCCACGGATTGTCAGTAATATTCAAAGGGTGGTATTCAATTCTTTTCACCCCCTTCCACACCCGTTCTGTTTCCGCTGATGGGCGGATCAATTCAGTTCGTTACCCCTGAGGTAGCGAGGATGCCCAACCCTTTATACAGCTAATCCTGATTACTATGAGCGCAATATGCACAATAACAGGGATCACTTTAGAAAGGAGATTGGGTGTGAAATCATTTGAATAACATCCAAGGACTGTTACATCTTATTTATAAGTGCCACAAGTGGTTCCCAGCACCGTACAACTGACAGACATTAGAACAATACAGTGTACACGTACCTTAACATTACAGTAAATGAAAAACTAAAACAGAGCACAGGTAACAATTGGCACCTTTATTCCCAGTATGAAATACAGCTGATATGTAAGGAAGCAAAGCAGTAATCTGTGTACTACTAGGGATGTGCAGCCATTGTAAGAGATGAACAAGAGGAGATGAGAGTATAGACAGCCGCTGAGTAGGAGTGAGCTGTAACTGAAGTGCGTGAGAAGAGGGCTGTGAGAACAGGAGGGAAGAGGGCCCTGGTCCAAGGAACTTAGAATCTAGGGGGAGGGGGTGAAAAACAGGTGACATGAGGTGCAAGCAAGTGGAAGGTGGTTTTAGCAAAACCAGCACAAGGCTAAGCGAGCCAGGGGCATAATGACATAGCGTGAGAGACACTCAGTGTGGGTTCCCCCTGTCATAACATTAAATAAACCCAAACCAGTCAGCTTAGGGCTGGAATTCATTAAATACTCCCCAAACCAGTCAGTTCAGGGCTGGAATTCCTCAGAAAGTAAGGACCCCCAAAAATGGAGTTCCCCCCTCCAACCCTGGTTGCTCCAGCCCTCCAAAATGGAGTTGCCCTGCAACCCTGGTTGCAGTGAGTGCAGACAGGGGCTGTCTGGCAACTATGAACCTGGGTGTCAAATGAAATCAAATGGCCCTGGCTTTTCTACCAGCTCTTCACATATATATGACTGGGTACCTCAAAGTGGCAATACAGGGACACTGGATGTGTTCCTGGGACTGGGAACACTGGGATCCCTGAGTCACTGCTGGCTGGTCACAGGTTGCTGATTGGAGACCTGAGAAGTAAGAGTTGACAGCTGGTAGAAAGTGATAGTGACTGCAGCTGCTGCTGGACAGCTCTGTGTCTAGTCACTCTTCTGGAGTCTGAGGCCTTCCTCCTGCTGGTGCTGTGATGCAGACACAGAGAGATATAAAGGGATAGGACCAGGCACACAGACAGATATTGAAAAAATAAGAAGAGTGATCGGCGCTGTACATTGAAGCTGATCTCTCTTAAATCAGGCTTGTCCCTGAAAACACACTTTCTTGTAACACCTGGAAACCTTTCCCATATGGCAGAAACTTACAATAAAGTTCCGATCCACAGACCTTGAAAGGTATCTTTATCTTTCCTTCTTTTAACCCAACACTAGTTAAAAGGTATGCGGCAGACACTTACATTAAAATCCTGTCTCACACTCACATAACAGGTTCTTTAATCCTCCATTTACATCTGGACACAGGCTGGCTCCAAAACCAAGTTTTAACAAGAAGAATAAAATGTAACAAACTCTAAAAGTTCACAGTTACAATGTAATAGCCAGAGTAAAGCAGGTGGGTGAAGACGCTGAATCTTACGTGCAGCACTGTCTGGCTGCAGACACAGACTAGATGAAAAATGGCAGCAGCATACGTCCTCCCTCACTGGCAGATGTAACAAGCAGCTAGTTACAAAGTCCTGATCGCGGCTAGCTCTGTCTCGTTTCCGGGATAACAATCTCCTTTGTCAAAGAGCCGGTCACAGTGAAGCCAGTTCATTCTCACGGACTGCATCTGGCTTCACTGACACTGAGCTGGGTGGCAGATTTTACCTGGGGGAAACTGCCACTGTGCTAGTTAAAGAATTTAGTAAAGGGATAGAAGAGGAATTATGTCAGGTATGAGGAGAGAGACAGAGGGAGGAAGATAGAGAGAGGTGAAGAGGAAGTGAGAGAGGTGTAGGGGAGGGAGAGAGTAAGAGGAAGAGAAAAAGATGAACGGAGGGAGGGAGTGAGTGTGGGAGACAGAGAGACGGGGGATGCAGCGACAGAGAGAGGGGGAGACAGAGGTAGCGAGAGAGAGAAAGAGAGAGAGATTATATAAAATAGTTAATTAATACAGAAACTCCCTGCCACCATTTTCTTTAACAGAAAAATTAAAATAAAAAAATAATATATTATAGTACTAAACATACAGTACACTTACCTGGATGTCATTTTTTACTCTTTTTCTCTGCTTTTCTCTCTCTCTCTACTCTTTCTTTTACAATAACTGGGGTTTCTACTTCTTTCCTTTTGTTATTCCCCTGCTCATTTTCTGCTCTCTTTACTTACTGGGTGCAGGGAGGACTTTCCATAGCCCTGCCTATATGGGAGTCGCATGTTGAGAGAGGCTCCCATGTTGGGTCATCCCACAATCCTACTAGGGGTAGGAAACAATAAGAGTCCCTCCAGCTCTTGTTGAACTATACATCCCAGCATGCCTAACAACACATTTTTAGCGTGCCATGAAAGCAAAACTGTGGCAGGGCCTGCTGGGATGTGTAGGCCAACTCCTGGAGGGCTACTTATTTATTTATTTTAAAATAAACAATTATGGGAGCCTCCTATTATTAAGATTGAGGCTCCAATTGTACAACATCTTTAATGTTATCAGTTATTTTGGGGGGGGGGGGGAGGATTAATGGCAGTGGGGCAACATATGAATCTCAAATCTGTGAGGGGGAGTCCTGGTTGACACGGCTGCTAGCAGCAGGGCAGCCGTGTCATTTATATACTCTGTTACTGCTGCTTGCCCCCTTCCTGCTTGTTGTGCAAGCTATTAGTTGGCATCCACAGTGTGTGATCTGGCCGCCTAAACGCGGAAGCTCAGCTGAATCACAAACTGATTTATTGCCAGATATGGACCTAAAGGGCTTCCATAGCCCTGTAGGTAGAACACAGGAGGAGCGTCTTGGAGAGATCAAGTGACAGTGGCCACAGCCAGCTGTCACAGTCAGATAGCAGCAGTGGCTGCAGCCACATTAAACACCGAACCACCAAGGCCTTTTTTTGCAGTGTGTTAAAAGAGACAGCCCGCAACATTAAGAACAGAGCGGCCCGGGGGGCACATGGCACTCTGCCCCTTGGCTCAGTCCTCCATTGGGTGCGAGGTTAATGGTATGCTAATATTGTTCTTTACAGGCTGCCTACAGATCCCAGCAAGCCTGCACCAGCATGCCTGTACTTGGAGAACCACAAGGGCCAGCATGCCCAGACATTAAGGGCCCACTGGCACCTGTAGTCTTCATGTAAATAAAATATTAAAATAAGTAGAAGAAAATGTTTTAAAATATTTTTATTATACTGTGTCTTTACATGAAGGTTGTGGTCTTTAAGCTCTTTTGCATGGCCACCGCCCACCAGGACTTCATTTGTCTTCTGTCTTCTGCTCCTTCCCCGCTGGTGGACTGACAGCCAGTGACATGGGCTGGCTTCTATAAACCAGCCCCGTGGGGGCAGGGCCACAATGCAGTGAGCGGCAGCCATATTGGTTTTCCAAAATGGATCTGCAGCACCATCTTTGAAATTGGCGATGCTGTCACAAATGTCCACAGAGTCCCACCGCTGTTGCCCACTACAACCGCCTGCTAACATCGCCGCAATGCCCCGTACCACTACTTCCGTTGATGCCAGTTACCGCTCCCATACTGTCTCTCCTTGTAGAGCATTGACAGTGTCACCCGGATATAGTCACTGTCATTGCTTAATTTGGTGCCCAATCATATCTGCCTCAGTGACAGGGGCATGTGTTCATATGGGCTGAAAGCACATCCATATCACTGAGGCACTTATACTAGTGCCGCTTCTGCTGCTTTTTTAATGGGCTTTTACTGTCCGTGGCTTGGCCCCACCTCCACATTCGGCACTTTATCATTGTCAGCGGGAGGTATCGGTGCCTCCGAAATTAATTTAGGCCACTTTAAACACAGAAAAAATATTAGACCAATACAAAGTATATACTTGTGACACAGAATATATGTCCCAAATAACTTATTTTTTAGAATTTTAATCATTTATGACAGCTTGTCATGACTGCACATCCCTGGAGGGTGAGGAGTTTGAAGAGGATTCTGTAGGGGAAGGGGAGCCAGTGCAGGTTTTGTTAAAGGGGAGTGGCAGTAGCTGCAGAGTTGAGACTGTGAAGGCAATTTCAAATATTTAATTTGGCCATGGCCTGGTACTGTAAGTCTGAATGTCTGACATGTAGTGGAGCAGCTTCAGGCTTAAATGCAGGGTCAGATTTACATTGGAGTGGATTGAGCTACAGCTCCAGTCCTCAACATAAAAATAGACCCATCATTATGAAAGCATGATCATGACCAGCTGCCAGTTGGCCACAGGATCGGCCATACTGTAAATCATATGTATTAAAACTGTATTTCTATTTTCTGCACAAACTTATGCCATTTTAATATTTTTATGTATTAGGGCAGGCTCGGCCCTATGCATACATCAACTACGTGGCTGCATAGAGCGCCGATCCTGTGAGAGCACTGCTGAAGTCACCATCACTAGGCTCTTTGTCGCCCGTCGCTCACCACTCACCACCCGCCGCATGCCATGACCGTGGCCCCTGAGTGAGTTGGGGGATTCCTTCTGTGCTGCTGCTGCAGCCAATACGGAGGACACAGCCTTTGCCTGTGAGAGCCTCTCCCCACCTACTCCCTCCCATGTGGAAGTCTGTCACCGCCGCACGCTGAATCCTCTCACTCGCTGGCTAGACACAGGTGTCCCTGGCTCTCCTTACTCCTCACCTTAGGTTCTTCCTCCTACACCCACACCTCTCCATGTTCGGGCCGGATAAGATGGGGTTCAAAATGGATTTCGGTTTTAGGAACATGGTTTCTATGGGTGACATTAACCCCTTCAGCGCCAGCATCCCTGCTGCCAAAGTGGAGTTAACAATCTCTTGCAGTTGAGAACCATTTCTTACCCCTCTCTCCCCAACTCCTTCCGTGAGCACGGGGTATCTGCTGGCCGTGCTTCTGTCCTGGACATTCCCCTTCAGTGGGATCTTGCTCAGCAAGTTTATGATGGACAAATTTTATGTTGTGTTCTGCCTTTAGATAATTACACGCCTAGGTATTTGTAAGGTGTGATCTGCACAATTGCCTCGTTATTGCAAATACAGGATTGTCAGCCTGAACGGGAATATGTGATTTTGCTTTTTGTACAGTATATAATGATGTCTCTAATACAGATGTAATGAGATTGTGCCTGGTGTCTTTCATGCACACTTTATATAACTACTTCCATGGCATGCAATGTGGCTCTTCTGTACTGTAATGTGTATAAGCAACTCTACTGTGGTGTAACATGTATAAGTAGCTCTTCTGTGGTGTAACATGTATAAGCTGTTCTACTTGGGTGTGATGTGTATAAGCGGTTCTACTGGGTTGTGATGTTTATAAGTGGTTCTACTGGGGTATGCGTGTATAAGCAGTTCTACTGGGGTGTGACATGTATTAGCGGTTCTACTGGGGTGTGATTTTGTATAAGCAGCTCTACTGTGGTGTAATGTGTATACGCGGTTCTACTGGGGTGTGACATGTATAAGCAGCTCTTTTGTGGTGTGACGTGTATAAGCAGCTCTACTGTGGTGTAATGTGTATACGCGGTTCTACTGGGGTGTGACATGTATAAGCAGCTCTTCTGTGGTGTGACGTGTATAAGCAGTTCTACTGGGGTGTGATGTGTATAAGTGGCTATACTGGGGTGTGCGTGTATAAGCAGTTCTACTGGGGTGTGACGTGTATAAGCGGTTTTACTGGGGTGTGATGTGTATAAGCAGCTCTGCTGTGGTGTGACATGTATACGCAGTTCTACTGGGGTGTGACGTGTATAAGCAGCTCTTCTGTGGTGTGACGTTTATAAGCGGTTCTACTACATTGTGACATCTATAAGCGGCTCTACAGTGTCGTGTATTGTGAATTGATACTGTTCTGTGGCCATGCCCCTTTCCCATGAAGCCACGCCCCTATATATTCCATTAAGAGGCAACAAAATATATATTCGCATACCAAAAAAATTAGGCTCAGGCCGGCCCTGACTTAGGGAGACATTTAAGCTCTAGTATAGGGGGTGTTCAAACTCACACAGCATTCACTCTTCCTCGGCTTTTCACAACTGGCCCTTGAATATTTTGCAGGCTCAGACCCAGGTAGCCATTAATCTGACCCTGCTTACATGTAACAGTCTACAAGCATCCTCTACTCCAAAAATATTAAAATGAAATGAGCAGGGGTTTATACTAGAGATGAGCGGGTTCGGTTTCTCTGAATCCGAACCCGCCAGAACTTCATGTTTTTTTTCACGGGTCCGAGCGACTCGGATCTTCCCGCCTTGCTCGGTTAACCCGAGCGCGCCCGAACGTCATCATGACGCTGTCGGATTCTCGCGAGGCTCGGATTCTATCGCGAGACTCGGATTCTATATAAGGAGCCGCGCGTCGCCGCCATTTTCACACGTGCATTGAGATTGATAGGGAGAGGACGTGGCTGGCGTCCTCTCCGTTTCGAATAGATTAGAGAGACACTTGATTTACTAATTTTGGGGAGCATTAGGAGTACTCAGTACAGTGCAGAGTTTTGCTGATAGTGACCACCAGTTTTATTTATAATCCGTTCTCTGCCTGAAAAAAGCGATACACAGCACACAGTGACTCAGTCACATACCATATCTGTGTGCACTGCTCAGGCTCAGGCCAGTGTGCTGCATCATCTATTATCTATATATAATATTATATATATCTGTCTGACTGCTCAGCTCACACAGCTTATAATTGTGGGGGAGACTGGGGAGCACTACTGCAGTGCCAGTTATAGGTTATAGCAGGAGCCAGGAGTACATAATATATTATATAGTGAGTGACCACCAGACACACAGTGCAGTTTATTTAATATATCCGTTCTCTGCCTGAAAAAAGCGATACACACAGTGACTCAGTCAGTCACATACCATATCTGTGTGCACTGCTCAGGCTCAGGCCAGTGTGCTGCATCATCTATATATATTATATATCTGTCTGACTGCTCAGCTCACACAGCTTATAATTGTGGGGGAGACTGGGGAGCACTACTGCAGTGCCAGTTATAGGTTATAGCAGGAGCCAGGAGTACATAATATTATATTAAAATTAAACAGTGCACACTTTTGCTGCAGGAGTGCCACTGCCAGTGTGACTAGTGACCAGTGACCTGACCACCAGTATATATAATATTAGTAGTATACTATCTCTTTATCAACCAGTCTATATTAGCAGCAGACACAGTACAGTGCGGTAGTTCACGGCTGTGGCTACCTCTGTGTCGGCACTCGGCAGCCCGTCCATAATTGTATATACCACCTAACCGTGGTTTTTTTTTCTTTCTTTATACATACATACTAGTTACGAGTATACTATCTCTTTATCAACCAGTCTATATATTAGCAGCAGACACAGTACAGTGCGGTAGTTCACGGCTGTGGCTACCTCTGTGTCGGCACTCGGCAGCCCGTCCATAATTGTATATACCACCTAACCGTGGTTTTTTTTTCTTTCTTTATACATACATACTAGTTACGAGTATACTATCTCTTTATCAACCAGTCTATATATTAGCAGCAGACACAGTACAGTGCGGTAGTTCACGGCTGTGGCTACCTCTGTGTCGGCACTCGGCAGCCCGTCCATAATTGTATATACCACCTAACCGTGGTTTTTTTTTCTTTCTTTATACATACATACTAGTTACGAGTATACTATCTCTTTATCAACCAGTCTATATATTAGCAGCAGACACAGTACAGTGCGGTAGTTCATGGCTGTGGCTACCTCTGTGTCGGCACTCGGCAGCCCGTCCATAATTGTATATACCACCTAACCGTGGTTTTTTTTTCTTTCTTTATACATACATACTAGTTACGAGTATACTATCTCTTTATCAACCAGTCTATATATTAGCAGCAGACACAGTACAGTGCGGTAGTTCACGGCTGTGGCTACCTCTGTGTCGGCACTCGGCAGCCCGTCCATAATTGTATATACCACCTAACCGTGGTTTTTTTTTCTTTCTTTATACATACATACTAGTTACGAGTATACTATCTCTTTATCAACCAGTCTATATATTAGCAGCAGACACAGTACAGTGCGGTAGTTCACGGCTGTGGCTACCTCTGTGTCGGCACTCGGCAGCCCGTCCATAATTGTATATACCACCTAACCGTGGTTTTTTTTCTTTCTTTATACATACATACTAGTTACGAGTATACTATCTCTTTATCAACCAGTCTATATTAGCAGCAGACACAGTACAGTGCGGTAGTTCACGGCTGTGGCTACCTCTGTGTCGGCACTCGGCAGCCCGTCCATAATTGTATATACCACCTAACCGTGTTTTTTTTTTCTTTCTTTATACATACATACTAGTTACGAGTATACTATCTCTTTATCAACCAGTCTATATATTAGCAGCAGACACAGTACAGTGCGGTAGTTCACGGCTGTGGCTACCTCTGTGTCGGCACTCGGCAGCCCGTCCATAATTGTATATACCACCTAACCGTGGTTTTTTTTTCTTTCTTTATACATACATACTAGTTACGAGTATACTATCTCTTTATCAACCAGTCTATATTAGCAGCAGACACAATACAGTGCGGTAGTTCACGGCTGTGGCTACCTCTGTGTCGGCACTCGGCAGCCCGTCCATAATTGTATATACCACCTAACCGTGTTTTTTTTTTCTTTCTTTATACATACATACTAGTTACGAGTATACTATCTCTTTATCAACTAGTCTATATATTAGCAGCAGACACAGTACAGTGCGGTAGTTCACGGCTGTGGCTACCTCTGTGTCGGCACTCGGCAGCCCGTCCATAATTGTATATACCACCTAACCGTGGTTTTTTTTTCTTTCTTTATACATACATACTAGTTACGAGTATACTATCTCTTTATCAACCAGTCTATATATTAGCAGCAGACACAGTACAGTGCGGTAGTTCACGGCTGTGGCTACCTCTGTGTCGGCACTCGGCAGCCCGTCCATAATTGTATACTAGTATCCAATCCATCCATCTCCATTGTTTACCTGAGGTGCCTTTTAGTTGTGCCTATTAAAATATGGAGAACAAAAATGTTGAGGTTCCAAAATTAGGGAAAGATCAAGATCCACTTCCACCTCGTGCTGAAGCTGCTGCCACTAGTCATGGCCGAGACGATGAAATGCCAGCAACGTCGTCTGCCAAGGCCGATGCCCAATGTCATAGTACAGAGCATGTCAAATCCAAAACACCAAATATCAGTAAAAAAAGGACTCCAAAACCTAAAATAAAATTGTCGGAGGAGAAGCGTAAACTTGCCAATATGCCATTTACCACACGGAGTGGCAAGGAACGGCTGAGGCCCTGGCCTATGTTCATGGCTAGTGGTTCAGCTTCACATGAGGATGGAAGCACTCAGCCTCTCGCTAGAAAAATGAAAAGACTCAAGCTGGCAAAAGCAGCACAGCAAAGAACTGTGCATTCTTCGAAATCCCAAATCCACAAGGAGAGTCCAATTGTGTCGGTTGCGATGCCTGACCTTCCCAACACTGGACGTGAAGAGCATGCGCCTTCCACCATTTGCACGCCCCCTGCAAGTGCTGGAAGGAGCACCCGCAGTCCAGTTCCTGATAGTCAGATTGAAGATGTCAGTGTTGAAGTACACCAGGATGAGGAGGATATGGGTGTTGCTGGCGCTGGGGAGGAAATTGACCAGGAGGATTCTGATGGTGAGGTGGTTTGTTTAAGTCAGGCACCCGGGGAGACACCTGTTGTCCGTGGGAGGAATATGGCCGTTGACATGCCAGGTGAAAATACCAAAAAAATCAGCTCTTCGGTGTGGAGGTATTTCACCAGAAATGCGGACAACAGGTGTCAAGCCGTGTGTTCCCTTTGTCAAGCTGTAATAAGTAGGGGTAAGGACGTTAACCACCTCGGAACATCCTCCCTTATACGTCACCTGCAGCGCATTCATAATAAGTCAGTGACAAGTTCAAAAACTTTGGGTGACAGCGGAAGCAGTCCACTGACCAGTAAATCCCTTCCTCTTGTAACCAAGCTCACGCAAACCACCCCACCAACTCCCTCAGTGTCAATTTCCTCCTTCCCCAGGAATGCCAATAGTCCTGCAGGCCATGTCACTGGCAATTCTGACGAGTCCTCTCCTGCCTGGGATTCCTCCGATGCATCCTTGCGTGTAACGCCTACTTCTGCTGGCGCTGCTGTTGTTGCCGCTGGGAGTCGATGGTCATCCCAGAGGGGAAGTCGTAAGCCCACTTGTACTACTTCCAGTAAGCAATTGACTGTTCAACAGTCCTTTGCGAGGAAGATGAAATATCACAGCAGTCATCCTACTGCAAAGCGGATAACTGAGTCCTTGACAACTATGTTGGTGTTAGACGTGCGTCCGGTATCCGCCGTTAGTTCACAGGGAACTAGACAATTTATTGAGGCAGTGTGCCCCCGTTACCAAATACCATCTAGGTTCCACTTCTCTAGGCAGGCGATACCGAGAATGTACACGGACGTCAGAAAAAGACTCACCAGTCTCCTAAAAAATGCAGTTGTACCCAATGTCCACTTAACCACGGACATGTGGACAAGTGGAGCAGGGCAGGGTCAGGACTATATGACTGTGACAGCCCACTGGGTAGATGTATGGACTCCCGCCGCAAGAACAGCAGCGGCGGCACCAGTAGCAGCATCTCGCAAACGCCAACTCTTTCCTAGGCAGGCTACGCTTTGTATCACCGCTTTCCAGAATACGCACACAGCTGAAAACCTCTTACGGCAACTGAGGAAGATCATCGCGGAATGGCTTACCCCAATTGGACTCTCCTGTGGATTTGTGGCATCGGACAACGCCAGCAATATTGTGTGTGCATTAAATATGGGCAAATTCCAGCACGTCCCATGTTTTGCACATACCTTGAATTTGGTGGTGCAGAATTTTTTAAAAAACGACAGGGGCGTGCAAGAGATGCTGTCGGTGGCCAGAAAAATTGCGGGACACTTTCGGCGTACAGGCACCACGTACAGAAGACTGGAGCACCACCAAAAACTACTGAACCTGCCCTGCCATCATCTGAAGCAAGAAGTGGTAACGAGGTGGAATTCAACCCTCTATATGCTTCAGAGGTTGGAGGAGCAGCAAAAGGCCATTCAAGCCTATACAATTGAGCACGATATAGTAGGTGGAATGCACCTGTCTCAAGTGCAGTGGAGAATGATTTCAACGTTGTGCAAGGTTCTGATGCCCTTTGAACTTGCCACACGTGAAGTCAGTTCAGACACTGCCAGCCTGAGTCAGGTCATTCCCCTCATCAGGCTTTTGCAGAAGAAGCTGGAGGCATTGAAGAAGGAGCTAAAAGGGAGCGATTCCGCTAGGCATGTGGGACTTGTGGATGCAGCCCTTAATTCGCTTAACAAGGATTCACGGGTGGTCAATCTGTTGAAATCAGAGCACTACATTTTGGCCACCGTGCTCGATCCTAGATTTAAAGCCTACCTTGGATCTCTCTTTCCGGCAGACACAGGTCTGCTGGGGTTGAAAGACCTGCTGGTGACAAAATTGTCAAGTCAAGCGGAACGCGACCTGTCAACATCTCCTCCTTCACATTCTCCCGCAACTGGGGGTGCGAGGAAAAGGCTCAGAATTCCGAGCCCACCCGCTGGCGGTGATGCAGGGCAGTCTGGAGCGACTGCTGATGCTGACATCTGGTCCGGACTGAAGGACCTGACAACGATTACGGACATGTCGTCTACTGTCACTGCATATGATTCTCTCAACATTGATAGAATGGTGGAGGATTATATGAGTGACCGCATCCAAGTAGGCACGTCACACAGTCCGTACTTATACTGGCAGGAAAAAGAGGCAATTTGGAGGCCCTTGCACAAACTGGCTTTATTCTACCTAAGTTGCCCTCCCACAAGTGTGTACTCCGAAAGAGTGTTTAGTGCCGCCGCTCACCTTGTCAGCAATCGGCGTACGAGGTTACATCCAGAAAATGTGGAGAAGATGATGTTCATTAAAATGAATTATAATCAATTCCTCCGCGGAGACATTGACCAGCAGCAATTGCCTCCACAAAGTACACAGGGAGCTGAGATGGTGGATTCCAGTGGGGACGAATTGATAATCTGTGAGGAGGGGGATGTACACGGTGATATATCGGAGGGTGAAGATGAGGTGGACATCTTGCCTCTGTAGAGCCAGTTTGTGCAAGGAGAGATTAATTGCTTCTTTTTTGGGGGGGGTCCAAACCAACCCGTCATATCAGTCACAGTCGTGTGGCAGACCCTGTCACTGAAATGATGGGTTGGTTAAAGTGTGCATGTCCTGTTTTGTTTATACAACATAAGGGTGGGTGGGAGGGCCCGAGGACAATTCCATCTTGCACCTCTTTTTTCTTTTCTTTTTCTTTGCATCATGTGCTGATTGGGGAGGGTTTTTTGGAAGGGACATCCTGCGTGACACTGCAGTGCCACTCCTAGATGGGCCCGGTGTTTGTGTCGGCCACTAGGGTCGCTAATCTTACTCACACAGTCAGCTACCTCATTGCGCCTCTTTTTTTCTTTGCGTCATGTGCTGTTTGGGGAGGGTTTTTTGGAAGGGACATCATGCGTGACACTGCAGTGCCACTCCTAGATGGGCCCGGTGTTTGTGTCGGCCACTAGGGTCGCTAATCTTACTCACACAGCTACCTCATTGCGCCTCTTTTTTTCTTTGCGTCATGTGCTGTTTGGGGAGGGTTTTTTGGAAGGGACATCCTGCGTGACACTGCAGTGCCACTCCTAGATGGGCCCGGTGTTTGTGTCGGCCACTAGGGTCGCTTATCTTACTCACACAGCGACCTCGGTGCAAATTTTAGGACTAAAAATAATATTGTGAGGTGTGAGGTATTCAGAATAGACTGAAAATGAGTGTAAATTATGGTTTTTGAGGTTAATAATACTTTGGGATCAAAATGACCCCCAAATTCTATGATTTAAGCTGTTTTTTAGTGTTTTTTGAAAAAAACACCCGAATCCAAAACACACCGGAATCCGACAAAAAAAATTCGGTGAGGTTTTGCCAAAACGCGTTCGAACCCAAAACACGGCCGCGGAACCGAACCCAAAACCAAATCACAAAACCCGAAAAATTTCAGGCGCTCATCTCTAGTTTATACAGGACTTGCTGTAAATGTGGTGCTTAGCCTAGAAAATCCTTCTTACATATTGAAGCCTACAGTTGCTGAAAAACCTGCACTATAATCTGAGTTCATGACCAGCAACAACAAAAGAGGCTGCACTATAATATTGTAATATAATGAACAATGGGGCTAATTCACACCTGATCGCTGCTGTGCAAAAACAGGTGTGCCGGCGCATGCCAGACAGCCGATGGCTGTCTTAGCCCTGCGATCGCATCTGCTTGGTTGTTTGCTGGGTGGGAGGGGGAGGGGTGGTGGCATTTGGCCGCCATTTTAGGGGCGCGGTCTGGGCAATGCAGGCATGCTCGGACAGTGCGGGGGGCGTGCCACGGTGGCTGCGTGATGTCACACACAGCCACTGTGACCCTCACAGCAACAGGTAGCTCTCTGTCAGCGCGCAGGAGCTGTGCTGGCAGGGAGCTACTCTTCAAGTACAAAGGCATTGCCGCCGTGTGATGCTTTTGTACTTGTGCGATGGGGCAGGGCTTGACATGAATGACGGACTAAATTAGGCCCAATGTCCAAGAGCGAATTAATTTCCTCTGATTAAACAGTTTAATAATAAAAATAATTTTTGCTTTTTTCCATATAAAAAACATACGTCACATATATATTAAAAAGTATGAATTCATACATGCATAATTAATATAATGTAATGTAATAGTTAAAAAATTTCAGCTACCTGAAGTTGCGCCATTATCTCTTGTTGTTATGACAATGACTCCACCTATTAGAACGAAGATGTCTATGTGTCTCCTGTAAGGATACGCTGGAGGCCCGCGTTGCTGCGGTAACCACCCAGCGAGTTGTAACACATATGATGTGTGACAATTATACTTTTACATAGAAACATAGAAACATAGAATTTGACGGCAGATAAGAACCACTTGGCCCATCTAGTTTGCCCCTTTTTTTATCCTTTAGGTAATCTCAACCCTTTTTGAACCTTAATTCTTTGTCAGGATATTCATATGCCTATCCCAAGCATGTTTAAATTGCTCTACAGTCTTAGCCTCTACCACCTCTGATGCGAGGCTATTTCACTTATCCACTACCCTTTCTGTGAAGTAATTTTTCCTTAAATTTCCCCTGAACCTCCCCCCTCCCGTCTCAGTGTATGTCCTCGAGTTCTAATACTTCTCTTCCTTTGAAGAATGTTTCCCTCCTGAAATTTGTTAAGACCCTTGATATATTTGAAAGTTTCTATCATGTCCCCCCTTTCCCTTCTCTCCTCCAAACTATACATGTTAAGATCTTTTAGCCTTTCTGGGTAAGTTTTGTGATATAGGCCATGCACCATTTTAGTTGCCCTTCTTTGTACACTGTCTAATGTATTTATATTCTTCTGGAGATATGGTCTCCAGAACTGGACACAGTATTCCAGATGGGGCCGTACCAATGACCTATACAGTGGCATTATCACTTCTTTTTTGCTGCTACTGATACCTCTCCCTATGCAACCAAGCATCTGACTTGCCTTTCTCATTGCTTTGTTGCATTGCTTTCCTGCCTTCAAGTCACTTGAAATAGTGACTCCTAAATCCCTTTCCTCCTCAGTAGTTTCCATTATAGTACCCTGGATACTATATTTAGCCTTTGGGTTTTTGAGACCCAAGTGCATGATTTTGCATTTTTTAGCATTAAACTGTAGTTGCCACGTTCTTGACCATTTCTCAAGCCTACCTTGGTCATCAATCATATGTTTTACCCCTCCCGGTGTGTCTACCCCGTTGCATATCTTTGTATCATCTGCAAAAAGGCATACCTTCCCTTCAATACCATTTGCAATGTCACCAACAAAGATATTAAAGAGAACTGGACCAAGTACAGATCCCTGGGGTACTCCACTGGTAACATTTCCCTCCATAGATTGCACTCCATTAACTACAAATGTCTGTTTCCTATCCTGCAACCAGTTTCTTATCCATTTAACTGTTTTATAATCCACCCCCACGCTTTCAAGTTTATTTAGCAGTCTGCGATGTGGGACAGTTTCAAATGCCTTACTAAAGTCTAGATATGCTACATCTACAGCTCCCCCTTGATCTATTATTTTTGTCACAGAGTCAGAAAAGTCAATAAGATTTGTATGGCATGATCTCCCACCAGTAAATCCATGCTGTTTTGGATCTTGTAAGTTGTTTGATTTAAGATATCCATAACTCTTTCTTTTAATAGTTTTTCCATTACTTTCCCTACTACTGATGTAAGGCTTACTGGTCTGTAGTTACTTGCTTCTTCCTTGCTTCCACTTTTGTGCAGTGGAACTACATTTGCTCTTTTTCCAGGCCTCTGGAATGGCACCTGTACTTAGAGACTGGTTAAATAATTCTGTTAAAGGTGTAACCAGCATATCTATTAGCTCTTTGAGTATCATTGGGTGTATCCCATCTGGTCCCATTGATTTATCCACTTTTAGTTTTGAAAGTTCTGCTAGGACCTTCTCATCTGTAAATGTACTTTCATCTACCATATTTTAATGAATGTCCTTGCAACTTAACTGTGGCCCCATCCCTTCTTCTGTAGTAAATACTGAGCAAAAATAATTATTTAGGTGACCTGCTTTTAAAATAACTATGTAAGTTGAATGAATTATAGTACAGGTCACGTGACCGGGATCGCGGTCACGTGGTTGGCACTCCGATGACATGACCACTGGGCGCGGACACACGGAGTTTCAGTTGATGGAGTTTTCATCCACATAGATCACGTGACCGGGATCGGGATTATGTGATCGGGACTCCGATGACGCGGCCAGTGGGCGCAGACCAACGGAGCCTCAGCTGACATAGTTTCCACCTATAAGAAAGAACCAGGAATTGTTCCAAAGAGATTGGGAGCTATACAAATCTGATGACTGGTCAGAATTGTTCCACACACATATATATATAAGTTGCATAGCAACATACATTAAAGAGATCAATAAATAACAATAAAAATTTAATTATTTACAAACTACATTAATCTTTATTGAAATAGGTCTGTCTCCTGTACATTTTTAATATGTTTTTATGTATATCTCTATTGATTAGTATAATCATGTCACCAGGTGCTAATTAGACATCATATTGAATAGGGTTAATAAACTCTATCTGTACAAGCATCTTACACCTTTGAAAAAGCTGCAAGCTGAGTGCAGCGAAACGCGTCAGTGCCATTGTTATCACTGTCAGGAGTTCTGGAGTGGAGGATCAGACTATCCCCTGGACATTTAAAACTGTATTCATCTTTGAGAGGAATCCAACAGTTATTTGTCATAGGATGACTATCTATATCGTATTGCATGAGGAGCTCATCCTAAAAGGACCTTTGTAGAGCTGATTATCCTCTAACGGTGATTTGTCTACACACCTCCAACTGGACTCTCACCCCTACATAGACTACTGCTGTCTGGATAAGTACTCTCGATACAGGGGTTATTATAGGAACTGATTCCTCCAGTTATACACAACCCAGTTCCTGACACATGTATTGGGTAACATTATATTAAATATGCCTTTATGAATTCATACTTTTTAATATATATGTGACATGTATGTTTTTTATATGGAAAAAAGAAACATTTATTTTTAATATTAAATTGTTTAATTAGAGGAATTGAATTCGCTCTTGGACATTGTTCATTAATTATATTACAATATTATAGCGCAGCCTCCTTTGTTGTTGTTTTAATGTATTGTATACTGTTGGAGCGACTTTACCTATTTTTAGAGGCAACTGCTAAGTAGAGCATCTCACGTCTTCAGCATCTGAGTATACCCTGGTATAACATTTTTTCACATGCGTTCATGACCAAGCCTACAAGGACTTTCTGACACAATGCTAACCATAATCCTCTCTAAGGGATATCGCACTGTAGCACCTACCAAAACTCCCAAGCGTGGTATTGGTAACACACAGAGCACCAGAGGAATGAGCTCACCAGATGGGAACACACAGGGCTGTGAAGAAGCTAAAAGGGTTCCTTGCTTATTTCCTGACAACAGCCTTGTATATATCGACCTAGCATGTCACACAGAGAAGCAGTCTGCACCTTCAGCTGCATTTAGGTCGGATTAGCCAACCAGGCAAAAACTAGGCATTTTCGCCCGTTTTTCGGGTGAATTCGCATTCACCATATTCAAAGAAAGCTCTGTTTTTTTGACTGGTTGGAAAAGCCGACCCTGTTGAAAAAGTGTATCGGTGGCGAATTTGCCGCCGATACATGGCTTTTGTTGAATTCATGGGCATTTTTACCCGATTTATGGTCCGTTTTTGCTCATGCAGATTCAACAAAAAAAAAGTTGAATCCGCATCGTCAAAAATATATTCAAAAATGGGCAAAAGCACCCGCAATTGAATACTGACAGTCGAATTAGTGCCGGGTTTTCATCAGGCCAAAAATACCAGCACTAATTGAATATACCCCTATGCTGTAAACATAAATGATTATATAACTTTCTTATTTTTAGGCTATTAAGTACATTTTAAGAGCTGAGAAGCTGTAGATATTGACATTTTTTTCCATTTTGCAACCTAAAGAATACAATTCATTCTTTCTTCTCAAGGAATATCAGTAAAAAAAGAAAAAATTGCAGCAAGAGTAATGTAATTAACTGATTGGTGTTCTAAAGGATATGGACAACCCACATGAGGTTGAAAGAGATCAGCAGTTTCAATTTGCTGTTAGTCTGATTTCAATTTTAAAACTAGTGCCATATATTATTAATGAGAAATTTGTGGCCACAGATCTTATGAATGAAACATGAGAGCAAATACGGTATATATTTAAAAGAACACATAAGTTCTATATTATGAAAGTCTTCATAGTTGTGTTCTAAAAGTGTGTGTGCATACAGTGTATATGTGTATATAAATGTGTTTGTGTATGTGTGTGTATATATATATATATATATATATATATACCAGGTATGTGAGATCGAAGGATCCCAGCAGAGGGCACTCACCAATCCAAAATAAGTGTAAAAGACTTTTATTGGCACATCAAAATCATCGGTAGGTAGTCGACGTTTCGACCAGCTACAAGCATACTGACACTGCCTGCCGGGTCCCCTTATATAGCATACTACATCACAATCAATAATGTAATCACCCTAAATGAATAAAACAGGCTGCAGCTTTGTTACCAAACCATGTATACAATATAACTTCCAGCTTAGAATAGCCAAACAGGCTCCACAATACATGTTACAAGAACAGGATAATAAGCACTCATTACCGATTAATACCGGCTGTGGACGCGGAACGCGCGGCCGGAGATACCGGAAGCGCATCATTCGCGTTCCACCGGTCACCATAGCAACCCTACACTAGGTCTGTGGAACGCAAACCCGGAACATGCGTTCCACCAGTGCTCCGGGCTAAGCTCCACAGCACCAGTGTCAGCAAAGGATAAAAACATCAATATGTCACATTATACACTTTAAAGATTTAGAATAATATTAGTTAATACCAATAGCATGGGTTCATTATAGACCAATAGAGACCGCTTTAGTACCAAAAATATGTATATGATATAGCTATGAGCTCATAATAGCCAGCCAAGCACCACAATATATGTCACAGGGATAAGGTAATAAATACTCATTACCGATTAATACCGGCTATGGACACGAACCACGCACCCCGACATACCGGAAGTGCATCATTCGCGTTACACCGGTCACCATAGCGACCCTACACTAAGTACGTGGAACGCAAACCCGGGACCGTCGGAAACACATCACATGTATTCCACCAGCGCTCAGGGCTACGATCCACAGCAGAGGATCAGAACATCAATATATCACACTGTGCACTTTAGAGATTTAAAATAATCTTGGTTAGTACCAACAGCATGGGTTCATTATAAACCAATGGTGGGACGCATCAATAGCTGGCGTAAATTAGGGCTCAATGGATTTACAGACTTGATACTCAGTGGCGTAACTTCATTCCAGTTGCCCGGAGGCAGGATAAATGAAGTGCCCCCCCCTTACATAAAAATTATTTGTATTTTAACTGACCCCTTCCCACTCTGTGAGCCATTTTCGCCTTCCCACTCTGTGAGCCATGCCTGCCCTTCCCCTATGTGAGCCATGCCCGCCCAGCCCCTGTGTGAGCCATGCCCACCCAACCCCTGTGTGAGCCATGCCCGCCCTTACCCTGTGTGAGCCATGCCCACCCAGCCCCTGTGTGAGCCATGCCCGCCCTTCCCCTGTGTGAGCCATGTCCCCCTTCACACTGTGTGAGCCATGCCTGCCCTTCCCCTGTATGAGCCATGCCTGCCCTTCCCCTGTGTGAGCCATGCATGCCCTTCCCGTGTGAGCCATGCCCGCCCAACCCCTGTGTGAGCCATGCCTGCCCAACCCCTGTGTGAGCCATGTCCCCCTTCACACTGTGTGAGACACAGAGACAGAGAGAGGGAGAGAGACACAGAGACAGGGAGAGAGACAGGGAGGGGGGATAAAGACAGGGAGAGAATTAGAGATGGAGGGAGAGAGACAGAGGGAGAGAAACGGAGAGAGACGCAGAAACAGGGAGAGAGAGTCAGAGACGGGGAAAGAGAGAGACAGGGAGACACAGAGATGGGGAGAGAGAGATGAGGGAGAGAGACAGAGAGGGAGAGAGACAGGGTGGGGGGATACAGAGATAGGGAAAGAGAGAGAGAAAGGGAGAGACAGGGAGGTGGGATAAAGACAAGAAGAGAGAATTAGAGATGGAGGGAGAGAGACAGGGAGAGAGACAGAGATGGAGGGAGATAGATTCAGAGACAGGGAGAGGGGGAGGTAGAGACACGGAGAGAGATGCAGAGAAAGGGAGAGAGAGGGGACAGCACAGGATGAGGTGCACGGGAAACTTCTGCTGCTCTGCGGGACGCTGGGGGATGAAGAGAGCACAGGGGGTGCACCACACTGGCGCTCCTCCTAATGTGGCAGCTGTGTTCTCACCGTAGAGTTGATCTGCTTTCCGGCAGAGGGGAGACTCCTGGTGCCCTCTGCACAAACAAGAGCGGCAAAGTTTCTCCACACTTACCCTGAATTTCCGCCATAGTGCCCGCTGGTAGCTACGCTGGTGCATTCTGCAGTGTCTCCGGTGTGGCACTTCTTCTGGTCCCATGGTCCGAACCGTGTACCCCTCTCTTGGTCAGGGCGGCTGGTCGTGCTGGCAGCTCCTTCTCTGTGTCCCCGGTCACTGCTCTGCTCCTCCCACTATTGTTTCCGCCTCCCCATATCTTACGTATTCCACAGCACTCCTTTTAAGTGTCCTCGCTCTCGGAGCCGCGGTTTTCGACGGGGAGCGCTCCATTGAAGGTAATTGGTGCTCCCCATCTGCTCGGTGGATCTTCTATTGAAGCAAGAAGGGCAGGCTTGGGAGACAATGGTGGAGCCAGGTGCCCCCTTCAGGGCTGGAGCCTGGCGGCAACAGACTCCGTTGCCTCCGGGAGTTCCGCCACTGTTGATACTATCACCCCACGTGGTCTGAATGACCACAATCCTTTGAATATCTTTATCTATTAATCATTAGTAGTGGGAATCACTTGTTGATTTCTGTTCTTGGGAGGCACAGTATTGTTATTGGAAAAATGTTTTTACTTTTTGTCTAATTGGTGTATGTACCTGTTGGTGGTCTATCTCTGCCGTGTCCTCTTCTATAGCATTTAGATACAGAGCTATATTGTGGCCTATTCAAGAAGCTGGTTATAGACTTGTATAATATTCCTAATGAGATGTCTATAATATATAGGGGTTATAACATAGCGCAATTGATGTTTTGTTTGTCACATGATGCCTGGGGTATAATGTCCCTATTGGTTTATAATGAACCCATGCTATTGGTACTAACCAAGATTATTTTAAATATCTAAAGTACACAGTGTGATATATTGATGTTCTGATCCTCTGCTGTGGATCGTAGCCCTGAGCGCTGGTGGAACACATGTGATGTGTTTCCGACGGTCCCGGGTTTGCATTCCTCGTACTTAGTGTAGGGTTGCTATGGTGACTGGTGTAACGCGAATGACGCACTTCCGGTACGTTCGGGTGCGCGGTTCGCGTCCATAGCCGGTATTAATCGGTAATGAGTATTTATTACCTTATCCCTGTGACATTTATTGTGGTGCTTGGCTGGCTATTATGAGCTCATAGCTATATCATATACATATTTTTGAACTAAAGCGGTCTCTATTGGTCTATAATGAACCCATGCTATTGGTATTCTAATATTTTTCTAAATCTTTAAAGTGTATAATGTGACATATTGATGTTTTTATCCTTTGCCGACGCTGGTGCTGTGGAGCGTAGCCTGGAGCACTGGTGGAACGCATGTGATGCGCTTCCGGCGCTTCCGGGTTTGCGTTCCACAGACCTAGTGTAGGGTTGCTATGGTGAATGGTGGAATGCGAATGACGCGCTTCCGGTATCTCCGGCCGCGCGGTCCGCGTCCACAGCCGGTATTAATCGGTAATGAGTGCTTATTATCCTGTTCTTGTAACATGTATTGTGGCGCCTGTTTGGCTATTCTAAGCTGGAAGTTATATTGTATACATGGTTTGGTAACAAAGCTGCAGCCTGTTTTATTCATTTAGGGTGATTACATTATTGATTGTGATGTAGTATGCTATATAAGGGGACCCAGCAGGCAGTGTCAGTATGCTTGTAGCTGGCATGCTGACTGGATGTCTTCTTTGACTGTCTTTAAAAAGGCCCTATGGGTCGAAACGTCGACTACCTACCGATGATTTTGATGTACCAATAAAAGTCTTTTACACTTATTTTGGATTGGTGAGTGCCCTCTGCTGGGATCCTTTGATCTCACATACCTGGTATATGTGAAGCCTTTCTTTGGCTATCTTGAGGAGCACCCCTTAATATGGATATACAGATGTGAGTGCGGACATTCCATGGAACTATATATATATATATATATATATATATATATATATACTGTATACATACATTGCTATTTTTGTAGAAAAATAGGTTCAGGAACTCCCAGTGGTGGGCAGCGGTGGGTGGAGCTGTGGGGCAATGTGTGAGGGGTTACAGTGGGCAGTAAACCTTTGTAAGAATAAAGCCTTTTCCTGTATAAGAATAAAGAATTTGCACGCAAAAGGGGCATGGCCTTGCTGTAAGGGTGGTGTCCTTGCTGCAACGGGCATGGTCTTGCAGGAAAAGGCTGCCTTATACCCAAGTTTTGCAGACAATGGCCACCACAGGAAAAATAAAAATCCTGATCCATGATCCGTACATTATTTGTAATTTTTCATCCTTATAGTAATGCCCCTTACACAATGTACCACACACCGTAATGCCCATTACACAATATGCCACACACTGTAATGCCCATTACACATTATGCCACAAACCATAATGCCCACTTCACAATATGCCCATTACACAATTTACAGCACACCGTATCGCCCATTGCACAATACCCCACACACCGTAATGCCCATTATACATTATGTCACACAGCATAATGCCGATTACACAATATGCCACACACAGTTATGCCCCACACACAATAATGCCCTTTACAAATTATGCCCCACAGTAAGGTTTCTAATTACTTTTAAATTACCTCATCACTGTCAGGGGTTTCATGCTCATTGCCAAGGGTTCCATGTTTATTACCAGGGGTTTCATGCTCTGGGTTACATGCTCATTGCCAGGGGTTTCCCTGCTTGCTGCCAGGGGTCTCAAGCTCATTGTCAAGGGGTTTCCTGTTGGTTACCAAAGTATCCTGCTCATTGCCAAGGGGGTATCCTGCTTGTTGCCAGGGTTCTCATGCTCATTGCCAAGGGGTTTACTGCTTGTTGCCAAGGGGTTTCCCTGCTCACTGCTAGGGGTCTCATGCTTATTGATAAGGTTTTCCCTGTTCACTGTCAGGGGTCTCATGCTTGTTGCCAAGGGATTTCCCTGTGCGCTGCAAGGGGTCTCTTGCTCATTGCCAAGGGATTTTCTGCTCCTTGCCAAGTGGTTTCCCTGTTTGCTGCCAGGGGTCTCATGCTCATTGCCAAGTGGTTTCTAGATCATTGACAAGGGTTTCATGCCCACTGCCAGGGGTCTCATGCTAGTTGCCAAGGGGTTTCCTGCTCATTGCCAAGGGGTTTCCCTGCCCACTGCCTCTAAAAAGAGCACTTGGGGCTGTGGAGGGCTGCATAAAAATAGCCCCAATAGTGGCTTGGGAGCACCATTGGCTGCAGGGGAGCCCACTGTGTTAAAAAAATCCCAAACAAAATGGCCACTGCAAAACAGGAGGCAGATGCTAGAGATCCTACTTGACCTCTAGCGTCTGTCTCCTGCTCTGTGTCAGCCATTTTGGGTGGGTTTGTTTGACACAGCGGGGTCTTTCTCAGCCCCCCCCGGTGCTCCCAAGCCATTAAAGGGGCTGCAGGAGCTATTTCTATGTAACCACCGCACCCGCTGGCCCCCGACCGCACCCGCCCACCCACATAGACAAAAAAACCTTGCAGCGCCGGTGGCCAATATGCTCTGTATTTCTGGTGACATCACTCCTGGTGACATCATTTTTCACCAGACCTTCAGGAATGGCATTCTGGAGTGTTCCGACAGAAAAATAGCCCTGTGTTTATATACTGTATATACAGTTGTGCTCATAAGTTTACATACCCTAGCAGAATTTGTGATTTTCTGGCCATTTGTCAGAGAATATGAATGATAACTCACAAACTTTTCTTTCACTCATGGTTAGTGGTTGAGTGAAGCCATTTATTTTCAAACAACTGTGTTTACTCTTTTTAAATCATAATGACAACAGAAACTACCCAAATGACCCTGATCAAAAGTTTAGATACCCCAGTTAATACCGTGTATTGCCCCCTTTAACATCAATGACAGCTTGAAGTCTTTTGTGGTAGTTGTGGATGAGGCTCTTTATTTTCTCAGATGCCCATTTCTTCTTGGCAAAAAGCCTCCAGTTCCTGTAAATTCTTGGCCTGTCTTGCATGAACTGCACGTTTGAGATCTACCCAGAGTGGCTCAATGATATTGAGGTCAGGAGACTGAGATGGCCACTCCAGAACCTTCACTTTATTCTGCTGTAGCCAATGACAGGTCGACTTGGCCTTGTGTTTTGGATCATTGTCATGTTTGAACATCCAAGTACGTCCCATGCGCAGCTTCCGGGCTGATGAGTGCAAATTTTCTTCCAGTATTTTCTGATAACATGCTGCATTCATCTTGCCATCAATTTTGACCAAGTTTCCAGTGCCTTTGTAGCTCACACATCCCCAAAACATCAGCGATCCACCTCTGTGTTTTACAGTAGGAATGGTGTACCTTTCATCATAGGCCTTGTTGACTCCTCTCCAACTGTAGCGTTTATGGTTGTGGCCAAAAAGTTAAATTTTGATCTCCTCACTCCAAATGACTTTGTTCCAGAAGTTTTGAGGCTTGTCTCTGTGCTGTTTGGAGTATTGTAAGCGGGATGCTTTGTGGCATTTGCGTAGTAATGGCTTTCTTCTGGCGACTCGACCATGTAGCCCATTTTTCTTCAAATGCATCCTTATTGTGCATCTTGAAACAACTACACCACTTTTTTTCATAGAGTCCTGTATTTCAGCTGAAGTTATTTGTGGATTTTTCTTTGCATCCCGAACAATTTTCCTGGCAGTTGTGGCTGAAATTTTTGTTGGTCTACCTGACCGTGATTTGGTTTCCACAGAATCCCTAATTTTCCACTTCTTAATTAGAGTTTGAACACTGCAGATTGGCATTCTCAATTGCTTGGATATCCTTTTATATCCCTTTCCTGTTTTATACAGTTCAATTACCTTTTCCCGCAGATCCTTTGACAATTCTTTTGCTTTCCCCATGACTCAGAATCCAGACACGTCAGTGCAGCACTGGATGAAAGATGCAAGGGTCTTTCAGGAGTCCAGAAACTCACTGACCTTTTATACACACACACTGATTACAAGCAAACAGATCACAGGTGAGGATAGTTACCTTTAGTAACCAATCAAACCCATTTGTATCAACTTGTGTGCATGTTATCAGGCCAAAATATTTAGGGTATGTAAACTTTTGATCAGGGTCATTTGAGTAGTTTCTGTTGTCATTATGAGTTAAAAAGAGTAATCACAGTTGTTTGATAATAAATGGCTTCACTCAACCACTAACCATGAGTGAAAGAAAAGTTTGTGAGTTATCATTCATATTCTCTGACAAATGGCCAGAAAATCACAAATTCTGCTAGGGTATGTAAACTTATGAGCACAACTGTATTTATACACATTATATATATACAGTATATATCAAAAGATATATGGCGGCACTCATCAGTCTCATACGGCAAGTATAAAGTTGTGTCTGTTTATTGAACTGGCATGTTTCAGGTATACCCCGTCCTCGGGGCCAGACAATAAAGTGTCTGGCCCTGAGGATGGGGTATACCCCCGAAACATGTAACACCCCCCCTAGAAGACCGATAGTCTCCAGTATCAACTCTGTCACATCCAATCTATTCGAGTTCATAGATTTTTATCTATAACCGCTAGTTTTAAAGAACCATTCCCATATAAAGGATACAAAGGACCTTTTAAATTTTATACAAACTATTATATGGGAAGAGGGATGGATATTGGTAACCACTGATGTACGGTCCTTGTACACAATAATGAATCATAAATTGGGAAAAAAGCAGTAAGAAATCGATTAGGTGAAAGTGAACTAGATACAAAGTTTCAAGACTTCCTTATAGTGGGAGTACGGTTCATCTTAACCGATAATTATTGTTTATTTAATGATGATTTTTACTTACAGAAGATAGGCACCACTATGGGCACCAGGTTCGTGCCAAGTAACGCTAACATTTTTATGGTCTTAAGGGAGAATGACACAATATGAAATAATAACCCATTTGGAGCGAACCTGGTGTCCTGGCTACGTTACATCGATGATGTAATTTTTATTTGGAACGGAAACACAGAATCCCTCAATGAGTTTATTCCTATCTTAACTGTAATGATTTCAACATCGAATTCTCATTCATGAGTAGTACAACCTCGATTAATTTTCTAGATGTAACATTATATATAGAAGATAACCTGATACTTACAAAATGCTTTACAAAACCAATTGATTCGGGCACTTTTTTATGAACAGAAAGTTGCCACCATCCAAATTGGTTGGGAACAATCCCTGGAGGTCAATTAAGGTGAGTGAAACTAAATTGTTCCAAAAATTAGACTTATATTAAACAAGCACAATTAATGAAATATACATTTGTAGCCTCTGGATATAAAAAATGGCAAGTAGAGGAAACTATTAACAAGGTAGCGGAGGTGGATAGGAAGGACTTACTGTTAAATAAGACAAAAACCCCCACCAATTCGTTAGTACAAAATTGGGCATTTATTACCACCTTCAGTAGCCAATATAAAAACCTAGAAAAAATAATTAAAAAAACACTGGGGAATTGTGAAAAAAGACCCCATCATAGGGGACCAACTGCCCAACATACCCAGGTGTATATATAGAAAAGCACCTTATATTGGCTCAAAGGTGGTAATGAGCATGCTTCAACCGAAAAGTATGGTATCAACTGTAAAGTCAAAAGGATTTTACAGGTGTGGGGCATGTATTGCGTGTAGAAAAATTAAAGGTGACAACAAGAAATTGACTAAAGTTGTTATTAATGGAAAAGCTTAAAAGATCAATGAATTCATAACTTGTAATGTAAAGAATGTAGTATATGGAGTGTAATGTTCCTGTGGGCTATTTTATATTGGCCGTACGTCCAGACCTTTGAAGGTACGTCTGGGCGAACATTTACGCAATATAAAGAAGGGTTTACAAACCCATGCCTTATCAGAACATTTCAGACAAAAACATGATAAGAATACATCAGAGATCAAAAGTTTTTTCTGGGATGAAATGGATATCAGGTCATTGGAGGCAAAGATACCTAGCTAGACAATTAGCTAAAGCTGAAATGAGACTGATTTTTGAACTAGACACTTTGAAACCGGGGGGGGGGGGGGGGTTCAACTCAGACTTTGAGATTAAATGGCTCTTATAATTGGGGATTTAATGATTCCTAACAATTGTTGTTTACATCCATTAATTTCTCTAAATTCTCACTTGTAAAATGTTTATATATCTTCTTATAGCCCCCTCTATTTATAGTATTAATACAGTGGCGGATTTAGGGGGGGGCACCAAGGCACGTGCCCCCCCTGTCATTTTTAACAGTCTGCGCTGCTACACGCACCCGGCACCCGACATGTCCCCCTCTCCTGTTAGTTGCTGCTCTGCATGTGTGTGTTCCTCCTCCTGATTGGCTCCCTGGAGAAATGTGACCTGCAGTCAGTGCAGGTCAGGAGCCGAGCAGGAGGAGGAACACAGATCCAGGCCACGGCGGCGGCTGAGGGACAGTGCACCGCTGCCGCCCGCCGCCGCTGGACAGCGCACCGCTGCCGCCCGCCGCTGAGGGACAGCGCACCGCCGCCGCCCGCCACCGCTGAGGGACAGCGCACCGCCGCCGCCCGCCACCGCTGAGGGACAGCACCAAGGAACAGTGCACAGCAGCGCAAGGGTCCGGGAGAGCAGCCGCCAGCCGAGCAAGAAGACGACGCCTGCCTGACTGGCCCTGCTTTCTACTGGTGAGTGGTCTTTTGTTTGGGGAGGGGGGGGGGGTGACCCGGGGACGGGATAGAATAGTTCTGCTGCCTGCTGTGAGTGGTCTTTTGCTGGGGGGTGATCTGGGGAGGGAGAGAATGGTGCTGCTGCCTGCTGTGAGCGGTCTTTTGCTGGGGGGGGAGTGGGGGTGACTGGGGGAGGGAATGGTGCTGCTGCCTGCTGTGAGCGGTCTTTTGCTGGGGGGGGGGGGTGACCTGGGGAGGGAGAATGGTGCACTTTGAGCGCGGTTGATTCTATATCCGAGTGGGAGAAGGGAGCTTCTGACGTACTTAGGGGAGGAGATACGTCACCAGGGGGAGGAGCTACGGGCAAACAGGGTACCCGAAAAGTACCCTCGCGGGCTCGCTTCGCTCGCCACCTGATTACTAAATGTAATAGTTGGTGGCGTGGATAGTAGAGGAACTATCCCGCTGGCATAGCTCCTCCCCCTGATGGAGATGGTCCCTTAGCCCACTTGTTTCTAGCATCTACCCTTTGAGCACATTGAGCACTTGACCACACACCCTCACACAATTGGTCACACCCACTAAAACTTGGTCACGCCCACTCCACTTCTGACTCCACCCCTCCTTGATAGCACAACCACTTATGGTGCCCCCCCTGTAATTTTTTTCTGGATCCGCCCCTGTATTAATATAATATTTTTTAACATATATATATATATATATATATATATATACATCTGGTCTTAATGAAACTTTTAGGTTTACAGTTGAAGCTAGTATGTGAACGTGGTTAACATTTGGGACCTCCTCGATTCCAAAGCACTTCAGTGTTAATGGACTCTGGAAAGTGTACATATAAGAACAAATGATGTGGCCACGTCACCATGGAAACAATACCGAAAGTAACGTATCGGAAGGAACTTACCGGAAGTGACATAGCGTTACCATGGGAATGGACGCCGATCGCAGCTAAGGATCATGGGACATGTAGTAAATTGCTATATAGGGGTCAGCTGTGTCCGGCGCCGCCCCATTGGACCGTACTGCCTTTAAATATGCACTTTGGAGGAATGCTCCACATACATACAACCAGGACTCCTTGAAAAAGACCCCGGTATCAGGGTAGAAATGCGTTGGAGGGTATAATGGACGGTCGCCTTTAGTAACCATGAGCGGTGGATGCAGGGGACCGAGAGCGGTGTGAATAAGATCGGTGTATGCCCGGGATTCACCCTTAACACGCTAAATGCATCAGTTCATAATGCTCTGGTAATTTCATTCATCACGATTTTGTAGCAAGATGTTATGATTGTCAATTGTGATTTTTAATTGTGATTTTTAATTTTAATTTAATTGTGATTTTATTTTGGCATACTGATTTTGATTAAAAATTGTACTTCACTATATACCATCTTTTCACTTGCTTTTGGGTTAATCTGGATTTAACCTCGTCAAAACAGAGGGACATCCTTGGCAGTTGCCACATCTGTGGAACCCCTTAGTTCTTATGGGGTTACTGGATTTAATAGGCAAGGCACTTCGTACGAGGTGTTTTTTCAGGTTTGATGAATTTAACCTTAGCCAAAATGATTTCAGTTAAAAAAAAATAGGAATTTCTTTTAAACATTTTTTTTAAATCAATTTTCGCAAACATCGGAGCATCAGTAAGGAATTTCGGTAAGGTCGAAACATCGGTAACTTCGTAACGTTACTTTTTACCCCTAAGACAGCTGCCAGGTACACAGGGGGGGACAGGGGGGGACTTGGGGAGGTTAGTTTACACTTTCCCAGCGGCTGCTATTGTCTGCAGCCGCTGGTTGGGGTGTACTGCCGTGCTGACCGATCAGCAATGATCAGCAGCACGGCAACACCGAGGGGAGGGTGCAGGGAGGCAGAGGGACCTTCCAGTCCCTCTGAGAGCAGCAGCAGAGGGGAATTTTCCTTCCCTGCCGCTGCTAACACTGTTTATCTGACTGGTCGCATCCTGAGTGACCAGGTCAGTTAAAGAACTTGCTGGTGTGGTTGTATGATATCTGATGCCACCATGCCAGGCAAGTGGTTAAAGCAATATGCACACAGTCTCATCAGTAGGGGTGCTACCTGTAATGTCACCGCATCCAACAGTTACCACATGCAGTCCGTTTTCCAAAACCAGACACTAACTGATACACAAACAGGATAACCACTTTTTAACACCATGAGAAATCTCCAGTTACTGTATGAGAAAACAGCGGACTTTCATATTCATATCACTGAGCAGGTCATCATTCTCAAGACACACTGGCATCCGACAGGAATATACAAACAAAAACATTGGTCCTAGAAGGTGAAATGAAAACACACTGGACCCCAAAGGTGGGCGAGGGGGCTTAATGACCTCAATAGGAAAACACTTTGGTCACACACTCCATCCCACCACGGCCTGCGCTCTATCACACTAACACACTTCCTCCCCCCCACGACCTGCACTCTATCACATTGATACACTCCATCTGCTCTATCCCACCCTCCCCCCATGACCTGCACTCTATCACACTGACACACTCCCTCCCCCCGTGCTCTATCACACTGATACACTCCCTGCTCCCACTGCCCACAAAGAGCGTCACACTCACACACTCCCTCCCCGCTGCAGCCTGTGCTCTATCACACTCACACACTCCCCCGCCGTGCTCTATCACACTGACACACTCCCTGCCCCCACTGCCCACACAGAGCGTCACACTCACACACTCCCTCCCCGCTGAGGCCTGCGCTCTATCACACTCACACACTCCCTCCCCCTGTGCTCTATCACAGTGACACACTCCCTGCCCCATTGCCCACACAGAGCATCACACTCACACACTCCCTCCCCGCTGCGGCCTGCGCTCTATCACACTCACACACTCCCCCCCATGCTCTATCACACTGACACACTCCCTGCCCCACTGCCCACACAGAGCGTCACACTCACACACTCCCTCCCCGCTGTGGCCTGCGCTCTATCACACTCACACACTCCCTCCCCCCATGCTCTATCACACTGACACACTCCCTGCCCCACTGCCCACGCAGAGCTTCACACTCACACACTCCGTCCGCCCTGCTTCCTGCGCTCTATCACACTGACACACTCCCTGCCCCCACTGCCAACAATGCGTCACACTCACACACTCCCTCCCCACCGCAGCCTGCGCTCTATCACACTGACATACTCCCTCCCCCCATAGCCTGCACGCTATCACACTGACACACTCCCCCCTACCACGGTCAGCACTGTAACACACACAATCCCTCCCCCCATTCTCTATCACACTGATGCATTCTGCGCCCCACTGCCCGCACAGTTCGTCACACTGACACACTTCCTCCCCCCATGGTCTGCACTCTATCACACTGACACACTCCCTCCCCCATAGCCTGCGCTCTATCACACTCTCCCCGCCGCAGCCTGCGCTCTATCACACTGACACACTCCCTCCCCCCATAGCCTGCGCTTTAGCACATTGACACACTCCCTCCCCCGATGGCTTGCTCTCTATCACACTTACACACTCCCCCCCATGGCTTGTGCTCTATAACACTCACTCGCTCTCTCCCTGCCGTGACTTGCGCTCTGTCACACTGACACACTCCCTGCCCCATTGCCCACACAGAGCATCACACTCACACACTCCCTCCCCGCTGCGGCCTGCGCTCTATCACACTCACACACTCCCCCCCGTGCTCTATCACACTGACACACTCCCTGCCCCACTGCCCACACAGAGCGTCACACTCACACACTCCCTCCCCGCTGTGGCCTGCGCTCTATCACACTCACACACTCCCTCCCCCCATGCTCTATCACACTGACACACTCCCTGCCCCACTGCCCACGCAGAGCTTCACACTCACACACTCCGTCCGCCCTGCTTCCTGCGCTCTATCACACTGACACACTCCCTGCCCCCACTGCCAACAATGCGTCACACTCACACACTCCCTCCCCACCGCAGCCTGCGCTCTATCACACTGACATACTCCCTCCCCCCATAGCCTGCACGCTATCACACTGACACACTCCCCCCTACCACGGTCAGCACTATAACACACACAATCCCTCCCCCCATTCTCTATCACACTGATGCATTCTGTGCCCCACTGCCCGCACAGTTCGTCACACTGACACACTTCCTCCCCCCATGGCCTGCACTCTATCACACTGACACACTCCCTCCCCCATAGCCTGCGCTCTATCACACTCACACACTCTCCCCGCCGCAGCCTGCGCTCTATCACACTGACACACTCCCTCCCCCCATAGCCTGCGCTTTAGCACATTGACACACTCCCTCCTCCGATGGCTTGCTCTCTATCACACTTACACACTCCCCCCCATGGCTTGTGCTCTATAACACTCACTCGCTCTCTCCCTGCCGTGACCTGCGCTCTATCACACTGACACACTCCCTCCCCCCAAAGCCTGCGCTCTATCACACTCACACAATCCCTCCCATAGCTTGCGCTCTATCACACTCACACACTCTCTGCCCGCCATGGTCTGCGCTCTACTACACTGACACACTCCCTCCCCCCATAGCCTGTGCTCTATCACACTCACACACTCTCCCCGCCGAAGCCTGCGCTTTATCACACTGACACACTCCCTCCCCCCATAGCCTGCGCTTTAGCACTTTGACACACTCCCTCCCCCGATAGCTTGCTCTCTATCACACTTACACACTCCCCCCCATGGCTTGTGCTCTATAACACTCACTCGCTCTCTCCCCGCCGTGACCTGAGCTCTATCACACTGACACACTCCCTCCCCCCATAGCCTGTGCTCTATCACACTCACACACTCCCCCCCCATGGCTTGCGCTCTATCACACGCACACACTCTTTCCCTGCCGTGGCCTGTGCTCTATCACACTGACACATTCCGTGCCCCTGCACTCTATCACACTCACACACTCCCCTCCTTACCGCGGCCAGCACTGTATCACACTCACACATCCCCCCCGTGGCATGTGCTCTATCACACTCACACACTCCCACCCCCCATAGCCTATGCTCTATTACACACACTTCTATCAGTATCAGTGTATCCCCTGCCCAAGCGGCTTCCTGCTGGCATGTTGAGCTGTTCGGTGAGAAATGGACCGAGGTCCATCTGTACTATCTTTACATCTACACTGCGAGCAGGAGAGGGTGGTGCTTCAGACTGTCACTGGCATGCTGATGTAGCAGGAAAAACATCACAAAGATGCTTGCAGCCTTTGGTTTCCAACGTACCCCACAGCAGATAATAAATAAATTAAATCCCCTTAAAAGGAATTTCAATAAGGTCCACGACCACAACCGAAATAGATGTGGTGCTGCCCGTATGGAGTGGCAATATTACGAGCAGTGTGACACATCACACACTCCCTCCCATAGCTTGTGCTCTATCACACTCACACACTCTCTCCCCACCACGGTCTGCGCTCTAGCACACTGACACTCCCTCCCCCCATAGCCTACGCTCTATCACACACACTTCTATCAGTATCAGTGTATCCCCTGCCCAAGCGGCTTCCTGCTGGCATGTTGAGCCATTCGGTGAGAAATGGACCGATAGAGGTCCATCTGTACTATCTTTACATCTACACTGCGGGCAAGAGAGGGCGGTGCTTTAGACTGTCACTGGCATGCTGCTGTAGCAGGAAAAAAACTCATGGCTGCAGCAGCAAAGCAGATGCTGTGGGCCTAGTTTGATGGGGGGGCCTGGAGCTGCCGCTCCATCCGCCCCATTGTTAATCCAGACCTGGTCCGAGTGAATTTGTACTAGAACATAAGTACTTGACATTAACTCTTTAATGAGATTATTTATCTGTACCTAAGCTAGTTGTTAAGATGGCATTATAGTGTATAACCATACAAAATCAGGAAACCCACTAGAAACTTTTTTTCCCCTCTTTCTGAATCACAGTTCCTTAACGTGTTTCCTCTCTTATTACTAGTGAATCCTGAAGAAGTCCAGCTAATGCAGAGACGAAACGTGTTGAGGAACTGTGATGTTGTGAACTCTCTCCTGCTCCTGTAAATATCTGAAACTTTAAGATAAGTTACAATTGTTTTACACGAGCATTTTTTATACAGTACATTTATATATGTAGTGTGCAGGTTAAATAATAATAAAAAACATTCTACACTATGAGGACCATTCTCTTTTGTCTCTATATGGGAACTACATGCTAATTAATATCTGCATGTTTTGAGAGATCATTGGAAATAAGCTCCCCACGATTGATCGGGGGAATCAGAAAGAGGAAAAAAATGTTTCCTGTGGATTTTTTTATTTCGTATGGTTAGACATTATTATGCCATCTTAACAACTGGCTCTGTTACGTATAAACAATATTATTAAGGAGTGATTGTCAAACTATCAGGCATTTTTTGTTTCACATCGTTTATAGGCTCTCACCTAAATAATGTTCAGGGACAGTGAGGGGGGGGGGATTTACAAAAGGTTGATTTTGACCAATTTTAATCGATTTAAAATCACTGAACATCGATGCTGGGTTTAAGGAACTGAAACACACATTTGCTAACAGGGGATTTTTTTTTTATATCATTTTAAAAATGTTAATAAATGCATGTTTTGGCCTTGAAAGAGCAATACTGATTTTGATCTATTTTCATTAATTTTAAATTGATCAAAATCAACCTTTAGTAAATTTCCCCCTGAGAGTGCAGGAAATAGCTGCCTGACGACGGAGGTAGTGAATACCAGTGAATTCATCAAACTGCGCCCGCATACTGATGAAAGTTCCATGGGCTGGGTTACCATGGAAACTGTGTAAACAATACAAAAAACGTTCCTACATAATTAGAAAAAAAGGAAAATAAATAAAAGAAACAGCAAAACAAGATACCAGTCAATACAATAGAAAGGGTGACGTGACAGAATACCAGTCAGTACAAAAGAAAGGGCTACATAAATAGAGTACCAGATAAGGACATCAATAAGCATATTATAACAAGAAAAAAGAAAACAGTGCATGATTTAGAATTTTAGGACTGATATTCATTCAGGCCAAATGGATGAACTGTATTCAGCTTGTGAATCCATTTAGCTTCCAATCTCAGTAGCATTTTGCCTCTGTCACCTCTACGGGGAAGCACTGGTACATGATCTATCATCTTGTACTTGATGGCCACCAAGTTATGTTTGAATTTCCTGAAATGATGCGTCACATGTTGATCATTACTCTTTTCCGATGGAGGGCCACCCTTTCTTTCAAATGTCTAGATGTTTTGCCCACATACAATAGACTGCAGGGCCAACAAATAATATAGATAATGTATCTACTAGTGCAGGTAAGTACTGTACATCTCTGATCTTGAAACAATTTTCCAGAGTGTGAATGGATGAACTTATCATCAGGCTCTAGGTAACTGCAAGTGACGCAGCCCATGCATCTATAATTTCCTGGTTTTCTGGACAAAAAATGAATCTTGATGATAACCTGTAATAGCCACATGAACCACAAAATTATGGATTTTTCTTCCTTGTCAATAACAGGGCATAACAGCAGTATTCCTTAGTGTGTTCAGGTCTGGATTTCCTCTTATAACTGGCGTTTTGCTGTATTCACAATGGTGCTACCAATGGAAATGAATGCATTAGCAATGCATACTCAATTATTTTGGAACCTTTATTTTGAACCTGTTGTTTCACAAATGTTGTTTGCCTAGGAATTGACAAGGCTTTCTTCTTAGCATCCTGAAGTATTTTCGGAAGGCATGTCCGTAAAAGGAATCTAGACTCCACTTGCTAGATCGAGGGAACCGGAAAAAGGGGACTGTGTGCAACGCATACCCTTTACCCATTATAGATACTGTACATCAATGCTCCTCAATATAATTTGCTCCATTTTGGCCAACAGAATCTCCAAGTGTGTGGCTACCATATTTCTGATGTGCAGAATAAAAAAGGCTTTCACGTGACTCAGCATTCAGGCATGGAGGGGCCCTCTAGTTATCTTCCAGATTTTCTATTTCTTCATTCTTACAGTATATGTATTTTTAAATAAATATTTTAGTTGTTGCAGGCCTTTCTTGTGCAAATGTTACTGTGAAAATTGTAAATGACAGCGAAAAAATAGACCAAAGACCTGTGGTTGTACTGATTAATGACAGTGTTGTACAGGAGAAGAAGGGTCAGATATAGGGGTCAAGTCCCCCTATGCACATTCTTGCCCAGCAGATAAATAAACAGCAAGCGGGAATTCAATTGAGGGTGGTGTAAAAGATGGGGTGGAGAGCTAAACCCTGCTCCTAATTGATTTCCCCCTCTAAGTGACTGTGTCAGAGCAGAGCCGGCCATAGGCATAGGCAAACTAGGCAATTGCCTAGGGCATTTGATATACCTAGGGGCATCAGCAGCTTCTGCTGATTAAAATGATATGCGGCATGCCTATACTCTGTGTGTAGCATTTCATATGCAGATACAGCCACAGTGTCACACAGTATATAAGCATGCTGGATATCATTTTAATCAGCAGAAGCTGCTTGTGCATACTAGCCACATAGCAATGTAAATAAGATGCATTTTCATTAAAAAAAAAGATGTCCAACATTAGCATTGAGGCAAGATTTATGAGGACACATCTGTATCCAAGCAGAGGCAGAGGTCACAGTGTTAGTAGCAGTGTGAGTGCTGTGTGCATGTGAGTGGGTTGGTTGTGCAGTAGTGTTTAGAATATGTGTGAGGAGTATTATGTGTGTCATGTAAAAATGCATTAATAATGTGCAACATAGTGTAAGGGGCACTATGTGTGTCATTATGTGTATAAGGGCATTAATTATGTGCAGCATATGTGTAACAGGGTACTACTGTATGTGTGTCATGTGTAAAGGGGCACTAATAATGTGCAGCAAATGTGTAGGTGGCACTATGTGTGTCATTATGTGTATAAGGGCATTAATAATGTGCGGCATATATGTAAGGGACATTATGTGTAGAAGGGCATTCATAAAGGTTGTCATAATGTGTAAGGCGCATTATGTTTATAAGGACATTAATAAGGTGTCTCATGTGTAAGGGGCATTACAGTGTGGAATTATGTGTATAAATGCATTACTAATTAGAGATGAGCGGGTTCGGTTTCTCTGAAACCGAACCCGCACGAACTTCATGTTTTTTTTACGGGTCCGAGCAGACTCGGATCCTCCCGCCTTGCTCGGTTAACCCGAGCGCGCCCGAACGTCATCATGACGCTGTCGGATTCTCGCGAGACTCGGATTCTATATAAGGAGCCGCGCGTCGCCGCCATTTTCACACGTGCATTGAGATTGATAGGGAGAGGACGTGGCTGGCGTCCTCTCCATTAGAAATTAGATTAGAAGAGAGAGAGAGATTGTGCAGAGTCAGACAGAGTTTACCACAGTGACCAGTGCAGTTGTTGTTAGTTAACTTTTATTTATTTTAATATAATATATCCGTTCTCTGCTATATCCGTTCTCTGCCTGAAAAAAAACGATACACAGCAGCAGCCAGTCACACAGTGTGACTCAGTCTGTGTGCACTCAGCTCAGCCCAGTGTGCTGCACATCAATGTATAAAAGGCAAAGCTTATAATAATTGTGGGGGAGACTGGGGAGCACTGCAGGTTGTTATAGCAGGAGCCCCCAGGAGTACATAATATTATATTAATTTAAAATTAAACAGTGCACACTTTTGCTGCAGGAGTGCCACTGCCAGTGTGACTAGTGGTGACCAGTGCCTGACCACCAGTATAGTAGTATATTGTTGTATGTATTGTATACTATCTCTTTATCAACCAGTCTATATTAGCAGCAGACACAGTACAGTGCGGTAGTTCACGGCTGTGGCTACCTCTGTGTCGGCAGTCGGAACTCGGCAGGCAGTCCGTCCATCCATAATTGTATTACAATATATACCACCTAACCGTGGTATTTTTTTTTCTTTCTTTATACCGTCGTCATAGTGTCATACTAGTTGTTACGAGTATACTACTATCTCTTTATCAACCAGTGTACAGTGCGGTAGTTCACGGCTGTGGCTACCTCTGTGTCGGCAGGCAGTCCGTCCATCCATAATTGTATTATTATTATAATATATACCACCTAACCGTGGTTTTTTTTTCATTCTTTATACCGTCATAGTGTCATACTAGTTGTTACGAGTATACTACTATCTCTTTATCAACCAGTGTACAGTGCGGTAGTTCACGGCTGTGGCTACCTCTGTGTCGGCAGTCGGCAGGCAGTCCGTCCATCCATAATTGTATTATTATTATAATATATACCACCTAACCGTGGTTTTTTTTTCATTCTTTATACCGTCGTCATAGTGTCATACTAGTTGTTACGAGTATACTACTATCTCTTTATCAACCAGTGTACAGTGCGGTAGTTCACGGCTGTGGCTACCTCTGTGTCGGCAGTCGGCAGGCAGTCCGTCCATCCATAATTGTATTATTATTATAATATATACCACCTAACCGTGGTTTTTTTTTCATTCTTTATACCGTCGTCATAGTGTCATACTAGTTGTTACGAGTATACTACTATCTCTTTATCAACCAGTGTACAGTGCGGTAGTTCACGGCTGTGGCTACCTCTGTGTCGGCAGTCGGCAGGCAGTCCGTCCATCCATAATTGTATTATTATTATAATATATACCACCTAACTGTGGTATTTTTTTTTCTTTCTTTATACCGTCGTCATAGTGTCATACTAGTTGTTACGAGTATACTACTATCTCTTTATCAACCAGTGTACAGTGCGGTAGTTCACGGCTGTGGCTACCTCTGTGTCGGCAGTCGGCAGGCAGTCCGTCCATCCATAATTGTATTATTATTATAATATATACCACCTAACTGTGGTATTTTTTTTTCTTTCTTTATACCGTCGTCATAGTGTCATACTAGTTGTTACGAGTATACTACTATCTCTTTATCAACCAGTGTACAGTGCGGTAGTTCACGGCTGTGGCTACCTCTGTGTCGGCAGTCGGCAGGCAGTCCGTCCATCCATAATTGTATTATTATTATAATATATACCACCTAACCGTGGTTTTTTTTTCATTCTTTATACCGTCGTCATAGTGTCATACTAGTTGTTACGAGTATACTACTATCTCTTTATCAACCAGTGTACAGTGCGGTAGTTCACGGCTGTGGCTACCTCTGTGTCGGCAGTCGGCAGGCAGTCCGTCCATCCATAATTGTATTATTATTATAATATATACCACCTAACTGTGGTATTTTTTTTTCTTTCTTTATACCGTCGTCATAGTGTCATACTAGTTGTTACGAGTATACTACTATCTCTTTATCAACCAGTGTACAGTGCGGTAGTTCACGGCTGTGGCTACCTCTGTGTCGGCACTCGGCAGGCAGTCCGTCCATCCATAATTGTATTATTATTATAATATATACCACCTAACCGTGGTTTTTTTTTCATTCTTTATACCGTCGTCATAGTGTCATACTAGTTGTTACGAGTATACTACTATCTCTTTATCAACCAGTGTACAGTGCGGTAGTTCACGGCTGTGGCTACCTCTGTGTCGGCAGTCGGCAGGCAGTCCGTCCATCCATAATTGTATTATTATTATAATATATACCACCTAACCGTGGTTTTTTTATACCACCTAACCGTGGCAGTCCGTCCATAATTGTATACTAGTATCCAATCCATCCATCTCCATTGTTTACCTGAGGTGCCTTTTAGTTCTGCCTATAAAATATGGAGAACAAAAAAGTTGAGGTTCCAAAATTAGGGAAAGATCAAGATCCACTTCCACCTCGTGCTGAAGCTGCTGCCACTAGTCATGGCCGAGACGATGAAATGCCAGCAACGTCGTCTGCCAAGGCCGATGCCCAATGTCATAGTACAGAGCATGTCAAATCCAAAACACCAAATATCAGAAAAAAAAGGACTCCAAAACCTAAAATAAAATTGTCGGAGGAGAAGCGTAAACTTGCCAATATGCCATTTACCACACGGAGTGGCAAGGAACGGCTGAGGCCCTGGCCTATGTTCATGGCTAGTGGTTCAGCTTCACATGAGGATGGAAGCACTCAGCCTCTCGCTAGAAAACTGAAAAGACTCAAGCTGGCAAAAGCACCGCAAAGAACTGTGCGTTCTTTGAAATCCCAAATCCACAAGGAGAGTCCAATTGTGTCGTTTGCGATGCCTGACCTTCCCAACACTGGACGTGAAGAGCATGCGCCTTCCACTATTTGCATGCCCCCTGCAAGTGCTGGAAGGAGCACCCGCAGTCCAGTTCCTGATAGTCAGATTGAAGATGTCAGTGTTGAAGTACACCAGGATGAGGAGGATATGGGTGTTGCTGGCGCTGGGGAGGAAATTGACCAGGAGGATTCTGATGGTGAGGTGGTTTGTTTAAGTCAGGCACCCGGGGAGACACCTGTTGTCCGTGGGAGGAATATGGCCGTTGACATGCCAGGTGAAAATACCAAAAAAATCAGCTCTTCGGTGTGGAGGTATTTCACCAGAAATGCGGACAACAGGTGTCAAGCCGTGTGTTCCCTTTGTCAAGCTGTAATAAGTAGGGGTAAGGACGTTAACCACCTCGGAACATCCTCCCTTATACGTCACCTGCAGCGCATTCATAATAAGTCAGTGACAAGTTCAAAAACTTTGGGTGACAGCGGAAGCAGTCCACTGACCAGTAAATCCCTTCCTCTTGTAACCAAGCTCACGCAAACCACCCCACCAACTCCCTCAGTGTCAATTTCCTCCTTCCCCAGGAATGCCAATAGTCCTGCAGGCCATGTCACTGGCAAGTCTGACGAGTCCTCTCCTGCCTGTGATTCCTCCGATGCATCCTTGCGTGTAACGCCTACTGCTGCTGGCGCTGCTGTTGTTGCCGCTGGGAGTCGATGGTCATCCCAGAGGGGAAGTCGTAAGCCCACTTGTACTACTTCTAGTAAGCAATTGACTGTTCAACAGTCCTTTGCGAGGAAGATGAAATATCACAGCAGTCATCCTACTGCAAAGCGGATAACTGAGTCCTTGACAACTATGTTGGTGTTAGACGTGCGTCCGGTATCCGCCGTTAGTTCACAGGGAACTAGACAATTTATTGAGGCAGTGTGCCCCCGTTACCAAATACCATCTAGGTTCCACTTCTCTAGGCAGGCGATACCGAGAATGTACACGGACGTCAGAAAAAGACTCACCAGTGTCCTAAAAAATGCAGTTGTACCCAATGTCCACTTAACCACGGACATGTGGACAAGTGGAGCAGGGCAGGGTCAGGACTATATGACTGTGACAGCCCACTGGGTAGATGTATGGACTCCCGCCGCAAGAACAGCAGCGGCGGCACCAGTAGCAGCATCTCGCAAACGCCAACTCTTTCCTAGGCAGGCTACGCTTTGTATCACCGCTTTCCAGAATACGCACACAGCTGAAAACCTCTTACGGCAACTGAGGAAGATCATCGCGGAATGGCTTACCCCAATTGGACTCTCCTGTGGATTTGTGGCATCGGACAACGCCAGCAATATTGTGTGTGCATTAAATATGGGCAAATTCCAGCACGTCCCATGTTTTGCACATACCTTGAATTTGGTGGTGCAGAATTTTTTAAAAAACGACAGGGGCGTGCAAGAGATGCTGTCGGTGGCCAGAAAAATTGCGGGACACTTTCGGCGTACAGGCACCACGTACAGAAGACTGGAGCACCACCAAAAACTACTGAACCTGCCCTGCCATCATCTGAAGCAAGAAGTGGTAACGAGGTGGAATTCAACCCTCTATATGCTTCAGAGGTTGGAGGAGCAGCAAAAGGCCATTCAAGCCTATACAATTGAGCACGATATAGGAGATGGAATGCACCTGTCTCAAGTGCAGTGGAGAATGATTTCAACGTTGTGCAAGGTTCTGATGCCCTTTGAACTTGCCACACGTGAAGTCAGTTCAGACACTGCCAGCCTGAGTCAGGTCATTCCCCTCATCAGGCTTTTGCAGAAGAAGCTGGAGGCATTGAAGAAGGAGCTAACACGGAGCGATTCCGCTAGGCATGTGGGACTTGTGGATGCAGCCCTTAATTCGCTTAACAAGGATTCACGGGTGGTCAATCTGTTGAAATCAGAGCACTACATTTTGGCCACCGTGCTCGATCCTAGATTTAAAGCCTACCTTGGATCTCTCTTTCCGGCAGACACAGGTCTGCTGGGGTTGAAAGACCTGCTGGTGACAAAATTGTCAAGTCAAGCGGAACGCGACCTGTCAACATCTCCTCCTTCACATTCTCCCGCAACTGGGGGTGCGAGGAAAAGGCTCAGAATTCCGAGCCCACCCGCTGGCGGTGATGCAGGGCAGTCTGGAGCGACTGCTGATGCTGACATCTGGTCCGGACTGAAGGACCTGACAACGATTACGGACATGTCGTCTACTGTCACTGCATATGATTCTCTCAACATTGATAGAATGGTGGAGGATTATATGAGTGACCGCATCCAAGTAGGCACGTCACACAGTCCGTACTTATACTGGCAGGAAAAAGAGGCAATTTGGAGGCCCTTGCACAAACTGGCTTTATTCTACCTAAGTTGCCCTCCCACAAGTGTGTACTCCGAAAGAGTGTTTAGTGCCGCCGCTCACCTTGTCAGCAATCGGCGTACGAGGTTACATCCAGAAAATGTGGAGAAGATGATGTTCATTAAAATGAATTATAATCAATTCCTCCGCGGAGACATTGACCAGCAGCAATTGCCTCCACAAAGTACACAGGGAGCTGAGATGGTGGATTCCAGTGGGGACGAATTGATAATCTGTGAGGAGGGGGATGTACACGGTGATATATCGGAGGGTGAAGATGAGGTGGACATCTTGCCTCTGTAGAGCCAGTTTGTGCAAGGAGAGATTAATTGCTTCTTTTTTGGGGGGGGTCCAAACCAACCCGTCATATCAGTCACAGTCGTGTGGCAGACCCTGTCACTGAAATGATGGGTTGGTTAAAGTGTGCATGTCCTGTTTTGTTTATACAACATAAGGGTGGGTGGGAGGGCCCAAGGATAATTCCATCTTGCACCTCTTTTTTCTTTTCTTTTTCTTTGCATCATGTGCTGATTGGGGAGGGTTTTTTGGAAGGGACATCCTGCGTGACACTGCAGTGCCACTCCTAGATGGGCCCGGTGTTTGTGTCGGCCACTAGGGTCGCTTATCTTTCTCACACAGTCAGCTACCTCATTGCGCCTCTTTTTTTCTTTGCGTCATGTGCTGTTTGGGGAGGGTTTTTTGGAAGGGACATCCTGCGTGACACTGCAGTGCCACTCCTAGATGGGCCCGGTGTTTGTGTCGGCCACTAGGGTCGCTTATCTTACTCACACAGCGACCTCGGTGCAAATTTTAGGGCTAAAAATAATATTGTGAGGTGTGATGTGTTCAGAATAGGCTGAAAATGAGTGTAAATTATGTTTTTTGAGGTTAATAATACTTTGGGATCAAAATTACCCCCAAATTCTATGATTTAAGCTGTTTTTTAGGGTTTTTTGAAAAAAACACCCGAATCCAAAACACACCCGAATCCGACAAAAAAAATTCGGTGAGGTTTTGCCAAAACGCGGTCGAACCCAAAACACGGCCGCGGAACCGAACCCAAAACCAAAACACAAAACCCGAAAAATTTCAGGCGCTCATCTCTATTACTAATGTGTGGCATTATGTGTATAAGGTGCTCTACTATGTGGCGTTGCGTATAGAAAGGGCACTACTGTGTCGTCTAATGTAAATAAAGAGCAATAGGGTGTGGTATAATGTGAATAACGAGCAATTCAGTGTGATGTAATGTGAATAAGGGGCTCTACTGTGAGGAGTAACGTTTAAGGTAAAGTGATACTACTGTGGGATGTAATATGAATTATGGACACTATCGCATGATCAAATGTGAATAAAGTTGCATTACTGTGTGGCATAATTGGAATTGGGGTTACTATTGTGTGGCCATGCCCCTTGCCAGCAAAAACACACCCCTTTTTGGGCTGTGCGCCAAATGTGCGAGCTGTTCCTATTTAAAATATAGGGGGTACAAACACCAAAATAAGGACTGCTATGGATGAGGGGTGGTGGTGCTGGGAAAGAGGTGCAAGGTCAGAGGCGGAACCAGCGGTGGTGCTAGGGGGCACCAGCTAAAATCTTGCCTAGGGCATCATATTGGCTAGGGCCGGCTCTGTGTCAGAGGACAGTGTTGCTGTGCCCCAAGTGTGGGAGGTGTTGGCAGGACAAAGGTCCATCTGTCACATACTTAGATAGTCCACATGTTACAGCTCACGTGACGCAGCTCCTGTGGATTGTGCATGCACCCACTTCTATCTGCTTTTCTCTCAGCTGACGACTCTGAGAGCGCACTACAGCTGAAAGTGTTGTTTAATGATAAGATAAAAAAAAACATAAAAAATGACTGAGGCGGTCATTCCGACCTGATCGCACACTAGCTATTTTTTGCAGCACTGCGATCAGGTCAAAACTCGGCAAAACTGCGCATGCTTATGCACTGCAATGCCTAGGCGCATCATACGGGTACAAAGCAGATCGGTGCTGGGCGATGGATTTAACAAAGAATCCATTTGCACAGCCGATCACAAGAAGATTGACAGGAAGAGGAATTTATGGGTGTCAACTGACTGTTTTCAGGGAGTGGTTGGAAAACGCAGGAGTGTCCAAGCGTTTGCAGGGCAGGTGTCTGACGTCAATTCCGGGACCGGACAGGCTGAAGTGATCGCATCGGCTGAGTAAGTCCAGAGCTACTCAGAAACTGCACACACTGTTTTTGTAGTGCTCGGCTGCACAAGTGTTCGCACACTTGCAAAGCGAAAATACATTCCCCCATAGGTGGCGACTATCTGATCGCAGCGCTGCAAAAAACAGCTAGCGAGCGATCAACTCAGAATGACCCCCTGAGTCTCCGTGGCTCTCATGAAGGGAGGTCTGCTATGTTGTACCCAGCAAGAAGCTCTCCTAGCTATGTGTCTAGTGGGAAATCTACCACTGCACAGGCTCAATTATGAAACAGGGAAGCATAAACCAGTTAATGGCAATGTAGACATAAGGGTATTGCATTTCAAGGTAAGATTTGATTTCCTCAGAGCCATTTGCTTTAGCAGAGTTAAATAGGGACAGAGTTAACTTCAATTAAATGTTGTTTTTTTTTTCTGAAATGGAGCAATACGATGGGCATACCAAAAATGTTGATATCACAAGATTACAAAGATTTGATAATATTAAGTTTATTTTTACATTTACATAAAATGTTTCCAAACTTAGCATTACTTATCATGATTTAGATACTGTAGTACCATTACTAACAATGTTATAACTACAAAGACACACGTTAAGAAAACTAATGCCAACTTCTGTTATTTAATCCCCATTAGCTGTCATGAAAGGAGGGGTATTATGAAAATCCAATACTGTCACGTCTGGCTCCTTTGGAAGAACAGTGATGACGATCATGTTTTTTTTTTCTCTCTTAACAAATAACATTGGTCAAGAGTAGTTTTTTGGAGAAGATTTTGTTTCTGATGCTATAGACAGGGTTAGTGGAGTTAACAGAGAAACAGATGTGGCCCACTACAGCATGCTGTAGCGGGACCATGATGCATACAGCATGCTGTGCTCCTTCGCATCGCTGCCGACTCCCATACAAGTGAATGGGATGTGGGCGCATGTGCACGCTGGCTCCCATTCCAGTCTATAGCATAGCAGGCACATGCAATAGCTCGTGCCCGCAATGCGATTCTGTCCATCACTGCAAGGGTATAAAGGGACACATCTTGTAGCTGTAAAAAAGTCATGAAGCAACATCAAAGAAAACAAGATCCTTAATTTATTACACAGTATATTCCATAACATATTACAGTACAGTAGAAAAATGCTTGGTCAACTACTGGAACATTCTTCTTAAAGTTAAACTTTTGCAGTAATGTTACAAAGGAGGAATATAAAATTAAATCTTTCATTAACTGCAAAATAAATCATGTAATATAGTAATGTGTCCTTGTGGTAAACAATATTTTAGATGTATTTAAAAAAAATGTAATAATGTTTATTATATTTCTTTAGAAATGTACTAGTAAATTATAATAAATCAACCTTCAATTCATTGCTATGAGTGCCTACTGTGACCTTGAGTTTACCGAGCTCACTTGCTGAGTGCTTCATCTATAAAAGCTTCCTTTCCTGAAGCTTCAATCATTCGCTGGTACTTGGCGGCTACCAGGACTTCAATTCTAAGTAGTGTGAGCTCAAGATCACAGACACAAATATTTAAAAAATACAAAAAAAAAAACAGCATTCTAGATCTTCAGTATAGCATGGCCAATCTGTCTCTGAAGAGTTTATTTGCCAGTTTTCCAAATAGCACTAATAAATGTTTTACTGGGCATTTCTCTCAAATAATGAATATTTCCTACTATAAAGACTTCATAAGAAATAACAGGTTTTCTTTCCAATAGCACAAGTAGATATTTACAGTATTAAGAGCTAATGAGCAGCAGCAAGCTATTGAGTAGATCTTCAGAATACTCCAGATTAGCAGCACAATAATGAAATGCCACACGGTTCTTTTCAATAAGGACAAAAGAATAGCACTGTAGCAAAATACTTAAAATACGCTACTGTTTGACATAATGTGAGTATGGGGCACTGCTGTGTGGTGTAGTGTGAATAATGGACACTTCACTGCAGTGAAATGTGAGTAAGGGACACTACTGTGTGGTGTAACATGAATGATGGATGCTACTGTGTGGTGTAAAGTAAGTAAGGGACCCTACTTTGTGGCGTAATTCAAATTGGGGGTACGATTGTGTGGCCACGCACCTTTTTTGGCCTTCACCATTTCAAATCTTGGGGGAAAAATGCCAGTCCCTTACTTTGCCTGGGGCACTTGGATCCCTAGTACACCCCTGGATGGCACTTTATCACTCTTCAAGGCTTATTACATCTCCCCTATGAGAAGCAGAGGAGATGTCACCAGTGTAGTGTGGGTGTGGCCAATGCTATATGGGTATATTCACACCCTACACTATTAGCCCCAATATCTCCCTATAAACAGAAAAGTGGAAACATTGCATAATTTTATGAGGAAAATAGATTTATTTTTAATACATATGATTTATAAACTACCATGTGGCCATTCAGTCATGTCGATGGGCCTATTTTTAATTGGAGGCTTTGAGCTATAGCTCAACTCCATTGTTAATCTGGTCACAACCAGCTATGAACTAGCCTTGTGCCTTGCATGAGTTCACAGTCTTTAGAACTCACGGAAAAGCAGAATACATTGGCAGAGAATAGGTCTGGGTGTTCATTATACCAATGCAATTCATTTCACTGAACAGTGCAAAAAACAAGATTTCCTTTTGTGAAGCGAGATTATTGAAATGAGGCTAAGGGATGGTGTACAGTAATTTTAGGGGTGTTCCTTATTGCCGCAGCCAATTATACTTTGCAAAAGCACTTGAATTTTTCACCAGTCCATAGTTAAACATCCTGACAGCCAGGATCCCGACAGCTGGTAAATTGACTGCATCCCCTTAATTCTCCTCCTTGATCTTGTGAGAAGATTATCCACATCTCCAGTTTTGCATTATCTCCATTTAGTCACTGCTTGTTGCCTGGAACCAGCCCCACTTCTCAAAGATGCTCAGCCTATAGATGTTTGTCCAGAAAAGCTTGGGATTTAATACGATACCAGTACAATTTCACATTGGTATCCTGCACCCTGTTTTACTTTATATCCTGGTGTTCAAAAATTGTTGTCAGAAGCTCTCAAATACAGATGCATTTGATATAATCACAGGAGTACAGCTGCTTAAGATGTTTGAATCACCTCCTTGGGTTTGAGTTTTAATTTGTTACATTCTGTACCAAGATTCCAATTGCAGCCATCTGTTCAGAGTTTCCAATTGCTGCATCTTGTGTTGAGGTACTACATATGACTGGCTCATTTCCTGAGGATGCAGAGATGACTTATGCATGTCCTGGAGTAAGATGCTGGCTCATGTCCTGAGAATCCTGAGATGACTGGCTTGTGTCCTATTGTTCCAAATGTAACTGGCTCATGTCATAAGGCTTTCCAGAAATGACAGACTTAACGAGCGCGGGGCCGCGCATCGTTAACTGTTGGTGCCTACACTCTGCATGATATGAACGAGTTCTTGTACATTAATGAACGAGAACGTTCATATCATGCATTTTTATCTGCCAGTGTGTAGGGCCCTTTACCCGCTGCGATGATCTCTCCTGGAGCTGACGTCAGGATCTCTCCCTGCATTTGGCCGGACACGCCTGCATTTTCTTCGGCACTCCCAGAAAATGGTCAGTTGCCACCCCCGGCCGGCCTCTTCCTGTCAATCTTCTTGCGTTCGCTGCTGCAAATGCTTTCTTCGTTATTCTCGTCGCTGCACGGTGACGGCCGTCATCAGGCAGCGACGCACCTGCGCATTGCCACCCGCATGCATGTGCAGTTCTGACCCGTTCGCACGGCTGCGAAAAACTGCAGAGTGCGAACGGGTCAAAATGACCCCCCCTATATTGTTTGTCAAGGACTGCCAGGAAGCTGCCGAGGTGTTCAAGGAAAATCTTTAATGACATAGCTTGTTTGCGAGTTGTTCTGGTGTCTACCCAGCATAAGTGGTATGATTGTTCCAACTCCATGTTTACCACTCTCCAGATCATTCCTGATTTTTACCATTTAATAAGGGCCTTTTGCATCAGATGTGTACAAAGTCGATGTGTATTTGCTTAGTAAATAAGCTAATTAGGGGTGTTATCAAAGTAGCTTTTGAACTATAAATGTACAAAGAAAAGTAATAGCAGATAAACCATTTCTGAATGCACAGGTGTACTGCTGATTATTTTCAAATGTTATTTTAATATGTATCTAGCAAGCATAATGGTATACAGTATTTGCTCATGTTACTAAGGGATTTATTTAAAATAACCACCAAAGTAAAAAAGAAAAAAATCTGCATGAATTAGAGAGATAATAAAGAGATTTACACAGCAATTGTAACATGTAGGTGGCTGTGCCTTAATATAGTACACTGTACTGGAACACTAATAATTAATTATTATCAGTGGGAGGTGTCAAGAAGCAATCAAACAGCCAATCAAACAGAAGCAGCTAACTAATGCTGCTCATAATTGTCGTCATCATCATCATCATCATCATCATCATCACTGCATATATTTGCACCTGACATCCAGCTCACACAAGAGCTTTGATTCCCTACAGGAGTATCTGATTATGCTTCCACCTCCAATGTAACACATACTCAGCCGATGTTCGCCCATCCATTCACCTCTCATTCTTCTCCAGGCACAAGTTCATGCAAGTCAAGGACATGAGACAGAGATGGCCTTTCTCCCCTTTAATATATGCTAGAAATTGTGCCTTTACCAAATGTCTTTAGGGAAAATTCTTAAATAACTATCAGAGGCTCAGAGTAAAAAACATGATTGTTTGCGGAAAATGTGTTATTCTCCATCTACTATTTCCCCAGCAAAATGGGCAATAAAGGCTGAGGCTAGATTGTTCATTAAAGAAAGGACTACCTAGCTGAGACCTACAGCCAACTTAACAATAAAACCTTCTATAGCTTAATGCTAGATCCAGCTGTATCAGGGAGGGTGATATCCATATACTCTATCAACTTTATTATCAACTTCAGAAGTAACCCTTATTAAAAAAACATGGTTGCAAAACACCTCATTGGGCCAGATGAGTAACAGACACAAAAAGTGCACCAACAAACACGACTATGCTAAAACACTAATTGAAGCATTTAAGGACAAAGAGAATCATTTGTTGCTTGTAACAGTTCCTATAAGAAAATCAACAAGAAGTTTGGTAACTGCTCTTATCCAATTAGTAATGTCATCCAGGTGCATGAAAGGGAGGGGTTATTCTGAACAAGAAACACTAATATCCCCCAGCACATGGTATGACATCAGCAAAAAAATTTGATAACTACTGTACATGGTGGCATAGATTTCAGAGATCTCAGTTGCATCCATTTGCAAAGGTATAGTAAGCCCCCAGGCCAACTACAAGGCTTATCTGATTACTGGGGGTAGCTAACATTAAGTCTAAGTCTGGGGCGCTGCACCCCACAAACCTGCAAGGGTCAGACACCCAGGGCAGCACACCAGTGTGAGGCTAAAATGCAATGAATATTAGGAAGCAGAGGCTGTTTATAAAAGATGATACACATGAAAAGTGTCATTTGCAAATGTATGCAACTGAGATCTCTGAAATTTCTACCACCATGTACAGTGTAGTTATCAAATACTGTTGCTGATGTTGATGTCATCCAGTGTGCTGGAGGATATTACTGTTTCCTATAAGAAAATATCAGAAATTGACAAAAGTATATTATAACTGCAAAATGGTAATACAGGTGTGTCCTCATACATCTAACCTCAATACATCACGCTCTGCAAGATGCCTGGCATGAGTGAGCTGGCAGTTCCCGTGCAACTCTGTTAATATTAGGCTTCTGTAACATAGCATTTTGTGTGCAGACAGAGTGTAGTCGTACACAGAATATACTGTAGGCATGCCACATATCATTTTAATCAGCAGAGTCTGCTTGTGCATCTTATTAGTGGTGCAAATAAGATGCAATTTTGGGGGGAAAATGCTCCAAAAATGCCTGGCATTAGTAAACACTCTCATGACTAGATGCGACTAGAAGAACTGTTTAATGACACTACAGCAACGATGAAGGAGGACACATCTGTACATCTACCATAAAGAAACAGAATTACAATACTCTCTTGAAATTCATAACTAGGTATAATACAGCATCTATAATATTTAAAAAAATATATATTTATTTATAAAAAATTTTTTTAAATGGCCATATACTTACTAAGACAGGGTCTACAAATGGGGTGCAAAGCTATTAAAGAAAATAAATTAGACAATCTGCTAGCATCCAGTATTACATGTATTAGTGAAAAGCCAGAAATTGGTCCAAAATCAGACCAGAAATATCTTGGAAAAGTGTTGGGCATTTCTGGGCGGTGACTGGGAGGTGGCTAAACAGATGCACAGAGGTGGTCCGTTTTATGGGAGTGTTATGAGAGTTCCGCGTGCTTGTCAGTGAAAGTGTTTGCGTACACAGTTATTTAACCATTCACATAGAAGGTCATTTCCGGGGCTGGTGCAGGTTTTGATGGTATGACCAATGGTGAATCTAAAGACACACCATCAGTATTTCATCACCTACATTGCAGGTTGTTTTTTTACTCATCTGTCTCAGGATGCTTGAGTCTAGGTGAAGCTGGAATGTACGCCGGAACTGGACACTTTTATGAAACTATGAAAAGAAAAAGAGAAATAGAGAAATATTTGTTGGGGTGCACACTGGAACCTTAATATTATGTTAAAATGTTTTAACTTTTATTGGTATGCATTAATATTCCAAAGTTGTGGTGAAATGTTTAAAAATATAGTGTGATAGAAAGATAAAGTATGTGAATAAAAACATTCAAATCTCCGGCTGTTTTCCTCTTTTTCTTTAAACCCTAATGTTTCTCTTCAGCTATTTGGATACTGGTGCGGGATTTATCCAATACTTTTTACTTTTATGAAACTGCTGCTCAACTAGAACAAACGAGGACCAGAGTAGCACTGGAGAGAGATGAGGTCACTTAGACCAGGAACTGGACTGAGTGATACAAACTGGAACTGAATGTGAAGAACACAACACCAGGTTCTGATCCCAGGAACCTGGAGCTGGAACCCACTACTGGGAACTCCAGAGTGTATGGCCAATGGAGACTCAGAACCAGCATTAGCTATAACTGGACTAAAGAAAACTCAGGACTGAAACCAGTAATGAGGAACTTGGGACTGCACACTGATTACAGGTGTTCAGACCTGGAACCTGCACACTGATATGCAGAGTTGGAATTGGAACCTGAAATGCAGCAATAGCCCTAGCCAAGCGCATAGCTACCATAGGTGCAGGGAGTGCAGCTGCTCTGGGGCCCAGAGCTGAGAGGGGCCACCTTCTGTGTCACAGTTACATGTGTTATATACAGGGTGTAGCTACCATAGGTGCAGGGAGTGCAGCTGCTATGGGTCCCAGAGCTGAGAGGGGCCCACCTTCCCTATCACAGTTACATGTGTTGTATACAAGTTTCATCACTGGGTGGTACATAGGGGCCCATACAAACTTTTGCCTTGGGGCCTATAATATATCTATTTACACCTCTGGACCTGCTCATTGTAATATGGTATAAAATGAACTGGTTGCAGCACTGTAATATGGCATAATATTAACTGATTGCAGCACTCCGGTTTACCCTCTTGGAGTTCTTATATACCCAATACATCAAATCAGTGGTCTGATATTTTACCCTTTTAATATCGTTGGTTATATCTGCTTTGATATGAAAAGTTCTTTGATAATTGTGTTTATGTTCACTATGGCTAAACGGCTACTGTCGGTGGAATTGGACCAGTTATTGCTGCGGTGCGCTCCACTCGTTCTCTGTGGAACGCACTCGCGGCAATGGTTGTTAAGGACATCTCGCTTCCGGAAGCGGAAGTGACGCAATGCGCTCCACCGATGACTGGTGGAACGCAAGACGGCGGATCCTGCTGTTTGGCTGATAGCTGTTTTACTGTATAGGACACTGGCCATTTAGCCGGGTGTGGTTCATCAAATCGACAGTGTCTAGGTCGACAATGTTTAGGTCGACAACTATAGGTCGACAGTCACTAGGTCGACATGGATGGAAGGTCGACAGGGTTTCTAGGTCGACATGTGCTAGGTCGACAGGTCTAAAGGTCGACATAAGGATTTTTTTTTTTTTGGGTGTCGTTTTCTTCGTAGAGTGACCGGGATCCCAAATTAGTGCACCGCGTCCCCTCGCATGGCTCGCTTCGCTCGCCATGCTTCGGGCATGGTGCCTTCACTCCGCTACCGCTTTGCTCGTCACACTTTACCGTTCCAATCGTAGTCCACGTGGATCGTTAAGTATGAAAAAATTCAAAAAAAGAAAAAAAAATGTGAAAAACTCATGTCGACCTTAAGACCTGTCGACCTAGCACATGTCGACCTAGAAACCCTGTCGACCTTCCATCCATGTCGACCTAGTGACTGTCGACCTATAGTGGTCGACCTAAACATTGTCGACCTAGACACTGTCGATCTTCAGACCGGATCCCCATTTAGCCTTATGTGTCCTGTGTGGTTCGTTGGTCATTGCGACTTTGATTGAGATAGGGATGTGTTTGTTTCTATTGGTATAACTGTTTCTTTGTATAATCAATTTCACAGGAAGTGACCTAATTCTCCCATATCTTACACTGATTGGTTGATTTTAATTTGCCGCCTTTTTTTGAATTTCCCAGGGGTATTTTAGGGGCCTGTCAGGCAGTGTTTGGTTGATGTTGGTCTGCTATGGAATGCTGCAATATGCTGTAACGGATGATGCTGTGCTTATCCTGATGAAGGTCCAGAGTGGACCGAAACGTTGAGATCACCAACCATGATGTTTATGTGAGGAATAAAATTTACTTTATATTTATTCTCCGGTGAGTGCACTTTCTCATTCTCTATATTTATACTTCTTTTCTGGATTTCCCAAGTGACACCCCAGCCGTTGAACATTGACTTGATGAGAGTGCGACCCATACATGTGTATGTATATTTATATTAGTGATGAGCGGGTTCGGTTTCTCGTAAACCGAACCCCCCCGAACTTCACCCATTTTACACGGGTCCGAGGCAGGTTCGAACCTTCCCGCCTTGCTCGGCTAACCCGAGCGTCATCATCCCGCTGCCGGATTCTCGCGAGATTCGGATTCTATATAAGCAGCCGCGCGTCGCCGCCATTTTCACTCGTGCATTGGAGATGATAGGGAGAGGACGTGGCTGGCGTCCTCTCCGTTTATTGTTGAACTTGATTGCTTTATTGCTTAATTGTGGGGAGGACTGGGGAGCAGCTGTTAGGAGGAGTACAGTGCAGAGTTTTGCTGATCAGTGACCACCAGTTTTATCCGTTCTCTGCCTGAAAAAAACGCTCCATATCTGTGCTCAGTGTGCTGCATAATATATCTGTGCTCACACTGCTTAATTGTGGGGACTGGGGAGCAGCTGTATTATATAGCAGGAGTACAGTGCAGAGTTTTGCTGACAGTGACCACCAGTATACGTTGTCTGCCTGAAAAAACACTCCATATCTGTGCTCAGTGTGCTGCTTTATTGTGGGGACTGGGGACCACCAGTATAATTAATATTATATAGGAGGAGTACAGTGCAGAGTTTTGCTGACCAGTGACCACGAGTATATAATATATAGCATTACGGTACAGTAGGCCACTGCTGTACTTACCTCTGTGTCGTCATTAAGTATACTATCCATCTACATTCTATACCTGTGGTGCATTTTAGTTTTGCAGTTTGCTGACACAGTGACCACCAGTATACTATATATAGCAGTACGATACGGAAGGCCACTGCTGTGCCTACCTCTGTGTCGTCATTAAGTATACTATCCATCTACATTCTATACCTGTGGTGCATTTTAGTTTTGCAGTTTGCTGACACAGTGACCACCAGTATACTATATATAGCAGTACGATACGGAAGGCCACTGCTGTGCCAACCTCTGTGTCATCATTAAGTATACTATCCATCTACATTCTATACCTGTGGTGCATTTTAGTTTTGCAGTTTGCTGACACAGTGACCACCAGTATACTATATATAGCAGTACGATACGGAAGGCCACTGCTGTGCCTACCTCTTTGTCGTCATTAAGCATACTATCCATCTACATTCTATACCTGTGGTGCATTTTAGTTTTGCAGTTTGCTGACACAGTGACCACCAGTATACTTTATATAGCAGTACGATACAGAAGGCCACTGCTGTGCCTACCTCTGTGTCGTCATTAAGTATACTATCCATCTACATTCTATACCTGTGGTGCATTTTAGTTTTGCAGTTTGCTGACACAGTGACCACCAGTATACTATATATAGCAGTACGATACGGAAGGCCACTGCTGTGCCTACCTCTGTGTCGTCATTAAGTATACTATCCATCTACATTCTATACCTGTGGTGCATTTTAGTTTTGCAGTTTGCTGACACAGTGACCACCAGTATACTATATATAGCAGTACGATACGGAAGGCCACTGCTGTGCCTACCTCTGTGTCGTCATTAAGTATACTATCCATCTACATTCTATACCTGTGGTGCATTTTAGTTTTGCAGTTTGCTGACACAGTGACCACCCGTATACTATATATAGCAGTACGATACGGAAGGCCACTGCTGTGCCTACCTCTGTGTCGTCATTAAGTATACTATCCATCTACATTCTATACCTGTGGTGCATTTTAGTTTTGCAGTTTGCTGACACAGTGACCACCAGTATACTATATATAGCAGTACGATACGGAAGGCCACTGCTGTGCCTACCTCTGTGTCGTCATTAAGTATACTATCCATCTACATTCTATACCTGTGGTGCATTTTAGTTTTGCAGTTTGCTGACACAGTGACCACCAGTATACTATATATAGCAGTACGATATGGAAGGCCACTGCTGTGCCTACCTCTGTGTCGTCATTAATTATACTATCCATCTACATTCTATACCTGTGGTGCGCCTTTTTTTTTCTTTGCATCATCTGCTGTTTGGGGACAATTTTTTTGAAGTGCCATCCTGTCTTGACACTGCAGTGCCACTCCTAGATGGGCCAGGTGTTTGTGTCGGCCACTTGTGTCGCTTAGCTTAGTCACACAGCGACCTTGGTGCGCCTCTTTTTTCTTTGCATCATGTGCTGTTTGGGGACAATTTTTTTGAAGTGCCATCCTGTCTTGACACTGCAGTGCCACTCCTAGATGGGCTAGGTGTTTGTGTCGGCCACTTGTGTCGCTTAGCTTAGTCACACAGCGACCTTGGTGCGCCTCTTTTTTTTCTTTGCATCATGTGCTGTTTGGGGACAATTTTTTTGAAGTGCCATCCTGCCTGACACTGCAGTGCCACTCCTAGATGGGCCAGGTGTTTGTGTCGGCCACTTGTGTCGCTTAGCTTAGCCATCCAGCGACCTCGGTGCAAATTGTAGGACTAAAAATAATATTGTGAGGTGTGAGGTGTTCAGAATAGACTGGATATGAGTGGAAATTATGGTAATTGAGGTTAATAATACTATGGGATCAAAATGACCCCCAAATTCTATGATTTAAGTTGTTTTTTAGGGTTTTTCTAAAAAAACACCCGAATCCAAAACACACCCGAATCCGACAAAAAATTTTCGGTGAGGTTTTGCCAAAACGCGTCCGAATCCAAAACACGGCCGCGGAATTGAATCCAAAACCAAAACACAAAACCCGAAAAATGTCCGGTGCACATCAGTAATATATATATATATATATATATGTATCTATCCTGATCCTGTTTGCTGCATGTGCTTCTACATGTGCCTCTCTCTGATAGCTGCAGATTTTATCCAGAGAGAATATCTGTGACTACACAAATTGCAATCAGGCTCAGTATAAAGAGACAAACATTCGTAGAGAAGGTTTTCATAATATTTTTTGGGGCTTGGTTCCGTTAACCCTGTAATTACTCTGGGTGGACCATTTTTAACAGAAATACTGTATTATATATATGGAATGTTAATGTCCTTATTCAGGAAGGACGTTCTTCTTGTGATACCATATATGAACCCCTGAAGAAGTCATTTTGACAAAACACGTTGGATCAAATCAGCTACGGTTTCTTGTTCAGTCTGTCATCACACCCTTTGAGCTCACACCTGCAAAGGTGAGGGTGATTTTTCCATCTATTGAAACTGACAAAGAATCTTCTGGCTGTATCTCAATGTTTTATATTGTTCATGCGAACAAGCAAAATTTGATTATGTATTTGTATGTCTTTGGTATCATGTCTAATTAGGCCTTTGGCCATCTTTTTTTGGGTGTACCTTTGGTGTGAGGGTATACAGATGGGTCCACGGTTATCTTGACTAGTTTTCTGCACCTAGGCATAACATGATTTATTAGCATAAACCCTTCATCTATTGTTCTCAGCTGCAATACACAATACAGAGAACAATACAGCAGGGGATTAAGTCATTACAGCAGGGGATTAAGTCCGACTGGCTAGTCTAAATTAATCCTATTAAAGGTAGAGATAAACGTGGACCTATCTGTATTTTAGAGATGAGCGCCTGAAATTTTTCGGGTTTTGTGTTTTGGTTTTGGGTTCGGTTCCGCGGCCGTGTTTTGGGTTCGAACGCGTTTTGGCAAAACCTCACCGAATTTTTTTTGTCGGATTCGGGTGTGTTTTGGATTCGGGTGTTTTTTTCAAAAAACACTAAAAAACAGCTTAAATCATAGAATTTGGGGGTCATTTTGATCCCAAAGTATTATTAACCTCAAAAACCATAATTTACACTCATTTTCAGTCTATTCTGAATACCTCACACCTCACAATATTATTTTTAGTCCTAAAATTTGCACCGAGGTCGCTGTGTGAGTAAGATAAGCGACCCTAGTGGCCGACACAAACACCGGGCCCATCTAGGAGTGGCACTGCAGTGTCACGCAGGATGTCCCTTCCAAAAAACCCTCCCCAAACAGCACATGACGCAAAGAAAAAAAGAGGCGCAATGAGGTAGCTGTGTGAGTAAGATTAGCGACCCTAGTGGCCGACACAAACACCGGGCCCATCTAGGAGTGGCACTGCAGTGTCACGCAGGATGGCCCTTCCAAAAAACCCTCCCCAAACAGCACATGACGCAAAGAAAAAAAGAGGCGCAATGAGGTAGCTGTGTGAGTAAGATTAGTGACCCTAGTGGCCGACACAAACACCGGGCCCATCTAGGAGTGGCACTGCAGTGTCACGCAGGATGTCCCTTCCAAAAAACCCTCCCCAAACAGCACATGACGCAAAGAAAAAAAGAGGCGCAATGAGGTAGCTGTGTGAGTAAGATTAGCGACCCTAGTGGCCGACACAAACACCGGGCCCATCTAGGAGTGGCACTGCAGTGTCACGCAGGATGTCCCTTCCAAAAAACCCTCCCCAAACAGCACATGACGCAAAGAAAAAAAGAGGCGCAATGAGGTAGCTGACTGTGTGAGTAAGATTAGCGACCCTAGTGGCCGACACAAACACCGGGCCCATCTAGGAGTGGCACTGCAGTGTCACGCAGGATGTCCCTTCCAAAAAACCCTCCCCAATCAGCACATGATGCAAAGAAAAAGAAAAGAAAAAAGAGGTGCAAGATGGAATTGTCCTTGGGCCCTCCCACCCACCCTTATGTTGTATAAACAAAACAGGACATGCACACTTTAACCAACCCATCATTTCAGTGACAGGGTCTGCCACACGACTGTGACTGATATGACGGGTTGGTTTGGACCCCCCCAAAAAAAGAAGCAATTGATCTCTCCTTGCACAAACTGGCTCTACAGAGGCAAGATGTCCACCTCATCTTCACCCTCCGATATATCACCGTGTACATCCCCCTCCTCACAGATTATCAATTCGTCCCCACTGGAATCCACCATCTCAGCTCCCTGTGTACTTTGTGGAGGCAATTGCTGCTGGTCAATGTCTCCGCGGAGGAATTGATTATAATTCATTTTAATGAACATCATCTTCTCCACATTTTCTGGATGTAACCTCGTACGCCGATTGCTGACAAGGTGAGCGGCGGCACTAAACACTCTTTCGGAGTACACACTTGTGGGAGGGCAACTTAGGTAGAATAAAGCCAGTTTGTGCAAGGGCCTCCAAATTGCCTCTTTTTCCTGCCAGTATAAGTACGGACTGTGTGACGTGCCTACTTGGATGCGGTCACTCATATAATCCTCCACCATTCTATCAATGTTGAGAGAATCATATGCAGTGACAGTAGACGACATGTCCGTAATCGTTGTCAGGTCCTTCAGTCCGGACCAGATGTCAGCATCAGCAGTCGCTCCAGACTGCCCTGCATCACCGCCAGCGGGTGGGCTCGGAATTCTGAGCCTTTTCCTCGCACCCCCAGTTGCGGGAGAATGTGAAGGAGGAGATGTTGACAGGTCGCGTTCCGCTTGACTTGACAATTTTGTCACCAGCAGGTCTTTCAACCCCAGCAGACCTGTGTCTGCCGGAAAGAGAGATCCAAGGTAGGCTTTAAATCTAGGATCGAGCACGGTGGCCAAAATGTAGTGCTCTGATTTCAACAGATTGACCACCCGTGAATCCTTGTTAAGCGAATTAAGGGCTGCATCCACAAGTCCCACATGCCTAGCGGAATCGCTCCCTTTTAGCTCCTTCTTCAATGCCTCCAGCTTCTTCTGCAAAAGCCTGATGAGGGGAATGACCTGACTCAGGCTGGCAGTGTCTGAACTGACTTCACGTGTGGCAAGTTCAAAGGGCATCAGAACCTTGCACAACGTTGAAATCATTCTCCACTGCACTTGAGACAGGTGCATTCCACCTACTATATCGTGCTCAATTGTATAGGCTTGAATGGCCTTTTGCTGCTCCTCCAACCTCTGAAGCATATAGAGGGTTGAATTCCACCTCGTTACCACTTCTTGCTTCAGATGATGGCAGGGCAGGTTCAGTAGTTTTTGGTGGTGCTCCAGTCTTCTGTACGTGGTGCCTGTACGCCGAAAGTGTCCCGCAATTTTTCTGGCCACCGACAGCATCTCTTGCACGCCCCTGTCGTTTTTTAAAAAATTCTGCACCACCAAATTCAAGGTATGTGCAAAACATGGGACGTGCTGGAATTTGCCCATATTTAATGCACACACAATATTGCTGGCGTTGTCCGATGCCACAAATCCACAGGAGAGTCCAATTGGGGTAAGCCATTCCGCGATGATCTTCCTCAGTTGCCGTAAGAGGTTTTCAGCTGTGTGCGTATTCTGGAAACCGGTGATACAAAGCGTAGCCTGCCTAGGAAAGAGTTGGCGTTTGCGAGATGCTGCTACTGGTGCCGCCGCTGCTGTTCTTGCGGCGGGAGTCCATACATCTACCCAGTGGGCTGTCACAGTCATATAGTCCTGACCCTGCCCTGCTCCACTTGTCCACATGTCCGTGGTTAAGTGGACATTGGGTACAGCTGCATTTTTTAGGACACTGGTGACTCTTTTTCTGAGGTCTGTGTACATTTTCGGTATCGCCTGCCTAGAGAAATGGAACCTAGATGGTATTTGGTACCGGGGACACAGTACCTCCAACAAGTCTCTAGTTGGCTCTGCAGTAATGATGGATACCGGAACCACGTTTCTCACCACCCAGGATGCCAAGGCCTCAGTTATCCGCTTTGCAGTAGGATGACTGCTGTGATATTTCATCTTCCTCGCAAAGGACTGTGGAACAGTCAATTGCTTACTGGAAGTAGTACAAGTGGGCTTACGACTTCCCCTCTGGGATGACCATCGACTCCCAGCGGCAACAACAGCAGCGCCAGCAGCAGTAGGCGTTACACGCAAGGATGCATCGGAGGAATCCCAGGCAGGAGAGGACTCGTCAGAATTGCCAGTGACATGGCCTGCAGGACTATTGGCATTCCTGGGGAAGGAGGAAATTGACACTGAGGGAGTTGGTGGGGTGGTTTGCGTGAGCTTGGTTACAAGAGGAAGGGATTTACTGGTCAGTGGACTGCTTCCGCTGTCACCCAAAGTTTTTGAACTTGTCACTGACTTATTATGAATGCGCTGCAGGTGACGTATAAGGGAGGATGTTCCGAGGTGGTTAACGTCCTTACCCCTACTTATTACAGCTTGACAAAGGGAACACACGGCTTGACACCTGTTGTCCGCATTTCTGGTGAAATACCTCCACACCGAAGAGCTGATTTTTTTGGTATTTTCACCTGGCATGTCAACGGCCATATTCCTCCCACGGACAACAGGTGTCTCCCCGGGTGCCTGACTTAAACAAACCACCTCACCATCAGAATCCTCCTGGTCAATTTCCTCCCCAGCGCCAGCAACACCCATATCCTCCTCATCCTGGTGTACTTCAACACTGACATCTTCAATCTGACTATCAGGAACTGGACTGCGGGTGCTCCTTCCAGCACTTGCAGGGGGCGTGCAAATGGTGGAAGGCGCATGCTCTTCACGTCCAGTGTTGGGAAGGTCAGGCATCGCAACCGACACAATTGGACTCTCCTTGTGGATTTGGGATTTCGAAGAATGCACAGTTCTTTGCTGTGCTGCTTTTGCCAGCTTGAGTCTTTTCATTTTTCTAGCGAGAGGCTGAGTGCTTCCATCCTCATGTGAAGCTGAACCACTAGCCATGAACATAGGCCAGGGCCTCAGCCGTTCCTTGCCACTCCGTGTGGTAAATGGCATATTGGCAAGTTTACGCTTCTCCTCCGACAATTTTATTTTAGGTTTTGGAGTCCTTTTTTTACTGATATTTGGTGTTTTGGATTTGACATGCTCTGTACTATGACATTGGGCATCGGCCTTGGCAGACGACGTTGCTGGCATTTCATCGTCTCGGCCATGACTAGTGGCAGCAGCTTCAGCACGAGGTGGAAGTGGATCTTGATCTTTCCCTAATTTTGGAACCTCAACATTTTTGTTCTCCATATTTTAATAGGCACAACTAAAAGGCACCTCAGGTAAACAATGGAGATGGATGGATTGGATACTAGTATACAATTATGGACGGGCTGCCGAGTGCCGACACAGAGGTAGCCACAGCCGTGAACTACCGCACTGTACTGTGTCTGCTGCTAATATATAGACTGGTTGATAAAGAGATAGTATACTCGTAACTAGTATGTATGTATAAAGAAAGAAAAAAAAACCACGGTTAGGTGGTATATACAATTATGGACGGGCTGCCGAGTGCCGACACAGAGGTAGCCACAGCCGTGAACTACCGCACTGTACTGTGTCTGCTGCTAATATAGACTGGTTGATAAAGAGATAGTATACTCGTAACTAGTATGTATGTATAAAGAAAGAAAAAAAAACCACGGTTAGGTGGTATATACAATTATGGACGGGCTGCCGAGTGCCGACACAGAGGTAGCCACAGCCGTGAACTACCGCACTGTACTGTGTCTGCTGCTAATATAGACTGGTTGATAAAGAGATAGTATACTCGTAACTAGTATGTATGTATAAAGAAAGAAAAAAAAACCACGGTTAGGTGGTATATACAATTATGGACGGGCTGCCGAGTGCCGACACAGAGGTAGCCACAGCCGTGAACTACCGCACTGTACTGTGTCTGCTGCTAATATATAGACTGGTTGATAAAGAGATAGTATACTCGTAACTAGTATGTATGTATAAAGAAAGAAAAAAAACCACGGTTAGGTGGTATATACAATTATGGACGGGCTGCCGAGTGCCGACACAGAGGTAGCCACAGCCGTGAACTACCGCACTGTACTGTGTCTGCTGCTAATATATAGACTGGTTGATAAAGAGATAGTATACTCGTAACTAGTATGTATGTATAAAGAAAGAAAAAAAAAACACGGTTAGGTGGTATATACAATTATGGACGGGCTGCCGAGTGCCGACACAGAGGTAGCCACAGCCGTGAACTACCGCACTGTACTGTGTCTGCTTCTAATATATAGACTGGTTGATAAAGAGATAGTATACTCGTAACTAGTATGTATGTATAAAGAAAGAAAAAAAAACCACGGTTAGGTGGTATATACAATTATGGACGGGCTGCCGAGTGCCGACACAGAGGTAGCCACAGCCGTGAACTACCGCACTGTACTGTGTCTGCTGCTAATATAGACTGGTTGATAAAGAGATAGTATACTCGTAACTAGTATGTATGTATAAAGAAAGAAAAAAAAACCACGGTTAGGTGGTATATACAATTATGGACGGGCTGCCGAGTGCCGACACAGAGGTAGCCACAGCCGTGAACTACCGCACTGTACTGTGTCTGCTGCTAATATATAGACTGGTTGATAAAGAGATAGTATACTCGTAACTAGTATGTATGTATAAAGAAAGAAAAAAAAACCACGGTTAGGTGGTATATACAATTATGGACGGGCTGCCGAGTGCCGACACAGAGGTAGCCACAGCCGTGAACTACCGCACTGTACTGTGTCTGCTGCTAATATATAGACTGGTTGATAAAGAGATAGTATACTCGTAACTAGTATGTATGTATAAAGAAAGAAAAAAAAACCACGGTTAGGTGGTATATACAATTATGGACGGGCTGCCGAGTGCCGACACAGAGGTAGCCACAGCCGTGAACTACCGCACTGTACTGTGTCTGCTGCTAATATATAGACTGGTTGATAAAGAGATAGTATACTCGTAACTAGTATGTATGTATAAAGAAAGAAAAAAAAACCACGGTTAGGTGGTATATACAATTATGGACGGGCTGCCGAGTGCCGACACAGAGGTAGCCACAGCCGTGAACTACCGCACTGTACTGTGTCTGCTGCTAATATAGACTGGTTGATAAAGAGATAGTATACTACTAATATTATATATACTGGTGGTCAGGTCACTGGTCACTAGTCACACTGGCAGTGGCACTCCTGCAGCAAAAGTGTGCACTGTTTAATTTTAATATAATATTATGTACTCCTGGCTCCTGCTATAACCTATAACTGGCACTGCAGTAGTGCTCCCCAGTCTCCCCCACAATTATAAGCTGTGTGAGCTGAGCAGTCAGACAGATATATAATATATATAGATGATGCAGCACACTGGCCTGAGCCTGAGCAGTGCACACAGATATGGTATGTGACTGACTGAGTCACTGTGTGTATCGCTTTTTTCAGGCAGAGAACGGATATATTAAATAAACTGCACTGTGTGTCTGGTGGTCACTCACTATATAATATATTATGTACTCCTGGCTCCTGCTATAACCTATAACTGGCACTGCAGTAGTGCTCCCCAGTCTCCCCCACAATTATAAGCTGTGTGAGCTGAGCAGTCAGACAGATATATATAATATTATTTATATATAGATAATAGATGATGCAGCACACTGGCCTGAGCCTGAGCAGTGCACACAGATATGGTATGTGACTGAGTCACTGTGTGCTGTGTATCGCTTTTTTCAGGCAGAGAACGGATTATAAATAAAACTGGTGGTCACTGGTCACTATCAGCAAAACTCTGCACTGTACTGAGTACTCCTAATGCTCCCCAAAATTAGTAAATCAAGTGTCTCTCTAATCTATTCTAAACGGAGAGGACGCCAGCCACGTCCTCTCCCTATCAATCTCAATGCACGTGTGAAAATGGCGGCGACGCGCGGCTCCTTATATAGAATCCGAGTCTCGCGATAGAATCCGAGCCTCGCGAGAATCCGACAGCGTCATGATGACGTTCGGGCGCGCTCGGGTTAACCGAGCAAGGCGGGAAGATCCGAGTCGCTCGGACCCGTGAAAAAAAACATGAAGTTCTGGCGGGTTCGGATTCAGAGAAACCGAACCCGCTCATCTCTACTGTATTTACAGGTGACATCATATGTAAAAACCCACAACTTGGAGGATTGTTCATAGACTACATGTGAAAATCAGAAAGTACTGAATTCAAGCACGTAACAAGGGTTTACTAAGAGCAATTGGTTTCTGTTTTGTCCAAATTGTTTTCTGGGAGTCTACTAACAGAGGCTCTCTCCAAATTGCTGCTGGTCCTTCTGTATGTGTGTGTATATATGTATATATATATATATATATATACTAAGTATATATACTTACACAGAGCACACACATTCAATTATACATACATACACAAACAAACACACATGCATACACACATGCATACATACATACATACATACATACATACATAAACACACACACACACACACACACACACACACACACACACACACACACACACACACACATAAGTTTTATATACAGTACAGTACATACTGTATATTTTATACATACCAGGGCTGGGACTGGCAGGTGAGACCAGATGGACGGCACTGTGAGTGAGGACGGAGGGAGCTGCTGTGGCTAAGAATGCACATCCAGCAGCTCTCCCCGGACATCCATAGCTGTCTGCTCTCTGCTGCTGCAGCAGCTGCAGTATGCGGCTGCGATCGCAACTTTTACTGAGATGGAGAGACTGATGTCTCAGTCTCAAAAATAAAAGAATTGTCTCATCAGGGGGGTTTCCAGGTTCTTGGAAACCCCCCTGCGTGCACCACCAGATCAGCTGGTTTTATCAAAGCTGATACTTGCTTGCTACATACAGTGTCATTAGAAACAATGTTTGTAAGTTACATTTTGAAAATCTTTATGTTTTACAGCAGGAGCTGTGCAAGCTACTCAAGGTTTGTATTACTGTTAGGTATAATATCTGATGTTGTAATGATGTAGCAATATATTTACATTTATGTATATTTAATTGACAAATTTTAATGGTAATGTATTTCCTTCTTTGTAATGCCTTCTTTTAATGGTAATGTATTTATATAAATCAGACATCTCAAATATTAGCATTAAGTAAAGGTTTATGTGCTTTCATTTATTTAAAGTCCAAAATCACTGTTTGAAAGAGACATGTCCTTTGTTCCCCACATTCAATCTGTCTCAAGATCATGTTACATGCATCTAAAAAACATATCCAAAATACGACCATACCTTACACAAGACACTGCTAAAACTCTAATCCACGCTCTCATTATCTCCCGCATTGATTATTGCAATAGTCTCCTAACTGGTCTTCCCAAAACGAAACTCTCACCACTACAATCCATTGTGAATGCAGCGGCGAGGCTAATCTTCCTCGCTAGACGTTCATCGTCTGCAGATCCGCTCTGTCAGTCCCTCCATTGGTTACCTGTACTCTACCGCATTCAATATAAAATACTTTTACTCACACACAAGGCTATTAACCAGAGCCGGCGCTAACCGCTCAGCAGCTCCTGCAAGGCAGGGAGGCGCAGGTCGGCAGAGGCGCTCTCCCCGCTCTGCTGTTGCTGCTGGCTCCTGGTTGCTGCTGCATCTGTCACACTGTATGACAGACGCATGCAACGTGAAATGCGGCTCCGGCTCCCTCCCTCCTGTTTCCACCACCTCCTCATGGCCGTGGCTAGGGAGGCATGTCACCTGGGCGCCTGATAGGAGAGGGCGCCGATCCCCCCCTAACGCTCCCCTACCTATGCAGCAGCCGCCGGCATCGAGATGAAACTGAACAAAAACTACATCTCCCAGCAGCCCTTGCTGCCGGGAGCTGTAGTTTACTTTCAGTTTCAGCTTGCAGTGATCAGCTGAACAGGATTGAGGGGGCAGAGGTAGGGGACAAATTACCCCAGCCTTTCACCACCCCCCTCTTCCCCCCACTGCCATTAATCATGGCAGTGCACTGTAAACTAAGAAGTTACCCGACGTCCGAAAAGTGGGCGGGGCTAGACGGCACTGTACTACACAGTGCCTTGCCAAGTTGCCAGCAGCATGGGAGAATGGAGGGAATGTGAGCAGCAGCATGGCCAAAACAGTGAGTGTGACTCAGGGAAGGGCACTGTATGTGTGTGTGTGACTGCTATATGTGTGTATAAATGTTTGCTTGTGTGTGACTGTATGTGAATAGGTGTGTGACTACATAGCTGTATGTGTGCTGGTATGTCACTGTATGTATATGTGTCACTATATATGTACTTACTGTATACAGGTGTGTGATTATATGTATGTATGTGAGAGAATGTATGTGTGCGTGTATGTTTTTAGGTGTGTGACAGCATGTATTTGTATAGGTGTGTGATTTCATGTATGTATCAATGTCTGAGTTATTATTGTATACCCCTTTTACACCGCCAGCTAGTAACACGGGTTATTGGACATGAGCACACATAACCCATGTTGCTGGTTGCTGTAAAAGGGCCCAGTTGGAATAATCCGGGTCGATTGACCTGGTATTCCAACTCAGGTAGCTTGCAGGGTTGAACACGGGTTCAACCCGGCAAGCTGTGCTGTGCAAACTGGGAGCCGGGTCGATGCAACCCGGCTCCTGTTCACAGTGTATGTACAGGCAGCGCTTGGAGATCATGTGATCTCCAAGTGCCGCCCCCGCTGCGTCACCAGCAATGTCACCAACCCGGCAATATGCCAAGTTGGAATCTGCGGTGGGAAAAGGGCCTGAGGCGGGTCGCACCCGGGAAGCATCCGTGTCAGGCTCCCAGGTGCGATCCACCTCAGATGATATAACAGAGGTATTATTTTATCTTTATCTGTAGCCCAAATAAATAAAAAAATACAAGTAAAAAGTGTGAAAATGCCTACAGTAGCTATCCCCTTTGCCCTTGTGGAGTTATATATATATGCACACACAACAAGTTAATGGCTTACCCCGGGTGACAAAACTCCTGGTTTCGGGCCTGCCCTCCTCCCCACTGCACTTTAGGCAGCGGCGCCAGCAGCACTCTCCCGCACAGAGCCGGTGCTCTCCAGCTCAGCACCGTGAAGCGCGGCTCCGGCTTGGTCCCTCCGGCTCCCTCCCTCCTCCCCACTGCACTTTAGGCAGCGGCGCCGGCAGCACTCTCCCGCACAGAGCCGGTGCTCTCCAGCTCAGCACCGTGAAGCGCGGCTCCGGCTTAGTCCCTCCGGCTCCCTCCCTCCTCCCCACTGCACTTTAGGCAGCGGCGCCGGCAGCACTCTCCACGGATCTGTGTGCGGTATGTACCGCACACCACCTCTATCTCCCCTCCGGTTTACTTAAGTGTAAGGTTCATTAATTGTTGCACTACTTCTGTGGGCATTCTATGTGGCACTAGTACTGTGGGCGCTTTGTGGATCACTACTGCTGTGGGCATTATGTGTGGCACGTCTACTGTGGGTGCTCTGTGTGGTACTACTGCTGTGGGCGCTCTGTGTGGCACAACTATTGTGGGTGCTCTGTGGCACGACTACTGTGAGCGTTATTTGTGGCACAACTACTGTAGGCGTTCTGTGTGGCATGACTACTGTGGGCTCTCGGTGTGGCACGACTACTGTGGGCGTTCTGTGTGGCACAACTACTGTGGGCGTTCTGTGTGGCACGACTACTGTGGGCGTTCTGTGTGGCACTACTGCTGTGGGCGTTCTGTGTGGCACGACTACTGTGGGCGTTCTGTGTGGCACTACTGCTGTGGGCGTTCTGTGTGGCACGACTACTGTGAGCATTGTGTGTTAGGCACGCTATCATTGTGGGCATTTTGTGTGGCACTACTACTGCGGGTGTTATTTGTATAAGGGACACTACTGTGGGTATTGTGTATAAGGAGCACTACTGTGTATCGTAATGTGAATTAGGTACACAACTATCGGGTGCAATATGAATCAGGCACTACGTGTGGTATAATGTGAATACGATTGTGATACTGTGTGGCGTAATTTGAATTGGGGATACTATTATGTGGCCACGCCCCTTCCAGATGAGACCACGCCCCTTTGGCGGGCACTGTCCCTTTATTCCATATGGGAGGGAGGGCGCAAATTTATTGTTTGCAGGAGGGCGCCGGACACCCTAGCACCGGCCCTGCTATTAACCATACTACACCAACGTACATCACTTCGCTTATCACAAAATATCTCCCAACCCGACCTCTTCGCTCTTCACAAGACCTGCGTCTCTCATCCACACTCATTACTCGCTCCCACTCACGACTGCAGGACTTTCATCGGGCTGCACCCACTCTGTGGAATGCCCTACCACGCACAATAAGACTCTCCTCTAGTCTCCAAACCTTCAAGCGTTCCCTCAAAACTCACCTCTTTAGGCAAGCGTATCAAATTCCTGAACCGCCCACATAACTTTCATAAACCTTCCTATCAAATTACATCCACTCTGTACAGTCCACACATATCCTCACATGTCTTCTCATTCTATGCAATAGATAGCACCTTTCCTTGTGTACATATGCCTATTTGCCTATAGATTGTAAGCTTGCGAGCAGGGCCTTCCTACCTCTATGACTGTTATCACCCAGTTTGTTATTGTTATTTCAAATTGTAAAGCGCAACGGAATTTGCTGCGCTATATAAGAAACTGTTAATAAATAAATAAATAAATAAATAAATACGCATGCGCAGAAGTGACTTTTTTTGCCACATTGCTGCACAGTGAACGAATGCAGCTAGCGATTAACTCGGAATGACCACCAATGTCTCAAACTACAAGTTAGGCACTTGTTATAATCAGGACTATTTGGGTGTGGATCATAGGGTCGACAGTAACTAGGTCGACAACCATGAGGTTGACCACTATTGGTCAACAGTGACTAGGTCGACACCTGAAATAGGGCGACACAATCATTAGGTCAACATGGAAAAAAGGTCAACATGAGTTTTTTAAATTTTTATGGTGTAATTTTCTTCGTTAATTGACCAGGAACCCCAATTAGTGTACCGTGTCCCCTCGCTTTGCTCGCCATGCGAGGGCAATGTGCCTCACTCCGCTACCGTTGAGCTTGGCACAGATTACTATTCCCAATCATAGTCCTCGTGGATCATTAAGTATGAAAAAGTTCAAAAAATTATAAAAAAAAACCCCTTATGTCAACCTTTTTTCATGTCAAAATTGTCCCTGTCGACCTAAAGAGCAATTCAACCTAATGTATGTCGACCAATAGTGGTCAACCTAATGAGTGTCAACCTAAAGACTGATCCCGGATTATTCCTATGGTTAACTGCTAGCTCTGGAAAGGTATTTTTCTTTTTTCTTTTTCTTTTATTTTATTAGGAATAAAGAATCACTTCTAAATATATATAAAGGCCAGGGGCATAAACCGGTGTGACCCATGCGTAGCAGCCCCCCTCCTCATTGTAAAAGGACCCCCTTTATATACCTTCTTCCCGGTGATATTTTGTAAGACAGAGAACATGTGGAGAATAGCACAGGCTTTGTCACAGTGCAAAAGTCTTTGCTTTCACTGCATGTCTTTCCAAGGATATCACTGGAAGGATGGTGCTATGGCACCCTAAAAAGGGGGAGGGAGCTTATTGCCACACCACTGGTGATCCTGTTCTGGGTGCAGAGTGTGGGGATCCCTGGATCCAGGGACCTGTGTACTACAAACTCTGCACGCTTTATAAATATGCCTATGTTAAAAACCTTACAAATAAGAACTTTATAAAAATGAGTGAATACCAACTAATTTACCCAACTTTTCTCTAATGCTCTATGAAATCCTAGTCCTATCCATTGGGTGGATAAAATAAATGCAATTGTATCCAAATTTAGTGCAGCACAATTATATAGGCAATAGGGAATAACATATTGGTAACAACTAATCAATCAAAATTAATTTTTAATTAAACAAATTACTTTACCACCAGATCTACAACACTCTCCTGCCCCCTCCACAAGGTTAATCTTATCATGGTGTGTCTTTGTTATATCAGTAAGTCTCTTCATGGAAAAAAAGAAAATGACAAGACGAATGCTAAATCTAGTCAATTATGTTCTGTTTATCGAATTATTACATGTTGTTAAATTTGCCCAAGTATCCGTGTTTGTTGACTTATTGCATGTTGTTGTTAAATCTGTACAATTATCTCTGTTTATTGGATCACTGCATGTTGCAATTCATTGTAATATTTGTCTATGTCAATTACACATAAATGAACAACAAAATCCCAGTTTGAGGCATCACTAGCAATTTGTTACAAGCCAGGAATGACTGAACAAAATATTTTAATCACAGCAATATTGAGAACACCAGAACAATCTTGCTACATCAATTAGAGAAGCAATAAAGTTCTTCCAAGGGTAACATAAATATCTTAAAGCCACCATGGATTAAAATATAAATAGACTCAGGTTTTGTTTGAGATGTGTGATTTCCCTGCTAGCTTGGGAATGTCTGGGAGACTACTCACTTTGGGGAGTTCCATGGACTCTAGTGAAATAATGTGATGAGAGACATTATGACATATTTCTCTGCAAATGGAACAATCTGCCCCCAACCCTACAGTGACCACCTCCATCTCCCCTTGAAATGTTGCAAGTATTATGTATAGGTACTACATGTAGATATAGGGTTTATCCTATGCAATGCTTTGACATTAAGACCTTGAGTTACTTTAACTTCCATGTCTTATGTATAATGACTTCAACACATTTAAAATGACACTATACTTTTCCACAGGACCTGGCATTTTGGAACTCATTAAATATTTTATCAATTCGGCTTTAAGTCTTTGTGTAAGGAAAATTCACTGAGCAGCAGTAATAATTTTTTTCTCCATCTAGCTTATGTACAACTCTGTAGAAATATATATATAAACATGAATTCCATGACTTTATGTAATAAATATAATAAATAAAAAAGGTTTATGATGTTGAGTTGCCCATATCCAAAATTCCAAAATATATACATTTTTGAGCGCTACTGAAATAGTGACACTTTTGCTTTCTGATGGATCAATGTACACAGACTGTGTTTAATGCTCAAAAGTAATAAAGATATTGTATAAAATGACCTTCAGGCTATGTGTACAAGGTGTATTTGAATCATAAATACATTCTGTGCTTAGACTTGGGTTCCATCCCAAAGATATTTCATTATGGTATGCAATTATTCCAAAATACAGAAACATCTGATATCCAAAATAATGGAATATTTCCTGTGCACCACACACAGCGCAAAAATGATAGACAGTGAAGGGCTGCCCTAAGATTAATTACACCTGTATAGATGCCTCTCCCCAGACACCAGAAATACAAATGAAAGAAAAGGATAGGAGTAAAATATCACAAGGCGCCACAGATTCAGTATACAATGGTAAATGTAAACCATACGTTCCTTTTATGGCTGAATTCAGTTTCAGAAATCCTGGCTTTCCACCTCATTCATTGATCAGGTATATTCACATATATGTAAAATAGAGGGGAAAATGCCATCATGTGTAGACAACATAAAATTTAATAAACATCATGCAAGATGTAAACATACAACAAGTAAAAACAAGTATGTATTAGGACAATGGCAGCCACAGTAGATCCACAGAATAATTACCAGATGGTCTGAGAACCCAGAAAAAGTTCTCAAACAAGCTCTTAAATCACCAACGACCAACCGGATCTTGAAGCTGGGAACAGGAACCTGGTTCTTATTGAGCCGGATCAGCTGAATATGGCTGGTGTAAATAGTAAAATAGCAAAATTTCCCAACCGTGGAGAGAGTACAACTCTAATCCAAGTTGGAGGGTAACCCGCACCAAGATATGAGTAATCCAAATATTATAAGATTGGGATACCTTTTCAATAATAAGTACCACTCTGACTAATGAGTGGATATCATAGAAAAAAATATCAAGGTCATTAAAGGTGCTACCTACTGATTTGGGTTGAAGTATAGGGTCAAATCCCCAAAGAGAGGGGAAAGAAAGGAGAAATCAGTTACTAATGCGGTGCACACTACCCAATATACATATAATTTTAAAAATAAATTCTTTATTGTAAATTCATTAAAACCCCTGTAATATTCTCAAATATAGGCAAAATGCCACAATGGAAGTTTATTTATTTTGTATATAATTAGATTGATTTACTGGACTAATATTGTCCTTTATTCAGAATCAAGCGAAGTATTTAAAAAAAAATAGTAAGGAAAGTGAATAAGATTGAAAATAAAGTGAATAAAGATTAAAAACAAGGCTAGTGTGTCATGTTCATTCTGTGCTCTTGATATTGAATAGTCCTAATATATATGGACCGTTTTGCTCTCTCTATGATATGCTAAAGCTAAATGTTCACAGAGAGAGGTCTATGGGTGAGCAATTTAAGATAAAACTTTCAAGAAGATGTAATACAAGAATACAGCATGATAAAATTATAAATATCGTAAAGAATGTCAACGTTTGATATTGTATATCGTCTTCCAAATAGCTTGACATATGATGGTTGCTGTATTACAAGATGTTATCAAGTATCTCTAGTAATCCTCCCCATAGGATGTAAAATACTATGCCTGCATCGTTCTAATGCTTAAAGTAAGCACGTGTGTTTTGCTGTTATAAATAAATCACATATAATGTGAGCAAATGAAACACTAGACATGTGTCTGCTGGAATTCTTATATCCAGGTCATTCGCAACTACAATGAACACAGACTGTCAATTCTTGCTTGTGGTGTTAGTCATACGGTCTCGTGTTAATATTGATGACTGTACAATGTGACTACGGGCAGCTCACACAGTCTGACCGTTAATATGCTAAGATAGTTCTAGTGTAATAGCACGTATGGTATAGCCAGGAGTACCCTATTATATAACCATATATTAGAATGTTATTTTAATAGTCAAAGCCACCGTCCCTCAGACAGCCTGCCATAGTAGATCCTAATGACAGGATATCTCGGTGTGCTCCGCAAATCTACGAGATACAAACACTATTAGTTTGCTAGATTGCTAGGGCTGTAATAGCACATTTATAACATTGTGACAAATACTTCTGTCACTGTGTCACAGTAGAAAGTGCAGTTACACGGGATACGTATTAGTACTTAATTCTTATGGTCACTGTGGTATAATCAAAGATGCCGTGATAAATATGTATTATCGGATACCCGTGTATAATTTACGGCTGTACACGGCACCTCTGTGATAGAGTTATCAAGCTATTGCAGCCAATGCCGCATGATTCACAGTGCCATCATTAATATCTAACTTAACATATCACCGTGTATTGTGCAGCTGAACGGGCCGTTGAGCCGCTCGTCTGGTACGGTGCTAAATACTGGCTATACCTATCTGCATAGTATATCCTATATCAAACGGTACATTGCATAAATTAGTCGGACATTAACATTTGTATTTGACACACAGGACACACTAGCTAATAGCTAGTTAGCTAGTGTGTCCTGTGTGTCAAATACAAATGTTAATGTCCGACTAATTTATGCAATGTACCATTTGATATAGGATATACTATGCAGATAGGTATAGCCAGTATTTAGCACCGTACCAGACGAGCGGCTGCACAATACACGGTGATATGTTAAGTTAGATATTAATGATGGCACTGTGAATCATGCGGCATTGGCTGCAATAGCTTGATAACTCTATCACAGAGGTGCCGTGTACAGCCGTAAATTATACACGGGTATCCGATAATACATATTTATCACGGCATCTTTGATTATACCACAGTGACCATAAGAATTAAGTACTAATACGTATCCCGTGTAACTGCACTTTCTACTGTGACACAGTGACAGAAGTATTTGTCACGATGTTATAAATGTGCTATTACAGCCCTAGCAATCTAGCAAACTAATAGTGTTTGTATCTCGTAGATTTGCGGAGCACACCGAGATATCCTGTCATTAGGATCTACTATGGCAGGCTGTCTGAGGGATGGTGGCTTTGACTATTAAAATAACATTCTAATATATGGTTATATAATAGGGTACTCCTGGCTATACCATACGTGCTATTACACTAGAACTATCTTAGCATATTAACGGTCAGACGGTGTGAGCTGCCCGTAGTCACATTGTACAGTCATCAATATTAACACGAGACCGTATGACTAACACCACAAGCAAGAATTGACAGTCTGCGTTCATTGTAGTTGCGAATGACCTGGATATAAGAATTCCAGCAGACACATGTCTAGTGTTTCATTTGCTCACATTATATGTGATTTATTTATAACAGCAAAACACACGTGCTTACTGTAAGCATTAGAACGATGCAGGCATAGTATTTTACATCCTATGGGGAGGATTACTAGAGATACTTGATAACATCTTGTAATACAGCAACCATCATATGTCAAGCTATTTGGAAGACGATATACAATATCAAACGTTGACATTCTTTACGATATTTATCATTTTATCATGCTGTATTCTTGTATTACATCTTCTTGAAAGTTTTATCTTAAATTGCTCACCCATAGACCTCTCTCTGTGAACATTTAGCTTCAGCATATTATAGAGAGAGCAAAACGGTCCATATATATTAGGACTATTCAATATCAAGAGCACAGAATGAACATGATACACTAGCCTTGTTTTTAATCTTTATTCACTTTATTTTCAATCTTATTCACTTTCCTTACTATTTTTTTTTAAATACTTCGCTTGATTCTGAATAAAGGACAATATTAGTCCAGTAAATAAATCTAATTATATACAAAATAAATAAACTTCCATTGTGGCATTTTGCCTATATTTGAGAATATTACAGGGGTTTTAATGAATTTACAATAAATAATTTATTTTTAAAATTATATGTATATTGGGTAGTGTGCACCGCATTAGTAACTGATTTCTCCTTTCTTTCCCCTCTCTTTGGGGATTTGACCCTGTAAATAGTAAAATACCAACGCGTTTCAACTCCTTCCTGGAGTCTTTTTCAAGGCATAATGAACATGTCAGAATAATGTCCTGTTTAAATACACTAATAACCAATCACAACGTCCCTTTTCCGGCGGGACATCAGTCTACTGTAGTCATGACGACCGCGCATAGTAGAGCATCACTTCCGGTGCGCCCTCTGACGGTGCATCACTTTCTGTACGTCTTCCATCCGTAGTCATGACAACCGTTCACAGCAGAGCATCACTTTCGGTGCGCCCTCTAACGGCGTATCACTCCCGGCGCGTTTTCTATCCGCACATCGCTTCCGGCTGCTCGTCACTTCCGCCGCGTCCCCTGCACTTAGAGGGAGATACTAAGAGTCCCGTAATGGACTATAACCATCCCGGAAGTCCATTCCACATGGCGGAAACGTGTTGGAATACAGGAAGTCCATATAAAACACTGTAATATTTATAAATGCTGTAAAAATATAAAACAAAACCACATTTCAAAACCACATTTAAAAACAAAACAAAGAATGGTGCTATATTTCACCATTGATGATAAGAAAACATCTTTAATAAAACATCTTAGATAAAACAGGAAAGCATAACAATACAACATAACCGGAGGAAAAACCCATAAATATAGGGATAGCAAACAAGACAAACTGAAAAAAGGATAGAGGCACAACTAAATTTCTAAATGAACCACTTAAGTTCGAAGTCTTTATTGAGACCCATAGGATGAAGGGTATTACATTCATATATAAGTTGCATCTCCTTTTTAGCTAACAACGTTGCACTATCCCTCTGACGTTGATTATTTTTCACTATTTTAATTGCTGCAAACTTCACTATCCCTTTAGTAGAACATTCATGATGACATTTAAAGTGATTTGACAGTGCATGGGTGTCAAGGCCTTTTTTGATATTTCTGCAATGTTCACTAAGGCGGATTTTCAGGGATCGGGTGGTACGTCCTATATAAAAGAGGTTACATTTACACTGAATGAAATAAACCACATTCTTTGTATTACATGTGATAAAATCCAAGATCTTGACAGTATTCCTATTGATACAAATGGATTCTAATTTTTTGGATCCATCATTGGGAACCTCCCTACATCCAATACATGCTCCACAGTGATGGAAACCTTGTGTTGCAATTCTTGTTTCTCGTTTTTTTGGAGGTAGGTAACTTTTGACCAGTGTCTTTCTCAGATTGGGAGCCTTTTTGTAAATACATTTTGGATGTACAGGTAACGACGTCCCTATAAAGAAGTTTTTTGCCACCAAGTCACTCGTAGGGGATCTGGGCCAAGCGGAGATAACCAATTCGACACCATTTAAACCCAAGTCGGCCTTTTTTCCGGCCCATGTAAAGGGCAATTTCATCGAGACCTTTTGCGAGATGGTGCAGGAGGATCTCAGAAATATAAAACCAAGAGGATTCAAATGTAACCTCTCATATAAAGAGAGAACAGCACTCAAGGAATTAAGATCCAATAAGGATCTAACAATCAAACCTGACGACAAAGGTGGAGGAGTGGTGGTTATGAACAGTGAGTGGTATAGCAAAGAACTAGATTTACATATAAAGGATCAAAGCCAATATTCTAAACTCAGGACGGACCCCACAACAAAGATAGTCTCTAAGTTACAAACCTTGTTGGAGAAATATAACATCATGGGGGTACTAGAGGACAGAGAAAAGGAATTTATACTTAATTTAACTCCAACGGTCCCGACTCTCTACCTATTTTCCAAAGTCCATAAGGATGCGACACACCCTCCAGGCCGACCCATAGTGTCGGGGGTCAATTCAGCCATGGCCAATTTATCAGAATATATTGATTTTTTCCTCCAACCGTTGGTATTAAACAATCCCTCCCACCTTAAAGATACAAAGGATGCTTTATTTTTTCTGTCCAACATTGAGTGGGAGGAGGATTTTGTGTTAGTAACAGCTGATGTTAAGTCACTCTATTCTATTATAGAACATGATGCAGGGATTCTAGCAACTAAAACCTCCCTGGAGGCAAGTTCACTGAAGGTGGAGACTCAGGAATTCATCCTAGAGGGTATTAGGTTCATACTCACCAATAATTATTTCATTGTAGAGAATGATTATTATATCCAAAAGGTGGGCACAGCCATGGGCACCAGGTTCGCTCCTAGTTATGCCAATATTTTCATGGGCAAATGGGAATCGGATTTTGTTTTCAACAACAACCCATTTGGAGCGAACCTGGAGTCCTGGAGGGGTTATATCGATGACATTATGTTCACATGGAGGGGGGACATGTCATCTTTGGATTCTTTCTGTTCCTACCTAAACGACAATTCTTTAAATATAAATCTCACGTATACTATAGATAGAGAGTCAGTGAATTTCTTAGATTTAACCATCTATGTTGAAAATAATTGCCTCCATACTAAGACATTTACGAAAGAAACTGACTCTCTTAGCTATATTCATGTGGACAGTTGTGACCATTCCAACTGGTTAGATAGCTGTTACGCACACCAGTGCTAACAGGAGTATACCGGTGTATGAACAGAGAGGGAAGCGAAGCAAACGAACTCACAGACAGTATAACATAACATACACAGGGGGTGATGGAATAACTAATAAGCACAAAGTGAACAGAGAAGCCCAAAGGCTCAGAAATTGGGTGTCTCCCTAGTGTCAGGAATGCTCAGATGGAATAGAGCGGACAATGAAGCGATGTGTAGTGATTTAACATGTGGAGCACCTGAAATGATGTTGCTAAGAGCAACAGAAAAAACCCCAAAGGGTTACCAACGGGTGTGGGAATAAACTCCTTGGTCAGAGATAGAAATATAGACACAAGGAGAGTATCCACAATCCTAACCCCCACTTGCAGGGCACAGGTTCAGCTTACTGCCACTAAACTGACACCTGAACGCCCTGCACAGTGAGGGAGGATTAAGCAAGCTGGTCTGAGAGTACAGCCGCAAACATGCTGGGTTCACAGAATAGCAAAAGAACCCCAGCAGGTCAAACAACTGACTCCAGTCTTACTGCTAGGTCCGGATTGGCAGAATGAAGTACCGAATCCCAAGGCCTATTCACAGTAAGCAACAAGTAAATACAAAGTCACACAGTACTAGCTAACTCTCTGGAACTGACTAACAAAGATTCAGCAGCATTTGCCTAGCCTGAGAGGATGGTTTATATAGCAGGTGCTGTCCACGCCCCACTCAGACCTCACAGACTGTGAGCACAAAACCAGCGCCGGTTTCCCTGCCGTGCACAGAGCCTGTAACCACTACACAGTAAAAACCCGGACCGGAGTATCAGCTGCGCTCAGGTTACTTCGCTAACACTTGCCTCCCGGTTGCCATGGCGACGTGGCAGCACAGAGCAGGAGATCCTAACAGTGCCCCCCCTCTGATGAGGGGTCAAAGAACCCCTACCACTGGGTTTATCGGGGAACTGCGAGAAGAAAGAGCGTATCAGTCTGGGGGCATGAAGATCACAACTGCGCACCCATGACCGCTCCTCCGGGCCATACCCCTTCCAGTGCACCAAAAATGACAGCCGACCCCGAACCATCTTGGAGTCAAGAACCCTTTCAACCACAAACTCCCTCTGACCCCGTATCAGAAGAGGAGAAGGTCTTCCACTGGAAGAAGGATTACTAACCGCCAGTTTTAAAAGGGAACAATGAAATGTTTTATTGATACCCAATGAACGGGGCAGATCTAACTGAAATGCCACCGGATTGATAACCCTGGTGATCTTATAAGGGCCGATGAACCGGGGGCCAAGCTTATGAGAGGGCTGTCTCAACTTCAAATTCTTGGTGGACAACCAGACGAAGTCTCCTAATTTGAAGCTGCAGGGTCTTCTCCGCTTATCAAAAACCCTTTTGGTCACTAATGACACAGACATAAGGGCTTTCTTCACTTTCCTCCAAATACCCCTAAGGACCGAAACAACAGAGGAACCACCAGACGTGGAATCCAGGGGGTCAAAAGAATTGGCCTTAGGATGATGCCCATACACACAAAGGAATGGAGAGATCCCTGTAGCAGAGTGAGCCGCGTTGTTATAGGCAAACTCCGCCATGGACAGATGAGCAACCCAGTCAGTATGACACTTGGAGACATAACACCTGAGGAACTGCTCCAAGGACTGGTTCACCCTCTCAGTCTGCCCATTAGACTGTGGATGGTAGCCTGACGACAAGCTCACAGAAATCTGGAGATCAGAACAAAATGCCCTCCAGAATTTGGCCACAAACTGGGATCCACGGTCAGAGACCACATCAAGTGGCAACCCGTGGAGGCGCACAACATGCTGCATAAATAACTCAGACAGGCGTCTGGCCAATGGCAACCCAACCAGTGGAACGAAATGCGCCATCTTCGAAAACCTGTCAACGACAACCCAAATGGCTGTCATCCCCGAGGATTTTGGCAAGTCCACCACAAAATCCATGGAAATGTGGGTCCATGGCTTAGATGGAATAGAGAGTGGATGTAATGGGCCGACAGGAACCCCTCTAGGAGTTTTATTTCGGGCACAAACATCACATGCCCGAACCCACTGATCCACATCCCTAGCCACCGAGGGCCACCACACCGCCCTAGACAGCAATTCCCGAGTTCTGGCAATACCCGGATGCCCTGCCGACCTCTTGGCAAGGAATTCCAGGAACACTCGCTGTCTTAACCTAGGAGGCACAAACAAGAGACCTACCGGAAGGTCTGGAGGAGCCTGCTCCTGTGCTCTAAGGACTAATGACAAGAGGTCCTGGGTAATGCCCACTTTAATACATGATGGGGACACAATGGGCAATGGCTCCTCGGTGGTCTCTTGAACTGGAGCAAAACTCCGCGAGAATGCATCAGCCTTGATGTTTTTTGACCCAGGGCGATATGTTTTCAAAAAATTAAAGCGAGCAAAAAACAAAGCCCATCGTGCCTGCCTGGCATTGAGCCGCTTCGCTGACTCTAAATATGCCAGATTCTTATGGTCCGTGAGAATTGAGACCACAAACTTAGCCCCCTCAAGCCAGTGTCTCCACTCCCCGAGTGCACCCTTTATAGCCAACAATTCCCGGTTACCCACATCATAATTCATCTCGGCAGACGAAAATTTACGGGAAAAGTAAGCACAGGGATGAAGGCGATTATCAGACACCCCCATCTGAGAGAGCACTGCCCCAATACCTATCTCAGAGGCATCCACTTCTACCACAAAAGGACGCTCTGGATCTGGGTGTCGCAGCACCTTTGCCGAGACAAATGCCCTTTTGAGACGATCAAAGGCCGCTTTGGCCTCACAAGACCAGTGAGCAACATCCGCCCCTTTCTTAGTGAGTGCCACCAAGGGGGCCACTATAGACGAAAATCCAGCGATAAACCGTCTATAAAAATTTGCAAAGCCCAGAAAACGCTGAAGCGCCTTCAAACTAGTGGGCTGCACCCAATCCAGGACTGCCTGTACCTTTAGAACCCTCCATTTGGAAACCGTCTGAGGAGATAATATACCCTAGAAATGCGATTTGCTGGACTTCAAACTCGCACTTCTCCAGCTTCGCCCCAAGCTGGTGGTCTCTGAGTTTCTGGAGGACTAAGCGTACATGCTTCCGATGTTCCTCCAGGGAATGAGAGAAGATTAGGATGTCATCTAGATAAACAACCAAGAATCTATCCAAATATTCCCTGAGCACATCGTTCATGAATTCCTGGAAGACTGCCGGGGCATTAGAGAGCCCAAAAGGCATCACCAAATATTCATAATGCCCTAAGTGGGTATTAAAGGCAGTCTTCCATTCATCCCCCTCATTCGGATTAGATTGTAAGCACCGCGTAGGTCAATCTTAGAAAAAATGGTGGCAGTACGAAGCTGGTCAAACAAAACCGAAATGAGAGGCAGTGGGTACGAGTTTTTAATCGTGATACGGTTCAATTCCCTGAAGTCGATGCAGGGTCGCAACGAACCGTCCTTTTTACCCACGAAAAAGAACCCCGACCCAACTGGGGACTGTGAGGGTCTGATAAATCCCTTAGCCAAGTTCTCCTGAATGTACTCTGCCATAGCCTGAGTCTCAGGATGTGACAGGGAGTACAACCTGCTCTTGGGAAGCTTAGCATCTGGCAACAAATCAATGGCACAGTCATAGGGGCGATGGGGAGGTAATACCTCCGCAACTTTTTTGGAGAACACATCCGCAAAATCTGCATAACATCCTGGCAATCCTGGCAAACTTAGCTGCGAGAGCCTGACTGGAAGGCTCAAGCAACTCCTGAAACAATCACTACCCCAACTAAGAATCTCCCCAGAGACCCAGTCAAATTGAGGGTTATGGGCCCTTAACCAGGGTAACCCCAAAACCAATGGGGCAAAAGAACAGACAGTCACATAAAAAGACAATTTTTCAGAGTGTGTGGCTCCAATAAACAAAGGAATTTGGCTGGTGCAGGAGGTAATTTTACCCTGGGACAATGGTTCCCCGTTTAACCCACAGATCTCAATCTCTGATGCCAAAGGTACTGAGGGAACAGAGTGTTCCAGGGCGAATTGATGGTCCATGAAAACCCCATCGGCCCCACTGTCAACAAAGGCCTCAGTCTTGACAGTTTGACCGAGGATCTCCAAAGTCACCGGAATGAGAAAAGTCTTTTTAGGAAATTGTGACTTCTGGCCTGACAGGATATTTCCCATCACCCTCAGGCCCTGAAGTTTTCCGTTTTTTTCTGGGCATGATACTACAACATGACCTTTATTCCCACAGTACAAACACAAACCCTGCTGTCTCCTCCGCGTCTTCTCACGCGAGGAGAGGCGGGTAGCCCCAATCTGCATAGGCTCCTCGGAATATTCCTCAGAGTCTGAGGTTCCCTTGGGAAAAAAGGAAACTGCGGTCTCCCTTTCAAGCCTACGCTCTCTCAGTCGTCTATCCACCCAGATGGATAACTGCATGAGCTGATCTAAGCTATCAGGCGAGGGATATTGTACCAGTTGGTCCTTTATCTGGTCAGAAAGGCCCCTTCGGTACTGGTTTCTCAGGGCTGGGTCATTCCACTGGGTATCATGAGCCAACCTCCGAAACTCCATACTATAAACCTCAGCTGGCCGTCGCCCTTGCTTAAGAACCGTAATCTGAGCCTCGGCTGAAGCCATCTTGTCAGGGTCATCATACAAAATGCCCAGTGCCGTAAAAAAGCATCAACACTTTTGAGCGACGGACAGTCAGGCTGTAACCCATATGCCCAGACCTGTGGGTCTCCTTGTAGCAAGGAAATCACCATGCCCACCCGCTGAATCTCCGACCCAGAAGACTGGGACCTAAGCCTGAAATATAGCTTACAGCTCTCCTTGAAACAAAAGAACTGTGAGCGATCTCCAGAAAAACGATCCGGGAGATTTACTTTCGGCTCCTTAACCCCTGAACTTGCCGCTGCTGCTGCGGGAGCTCCGCTAGCGGCCTGCGGGGTGTTCATTTTAATGGACATCTCATTAAATTGTCGAGTCAGGACCTGCACCTGATCGACCACCTGTTGCAAAGTATTTTGAGGGGTATGCTCCATATTCCCACAAAATTTCAACAGGAGTAAGGCTGCTGAATATGTTACGCACACCAGTGCTAACAGGAGTATACCGGTGTATGAACAGAGAGGGAAGCGAAGCAAACAAACTCACAGACAGTATAACATAACATACACAGGGGGTGATGGAATAACTAATAAACACAAAGTGAACGGAGAAGCCCAAAGGCTCAGGAATTGGGTGTCTCCCTAGTGTCAGGAATGCTCAGATGGAATAGAGCAGACAATGAAGCAATGTGTAGTGATTTAACATGTGGAGCACCTGAAATGATGTTGCTAAGAGCAACATAAAAAACCCCAAAGGGTTTCCAACGGGTGTGGGAATAAACTCCTTGGTCAGAGATAGAAATATAGACACAAGGAGAGTATCCACAATCCTAACCCCCACTTGCAGGGTACAGGTTCAGCTTACTGCCACTAAACTGACACCTGGACGCCCTGCACAGTGAGGGAGGATTAAGCAAGCAGGTCTGAGAGTACAGCCGCAAACCTGCTGGGTTCACAGAATAGCAAAAGAACCCCAGCAGGTCAAACAACTGACTCCAGTCTTACTGCTAGGTCCGGATTGGCAGAATGAAGTACCGAATCCCAAGGCCTATTCACAGTAAGCAACAAGTAAATACAAAGTCACACAGTACTAGCTAACTCTCTGGAACTGACTAGCAAACTAAGATTCAGCAGCATTTGCCTAGCCTGAGAGGATGGTTTATATAGCAGGTGCTGTCCACGCCCCACTCAGACCTCACAGACTGTGAGCACAAAACCAGCGCTGGATTCCCTGCCGTGCACAGAGCCTGTAACCACTACACAGTAAAAACCCGGACCGGAGTATCAGCTGCGCTCAGGTTACTTCGCTAACACTTGCCTCCCGGTTGCCATGGCGACGTGGCAGCACAGAGCAGGAGATCCTAACAATAGCATTCCTCAAGGGCAATTAAAACGCCTAAAAAGGAATTGCACAACAAAAGAAATGTATCAAGAACAAACTAATGTTCTGAAAGAGAGGTTTGAAAGAAGCGGATATAATCGGGAGAAAGTGCTGAATGCTATACAGGAGGTTGACAAGATTGACAGGAAGGTTCTTTTAGAAGGGAATAAACCCAGACAATCGAACTGGGAGAAGTTCGAATGGGCATTTGTCACAAGTTTCAATTCACAATATAGATTATTGGAGAAATCGGTAAGACGAAATTGGTACATACTAAAATAGGACCCAATTATAGGGACGTCGTTACCTGTACATCCAAAATTTATTTATAAAAAGGCTCCCAATCTGAGAAAGACACTGGTCAAAAGTTACCTACCTCCAAAAAAACGAGAAACAAGAATTGCAACACAAGGTTTCCATCGCTGTGGAGCATGTATTGGATGTAGGGAGGTTCCCAATGATGGATCCAAAAAATTAGAATCCATTTGTATCAATGGGAATACTGTCAAGATCTTGGATTATATCACATGTAATACAAAGAATGTGGTTTATTTCATTCAGTGTAAATGTAACCTCTTTTATATCGGACATACCACCCGATCCCTGAAAATCCGCCTTAGTGAACATTGCAGAAATATCAAAAAAGGCCTTGACACCCATGCACTGTCAAATCACTTTAAATGTCATCATAAATGTTCTACTAAAGGGATAGTGAAGTTTGCAGCAATTAAAATAGTGAAAAATAATCAACGTCAGAGGGATAGTGCAACGTTGTTAGCTAAAAAGGAGATGCAACTTATATATGATTGTAATACCCTTCATCCTATGGGTCTCAATAAAGACTTCGAACTTAAGTGGTTCATTTAGAAATTTAGTTGTGCCTCTATCCTTTTTTCAGTTTGTCTTGTTTGCTATCCCTATATTTATGGGTTTTTCCTCCGGTTATGTTGTATTGTTATGCTTTCCTGTTTTATCTAAGATGTTTTATTAAAGATGTTTTCTTATCATCAATGGTGAAATATAGCACCATTCTTTGTTTTGTTTTGAAATGTGGTTTTGTTTTAAATTTTTACAGCATTTATAAATATTACAGTGTTTTATATGGACTTCCTGTATTCCAACACGTTTCCGCCATGCGGAATGGACTTCCGGGATGGTTATAGTCCATTACGGGACTCTTAGTATCTCCCTCTAAGTGCAGGGGACGCGGCGGAAGTGACGAGCAGCCGGAAGCGATGCGCGGATAGAAAACGCGCCGGGAGTGATACGCCGTTAGAGGGCGCACCGGAAGTGACGCTCTGCTGTGAACGGTTGTCATGACTACGGATGGAAGACGCACAGGAAGTGATGCGCCGTCAGACGGCGCACCGGAAGTGATGCTCTACTATGCGCGGTCGTCATGACTAAAGGAGACTGATGTCCCGTCGGAAAAGGGACGTTGTGATTGGTTATTAGTGTATTTAAATAGGACATTATTCTGACATGTTCATTATGCCTTGAAAAAGACTCCAGGAAGGAGTTGAAACGCGTTAGCTATTTTACTATTTACACCAGCCATATTCAGCTGATCTGGCTCAATAAGAACCAGGTTCCTGTTCCCAGCTTCCAGATCCGGTTGGTCGTTGGTGATTTAAGAGCTTGTTTGAGAACTTTTTCTGGGTTCTCAGACCATCTGATAATTATTCTGTGGACCTACTGTGGCTGCCATTGTCCTAATACATACTTGTTTTTACTTGTTGTATGTTTACATCTTGCATGATGTTTATTAAATTTTATGTTGTCTACACATAATGGCATTTTCCCCTCTATTTTACATATATGTGAATATACCTGATCAATGAATGAGGTGGAAAGCCTGGATTTCTGAAACTGAATTCAGCCATAAAAGGAACGTATGGTTTACATTTAGCATTGTATACTGAATCTGTGGCACCTTGTGATATTTTACTCCTATCCTTTTCTTTCATTGATATCCAAAATACTTCTGAACCCAAACATTTTGGATATGGGAGACTCAACCTGTACCACAATAAATGTGGGATACATTGAAGCAGTAGCGGAACTAGCGAGCGGTGGGCCCAGGTGCGACAAAATGTTTTGGGCCCCCCCCCATCCAAGTCCACCCCCTCACCCCTGGAGAGGATCTGGTGAGGGGGACCTGCTCAGGGCCAGAGAAATGGATACCTAGCAACAGTGCCGTAACTAGACATTTTAGCACTGTGTGCAAGAAACGGCATAGGAGCCCCACCCCTGCATGCAAAACAGGGGCAGTGTGCGCCGTAGGCGCGCGCAAAAATACATAGTGGCGTGGCTTTGTGGGGAAGGGGTTTGGCCACAAAATAATACCAATTCATAAAACGGTGCACAGTAGTCTCCATTATTCAAATTACGCCGCACAGTAGCACCACTACACCAGGTAGAGACCCTTTTACACCTTACGGCGGACAGATTCCTCTTTTTACACATTACAGCAGACAGCGTCCCCTTTTTACACATTACGGCAGACAGCTCGCCCTTGTTACACATAGCGGCAGACAGCGTACACTTTTTACACATAATGGCAGACAGCGTGCCCTTGTTAAACATAGCGGCAGACAGCGTACACTTTTTATACATAATGGCAGACAGCATGTCCTTTTTACACATAACGGCAGACAGCGTGCCCTTGTTACACATAGCGGCAGACAGCGTACACTTTTTTACACATTACGGCAGACAGCGTGCCCTTGTTACACATTACGGCAGACCGCGTCCCCCTTTTTACACATTACGGTAGGCAGATTCCCCCTTTTTACACATTGTGGCAAAGATTCCCCACATAGCGTCAGACAGCGTACACTTTTTATACATAATGGCAGACAGCATGCCCTTTTTACACATAACGGCAGACAGCGTGCCCTTGTTACACATAGCGGCAGACAGCGTACACTTTTTTACACATTACGGCAGACAGCATGCCCTTGTTACACATTACGGCAGACAGCGTCCCCCTTTTTACACATTACGGCAGGCAGATTCCCCCTTTTTACACATTGCGGCAAAGATTCCCCCTTTTTACACATCACGTCAGGCAGATTCCCCCTTTTTAGACATTACGTCAGGCAGATTCCCCCTTTTTGCACATTGCAGCAAAGATTCCCCCTTTTTACACATTACGGCAGGCAGATTCCCCCTTTTTACACATTGCGGCAGGCAGATTCCCCCTTTTTAGACATTACGTCAGGCAGATTCCCCCTTTTTACACATTGCAGCAAAGATTCCCCCTTTTTACACATTACGGCAGGCAGTTTCCCCCTTTTTACACATAGCGGCAGGCAGATTACCCCTTTTTACACATTATGTCAGGCAGATTCCCCTTTTTACACATTGCAGCAGGCAGATTCCCCCTTTTTACACATTACGTCAGGCAGATTCCCCCTTTTTACACATTGCGGCAGGCAGATTCCCCCCTTTTACACATTGCGGCAAAGATTCCCCCTTTTTACACATTGCGGCAGACAGTCCCCCTTTTGAAAGAAAGAAAGAAAGAAAGAAAGAAAGAAAGAAAGAATGAATTATACTTACCCTCTCCGCTGGCTCAGGCTCCTCGGTGCAGCTTCCGGCAGATCACGATTCCCGGGCAGGAGAGAAGGAGGAGGAGAGAGGTGGAGGAGGGAGCCGCAGCAGCGCTGTGTTATTGGTTGAGGCGCTGCTGCTGCTGTCCCTCTGCTTCACTATAGGCTGTTCTCGGAAGACAGCCTATAGTGAAGCAGAGGGCCAGTGTCAGGTTCTATTTAGTTTGTGTTCCCGGAGGGGGCGCTAGTGGGTCAGTGGAAGTAGGATGGAGGAAGTGAGGAGGCTGGATTGGATTCCTGCGCATGAGCGCAACGTTGTTTATTAAACAATAAGTTTAAACAATATGGCAGCAGGAATACTTGACAATAACAGTAACAAATGCAATTGTGAATGTGCAGCGTGGAAGCTGAGAGTCTATGGCAAAGTCTGTATAGTAAGTTCAATCGATCAGGGGATCGATGTGTCAGTATGGGAACCGAGGGTTGTTAGGCCGTGGAGCCAGCAGAGATGATGATGGGAATAGCAAGCCTGGTAGCAATTGCAGGAGACAAGTGTTAAAGTTCTCAGTGCAGTTTGAAATAACACTGGCAGCTTGCAGGCTGATGAACAGGTGTAGATGATGAGATGCACCTGGAGGAGAGTCTCTACTGCAAAGGGCTGGAGCACACTGTAGTTGGTAAAGGTGTGAAGCTTGATCACTAGTGCAAGGATTGCTGGTACTTGTGGTTCCACGGTAGTACAGGATCAAACTGGAAGGCAAAGCAGGTAAACGGAGGAACTGGAAAACAGAGGAGTGACACGAAGTCCAGGACAAGGACTGACTCACCCTGCTGCTCCTGAAATACCCCCCGGTCTGTAGGTATTGGTGGAAAGTGAATGAGGAGGTGCGGCCAAGCTCCGGATTGGCTGATGCGGTAGTCTGATGGAAACTGTCATGGCGGCGCTCATGCCGCGGCCCGGCGGGAACGCGGCGTGCATGCACGCCCGCTGGCAACAGGAGCGTCCCTAGGCCCAAGATGACGTCCGGCGACAAGGCGACCAGTGGCAGCGAGACGCAGGGACTCCGGATGGAGACCGCACCAACGGACAGATGCAGCTGTGGTAAGTCGATTCCTGACAGTACCCCCTCCTTTACGGGTGGGCACCGAACACCCACGTGGCTTGGAAGGATGAGTTCTGTGGAAAACATGGACCAACCTTGGAGCATGAACATCTGTAGCATTTACCCAACTCCTCTCCTCAGGACCATAACCGGACCAGTCAATGAGGTATTGCAGACGACCGTACCGGCAATGGGAATCCAGAATCCTTCTCTATTTCGAACTCAATGCCCCGTTGGGTTCATACTTTGGGGCCAACTGGAAGAGCTCTTTGGAAACGATTCAGGATCAAGGGTCTAAGGAGAGAGACATGAAAGGCATTAGGTATTCGCAAGTAAGGAGGCAATCTGAGCTTGTACGCTACAGGACTGATGACTTTGTCAATGGAAAAAGGACCAATGAAGCGTGGTGCAAACTTCATCGATGGCACTCTGAGACGAAGGTTCCGGGTGGAAAGCCAACCCCTATCATTGGGTTTTAGGCTGGGAACTGCACGTCTTTTGCGGTCGGCAAAGAACTTGTATCGACTTGAGGCCTTTTTAAGGGAAACATGAATTTTCCGCCAAGTAGATGAAAACTGACTTAGAACAGAAGTGGCTGCAGGAACATCGATGTTTGGTAGATCTTGGAAATCTGGGACATGAGGATGTTGCCCATATACAGCAAAGAACGGGGTGGTCTCCGTGGCAGTATGATAGCGAAAGTTATGAGCAAATTCAGCCCACGGGAGCAGGTCTACCCAGTCATCTTGAGAAGAGGAAACATAAAGTCTCAAGAAGGTCTCTAGTTCTTGATTCACCCTTTCCGTCTGTCCATTCGTCTGAGGGTGGTAGGCTGACGAAAATTTAAGCTTAACTTGTAGGGCAGAACAGAGGGCTCTCCAAAACCTTGCTACAAACTGAACTCCACGGTCAGATATGATTTTAGTAGGCAGACCATGTAAGCGAAAAATCTTCCATAGGAAGATTTGAGCAAGTTTTGGAGCGGAAGGAAGACCTTGGAGTGGAACAAAATGGGCCATTTTGGTAAACCTGTCGACAACTACCCAGATGGTGTTGAATCCTTGAGAGGAGGGTAGATCGGAGATGAAGTCCATGGACAGGTGAGACCAGGGACGGCTGGGTACGGATAATGGTTGTAACTGACCTGCTGGAGACTGTCTGGGAGTCTTATGCTGGGCACACTTAGGGCAGGATGCCACGAAGTCCTTGATGTCAACCTTCATTTTCGGCCACCAGTAAGTTTCAGACAGGAACTTGAAAGTCTTTAGGACACCAGGATGCCCTGTGAACTTAGACTGATGAGCCCAAGACAGCAACTTAGAACGAAGCTCAGGGGAAACAAAAATCTTGCCAGGAGGCGGAACAGGAGTAACTTGAGACGAGACAAACACAACTAGATTCAAAACAGGATGCGGAACTGGATCAGAAATCTCCTCTTCGGATTCCATAGAACGAGACAGAGCATCAGCTTTGGTATTCTGAGAACCTGGACGGAAATGAAGCTTAAAGTTGAAACGAGAGAAGAACATTGCCCACCGGTCCTGGCGAGGATTGAGACACTGGGCTGCCTTTAGGTAGAGCAGGTTCTTGTAATCCGTGTAGATGTTAAAGGGGAACTTTGCTCCTTCCAGGAGATACCTCCACTCCTCAAGAGCCAGCTTGATCGCCAGTAATTCTTGGTCACCGATGGAGTAATTAGCTTCCGCAGGAAGGAATTTGCGAGAGAAGAACCCACAAGGGTGAATCTTCCCATCAACCCCTACTTGGGAGAGAACAGCTCCGACTCCCACTGTAGAAGCATCTACCTCCAACTCGAATGGCTTGTTAACATCTGGTTGTGACAGAACTGGGGTGGACATAAAAGCCTGCTTGATTTTCTGAAACGCAGCCAAAGCATCTTCTGACCAGTTGGAATGATCTGCCTCTTTTCGAGTTAAACTGGTAATAGGAGCAATGAGAGTTGAGAATCCTCTGATGAACTTCCTATAATAATTAGCGAACCCCAGGAATCGCTGAATGGCTTGAGAGTACTCGGAATAGACCAATTAGCAATAGCTTCCAATTTTGTTGGGTCCATCTGGAGATCCGATCCAGAAATTATATACCCTAGGAAGGGTATGGAGGAAACTTCGAAGGTACATTTAGACAACTTGCCGTAGAGACGGTTCTCACGCAGACGTCGGAGGACCACACGAACTTGTAGGCGATGCGAGGAGAGATCTTGAGAGAAGATGAGGATATCATCCAGATAGACTACAAGATATTTATACAGAACATCACGGAAAATTTCGTTAACAAAGTGCTGGAACACTGCTGGGGCATTACTCAACCCGAATGGCATTACTAGGTACTCGTAATGACCATCCCGAGTATTAAAGGCCGTTTTCCATTCATCACCACTTCGAATCCTGATAAGATTGTAGGCACCGCGGAGATCTAACTTAGTGAAAATGCGGGCTCCCTTGACTCTGTCAAATAATTCAGTGATGAGTGGTAGTGGATAGCTGTTTTTGACGGTAATATCGTTGAGCCCCCGGTAATCGATGCACGGACGTAATCCTCCATCTTTTTTTTAACAAAGAAAAAACCCGCTCCGGCGGGCGAAGATGAAGGGCGGATAAATCCTTTCTGTAGATTCTCCCTGATGTACTCACTCATTGCCTCGGTTTCAGGTACAGACAATGGATAAGTACGCCCTCTAGGTGGCTTTTTGCCAGGGATGAGATCGATGGGACAATCCCACTCTCTATGGGGCGGCAGAACATCGGCGGACTTTTCGCTAAAGACGTCAGAGAAATCTTGGTAGGCCACAGGAAGACTTGACTGAACTTTAACCTCTAAAGACCTCACAGGATGAACTTGGGCTAGGCAGGACTGATGGCAGTGTGAGCCCCAAGAAGTCAGTTGTAACGTGGACCAGTCAATCTGCGGATTATGTAGCTGGAGCCAGGGTATACCCAAAACGATCTCCTGGGTTGCCTGAGGGATGACTAGGAACTCAATTAATTCGGAATGCAGGAATCCGACTCCCAGCACAACTGGCTTGGTTTGATGAGAGATGTAACCCTTGGAAATTCGGCTACCATCCACTGCAGTGATATAGGCTGGATATGAGAGTTCGCAGATAGGCAGACAGAATTTATCAACTGCAGCTTGAGTAATGAAGTTTCCAGCAGCTCCACAGTCCACTAACGCGGTTACAGACTGGAGTCCAGCCCTAGTCTCTAAAGTCACAGGAAGGATAAGGTCTTGGTTTGAAGGAGCTTGTCTAGAAGTTCCCAACTTGACTCCTCCTTTACAAGTCAGGATATGGCGTTTCCCGAACGCGCTGTACAAGAATTAATTTGGTGACCAGTAGCCACACAATAAAGACACAGTCTCTCTCGAAGTCTTCTTGACCGCTCCTCAGGGGTTAAGCGGGACCTATTAATTTGCATAGGCTCATCAGAAGGTGGAGGCTGAAATTGTATCAGAGGTACCATTCTCGGCTTGCGAGGCTCACTACGACACGCTCACTGTTGCATTCGCGAATGCGAGAGTCCAACTTGATACACAAAGAAATTAACTCTGATAACTGCTCAGGAATGTCACGGGTAGCTAGTTCATCTTTAATCCGATCAGAGAGTCCATGCCAGAAGGCTGCTACCAGCGCTTGGTTATTCCATTGAATCTCTGCGGCTAACGTCTGGAACTGGATGACGTATTGACCCATGCTACAGGTACCTTGACGGAGTTGGATAAGATCTGCAGAAGCTGATGTTGCGCGACCTGGTTCATCAAAGATGCGTCTGAAGGTTGACCCAAATTCGGTATAGTTATACATAAGAGGGTCAGCACGTTCCCAAAGAGGAGACATCCAACTCAAGGCTGATCCCGAGAGCAGAGATATAATGTAAGCAACCTTGGATCTTGGCGTGGGGAAGTTGTGTGGCAACAACTCAAACTGGATCTCACATTGATTAAGAAACCCGCGACATAACTTGGGGCTGCCATCATATTTGCTGGGCACGGGCAGGTGCAAGCGTGACACTGGAGTTGATGCAGCCGGTGAAGGAGAACCCGCTGCACTTGCAGGAGCAGGGGTGACTGGAACTGAAGAAACGAGAGCACTGGGCAGAGACTGTTGTAGTGTATCAAGACGGGAGGACATTCCTTGCAGGAACTGGAACATCTGCTGCTGCGCAGCCTCTTGACCATCCAAACGGGAGACCAGATTTTGAAAGGCCCCTGACCCCACATTCTGACCACCATCCGAGTCCATCGGTCCTGGACTTACTGTCAGGTTCTGTTTAGTTTGTGTTCCCGGAGGGGGCGCTAGTGGGTCAGTGGAAGTAGGATGGAGGAAGTGAGGAGGCTGGATTGGATTCCTGCGCATGAGCGCAACGTTGTTTATTAAACAATACGTTTAATGGCAGCAGGAATACTTGACAATAACAGTAACAAATGCAATTGTGAATGTGCAGCGTGGAAGCTGAGAGTCTATGGCAAAGTCTGTATAGTAAGTTCAATCGATCAGGGGATCGATGTGTCGGTATGGGAACCGAGGGTTGTTAGGCCGTGGAGCCAGCAGAGATGATGATGGGAATAGCAAGCCTGGTAGCAATTGCAGGAGACAAGTGTTAAAGTTCTCAGTGCAGTTTGAAATAACACTGGCAGCTTGCAGGCTGATGAACAGGTGTAGATGATGAGATGCACCTGGAGGAGAGTCTCTACTGCAAAGGGCTGGAGCACACTGTAGTTGGTAAAGGTGTGAAGCTTGATCACTGGTGCAAGGATTGCTGGTGCTTGTGGTTCCACGGTAGTACAGGATCAAACTGGAAGGCAAAGCAGGTAAACGGAGGAACTGGAGAACAGAGCCAGAGACACAGGTCATAGGAGTGACACGAAGTCCAGGACAAGGACTGACTCACCCCGCTGCTCCTGATATACCCCCCGGTCTGTAGGTATTGGTGGAAAGTGAATGAGGAGGTGCGGCCAAGCTCCGGATTGGCTGATGCGGTAGTCTGATGGAAACTGTCATGGCGGCGCCCATGCTGCGGCCCGGCGGGAACGCGGCGTGCATGCACGCCTGCTGGCAACAGGAGCGTCCCTAGGCCCAAGATGACATCCATCGACAAGGCGACCAGTGGCAGCGAGACGCAGGGACCCCGGACGGAGACCGCACCGACGGACAGATGCAGCTGTGATAAGTCGATTCCTGACAGCCAGCAGCAGCAGCACCTCAACCAGTAGCAAAGCGCTGCTGCGGCTCCCTCCTCCACCTCCCTGCTCCTCCTTCTCCCCCGTACCGCTGTTCCTCTCCTCTCTGTCCGGGCGGCTGTGTGCTGTGGGCAGCGGTTGCCCGCAGCACACAGCGGCATGTAATGAGTCAGTTTGACTCATTACATGCTTTGGGCCCCTGGACAGTGGCGGGCCCCAGTGCAACGCACTGGTTGCACTGGCGGTAGTTCCGCCTCTGCATTGAAGACAATTACATAGAATACAGTATGCAGTTCCCCAAAGTGCAAATAAAAGATATTGGGCTGATGTAGATGTGAACAGAGGCCTGTCTCTGGATTGTATTTGTGTGTTTGTACAATTTTAGCAATCTTGACTCTCAAACTTTGTTTTAATTCATAGAAAAAAACAGCATAGCCCCCTCCCCTTCTGCAATAAGCTGTGATATTTAATCTGGTCTTCTAAGGTAGGGTGACCATATTATCCCTTTTACCTGGGACGCTCATGGATTACACAGGTTCTGTGGCTGATTAAATACAGCTAAAATGTAGGCTTGAAGTCAGCCAGCCACAGAACCTGTGTAATCCATGAGTGTCCCAGGTAAAAGGGATAATATGGTCACCCTATCTAAGGGGATACACCAAATAACAGTGTGTTCTGCATACCTTGAGATTACCACACTAATATTAAATAGAATTGAACTCATCTTGGTACCATTTGGCTGTGGGTATCTGGGTAATTTGAAATATCTAGTTCCTTGAAGACATAAAGAAAATCTGATGCCCTTAATAAGTTAAAACTTTCTGGTACCGATAATAATTTGTAATTATCTGGTGGCTCTAATAAATAATAAATATATGATGGCTGTAATACATTTTCAACAGTTGGCAGCCATAAGAAAAATAATCAAAACAATTGTAGTGCAGTGATTCCCCTAACATATTTAAACCTCTTATTCATAAGAATACATATGGAAAAAAAATGTATCTGAAGGAAAGTAAACAGACAGCTAACCAATCAGGAGTGGTCTGGGTGAAAGCAAAATCACATGATCCCTGGATTATTTCCCCAGCACTACTGTAGGTTGTAGGCTAATTACAACAACTATATATATATATATATATATATATATATATATATATATATACACACACAGTATATTGTTGATATCTTAAGATATTTTTCCAGCTTTGTACTTTTACTTAGCTATAATGTTATGATGTATTAATGAATATACTGTATTTCTGTTTTGTTTGACCAGGAAATAGATTGGGTATATTAGGTGTACAGTAACCTACTGTAAACCACACAACTAACCTGAGACTTTAATGTAACTGTCCAATCGATCTTCACCTACCAGGGGCTTAGCAAGAAATTTGTGGGCCCCATAGCAACATTTTGAAGGCACCCTGTCCCAATGCTTCTAGAGAGACACCTCTCTGCAGCAGTTGTTCATTGTTTGCCCCATAATAGTTCCCTAGTTTTCTTACTGACCTATAGTAGTGTCTTAGATAATGTTATCCCCCACAGAACTGCCCTTATTTATTTTATAGACCATAGTAGGTCACATTGTAGGGTTGCCAGTACACATTATGCAATACAGTACCCCTAATTCACATTACTATATACAGTGCCTACAGTTCATATTATGCCACATTAAAGGGCCCCAGTTCATATTATTCCACACTATGGTACCATCACTTCATATTGTGCCACATTACAGTGCCTCAGTTCATAATCATATTACTACATGTAGCATTATAATGCCCTCCAGTTCATTTTATACCACAGTAGAATGAGCAGGTTCAGGGTTGTAACTAAATATATTGTAGGACGAAAGGCAAAAGTTTGTAAGGGCCCCTATGTACCAATCAATGGTTGAAAATGTATACAACACATGTAACTTTGACAGGGAAGGTGGCCCCTCTCAGCTCTGGGCCCGATAGCAGCTGCACTCCCTGCATCTATGGTAGTTACGCCCTTGTCACCTACTGTACATTTGTCACAAAGCAGTGCTGAGTTTATTGAGAATATCATATATCTTTTTGTCATAACAGTTTTTCTGTTGCACACAATGTCAAATTCTTTAGTCCGTAGTAAGCTGATTTTCTCCCAAAGAACTATTTGACATTATGAATAAGATCTAAAAATAATGTCCTCTAAGTTCCAACTGTATAATACATTTGTCATACAATACAGTATTTTCAATAAAAATAGCTTCACTCCACTGGGAGCAAATTAACATTCTGCTGACATTGCATATTGTGGAATAGTTAGAGGTTAACTTTGCACACAGAAAAATAATAAAATGAAATACAAAATAATATCAGTATCCTTGAATCATGAAAAGAATAACATAATATTTAATATTGTGCTCATTGTTAAACTAGAAGCACAGAATAATAAATATACAGTATAGGCCAAGCATTGAAATTGTTCTTTATTCTCATAAAGTACAGATATATTAAGTATTAACATGAAACCTAGTGCATTACAATTTTACCATATTTCACTGCACATCTATTACAGTGTTGCATCATATAATGATAATGTAACATCCTCCAATCAGTTACACAGTTTAGATTTAATATAAACTGCCTGGTGGACTCTTACCATGAATCAAGAAAATTTTAAATAAGAATATTTTTTTTTCTGTAGCATTACACATTTATTTGTTGTACTAAAATATGACTTTGGAAATGTAAATAATGATGATAAATGGGATCTACAGTAGTTCACTGCTGCATGATGTTCATATGCAGTATAATAATAAACACCCACGGAAATACTGTAATATATGTACAGTAGTCAAGTGCAGCACTGTACAGAGTATGTACTATAGTGTAAGAATGGGAAATCTGCTCAGAGCTGCATTACCAATAAAATGATGAATACTATCATGATTAATAGTGTAGAGAAACATTTCAGTTGCAATTATTTATTTATTTTAATTATTGTAAAATTTTGGAAGATCATTCGCAAAATTAGGAGTACTTTATTTATTTCAATTTATTAATATAGCACACACATATTCTGCAGTGCTTCACATTTTTAGACATTCACAACAGTCCCTGCCCAAATGGAGCTAACAATCTATATTCCCTAGCATAGGTTTGGCCAACCCGTGGCTTTGCATCTGTTATGAAACCACACATCTCAGCATTCCCTGCCACAGTTTTAGCATTCCCTAATAACAATACTGTAGCAGGGCATGCTAGGTCTTATAGTTTCACAACAGCTGGAAAGCCACAGGTTGGTCAGGCCTGCCCTAGCACATGTGCAGCAGGCAGGGGAACTTTAACAGAGGAGGGGGAAAGTGTGCAGATTCCGGGCGAGCCCCCTCCTCTCCATGGTGCAGTAGGCACTGGCATTTTGTCAGAGTCTACTGCGCATGTACAGGTCTCCTTAAAAGTGGCGCCAACCATGTTTCGGAGACTAATTTCACTACAGCACATGCAGAGTGGCCATTTTGGCTGTGATGTTTGCAGCGCCTGATGGAGTACTTAAGTATTTAATAATGGGGGCTGTGTGTGCAATGTGGGCCCCCGGACACAGTGGCCCATGTGCATCGCACACATTGCAGCCATTATAGAAACACCAATGACACTAGGCGTTTTTTCATCAGTAGCCAATTAACCTAATAGTATGCTTATGGCTTGTAGGAAAAAACCCATGCATACATGGTGAGAACATACAAACTTCACACAGACAAGCACGCCTGGTGTGTCGAAACACATTGGAGAGATGAGCCAGGAAGTCTGCCACAGTTCCTTGACAAGCACATTTGGGACAAGTCATCTAGGAGTTTGGGATTATCCCGGGATCCCACTCTCCTCAATTGGTGACTATGTTATCCCAAAGCATTTTGATGTGGAAAAAGTTTACAAAACTCTAATTTTTACATTTTTGGAGCCATCAATAAACAGTTGATTTTATCTATGTGATGTTGGAATCATAAATTGACATACAAATCTGTCAAGGGATAAAGATACCTTTATGTGCATTTACACAGCCGGCTTGCATGTAAGCATCTGTAAGCTTCATTGCCTGATTGTATCACACAGAGTGTATTTACATCCAGTTACTATGGGGAACACAGCTGGTGGAAGGAATCTTAACACACACATATTCCTCCTACTTCCACGTGTTAGTGGTGACAAGAGACTTGTTTTTATGATAATGCACTATTGTGTGTCATTTTAATTTGTTTTTCATGTACACAGACTTCATATGAAATTTGAGATTATCTGAGATGCACCTTTACAAAATGATAAGTATATTATCTCATAAATATGGATTATAGCGCAATTCTTGTTGATTTTCTTCATATTTGTCAATATTGTGTGAGTTGGGTGACTCATTGTTTCAATAAGGTGCTGCATATATCCTGTTGCGCCCATTAATCAGTGTCAATTGCAAATAGAAAGCATAACCATACCTACTTTTCAATAATCCAATCTAGATATGAAGATCTGTAGAATGGTGTTTAATTGTAGTAATAGGAGAATTTGTTAAAACTGTAAATACAGTAGAATGGAATTTACGACATTCCCAGATATATATAATGCAATCATATTCTGTATGGTGGTGTTTTCCCCAGCACACAGATGTATCTATATAAACGTGAGTGGGCTATTGATCATTTAAGTAAATATAACAATTTATAAAAATTGTAACACATAAACACAAAGTGATATTCTGCAGTAAATGATGTTAAAAAGGCATATAACCATACATATAAAGCACAAAACAAATAAGCAATAAAAGAACAAAAAATGTCAATATGAATGATATTAAATAAAAAAATATACAGTAACTCAGGGCGCTAACAGATGTCTGAACACTCCAATATAAATTAATCTATATAGCATATAAAATATGTTTCAATCCACCGCTGCAGTCTTAATTAAATCTTTGTTTGGGTTTACAGAAATAAATTGTAAAAGACCGTGCTGGCGGGTCAACTAATATACCAATAGTTCAGAATAAAAACACTTTATTAAAAATATTTGAAAACTAATAAAAATGAATCTTGGAAAAAAAAAAAAAAATATTGCACATGTATCAGAATGCCAGTATCATAGCAACATTGGGGGTAATTCCAAGTTGATCGCAGCAGGATTTTTGTTAGCAATTGGGCAAAACCATGTGCACTGCAGGGGAGGCAGATATAACATGTGCAGAGAGAGTTAGATTTGAGTGGGGTGTGTTCAATCTGCAATCTAATTTGCAGTGTAAAAATAAAGCAGACAGTATTTACCCTGCACAGAAATAAAATAACCCACCCAAATCTAACTCTTTCTGCACATGTTATATCTGCCTCCCCTGCAGTGCACATGGTTTTGCCCAATTGCTATAAAAAATCCTGCTGCTATCAACTTGGAATTACCCCCATTGTTACAAAGGCACATTCTATCAATCTCCACAGTTTATTTCTGGAAACAATAACCAACATGAGGAGTTAATTAGCAGCAGACTTAACCCTTTTTGGTTTGAACTCTCTTGTAATGTTTTGCACAAATAATATTTCACTCACACTTAGTTGAAATAGCAATAACTGAGAGTATAAATGTTGGCACAAAGCCTCTTAGAAGATATTATTCAGTAAGAAAGCTCTGTTATTAACAATCTCACATTTCAATGAGTTGGCAGTAATTAGTTTCCACCCATATCCAAATCCTACAAAATCCAGACAAATCAATCAAGAAACACAAATTTTCCTGGGATCACAAATAAAGGGTAGTGACTAGGAACTGTGTACCCAAAAAATATTAATGAGACAGGATGAGAAGGTTATTATCTAAGCGTGCATTTTTATCAAAGGGTGATAAAATTGACACATAACAGCAGCGTTATAGAAAACAAAACAAAGAATACTGAAGAATAACAAATGTGAGTCACTTACTCTTCAGATCACTCACCTCCTGATTGTTGCATTTGATTAAATAGCACGGAACTACCTTACTTGGACATTTCAAAAACCATCCATTTCACCAAAAAATGCTTGTATCTGTATTTTTGTAATTTTGTTTTTTTATGCACAGCTGCACCAATACAACTTTACCTACAAACACTTAAAAAAACTTACAGAATTACCATTGCTTCTTAACCCTCTCACAATCCTTTAATTTCTTACAGTCCAAATACATTTCTGCACCCACTTTATCTACGCTTTTGATTCATTTAATACTAAATCTACACCCATTGAGCCTACGCTGCTTTTCTCACCTGCATTTCTGAGGCTTTCTTATTCTCCCCACATCACTCAGTGTCTACCTAATCATGTATCTTTATTCTTCCCTCCTAGTCTCCTACACCTTCTCCTCTCTCCCCTCCTCTGTCTCACCTCCATCTCTCTGTATTCTTTCCCCTACTTTCCTGTTACCCCACTTTCAGTCACCTCTGCCCCATGGTCCTGCTACCCCACTACTCAGCCCTGCTCCCTCCCTTCCCTGTCACCTCCCCACACCCCCATCCACATCACACTGAACTCCCCCCTGCCCACCTCCTGCAGTTTGCCCTCCTTGCTCAGGCACCCGCACCATCACTACTCTCTTAGCATCCCTGCCCTCAAAGTTAATCTCACCTCATCGCTACAGCAACCCTGATAATCTAATTCACATCTCTCCCACAAACTCATACCCCCTGTCCTGTGCCCTCTGGAATGCCAGGTCTGTTTGTAAAAAACTGGTCCCCACTCAAGACCTTTTAATTTCCAACTCCCTACACCTACTAGCCATTTCTGAAACTTGGATTATGCCCTCTGACACTACTTCTCCTGCTGCTCACTCTGCTGGGGGCCTCGCATTCACACACACACCCTGACCTGGGGTCGCTATGGGGGTGGTGTTGGGGTCCTTTTACCTTCTAGTTACTTCTGCCAACTCATACCACCAGAACCATCTCCTACATTCTCTACATTCGAGGTCCATACTATATGCCTCGCATTCACACACACACCCTGACCTGGGGGTCGCTATGGGGGTGGTGTTGGGGTCCTTTTACCTTCTAGTTACTTCTGCCAACTCATACCACCAGAACCATCTCCTACATTCTCTACATTCGAGGTCCATACTATATGCCTCTTCCAACCAGTCCATCTTAGAGTAGCTGTCATTTACCACCCCCCTTGCATTGCTTCCAAATTCAACGACAACTTTGCTTCCTGGCTTCCTCACTTCCTCTCTTCTGACATTCCCTCCATTATCCTAGGCAATTTCAACATCCCTGTCGACATCCCCACACAATCCCCTGCCTCTAAACTCCTTAGCCTCACCTCTTCACTTGGTCTATCCCAGTGGATCTCCTCACCCTCCCATGTGAATGGGAGCTCACTGGATCTGGTCTTCACTCACCGTTGTGATATCTCTGATTTTTCCAACTCCCTATTTCTTCTCTCTGACCACCACCTGCTCTCCTTTAACCTATCTTTCTCGGATTCCCCATCTCTACCTCCTAAGGCTACCATTACTGAGCGTAACATTGAGGCTATTGACACCACATTCCTTTCCACCCTGTTTGACTCACTTCTCTCTCCTATTCTCTCTCTCTCTCTCTCTCATGCCCTGAACAAGCCACTTCCATATACAATGCATCCCTTACTTCTGGTCTTGACTATGTTGCTCCACCAACCACTATTCACCCTCGCAAATTAACACCTCAACCCTGGCACACCAAATGCACCAGATATCTGCAAAAATGCTCACGTACTGCTGAGCGACATTGGAGGAAATCACGGTCTAAGGCAGACTTCCTCCATTTCAAACTTATGCTCTCATCCTTCAGTGCTGCCCTTTCTCTTGCTAAACAGTCATACTTCTAAAACCTCATCTCCTCCCTGTCTTCCAACCCCAGGTTCCTCTTTGCCACTCTCAACTCACTCCTCTGCCCACCTCCACCTCGTCTCCCTTCCTCACTCTCTGCTCTTGACTTTGCCACTTACTTCACATCCATAATTGACTCCATATGTCAGGACATCACATCACACCAGACCATCAGTAACCAGCTTCCTCCCATCCCTTACCACCCCTCCCACCAACTCTGACATCTTTCTCCCATGCATCTGGAGAGGAAGTCATGGCCCTCATTCGTTCCTGTCCGCTCACCACCTCCCCATTTGACCCTATCCCCTCCCACCTCCTCCGCTACCTCTATCCTTCTGCCTGTTCCCATCTTTCCCACCTTCTCAATCTCTCCCTCTCATCAGGCACTGTCCCCTCTGCCTTCAAGCATGCGCTCATCTCTGCCTTACTTCCTTTCTCTCCTCACACTCACTGCTTGACCCATTCCAGTCTGGCTTCCGTCCTCTCCACTCCACTGAAACTACCCTTACAAAAGTATGGAATGACCTCCATGCTGCTAAATCTAAGGGACACTACTCTCTACTTATTCTACTTGATCTCTCTGCTGCTTTTGACACTGTGGACAATCCTCTCCTACTGCAAATCCTTCACTCCATTGGTCTGCATGATACTGCCCTCTCTTGGCTGTCTTCCTACCTCTCTGACCATTCATTCTCTGTCTCCTCTCATGACTCCACCTTCCCCTCCCTTCCACTACCTGTAGATGTACCCCAAGGTTCTGTCCTTGGTCCTCTTCATTTCTCTTTCTATACGGCCTCACTAAGTAAGCTCATTAGTTCTTTTGGTTTCCAATATCATCTCTCTGCTGATGACACCCAAATCTATCTTTCCTCTCCAGACCTCTCCCCTGCTCTCCTCACTCATATCTCCAACTGTCTCTCTGCTATCTCTTCCTGGATGTCCCAGTGCTTTCTTAAACGTAACATGTCTAAGACTGAGCTGATCATCTTCCCTTCCTCCCGCATAATCTCACCTCCTATAATCTCATTATCTAGTGATGGCACTACTATCTCCTCTAGCCCCCAAGCGCGCTGTCTTGGAGAAATCCTTGACTCCTCCCTCTCCTTCAAACCACACATTCAGCACCTCACACAAACCTGCCATTTTCATCTAAAAATTATTTCCAGGATCAGACCCTTTCTGACCCAGGATGCTACTAAGACTTTTTTCCACTCACTGGTCATCTCGAGACTGGACTACTGTAATATTCCTCCTGACTGGTATTCCTAACAACTTCCGCTCTCCACTCCAATCTATCCTCAATGCTGCTGCCCGGCTCATTTTCTCACCAAACGCACTACGTCCACCTCTCCTCTCTTACAAGACTTTCACTAGCTCCCCTTCCCTTTCAGAATCCATTTCAAGCTTCTCACACTCACTTACAAAGCCCTCACCCACTCCTCTCCCATCTACATCTCTGACCTTATCTCCCTTTACACTCCCACCCGTCCTCTTTGCTCTGCTAATGCACGCCGACTCTCCTGCCTATGGATTACTTCCTCCCACTCCTACCTCCACGATTTTTCACGTGCTGCACCACTTCTCTGGAATTCCCTACCTCTCCCCCTCAGACTCTCCACCTCTCTACAAAACTTTAAACGGGCTCTCAAGACCCACTTCTTCACCAAACCCAGCCAAATCTCATCCTAACCCTCTGTTCCATGCTCTCTATGTACCCCATCTGTGTCACCCCTGTCTGTCTACCCCTCCCCTTTAGAATGTAAGCTATCACGAGCAGAGCCCTCTTCCCTCATGTGCTTATCCTTTTTCTTACTTTAATAATCTTCAACTGCACCAAATCCAGTAGTCTTCGGCCACCTGATACTTAATCCAGTGTCACCTGCTGATGTAACTATGTTTATGTACCCTGTACTTGTCCTGTATTGTCATCAACTGTAAGTTGCTGTTTTCCTGTTTGATTATTTGTTTATGTACTCTGTAATAGGGTGCTGCGGAACCCTTGTGGCGCTATATAAATAAAGAATAATAATAATAATAATAATAATAATAATAATAATAAAAAAACATAAATGGTTTAAATCTTATACTCAAAACTTGAGAGACTTGCCTACACTCAACTCACACACTTTCTTCACTCACACAAATTAGTAGACCCACTTCAGTGCAGGTTATATTCCCAACACGCCACAGAGAAAGCACTGACTAAAGTAGTGAATGATCTGGTCACTAAGAAGTTCAAAGGCCATTACTCACTTCTTATTGTTCTAGATCTCTCTGCTGCTTTTGACACAGTTGACCACTCTCTTCTCATACAAACACTACAATCCCTAGGTTTTAGGACACAGACCATTCTTTGTTCTAATTCTACCTATCTAATCGCTCTTTCAGTGTCCAGTTATCTGAATGCCCCTCCTCTTTGTACCTCTATCAGTTGGTGTACCACAAGGCTCAGTCTTACATCCTCTGGTTTTCTCAATCTATAACACATCTCTTGGCAATCTAATCAGCTCTTTTGGATTTCAGTATCAACTGTATGCAGATGATACTCAAATCTACCTATCCTCCCTGATTTGTCACCAGCTTTTTTGGTCTGTGTCACTGAATGCATTTCTGCCATTTCATCTTGGATATCATCTCACCACCTCAAACTTAATATTTCCAAAACAGAATTGATTATATTTACACCGACAAGTTGTAGTTACCAACCTAATATCTCTATTACTGTTGAGAACTCAAAATCAATCCTACCCCCACAGTCTTGCTGCCTAGGTGTCATCCTTGACTCTGAACTGTCTTTTGTTCCCCATATTCAATCTGTCTCAAAATCATATTACGTGCATCTAAGAAACATATCTAAAATCTGACCATACCTTACACAAGACACTGCAAAAATTCTAATCCATGCTCTCATTATCTCCCACATTGATTATTGTAATAGTCTTCTTACTGGTCTTACCAAAAAGAGACTCCACCACTACAATCCATTCTAAATGCAGCTGTGAGGCTTATCTTCCTCGCTTAGACGTTCATCGTCTGCAGATCCGCTCTGTCAGTCCCTCCATTGGTTACCTGTATTCTACTGTAATTAATATAAAATACTATTACTCAATCACAAAGCCATTAACTAAACTACACAATGTACATCTCTTCACTGATATCAAAATATCTCCCAACCCGAACTCTTTGCTCTTTACATGATCTACTTCTCATCCATACTCATTATTCACTCCCATTCACTATTACTGGACTTTCTTTCGGGCTGCATCCAGTTTGTGGAGTTCCCTCCATTGCACAATAAGACTCTCCTCTAGTCTCATGGCAGTATATCAAATTCTTATCCCAGTGGTGGCCAACGCGTGGCTCTTGAGCCACATGCGGCTCTTTCTTTCTTCAAATGTGGCTCTAAACACTCAAAGTCACGTGACCACAAGAGATCTGTAAACTGCTGCACTCCAGCCAGACATGCAGCAGCACTACGTAGACTGTGAACTGAGGGAGCCAAAATAACATGGGGGAGCAGGCTGGAGTGACACAGACGGGTGCTGGCTGGAGTGACACAGGCTGGTTCTGGCTGGAGTGACACATGGGAGAACTGAAGTGTATTATGTGAATCTGGCTTTTCAATATATTTTATGCGGATCTGGCCTTCTCAATTATTTGATGTAGAAGTGGCTTTTTCATTGTATTTTATGTTGGATCTAGCTTTTTCAATGTATTTTATACCAGGGGCGTGGCCTAGATGGCACAAGGTCACACCCATTTTTGCAAGTGCGTCTTCGGCTCAAAGTTGGCTCTTTGATGTACCTAACAAGATATCTTGGCTTTTTGTCTCTGACTGGTTGGCCACCCCTGTCCTATCCAATTACATTCCCACTGTACAGTCCACATATATCCTCACATATTTTATCCCTCCTTACTTCCCCTTCCTCCTGACCCCTGGCCAACATTGCTGTGTGACCATGTTAGGTAGCCCACCAAAAAACTCTGCAATCTGGTTGACCATAATGCAATATCCTTGTGAATCAATTATTATTTCAATATATATTGTATTGTAAGCCTGCAAGCAGGGCCTTCCTACTTCTTTGACTACCTGTTATTACCCAGTTTTGTTTTATCACTGTTGCTTCTAGTTGTAAAGTGCAACAGATTTTGCTGTGCTATATAAGAAACTGTTAATAAATGAATAGAATAAATAAATAAATATATGTCAGGGTAAAAATTGACAAGTGCTAACACATACGTTGAGTAACTCTTGTGAACCTCCTGCCTCATTGTAATGAATCCTCTATATACAGCATCTGCTTAGTCCACTGTTTAGGAGATACAGGGGTTACTGCTGTAGATGGTTAAAACCTGATTTTTCCTTCCAACAGTTGGATATCGATGCGTCATTCTACCCATCGCATGCACATCATGCATGTTTTGGGTGCAAATACGATGCGATGCGCTGCTCTGTGAGTTGCATGTCACATCAACTGATCATATGTGCTACACATACTGATCATTCGATCCCAGTAGCGGGCAGTTGCAGAGGTACGATAGATCGTATGGTGCAAAAGCACAGTACAATCTATCGCATGCAGGGAAGCTGCAGATGGATCATGGGACAACTCACATCTAATGCGAGTTGTCCAGCTGTATGGACAGCATTTGAATTATCTACCTTTCTATGCAAGGTCGAATAGGTGAATGAATAGATTATCTGACTGCAATGCCACAGGGGTTTGAATCCTGGGCATGTCAGCATCTTGAAATGTAATAAAAGACAATGTACTGAATAACAAACAAATCTCAAGTTGAGTTCATGAATGTTGTATAGGTATTAGTGACAGAAGGGGTCAGGGTAGAAGACAATGGCGGTCAGGAGATGCTGGGCTTCAAAAAGGGGGGAAGCTGCAGGTGAAAGTAATTAAAACAGATGATTGACAAGTGCCGCCAACAGCGCCCCCTACTCTGCAGCGTTATGCACGGTGCCCCTTCTGCACACACCTAGTTACGGCCCTGGTGATTAATATTTTAAGTAGAAATGATATGTCTTATACTCAACGGAGCGATGGCTACCACCCATCCGGGATTCCTCTAAACTGTTTGGGATTTGCAATATTTATCCAGAGTCTCGAAGCTTGGCGAATGGAGTTCAAGGCCCCATCTGCTGTTTCGCCTCTTTACACTTCTGCAGTTCACTTCCTCTGATACCTCTGCCAGCATCCTCTGATACTCAGGTACTTGCAGTTAATATACTTGGTGCTTATTGCAAAATAATTGAAAATGTTGACTGTGTATTTGAAAGACTTCCTAATACCAATACACAACTGAATATTTACTGTGAAACAGTGCTATTTTTCAGCAATAACAAGCAGGAACAGCACCCAGCTGGGTAAGGAACTCATCATCTCCCCTTCAGGGATTATTAAAAATACTAAGGAGTTAAATGGATTTTCTGTTGCCCTTTGAAATCCGTCGGTTAAAGTCAGTGATCATCAGTGGCACTGTAAACCCGATAAATAATAAATCTATCTTTCTTGTCTTAGCTACTTTAAATTCAAATTGTATAAGAACCATAGTTTCCACTGCTTGGCTGTACTCCTAAACCCAGGAATTCTGTAAAGCCACAAAACCTGTATGTTTAATTCAAGCCATTTCTGTCCATTTTGTTTTTGTGAATGCCGTAAAGAATGCTAGTGATCTGTTTTGTTTTATTTTCTGATTTATTATTAAAGTGATCTACATAACATAACCTGACAGGTTGGGTACAATTGGTCAACATGGTCATGTATTTTCTCCACTAACCCTAATCCTAATACCTTCCCCGAACACTAATTCTCCTTCTAGTGCCATAACCTAACCCATAGCCAGATTAAGGGGGGAGTGCAGGGGACACTGTACCCCAGGCCCCCTTTTGTCAAGGGGTCCCTGGGCAGAGCACACTGACCTCACTATGTCTCCCTTTCATGCAGCAGTAGAACCAGGCAGCCAGAGTGTGAGCAGGACAGTATCCAGTGCAGGCAGAGACACATAAGATACCGAAGGAGCTTCCTGAACAGAGAAGAGATGGGAGAGAGAGTTGTAGGTGACCCAGGGATCCCATCTTCTCCTCCTCCCTGTCTGAGTTTCTGAGACCTGTGTAACCTGTTATCTAATGAAAGCAATCAGGTCTAGGGAGAGAGAGACACACACACACACACACACACACACACACACACACACACACACACACACAGAGAGTCCCCCTGAGTCCTGTCCCAGTGTGTAATAGTACAGAAGCTGCTGCTATTGCATTTTTGCAAGACTATATTTCTTTTGCTTTTAAGATTGTTTAAATTGTCTTTGTCCCACTACAAGAAAGCTTTAAAAAAAATAGTTGTCTCTCTATTTGGTTGAGCTTTAAACAGTACCCAGGCATTAATAAATTGTTAGTTTTAATTTAATATACACCATTTAATTGTAATATACATGACAATCTAATATACATCCCCTCTTCCCCTGCTGGGCCCCCTGTCTTAATGGCCCCAACAAGGCTTAATATGGCCCTGACCTAACTCCCCTTCCGCCGCAGCCTAACCATAACGTTCCGGGGCAACTAACCCTAACCATCTGAGGATGTCAACATAGTGCTGGCGACATGAATGTATACATAAATACTGGAAACATTCTGAATAATTACCGGACGGCCAATTGTCCAATACAGAAAGAGATACAAATGTATACGCTAAAGTGAATTATTGCGTTAGCACCAATGTTTCTCTCTATTTAGTTTGATTCCATGTTCTGTAGAGTAATCTGTGCAGTAGAAATTAGTGATATCTTTGAAAGTGTTGCATGTAAAATAATTCATGTGGCTGCCAAGAATTTCCATTTATTGTAGGTGGAATTCCACCTTAAGCCCTACCCAACTACACAACACAGCAGAATGAATGTGCCATTGTCCTCACATCTCCATCCTCAGATTCTCATTTCCTCAAAATGTGAAATTACAAATAAAGCTATAAACAGTTTTCTAATGAATGTTGAATCAACAATAGACTTACAGGGGGAGATTCAAATGTTTGAAAAGTGAGTTGGGAGTCAGTTTTTTCCTATCTAATAGACAGGAAAAAACAGACACCCAACCGACTTTTCAAACATTTGAATTCCATCCACAGATTGTGTTGCTGGAACTTCACACCTGTGCAAAACATCCTGATCTGCTGCAAATCTTTATTTAGGCAAAAGTTTGCTTTTCTGTTATGTAGTCATGTTCTCATTATCATCTTATAGATCTTAATACTGGAGTATTAACAGAATTCCCTATTACGGTATATTAATATCTGTACTATATTGATTGTGTTTTCAACGTGAATATAATTTTATCCACACAAGGATTTTTTTTAAACTATGTTCTTAACTTTGAGATACTTAAAATAAAACAGTGCATCACAATATAAAATAAAGGGTAGTCTGCTTACGTAAAGTGCTTACTAGAAATGTCCAAAATCATTAAAATTAATTTAAAAAATGAAATTGTAAAACTATACATGTGCGTGGTACAAAAAGTCAACATTCTGAATGTTGACACCAAAATGTCGACATTCAGAATGCCTGCATCAGACATGGGGGTATATTTACTAATATTCATGTTTTAGCTGTTTTTAAGGGTGTTTGAACTCGAATGGTATCGGGTGCATTTTACTGCAACTTTTTGAATCCTGATACGGTCATTTACTAAGCTGCCGAGTTTGCAACATTCGTCTTTTCCGATGTCGATGTGATTCGTATTGTCAGGCAGTGTTTTACGGGAGTGATGAGTAAAACACTGCCTGACAAAACACAAGGAATCCCGTCCGGATCTGTGAGATCCATGTAGGGCTTCATTGTGCACCTTTAAAAAAAATGAAAGTGTTAAAAATCAAGAAAAAAATTGCGTGGGGTCCCCCCTCCTAAGCAAAACCAGCCTCGGGCTCTTTGAGGCGGTCCTGGTTGAAAATATATGGGGGAAAAATTGACAGGGGTTCCCCCATATTTTAACAACCAGCACCGGGCTCTGCGCCTGGTCCTGGTGCCAAAAATACGGGGGACAAAAAGCGTAGGGGTCCCCCGTATTTTTAACACCAGCACCGGGCTCCACTAGTCAGAGAGATAATGCCACAGCCGGGGGACACTTTTATATAGGTCCCTGCGGCCCTGGCATTAACTCACTAACTAGTCACCCCTAGCCGGGGTACCCTGGAGGAGTGGGGACCCCTTAAATCAAGGGGTCCCCCCCTCCAGCCACCCAAGGGCCAGGGGTAAAGCCCGAGGCTGTCCACCCCATCCAAGGGCTGCGGATGGGGGGCTGATAGCCATCTGTAAAAAAAAGAATATTGTTTTTTGTAGCAGTACTACAAGTCCCAGCAAGCCTTCCCCACAAGCTGGTACTTGGAGAACCACAAGTACCAGCATGCGGTGGAAAAACGGGCCCGCTGGTACCTGTAGTACTACTACAAAAAAATACCCAAATAAAAACAGAACTCACACACCTTGAAAGTAAAACTTTATTACATACATGCACACCTACATTCACACATACTTACCTATGTTCACACGTGGCTCGGTCCACTTCTCCAAGTAGAATCCATGGGGTACCTGAAAATAAAATTATACTCACACAATCCAGTGTAGATCGGTCCTCTTCTGAGCTTGTAATCCACATACTTGGCAAAAAAACAAACCGAAAAACCCGAACCATGCACTGAAAGGGGTCCCATGTTTACACATGGGACCCCTTTCCCCGACTGCCGAGACTCCCCGTGACTCCTGTCACAGAGGGTCCCTTCAGCCAATCAGGGAGCGCCACGTCGTGGCACTCTCCTGATTGCCTGTGCGCTCCTGAGCTGTCACTCAGGCTGCGCACGGCAGAGATACAATGTAGCGCATAGGCGCTCCATTGTATCCAATGGTGGGAACTTTGCGGTCAGCGGTTGAGGTTACTCGTGGTCAGGGATAGATAACCATGCACAGATCTCACTGATCCATGCATGATTATCTAAACTCGCCAGGAAAAAGCAGGTCTATTTTTTTGCTGCTTTTTTTAACGAATCACAAAAAAAAAAATACCCGCACTTGAGCATTCAGAGACTAACACCCAAATACGAATTAATACGAATTAATAGTGAATACCCGTGTTGTATGAAATAACAGCCGCATTTGATCGATGGTCTATTCATTCGTATTTCTGAACTTAACCTTGAAAACCATTACGGATAGCCCAAACACTGCCGAGATTTGTGCTTAGTGAATTCCCGTGTTGGGACTTAGAAAAAAAACACAAATCGGTCAAACTCGGATTATTAGTAAATATAGGCCCTGGTCTGAATTTCGACCTGAGTGTCATGTTGATACGTCAACTCTTGACATTTAAAATATTTACATTAATATAATGTCAACATTGCCAAATAGTTAACATTGTGTATGTCAACAGTCAGCATTTCTATATAAAGTGAAAAGGTGGGGAGTGGGGGTAGGTGTATGCGCTGTATAGAATCTTAAGCAAGCCTAGGGAAGGTGCTGGAGTTCATATAGATTGGTAAATGCTCAATTAGCTTAGTGATATCATTCAGGTGCTCGAAAGGAAGGGGTATTTCTGAGCAAGAAAAAAGGAATTGGATTCCCCAGCACCCTGGATGATAACAGTAACCAGATATAAATCCCACATGATAATAGAATTCAGAGATCTTCGTTACACATATTTGCGCAAATGTGTGGTTAAGCCCCAAAGCCGCATCAAGGCCTCTCTGTATATTTGGGGTCCCTAGCGCTATATCTAGGTGCAGGGTGTGGCACCCCATAACACTAGAATGAGCCAGAAAGCCCAGCGTGGCACACCAGTGTAAAAAACTATAGTGTTAATAAATTAGTATTTAGGAAGCCGAAGCTATAGAGAGGGTGATACAAACATGAAATGTAATTAAAATAGAGAAATAGTGTTAGAAAATTAATAAGTGAAAAGTGTTAATAGAATGTAAAGGTATGCCACACTAAAGCCATCCAGCTCAGCCAGTCCAGAGGCACCACACCTCACACCTCAATTACCCCATTCTGGGTCTAATATTAACCAGCAAGGAGCCACATGATAATGGCTCCTTACTAAAATATGTCTAAGCTAAGAGCTACCTACCTTGGAGCAACCCCATAATGCTCCATGTGGCATGTCAGGGCCTGCGCCTCCTCCTAATGCAGGACCTCTCTGCCTCTCACAACAGACATATAGATTGGTAAATGCTCAATTAGCTTAGTGATATCATTCAGGTGCTCGAAAGGAAGGGGTATTTCTGAGCAAGAAAAAAGGAATTGGATTCCCCAGCACCCTGGATGATAACAGTAACCAGATATAAATCCCACATGATAATAGAATTCAGAGATCTTCGTTACACATATTTGCGCAAATGTGTGGTTAAGCCCCAAAGCCGCATCAAGGCCTCTCTTATTAATTTTCTAACACTATTTCTCTATTTTAATTACATTTCATGTTTGTATCACCCTCTCTATAGCTTCGGCTTCCTAAATACTAATTTATTAACACTATAGTTTTTTACACTGGTGTGCCACGCTGGGCTTTCTGGCTCATTCTAGTGTTATGGGGTGCCACACCCTGCACCTAGATATAGCGCTAGGGACCCCAAATATACAGAGAGGCCTTGATGCAGCTTTGGGGCTTAACCACACATTTGCGCAAATATGTGTAACAAAGATCTCTGAATTCTATTATCATGTGGGATTTATATCTGGTTACTGTTATCATCCAGGGTGCTGGGGAATCCAATTCCTTTTTTCTTGCTCAGAAATACCCCTTCCTTTCGAGCACCTGAATGATATCACTAAGCTAATTGAGCATTTACCAATCTATATGTCTGTTGTGAGAGGCAGAGAGGTCCTGCATTAGGAGGAGGTGCAGGCCCTGACATGCCACATGGAGCATTATGGGGTTGCTCTTAGCTTAGACATATTTTAGTAAGGAGCCATTATCATGTGGCTCCTTGCTGGTTAATATTAGACCCAGAATGGGGTAATTGAGGTGTGAGGTGTGGTGCCTCTGGACTGGCTGAGCTGGATGGCTTTAGTGTGGCATACCTTTACATTCTATTAACACTTTTCACTTATTAATTTTCTAACACTATTTCTCTATTTTAATTACATTTCATGTTTGTATCACCCTCTCTATAGCTTCGGCTTCCTAAATACTAATTTATTAACACTATAGTTTTTTACACTGGTGTGCCACGCTGGGCTTTCTGGCTCATTCTAGTGTTATGGGGTGCCACACCCTGCACCTAGATATAGCGCTAGGGACCCCAAATATACAGAGAGGCCTTGATGCGGCTTTGGGGCTTAACCACACATTTGCGCAAATATGTGTAACGAAGATCTCTGAATTCTATTATCATGTGGGATTTATATCTGGTTACTGTTATCATCCAGGGTGCTGGGGAATCCAATTCCTTTTTTCTTGCTCAGAAATACCCCTTCCTTTCGAGCACCTGAATGATATCACTAAGCTAATTGAGCATTTACCAATCTATATGTCTGTTGTGAGAGGCAGAGAGATCCTGCATTAGGAGGAGGTGCAGGCCCTGACATGCCACATGGAGCATTATGGGGTTGCTCCAAGGTAGGTAGCTCTTAGCTTAGACATATTTTAGTAAGGAGCCATTATCATGTGGCTCCTTGCTGGTTAATATTAGACCCAGAATGGGGTAATTGAGGTGTGAGGTGTGGTGCCTCTGGACTGGCTGAGCTGGATGGCTTTAGTGTGGCATACCTTTACATTATATTAACACTTTTCACTTATTAATTTTCTAACACTATTTCTCTATTTTAATTACATTTCATGTTTGTATCACCCTCTCTATAGCTTCGGCTTCCTAAATACTAATTTATTAACACTATAGTTTTTTACACTGGTGTGCCACGCTGGGCTTTCTGGCTCATTCTAGTGTTATGGGGTGCCACACCCTGCACCTAGATATAGCGCTAGGGACCCCAAATATACAGAGAGGCCTTGATGCGGCTTTGGGGCTTAACCACACATTTGCGCAAATATGTGTAACGAAGATCTCTGAATTCTATTATCATGTGGGATTTATATCTGGTTACTGTTATCATCCAGGGTGCTGGGGAATCCAATTCCTTTTTTCTTGCTCAGAAATACCCTTTCCTTTCGAGCACCTGAATGATATCACTAAGCTAATTGAGCATTTACCAATCTATATGTCTGTTGTGAGAGGCAGAGAGATCCTGCATTAGGAGGAGGTGCAGGCCCTGACATGCCACATGGAGCATTATGGGGTTGCTCCAAGGTAGGTAGCTCTTAGCTTAGACATATTTTAGTAAGGAGCCATTATCATGTGGCTCCTTGCTGGTTAATATTAGACCCAGAATGGGGTAATTGAGGTGTGAGGTGTGGTGCCTCTGGACTGGCTGAGCTGGATGGCTTTAGTGTGCCATACCTTTACATTCTATTAACACTTTTCACTTATTAATTTTCTAACACTATTTCTCTATTTTAATTACATTTCATGTTTGTATCACCCTCTCTATAGCTTCGGCTTCCTAAATACTAATTTATTAACACTATAGTTTTTTACACTGGTGTGCCACGCTGGGCTTTCTGGCTCATTCTAGTGTTATGGGGTGCCACACCCTGCACCTAGATATAGCGCTAGGGACCCCAAATATACAGAGAGGCCTTGATGCGGCTTTGGGGCTTAACCACACATTTGCGCAAATATGTGTAACGAAGATCTCTGAATTCTATTATCATGTGGGATTTATATCTGGTTACTGTTATCATCCAGGGTGCTGGGGAATCCTATTCCTTTTTTCTTGCTCAGAAATACCCCTTCCTTTCGAGCACCTGAATGATATCACTAAGCTAATTGAGCATTTACCAATCTATATGTCTGTTGTGAGAGGCAGAGAGGTCCTGCATTAGGAGGAGGTGCAGGCCCTGACATGCAACATGGAGCATTATGGGGTTGCTCCAAGGTAGGTAGCTCTTAGCTTAGACATATTTTAGTAAGGAGCCATTATCATGTGGCTCCTTGCTGGTTAATATTAGACCCAGAATGGGGTAATTGAGGTGTGAGGTGTGGTGCCTCTGGACTGGCTGAGCTGGATGGCTTTAGTGTGGCATACCTTTACATTCTATTATTAATTTTCTAACACTATTTCTCTATTTTAATTACATTTCATGTTTGTATCACCCTCTCTATAGCTTCGGCTTCCTAAATACTAATTTATTAACACTATAGTTTTTTACACTGGTGTGCCACGCTGGGCTTTCTGGCTCATTCTAGTGTTATGGGGTGCCACACCCTGCACCTAGATATAGCGCTAGGGACCCCAAATATACAGAGAGGCCTTGATGCGGCTTTGGGGCTTAACCACACATTTGCGCAAATATGTGTAACGAAGATCTCTGAATTCTATTATCATGTGGGATTTATATCTGGTTACTGTTATCATCCAGGGTGCTGGGGAATCCAATTCCTTTTTTAAGGTGCTGGAGTTCCCCTAGTGAACTGCTGCCACCAAAAGTGTTGCTGAACCACTTAATTTCTTAATAATTTTTTAACTATTTTTTTAACTATTTTATTTCATTACCCTAAACTTACATGTGAATTATTTTATTATGTTTATCGTGTTTTATATGGATTAAAAGTGATTTTATATTCTACATTATTATCACACCTACTTATTAGACACCTAGCAACAGAGTGTTAAGGACTAATTGTGCCCTAATGGGGGTGCAAAAAAAATTCCTTCTTTGTGCAGCATTTCTATATAGTATTTTCAGTTTATTGTAATCCTAACACTGAATCTATCCTGACCCTAACCCCTAGTCTAACCCTAACTGTATTTACATTCTAACCTTAACCATAGCAGCAGCCTAGCCCTAACCTTAATTGCAGCCTAACCGCCTAACCCTAATACTAAAATTACTGTAGTTGTTAATATTCTGTCTGTTGACATTTTGACTTTCTACTTTTTGTCTATGTTGACATTCAGGACATATCAGCATTCTGGATTGGACATTCTCAGTGTAAACATTCTGAGTGTCAAAATAATGGCTGCATAGCCTTTGACCAACTAGGTTTTAGTGAAACAATGGCAATATGATAAATAAATGCACCTTTTTCATTAAAAGAAATGTCATTATGCCATGCTGCTTTTTCCTTCCTAATGGATAGCAATAAATGATGTTTTAATTTGTTCTCTTCAAAGATCTAGCTGTGAAATACTAGTTTTGCGCTACAAGACAATGTATCTAGCACCGAGAAATATGGAAACTCCCACGCACTTTCCACTTTCCTATGATTCATTTTTCCACGGACCACAAGCCATGGCAACAGATCATTGCTGAACATGTTATTTGGTAGGAACAAATACATTTATTCATAGGAATGTGACACAATTCTATAGAGCAGGTTTTAAATGTATTTTAACAAAGAATGTATCATAATAATTTTATATTTCCTGCATTGAATGTATTTCTTTCATGACCTTTAAATTTTATACCTTGATAAACCGATGCCAAGGTATATAAATGTTTAATTAATAATTCAATTAAATTGAAAGAAAGATTTAATATTAATAATAATATTAATTATACATTGTTGAAGCTCTAGCTCCTGCATATTTTCAGTAGTATGTTAAAGGGGGGATTTTGGCACTTTACCTGAATCTTATTACCCATTTACAATGCTATCCTATCAAGTTTTTTTTTCAAATTCTTTTTAAATTAATGCTAAACTATATAAATAATAAGGATTTTATTTTTGGGAGCGCCAGGTTATGTGACACATAGAGATGCATGATCCCCCTCTTTTGGGTGTGCATAAGTTTGTGCATTATAAATACTTATTTGTAAGTTTTAAAGATTTGAGTAAACTCAGAATAATATGAAACTACTACTGTATGTATACTCTGGTGGATTTGCACATTGTTGTTTCTTTTTTTAGAGTTTATTTTGTAATATTAAGCTCATTTAACTCTCTGTACCTCAGCTACTCTGGCATTGGGTCTGAGTTTCAGAGGAAACTGAAGAGCAGTGACAGCCTCAGCTGACAAACAGGCTCTGCCGAACAGCAGCTGTCAGTCTCTCAATGCCCGCCTTCTGGATACCTCCACTCTGTTCTGAGGAGGAAGCAGGAATCAGCCTGCCATGGCTCAGCTGGGTGGAGACAAATGGAGGACGTGTCCAGTCCAGGATCTTGGTACACTGGTACCTTAGTTGAGCGAGGGCAGTAGTGCAGTTTTTTGCCTTTAAAGGTCTGTTCTTTGGTCCCAAATCTAGTTTTCTTCCTGTTATCTAGCCACCAGCAGTAGAAAATTGTAAAATCCCAGGCTCGATTTGCTCAAGGGATGGTGGCTTGCTCACCCTAGTTACTATTGCCAATAAATGATGTCAGAGGGTGACTGAAGGGGATCTAGTCTCTACCCTGGACCTCCTCTCAGTTGTGGTCTCTGGCTCTAGATGCTGTCTGTGCCAGGGTCATCCTGCAATCACTGCAGGCAACAGCAGCCAGCCTTCCTTCAGGTACCCTATGATAAAGCCCTACCAACCGCTCCTCCTGCTCCTTAAATAGCTTCACCTTCTTGGCCACTGTCCTTCCTATATCTGGCATGAGTAGGTTCCTGTACATTCTTCCACACAGACTGTCCTGTGTCTCCCAACAGCTTTCACACAGTGGGCAGTGGGCAGATAAGGGGTGGCTCAACTGGAGTGTGGATCATTGGGTCAACCCTAGCAAGGTTGACAGTCATTAGGTCGACCATTATTGGTCAACAGTGACTAGGTTGACACCAGGAATAGGTTGACATAGTCATGAGGTTGATACAGAAAATGTCGACATGTAAAAAGGTCAACATGAGTTTTTGGATTTTTTGTGTGTCATTTTCTTCATGAAGTTAGCGGGAACCCCAAATAGTGCACCGTGTCCACTTGCATGGCTTGCTGCACTAGCCATGCTTTGGGCAAGGTTACTATTCCCAATTGTGGTCCACGTGAATTGTAAAGTAAGAAAAAGTTTAAAAAATGAATGAAAAAGTAAAAACTCATGTCAACCTTTTCATGTGTTGACCTTTGCCAGGTCGACCGACTGACCATGTCGACATAATGACCATGCCAACCTAATGCATGTTGACCAATAGTGGTCGACCTAATTACTGTCCACCTAAGTGAGGTTGACCTAAAGACTGGATACCGCTCAACTGACGTGCAAAACCCCTTTACCCTCAGAACTGCAGTCTACAGGGGGTATAACACCAATAGCAGGTATGCGTGAGGTAGTAAAATCTAGAGGCACATTCTGCAACAAAATGTAAACCATACTTGCCAACTTTCCCAGAACATCTGAGAGACTCTCGAATATTTGAGGAAGTCCCATGGCACCCTCCCACATTACCTCCACTTCATAATGAAATGAAAGGAACAGGGATAGGATTCCTATAATATCCCTTTAATCAGGGATACACATGAATTGCACAGGTCCTGTGGCTGGCTGACTTCAAGTCTGCATTTCATATATGTTTCATAATCTAATTAATAACTGTCCCTGATTAAAGGGATATTATAGTAACCCTAGATGGATAAAAAAAGGCATGGTGGTGCAATTATCTGCAAGCTACACTATGTCATGAGGTCGGGGTACATACTTCCATTATGGCAATAGAGAGCATCTCACACATCATTCTACAGTTCTGTAAGATGCACTGTAGTGTTCCCGAGTCTGCCTGACACTTCCTGCTGGAATCACTGCGATGCAAGTTGTGCAACTTTTGAGTGGCACACACACCCTGTGTGTGGTCTGCTTGGACAGTTCGGGTGGCATACTCCACCCCAGATGGCTCCTGGAGTACAAGCTCACACTATGCACCTGTCTAGACACATTGGTGCTTGATGGTATACTTTACAAGAGATGCCCTCATTCCATCCAGATCTGCAAATGCTGCTATCATCCACTGTAAAGACAATCGCCATAGACAGTAGGCTATTATTGTATACCATTTCCATCGCTTGCAACAGCAAAGTAATTAAAACAGTTTTATAAATGTCAGTCATGAATGCTTTCTTAGCCCATGCAGTCAGATCCAGGAGTATCCCTGGGAATGCTCCAGGCTGTGGCTTCCTCTCTTGCTGGATGATACACTGACTTTCCCTTACTTCACACCTACATCCTGCGACTTACTTTAGCAGGTTGGAGATGCTGGTGGCATGGTCTCCTCCTGATAATAGAAGTGTGGTGCTTGGCTCTGACACCATAGCCACGCTCTGCACTCTCAATGTAATGCTGACATGGAGCAGCTTTACAGGTAAGAAGGTGCTGACTGCATGTCCTTCATGTCAGCAGTTATCACATCATGTGGGCTCTAAAACACTGGATACATTTAATTGGCTACCTGCCAACAGCAGAGTTATGGGAGCTTCCCGGGAGTGGTTCCATATGATTCTATACGATTTGGTACATGTGTAGCTTATTTTGCATGCGTCTATCACATGCGTACATGTTTGGAGCAAGGAGTGGCTGATGAAGAGGGGGACTCTGGCTCACATGTCGCTCCTGGCCGAGATTAGGGATAATAACCCTAAAGATTATCGCTACTACCTTCGAATGGATGACCTTCCAGGAGTTGCTGGGCCTTGTGACTCCCTACATCGAGAGGCAGGACATCAAGATGCAGAGGGCCATCACTGCTGAGGAGAGGCTGACTGCTACTCTGAGGCAGTCGTTGGAGGATCTGAAGTTCGGGACCCTCATCTTTCCCCAGGCTGTGGGTTGGCTAATCCCTGACACCTGCAAGGCCATTGTGAAGGTGCTGCAGGACCAGTATTTAAAGGTAAATAAAATACACACCACACCTGTTTAGTTACTTTTAAACTGTTTATAGAAAAAAAGGGTTTTTTTTGTTTTGTTTTCTTGTAAACAACTGTGCAAAAACTATGCAATGATTTGCCAATATGGCACATATAAATATAAAACATGGCATCACAATTTGGATGTATATATGTAATAAAGTAATTAAAATGATTAAATAACAGTTTATTTTACTTTGAATTCCCAATAAATATGGTGCGGTACTTTCACTGCTAAAAGATGGAGGGCTATATGGTGTTTTGGGCACAGATTTGATTGGGAGAATACCAGTGATGAGCGGGTTCAGATCCTCACGATCCGAACCCGCCCGAACTTCACCTTTTTTTTCACGGGTCCGAGCAACTCGGATCCTCCCGCCTTGCTCGGTTAACCCGAGCGCGCCCGAACGTCATCATCCCGCGGTCGGATTCTCGCGAGATTCGTATTCTATATAAGGAGCCGCGCATCGCCGCCATTTTTCACTCGTGCATTGGAAATGATCGTGAGAGGACGTGGCTGGCGTCCTCTCAGTTTTTATGTTTAGTGGGCTGCAAATTGTGCTGCAAATATCTGTGCTCAGAGTGCTGCAAATATCTGTGCTCAGTGTGCTGCAAGTGCAAATATCTACGTTCTCTGCCTGAAAAACGCTCCATATCTGACTGTGCTCAGTGTGCTGCAAATATCTGTGCTCAGTGTGCTAATTGCTTTATTGTGGGGACTGGGGACCAGCAGTATTATATAGTAGGAGGACAGTGCAGAGTTTTGCTGACCAGTGACCAGTGACCACCAGTATTATACGTTCTCTGCCTGAAAAACGCTCCATATCTGTGCTGCATTGTAGTATATAGTAGGAGGACAGTGCAGAATTTTGCTGACCACCAGTATAACTATATATATATAGCAGTACGGTACAGTAATCCACTGCTCTACCTACCTCTGTGTCGTCAAGTATACTATCCATCCATACCTGTGGTGCATTTCAGTTTTGCACAGTTTGCTGACCACCAGTATATAATATATAGCAGTACGGTACAGTAGGCCACTGCTCTACCTACCTCTGTGTCGTCAAGTATACTATCCATCCATACCTGTGGTGCATTTCAGTTTTGCACAGTATGCTGTCCACCAGTATATAATATATAGCAGTACGGTACAGTAGGCCACTGCTCTACCAACCTCTGTGTCGTCGAGTATTCTATCCATCCATACCTGTGGTGCATTTCAGTTGTGCGCAGTATATATAGTAGTAGGCCATTGCTATTGATATATTACTGGCATATAATTTCACACATTAAAAAATGGAGAACAAAAATGTGGAGGGTAAAATAGGGAAAGATCAAGATCCACTTCCACCTCGTGCTGAAGCTGCTGCCACTAGTCATGGCCGAGACGATGAAATGCCATCAACGTCGTCTGCCAAGGCCGATGCCCAATGTCATAGTAGAGAGCATGTAAAATCCCAAAAAATAAAGCTCAGTAAAATGACCCAAAAATCTAAATCAAAATCGTCTGAGGAGAAGCGTAAACTTGCCAATGTGCCATTTACGACACGGAGTGGCAAGGAACGGCTGAGGCACTGGCCTATGTTCAAAGCTAGTGGTTCAGCTTCACCTGAGGATGGAAGCACTCATCCTCCTGCTAGAAAACTTAAAAGAGTTAAGATGGCAAAAGCACAGCAAAGAACTGTGCGTTCTTCTAAATCACAAATCCCCAAGGAGAGTCCAATTGTGTCAGTTGCGATGCCTGACCTTCCCACCATTTGCACGCCCCCTGCAAGTGCTGGAAGGAGCACCCACAGTCCAGTTCCTGATAGTCAAATTGAAGATGTCACTGTTGAAGTACACCAGGATGAGGATATGGGTGTTGCTGGCGCTGAGGAGGAAATTGACAAGGAGGATTCTGATGGTGAGGTGGTTTGTTTAAGTCAGGCACCCGGGGAGACACCTGTTGTCCGTGGGATGAATATAGCCATTGACATGCCTGGTCAAATTAAAAAAAAAAATCACCTCTTCGGTGTGGAATTATTTAACAGAAATGCGGACAACTGGTGTCCACTGACAACTAAATCCCTTCCTCTTGTAACCAAGCTCCTGCAAACCACACCACCAATTCCCTCAGTGTCAATTTCCTCCTTAGACAGGAAAGCCAATAGTCCTGCAGGCAATGTCACTGTCAAGTCTGATGAGTCCTCTCCTGCCTGGGATTCCTCCGATGCATCCTTGAGTGTAACGCCTACTGCTGCTGGCGCTGCTGTTGTTGCTGCTGGGAGTCGATCGTCATCCCAGAGGGGAAGTCGGAAGACCACTTGTACTACTTCCAGTAAGCAATTGACTGTCCAACAGTCCTTTGCGAGGAAGATGAAATATCACAGCAGTCATCCTGCTGCAAAGCGGATAACTCAGGCCTTGGCAGCCTGGGTGGTGAAAAACGTGTTTCCGGTATCCATCGTTAATTCACAGGGAACTAGAGACTTGATTGAGGTACTGTGTCCCCGGTACCAAATACCATCTAGGTTCCATTTTCTAGGCAGGCGATACCGAAAATGCACACAGACGTCAGAAATAGAGTCACCAGTGTCCTAAAAAATGCAGTTGTACCCAATGTCCACTTAACCACGGACATGTGGACAAGTGTAGCAGGGCAGACTGAGGACTATAAGACTGTGACAGCCCACTGGGTAAATGTATTACCTCCCGCAGCAAGAACAGCAGCGGCGGCACCAGTAGCAGCATCTGGCAAACGCCAACTCGTTCCTAGGCAGGCTACGCTTTGTATCACCGCTTTCCATAAGAGGCACACAGCTGACAACCTCTTACGGAAACTGAGGAACATCATCGCAGAATGGCTTACCCCAATTGGACTCTCCTGGGGATTTGTGACATCGGACAAAGCCACCAATATTGTACGTGCATTAAATCTGGGCAAATTCCAGCACGTCACATGTTTTGCACATACATTGAATTTGGTGGTGCAGTATTATTTAAAAAACGACAGGGGCGTGCAAGAGATGCTGTCGGTGGCCCGAAGAATTGCGGGCCACTTTCGGCATTCAGCCACTGCGTGCCGAAGACTGGAGCACCAGCAAACAGTCCTGTACCTGCCCTGCCATCATCTGAAGCAAGAGGTGGTAACGAGGTGGAATTCAACTCTCTGTATGCTTCAGAGGATGGAGGAGCAGCAAAAGGCCATTCAAGCCTATACATCTGCCTATGATATAGGCAAAGGAGGGGGAATGCACCTGACTCAAGCGCAGTGGATAATGATTTCAACGTTGTGCAAGGTTCTGCAACCCTTTGAACTTGCCACACGTGAAGTCAGTTCAGACAGTGCCAGCCTGAGTCAGGTCATTCCCCTCATCAGGCTTTTGCAGAAGAAGCTGGAGACATTGAAGGAGGAGCTAAAACAGAGCGATTCCGCTAGGCATGTGGGACTTGTGGATGGAGCCCTTAATTTGCTTAACCAGGATTCACAGGTGGTCATTCTGTTGAAATCAGAGCACTACATTTTGGCCACCGTGCTCGATCCTAGATTTAAAACCTATGTTGTATCTATCTTTCCGGCAGACACAAGTCTGCAGAGGTTCAAAGACCTGCTGGTGAGAAAATTGTCAAGTCAAGCGTAACGTGACCCGTCAACAGCTCCTCCTTCACATTCTCCCGCAAATGGGGGTGCGAGGAAAAGGCTAAGAATTTCGAGCCCACCCGCTGGTGTTGATGCAGGGCAGTCTGGAGCGAGTGCTGGCATTTGGTCCGGACTGAAGGACCTGCCAACGATTACTGACATGTCGTCTACTGTCACTGCATATGATTCTGCCACCATTGAAAGAATGGTGGAGGATTATATGAGTGACCGCATCCAAGTAGGCACGTCAGACAGTCCGTACGTATACTGGCAGGAAAAAGAGGCAATTTGGAGGCCCTTGCACAAACTGGCTTTATTTTACCTAAGTTGCCCCCCCTCCAGTGTGTACTCCGAAAGAGTGTTTAGTGCAGCCGCTCACCTTGTCACCAATCGGCGTACGAGGTTACTTCCAGAAAATTTGGAAAAGATGATGTTCATCAAAATGAATTATAATCAATTCCTCCGTGGAGACATTCACCAGCAATTGCCTCCAGAAAGTACACAGGGACCTGAGATGGTGGATTCCAGTGGGGACGAATTAATAATCTGTGAGGAGGGGGATGTACACAGTGAAAGGGGTGAGGAATCGGACGATGAGGAGGAGGTGGACATCTTGCCTCTGTAGAGCCAGTTTGTGCAATTAAAGATTGATTGCTTCTTTTTTGGTGGGGGCCCAAACCAACCAGTCATTTCAGTCACAGTCGTGTGGCAGACCCTGTCGCTGAAATGATGGGTTTGTTAAAGTGTGCATGTCCTGTTTATACAACATAAGGGTGGGTGGGAGGGCCCAAGGATAATTCCATCTTGCACCTCTCTTTCTTCTTTGCATCATGTGCTGTTTGGGGACTATTTATTTGAAGTGCCATCCTGCCTGACACTGCAGTGCCACTCCTAGATGGGCCAGATGTTTGTGTCGGCCACTTGTGTAGCTTAGCTTAGCCGTCCAGCGACCTTGGTGCACCTCTTTTTTTCTTTGCATCATGTGCTGTTTGGGGACTATTTTTTAAATCTGCCATCCTGTCTGACACTGCAGGGCCACTCCTAGATGGGCCAGGTGTTTGTGTCAGCCACTTGGGTCGCTTAGCTTAGTCACACAGCTACCTCATTGCACCTCTTTTTTTCTTTGCTTCATGTGCTGTTTGGGGACTATTTTTTTTTGAAGTGCCATCCTGCCTGACACTGCAGTGCCACTCCTAGATGGGCCAGGTGTTTGTGTCGGCCACTTGTGTCGCTTAGCTTAGCCATCCAGTGACCTTGGTGCACCTCTTTTTTTCTATGCATCATGTGCTGTTTGGGGACTATTTTTTAAATCTGCCATTCTGTCTGACACTGCAGTGCCACTCCTAGATGGGCCAGTTGTTTGTGTCGGCCACTTGGGTCGCTTAGCTTAGTCATCCAGCTATATAATATAATATATAATATAATATAAAATATAAAAATAATATTGTGAGGTGTGAGCTTTTCAGAATAGACTGAAAATGAGTGGAAATTATGGGTATTGAGGTTAATAATACTATAGGATCAAAATGACCCCCAAATTATATGATTTAAGCTGTTTTTGAGGGTTTTTTGTAAAAAAAACACCCGAATCCAAAACACACCCGAATCTGACTAAAAATTTTTAGGGAGGTTTTGCCAAAACGCGTCCGAATCCAAAACACGGCCGCGGAACCAAATCCAAAACCAAAACACAAAACCCGAAAAATGTCCGGTGCACATCACTAGAGAATACACACCTGCTGTAAAGTGCAGAATGAATGGGCCTGGCCCCACTATTATGCACCTACAGCATGCGTGTATCCTCCCCAAAAAATCTGGCACAAAACACCATATAGCCTATACCGCACCATATTTATTGGGAATTAATAACTTTAAAACAAGACCTTTAACAATGTTCTAATTCCCAATAAATATGGTGCAGTACTTGAAGATGGAGGGCTATATGGTGTTTTGGCCACAGATTTTATTGGGAGAATACCCACATGCTGTAAAGTGCAGAATGAATGGGCCCAGTCTCACTATTATGCACGTACAGCACGCGAGTATCCTCCCCCAAAAATCTGTCCCCAAAACACCATATGGCCTATACCGCACCATATTTATTTGGAATTAATAACTTTAAAACAAGACCCTTAACAATGTTCTAATGCCAAATAAATATGGTGCAGTACTTTAAGATGGAGGGCTATATGGTGTTTTGGCCACAGATTTGATTTGGAGAATACACACTTGCTGTAAAGTGTAGAATGAATGGGCCCAGCCCCACTATTATGCACCTACAGCATGCGTGTATCCTCCCCCAAAAATCTGTCCCCAAAACACCATATAGCCTATACCGCACCATATTTATTGGAAATTATAAGATGCCTACAAATTTTCAAACTGGGGCATGTCCTCCTCTGCCTCCAGCATAGCAGAGTATGTGGCTGAGCAGCAGGTGGGTGGGTGAGTAGACTGTTGGATGGTCGGAATAGGATGGGGTTGGGTAGGCTGAATAGGATGGGGTTGGGTGGGAGGAGCAGTAAGAGGAAGGCGGTCGAATAGTACAACATTGTCGTGGAGTTTCGCTTTTTGGGCCTTGTTAATAATTTTTAAATTTAGACGCTCAATCTGCTCCTTTGCCCAGGTGGCAGGTTGCGCATGGCAAAGACCAAGAATTCCCCAAATCTTGTGTAGTGGTCGGGGAACTGGGCATTTCTTGACTTGATCTCCTCAAAGATGAGGTCTTTGCCCTCCTGGTCGGTGTTTTTTTTTGGGAGGGTTCTCTTCCAGGAGCTGGTGTTGCAGAGGTATCAGGGGTAGCTGGTGCTTCAGGGGTCATATCTTGGGTCTGGGATTCCTCTGTATCTAGGAGACTGTGGTCTGGGGTGGTTCCCTAACTGTGGGGGAGCGATAGATGGCAAACACGTCCGCATCAACCCTCCTGCAAACAGTGGATCCCTTTATTTTAATTATAAAGGGTATTTCAGCATCGTGCTGATGGCAGTGGTGAATACCAACTATGAATTCATCTTCATCTTCATTGACGTTGGCAAAAATGGACGTGCATCAGATGGTAGGTCACTGAAGAATACCACCTTCTACGAATGGCTCAGCACAAAGACCCTGAACTTGCCATCTAGGGAACAAACCTAGCACGGCCTCAATTTTGTTTTTGTGGCTGATGAGGCATTCACACTCCACGAGAACATTATGAAGCCGTACCCCCAAAGGCACCTGACAAGAGAGGAGCGCATCTACAATTATAGGCTATCCTGGGCACGATGAATTGTAGAGAACACTTTTGGCATCCTGTCTAGCCGCTTCCGCATATTCCTAACGGCTATCAATTTGCAGTTGGAGAAGATAGATTGGGTGGTGACTGCGTGCTGTGTCCTGCATAACTATTTGTGCAGCAAAACCACCCAGCATAGGACACTGTCCAGAGCAGAGCCAGGAGACCCAGACCCTGAACACCCCGTGGAGACTTCACTATTTCCCTCTGTTAGAACCACCTCCACTCCATTCTAGGGCGAGTCTACGGGCAAAACAGATCAGGGATGAGTACCTGGCCTATTTTAACGGGGTGGGTGCAGTCTGTGTGGACTGATGATGGAACTTTCAAGAACTTTTAAAAACTTATTCAAAAAAATATACTTACAAATACAGACAAATATAGTTCACCCTCTTCAGGCTCTGGTGTGGCAGTCCGAGGGAGGGAGGTGAAACCTGTCCGGGTAGCCTCCTGGTCCAGGACAAACTCCAGCATGGGGTAATACCAGAGCGATGTCTTGTAAACCTGGGAGGAATCTGCTCTAGATCTTTTGGACTGTTCCATTGTTTTGTGTTCTTTGAGGAATACCGTACGCAGGTTCTGGATCTTTTTCTTTACCCAATCCTTGTCAGCACCAGACACAAAGGGCCTGCTGTACTCCACTAGCTTCTCCAAGGCCGCATTCTGCTGCACTTTATCCAAATACCTCTTGGCTTTGATCTTCCACAGACATTCATGGCCACGGTACATTTCTAGTAGGCCGGTGATGAAGTCTATATCTTGATCCAGAGAAATATCTATAATGAAAAAAAAAGTGGTGTTATTTTTCGGACCATAAGACGCACCTGACCATAAGACGCACCTAGTTTTTAGAGGAGGAAAACAGGAAAAAAAATATTCTGAACCAAATAGTGTCTCCTATATATTTGCCCAACTCTGTGATTCTGTGCCTGGCCGTAACGCTGGGCGGAGTCACAGGCACAGATCTGGCCAGGAACAGGACCCTCCCCATCTCCGCCCAGTCCCCTCCCTATCTCCGCCCAGTCCCCTGTCTCCCTTCTCCCCGTACACTCTCTGGTGACAGAGCAGCCGCTGACTGTGAGCGGAACTCAAACTACCCGCCTCACAGACTAGCGGCTGCTGCAGAGTTCAGGGGGACATGCTGACACTGACAGCCGCACTTGCTCCCCCTCCCACCCGCGGCAACCACCCGCGGCAACCACCCGCGGCACTCCCGCCCCCTCCCGCAGCACCAACATCCGCGGCACTCCCGCTCAGAGGCATCACTTACTGTTATAACACCCGGTGCGGTCGTGGGTGTAAAGGGGGCGTGGCTTCGCGGAAGGGGGAGTGGCTTCGTGTCCCGACCCCCGTTTTCGGCACATTGTGGGTCGGGGGATACGGCCTTCACCCGGACACTGCTGAATCTGCAGTGCTGGCTTCTGCGCTGTGACAGGAGCCGGGTTGCAGCATCCAGCTCCTGTCACTGAGCAGGAGCCGGCACTTTGGTGTCATCCCTCAGAGGGTAACACCCAGGTGCGGCCCGCACCCCCCGCACCCACATTGTGGCGCCACTGCTCCTGCCCCCTCCCCCATCCGTAGCACAAACACCCGCCGCATCCACTTACAACCCGCGGCACTCCCGCCCCCTCACCTGCCCAGAGCAGCAACACCCGCGGCAACCAACCGCATTCGCCCCCCACCCACAGCACTCCCACCCTCTCCCCCACCCGCAGCACCAACACCCGCGGCACCTACCAGCGGCACCCACCGCATCCACCCACCACCCGTGGCACTCCACCCCCTCCCCCACCCGCAGCACCAACACCCGCACCACCCGTGGCACTCTGCCCCCTCCCCCACCCACATCACCAACACCCGCTGCCCCCCCCTGCGGCACCCAACGCATCCCCCACATCCGCTCCCATCCGCGGCACTCCCGCCCCCACCCGTAGCTCCCACACCTGCAGCACCCCCCGCACCTCCCCCACCCGCTGCAACCCTGCCCCTCCCCAATACCCACCTCTCCCCCCTGCTGCACCCTTCACCCAACCCGCACCACCACCGCATCTGCCCCTCCTGCACCCCCCTCCTCCCCCCGCACCCCCCCCCCAACCCTCGGAATCCCAGCAGCTGCTTCCCACCACCCAACTGCACCACCACTGCTCCAGCCCCTGCCCCCCCTCCGCACTTGACCCCCCACCCATGGCACCATGCCCCCACCCCCAGCACCCCCCCTCCCCCATCAACGGCACTCCCACACCAGCTTCTCCCACACCCACATCACCCCTGCTCCCAACCCCCCACCCATGGCACCCCCGCCCCTCTCCTACGCACAGCACTCCTGCTCCCGCACCCCCACCCCTCCCCTACCTGTAGCACCCGCACCTGCAACCGTGGCATACTCAAACCCACCACCCCCCCAAATGCACCACACCGGCAAACTGCCCCCTCCCCCACCCTTGGCACCCCCCCACTCCACCCCCATACCCACCTCTCCCCCCGCTACACCCCTGCATCCTCCACTCCACCCGCACCACCAACGCATCTGCCCCTCCTGCACCCACCCCTCCCCCATCCGCAACACCCCTGCTCCTGCACCCCCTCCCCCACTCACGCCACACCCCCAACCCTCGGAACCCCCGCAGCCGCCTTCCACCCCCCATCCGCACCGCCACTGCCCCCCCCACACCTGTCCCCCACCCATGGCACAATGCCCCCACGACCAGAACCCCCCCCTCCCCTACCCACGGCACTCCCACACCAGCTTCTCCCACAGCCCCCCCAACCCTCCCAAACCCACATCACCCCTGCTCCCAACTCCCCACCCATGGCACCCCGACCCTCCACTACGCACAGCACCCCTGCTCCCGCACCCCCACCCCTCCCCTACCTGCAGCACCCCCCCACCCGCCCCAGCAACCATAGCACCCTCACCCCACCCACCCCCAACCGCACCACCCCAGCTAACTGCCTCCTCCCCCACCCGCGGCACCCCGCCCCTCCCCCACTCCACCCCCATACCCACCTCTCCCCCGCTACACCCCTCCACCCCACCCGCACCACCACCACCACCGCATTTGCCCCTCCTGCACCCGCCCCTCCCCCATCCGCAACACCCCTGCTCCCACACCCCCTCCCCCACCCGCGCCAACCCTCGGAAACCCCCGCAGCCGCCTCCCACACCCCAACCGCAGCACTACTGCACCCGTCCCTGCCCCCCGCACCTGTCCCCACACCCATGGCACCACACTCCCACCCGGAGCCCCCCACTCCCCCTCCCACGGCACTCCCACACCAGCTTCTTCCACAACCCCTCCCACACCATATCACCCCTGCTCCCAACCCTCCACCCATGGCGCCCCTCCCCTACGCACAGGACCCCTGCTCCCCCACCCCCATCCCTCCCCTTCCGGCAGCACCACCCGCCCCCGCAACCGTGGCACCCTCACACCCACCCAACCGCACCACCCCACCAAATAGCCCTCTCTCCCACCCACAGCACCCCTGCACCCGCCCCTCCCCCCCAACACCCACGCACCTGCCCCTCCACCACCCGCAACACCACCACAGCCGGCCCTCCCCAACTGCATTAACCCCGCACCAGCCCATTGTGTATAAGTGGCGCTGCTACCTGTGCACACTGTGTGTATAAGCGGCTCTGCTACCTGTGGGCACAGTGTGTATAAGCGGCTTTGCTACCTGTGGGTATTGTGTGTATACGCCGCTCTGCTACATGTGGGTATTGTGTGTACACGTGGCTCTGCTACCTGTGCCCATTGTGTGTATAAGCACCTCTGCTACCTGTGGGTATTGTGTGTACATGTGGCTCTGCTACCTGTGCCCATTGTGTGTATAAGCATCTCAGCTACCTGTGGGCACTGTGTATAAGCGCCTCTGCTACCTGGGGGTATTGTGTGTATAAGCGGCTCTGCTAGCTGTGGGCACTATGTGTATAAGCGGCTCTGCCCCCTGTGGGTATTGTGTGTATAAGCGGTGCTGCTACCTGTGGGTCATGTGTGTACATGTGGCTCTGCTACCTGTGCCCATTGTGTGTATAAGCGCCTCTGCTACCTGTGGGCACTGTGTGTATAAGCGCCTCTGCTACCTGGAGGTATTGTGTGTATAAGCGGCTCTGCTACCTGTGGGCACTGTGTGTATAAGCACTTCTGCCCCCTGTGGGTATTGTGTGTATAATCGGTTCTGCTACCTGTGGGTAATGTGTGTATAAGCGGCTCTGCTACCTGTGGGTATTGTGTGTATAAGCGGTTCTGCTACCTGTGGGTATTGTGTGTATAAGCGGCTCTGCTACCTGTGGCCACTGTGTGTATAAGCGCCTCTGCCCCCTGTGGGTATTGTGTGTATAAGCGGCTCTGCTACCTGTGGCCACTGTGTGTATAAACGGCTCTGCTACCTGTGGGTATTGAGTGTATAAGTGGCTCTGCTACCTGTGGCCATTGTGTGTATAAGCGGCTCTGCTACCTGTGGGTATTGTGTGTGTAAGCGGCTCTGCTACCTGTGACCACTGTGTGTATAAGCGGCTCTGCTACCCGTGGGTATTGAGTGTATAAGCGGCTCTGCTACCTGTGGCCATTGTGTGTATAAGCGGCTCTGCTACCTGTGGCCATTGTGTGTATAAGCGGCTCTGCTACTTGTGGGCACTGTGTGTATAAGTGGCTCTGCTACCTGTGGGTATTGTGTGTATAAGCGCCTCTGCTACCTGTGGGCACTGTGTGTATAAGCGCTTCTGCCCCCTGTGGGTATTGTGTGTATAATCGGTTCTGCTACCTGTGGGTAATGTGTGTATAAGCGGCTCTGCTACCTGTGGGTATTGTGTGTATAAGCGGTTCTGCTACCTGTGGGTATTGTGTGTATAAGCGGCTCTGCAACCTGTGGCCACTGTGTGTATAAGCGCCTCTGCCCCCTGTGGGTATTGTGTGTAAAAGCGGCTCTGCTACCTGTGGCCACTGTGTGTATAAACGGCTCTGCTACCTGTGGGTATTGAGGGTATAACCGGCTCTGCTACCTGTGGCCATTGTGTGTATAAGCGGCTCTGCTACCTGTGGGTATTGTGTGTATAAGCGGCTCTGCTACCTGTGGCCACTGTGTGTATAAGCGGCTCTGCTACCTGTGGGTATTGAGTGTATAAGCGGCTCTGCTACCTGTGGCCATTTTGTGTATAAGCGGCTCTGCTACCTGTGGCCATTGTGTGTATAAGCGGCTCTGCTACTTGTGGGCACTGTGTGTATAAGTGGCTCTGCTACCTGTGGGTATTGTGTGTATAAGCGCCTCTGCTACCTGTGGGCACTGTGTGTATAAGCGCCTCTGCTACCTGGGGGTATTGTCTGTATAAGCGGCTTTGCTACCTGTGGGCACTGTGTGTATAGGCGCCTCTGCCCCCTGTGGGTATTGTGTGTATAAGCGGTTCTGCTACCTGTGGGTAATGTGTGTATAAGCGTCTCTGCTACCTGTGGGTATTGTGTGTATAAGCGGTTCTGCTACCTGTGGGTATTGTGCGTATAAGCGGCTCTGCTACCTGTGGCCATAGTGTGTATAAGTGGCTCTGCTACCTGTAGCCACTGTGTGTATAAGCGCCTCTGCTACCTGTGGGTATTGTGTGTATAAGCGGCTCTGCTACCTGTGGGTATTGTGTGTATATGCGGCTCTGCTACCTGTGGCCATTGTGTGTATAAGCGGCTCTGCTACCTGTGGCCACAGCACCTTGGTATCTTATCTACAGTGCATTGCTGTTTCTCATCTGGTACTTCATAATGCAGACACTAGCAGTATATACTACACTATGTTATTCATTGTGCCCTGCGGCCACTCTGCACGCCCTCACAAAGGCCTACGCCCCCTTGACAATCGCACGCCCTCCCCCCTTACAATATTTACCCACTGCCATAAAAAAAAATCAGGTAATACTCCATGTAATAACAATTATAGCACAGCTGAAGCCCGTGAAGGGGATAATGGGTCGTAGCCTCTTGCAACGGTATTTTCTCTCTAACCCCTTGCTTCTCTTTATCCTCTCCCTACCACCCTGACTCTCCCTATCCTTTACCGATCGCACAGCGTTTCTGTACATTCCCTTTCTCCCCCCCTACGCCTCTCTATCTTATCTCAACCGGACCCCATTTCTGTATGCCCTCTATACTGCCCTGCGTTTCTGATTCTGTTATCTACCGCCCTGCGTATGTTCAAAGCCGTGCAGAGGTTAACAGGGCGTAGCCCCTAATGATGGTGTGAAGAGCGCCCGTAGGGCGCGATGAATCACCTAGTAATATAATATTTAATAAACTATACCGTTACAGTGTCTTATATAGCGCAGCAAATTCTTTTGCGCTTTACAATTGTAAACAGAGATAAAACAAATTGGGTAACAACAGACAGACTTGGAGGTAAGAGGGCCCTGCTGCAAGCTTACAATCTATACTGTAGACACAGACATCAGCTTTACAGGCCATTTACATAGAATACGGTACACAGATTTTTCTGGGACAGTGTATGACAGAGGCAGCCACACAAGCACAGCCATAGTCACAGTACAGAGCAGACGAGAACCTTTTTACCTCACAACATAGGGGTATATTTACTAACATTCGTAATTTTTGGAAAAAGGTCAAAGTTCAATCACGAATGACATCGAAAGTGTAAAACTGCAACTTTTTGAATTTATTACGCCTAATTTACTAAGCTGTCGTATTCGGATTTTTCATTTGTTCCGATGTCGATGTCATTCGTGTTTTTTTCCCGTTTTTTACGGCAGTGATTAGCAAAACACTGCCGACTTTATCACAATGAGTCTCGGCCGGATCTGTGTGATCCGTGCTGGGGTTCATTTTTTTTTTTTTTTTAAATAAACACTGTAAAACGGCGAAAAAAAATGCGTGGGGTCCCCCCTCCTAAGCATAACCAGCCTCGGGCTCTTTGAGCCGATCCTGGTTGCAGAAATATGGGGGGAAAATTGACAGGGGTTCCCCCATATTTAAGCAACCAGCATCGGGCTCTGCGCCTGGTCCTGGTTCCAAAAATACGGGGGACAAAAAGAGTAGGGGTCCCCCGTATTTCTAAAACCAGCACCGGGCTCCACTAGCTGGACAGATAATGCCACAGCCGGGGGTCACTTTTATATAGTGCCCTGCGGCCGTGGCATCAAAAATCCAACTAGTCACCCCTGGCCGGGGTACCCTGGGGAGTGGGGACCCCTTCAATCAAGGGGTCCCCCCCCCAGCCACCCAATGGCCAGGGGTGAAGCCCGAGGCTGTCCCCCCCATCCAATTGGCTGCGGATGGGGGGCTGATAGCCTTTTGTGAAAATGAAAAGATATTGTTTTTAGTAGCAGTACTACAAGGCCCAGCAAGCCTCCCCCGCATGCTGATACTTGGAGAACCACAAGTACCAGCATGCGACGGAAAAACGGGCCCGCTGGTACCTGTAGTACTACTACTAAAAAAATACCCAAAAAAAGACAATACACACACACCTTGAAAATAAAGTTTTATTACATGCATCCACACAAACATACATACATACTTACCTTATGTTCACACGAGGGTCTGTCCTCTTCTCCAGTAGAATCCATGGGGTACCTGTTGAATAAATTCTGCTCACCAGATCCAGGGTCCCAGGCTCCTCGTAGCATCCATTTGTAATCCACGTACTTGAATAAAATAAAAAAACGGAGAGCCGAGCCACGCACTGAAAGGGGACCCATGTTTGCACATGGGCCCCCTTTCCCCGAATGCCAGAAACCCACTCTGACTGATGTCTAAGTGGGTTTCTTCAGCCAATCAGGGAGCGCCACGTTGTAGCACCCTCCTGATCGGCTGTGTGCTCCTGTACTGTCTGACAGGCGGCACACGGCAGTGTTACAATGTAGCGCCTATGCGCTCCATTGTAACCAATGGTGGGAACTTTCTGCCCTGCGGTTGACCGAAAGTGACCTCACCGCTGAGCATAAAAAACCCACCATTGGTTACAATGGAGCGCATAGGCGCTACATTGTAACACTGCCGTGTGCCGCCTGTCAGACAGTACAGGAGCACACAGCCGATCAGGAGGGTGCTACAACGTGGCGCTCCCTGATTGGCTGAAGAAACCCACTTAGACATCAGTCAGAGTGGGTTTCTGGCATTCGGGGAAAGGGGACCCATGTGCAAACATGGGTCCCCTTTCAGTGCGTGGCTCGGCTCTCCGTTTTTTTATTTTATTCAAGTACGTGGATTACAAATGGATGCTACGAGGAGCCTGGGACCCTGGATCTGGTGAGTAGAATTTATTCAACAGGTACCCATGGATTCTACTGGAGAAGAGGACAGACCCTCGTGTGAACATAAGGTAAGTATGTATGTATGTTTGTGTGGATGCATGTAATAAAACTTTACTTTCAAGGTGTGTGTGTATTGTCTTTTTTTGGGTATTTTTTTTAGTAGTAGTACTACAGGTACCAGCGGGCCCGTTTTTCCGTCGCATGCTGGTACTTGTGGTTCTCCAAGTACCAGCATGTGGGGGAGGCTTGCTGGGCCTTGTAGTACTGCTACTAAAAACAATATCTTTTCATTTTCACAAAAGGCTATCAGCCCCCCATCCGCAGCCAATTGGATGGGGGGGACAGCCTCGGGCTTCACCCCTGGCCCTTGGGTGGCTGGGGGGGGACCCCTTGATTGAAGGGGTCCCCACTCCCCCAGGGTACCCCGGCCAGGGGTGACTAGTTGGATTTTTGATGCCACGGCCGCAGGGCACTATATAAAAGTGACCCCCGGCTGTGGCATTATCTGTCCAGCTAGTGGAGCCCGGTGCTGGTTTTAGAAATACGGGGGACCCCTACGCTTTTTGTCCCCCGTATTTTTGGAACCAGGACCAGGCGCAGAGCCCGATGCTGGTTGCTTAAATATGGGGGAACCCCTGTCAATTTTTTCCCCATATTTCTGCAACCAGGATCGGCTCAAAGAGCCCGAGGCTGGTTATGCTTAGGAGGGGGGACCCCACGCAATTTTTTTTAAGAAAATAACCACTTTCCCACCCCTTCCCACTGATATACATGCACGGATCTCATGGATCCCTGCATGCCTATACAATCACGGATTAAAAAAGCAGGTCTGTTTTTTTTTTGCACTTTTTTACGAGTTGTAATTTTTCACGGCAGTGTTTGTTTTTTTTTGCTTTGCACTTCTTAGTAAATTACCGAGATTCATAGTTAAACAGCCGCGTTTTGACCGATGGTTTATTCATTCGTAATTTTTTTGTTGGACTTCCAAAAAATTACGAATGCCCTCATCACTGCCGTGATTATTGCTTAGTAAATTACCGAGATGACACTTTGATGAAAAAACGGCATCTCGGTCAAAATCGGGACCTTAGTAAATTTACCCCATACAGTATTAGGAACTTTAAAAAAAATCCCCATTCATTATAAATTGAAGCAGCAGAAATATTGCTCATCATGGCTCTTCACTTACTACCACTAATATACCAGTACTGTATGGTAGTATATGGGTACCTTAAGAAGGAGGTGAGGGGGGGGGAGAGTCACTTTATTGTGGCAAATATTGTACTGTGTACACAAGGTTCCCCGCATCCAGCCTGTCAGTTTACGCCCGAAGCACACTACTCTGAGGAAGGACTCGGAGGAGGTGAGGGGAGGGAGCGGGGGAGTCACGTGATGCCGCCTCTCATATGACGGCAAAGCAGAAGCAGCAGTACTTTGGAGGAGGCAAGGGGAAGAAGCGGGGGAGTCACGTGATGCCGCCTCTCAGATGACGGCGAGGCAGCAGCAGCAGTACTTTGGAGGAGGCGAGGGGATGGAGCGGGGGAGCCACGTGATGCCGCCTCTCAGATGACGGCGAGGCAGCAGCAGCAGTACTTTGAAGGAGGCAAGGGGAGGAAGCGGGGGAGTCACGTGATGCCGCCTCTCAGATGACAGCGAGGCAGCAGCAGCAGTACTTTGGAGGAGGCGAGGGGAGGGAGCGGGGGAGCCACGTGATGCCGCCTCTCAGATGACGGCAAAGCAGCAGCAGCAGCAGACAGGACCCGCCGCTGCCCGCACTCGTAACTGCTGCCTCTCCCACCCAGTGCGCTCCCACCCAGCGCATTGAGAGCGCTCCATAAGGTTTTTACTCTGCTCTGTTATTCGGACCATAAGACGCATGTACTTTTCCCCCCACATTTTTGGGGAGAAAAAGTGCGTCTTATGGTCCGAAAAATACGGTATTTTGTATTTAAAAATGGTTTTACTTAAGGTATATGGTTAAATGGTTATATGGTTAAATGGTTACATCTGGTTAAGATATGGTTTTACATTTTTTTAATTTTAAAAATGGTTTTACTTAAGTTTAAAAATATACTTTCAAAATGTTTTGATATATGGTTCAATTTGGATAATATATGGTTATAAAATAAAGTTATTTTTTAGAAATAGTTTCATCATTACCCAAACATCAGTGGTGCAGCATTGGGGTACAGTGGTGGTTAAAACACATGGTCATTAGGGGGTTAAAAAGACTTTTTAAGGACACAGAAACACAAGGTGCAACATTGGGGTACAGTGGCGATGAGAACACATGGCCATTAGGGGGTTAAAATGACTTTGTGGACACAGAAACACAAGGTGCAGCATTGGGGTACAGTGTCGGTGAAAACACATGGCCATTTAGGGGTTAAAATGACTTTGGGGACAAAGAAACCCAAGGTTCAGCATTGGGGTACAGTGGTGGGGAAAACACATGGTCATTAGGGGTTTTTAAAATGGCTTTGGGCCCACAGAAATGAATAAAATGTGAACAATAGAATACATTGCTGGTCAGTGTGATTACAATGGTGGACAGTGTTCTAGGTGGACTGTGATATTGGTGGTCAGTGTGGATTAAATACATACTTGGGGAAATGCGAAATCCAATCAAATCGGATATACAGAGTAGAGCTTTCCTCCTGCTGCGTCGCTGCTGCTGCTGCCGCTCCCGCTCATGGGAGTGTCCTGAGAATGCCAGTCAAACTTCCTACGATATATTGCAGGCGATATATCGCAGGCAAAAAAAACCCACACCTTTTTCCATACGATTCCATGCAATTATGATATATCACGAGTGCAGCACTAGCGACCTAGGGGATCTGACATGACACTCACGGGAACACGCATCGTATCGGATGGAAAACACATACGATGTGACACTTTTCATAAGATATAGCGGTCCGAAAGGTCGATATTGCAGGAAATCCGCCATTATCATTCTAGTGTATGGGGCACTTTAGTGAGAACATGTTCTTGCTCCAAAGGCCTCTCCCTTACCTACTGAATTTTGTAATGAATACAATTGGTAACCCATCGGTCAGTACAAATCAAAGAGGAAACAGTGAGTTATTACAGAGTGCTGCACTAAGGCCCCAGTAAATTGAAATACCATGCATGTGATGGCCTAACTGATAAATGAGCTGAACCATATGTCATACCACTGAAGGGTATTTGATTACATCTTCCTGATGAATAGATCAGGAACAGTGATAATCTATTTACCCATAATATCAATGTGGTAAAGAAAAAGGGAATTCTCTGTTACCGGCTCATGTATAGTTCCCGGGGAAGGAAAAGCACAATACTTTGGACATTACAGGGTGAGACCTCCTAAAGTGCCATGTATAGCAAACAAGTATCATTTTAGTGTACAAACTGTATATTTTGGAAACTGTCCTGTAATTTTTCTGTATAAAAAAATCAGTTCTTAAACATATACTGAGAACACCAGCACAGGGACCTGTGTATCGTACAGACAACAATATATATATTCACCAAGTACAGATGTGCATGCACAGAGGATTTACACAGGCAGGTAACAGACTAGCTAAGACCACAGAGCTTGCCATAGTAACACTGACACCCAGTCACAGGTAACAAAGTACACCTTATACCCAAATGGATGGTCTTCAGTATGCCGGCTGTTGGGATGCCGGCGCTCAGTATACCGGCGCTGGAATCTCAGCACGCAGCATACCGACAACTATTCTCCCTCTTGGGGGTCCACGACCCCCCTGGAGGGAGAATACCGTGCCTGCAAGCAGGGCCGGATTAACAATGGGGCGGATAGAGCTGCAGCTACAGGCCCTCCGTTGAAAATAGGCCCATAGCATCTGGTGCGCTGCTGCTGTAGACAGGAAAAAAATATTTTCCTCCTACAGCAGCCTGTGGTCATCGGAGGTTCACCTCCCCAGCCTGCAACAGTCTGTGACCCAGAAGGACAAATCGCCCCCGCAAGAAAAAACAAGGCGGCGCAGCGTAAGGGATGGATTCATTAGCCCCCCCCCCCCCCTGCGCGCGACGCATATGCACACACACGGTGCCGCCTTTAAACCATATGACGTCAGGATGAATGACGTCGCAAATGTATAAAAATGTAGCCCGGCACTCCAATAGGGGTACAATGAATACTTACTGCGGTGCCCACCGTAGGTCAGTGGTTTGGCCCCATAATAGTAGCGGTAATCAGCGGCACTCCACAGCTTGGATACAGCTAAAATGACATACTTTATTAGTCCAGCTGCATTTCAGTGTCCAACCCCTTCAACTGGGACAAGCATTCGGGTTAGACCCTGAAACGCTGTTTGACTAATAAAGTATGTCATTTTAGCTGTATCCAGTCTGTGGAGTGCTGCTGATTACCACTAATATATATATTATAAACATCAGTGCCTCCAGGGCAGTAACTAGGGTAGGGCAGACATTTGCACTGTGAGTGCTCCGTCCACTGTCACCCGGATTGGCCATCCTGGTATGTTCTACTGGTTGCAGCGCTGTCTGCTGTCTTGTGTGTGCTCGGCCACCACTGCTTGAATGGAACTTCCAGGTATAGGCATTGCTGAGCACGCTCGGCAACAGGGAGCAGTGCTGTAAGCTCCCTTACCACATGGTGCACTGGCGGCCGTGGTGTGTCATCAATCAGGCAAAGGGAGCAGTGTTGTACGTTCTGTGACAATGCAGCGCCGTGTGTGTGGACAGGGACACACACATACATAAGGAGCTCTTACTGTGGTGTAACATCTATAAGGGGCTCTTACTGTGGTGTAACATCTATAAGGGGCTCTTACTGTGGTGTAATTTGAATAATGGACACTACTGTGCAGTGTAATGTGAATTGGTATTATTCTGTGGCCCCTATATTTTTGATGCACACCTTTGGGGCCCACTGTCCATATTTTAAATATGGGGGTGAAGGAGGCACTAATTTCCTTTCTGGCACCAAAATGTCTAGTTACGGCTCTGAATGCCACGTTTATATTATCATTAAATATTATTTAAATATATGAAATATATGAAATTATTAATAAGTATATGAAAATATAAATGTGTACTGTATATAATATATATATATTCAATAAATACATATTAGTCCTGTATAATTAAAAAAATATATAGAGCTCATGTACGATTTCTCTTACATATATATATATATATATATATATATATATATATATAGAATGCTGGTCCGACACTCAGGAATAAGCAGCTGATGGTGTAAATGCTCCGGTGCCCTCCAACCAGACTGTATAGTCTGTACATGCACGAACAAAGAACCAGGCGGCACTCAGGAGACAATAAATCGGTGAAACCAACGGGTGCTTTACTTCAACGTTTCGGGGTTCGGGACTCCTGTGTCCTAAAGACGGGGTCCCGATCCCCGAAACGTTGAAGTAAAGCACCCGTTGGTTTCACCGATTTATTGTCTCCTGAGTGCCGCCTGGTTCTTTGTTCGTATATATATATATATATATATATATATATATATATATAAAATATATTGTGGATGAGATTTGATGGTGACATACACTGTGATTGACCGGCACTTCTCTTATGGGTTTTTAGTGCCCTGGTTCCTTCCCATCCACAATTAAATAGAAACTATAGGGGTCATTCTGAGTTGATCGCTCGCTAGCAGTTTTTAGCAGCCGTGCAAATGCATAGTCGCCACCCACGGGGGAGTGTATTTTCGCTTTGCAGGAGTGCGAACGCCTGTGCAGCAGAGCGCCAACACATTTTGTGCAAAACAAGACTAGCCCTGTAGTTACTTATCCTGTGCGATGATTGCTGCGACGAGTGACATGGTAATGATGTCAGATACCCGCCCAGCAAACGCCTGGCCACGCCTGCGTTTTTCCAACCACTCCCAGAAAACGGTCAGTTGACACCCAGAAATTCCCCCTTCCTGTCAATCTCCTTGATTTCGGCTGTACAATTGGAATCGTCACTAGAACCAGTGCAAAGCCACAAAGGACTTCATACCCGTACGACGTGCGTACGCATTGCGGTGCATACGCATGTGCAGATTAGCCTTTTTTTTACTGATTGCTACGCAGCGAACAACGGCAGCTAGCGATCGACTCAGAATGACCCCCTATGTCCTTTAACAGAGATGCGATCAGCATCCCAGCTGTTGGAATCCCAGCACCACTCAAGAGACCGGGCACGGATCACGGACAGCCGACATCCTGAAGGTGAGTACGGGCTTCACGATTAGGCTTAGGGCCCGGGGAAAGGGGGTGGGTTGGAGAGTTAGGGTAAGGCAGTAGGGGCTGGGGGTGGTTAGCCATAGCTGCCATCTCCCGAGTGTTAGGTAGAAATACACACTCTGAAGTTAAGATCTTCATTGGTGGGATGCCGCTGTTGGTTATGTGAACGCCAGCATCCCTACTGCCAGGATTTCATATGTATTTCCTTGAAGATAGTGGGGCAAATCAAATTGTTTCTTCCATGATCATAAGTAATGGGTGCCCAACAAAGCTACTCAATTGTAATGCAAGTAGAAGTGAGTGCCGCTGGCGCCCATTACTTATCATGCCCAAAAGCACAGGGTTTTGCTGCGTAAAGCGGCTAAACGTGACTAAACTATTGGGCATGCTGCCAAAACAGCAGTTTGGGTGCTCCAACAGCCGACTTTTGTAGATTTCTGCTCACCACCTGAAGAGGATGAGTGCAGAAATCATACAGTCAGATGCCCATAACTTAAAGACGCAAATAAAACCAACTGAACTCCCCCCGGTGACTCTCTCCTTTGTTTCTCTCTCTCTCTCTCTCTCTCCTGTCTGTTTCTTGATATATATGTGTATATATACATATATACATATATATATATATGTAGGGTCAAAGCAATGTGCGGCACTCAGGATTGTAGAAACAAATGATCACCACTGGCTGTCCAATCAACGTTTCAATTTTACTTGAAAATTGTCATCAGGATAGATTACAACAATGAAAAAAGCTTACCTTATATCCCTTCCACCAGAGTGAAGTGTGCATCGCCCGTCCGGCGGGGTCCCGCTCGGTCGCTGCGGCGCTGAGTGATGACGTCATCGCGCATTGCGCGGTGTACGTCAGTGAGCCCGTCACCAAGGAAACCCGTTGTGTCACTCCTGATGTAAACAAAGCAGCATGTGTAACAGAGCTGCTGTGATAAATATGGAGAGCAAGCACGCAAATACATACAAATGTGATTAGAGAGTAGGGAGATGTAGTAGATTCCAAGAGTAAGATTGGAAGTGATAGATTGTTCTGCAGCTACTGTAACCATTAATGCTGTATTGCATTGCCTGTGTGGGACCTAGACTATGGTCCACCTGATTACAAGGGCAAACATATTTATGGAATTACTGTGATCATGAGTATGTGTTATAATCGTAAATGTTGCAATATGTCATAGGTATACAATCCGCTTCGCCATGCCAACTATTGTTGGGGCGCTGTACTTTGCATATACATGTATATAAATGGTGAAAAAATGGCTGAAATTCTGGGGGGGGGGGGGGAAAGGGGGGGAAAATGGGAAGAGAAAAGGTGTGTAGCCTATGAATATGGATCGGGCTAATATTGATGTCTAACTATGGAGTGTGTTGCAAACTGGAGAAAAAAAGGAGAAAAAAGAGAGAAGAAGATGAATAAAGGAACCCAAGGTGAAGAGAAAATCAAAGGTGATGGAAACATGATATTAGTCAAGGTATATAGAGATACTAAATGACATTTTGGACTATTTTAGAAAAAACAAGCTAATGGTAAGGATTCATTAAGTCCTCTTGGTGTAATTACATCCAGTTTGTGTATCCACCTAGATTCACATCTTAAGAGGGCTTTGTGTCTATCTCCACCTCTGACATTGGTGGGTATATGGTCTATCATGCGGTATCGTAGGCTTGCTAGAGAGTGTTTAAAGGTCGCAAAGTGGCGTGCCACTGGCTGCTCGCTCTTCCCTTTAGCTAAGGCCAATCTTATGGCCGATCTGTGGGCAGTCATTCTCTCTTTAAACTTCCTCTTTGTCTTGCCAATGTAGGTTAAGCCACAAGGGCAAATAATTTGGTAAACCACGAAAGTAGATTCACATGTTAGATGATGTTGAATGGATATTTTATGGCCCTGATGCGGATGGAAAAAGGTGTCACCAGGAATGAGATATTGGCACGTTGTACACGAACACCTGAAGCAGCCCCGTTTGCGGGCTGTGAACATAGTTGGTCTCTCAATTTTGGTTTTAGATGAAATGTCCGTTTTGACTAATATGTCTCTGAGGTTTCTTGATCGTCGGTAACATGGCATAATGCTGGTATTCTGAAGGTTTAATTTATTATCAGTTTGAATAAGGTGCCAATGATTTTTGGTGATTTTATTCGTTTCCTCAGAGGCAATGTTGTAGGTGCTTGTCCAAATTAATTTAGATGGTATGGTTTCCTTAGCCTTCTTCTGTAATAATGTGTTCCTGCCCATCGATAGTATTCTGAGTTTGGTCTCATGTAGTTGTTTGGAGTCATATCCCCGCAATATGAACCGGTTAATTAGATCATCAATTTGGGCTGCTGCTCTTTTTTCATCTGAATTGATTCTGTGAATCCTGATCATTTGTGAATATGGAAGACCCAGCTTGAGTCCTTTTGGGTGACAGCTCGCGTTGTGCAAGAAGGTGTTCCTGTCTGTTGGTTTAGAGAACACCGTGGTGTTAATGCTTGCATTTTCAACAGAAAACTTAACATCTAAGAAATCTATGCTATGTAGGTCCATTTTATAAACCAATTTCACAGGACTAGGGGATGCATTGTGAGCGTCCAGTATGTTCTGCAGTGTTGCTTGCGGGCCCTTCCATATGATAAATAGATCATCTATAAATCTCTTATATAGAATGATGTTAGATGAAATATTGACGTCAGAGAAGAAGATGTCCTGTTCTGCATCAAACATATATATGTTTGCATATGTGGGTGCCACGGCCGATCCCATGGCACACCCCCTTAGTTGCAGATAGAACGCGTTGTCAAACAGGAAAAAATTCTTCGTTAATACGAGTTCCAAGAGATTAATCAGAATTTCACTGTGTGCAGGGTCAACCTTGAGCTCATTCAGCAATACCTTTTTAACTGCTTGGAGGCCCTCAGGGTGTGGGATAATTGTATACAGGCTGGTGACGTCAGCTGTTACCAGCCAAGTGCCCGGAGGGATAGGTCCTAGTTCACCTATTTGATTGAGCAAAGTTGTTGTGTCCATAAGAGTATGGGAATGTTGTTGTACATACGGTTGCAATATAGAATCCAGCAGTACTGAGGTGGGTTGAAATAGTGAACCCCGAGCCGAAATAATCGGTCGTCCTGGGGGGGGATTGACCCCTTATGAATCTTAGGGACTGTGTGATCCCTGCATCACAGGCCCTCAGTAATGCTTTTTTAAGCTCTTTCAAGAATACTGACGTTGGATTACCATTGAGCTTAGTATACACACCCGGTTCCTCCAGCTGATGGTGAATTTCTGCCCGGTAGTCTAAGATATCTTGCAGGACGATCGCTCCGCCCTTATCTGCCGGACGGATGATCAATTGCATATTGCTTGATAGATTATGAAGGGCCTCCAGTTCAGACTTTGATAGATTGTGTTTGACTAACTTATTTGTAGCTGTTAGCTGTTGTGATTCAAGATCCACTAAACGCATATAGGTCTTGATGCTGGCGTTATTCGATAGTGGGTCAAAGGTGGAAGGTGGTTTGAATTGCATCAATTTTGTAGGTATTGTACTGGAATTTCAATTTGTGATGGAGTTGTGATGGAGTTGATTTTTCGCAACTTGCCATTCTAATTCATCAAATGGAGCCATTTGATGAATTAGAATGGCAAGTTGCGAAAAATCAACTCCATCGCAAATTGAAATTGAATGAATACTTTGCGGAGATATCCACGCAAAATCCCAGTACAATACCTACAAAATTGATGCAATTCAAAGACCACCTTCCACCTTTGACCCACTATCGAATAACGCCAGCATCAAGACCTATATGCGTTTAGTGGATCTTGAATCACAACAGCTAACAGCTACAAATAAGGTAGTCAAACACAATCTATCAAAGTCTGAACTGGAGGCCCTTCATAATCTATCAAGCAATACGCAATTGATCATCCGTCCGGCAGATAAGGGCGGAGCGATCGTCCTGCAAGATATCTCAGACTACCGGGCAGAAATTCACCATCAGCTGGAGGAACCGGGTGTGTATACTAAGCTCAACGGTAATCCAACGTCAGTATTCTTGAAAGAGCTTAAAGAAGCATTACTGAGGGCCTGTGATGCAGGGATCATCACAGAAGAGATTATGAAATTGTTACTTCCAGAACACCCAGTGGTCCCCATTTTATACACAGTCCCTAAGATTCATAAGGGGGTCAATCCCGCCCCAGGACGACCGATTATTTCGGCTCGGGGTTCACTATTTCAACCCACCTCAGTACTGCTGGATTCTATATTGCAACCGTATGTACAACAACATTCCCATACTCTTATGGACACAACAACTTTGCTCAATCAAATAGGTGAACTAGGACCTATCCCTCCGGGCACTTGGCTGATAACAGCTGACGTCACCAGCCTGTATACAATTATCCCACACCCTGAGGGCCTCCAAGCAGTTAAAAAGGTATTGCTGAATGAGCTCAAGGTTGACCCTGCACACAGTGAAATTCTGATTCATCTCTTGGAACTCGTATTAACGAAGAATTTTTTCCTGTTTGACAACGCGTTCTATCTGCAACTAAGGGGGTGTGCCATGGGATCGGCCGTGGCACCCACATATGCAAACATATATATGTTTGATGTAGAACAGGACATCTTCTTCTCTGACGTCAATATTTCATCTAACATTCTATATAAGAGATTTATAGATGATCTATTTATCATATGGAAGGGCCCGCAAGCAACACTGCAGAACATACTGGACGCTCACAATGCATCCCCTAGTCCTGTGAAATTGGTTTATAAAATGGACCTACATAGCATAGATTTCTTAGATGTTAAGATTTCTATTGAAAATGCAAGCATTAACACCACGGTGTTCTCTAAACCAACAGACAGGAACACCTTCTTGCACAACGCGAGCTGTCACCCAAAAGGACTCAAGCTGGGTCTTCCATATTCACAAATGATCAGGATTCACAGAATCAATTCAGATGAAAAAAGAGCAGCAGCCCAAATTGATGATCTAATTAACCGGTTCATATTGCGGGGATATGACTCCAAACAACTACATGAGACCAAACTCAGAGTACTATCGATGAGCAGGAACACATTATTACAGAAGAAGGCTAAGGAAACCATACCATCTAAATTAATTTGGACAAGCACCTACAACATTGCCTCTGAGGAAACGAATAAAATCACCAAAAAACATTGGCACCTTATTCAAAGTGATAATAAATTAAACCTTCAGAATACCAGCATTATGCCATGTTACCGACGATCAAGAAACCTCAGAGACATATTAGTCAAAACGGACATTTCATCTAAAACCAAAATTGAGAGACCAACTATGTTCAAAGCCCGCAAACGGGGCTGCTTCTGGTGTTCGTGTACAACGTGCCAATATCTCATTCCTGGTGACACCTTTTTCCATCCGCATCAGGGCCATAAAATATCCATTCAACATCATCTAACATGTGAATCTACTTTCGTGGTTTACCAAATTATTTGCCCTTGTGGCTTAACCTACATTGGCAAGACAAAGAGGAAGTTTAAAGAGAGAATGACTGCCCACAGATCGGCCATAAGATTGGCCTTAGCTAAAGGGAAGAGCGAGCAGCCAGTGGCACGCCACTTTGCGACCTTTAAACACTCTCTAGCAAGCCTATGATACCGCATGATAGACCATATACCCACCAATGTCAGAGGTGGAGATAGACACAAAGCCCTCTTAAGATGTGAATCTAGGTGGATACACAAACTGGATGTAATTACACCAAGAGGACTTAATGAATCCTTACCATTAGCTTGTTTTTTCTAAAATAGTCCAAAATGTCATTTAGTATCTCTATATACCTTGACTAATATCATGTTTCCATCACCTTTGATTTTCTCTTCACCTTGGGTTCCTGTTATGAACCACAGGTAGTGGTTCATTTCTATTTTATGTTTATTTAGTTGTCTTGCATGCCAGGATTTCCCATTGCTCTGTTTTAGATTACTCTTGTCTGCTGCCGCTGGTGAGTCTGTGCAATTGCAGCTTGTTCCCATGTGTTCAGCCTCATCTGGCTGCTAATTGCATCTTGTCAGCTTGGAGTCCTGCAATAGGCCAGCTGCACTGGATTATTAATTAGGCCTCTCTGTTATATGCTGGCTGATTGCAGTTCGCAGATGCTGGTGATATTTCTGGGTTTTCAGTCTGCTTGAGTTCTGAGCTTGGTTCCTGCTAGTTCCTGAGCTTCCTGAATGCTGAATCTGTTTGCTGAAAGTGTTTCCAGTCCTGCTGTATCCGGTCGTTCCTGTTCTCAGTTGTCCTGTACTCGGAAGTCGTCATCTGTTCCTGGAGTCCTGACTGAGCACCTTTGAACATCCAGTGGTGTTCGTGAGTCATGGCGTAGCCGTGTGTTGCGGCTTGGGCCGCTTAATTATTTATCTTTTATTATTTGTGTTCCGGAGCTTTTGCGGAGGATTCCGCTCCCACAGATCCACTCTGGTATCCAGCGGTGCTGGGTAGGAGTAGGGACTAGTGGATTTTGATTGTCCTTTTCCCTGGCGGGTTACCGCACATACCTCAGGTTTAGTCAGTTAGCTTGTAGCCCCTGGCCTGGTTGTTTAGTCAGAGGGCCCCTTGTTATCACCCTGTCTCGGATTTCCCTTTGTCTCCCATTAAGACCTGAGGGGGCATCGGAGTTGGGCAGACATAATCCGCCCTTCAAACGCGGCTGCCATGGGCTCAAGCAACCATAGTCTCGCAGGGGATTTCTGACCACACGGGCGAGACAACGGAGTTAGGGCGCCAGGGGCTATTCCCTTTCCATTCCCCTTTCCCAGCATTACGTCCTGGTGCTCTGGACTCGCTTCATAACATCTCCCTTGTTCTGAGCACCAGGAACCTAACATTATCACCAGCCATACCACAAAAAAGAAATAAAACTTTTTTTTCTTTTTTGGCCCAGTCCAGTGTCTAGTCTAGAATCCAGTCCGGTGTTTAGAATCCAGTCCGGTGTTTAGAATCCAGTCCGGTGTTTAGAATCCAGTCCGGTGTTTAAAAAAAAAAAAAAAAGTCTTGTTTTGTTTAGCAAAATTTAGTCTTGCCTTGCCTTGTCTTGCCTTGCCTTGTCTTGCCTTGCCTTGTCTTGCCTTGCCTTGTCTTGCCTTGCCTTGTCTTGCCTTGTCTTGTCTTGTCTCGTCTAGTTTTAAATCCTCCTATGTCTACTATGCAAGCCCTGCAGGCATCTCTCGAAGCTCTGAACTCTGTATTCAGTGCTTTGAGACCAGAGCGACTAGAAGTTTTGCAGCAATCCCTAAAGCAACTGCAAAACCTTCTGACTAAAATCTTGCTCATTTTGCCAGAAGTCGTTGAGAGTACATCTATCTCTAAAGAGACTCTTGCTCACAGTATGGTGACAAGAGAATCCTCTGGTCTAATTGAAGAGAAAAGGTTTAAAAGTTTTCTGCGGCCCAGGCTCTCAGAAGAGGAGCGTCTGCGTCGCAGAAACTTAAACTTATGCCTATATTGTGGGGGTTTAGGCCATTATCTGCAGACCTGTGAGTTGCGCAAGCCAAAGTGTGGTGACGAGTCTTGCCCTCTGGCCAAGTTGAGTCATGATACAAGACCTACTCCTGTCTCTACTGTGGCAGAGGCACTTGTCACACAATCCACACAAAAAAGCTCTCTGTCCTATAATTGGGGTCCTTGGGCAAGGGAGCCCCATTATAGATTCAGGAATCAAAAGAGAATGTTTCTCTCCTCTCTTGAGGTTCCTGTGGAAGCGGAGTTGCAAGTCCCTGGAGTGATGCCTGATGCCCAGGTTCCTGGAGTGGTGCCTGATGCCCAGGTTCCTGGAGTGGTGCCCGAAGCCCAGGTTCCTGGAGTGGTGCCCGATGCCCAGGTTCCTGGAGTGGTGCCCGATGCCCAGGTTCCTGGAGTGGTGCCCGATGCCCAGGTTCCTGGAGTGGTGCCCGATGCCCAGGTTCCTGGAGTGGTGCCCGATGCCCAGGGTCCAGGAGTGGTGCCCGTAGCCCAGGGTCCTGGAGTGGTGCCCGTAGCCCAGGGTCCTGGAGTGGTGCCCGTAGCCCAGGGTCCTGGAGTGGTGCCCGATGCCCAGAGTGCTGGAGCGGTACCCGATGCCCAGAGTGCTGGAGCGGTACCCGATGCCCAGAGTGCTGGAGCGGTACCCGATGCCCAGAGTGCTGGAGCGGTACCCGATGCCCAGAGTGCTGGAGCGGTACCCGATGCCCAGAGTGCAGGAGCGGTACCTGATGCCCTAGCTTATAGAGGGACATCAAATATTATAGTTCAGGTGTCCATATCGGAAGGGGTCTCAGAAGCTGTTACCCCAGGTAGGGACTTGAAAAGCGCAACCCTAGAAAGGGTCTCTAAAACCATAGTTCTTGAGGGGAACTCGAGAAGCAAAACCCCAGAAGGGATCTTTGAAGTAATATCCCCAAGTGGGGTCTCGAGAGACGCAGCCCCAAAGAAGGGTCTAGAAGTCGCTTCCCCAGGAAAGAACTTAAGAAGCATAGCATTAGTGGAGGATCTGAACGTTATTGCTTCAGCAAAAGTCCCGGAAGTCATAGTCCCGGGAGAACTTTCGATAATTATTGACTCAGAGAGGGAGGCCGATGGCCCGATCCCAGTCAGGGAGGCCAACGGCCCGGTCCCAGTAAAAGAATCCGAGGTGCTGGCCCCAGCGGGGTTCTCAGAGGCCACTGCCCCAGCGGGGTTCCCGGAGGCCACTGTCCCAGCGGGGTTCCCGGAGGCCACTGTCCCAGCGGGGTTCCCGGAGGCCGCTGCCCCAGCGGGGTTCCCGGAGGCCACTGCCCCAGCGGGGTTCCCGGAGGCCACTGCCCCAGCGGGGTTCCCGGAGGCCACTGCCCCAGCGGGGTCCCCGGAGGCCACTGCCCCAGCGGGGTCCCCGGAGGCCACTGCCCCGGGTGGGGTTCAGAAAGTCACTGCCCCGGGTGGGGTTCAGAAAGTCACTGCCCCGGGTGGGGTTCAGAAAGTCACTGCCCCGGGTGGGGTTCAGAAAGTCACTGCCCCGGGTGGGGTTCAGAAAGTCACTGCCCCGGGTGGGGTTCAGAAAGTCACTGCCCCGGGTGGGGTTCAGAAAGTCTCTGCCCCGGGTGGGGTTCAGAGAGTCTCAGCCTCGAGTAAGGTCAATAGTGACCAGGTCCTAGCAAAGCACTCCAGTCAGTCAGATGAGAAGGAAACAGATCCTGACTCTGATATCTCAACATCCATAACCTTTGATGGGGACTTCGCCCAATTTCTGGCGCTTTTCAAACACTATTACACTATTATGTTGTCTAGACCATTTCTGGGCATCACTTCAGAAAACCTTGGGCTCTATCTGATTTATTCTTTTAGAGGAGAGCCTTCTGAGTGGGCGACCAGTCTAATGAAAGCTGAAGATCCCATTCTTCAGGATCCCCTAGCATTCTATGATGCAATTGTTAAAAGATACGGTTCCAAAGAAATTGGTTCAGGTTCCTCTAAGTCACCCGTCTTGTCTGCTGAGAGTCCACCAAATACTGTAAACTCTGCACAAGAGTCCCAGCCCGATGTTTTGACTGCAGGATGTGCTTTTTTGACTTCTTCTTCTAATAATAGTACTTTACCAGAAAGTTCAGCTCCCAAGGGTAAGAAACCTGTCTCTGATTTGAACGCAGCCTTGCTGGGTGGTACCATCAGTTCAGACAATGTTTGGGGAATTACCTTGGTCAGACCTAAAGAGCTTTGTAAAAAGAAGAAGAAGAAAAAGAAATAATTTTTTGACTCTTGCCTTGATTTAAAAAAAAAAAAAAGAGATTTTTTTTTCTCCTTGTCTTGTGTCCTGTGGCCACCGTTAGGGGGAGGGCACTGTTACAAGTTGTTGCTACAGCTTGTTTTTGTTTTCTTGTCTGTTAGACCAGTGTGTCAGGTTTTTTTTTTTTTTTTTGTATCCCTTGTTCTGGATAGTCTGAATTTTGGGGTCTTTTGACCCCTCCTCAAGGGGGGGGGTAATGTTATGAGCCACGGCTGTGGCTCATTCCTGTTTTGCATTTTTGTTATGTATTTTATGTTATACTTCTGTTTATGTTCCCCGTGGGTGTCATGGGGTGCTCGGAGCTCACCCTTAAGGAGGGGATCCTGTTATGAACCACAGGTAGTGGTTCATTTCTATTTTATGTTTATTTAGTTGTCTTGCATGCCAGGATTTCCCATTGCTCTGTTTTAGATTACTCTTGTCTGCTGCCGCTGGTGAGTCTGTGCAATTGCAGCTTGTTCCCATGTGTTCAGCCTCATCTGGCTGCTAATTGCATCTTGTCAGCTTGGAGTCCTGCAATAGGCCAGCTGCACTGGATTATTAATTAGGCCTCTCTGTTATATGCTGGCTGATTGCAGTTCGCAGATGCTGGTGATATTTCTGGGTTTTCAGTCTGCTTGAGTTCTGAGCTTGGTTCCTGCTAGTTCCTGAGCTTCCTGAATGCTGAATCTGTTTGCTGAAAGTGTTTCCAGTCCTGCTGTATCCGGTCGTTCCTGTTCTCAGTTGTCCTGTACTCGGAAGTCGTCATCTGTTCCTGGAGTCCTGACTGAGCACCTTTGAACATCCAGTGGTGTTCGTGAGTCATGGCGTAGCCGTGTGTTGCGGCTTGTGCCGCTTAATTATTTATCTTTTATTATTTGTGTTCCGGAGCTTTTGCGGAGGATTCCGCTCCCACAGATCCACTCTGGTATCCAGCGGTGCTGGGTAGGAGTAGGGACTAGTGGATTTTGGTTGTCCTTTTCCCTGGCGGGTTACCGCACATACCTCAGGTTTAGTCAGTTAGCTTGTAGCCCCTGGCCTGGTTGTTTAGTCAGAGGGCCCCTTGTTATCACCCTGTCTCGGATTTCCCTTTGTCTCCCATTAAGACCTGAGGGGGCATCGGAGTTGGGCAGACATAATCCGCCCTTCAAACGCGGCTGCCATGGGCTCAAGCAACCATAGTCTCGCAGGGGATTTCTGACCACACGGGCGAGACAACGGAGTTAGGGCGCCAGGGGCTATTCCCTTTCCATTCCCCTTTCCCAGCATTACGTCCTGGTGCTCTGGACTCGCTTCATAACATCTCCCTTGTTCTGAGCACCAGGAACCTAACAGTTCCTTTATTCATCTTCTCTCTTTTTTCTCCTTTTTTTCTCCAGTTTGCAACACACTCCATAGTTAGACATCAATATTAGCCCGATCCATATTCATAGGCTACACACCTCTTCTCTCTTCCCATTTCCCCCCCCTTTCCCCCCCCCCAGAATTTCAGCCATTTTTTCACCATTTATATACATGTATATGCAAAGTACAGCGCCCCAACAATAGTTGGCATGGCGAAGCGGATTGTATACCTATGACATATTGCAACATTTACGATTATAACACATACTCATGATCACAGTAATTCCATAAATATGTTTGCCCTTGTAATCAGGTGGACCATAGTCTAGGTCCCACACAGGCAATGCAATACAGCATTAATGGTTACAGTAGCTGCAGAACAATCTATCACTTCCAATCTTACTCTTGGAATCTACTACATCTTCCTACTCTCTAATCACATTTGTATGTATTTGCGTGCTTGCGCTCCATATTTATCACAGCAGCTCTGTTACACATGCTGCTTTGTTTACATCAGGAGTGACACAACGGGTTTCCTTGGTGACGGGCTCACTGACGTACACCGCGCAATACGCGATGACGTCATCACTCAGCGCCGCAGCGACCGAGCGGGACCCCGCCGGACGGGCGATGCACACTTCACTCTGGTGGAAGGGATATAAGGTAAGCTTTTTTCATTGTTGTAATCTATCCTGATGACAATTTTCAAGTAAAATTGAAACGTTGATTGGACAGCCAGTGGTGATCATTTGTTTCTACAATCCTGAGTGCCGCACATTGCTTTGACCCTATTTGCCATTTTGGAAAGTGAGGGCACCAGGGACCACAGCACAAGTTATTGGAGTGCCGGACCGCTTGCAGCATATATATATATGTATATATAATTTTTTTCAAACATGCATACACACAAATATATACTTAAAAACAGCACTAGTCATGCACCCATACAGTATCAGTAGCCCACACATATACCATGCAGGTCACACCTCCTGCGGTAGCACACAATAGGCCCTTCATACATTTCAGCTCCAGGCCCATGAGGAGCTTACTCTGGCACTGCCCGCAAGGGGCTCATTTGCGCTCGCCCCGCTGGTGGCATGCCAGTGGTCAGGATCCCGGCACTGGTATGCTGGCCGCCGGGATCCCGATCGCCGGCCACTCATACTACACCCTTCCCTTTTTGTATAATCATAATACTTCATTTTTTTTAATTTGTCAATTGAAAGTATTTGTATCACCTTGCAGTGGCTCCCTATGACTCATATTAACATGTTGATGTCACTGATTAATGTGCATTAATCAGACTAAGATAGTACTCCTGTTGCACCCGTACAATTCCCTGTGTGGGTGGGTGTAGTATGAGTACCATTTACCCCTACTAAGTTAATCAAGTAAGCTACTGTAAATTTGATGGTTTAAACGCACACATTACTTATATTTATACAAGAGATGTGTAAGAAGGGAACACTTAGTCATTTTAAATCACCACTTAATAGGGAACAAATAAACAATATTTTGCGTATTCACACTAAATTATTTCAACTAGAGATGTGCACTTGAAATTTTTCGGGTTTTGTGTTTTGGTTTTGGGTTCGGTTCCGCGGCCGTGTTTTGGGTTCGACCGCGTTTTGGCAAAACCTCACCGAATTTTTTTTGTCGGATTCGGGTGTGTTTTGGATTCGGGTGTTTTTTTCAAAAAACCCTAAAAAACAGCTTAAATCATAGAATTTGGGGGTCATTTTGATCCCAAAGTATTATTAACCTCAATAACCATAATTTCCACTCATTTTCAGTCTATTCTGAACACCTCACACCTCACAATATTATTTTTAGTCCTAAAATTTGCACCGAGGTCGCTGGATGACTAAGCTAAGCGACCCTAGTGGCCGACACAAACACCTGGCCCATCTAGGAGTGGCACTGCAGTGTCACGCAGGATGGCCCTTCCAAAAAACACTCCCCAAACAGCATATGACGCAAAGAAGAAAAAAAGAGGCGCAATGAGGTAGCTGTGTGAGTAAGCTAAGCGACCCTAGTGGCCGACACAAACACCTGGCCCATCTAGGAGTGGCACTGCAGTGTCACGCAGGATGGCCCTTCCAAAAAACACTCCCCAAACAGCACATGACGCAAAGAAGAAAAAAAGAGGCGCAATGAGGTAGCTGTGTGAGTAAGCTAAGCGACCCTAGTGGCCGACACAAACACCTGGCCCATCTAGGAGTGGCACTGCAGTGTCACGCAGGATGGCCCTTCCAAAAAACACTCCCCAAACAGCACATGACGCAAAGAAGAAAAAAAGAGGCGCAATGAGGTAGCTGTGTGAGTAAGCTAAGCGACCCTAGTGGCCGACACAAACACCTGGCCCATCTAGGAGTGGCACTGCAGTGTCACGCAGGATGGCCCTTCCAAAAAACACTCCCCAAACAGCACATGACGCAAAGAAGAAAAAAAGAGGCGCAATGAGGTAGCTGTGTGAGTAAGCTAAGCGACCCTAGTGGCCGACACAAACACCTGGCCCATCTAGGAGTGGCACTGCAGTGTCACGCAGGATGGCCCTTCCAAAAAACACTCCCCAAACAGCACATGACGCAAAGAAAAATGAAAGAAAAAAGAGGTGCAAGATGGAATTGTCCTTGGGCCCTCCCACTCACCCTTATGTTGTATAAACAGGACATGCACACTTTAACCAACCCATCATTTCAGTGACAGGGTCTGCCACACGACTGTGACTGAAATGACGGGTTGGTTTGGACCCCCACCGAAAAAGAAGCAATTAATCTCTCCTTGCACAAACTGGCTCTACAGAGGCAAGATGTCCACCTCATCATCATCCTCCGATATATCACCATGTACATCCCGCTCCTCACAGATTATCAATTCGTCCCCACTGGAATCCACCATCTCAGCTCCCTGTGTACTTTGTGGAGGCAATTGCTGCTGGTCAATGTCTCCACGGAGGAATTGATTATAATTCATTTTAATGAACATCATCTTCTCCACATTTTCTGGAAGTAACCTCGTACGCCGATTGCTGACAAGGTGAGCAGCGGCACTAAACACTCTTTCGGAGTACACACTTGTGGGAGGGCAACTTAGGTAGAATAAAGCCAGTTTGTGCAAGGGCCTCCAAATTGCCTCTTTTTCCTGCCAGTATAAGTACGGACTGTCTGACGTGCCTACTTGGATGCGGTCACTCATATAATCCTCCACCATTCTTTCAATGGGGAGAGAATCATATGCAGTGACAGTAGACGACATGTCCGTAATCGTTGTCAGGTCCTTCAGTCCGGACCAGATGTCAGCATCAGCAGTCGCTCCAGACTGCCCTGCATCACCGCCAGCGGGTGGGCTCGGAATTCTGAGCCATTTCCTCGCACCCCCAGTTGCGGGAGAATGTGAAGGAGGAGATGTTGACAGGTCGCGTTCCGCTTGACTTGACAATTTTCTCACCAGCAGTTCTTTGAACCCCAGCAGACTTGTGTCTGCCGGAAAGAGAGATCCAAGGTAGGTTTTAAATCTAGGATCGAGCACGGTGGCCAAAATGTAGTGCTCTGATTTCAACAGATTGACCACCCGTGAATCCTTGTTAAGCGAATTAAGGGCTCCATCCACAAGTCCCACATGCCTAGCGGAATCGCTCCCTTTTAGCTCCTCCTTCAATGCCTCCAGCTTCTTCTGCAAAAGCCTGATGAGGGGAATGACCTGACTCAGGCTGGCAGTGTCTGAACTGACTTCACGTGTGGCAAGTTCAAAAGGTTGCAGAACCTTGCACAACGTTGAAATCATTCTCCACTGCGCTTGAGACAGGTACATTCCACCTCCTATATCGTGCTCAATTGTATAGGCTTGAATGGCCTTTTGCTGCTCCTCCAACCTCTGAAGCATATATAGGGTTGAATTCCACCTCGTTACCACTTCTTGCTTCAGATGATGGCAGGGCAGGTTCAGGCGTTTTTGGTGGTGCTCCAGTCTTCTGTACGTGGTGCCTGTACGCCGAAAGTGTCCCGCAATTCTTCTGGCCACCGACAGCATCTCTTGCACGCCCCTGTCGTTTTTTAAAAAATTCTGCATCACCAAATTCAAGGTATGTGCAAAACATGGAACGTGCTGGAATTTGCCCATATTTAATGCACACACAATATTGCTGGCGTTGTCCGATGCCACAAATCCACAGGAGAGTCCAATTGGGGTAAGCCATTCCGCGATGATCTTCCTCAGTTGCCGTAAGAGGTTTTCAGCTGTGTGCGTATTCTGGAAACCGGTGATACAAAGCGTAGCCTGCCTAGGAAAGAGTTGGCGTTTGCGAGATGCTGCTACTGGTGCCGCCGCTGCTGTTCTTGCGGCGGGAGTCCATACATCTACCCAGTGGGCTGTCACAGTCATATAGTCCTGACCCTGCCCTGCTCCACTTGTCCACATGTCCGTGGTTAAGTGGACATTGGGTACAGCTGCATTTTTTAGGACACTGGTGAGTCTTTTTCTGACGTCCGTGTACATTCTCGGTATCGCCTGCCTAGAGAAGTGGAACCTAGATGGTATTTGGTAACGGGGGCACACTACCTCAAGAAATTGTCTAGTTCCCTGTGAACTAACGGCGGATACCGGACGCACGTCTAACACCAACATAGTTGTCAAGGCCTCAGTTATCCGCTTTGCAACAGGATGACTGCTGTGATATTTCATCTTCCTCGCAAAGGACTGTTGGACAGTCAATTGCTTGGTGGAAGTAGTAAAAGTGGGCTTACGACTTCCCCTCTGGGATGACCATCGACTCCCAGCAGCAACAACAGCAGCGCCAGCAGCAGTAGGCGTTACACGCAAGGATGCATCGGAGGAATCCCAGGCAGGAGAGGACTCGTCAGAATTGCCAGTGACATGGCCTGCAGGACTATTGGCATTCCTGGGGAAGGAGGAAATTGACACTGAGGGAGTTGGTGGGGTGGTTTGCGTGAGCTTGGTTACAAGAGGAAGGGATTTACTGGTCAGTGGACTGCTTCCGCTGTCGCCCAAAGTTTTTGAACTTGTCACTGACTTATGATGAATGCGCTGCAGGTGACGTATAAGGGAGGATGTTCCGAGGTGGTTAACGTCCTTACCCCTACTTATTACAGCTTGACAAAGGCAACACACGGCTTGACAAATGTTGTCCGCATTTCTGTTGAAATACTTCCACACCGAAGAGCTGATTTTTTTGGTATTTTCACCAGGCATGTCAACGGCCATATTCCTCCCACGGACAACAGGTGTCTCCCCTGGTGCCTGACTTAAACAAACCACCTCACCATCAGAATCCTCCTTGTCAATTTCCTCCCCAGCGCCAGCAACACCCATATCCTCCTCATCCTGGTGTACTTCAACACTGACATCTTCAATCTGACTATCAGGAACTGGACTGCGGGAGCTCCTTCCAGCACTTGCAGGGGGCGTGCAAATGGTGGAAGGCGCATGCTCTTCACGTCCAGTGTTGGGAAGGTCAGGCATCGCAACCGACACAATTGGACTCTCCTTGTGGATTTGGGATTTCGAAGAACGCACAGTTCTTTGCGGTGCTTTTGCCAGCTTGAGTCTTTTCATTTTTCTAGCGAGAGGCTGAGTGCTTCCATCCTCATGTGAAGCTGAACCACTAGCCATGAACATAGGCCAGGGCCTCAGCCGTTCCTTGCCACTCCGTGTGGTAAATGGCATATTGGCAAGTTTACGCTTCTCCTCCGACAATTTTATTTTAGATTTTTGAGTCCTTTTTTTACTGATATTTGGTGTTTTGGATTTTACATGCTCTGTACTATGACATTGGGCATCGGCCTTGGCAGACGACGTTGCTGGCATTTCATCGTCTCGGCCATGACTAGTGGCAGCAGCTTCAGCACGAGGTGGAAGTCGATCTTGATCTTTCCCTAATTTTGGAACCTAAACATTTTTGTTCTCCATATTTTAATAGGCACAACTAAAAGGCACCTCAGGTAAACAATTGAGATGGATGGATACTAGTATACTTATGGATGGACGAGCGACTGCTGACACAGAGGTAGCTACAGCCGTGGACTACCGTACTGTGTCTGCTGCTAATATAGACTGGATGATAATGAGATAAAATTAAAATATATATATATATCACACTAGTACTGCAGCCGGACAGGTATATATTATGTAATGACGGACCTGCTGGACACTGTCTGTCAGACTCAGCACTGCAGACTCCTAAAGTAAGCTACTAGTATCAAGAAGATAGAAAAAATAAATAAACCACGGGTAGGTGGTATACAATTATGGATGGACGAGCGACTGCCGACACAGAGGTAGCTACAGCCGTGGACTACCGTACTGTGTCTGCTGCTAATATAGACTGGATGATAATGAGATAAAATTAAAAAATTTATATATCACAGTAGTACTGCAGCCGGACAGGTATATATTGTGTAATGACGGACCTGCTGGACACTGTCTGTCAGCACTGCAGACTCCTAAAGTAAGCTACTAGTATCAAGAAGATAGAAAAAAAAAAACCACAGGTAGGTGGTATACAATTATGGATGGACGAGCGACTGCCGACACAGAGGTAGCTACAGCCGTGGTCTACCATACTGTGTCTGCTGCTAATATAGACTGGATGATAATGAGATAAAATTAAAATATATATATATATCACACTAGTACTGCAGCCGGACAGGTATATATTATGTAATGACGGACCTGCTGGACACTGTCTGTCAGACTCAGCACTGCAGACTCCTAAAGTAAGCTACTAGTATCAAGAAGATAGAAAAATAAAAATAAACCACGGGTAGGTGGTATACAATTATGGATGGACGAGCGACTGCCGACACAGAGGTAGCTACAGCCATGGACTACCGTACTGTGTCTGCTGCTAATATAGACTGGATGATAATGAGATAAAATTAAAATATATATATATATATCACACTAGTACTGCAGCCGGACAGGTATATATTATGTAATGACGGACCTGCTGGACACTGTCTGTCAGACTCAGCACTGCAGACTCCTAAAGTAAGCTACTAGTATCAAGAAGATAGAAAAAAAAAATAAACCACGGGTAGGTGGTATACAATTATGGATGGACGAGCGACTGCCGACACAGAGGTAGCTACAGCCGTGGACTACCATACTGTGTCTGCTGCTAATATAGACTGGATGATAATGAGATAAAATTTGAATATATATATATATCACACTAGTACTGCAGCCGGACAGGTATATATTATGTAATGACGGACCTGCTGGACACTGTCTGTCAGCACTGCAGACTCCTAAAGTAAGCTACTAGTATCAAGAAGATAGAAAAAAAAAACCACGGGTAGGTGGTATACAATTATGGATGGACGAGCGACTGCCGACACAGAGGTAGCTACAGCCGTGGACTACCGTACTGTGTCTGCTGCTAATATAGACTGGATGATAATGAGATAAAATTTAAATATATATATATATATCACACTAGTACTGCAGCCGGACAGGTATATATTATGTAATGACGGACCTGCTGGACACTGTCTGTCAGCACTGCAGACTCCTAAAGTAAGCTACTAGTATCAAGAAGATAGAAAAAAAAATAAACCACGGGTAGGTGGTATACAATTATGGATGTACGAGCGACTGCCGACACAGAGGTAGCTACAGCCGTGGACTACCGTACTGTGTCTGCTGCTAATATAGACTGGATGATAATGAGATAAAATTTAAATATATATATATATCACACTAGTACTGCAGCCAGACAGGTATATATTATGTAATGACGGACCTGCTGGACACTGTCTGTCAGACTCAGCACTGCAGACTCCTAAAGTAAGCTACTAGTATCAAGAAGATAGAAAATAAAAATAAACCACGGGTAGGTGGTATACAATTATGGATGGACGAGCGACTGCCGACACAGAGGTAGCTACAGCCGTGGACTACCGTACTGTGTCTGCTGCTAATATAGACTGGATGATAATGAGATAAAATTAAAATATATATATATATATATATATCACACTAGTACTGCAGCCGGACAGGTATATATTATGTAATGACGGACCTGCTGGACACTGTCTGTCAGACTCAGCACTGCAGACTCCTAAAGTAAGCTACTAGTATCAAGAAGATAGAAAAAATAAATAAACCACGGGTAGGTGGTATACAATTATGGATGTACGAGCGACTGCCGACACAGAGGTAGCTACAGCCGTGGACTACCGTACTGTGTCTGCTGCTAATATAGACTGGATGATAATGAGATAAAATTTGAATATATATATATATCACACTAGTACTGCAGCCGGACAGGTATATATTATGTAATGACGGACCTGCTGGACACTGTCTGTCAGCACTGCAGACTCCTAAAGTAAGCTACTAGTATCAAGAAGATAGAAAAAAAAAAACCACGGGTAGGTGGTATACAATTATGGATGGACGAGCGACTGCCGACACAGAGGTAGCTACAGCCGTGGACTACCGTACTGTGTCTGCTGCTAATATAGACTGGATGATAATGAGATAAAATTTAAATATATATATATATATCACACTAGTACTGCAGCCGGACAGGTATATATTATGTAATGACGGACCTGCTGGACACTGTCTGTCAGACTCAGCACTGCAGACTCCTAAAGTAAGCTACTAGTATCAAGAAGATAGAAAAAAAAATAAACCACGGGTAGGTGGTATACAATTATGGATGGACGAGCGACTGCCGACACAGAGGTAGCTACAGCCGTGGACTACCGTACTGTGTCTGCTGCTAATATAGACTGGATGATAATGAGATAAAATTAAAATATATATATATATATCACACTAGTACTGCAGCCGGACAGGTATATATTATGTAATGACGGACCTGCTGGACACTGTCTGTCAGCACTGCAGACTCCTAAAGTAAGCTACTAGTATCAAGAAGATAGAAAAAAAAATAAACCACGGGTAGGTGGTATACAATTATGGATGGACGAGCGACTGCCGACACAGAGGTAGCTACAGCCGTGGACTACCGTACTGTGTCTGCTGCTAATATAGACTGGATGATAATGAGATATAATTAAAATATATATATATATCACACTAGTACTGCAGCCGGACAGGTATATATTATGTAATGACGGACCTGCTGGACACTGTCTGTCAGACTCAGCACTGCAGACTCCTAAAGTAAGCTACTAGTATCAAGAAGATAGAAAATAAAAATAAACCACGGGTAGGTGGTATACAATTATGGATGGACCAGCGACTGCCGACACATAGGTAGCTACAGCCGTGGACTACCGTACTGTGTCTGCTGCTAATATAGACTGGATGATAATGAGATAAAATTTTAATATATATATATATCACACTAGTACTGCAGCCGGACAGGTATATATTATGTAATGACGGACCTGCTGGACACTGTCTGTCAGTACTGCAGACTCCTAAAGTAAGCTACTAGTATCAAGAAGATAGAAAAAAAAAATAAACCACGGGTAGGTGGTATACAATTATGGATGGACGAGCGACTGCCGACACAGAGGTAGCTACAGCCGTGGACTACCGTACTGTGTCTGCTGCTAGTATATACTGGATGATAATGAGATAAAATTTGAATATATATATATATATCACACTAGTACTGCAGCCGGACAGGTATATATTATGTAATGACGGACCTGCTGGACACTGTCTGTCAGCACTGCAGACTCCTAAAGTAAGCTACTAGTATCAAGAAGATAGAAAAAAAAAAACACGGGTAGGTGGTATACAATTATGGATGGACGAGCGACTGCCGACACAGAGGTAGCTACAGCCGTGGACTACCGTACTGTGTCTGCTGCTAATATAGACTGGATGATAATGAGATAAAATTTAAATATATATATATATCACACTAGTACTGCAGCCGGACAGGTATATATTATGTAATGACGGACCTGCTGGACACTGTCTGTCAGACTCAGCACTGCAGACTCCTAAAGTAAGCTACTAGTATCAAGAAGATAGAAAAAAAAAATAAACCACGGGTAGGTGGTATACAATTATGGATGGACGAGCGACTGCCGACACAGAGGTAGCTACAGCCGTGGACTACCGTACTGTGTCTGCTGCTAATATAGACTGGATGATAATGAGATAAAATTAAAATATATATATATATATATCACACTAGTACTGCAGCCGGACAGGTATATATTATGTAATGACGGACCTGCTGGACACTGTCTGTCAGCACTGCAGACTCCTAAAGTAAGCTACTAGTATCAAGAAGATAGAAAAAAAAATAAACCACGGGTAGGTGGTATACAATTATGGATGGACGAGCGACTGCCGACACAGAGGTAGCTACAGCCGTGGACTACCGTACTGTGTCTGCTGCTAAAATAGACTGGATGATAATGAGATAAAATTAAAATATATATATATATATCACACTAGTACTGCAGCCGGACAGGTATATATTATGTAATGACGGACCTGCTGGACACTGTCTGTCAGACTCAGCACTGCAGACTCCTAAAGTAAGCTACTAGTATCAAGAAGATAGAAAATAAAAATAAACCACGGGTAGGTGGTATACAATTATGGATGGACGAGCGACTGCCGACACAGAGGGAGCTACAGCCGTGGACTACCGTACTGTGTCTGCTGCTAATATAGACTGGATGATAATGAGATAAAATTTAAATATATATATATATCACACTAGTACTGCAGCCGGACAGGTATATATTATGTAATGACGGACCTGCTGGACACTGTCTGTCAGCACTGCAGACTCCTAAAGTAAGCTACTAGTATCAAGAAAATAGAAAGAAAAAAAACCACGGGTAGGTGGTATACAATTATGGATGGACGAGCGACTGCCGACACAGAGGTAGCTACAGCCGTGGACTACCGTACTGTGTCTGCAGCTAATATAGACTGGATGATAATGAGATAAAATTAAAATATATATATATATATCACACTAGTACTGCAGCCGGACAGGTATATATTAATGACGGACCTGCTGGACACTGTCTGTCAGACTCAGCACTGCAGACTCCTAAAGTAAGCTACTAGTATCAAGAAGATAGAAAAAAAAAAAAACACGGGTAGGTGGTATTAAATTATGGATGGACGAGCGACTGCCGACACAGAGGTAGCTACAGCCATGGACTACCGTACTGTGTCTGCTGCTAATATAGACTGGATGATAATGAGATAAAATTAAAATATATATATATATATCACACTAGTACTGCAGCCGGACAGGTATATATTATGTAATGACGGACCTGCTGGACACTGTCTGTCAGCACTGCAGACTCCTAAAGTAAGCTACTAGTCTCAAGAAGATAGAAAAAATAAATAAACCACGGGTAGGTGGTATACAATTATGGATGGACGAGCGACTGCCGACACAGAGGTAGCTACAGCCGTGGACTACCGTACTGTGTCTGCTGCTAATATAGACTGGATGATAATGAGATAAAATTTGAATATATATATATATATCACACTAGTACTGCAGCCGGACAGGTATATATTATGTAATGACGGACCTGCTGGACACTGTCTGTCAGCACTGCAGACTCCTAAAGTAAGCTACTAGTATCAAGAAGATAGAAAAAAAAAACCACGGGTAGGTGGTATACAATTATGGATGGACGAGCGACTGCCGACACAGAGGTAGCTACAGCTGTGGACTACCGTACTGTGTCTGCTGCTAATATAGACTGGATGATAATGAGATAAAATTTAAATATATAAATATATATATATATCACACTAGTACTGCAGCCGGACAGGTATATATTATGTAATGACGGACCTGCTGGACACTGTCTGTCAGACTCAGCACTGCAGACTCCTAAAGTAAGCTACTAGTATCAAGAAGATAGAAAAAAAAATAAACCACGGGTAGGTGGTATACAATTATGGATGGACGAGCGACTGCCGACACAGAGGTAGCTACAGCCGTGGACTACCGTACTGTGTCTGCTGCTAACATAGACTGGATGATAATGAGATAAAATTAAAATATATATATATATATATCACACTAGTACTGCAGCCGGACAGGTATATATTATGTAATGACGGACCTGCTGGACACTGTCTGTCAGCACTGCAGACTCCTAAAGTAAGCTACTAGTATCAAGAAGATAGAAAAAATAAATAAACCACGGGTAGGTGGTATACAATTATGGATGGATGAGCGACTGCCGACACAGAGGTAGCTACAGCCGTGGACTACCATACTGTGTCTGCTGCTAATATAGACTGGATGATAATGAGATAAAATTTGAATATATATATATATCACACTAGTACTGCAGCCGGACAGGTATATATTATGTAATGACGGACCCGCTGGATACTGTCTGTCAGCACTGCAGACTCCTAAAGTAAGCTACTAGTATCAAGAAGATAGAAAAAAAAAAACACGGGTAGGTGGTATACAATTATGGATGGACGAGCGACTGCCGACACAGAGGTAGCTACAGCCGTGGACTACCGTACTGTGTCTGCTGCTAATATAGACTGGATGATAATGAGATAAAATTTAAATATATATATATATATATATCACACTAGTACTGCAGCCGGACAGGTATATATTATGTAATGACGGACCTGCTGGACACTGTCTGTCAGACTCAGCACTGCAGACTCCTAAAGTAAGCTACTAGTATCAAGAAGATAGAAAAAAAAAATAAACCACGGGTAGGTGGTATACAATTATGGATGGACGAGCGACTGCCGACACAGAGGTAGCTACAGCCGTGGACTACCGTACTGAGTCTGCTGCTAATATAGACTGGATGATAATGAGATAAAATTAAAATATATATATATATATCACACTAGTACTGCAGCCGGACAGGTATATATTATGTAATGACGGACCTGCTGGACACTGTCTGTCAGCACTGCAGACTCCTAAAGTAAGCTACTAGTATCAAGAAGATAGAAAAAAAATAAACCACGGGTAGGTGGTATACAATTATGGATGGACGAGCGACTGCCGACACAGAGGTAGCTACAGCCGTGGACTACCGTACTGTGTCTGCTGCTAATATAGACTGGATGATAATGAGATAAAATTTAAATATATATATATATCACACTAGTACTGCAGCCGGACAGGTATATATTATGTAATGACGGACCTGCTGGACACTGTCTGTCAGACTCAGCACTGCAGACTCCTAAAGTAAGCTACTAGTATCAAGAAGATAGAAAAAAAAAATAAACCACGGGTAGGTGGTATACAATTATGGATGGACGAGCGACTGCCGACACAGAGGTAGCTACAGCCGTGGACTACCGTACTGTGTCTGCTGCTAATATAGACTGGATGATAATGAGATAAAATTAAAATATATATATATATATCACACTAGTACTGCAGCCGGACAGGTATATATTATGTAATGACGGACCTGCTGGACACTGTCTGTCAGCACTGCAGACTCCTAAAGTAAGCTACTAGTATCAAGAAGATAGAAAAAAAAATAAACCACGGGTAGGTGGTATACAATTATGGATGGACGAGCGACTGCCGACACAGAGGTAGCTACAGCCGTGGACTACCGTACTGTGTCTGCTGCTAATATAGACTGGATGATAATGAGATAAAATTTGAATATATATATATATCACACTAGTACTGCAGCCGGACAGGTATATATTATGTAATGACGGACCTGCTGGACACTGTCTGTCAGACTCAGCACTGCAGACTCCTAAAGTAAGCTACTAGTATCAAGAAGATAGAAAAAAAAATAAACCACGGGTAGGTGGTATACAATTATGGATGGACGAGCGACTGCCGACACAGAGGTAGCTACAGCCGTGGACTACCGTACTGTGTCTGCTGCTAATATAGACTGGATGATAATGAGATAAAATTAATATATATATATATATCACACTAGTACTGCAGCCGGACAGGTATATATTATGTAATGACGGACCTGCTGGACACTGTCTGTCAGCACTGCAGACTCCTAAAGTAAGCTACTAGTATCAAGAAGATAGAAAAAAAAATAAACCACGGGTTGGTGGTATACAATTATGGATGGACGAGCGACTGCCGACACAGAGGTAGCTACAGCCATGGACTACCGTACTGTGTCTGCTGCTAATATAGACTGGATGATAATGAGATAAAATTAAAATATATATATATATCACACTAGTACTGCAGCCGGACAGGTATATATTATGTAATGACGGACCTGCTGGACACTGTCTGTCAGCACTGCAGACTCCTAAAGTAAGCTACTAGTATCAAGAAGATAGAAAAAAAAATAAACCACGGGTAGGTGGTATACAATTATGGATGGACGAGCGACTGCCGACACAGAGGTAGCTACAGCCGTGGACTACCGTACTGTGTCTGCTGCTAATATAGACTGGATGATAATGAGATAAAATTTAAATATATATATATATCACACTAGTACTGCAGCCGGACAGGTATATATTATGTAATGACGGACCTGCTGGACACTGTCTGTAATCACTGCAGACTCCTAAAGTAAGCTACTAGTATCAAGAAGATAGAAAGAAAAAAAACCACGGGTAGGTGGTATACAATTATGGATGGACGTGCGACTGCCGACACAGAGGTAGCTACAGCCGTGGACTACCGTACTGTGTCTGCTGCTAATATAGACTGGATGATAATGAGATAAAATTTAAATATATATATATATATATCACACTAGTACTGCAGCCGGACAGGTATATATTATGTAATGACGGACCTGCTGGACACTGTCTGTCAGACTCAGCACTGCAGACTCCTAAAGTAAGCTACTAGTATCAAGAAGATAGAAAAAAAAAATAAACCACGGGTAGGTGGTATACAATTATGGATGGACGAGCGACTGCCGACACAGAGGTAGCTACAGCCGTGGACTACCGTACTGTGTCTGCTGCTAATATAGACTGGATGATAATGAGATAAAATTAAAATATATATATATATATATATATATATATATATATCACACTAGTACTGCAGCCGGACAGGTATATATTATGTAATGACGGACCTGCTGGACACTGTCTGTCAGACTCAGCACTGCAGACTCCTAAAGTAAGCTACTAGTATCAAGAAGATAGAAAAAATAAATAAACCACGGGTAGGTGGTATACAATTATGGATGGACGAGCGACTGCCGACACAGAGGTAGCTACAGCCGTGGACTACCGTACTGTGTCTGCTGCTAATATAGACTGGATGATAATGAGATAAAATTAAAATATATATATATATCACACTAGTACTGCAGCCGGACAGGTATATATTATGTAATGACGGACCTGCTGGACACTGTCTGTCAGACTCAGCACTGCAGACTCCTAAAGTAAGCTACTAGTATCAAGAAGATAGAAAATAAAAATAAACCACGGGTAGGTGGTATACAATTATGGATGGACGAGCGACTGCCGACACAGAGGTAGCTACAGCCGTGGACTACCGTACTGTGTCTGCTGCTAATATAGACTGGATGATAATGAGATAAAATTTAAATATATATATATATCACACTAGTACTGCAGCCGGACAGGTATATATTATGTAATGACGGACCTGCTGGACACTGTCTGTCAGCACTGCAGACTCCTAAAGTAAGCTACTAGTATCAAGAAGATAGAAAGAAAAAAAACCACGGGTAGGTGGTATACAATTATGGATGGACGTGCGACTGCCGACACAGAGGTAGCTACAGCCGTGGACTACCGTACTGTGTCTGCTGCTAATATAGACTGGATGATAATGAGATAAAATTTAAATATATATATATATATCACACTAGTACTGCAGCCGGACAGGTATATATTATGTAATGACGGACCTGCTGGACACTGTCTGTCAGACTCAGCACTGCAGACTCCTAAAGTAAGCTACTAGTATCAAGAAGATAGAAAAAAAAAATAAACCACGGGTAGGTGGTATACAATTATGGATGGACGAGCGACTGCCGACACAGAGGTAGCTACAGCCGTGGACTACCGTACTGTGTCTGCTGCTAATATAGACTGGATGATAATGAGATAAAATTAAAATATATATATATATATATCACACTAGTACTGCAGCCGGACAGGTATATATTATGTAATGACGGACCTGCTGGACACTGTCTGTCAGACTCAGCACTGCAGACTCCTAAAGTAAGCTACTAGTATCAAGAAGATAGAAAAAATAAATAAACCACGGGTAGGTGGTATACAATTATGGATGGACGAGCGACTGCCGACACAGAGGTAGCTACAGCCGTGGACTACCGTACTGTGTCTGCTGCTAATATAGACTGGATGATAATGAGATAAAATTTGAATATATATATATATATATATATCACACTAGTACTGCAGCCGGACAGGTATATATTATGTAATGACGGACCTGCTGGACACTGTCTGTCAGCACTGCAGACTCCTAAAGTAAGCTACTAGTATCAAGAAGATAGAAAAAAAAAAACACGGGTAGGTGGTATACAATTATGGATGGACGAGCGACTGCCGACACAGAGGTAGCTACAGCCGTGGACTACCGTACTGTGTCTGCTGCTAATATAGACTGGATGATAATGAGATAAAATTTAAATATATATATATATCACACTAGTACTGCAGCCGGACAGGTATATATTATGTAATGACGGACCTGCTGGACACTGTCTGTCAGACTCAGCACTGCAGACTCCTAAAGTAAGCTACTAGTATCAAGAAGATAGAAAAAAAAAAAACCACGGGTAGGTGGTATACAATTATGGATGGACGTGCGACTGCCGACACAGAGGTAGCTACAGCCGTGGACTACCGTACTGTGTCTGCTGCTAATATAGACTGGATGATAATGAGATAAAATTAAAATATATATATATATATATCACACTAGTACTGCAGCCGGACAGGTATATATTATGTAATGACGGACCTGCTGGACACTGTCTGTCAGCACTGCAGACTCCTAAAGTAAGCTACTAGTATCAAGAAGATAGAAAAAAAAATAAACCACGGGTAGGTGGTATACAATTACGGATGGACGAGCGACTGCCGACACAGAGGTAGATACAGCCGTGGACTACCGTACTGTGTCTGCTGCTAATATAGACTGGATGATAATGAGATAAAATTAAAATATATATATATATCACACTAGTACTGCAGCCGGACAGGTATATTTTATGTAATGACGGACCTGCTGGACACTGTCTGTCAGACTCAGCACTGCAGACTCCTAAAGTAAGCTACTAGTATCAAGAAGATAGAAAATAAAAATAAACCACGGGTAGGTGGTATATAATTATGGATGGACGAGCGACTGCCGACACAGAGGTAGCTACAGCCGTGGACTACCGTACTGTGTCTGCTGCTAATATAGACTGGATGATAATGAGATAAAATTTAAATATATATATATATATATCACACTAGTACTGCAGCCGGACAGGTATATATTATGTAATGACGGACCTGCTGGACACTGTCTGTCAGCACTGCAGACTCCTAAAGTAAGCTACTAGTATCAAGAAGATAGAAAGAAAAAAAACCATGGGTAGGTGGTATACAATTATGGATGGACGAGCGACTGCCGACACAGAGGTAGCTACAGCCGTGGACTACCGTACTGTGTCTGCTGCTAATATAGACTGGATGATAATGAGATAAAATTAAAAAATATATATATATATATATCACACTAGTACTGCAGCCGGACAGGTATATATTAATGACGGACCTGCTGGACACTGTCTGTCAGACTCAGCACTGCAGACTCCTAAAGTAAGCTACTAATATCAAGAAGATAGAAAAAAAAAATAAACCACGGGTAGGTGGTATACAATTATGGATGGACGAGCGACTGCCGACACAGAGGTAGCTACAGCCGTGGACTACCGTACTGTGTCTGCTGCTAATATAGACTGGATGATAATGAGATAAAATTAAAATATATATATATATCACACTAGTACTGCAGCCGGACAGGTATATATTATGTAATGACGGACCTGCTGGACACTGTCTGTCAGCACTGCAGACTCCTAAAGTAAGCTACTAGTATCAAGAAGATAGAAAAAAAAATAAACCACGGGTAGGTGGTATACAATTATGGATGGACGAGCTACTGCCGACACAGAGGTAGCTACAGCCGTGGACTACCGTACTGTGTCTGCTGCTAATATAGACTGGATGATAATGAGATAAAATTAAAATATATATATATATATCACACTAGTACTGCAGCCGGACAGGTATATATTATGTAATGACGGACCTGCTGGACACTGTCTGTCAGACTCAGCACTGCAGACTCCTAAAGTAAGCTACTAGAATCAAGAAGATAGAAAAAAAAAATAAACCACGGGTAGGTGGTATACAATTATGGATGGACGAGCGACTGCCGACACAGAGGTAGCTACAGCCGTGGACTACCGTACTGTGTCTGCTGCTAATATAGACTGGATGATAATGAGATAAAATTTAAATATATATATATATATATCACACTAGTACTGCAGCCGGACAGGTATATATTATGTAATGACGGACCTGCTGGACACTGTCTGTCAGCACTGCAGACTCCTAAAGTAAGCTACTAGTATCAAGAAGATAGAAAAAAAAATAAACCACGGGTAGGTGGTATACAATTATGGATGGACGAGCGACTGCCGACACAGAGGTAGCTACAGCCGTGGACTACCGTACTGTGTCTGCTGCTAATATAGACTGGATGATAATGAGATAAAATTTAAATATATATATATATCACACTAGTACTGCAGCCGGACAGGTATATATTATGTAATGACGGACCTGCTGGACACTGTCTGTCAGACTCAGCACTGCAGACTCCTAAAGTAAGCTACTAGTATCAAGAAGATAGAAAAAAAAAATAAACCACGGGTAGGTGGTATACAATTATGGATGGACGAGCGACTGCCGACACAGAGGTAGCTACAGCCGTGGACTACCGTACTGTGTCTGCTGCTAATATAGACTGGATGATAATGAGATAAAATTAAAATATATATATATATATATCACACTAGTACTGCAGCCGGACAGGTATATATTATGTAATGACGGACCTGCTGGACACTGTCTGTCAGCACTGCAGACTCCTAAAGTAAGCTACTAGTATCAAGAAGATAGAAAAAAAAATAAACCACGGGTAGGTGGTATACAATTATGGATGGACGAGCGACTGCCGACACAGAGGTAGCTACAGCCGTGGACTACCGTACTGTGTCTGCTGCTAATATAGACTGGATGATAATGAGATAAAATTAAAATATATATATATATATATCACACTAGTACTGCAGCCGGACAGGTATATATTATGTAATGACGGACCTGCTGGACACTGTCTGTCAGACTCAGCACTGCAGACTCCTAAAGTAAGCTACTAGTATCAAGAAGATAGAAAAAATAAATAAACCACGGGTAGGTGGTATACAATTATGGATGGACGAGCGACTGCCGACACAGAGGTAGCTACAGCCGTGGACTACCGTACTGTGTCTGCTGCTAATATAGACTGGATGATAATGAGATAAAATTAAAATATATATATATATATATCACACTAGTACTGCAGCCGGACAGGTATATATTATGTAATGACGGACCTGCTGGACACTGTCTGTCAGCACTGCAGACTCCTAAAGTAAGCTACTAGTATCAAGAAGATAGAAAAAAAAATAAACCACGGGTAGGTGGTATACAATTATGGATGGAAGAGCGACTGCCGACACAGAGGTAGCTACAGCCGTGGACTACCGTACTGTGTCTGCTGCTAATATAGACTGGATGATAATGAGATAAAATTTAAATATATATATATATCACACTAGTACTGCAGCCGGACAGGTATATATTATGTAATGACGGACCTGCTGGACACTGTCTGTCAGACTCAGCACTGCAGACTCCTAAAGTAAGCTACTAGTATCAAGAAGATAGAAAAAAAAAATAAACCACGGGTAGGTGGTATACAATTATGGATGGACGAGCGACTGCCGACACAGAGGTAGCTACAGCCGTGGACTACCGTACTGTGTCTGCTGCTAATATAGACTGGATGATAATGAGATAAAATTAAAATATATATATATATATATATCACACTAGTACTGCAGCCGGACAGGTATATATTATGTAATGACGGACCTGCTGGACACTGTCTGTCAGCACTGCAGACTCCTAAAGTAAGCTACTAGTATCAAGAAGATAGAAAAAAAAATAAACCACGGGTAGGTGGTATACAATTATGGATGGACGAGCGACTGCCGACACAGAGGTAGCTACAGCCGTGGACTACCGTACTGTGACTGCTGCTAATATAGACTGGATGATAATGAGATAAAATTTAAATATATATATATATATCACACTAGTACTGCAGCCGGACAGGTATATATTATGTAATGACGGACCTGCTGGACACTGTCTGTCAGACTCAGCACTGCAGACTCCTAAAGTAAGCTACTAGTATCAAGAAGATAGAAAAAAAAAATAAACCACGGGTAGGTGGTATACAATTATGGATGGACGAGCGACTGCTGACACAGAGGTAGCTACAGCCGTGGACTACCGTACTGTGTCTGCTGCTAATATAGACTGGATGATAATGAGATAAAATTAAAATATATATATATATATATCACACTAGTACTGCAGCCGGACAGGTATATATTATGTAATGACGGACCTGCTGGACACTGTCTGTCAGCACTGCAGACTCCTAAAGTAAGCTACTAGTATCAAGAAGATAGAAAAAAAAATAAACCACGGGTAGGTGGTATACAATTATGGATGGACGAGCGACTGCCGACACAGAGGTAGCTACAGCCGTGGACTACCGTACTGTGTCTGCTGCTAATATAGACTGGATGATAATGAGATAAAATTAAAATATATATATATATCACACTAGTACTGCAGCCGGACAGGTATATATTATGTAATGACGGACCTGCTGGACACTGTCTGTCAGACTCAGCACTGCAGACTCCTAAAGTAAGCTACTAGTATCAAAAAGATAGAAAATAAAAATAAACCACGGGTAGGTGGTATACAATTATGGATGGACGAGCGACTGCCGACACAGAGGTAGCTACAGCCGTGGACTACCGTACTGTGTCTGCTGCTAATATAGACTGGATGATAATGAGATAAAATTTAAATATATATATATATCACACTAGTACTGCAGCCGGACAGGTATATATTATGTAATGACGGACCTGCTGGACACTATCTGTCAGAATCAGCACTGCAGACTCCTAAAGTAAGCTACTAGTATCAAGAAGATAGAAAATAAAAATAAACCACGGGTAGGTGGATACAATTATGGATGGACGAGCGACTGCCGACACAGAGGTAGCTACAGCCGTGGACTACCGTACTGTGTCTGCTGCTAATATAGACTGGATGATAATGAGATAAAATTTAAATATATATATATATCACACTAGTACTGCAGCCGGACAGGTATATATTATGTAATGACGGACCTGCTGGACACTGTCTGTCAGCACTGCAGACTCCTAAAGTAAGCTACTAGTATCAAGAAGATAGAAAGAAAAAAAAACACGGGTAGGTGGTATACAATTATGGATGGACGAGCGACTGCCGACACAGAGGTAGCTACAGCCGTGGACTACCGTACTGTGTCTGCTGCTAATATAGACTGGATGATAATGAGATAAAATTTAAATATATATATATATATATCACACTAGTACTGCAGCTGGACAGGTATATATTATGTAATGACGGACCTGCTGGACACTGTCTGTCAGACTCAGCACTGCAGACTCCTAAAGTAAGCTACTAGTATCAAGAAGATAGAAAATAAAAATAAACCACGGGTAGGTGGTATACAATTATGGATGGACGAGCGACTGCCGACACAGAGGTAGCTACAGCCGTGGACTACCGTACTGTGTCTGCTGCTAATATAGACTGGATGATAATGAGATAAAATTTAAATATATATATATCACACTAGTACTGCAGCCGGACAGGTATATATTATGTAATGACGGACCTGCTGGACACTGTCTGTCAGCACTGCAGACTCCTAAAGTAAGCTACTAGTATCAAGAAGATAGAAAGAAAAAAAACCACGGGTAGGTGGTATACAATTATGGATGGACGTGCGACTGCCGACACAGAGGTAGCTACAGCCGTGGACTACCGTACTGTGTCTGCTGCTAATATAGACTGGATGATAATGAGATAAAATTTAAATATATATATATATATATCACACTAGTACTGCAGCCGGACAGGTATATATTATGTAATGACGGACCTGCTGGACACTGTCTGTCAGCACTGCAGACTCCTAAAGTAAGCTACTAGTATCAAGAAGATAGAAAAAAAAAATAAACCACGGGTAGGTTGTATACAATTATGGATGGACGAGCGACTGCCGACACAGAGGTAGCTACAGCCGTGGACTACCGTACTGTGTCTGCTGCTAATATAGACTGGATGATAATGAGATAAAATTAAAATATATATATATATCACACTAGTACTGCAGCCGGACAGGTATATATTATGTAATGACGGACCTGCTGGACACTGTCTGTCAGCACTGCAGACTCCTAAAGTAAGCTACTAGTATCAAGAAGATAGAAAAAAAAAACACGGGTAGGTGGTATACAATTATGGATGGACGAGCGACTGCCGACACAGAGGTAGCTACAGCCGTGGACTACCGTACTGTGTCTGCTGCTAATATAGACTGGATGATAATGAGATAAAATTTAAATATATATATATATATCACACTAGTACTGCAGCCGGACAGGTATATATTATGTAATGACGGACCTGCTGGACACTGTCTGTCAGACTCAGCACTGCAGACTCCTAAAGTAAGCTACTAGTATCAAGAAGATAGAAAAAAAAAAACCACGGGTAGGTGGTATACAATTATGGATGGACGAGCGACTGCCGACACAGAGGTAGCTACAGCCGTGGACTACCGTACTGTGTCTGCTGCTAATATAGACTGGATGATAATGAGATAAAATTAAAATATATATATATATATATCACACTAGTACTGCAGCCGGACAGGTATATATTATGTAATGACGGACCTGCTGGACACTGTCTGTCAGCACTGCAGACTCCTAAAGTAAGCTACTAGTATCAAGAAGATAGAAAAAAAAATAAACCACGGGTAGGTGGTATACAATTATGGATGGACGAGCGACTGCCGACACAGAGGTAGCTACAGCCGTGGACTACCGTACTGTGTCTGCTGCTAATATAGACTGGATGATAATGAGATAAAATTAAAATATATATATATATATCACACTAGTACTGCAGCCGGACAGGTATATATTATGTAATGACGGACCTGCTGGACACTGTCTGTCAGACTCAGCACTGCAGACTCCTAAAGTAAGCTACTAGTATCAAGAAGATAGAAAATAAAAATAAACCACGGGTAGGTGGTATATAATTATGGATGGACGAGCGACTGCCGACACAGAGGTAGCTACAGCCGTGGACTACCGTACTGTGTCTGCTGCTAATATAGACTGGATGATAATGAGATAAAATTTAAATATATATATATATATCACACTAGTACTGCAGCCGGACAGGTATATATTATGTAATGACGGACCTGCTGGACACTGTCTGTCAGCACTGCAGACTCCTAAAGTAAGCTACTAGTATCAAGAAGATAGAAAGAAAAAAAACCATGGGTAGGTGGTATACAATTATGGATGGACGAGCGACTGCCGACACAGAGGTAGCTACAGCCGTGGACTACCGTACTGTGTCTGCTGCTAATATAGACTGGATGATAATGAGATAAAATTAAAATATATATATATATATCACACTAGTACTGCAGCCGGACAGGTATATATTAATGACGGACCTGCTGGACACTGTCTGTCAGACTCAGCACTGCAGACTCCTAAAGTAAGCTACTAATATCAAGAAGATAGAAAAAAAAATAAACCACGGGTAGGTGGTATACAATTATGGATGGACGAGCGACTGCCGACACAGAGGTAGCTACAGCCGTGGACTACCGTACTGTGTCTGCTGCTAATATAGACTGGATGATAATGAGATAAAATTAAAATATATATATATATCACACTAGTACTGCAGCCGGACAGGTATATATTATGTAATGACGGACCTGCTGGACACTGTCTGTCAGCACTGCAGACTCCTAAAGTAAGCTACTAGTATCAAGAAGATAGAAAAAAAAATAAACCACGGGTAGGTGGTATACAATTATGGATGGACGAGCGACTGCCGACACAGAGGTAGCTACAGCCGTGGACTACCGTACTGTGTCTGCTGCTAATATAGACTGGATGATAATGAGATAAAATTAAAATATATATATATATATCACACTAGTACTGCAGCCGGACAGGTATATATTATGTAATGACGGACCTGCTGGACACTGTCTGTCAGACTCAGCACTGCAGACTCCTAAAGTAAGCTACTAGAATCAAGAAGATAGAAAAAAAAAATAAACCACGGGTAGGTGGTATACAATTATGGATGGACGAGCGACTGCCGACACAGAGGTAGCTACAGCCGTGGACTACCGTACTGTGTCTGCTGCTAATATAGACTGGATGATAATGAGATAAAATTAAAATATATATATATATATATATATATATATCACACTAGTACTGCAGCCGGACAGGTATATATTATGTAATGACGGACCTGCTGGACACTGTCTGTCAGCACTGCAGACTCCTAAAGTAAGCTACTAGTATCAAGAAGATAGAAAAAAAAATAAACCACGGGTAGGTGGTATACAATTATGGATGGACGAGCGACTGCCGACACAGAGGTAGCTACAGCCGTGGACTACCGTACTGTGTCTGCTGCTAATATAGACTGGATGATAATGAGATAAAATTTAAATATATATATATATATATCACACTAGTACTGCAGCCGGACAGGTATATATTATGTAATGACGGACCTGCTGGACACTGTCTGTCAGACTCAGCACTGCAGACTCCTAAAGTAAGCTACTAGTATCAAGAAGATAGAAAAAAAAATAAACCACGGGTAGGTGTTATACAATTATGGATGGACGAGCGACTGCCGACACAGAGGTAGCTACAGCCGTGGACTACCGTACTGTGTCTGCTGCTAATATAGACTGGATGATAATGAGATAAAATTAAAATATATATATATATATCACACTAGTACTGCAGCCGGACAGGTATATATTATGTAATGACGGACCTGCTGGACACTGTCTGTCAGACTCAGCACTGCAGACTCCTAAAGTAAGCTACTAGTATCAAGAAGATAGAAAAAATAAATAAACCACGGGTAGGTGGTATACAATTATGGATGGACGAGCGACTGCCGACACAGAGGTAGCTACAGCCGTGGACTACCGTACTGTGTCTGCTGCTAATATAGACTGGATGATAATGAGATAAAATTAAAATATATATATATATATCACACTAGTACTGCAGCCGGACAGGTATATATTATGTAATGACGGACCTGCTGGACACTGTCTGTCAGCACTGCAGACTCCTAAAGTAAGCTACTAGTATCAAGAAGATAGAAAAAAAAATAAACCACGGGTAGGTGGTATACAATTATGGATGGACGAGCGACTGCCGACACAGAGGTAGCTACAGCCGTGGACTACCGTACTGTGTCTGCTGCTAATATAGACTGGATGATAATGAGATAAAATTTAAATATATATATATATCACACTAGTACTGCAGCCGGACAGGTATATATTATGTAATGACGGACCTGCTGGACACTGTCTGTCAGACTCAGCACTGCAGACTCCTAAAGTAAGCTACTAGTATCAAGAAGATAGAAAAAAAAAATAAACCACGGGTAGGTGGTATACAATTATGGATGGACGAGCGACTGCTGACACAGAGGTAGCTACAGCCGTGGACTACCGTACTGTGTCTGCTGCTAATATAGACTGGATGATAATGAGATAAAATTAAAATATATATATATATATATATATATATCACACTAGTACTGCAGCCGGACAGGTATATATTATGTAATGACGGACCTGCTGGACACTGTCTGTCAGCACTGCAGACTCCTAAAGTAAGCTACTAGTATCAAGAAGATAGAAAAAAAAATAAACCACGGGTAGGTGGTATACAATTATGGATGGACGAGCGACTGCCGACACAGAGGTAGCTACAGCCGTGGACTACCGTACTGTGTCTGCTGCTAATATAGACTGGATGATAATGAGATAAAATTAAAATATATATATATCACACTAGTACTGCAGCCGGACAGGTATATATTATGTAATGACGGACCTGCTGGACACTGTCTGTCAGACTCAGCACTGCAGACTCCTAAAGTAAGCTACTAGTATCAAGAAGATAGAAAATAAAAATAAACCACGGGTAGGTGGTATACAATTATGGATGGACGAGCGACTGCCGACACAGAGGTAGCTACAGCCGTGGACTACCGTACTGTGTCTGCTGCTAATATAGACTGGATGATAATGAGATAAAATTTAAATATATATATATATCACACTAGTACTGCAGCCGGACAGGTATATATTATGTAATGACGGACCTGCTGGACACTATCTGTCAGACTCAGCACTGCAGACTCCTAAAGTAAGCTACTAGTATCAAGAAGATAGAAAATAAAAATAAACCACGGGTAGGTGGATACAATTATGGATGGACGAGCGACTGCCGACACAGAGGTAGCTACAGCCGTGGACTACCGTACTGTGTCTGCTGCTAATATAGACTGGATGATAATGAGATAAAATTAAAATATATATATATATTACACTAGTACTGCAGCCGGACAGGTATATATTATGTAATGACGGACCTGCTGGACACTGTCTGTCAGCACTGCAGACTCCTAAAGTAAGCTACTAGTATCAAGAAGATAGAAAGAAAAAAAAACACGGGTAGGTGGTATACAATTATGGATGGACGAGCGACTGCCGACACAGAGGTAGCTACAGCCGTGGACTACCGTACTGTGTCTGCTGCTAATATAGACTGGATGATAATGAGATAAAATTTAAATATATATATATATATCACACTAGTACTGCAGCTGGACAGGTATATATTATGTAATGACGGACCTGCTGGACACTGTCTGTCAGACTCAGCACTGCAGACTCCTAAAGTAAGCTACTAGTATCAAGAAGATAGAAAAAAAAATAAACCACGGGTAGGTGGTATACAATTATGGATGGACGAGCGACTGCCGACACAGAGGTAGCTACAGCCGTGGACTACCGTACTGTGTCTGCTGCTAATATAGACTGGATGATAATGAGATAAAATTAAAATATATATATATATATCACACTAGTACTGCAGCCGGACAGGTATATATTATGTAATGACGGACCTGCTGGACACTGTCTGTCAGACTCAGCACTGCAGACTCCTAAAGTAAGCTACTAGTATCAAGAAGATAGAAAAAATAAATAAACCACGGGTAGGTGGTATACAATTATGGATGGACGAGCGACTGCCGACACAGAGGTAGCTACAGCCGTGGACTACCGTACTGTGTCTGCTGCTAATATAGACTGGATGATAATGAGATAAAATTTGAATATATATATATATCACACTAGTACTGCAGCCGGACAGGTATATATTATGTAATGACGGACCTGCTGGACACTGTCTGTCAGCACTGCAGACTCCTAAAGTAAGCTACTAGTATCAAGAAGATAGAAAAAAAAAACACGGGTAGGTGGTATACAATTATGGATGGACGAGCGACTGCCGACACAGAGGTAGCTACAGCCGTGGACTACCGTACTGTGTCTGCTGCTAATATAGACTGGATGATAATGAGATAAAATTTAAATATATATATATATATCACACTAGTACTGCAGCCGGACAGGTATATATTATGTAATAACGGACCTGCTGGACACTGTCTGTCAGACTCAGCACTGCAGACTCCTAAAGTAAGCTACTAGTTTCAAGAAGAGAGAAAAAAAAAAACCACGGGTAGGTGGTATACAATTATGGATGGACGAGCGACTGCCGACACAGAGGTAGCTACAGCCGTGGACTACCGTACTGTGTCTGCTGCTAATATAGACTGGATGATAATGAGATAAAATTAAAATATATATATATATATATCACACTAGTACTGCAGCCGGACAGGTATATATTATGTAATGACGGACCTGCTGGACACTGTCTGTCAGCACTGCAGACTCCTAAAGTAAGCTACTAGTATCAAAAAGATAGAAAAAAAAATAAACCACGGGTAGGTGGTATACAATTATGGATGGACGAGCGACTGCCAACACAGAGGTAGCTACAGCCGTGGACTACCGTACTGTGTCTGCTGCTAATATAGACTGGATGATAATGAGATAAAATTAAAATATATATATATATCACACTAGTACTGCAGCCGGACAGGTATATATTATGTAATGACGGACCTGCTGGACACTGTCTGTCAGACTCAGCACTGCAGACTCCTAAAGTAAGCTACTAGTATCAAGAAGATAGAAAATAAAAATAAACCACGGGTAGGTGGTATACAATTATGGATGGACGAGCGACTGCCGACACAGAGGTAGCTACAGCCGTGGACTACCGTACTGTGTCTGCTGCTAATATAGACTGGATGATAATGAGATAAAATTTAAATATATATATATATATCACACTAGTACTGCAGCCGGACAGGTATATATTATGTAATGACGGACCTGCTGGACACTGTCTGTCAGACTCAGCACTGCAGACTCCTAAAGTAAGCTACTAGTATCAAGAAGATAGAAAATAAAAATAAACCACGGGTAGGTGGTATACAATTATGGATGGACGAGCGACTGCCGACACAGAGGTAGCTACAGCCGTGGACTACCGTACTGTGTCTGCTGCTAATATAGACTGGATGATAATGAGATAAAATTAAAATATATATATATATCACACTAGTACTGCAGCCGGACAGGTATATATTATGTAATGACGGACCTGCTGGACACTGTCTGTCAGCACTGCAGACTCCTAAAGTGAGCTACTAGTATCAAGAAGATAGAAGAAAAAAAATAAACCACGGGTAGGTGGTATACAATTATGGATGTACGAGCGACTGCCGACACAGAGGTAGCTACAGCCGTGGACTACCGTACTGTGTCTGCTGCTAATATAGACTGGATGATAATGAGATAAAATTTAAATATATATATATATCACACTAGTACTGCAGCCGGACAGGTATATATTATGTAATGACGGACCTGCTGGACACTGCCTGTCAGACTCAGCACTGCAGACTCCTAAAGTAAGCTACTAGTATCAAGAAGATAGAAAAAAAAATAAACCACGGGTAGGTGGTATACAATTATGGATGGACGAGCGACTGCCGACACAGAGGTAGCTACAGCCGTGGACTACCGTACTGTGTCTGCTGCTAATATAGACTGGATGATAATGAGATAAAATTAAAATATATATATATATCACACTAGTACTGCAGCCGGACAGGTATATATTATGTAATGACGGACCTGCTGGACACTGTCTGTCAGCACTGCAGACTCCTAAAGTAAGCTACTAGTATCAAGAAGATAGAAAGAAAAAAAAACCACGGGTAGGTGGTATACAATTATGGATGGATGAGCGACTGCCGACACAGAGGTAGCTACAGCCGTGGACTACCGTACTGTGTCTGCTGCTAATATAGACTGGATGATAATGAGATAAAATTTAAATATATATATATATATCACACTAGTACTGCAGCCGGACAGGTATATATTATGTAATGACGGACCTGCTGGACACTGTCTGTCAGCACTGCAGACTCCTAAAGTAAGCTACTAGTATCAAGAAGATAGAAAAAAAAATAAACCACGGGTAGGTGGTATACAATTATGGATGGACGAGCGACTGCCGACACAGAGGTAGCTACAGCCGTGGACTACCGTACTGTGTCTGCTGCTAATATAGACTGGATGATAATGAGATAAAATTAAAATATATATATATATATCACACTAGTACTGCAGCCGGACAGGTATATATTATGTTATGACGGACCTGCTGGACACTGTCTGTCAGACTCAGCACTGCAGACTCCTAAAGTAAGCTACTAGTATCAAGAAGATAGAAAATAAAAATAAACCACGGGTAGGTGGTATATAATTATGGATGGACGAGCGACTGCCGACACAGAGGTAGCTACAGCCGTGGACTACCGTACTGTGTCTGCTGCTAATATAGACTGGATGATAATGAGATAAAATTTAAATATATATATATATATCACACTAGTACTGCAGCCGGACAGGTATATATTATGTAATGACGGACCTGCTGGACACTGTCTGTCAGCACTGCAGACTCCTAAAGTAAGCTACTAGTATCAAGAAGATAGAAAGAAAAAAAACCATGGGTAGGTGGTATACAATTATGGATGGACGAGCGACTGCCGACACAGAGGTAGCTACAGCCGTGGACTACCGTACTGTGTCTGCTGCTAATATAGACTGGATGATAATGAGATAAAATTAAAATATATATATATATATATCACACTAGTACTGCAGCCGGACAGGTATATATTAATGACGGACCTGCTGGACACTGTCTGTCAGACTCAGCACTGCAGACTCCTAAAGTAAGCTACTAATATCAAGAAGATAGAAAAAAAAAATAAACCACGGGTAGGTGGTATACAATTATGGATGGACGAGCGACTGCCGACACAGAGGTAGCTACAGCCGTGGACTACCGTACTGTGTCTGCTGCTAATATAGACTGGATGATAATGAGATAAAATTAAAATATATATATATATATCACACTAGTACTGCAGCCGGACAGGTATATATTATGTAATGACGGACCTGCTGGACACTGTCTGTCAGCACTGCAGACTCCTAAAGTAAGCTACTAGTATCAAGAAGATAGAAAAAAAAATAAACCACGGGTAGGTGGTATACAATTATGGATGGACGAGCGACTGCCGACACAGAGGTAGCTACAGCCGTGGACTACCGTACTGTGTCGGCTGCTAATATAGACTGGATGATAATGAGATAAAATTAAAATATATATATATATATATATATCACACTAGTACTGCAGCCGGACAGGTATATATTATGTAATGACGGACCTGCTGGACACTGTCTGTCAGACTCAGCACTGCAGACTCCTAAAGTAAGCTACTAGAATCAAGAAGATAGAAAAAAAAAATAAACCACGGGTAGGTGGTATACAATTATGGATGGACGAGCGACTGCCGACACAGAGGTAGCTACAGCCGTGGACTACCGTACTGTGTCTGCTGCTAATATAGACTGGATGATAATGAGATAAAATTAAAATATATATATATATATATCACACTAGTACTGCAGCCGGACAGGTATATATTATGTAATGACGGACCTGCTGGACACTGTCTGTCAGCACTGCAGACTCCTAAAGTAAGCTACTAGTATCAAGAAGATAGAAAAAAAATAAACCACGGGTAGGTGGTATACAATTATGGATGGACGAGCGACTGCCGACACAGAGGTAGCTACAGCCGTGGACTACCGTACTGTGTCTGCTGCTAATATAGACTGGATGATAATGAGATAAAATTTAAATATATATATATATCACACTAGTACTGCAGCCGGACAGGTATATATTATGTAATGACGGACCTGCTGGACACTGTCTGTCAGACTCAGCACTGCAGACTCCTAAAGTAAGCTACTAGTATCAAGAAGATAAAAAAAAAAAAAAAACCACGGGTAGGTGGTATACAATTATGGATGGACGAGCGACTGCCGACACAGAGGTAGCTACAGCCGTGGACTACCGTACTGTGTCTGCTGCTAATATAGACTGGATGATAATGAGATAAAATTTAAATATATATATATATCACACCAGTACTGCAGCCGGACAGGTATATATTATGTAATGACGGACCTGCTGGACACTGTCTGTCAGCACTGCAGACTCCTAAAGTAAGCTACTAGTATCAAGAAGATAGAAAAAAAAATAAACCACGGGTAGGTGGTATACAATTATGGATGGACGAGCGACTGCCGACACAGAGGTAGCTACAGCCGTGGACTACCGTACTGTGTCTGCTGCTAATATAGACTGGATGATAATGAGATAAAATTAAAATATATATATATCACACTAGTACTGCAGCCGGACAGGTATATATTATGTAATGACGGACCTGCTGGACACTGTCTGTCAGACTCAGCACTGCAGACTCCTAAAGTAAGCTACTAGTATCAAGAAGATAGAAAAAATAAATAAACCACGGGTAGGTGGTATACAATTATGGATGGACGAGCGACTGCCGACACAGAGGTAGCTACAGCCGTGGACTACCGTACTGTGTCTGCTGCTAATATAGACTGGATGATAATGAGATAAAATTAAAATATATATATATATATCACACTAGTACTGCAGCCGGACAGGTATATATTATGTAATGACGGACCTGCTGGACACTGTCTGTCAGCACTGCAGACTCCTAAAGTAAGCTACTAGTATCAAGAAGATAGAAAAAAAAATAAACCACGGGTAGGTGGTATACAATTATGGATGGACGAGCGACTGCCGACACAGAGGTAGCTACAGCCGTGGACTACCGTACTGTGTCTGCTGCTAATATAGACTGGATGATAATGAGATAAAATTTAAATATATATATATATATCACACTAGTACTGCAGCCGGACAGGTATATATTATGTAATGACGGACCTGCTGGACACTGTCTGTCAGACTCAGCACTGCAGACTCCTAAAGTAAGCTACTAGTATCAAGAAGATAGAAAAAAAAAATAAACCACGGGTAGGTGGTATACAATTATGGATGGACGAGCGACTGCTGACACAGAGGTAGCTACAGCCGTGGACTACCGTACTGTGTCTGCTGCTAATATAGACTTGATGATAATGAGATAAAATTAAAATATATATATATATATATATATATCACACTAGTACTGCAGCCGGACAGGTATATATTATGTAATGACGGACCTGCTGGACACTGTCTGTCAGCACTGCAGACTCCTAAAGTAAGCTACTAGTATCAAGAAGATAGAAAAAAAAATAAACCACGGGTAGGTGGTATACAATTATGGATGGACGAGCGACTGCCGACACAGAGGTAGCTACAGCCGTGGACTACCGTACTGTGTCTGCTGCTAATATAGACTGGATGATAATGAGATAAAATTAAAATATATATATATATCACACTAGTACTGCAGCCGGACAGGTATATATTATGTAATGACGGACCTGCTGGACACTGTCTGTCAGACTCAGCACTGCAGACTCCTAAAGTAAGCTACTAGTATCAAGAAGATAGAAAAAAAAAATAAACCACGGGTAGGTGGTATACAATTATGGATGGACGAGCGACTGCCGACACAGAGGTAGCTACAGCCGTGGACTACCGTACTGTGTCTGCTGCTAATATAGACTGGATGATAATGAGATAAAATTAAAATATATATATAAATATATCACACTAGTACTGCAGCCGGACAGGTATATATTATGTAATGACGGACCTGCTGGACACTGTCTGTCAGACTCAGCACTGCAGACTCCTAAAGTAAGCTACTAGAATCAAGAAGATAGAAAAAAAAAATAAACCACGGGTAGGTGGTATACAATTATGGATGGACGAGCGACTGCCGACACAGAGGTAGCTACAGCCGTGGACTACCGTACTGTGTCTGCTGCTAATATAGACTGGATGATAATGAGATAAAATTAAAATATATATATATATATATCACACTAGTACTGCAGCCGGACAGGTATATATTATGTAATGACGGACCTGCTGGACACTGTCTGTCAGCACTGCAGACTCCTAAAGTAAGCTACTAGTATCAAGAAGATAGAAAAAAAATAAACCACGGGTAGGTGGTATACAATTATGGATGGACGAGCGACTGCCGACACAGAGGTAGCTACAGCCGTGGACTACCGTACTGTGTCTGCTGCTAATATAGACTGGATGATAATGAGATAAAATTTAAATATATATATATCACACTAGTACTGCAGCCGGACAGGTATATATTATGTAATGACGGACCTGCTGGACACTGTCTGTCAGACTCAGCACTGCAGACTCCTAAAGTAAGCTACTAGTATCAAGAAGATAAAAAAAAAAAATAAACCACGGGTAGGTGGTATACAATTATGGATGGACGAGCGACTGCCGACACAGAGGTAGCTACAGCCGTGGACTACCGTACTGTGTCTGCTGCTAATATAGACTGGATGATAATGAGATAAAATTTAAATATATATATATATCACACCAGTACTGCAGCCGGACAGGTATATATTATGTAATGACGGACCTGCTGGACACTGTCTGTCAGCACTGCAGACTCCTAAAGTAAGCTACTAGTATCAAGAAGATAGAAAAAAAAATAAACCACGGGTAGGTGGTATACAATTATGGATGGACGAGCGACTGCCGACACAGAGGTAGCTACAGCCGTGGACTACCGTACTGTGTCTGCTGCTAATATAGACTGGATGATAATGAGATAAAATTAAAATATATATATATCACACTAGTACTGCAGCCGGACAGGTATATATTATGTAATGACGGACCTGCTGGACACTGTCTGTCAGACTCAGCACTGCAGACTCCTAAAGTAAGCTACTAGTATCAAGAAGATAGAAAAAATAAATAAACCACGGGTAGGTGGTATACAATTATGGATGGACGAGCGACTGCCGACACAGAGGTAGCTACAGCCGTGGACTACCGTACTGTGTCTGCTGCTAATATAGACTGGATGATAATGAGATAAAATTAAAATATATATATATATATCACACTAGTACTGCAGCCGGACAGGTATATATTATGTAATGACGGACCTGCTGGACACTGTCTGTCAGCACTGCAGACTCCTAAAGTAAGCTACTAGTATCAAGAAGATAGAAAAAAAAATAAACCACGGGTAGGTGGTATACAATTATGGATGGACGAGCGACTGCCGACACAGAGGTAGCTACAGCCGTGGACTACCGTACTGTGTCTGCTGCTAATATAGACTGGATGATAATGAGATAAAATTTAAATATATATATATATATCACACTAGTACTGCAGCCGGACAGGTATATATTATGTAATGACGGACCTGCTGGACACTGTCTGTCAGACTCAGCACTGCAGACTCCTAAAGTAAGCTACTAGTATCAAGAAGATAGAAAAAAAAAATAAACCACGGGTAGGTGGTATACAATTATGGATGGACGAGCGACTGCTGACACAGAGGTAGCTACAGCCGTGGACTACCGTACTGTGTCTGCTGCTAATATAGACTTGATGATAATGAGATAAAATTAAAATATATATATATATATATATATATCACACTAGTACTGCAGCCGGACAGGTATATATTATGTAATGACGGACCTGCTGGACACTGTCTGTCAGCACTGCAGACTCCTAAAGTAAGCTACTAGTATCAAGAAGATAGAAAAAAAAATAAACCACGGGTAGGTGGTATACAATTATGGATGGACGAGCGACTGCCGACACAGAGGTAGCTACAGCCGTGGACTACCGTACTGTGTCTGCTGCTAATATAGACTGGATGATAATGAGATAAAATTAAAATATATATATATATCACACTAGTACTGCAGCCGGACAGGTATATATTATGTAATGACGGACCTGCTGGACACTGTCTGTCAGACTCAGCACTGCAGACTCCTAAAGTAAGCTACTAGTATCAAGAAGATAGAAAAAAAAAATAAACCACGGGTAGGTGGTATACAATTATGGATGGACGAGCGACTGCCGACACAGAGGTAGCTACAGCCGTGGACTACCGTACTGTGTCTGCTGCTAATATAGACTGGATGATAATGAGATAAAATTAAAATATATATATAAATATATCACACTAGTACTGCAGCCGGACAGGTATATATTATGTAATGACGGACCTGCTGGACACTGTCTGTCAGCACTGCAGACTCCAAAAGTAAGCTACTAGTATCAAGAAGATAGAAAAAAAAAACACGGGTAGGTGGTATACAATTATGGATGGACGAGCGACTGCCGACACAGAGGTAGCTACAGCCGTGGACTACCGTACTGTGTCTGCTGCTAATATAGACTGGATGATAATGAGATAAAATTTAAATATATATATATATCACACTAGTACTGCAGCCGGACAGGTATATATTATGTAATAACGGACCTGCTGGACACTGTCTGTCAGACTCAGCACTGCAGACTCCTAAAGTAAGCTACTAGTTTCAAGAAGATAGAAAAAAAAAAACCACGGGTAGGTGGTATACAATTATGGATGGACGAGCGACTGCCGACACAGAGGTAGCTACAGCCGTGGACTACCGTACTGTGTCTGCTGCTAATATAGACTGGATGATAATGAGATAAAATTAAAATATATATATATATATCACACTAGTACTGCAGCCGGACAGGTATATATTATGTAATGACGGACCTGCTGGACACTGTCTGTCAGCACTGCAGACTCCTAAAGTAAGCTACTAGTATCAAGAAGATAGAAAAAAAATAAACCACGGGTAGGTGGTATACAATTATGGATGGACGAGCGACTGCCGACACAGAGGTAGCTACAGCCGTGGACTACCGTACTGTGTCTGCTGCTAATATAGACTGGATGATAATGAGATAAAATTAAAATATATATATATATCACACTAGTACTGCAGCCGGACAGGTATATATTATGTAATGACGGACCTGCTGGACACTGTCTGTCAGACTCAGCACTGCAGACTCCTAAAGTAAGCTACTAGTATCAAGAAGATAGAAAATAAAAATAAACCACGGGTAGGTGGTATACAATTATGGATGGACGAGCGACTGCCGACACAGAGGTAGCTACAGCCGTGGACTACCGTACTGTGTCTGCTGCTAATATAGACTGGATGATAATGAGATAAAATTTAAATATATATATATATATATCACACTAGTACTGCAGCCGGACAGGTATATATTATGTAATGACGGACCTGCTGGACACTGTCTGTCAGACTCAGCACTGCAGACTCCTAAAGTAAGCTACTAGTATCAAGAAGATAGAAAAAATAAATAAACCACGGGTAGGTGGTATACAATTATGGATGGACGAGCGACTGCCGACACAGAGGTAGCTACAGCCGTGGACTACCGTACTGTGTCTGCTGCTAATATAGACTGGATGATAATGAGATAAAATTTAAATATATATATATCACACCAGTACTGCAGCCGGACAGGTATATATTATGTAATGACGGACCTGCTGGACACTGTCTGTCAGCACTGCAGACTCCTAAAGTAAGCTACTAGTATCAAGAAGATAGAAAGAAAAAAAACCACGGGTAGGTGGTATACAATTATGGATGGACGAGCGACTGCCGACACAGAGGTAGCTACAGCCGTGGACTACCGTACTGTGTCTGCTGCTAATATAGACAGGATGATAATGAGATAAAATTTAAATATATATATATATATATCACACTAGTACTGCAGCCGGACAGGTATATATTATGTAATGACGGACCTGCTGGACACTGTCTGTCAGACTCAGCACTGCAGACTCCTAAAGTAAGCTACTAGTATCAAGAAGATAGAAAAAAAAATAAACCACGGGTAGGTGGTATACAATTATGGATGGACGAGTGACTGCCGACACAGAGGTAGCTACAGCCGTGGACTACCGTACTGTGTCTGCTGCTAATATAGACTGGATGATAATGAGATAAAATTAAAATATATATATATATCACACTAGTACTGCAGCCGGACAGGTATATATTATGTAATGACGGACCTGCTGGACACTGTCTGTCAGCACTGCAGACTCCTAAAGTGAGCTACTAGTATCAAGAAGATAGAAGAAAAAAAATAAACCACGGGTAGGTGGTATACAATTATGGATGGACGAGCGACTGCCGACACAGAGGTAGCTACAGCCGTGGACTACCGTACTGTGTCTGCTGCTAATATAGACTGGATGATAATGAGATAAAATTTAAATATATATATATATATCACACTAGTACTGCAGCCGGACAGGTATATATTATGTAATGACGGACCTGCTGGACACTGCCTGTCAGACTCAGCACTGCAGACTCCTAAAGTAAGCTACTAGTATCAAGAAGATAGAAAAAAAAATAAACCACGGGTAGGTGGTATACAATTATGGATGGACGAGCGACTGCCGACACAGAGGTAGCTACAGCCGTGGACTACCGTACTGTGTCTGCTGCTAATATAGACTGGATGATAATGAGATAAAATTAAAATATATATATATATCACACTAGTACTGCAGCCGGACAGGTATATATTATGTAATGACGGACCTGCTGGACACTGTCTGTCAGCATTGCAGACTCCTAAAGTAAGCTACTAGTATCAAGAAGATAGAAAGAAAAAAAAACCACGGGTAGGTGGTATACAATTATGGATGGACGAGCGACTGCCGACACAGAGGTAGCTACAGCCGTGGACTACCGTACTGTGTCTGCTGCTAATATAGACTGGATGATAATGAGATAAAATTTAAATATATATATATATATATCACACTAGTACTGCAGCCGGACAGGTATATATTATGTAATGACGGACCTGCTGGACACTGTCTGTCAGACTCAGCACTGCAGACTCCTAAAGTAAGCTACTAGTATCAAGAAGATAGAAAAAAAAAATAAACCACGGGTAGGTGGTATACAATTATGGATGGACGAGCGACTGCCGACACAGAGGTAGCTACAGCCGTGGACTACCGTACTGTGTCTGCTGCTAATATAGACTGGATGATAATGAGATAAAATTAAAATATATATATATATATCACACTAGTACTGCAGCCGGACAGGTATATATTATGTAATGACGGACCTGCTGGACACTGTCTGTCAGACTCAGCACTGCAGACTCCTAAAGTAAGCTACTAGTATCAAGAAGATAGAAAAAAAAAATAAACCACGGGTAGGTGGTATACAATTATGGATGGACGAGCGACTGCTGACACAGAGGTAGCTACAGCCGTGGACTACCGTACTGTGTCTGCTGCTAATATAGACTGGATGATAATGAGATAAAATTAAAATATATATATATATATATATATATATCACACTAGTACTGCAGCCGGACAGGTATATATTATGTAATGACGGACCTGCTGGACACTGTCTGTCAGCACTGCAGACTCCTAAAGTAAGCTACTAGTATCAAGAAGATAGAAAAAAAAATAAACCACGGGTAGGTGGTATACAATTATGGATGGACGAGCGACTGCCGACACAGAGGTAGCTACAGCCGTGGACTACCGTACTGTGTCTGCTGCTAATATAGACTGGATGATAATGAGATAAAATTAAAATATATATATATCACACTAGTACTGCAGCCGGACAGGTATATATTATGTAATGACGGACCTGCTGGACACTGTCTGTCAGACTCAGCACTGCAGACTCCTAAAGTAAGCTACTAGTATCAAGAAGATAGAAAATAAAAATAAACCACGGGTAGGTGGTATACAATTATGGATGGACGAGCGACTGCCGACACAGAGGTAGCTACAGCCGTGGACTACCGTACTGTGTCTGCTGCTAATATAGACTGGATGATAATGAGATAAAATTTAAATATATATATATATCACACTAGTACTGCAGCCGGACAGGTATATATTATGTAATGACGGACCTGCTGGACACTATCTGTCAGACTCAGCACTGCAGACTCCTAAAGTAAGCTACTAGTATCAAGAAGATAGAAAATAAAAATAAACCACGGGTAGGTGGATACAATTATGGATGGACGAGCGACTGCAGACACAGAGGTAGCTACAGCCGTGGACTACCGTACTGTGTCTGCTGCTAATATAGACTGGATGATAATGAGATAAAATTAAAATATATATATATATTACACTAGTACTGCAGCCGGACAGGTATATATTATGTAATGACGGACCTGCTGGACACTGTCTGTCAGCACTGCAGACTCCTAAAGTAAGCTACTAGTATCAAGAAGATAGAAAGGAAAAAAAACACGGGTAGGTGGTATACAATTATGGATGGACGAGCGACTGCCGACACAGAGGTAGCTACAGCCGTGGACTACCGTACTGTGTCTGCTGCTAATATAGACTGGATGATAATGAGATAAAATTTAAATATATATATATATATCACACTAGTACTGCAGCTGGACAGGTATATATTATGTAATGACGGACCTGCTGGACACTGTCTGTCAGACTCAGCACTGCAGACTCCTAAAGTAAGCTACTAGTATCAAGAAGATAGAAAAAAAAATAAACCACGGGTAGGTGGTATACAATTATGGATGGACGAGCGACTGCCGACACAGAGGTAGCTACAGCCGTGGACTACCGTACTGTGTCTGCTGCTAATATAGACTGGATGATAATGAGATAAAATTAAAATATATATATATATCACACTAGTACTGCAGCCGGACAGGTATATATTATGTAATGACGGACCTGCTGGACACTGTCTGTCAGACTCAGCACTGCAGACTCCTAAAGTAAGCTACTAGTATCAAGAAGATAGAAAAAATAAATAAACCACGGGTAGGTGGTATACAATTATGGATGGACGAGCGACTGCCGACACAGAGGTAGCTACAGCCGTGGACTACCGTACTGTGTCTGCTGCTAATATAGACTGGATGATAATGAGATAAAATTTGAATATATATATATATCACACTAGTACTGCAGCCGGACAGGTATATATTATGTAATGACGGACCTGCTGGACACTGTCTGTCAGCACTGCAGACTCCTAAAGTAAGCTACTAGTATCAAGAAGATAGAAAAAAAAAACACGGGTAGGTGGTATACAATTATGGATGGACGAGCGACTGCCGACACAGAGGTAGCTACAGCCGTGGACTACCGTACTGTGTCTGCTGCTAATATAGACTGGATGATAATGAGATAAAATTTAAATATATATATATATATCACACTAGTACTGCAGCCGGACAGGTATATATTATGTAATAACGGACCTGCTGGACACTGTCTGTCAGACTCAGCACTGCAGACTCCTAAAGTAAGCTACTAGTTTCAAGAAGATAGAAAAAAAAAAACCACGGGTAGGTGGTATACAATTATGGATGGACGAGCGACTGCCGACACAGAGGTAGCTACAGCCGTGGACTACCGTACTGTGTCTGCTGCTAATATAGACTGGATGATAATGAGATAAAATTAAAATATATATATATATATATCACACTAGTACTGCAGCCGGACAGGTATATATTATGTAATGACGGACCTGCTGGACACTGTCTGTCAGCACTGCAGACTCCTAAAGTAAGCTACTAGTATCAAAAAGATAGAAAAAAAAATAAACCACGGGTAGGTGGTATACAATTATGGATGGACGAGCGACTGCCAACACAGAGGTAGCTACAGCCGTGGACTACCGTACTGTGTCTGCTGCTAATATAGACTGGATGATAATGAGATAAAATTAAAATATATATATATATCACACTAGTACTGCAGCCGGACAGGTATATATTATGTAATGACGGACCTGCTGGACACTGTCTGTCAGACTCAGCACTGCAGACTCCTAAAGTAAGCTACTAGTATCAAGAAGATAGAAAATAAAAATAAACCACGGGTAGGTGGTATACAATTATGGATGGACGAGCGACTGCCGACACAGAGGTAGCTACAGCCGTGGACTACCGTACTGTGTCTGCTGCTAATATAGACTGGATGATAATGAGATAAAATTTAAATATATATATATATATATCACACTAGTACTGCAGCCGGACAGGTATATATTATGTAATGACGGACCTGCTGGACACTGTCTGTCAGACTCAGCACTGCAGACTCCTAAAGTAAGCTACTAGTATCAAGAAGATAGAAAATAAAAATAAACCACGGGTAGGTGGTATACAATTATGGATGGACGAGCGACTGCCGACACAGAGGTAGCTACAGCCGTGGACTACCGTACTGTGTCTGCTGCTAATATAGACTGGATGATAATGAGATAAAATTAAAATATATATATATATCACACTAGTACTGCAGCCGGACAGGTATATATTATGTAATGACGGACCTGCTGGACACTGTCTGTCAGCACTGCAGACTCCTAAAGTGAGCTACTAGTATCAAGAAGATAGAAGAAAAAAAATAAACCACGGGTAGGTGGTATACAATTATGGATGTACGAGCGACTGCCGACACAGAGGTAGCTACAGCCGTGGACTACCGTACTGTGTCTGCTGCTAATATAGACTGGATGATAATGAGATAAAATTTAAATATATATATATATCACACTAGTACTGCAGCCGGACAGGTATATATTATGTAATGACGGACCTGCTGGACACTGCCTGTCAGACTCAGCACTGCAGACTCCTAAAGTAAGCTACTAGTATCAAGAAGATAGAAAAAAAAATAAACCACGGGTAGGTGGTATACAATTATGGATGGACGAGCGACTGCCGACACAGAGGTAGCTACAGCCGTGGACTACCGTACTGTGTCTGCTGCTAATATAGACTGGATGATAATGAGATAAAATTAAAATATATATATATATCACACTAGTACTGCAGCCGGACAGGTATATATTATGTAATGACGGACCTGCTGGACACTGTCTGTCAGCACTGCAGACTCCTAAAGTAAGCTACTAGTATCAAGAAGATAGAAAGAAAAAAAAACCACGGGTAGGTGGTATACAATTATGGATGGATGAGCGACTGCCGACACAGAGGTAGCTACAGCCGTGGACTACCGTACTGTGTCTGCTGCTAATATAGACTGGATGATAATGAGATAAAATTTAAATATATATATATATATCACACTAGTACTGCAGCCGGACAGGTATATATTATGTAATGACGGACCTGCTGGACACTGTCTGTCAGCACTGCAGACTCCTAAAGTAAGCTACTAGTATCAAGAAGATAGAAAAAAAAATAAACCACGGGTAGGTGGTATACAATTATGGATGGACGAGCGACTGCCGACACAGAGGTAGCTACAGCCGTGGACTACCGTACTGTGTCTGCTGCTAATATAGACTGGATGATAATGAGATAAAATTAAAATATATATATATATATATCACACTAGTACTGCAGCCGGACAGGTATATATTATGTTATGACGGACCTGCTGGACACTGTCTGTCAGACTCAGCACTGCAGACTCCTAAAGTAAGCTACTAGTATCAAGAAGATAGAAAATAAAAATAAACCACGGGTAGGTGGTATATAATTATGGATGGACGAGCGACTGCCGACACAGAGGTAGCTACAGCCGTGGACTACCGTACTGTGTCTGCTGCTAATATAGACTGGATGATAATGAGATAAAATTTAAATATATATATATATATCACACTAGTACTGCAGCCGGACAGGTATATATTATGTAATGACGGACCTGCTGGACACTGTCTGTCAGCACTGCAGACTCCTAAAGTAAGCTACTAGTATCAAGAAGATAGAAAGAAAAAAAACCATGGGTAGGTGGTATACAATTATGGATGGACGAGCGACTGCCGACACAGAGGTAGCTACAGCCGTGGACTACCGTACTGTGTCTGCTGCTAATATAGACTGGATGATAATGAGATAAAATTAAAATATATATATATATATCACACTAGTACTGCAGCCGGACAGGTATATATTAATGACGGACCTGCTGGACACTGTCTGTCAGACTCAGCACTGCAGACTCCTAAAGTAAGCTACTAATATCAAGAAGATAGAAAAAAAAAATAAACCACGGGTAGGTGGTATACAATTATGGATGGACGAGCGACTGCCGACACAGAGGTAGCTACAGCCGTGGACTACCGTACTGTGTCTGCTGCTAATATAGACTGGATGATAATGAGATAAAATTAAAATATATATATATATATCACACTAGTACTGCAGCCGGACAGGTATATATTATGTAATGACGGACCTGCTGGACACTGTCTGTCAGCACTGCAGACTCCTAAAGTAAGCTACTAGTATCAAGAAGATAGAAAAAAAAATAAACCACGGGTAGGTGGTATACAATTATGGATGGACGAGCGACTGCCGACACAGAGGTAGCTACAGCCGTGGACTACCGTACTGTGTCGGCTGCTAATATAGACTGGATGATAATGAGATAAAATTAAAATATATATATATATATATATATCACACTAGTACTGCAGCCGGACAGGTATATATTATGTAATGACGGACCTGCTGGACACTGTCTGTCAGACTCAGCACTGCAGACTCCTAAAGTAAGCTACTAGAATCAAGAAGATAGAAAAAAAAAATAAACCACGGGTAGGTGGTATACAATTATGGATGGACGAGCGACTGCCGACACAGAGGTAGCTACAGCCGTGGACTACCGTACTGTGTCTGCTGCTAATATAGACTGGATGATAATGAGATAAAATTAAAATATATATATATATATATCACACTAGTACTGCAGCCGGACAGGTATATATTATGTAATGACGGACCTGCTGGACACTGTCTGTCAGCACTGCAGACTCCTAAAGTAAGCTACTAGTATCAAGAAGATAGAAAAAAAATAAACCACGGGTAGGTGGTATACAATTATGGATGGACGAGCGACTGCCGACACAGAGGTAGCTACAGCCGTGGACTACCGTACTGTGTCTGCTGCTAATATAGACTGGATGATAATGAGATAAAATTTAAATATATATATATATCACACTAGTACTGCAGCCGGACAGGTATATATTATGTAATGACGGACCTGCTGGACACTGTCTGTCAGACTCAGCACTGCAGACTCCTAAAGTAAGCTACTAGTATCAAGAAGATAAAAAAAAAAAATAAACCACGGGTAGGTGGTATACAATTATGGATGGACGAGCGACTGCCGACACAGAGGTAGCTACAGCCGTGGACTACCGTACTGTGTCTGCTGCTAATATAGACTGGATGATAATGAGATAAAATTTAAATATATATATATATCACACCAGTACTGCAGCCGGACAGGTATATATTATGTAATGACGGACCTGCTGGACACTGTCTGTCAGCACTGCAGACTCCTAAAGTAAGCTACTAGTATCAAGAAGATAGAAAAAAAAATAAACCACGGGTAGGTGGTATACAATTATGGATGGACGAGCGACTGCCGACACAGAGGTAGCTACAGCCGTGGACTACCGTACTGTGTCTGCTGCTAATATAGACTGGATGATAATGAGATAAAATTAAAATATATATATATCACACTAGTACTGCAGCCGGACAGGTATATATTATGTAATGACGGACCTGCTGGACACTGTCTGTCAGACTCAGCACTGCAGACTCCTAAAGTAAGCTACTAGTATCAAGAAGATAGAAAAAATAAATAAACCACGGGTAGGTGGTATACAATTATGGATGGACGAGCGACTGCCGACACAGAGGTAGCTACAGCCGTGGACTACCGTACTGTGTCTGCTGCTAATATAGACTGGATGATAATGAGATAAAATTAAAATATATATATATATATCACACTAGTACTGCAGCCGGACAGGTATATATTATGTAATGACGGACCTGCTGGACACTGTCTGTCAGCACTGCAGACTCCTAAAGTAAGCTACTAGTATCAAGAAGATAGAAAAAAAAATAAACCACGGGTAGGTGGTATACAATTATGGATGGACGAGCGACTGCCGACACAGAGGTAGCTACAGCCGTGGACTACCGTACTGTGTCTGCTGCTAATATAGACTGGATGATAATGAGATAAAATTTAAATATATATATATATCACACTAGTACTGCAGCTGGACAGGTATATATTATGTAATGACGGACCTGCTGGACACTGTCTGTCAGACTCAGCACTGCAGACTCCTAAAGTAAGCTACTAGTATCAAGAAGATAGAAAAAAAAAATAAACCACGGGTAGGTGGTATACAATTATGGATGGACGAGCGACTGCTGACACAGAGGTAGCTACAGCCGTGGACTACCGTACTGTGTCTGCTGCTAATATAGACTTGATGATAATGAGATAAAATTAAAATAAATATATATATATATATATATCTATCACACTAGTACTGCAGCCGGACAGGTATATATTATGTAATGACGGACCTGCTGGACACTGTCTGTCAGCACTGCAGACTCCTAAAGTAAGCTACTAGTATCAAGAAGATAGAAAAAAAAATAAACCACGGGTAGGTGGTATACAATTATGGATGGACGAGCGACTGCCGACACAGAGGTAGCTACAGCCGTGGACTACCGTACTGTGTCTGCTGCTAATATAGACTGGATGATAATGAGATAAAATTAAAATATATATATATATCACACTAGTACTGCAGCCGGACAGGTATATATTATGTAATGACGGACCTGCTGGACACTGTCTGTCAGACTCAGCACTGCAGACTCCTAAAGTAAGCTACTAGTATCAAGAAGATAGAAAATAAAAATAAACCACGGGTAGGTGGTATACAATTATGGATGGACGAGCGACTGCCGACACAGAGGTAGCTACAGCCGTGGACTACCGTACTGTGTCTGCTGCTAATATAGACTGGATGATAATGAGATAAAATTTAAATATATATATATATCACACTAGTACTGCAGCCGGACAGGTATATATTATGTAATGACGGACCTGCTGGACACTATCTGTCAGACTCAGCACTGCAGACTCCTAAAGTAAGCTACTAGTATCAAGAAGATAGAAAATAAAAATAAACCACGGGTAGGTGGATACAATTATGGATGGACGAGCGACTGCCGACACAGAGGTAGCTACAGCCGTGGACTACCGTACTGTGTCTGCTGCTAATATAGACTGGATGATAATGAGATAAAATTAAAATATATATATATATCACACTAGTACTGCAGCCGGACAGGTATATATTATGTAATGACGGACCTGCTGGACACTGTCTGTCAGCACTGCAGACTCCTAAAGTAAGCTACTAGTATCAAGAAGATAGAAAGAAAAAAAAACACGGGTAGGTGGTATACAATTATGGATGGACGAGCGACTGCCGACACAGAGGTAGCTACAGCCGTGGACTACCATACTGTGTCTGCTGCTAATATAGACTGGATGATAATGAGATAAAATTTAAATATATATATATATATCACACTAGTACTGCAGCTGGACAGGTATATATTATGTAATGACGGACCTGCTGGACACTGTCTGTCAGACTCAGCACTGCAGACTCCTAAAGTAAGCTACTAGTATCAAGAAGATAGAAAAAAAAAATAAACCACGGGTAGGTGGTATACAATTATGGATGGACGAGCGACTGCCGACACAGAGGTAGCTACAGCCGTGGACTACCGTACTGTGTCTGCTGCTAATATAGACTGGATGATAATGAGATAAAATTTAAATATATATATAAATATATCACACTAGTACTGCAGCCGGACAGGTATATATTATGTAATGACGGACCTGCTGGACACTGTCTGTCAGACTCAGCACTGCAGACTCCTAAAGTAAGCTACTAGTATCAAGAAGATAGAAAAAATAAATAAACCACGGGTAGGTGGTATACAATTATGGATGGACGAGCGACTGCCGACACAGAGGTAGCTACAGCCGTGGACTACCGTACTGTGTCTGCTGCTAATATAGACTGGATGATAATGAGATAAAATTTGAATATATATATATATATATCACACTAGTACTGCAGCCGGACAGGTATATATTATGTAATGACGGACCTGCTGGACACTGTCTGTCAGCACTGCAGACTCCAAAAGTAAGCTACTAGTATCAAGAAGATAGAAAAAAAAAACACGGGTAGGTGGTATACAATTATGGATGGACGAGCGACTGCCGACACAGAGGTAGCTACAGCCGTGGACTACCGTACTGTGTCTGCTGCTAATATAGACTGGATGATAATGAGATAAAATTTAAATATATATATATATCACACTAGTACTGCAGCCGGACAGGTATATATTATGTAATAACGGACCTGCTGGACACTGTCTGTCAGACTCAGCACTGCAGACTCCTAAAGTAAGCTACTAGTTTCAAGAAGATAGAAAAAAAAAAACCACGGGTAGGTGGTATACAATTATGGATGGACGAGCGACTGCCCACACAGAGGTAGCTACAGCCGTGGACTACCGTACTGTGTCTGCTGCTAATATAGACTGGATGATAATGAGATAAAATTAAAATATATATATATATATCACACTAGTACTGCAGCCGGACAGGTATATATTATGTAATGACGGACCTGCTGGACACTGTCTGTCAGCACTGCAGACTCCTAAAGTAAGCTACTAGTATCAAGAAGATAGAAAAAAAATAAACCACGGGTAGGTGGTATACAATTATGGATGGACGAGCGACTGCCGACACAGAGGTAGCTACAGCCGTGGACTACCGTACTGTGTCTGCTGCTAATATAGACTGGATGATAATGAGATAAAATTAAAATATATATATATATCACACTAGTACTGCAGCCGGACAGGTATATATTATGTAATGACGGACCTGCTGGACACTGTCTGTCAGACTCAGCACTGCAGACTCCTAAAGTAAGCTACTAGTATCAAGAAGATAGAAAATAAAAATAAACCACGGGTAGGTGGTATACAATTATGGATGGACGAGCGACTGCCGACACAGAGGTAGCTACAGCCGTGGACTACCGTACTGTGTCTGCTGCTAATATAGACTGGATGATAATGAGATAAAATTTAAATATATATATATATCACACTAGTACTGCAGCCGGACAGGTATATATTATGTAATGACGGACCTGCTGGACACTGTCTGTCAGACTCAGCACTGCAGACTCCTAAAGTAAGCTACTAGTATCAAGAAGATAGAAAAAATAAATAAACCACGGGTAGGTGGTATACAATTATGGATGGACGAGCGACTGCCGACACAGAGGTAGCTACAGCCGTGGACTACCGTACTGTGTCTGCTGCTAATATAGACTGGATGATAATGAGATAAAATTTAAATATATATATATCACACCAGTACTGCAGCCGGACAGGTATATATTATGTAATGACGGACCTGCTGGACACTGTCTGTCAGCACTGCAGACTCCTAAAGTAAGCTACTAGTATCAAGAAGATAGAAAGAAAAAAAACCACGGGTAGGTGGTATACAATTATGGATGGACGAGCGACTGCCGACACAGAGGTAGCTACAGCCGTGGACTACCGTACTGTGTCTGCTGCTAATATAGACAGGATGATAATGAGATAAAATTTAAATATATATATATATATATCACACTAGTACTGCAGCCGGACAGGTATATATTATGTAATGACGGACCTGCTGGACACTGTCTGTCAGACTCAGCACTGCAGACTCCTAAAGTAAGCTACTAGTATCAAGAAGATAGAAAAAAAAATAAACCACGGGTAGGTGGTATACAATTATGGATGGACGAGTGACTGCCGACACAGAGGTAGCTACAGCCGTGGACTACCGTACTGTGTCTGCTGCTAATATAGACTGGATGATAATGAGATAAAATTAAAATATATATATATATCACACTAGTACTGCAGCCGGACAGGTATATATTATGTAATGACGGACCTGCTGGACACTGTCTGTCAGCACTGCAGACTCCTAAAGTGAGCTACTAGTATCAAGAAGATAGAAGAAAAAAAATAAACCACGGGTAGGTGGTATACAATTATGGATGGACGAGCGACTGCCGACACAGAGGTAGCTACAGCCGTGGACTACCGTACTGTGTCTGCTGCTAATATAGACTGGATGATAATGAGATAAAATTTAAATATATATATATATATCACACTAGTACTGCAGCCGGACAGGTATATATTATGTAATGACGGACCTGCTGGACACTGCCTGTCAGACTCAGCACTGCAGACTCCTAAAGTAAGCTACTAGTATCAAGAAGATAGAAAAAAAAATAAACCACGGGTAGGTGGTATACAATTATGGATGGACGAGCGACTGCCGACACAGAGGTAGCTACAGCCGTGGACTACCGTACTGTGTCTGCTGCTAATATAGACTGGATGATAATGAGATAAAATTAAAATATATATATATATATCACACTAGTACTGCAGCCGGACAGGTATATATTATGTAATGACGGACCTGCTGGACACTGTCTGTCAGCATTGCAGACTCCTAAAGTAAGCTACTAGTATCAAGAAGATAGAAAGAAAAAAAAACCACGGGTAGGTGGTATACAATTATGGATGGACGAGCGACTGCCGACACAGAGGTAGCTACAGCCGTGGACTACCGTACTGTGTCTGCTGCTAATATAGACTGGATGATAATGAGATAAAATTTAAATATATATATATATATATCACACTAGTACTGCAGCCGGACAGGTATATATTATGTAATGACGGACCTGCTGGACACTGTCTGTCAGACTCAGCACTGCAGACTCCTAAAGTAAGCTACTAGTATCAAGAAGATAGAAAAAATAAAATAAACCACGGGTAGGTGGTATACAATTATGGATGGACGAGCGACTGCCGACACAGAGGTAGCTACAGCCGTGGACTACCGTACTGTGTCTGCTGCTAATATAGACTGGATGATAATGAGATAAAATTAAAATATATATATATATATCACACTAGTACTGCAGCCGGACAGGTATATATTATGTAATGACGGACCTGCTGGACACTGTCTGTCAGCACTGCAGACTCCTAAAGTAAGCTACTAGTATCAAGAAGATAGAAAAAAAAAAACCACGGGTAGGTCGTATACAATTATGGATGGACGAGCGACTGCCGACACAGAGGTAGCTACAGCCGTGGACTACCGTACTGTGTCTGCTGCTAATATAGACTGGATGATAATGAGATAAAATTTAAATATATATATATATATCACACTAGTACTGCAGCCGGACAGGTATATATTATGTAATGACGGACCTGCTGGACACTGTCTGTCAGACTCAGCACTGCAGACTCCTAAAGTAAGCTACTAGTATCAAGAAGATAGAAAAAAAAATAAACCACGTGTAGGTGGTATACAATTATGGATGGACGAGCGACTGCCGACACAGAGGTAGCTACAGCCGTGGACTACCGTACTGTGTCTGCTGCTAATATAGACTGGATGATAATGAGATAAAATTAAAATATATATATATATATCACACTAGTACTGCAGCCGGACAGGTATATATTATGTAATGACGGACCTGCTGGACACTGTCTGCAGAATGCGTTTATAAAAACACCACACGACGAGTGTTTAACTTTTTCAGGCAGACAATCACAATATACTGGTGGTCAGCAGACAATCACAATACTGGTGGTCAGTGGTCACTGGTCAGTCACACTGGCAGTGGCACTCTGGCAGCAAAAGTGTGCACTGTACTTAAAATATGTACTCCTGCTATAACTGCTCCACAGTCTCCCCCACAATTAAGCTGTGTGAGCAGTGAGCACTCAGCACAGTCAGATAATGATATACAGTATATGATGCAGCACACTGGGCTGAGCACAGATATGGTATGTGTGACTGTGTCACACTGTGTATCGTTTTTTTTCAGGCAGAGAACGGATTAATTAAACTGGTGGCACTGGTCACTGGTCACACTATCAGCAGCAAGTAGTACTCCTCCTATATGCTCCCCAAAATTTGTGTCTCTCTCTAGTACTAGTCACTCTAAACGGAGAGGACGCCAGCCACGTCCTCTCCCTATCAATCTCAATGCACGTGTGAAAATGGCGGCGACGCGCGGCTCCTTATATAGAACCCAAGTCTCGCGATAGAATCCGAGCCTCGCGAGAATCCGACAGCGGGATGATGACGTTCGGGCGCGCTCGGGTTAACCGAGCAAGGCGGGAAGATCCGAGTCGCTCGGCCCCGTGTAAAAAAAACTGAAGTTCGGGCGGGTTCGGATTCCGAGGAACCGAACCCGCTCATCTCTAATTTCAACATCACCAAGCCAAAAAATGACTGGATGAAAAATAGTTTTTAACTGAAATCAGCAGCTAAGGTTTAAAATCAGAAAACTTATTTACTGGGTCCTTAGTGTATCACAATGTAATAACTCACCTTTTCCCCTTTGTTTTGTTCTCATTGTTTTTAATGAACAGAGCACCAGTGACTTTTTCCAAAGCTAATGCCAAAAATAATGCTCATGCATAGAAGACTCTGGGACAGCGTTTGCTCAAGAAGGAGGGTGCCCATGGACATCTGCACATGGGCCACATCCAATCTTAAAACACCCTTATATGCAGTTGGACAATTTTGTGCTTAAAATGAGGTAATGCTATACTTTTTTATGGCCTGTTAGAAACACTGCGGGAATTGATATTTAAACAGTATTTAAATTAACCACCCTGCACCTGGTAGTTACAGAAGATATTTATAATTAAACTATTCCAAATGGAAGTATTTTTCTATTGCTCAGTTGATTCTAGTTTCAAAATTGCAAGGACTGCTCATGCGCAGCGCAGCCTCCGGCTCTCTGTGTCCCCCCAGGCCAAAGTGTCTATTTCCAAGAAAGATGGGGGCATGCCGTGAGTACATGCCACCTGACTCGCAGTAAACCACCCTGGGATCAGTGTCTGCACCCCATTTAACTGGCGTGTGCACACCTTCACGGGCACGCATGCCACCTTCACAGATGTGCGCGCCCCCTTCATGTTCGCGTGCATTCACAATGATACCTGGACTGCAGTCTGGTGAACATGGGAAGTTCATACATTGTTTGCCTGACATAGAGTTTGGGGTACTTTGCACTGTCCAGGGCGCAAGGTTGATGGCGTTCTTTTTCAGCTTTTTAGGCATCCCGCTGCATACAACATTCTTATGATCTGCCTGCTCCTAGCACTTGTTCTGTGACATCATGATGCACCAGGGGCAGAGTGTTGGTCCGGGGTATCTCTGTGCCCTGCTACAGCACTAGAAACATGAGTACCCACAAACATTTTAAAAAGTTGTCTCCCATGCAAGGAAGTGACAAAAGTGACAAGAGACAATAGACACTGAGGAAAACTTAGTTTTACTTCCCTTTGGAAATGGAACATTTTGCACCATGACCATGGTACTCTTAATAACATTACTGCCTATGTTGGTGCGTTACATAATTTAGGTTCAATTATTTGTCTGTTTTTTTTATTCAGGATACTGCTGAATGCAATGTGTAAGCAACAGTGTTCTCACAGCTTTGGCCCCCTTGCTTCTGATATTTAATTTGGGTGTGGTATGACTTGTCTGCATTACCTTGGTCTGCAATCAGATCGACAGGCACAATGTTGACATGGCCATTAGGTCATCAGAGTCATTAGGTGGACAGTGTCTATGTCAACATGCATTTAGATAGATAGAGTTAAATGTACCACAAGTTTTAAAAGGTCGACATTGAAAATGTCAACACAAATTTTTTTTTCTCATTTTAGCATAACCCTAAACTTAACCCAAGTTCTAACCTAAATCTAAGTCTAAACTTAACCCAAGTCCTAACCCTAAACCTAACCTTAACTCTAAACCTAAAAATCACCCCAAAAAAACCACATGTAGACATTTCTAACCTTTTAACCCTGTCAACATAATTGCAAATCTATATAGACACTGTCCACCTAATTACCATATCAACATAGGGCCTGATTCAGGTATGTTAACAAACCAAAAGAGCACACTAATGGGCAAAACCCCTCTACACATCATGCCTGATAGAGACCATTATACACATTACGCCTGGTAGAGTCCATTACACATTCCACTTTACACCTGGTAGAGCCCATTACACGTTCCACATTATGCCTGGTAGAGCCCATTACACATTACGCCTGGTAGAGCCCATTACACATTCCACTTTACGCCTGGTAGAGCCCATTACACGTTCCACATTACGTCTGGTAGAACCCATTCCACATTACGCCTGGTAGAGCCCATTACACATTCCACATTACGCCTGGTAGAGCCCGTTACACATTACACAGTAAGCCTGGTAGAGCCCGTTACACATCACACATTAAGCCTGGTAGAGCACGTTACACATTACGCCTGGTAGAGCCCATTACACATTCCACATTACGCATGGTAGAGCCCATTACACATTACGCCTGGTAGAGCCCATTACACATTACGCCTGGTAGAGCCCATTACACGTTCCACATTACATCTGGTAGAGCCCGTCACACATTACACATTAAGCCTGATAGAGCCCGTTACACATTACACATTATGCCTGGTAGAGCCCCTGTATAGTATATAGGAAAGTGAGCAGAGGCACTAATGGGAAAGAGGACTGAGGCATAGAAGGGGGAGGGGTAGAGGCACAGTTAGAGGGGTGGCATAAACATAGCTGATATAGGGGAAAGAGGCACGCATGGGGACACGGGAAAGAGGCACACATGGGGAAACAGGGGAAAGAGGCACACATGAGGGATTGGGAATATACGGGAAAGAGGCACACATGGAGATATAGGAGAAAGAGGAACACATTGGGACATAGAGGAAAGAGGCACACATGGAGACATAGAGGGAAGAGGCACACATGCGGACATAGAGGACAGAGGCACACATCGGGACATAGAGGCAAGCAGCACATAGGGGAAAGAGGCATACATATGGACAGGGTAAAGAATCACACCTGGAAATCTTGTGAGAGCCTCTATCCTATCCAGTCTAGCCAGGGGAAGCAGGGGGAGGAGGAGAACGGAGGAGCAGCAGGAGACCTGAGGGCGGGGCTACATGCAGACGAGTGAAGAGTAGAGGAAGTTGAGCTTGTCGGAAGATCTAAAAACTCCCCCTTGCTACTCTAGAGGTGACTGTGTGTGGTGTGTGGTGTGTGTGTGTGGGTGTGGGGGGGGGGGTGCATGCAACCCCCATGCCAGTAATTACAATCTGGATATAATGATAAAGCTGGCAGAGGAGGCCTCTGGCATTGAGAATCCCAGCTCCGAGCTGCTCTTACTTACCCAGGGGAGGGGGAGAGAAGACCCAGCCGGGGGATCGCGGTGAAGTGCTCCCTCCTTCACTGCTGTAGCTTACCACAACCTGTCAGCAGTATGACAGGGGCAGCAAGCTGCGGAGCGGGGAGATTACTGTTCCAGGCCGGCGCCTCCCTGCATCATGGACCATGCTGAGCGGCTAGCTCCGGCCCTGCCGCTTGGTAACATTATAATACAGCAGTGCGGGCAGCGCTGAAGCTGGCGGCTGCACAGGCATGCGGGTTCGGGTGGATGGCGCCTCTCTCAAGTTTTGGGGGCAGCGAACTGCCCCCTTGCCCCCCCTCCCCATTCCGACACCCCTGGATTGTATCCTAAGTTAGTGTAGATCAGTCATATGGATACCATTTCATTTGTATTTTAAAAACCTTGAACAATTATTAACAGATGTACTAAACAATGACAGAAATAACTCACTATTGTAACATTTAACACAACCTGATACTTCAACATTCTATGAAAATAATGCTTTAAGAACACTGTATGCAGTATATATATTGTGCATGTTATAAATAAAAATACTTATACTTATCTAATTCCCCAGAAGCACTTAGGAAAGCTCCACAAGGACATATTCAGCTAAACAAGTCTCTTTTTAAATCTATAATATGTTTTTTTATTAAGCTTTAGAGGCATTCATTTACAGAAGAGCTATGGATTATTTTAAACATTGCTTCCAGTGACACAAACCAGTTTGTTATCCTTTATGATTAATTGAGTTTATGCAGAGTACAAAAAATAATCATCAATAATTAGCAATTACAAATCAAAGCCATGCTCCTATGCTCCCTGCAATGAATGGCCATGTCTGTAATCTATATTAGCACTAAGAGTAGATTTTCAGAGAAACAAGGCCAAACAGACATTTCTCTTTATTGCCCTATAGTACTTACAAATACAATCTATAGATTATCCTTGTTTTGTCCGTTTATTCTAACTTTTTATATAACATTTCAATTTTCACATAAACAAATGCACTGTAGTTTGATGACTCACCAAATATAAAAGCAAAAGGGGTATCCATTTACCCGTCATAGATTTTTTTATCCCCCTATCCATATAGGTCCCATGAAAACCACGGACCTATGTATTATTGCGACACTTATAGCGGGTCTAGGGGGCACTTATCATGGACTATGCTTCGCATGCCTGAGGCATGTGAAGCATAATCCCCAATAAATGCTGGTATCGGGGGGGAGGAGCACCCCGCATCGGAGCTAATTGGATTACCCCTGGTGAACCAATTAACTTAATTACCACATAATTGGATACCCCCCAAAGTCTCAGAATAAATACAAAATATTTAGCAAAAAAATACAAATTTAATAAAAATTGTAAATAAGTCTAAGCATTGGCGTATTGATCTTGTTTGACCTTTCCTGTATTGGAAGCATCCTGTGCATCTTCGTTTATTGAAGGGTAAAATTCTGTAACCCAGCCTACATAATTATTTGATTTAACTTTCATCTTGCTCAATGTTTGGTTAATATCTTTAGCAAATACCAAAATAATTAATTAAATCTTCTTTTTCTTGTTCAATATGTTATGCTGATTTATTTGATTGTTTGCTAGAGTATAAATCTTACTGCTGCCCTGAGAAGTGAGAAGTTATTGGGGGCAATTTGCTAGTCACCTATAATGTCTATCATGTGTATCCCTGTCCATTAGTTAGGACAGACAAGGGCATAGTTACAATAGGTGCAAGGAGTGCAGCTGCTATGGGACCCAGAGCTGAGAGGGGCCCACCTTCTCTGACAAAGTTAAATGTGTTATGTACATTTTTCACTATTGTTAGTTCATAGGGGCCCTTACAAACTTTTGCTTTGGGGTCTACACTATATCTTGTACTACTCTTGGACCTGCTCATTGTAATGTAATTGTAATTAACAAGAGGGCATTATAATGTTACATAATATGAAAAGGGACACTGTAATGTGTCACAATTTGAAGTTGAGGCATTGCAGTGTTACATAATATGAACTGGGTGCACTGTAATGTAGAATAATACGAACCAGGGAAACTGTATTTCATAGTACAGTATTAAATGGAGGTATTAAAAGTCTGGAATGGCCATTTGGCACTTCTGGCCAATTCTGGCCAATGCCAGAATGTCCGATGGTCAGATGGGCTGGTCGGCCATCCCTTTACAACACTCTCTTTACCTACATTCCAACACTCCCTCCACCTCCTTCCCAACACTCCCACTACTTCCCTCTGACCACTGTGCTCAGCAGAAAATTGAGGCTATGGGGGTCATTCAGATCTGATCGCTGCTGTGCGTTTTTGCACCGCGGGCAATCAGATCCGAACTGCACATGCTTCTGATCTGTAATGTGCAGGTGCGTCGGATGGCTACAACGGGCATTGGTGGACAGCGACAGGATGGTGCGAAGGATCTGTTTACATGGGAATTCGCAAGGGGATTGACAGGAAGAGGCAGTTTGTGGGTGGCAGAAAAGCAAGGTTGAGGCTGCACTAGATTAGATCAATATAACAACAGTCGTGATGATGTATCTGATATTACAGTATCACAATTTATTAATAAAAATAATAATATATTCACTTCAAATTAAAAATTAAATACACCATAAAATTGCATGCATATTAATTGTTAAAAGTATATAATTCATACAACTGTGAAAATATTTGTTACCCAATCCGCCGGGAATTTAGTAGGATTATAGTATAGAGGAGTCCGTTCCAAAATTCCCCTGTATTTAATAAGTCAGGTAAGAACAAAGTCTTTGGAGGTAAGCAGTGTCCAACTGGAATGACTGTATTACCGTTAGAGGATGATGTGCTCAAGGATCTTGAGTGGTGAGCTCCTCATGCAATACGGTATAGGTACACTTCCTTGGTGCGACTTGCTGATTTGTAATCCTCTGAAAGCTGATAAATGATTCTGGACAGATTCAGGGGATGGTTCGGTCCTCCACTCCTATGTTCCTGGCGTGGGTCTCTGGACACCTAATGTGTTTCGCTGTGTTCAACCAGCAGCTTTTTCAAAGGTGTGGGTGGTAACTGACCGTTTTCAGGGAGGGTCCGGAAAAACGCAGGCGGGCTCAAGCGTTTTCAGGGAGGGTGTCTGACGTCAGCTCCGGAAGAGTAAGTCCTGGGCTGCGCAGAGACCACACAAACTGATTTTGAGCAGCTCTGCTACACATAGGAATGCACACTTGCACAGTAAAAATACACTCCCCCTGTAGGCGGCGACTATCTGATCGCAGGACAGCAAAAAATGCAGCCCAGTGATCAGATCTGAATTAGGCCCTTTGTCATTATGTCATGATGCAGCTGTGATGAGGTCAGGTTGGAGTAACATGCTGGGGTAGAGGCTGTTCATGCAAACACTGGTGGTAATTGAAGCACATTATGGACATGTGGGGTACCATGCTGAGAAGGAGGCCAGGACAGGGAAATGCTGGGGCAATTGGGGTACACGGTGCTATATGGGGTCTGCTAGTAGACAGGTTAGGGAATCGCTAATGGCATTTGGGTCACATAGGGTGCTGTGTAGAATAATGTGTTATAAAGGGCATTATTGGGTGGCATAACATGTTATAAGAGGCACTACTAAAGCGTGGTGTAACATGTTATAAGTAGCACTACTACTGTGTGTCGTAGAATAAATGAACTGTGTGGTACTGTATAACATGAATGAGCTCTTTGTAGAATAATGTGAATGGGCTCTATGCATTGCATTATGACTAAGGAGCACTACTGTGCATTGTAACATGACTGTGGGTCACTACTGTGTGGTCACGCACCTTCCCAGTGAGACCACACATTTTTTTTTCAGCACATGTTCTCCCTACTTAAATTACTGCATGCTCTTTATGTACACAGGGAACCTAAATGTGTACTTACAGCTCTGCTTTGGTGTGCAGAGATGTGTCCTCTGTGTTCAGAACCCCTGCCCTACAAAATTCCTACAGTGAACACTATCAAATTCCCTACAACTGCTAAGGTTTGGTCAATTAGGAAAACGCCTTCCATTTTCTTTGAGTGTGACCTACACCAATGAAGTCAAAACCCAGTCCTTTTCTATGACTTAGTAACGCAGATCGCATTCCCCAAACTTATAACGGGACATACAATTTGCCCCAAATTTACTGATTTTTTTTTTTTTAAATACCGCAGTGAGCCCTGTGATAATTTTGCCAGCTCAGACTGGCAAGATCGCAGGGCAGCACTGTGATGTGCACCCTTTGCCCAGCTTTCTCTGCCCCTGGCAGAGAAATCTGTGCGGGGACCCGGCAGTGTGATTAGCTATGTGTGTCCGATGGACACACAAGCCAATCACAGTGTTAAAAAATAAAAATAATTAAATAAATACATACGCAAACGTCCAGGAGCAGGTGATCGGGGCTCCGGTGAGCGATGCTGTGCGGCGGGTCTCCCATATGCTCCGCTGTGACCCTGGTGCAGTAAAGTGACATTGCAAAGTGGCAATACACTTTACAGCTTCGGGAGTCACAGCACAGCAGAAGAACCCGGTGCCCGGCAGCCTCCTTAAGCAGCAGACACCAGCTCATGGACTGGGGAAGGCCGCAACGTGGGGGAACCTGGCAGTGTCGGTAGGGACGCACGGGTGGCGGTGCATGCACAGCAAGACATCGGGGTATTTTTTACGAAAAATACCCAGATGATGCTGCGGAGAGGCATCACAGGGACAGAGCTTGCTCACAAGCTCTGTCCCTGCATGTGATAATTGATACATCCATGCAAGTTGGGTCGAGTTTATCAAACATGTGCATCAGGTGCAGCCCATAGAAAAACTTTATGGCTGGCGGGGAGAAGTTGTACATGCGCAACTGCACCCCGCCCCACTTCTACCCTGCGTCTTCTAGGGACTGCATCGCCTGCAACCCTAGAAGCACAACAGACCTGGCAGAAAGGCTTCCCATTGGAAGCTGCATTAGTCGATCACAGTCCAGCATGTGATTACCAGATAGTGCTTCCAATAGGAATAGCAATCACTATGGGCTTACTAGTGGTGGAAGATTTTTACTGGTGGGGGGGGAAGGAAGGCTGCAGCCCTGCAAAACCAAGGTAAATTTTGCCACTGCATAGATGATATATTCAAACTGACTGAGGTACTAAGTCACCTGTGGCTAAATATTGATATTCTTAAAACCTGGACTATACGGGTTAGGGTTAGGCTGAGGGTGCCAAGGTTAGAGTTAGGGATCATTTTTAGGAAAGATTAAAAAAAGAAGAAGCTGGAATCAGAGTATTTTATATTGAGGATTATCTGTATATTGTAATTAACTCTTGAGGTCCAGTTGTATTTTTATTGGGAAATGGGCCTGCCCTTCACCAATCCTGACCTTTATTATTTCCATCTATTGGTCATGTAAAATCTCTCTGCAGTCCCTGACTGATATGAAAAACTTTATAGGAAGCACCATTTCTACAAGCTCAATGGTGCTATTCAATTAATAGCAAAGGTCACTGGCCACCACGAACATTACACACTTTTCCTTGTGTCCCATGGAGGTGTGCAGAAAAATGTGTAATGTGCCCCAGTGCCAGATTAAGTTGCACATGGGCCTGGAGGTGAAATTTATGAAGGGCCCATTGTGTACTACCCCAGGGGGTTTGACCACCACACGCAGGGGTGTGACTAGTGATGTGGGTGTGTGGTCTATACAGTGTGTGTGGCCTCTGCCATGGTGTGTAGCTAGCACCACGTAGGACATATCCACTGCCTACCTTCAGACACCTCAATCTGCCCCTTTTTATCACCTGTTATTTTATTGACAATAGAATAAAATTTTACAAAATTACAAACTTTAGTGTAGCTGACATTTTGTGGAAACTTACACACTATTAGGCGCCTGGTCCTTTTTTGTTTTTGCGTCCTCCCAGTGTATATTATACACCAACATAAGAGCAGGAGAGAGTACCCACAAATATTAAATATCCCTCAAATGTATCGGCAGATGTCCACAGCAGATGTCCGGAAGCTAATGCCACCTGAATATGGTGTTGGCCATTGTAGCCTAAAGGCTACAGTTCACAAAAAGTCCCATGGGATAGAATTATAGGATACAGACTATCCAGCCAAAAACCCAATAATGAATAAATGGTTCACATACTGTAGGGGTAAAAATATTATAGCGGCACATATCGTGCTGCTATAGTACTTCCTGCTTCGCCTCATTACCGAGGCAAAGCAGGAAGGAACATCGATGTATTACCATCTGTATTACCATCTTGTCTGCCAAAGCGGAGGAGTGAACACTTCCCCCTCTGGAAATCTCCACTACAGGCCACAGCGCATCAGCTTAGTGCTGATGTGCTGTGTCACCCTGCCCAGTCGGCTCCAGTGCGCATGTGCAAGATCTTCCAGGGAGCTGGCAGCTGCAGTAACCAGGGACAGCGCTGTCCCTTCTGTGGTGTATAGGCAACGACACCTGCAGTTGTCAAAATCGATAGTTGCAGGTGTCAGAACAGTCAGTGCTACTGGCTGTTCATACATTGCCCTGCATATCGGTGTGCTATCTTTTAGATAGCAGCATTGATTTAAAGGAGTACATAGCACCCCTGTCATCCAGCATGCATTGCATCTGTCATACATGAGGGAAGAAGCGATATCAGCACACATAACATGCCCTGATACCTTTTTATGGAGCAGCACCATGCAGATACCCTCCAACTGCCTGTGATGTGAAAAGCAATAACGTACCAAACTGCCAAGAGAGGCAGTTAAATAATAGTACACATACACAGGAACATGGTAAGCATGGGGGTGGGATGGAATGGGGGCAAGACAGAGTGGGGGTGAGCTCAGGGGTGGAGGCAGAGCAGAGGATAGGGAGGGGCTCGGGTGAAGCTCATCGTTCTGTCACCCAAAGCAAAGACTCAGTTTGATGCATTGCTCCCCAGTAGATAGTAGGCACACTGTAACTATGTGACTGCCATACAATAAAGAGAACCACAATGACTGCAGTACTGCTGAGCGACACTGGAGGAAATCACGCTCTAAGGCAGACTTCCTCCATTTCAAACTTATGCTCTCATCCTTCAGTGCTGCCCTTTCTCTTGCTAAACAGTCATACTTCAAGAACCTCATCTCCTCCCAGTCTTCCAACCCCCGGTGCCTCTTTGCCACTCTCAACACACTCCTCTGCCCACCTCCACCTCGTCTCCCTTCCTCACTCTATGCTCTTGACTTTGCCACGTACTTCACATCCAAAATTGACTCCATACGTCAGGACATCACATCACAACAGACCATCAGTAAACAGCCTTCTCCCATCCCTTACCAACCCTCCCCATCCCTCGCACCAACTCTGACATCTTTCTCCCATGCATCTGGAGAGGAAGTCATGGCCCTCATTCGTTCCTGTCCCCTCACCACCTCCCCACTTGACCCTATCCCCTCTCGCCTCCTCTGCTACCTCTCTCCTTCTGCTTGTTCCCATCTTTCCCACCTTCTCAATCTCTCCCTCTCATCAGGCACTGTCCCCTCTGCCTTCAAGCATGCACTCATCTCTCCTATTCTTAAAAAACCTACCCTTGATCCAAACACTCTCCAACTACTGACCCATCTCTCTCCTCCCTTTTGCCTCCAAACTCCTTGAGCGTATTGTCTACAACCGCCTTACTTCCTTTCTTTCCTCACACTCACTGCTTGACCCATTCCAGTCTGGCTTCCGTCCTCTCCACTCCACTGAAACTGCCCTTACAAAAGTATGCAATGACCTCCATGTTGCTAAATCTAAGGGACACTACTCTCTACTTATTCTACTTGATCTCTCTGCTGCTTTTGACACTGTGGACCATCCTCTCCTACTGCAAATCCTTCACTCCATTGGTCTGCGTGACACTGCCCTCTCTTGGCTGTCTTCCTACCTTTCTGACCGTTCATTGTCTGTCTCCTCTCATGACTCCACCTCCCCCTCACTTCCACTAACTGTAGGGGTACCCCAAGGTTCTGTCCTTGGTCCTCTTCTCTTCTCTCTCTATACCTCCTCACTAGGTAAGCTCATTAGTTCTTTTGGTTTCCAATATCATCTCTATGCTGATGACACTCAAATCTATCTTTCCTCTCCAGACCTTTCCCCTGCTCTCCTCACTCATATCTCCAACTGTCTCTCTGCTACCTCTTCCTGGATGTCCCAGCGCTTTCTTAAACTTAACATGTCTAAGACCGAGCTGATCATCTTCCCTCCCTCCCGCATAACCTCACCTCCTACAATCTCATTATCTATTGATGGCACTACTATCTCCTCTAGCCCCCAAGTGCGCTGTCTTGGAGTAATCCTTGACTCCTCCCTCTCCTTCAAACCACACATTCAGCACCTCTCACAAACCTGCCGTTTTCATCTAAAAAATATTTCCAGGATCATACCCTTTCTGACCCAGGATGCCTCTAAGACTCTTATCCACTCACTGGTCATCTCCAGACTGGACTACTGTAATCTCCTCCTGACTGGCATTCCTGACAAATACCTCTCTCCACTCCAATCTATCCCCAATGCTGCTGCCCGGCTCATTTTCCTCACCAAATGCACTACGTCCACCTCTCCTCTCTTACTAGACATTCATTGGCTCCCCTTCCGAATCCATTTCAAGCTTCTCACACTTGCTTACAAAGCCCTCACCCACTCCTCTCCCATCTACATCTCTGAACTTATCTCCCTTTACACTCCCACACGTCCTCTTCGCTCTGCTAATGCACGCCGACTCTCCTGCGTACAGATTACTTCCTCCCACTCCTACCTCCAAGATTTTTCACGTGCTGCACCACTTCTCTGGAATTCCCTACCTCTCCCCCTCAGACTCTCCACCTCTCTACAAAACTTCAAACGGGCTCTCAGGACCCACTTCTTCACCAAACCCAGCCAAATCTCATCCTAAACCTCTGTTCCATGCTCTCTATGTACCCCATCTGTCTCACCGCTGTCTGTCTACCCCTCCCCTTTAGAATGTAAGCTCTCATGAGCAGGGCCCTCTTCCCTCATGTGCTTATCCTTTTCTTACTCTAATAATATTCAACTGCACCAAATCCAGCAGTCTTCTGCCACCTTCCAGTGTCATCTGCTGTAGCTATGTTTATTTACCCTGTACTTGTCCTATATTGCCGTCAACTGTAAGTTGCTGTTTTCCTGCTTGATTATTTGTTTATGTACTCTGTAATTGGGTGCTGCGGAACCCTTGTGGCGCCATATAAATAAAGGATAATAATAATAATAATAATAATAATGCAGAGAACATCACAGATATGACCAAATAATACAGAGAGCATCATGACTTTCATGTAATGCAGAGAACATTACTATACCCTCCAACTGTACTCTTTTGGCAGATACAGTACCTTTTTTTATGGGCTGTACCTGCCAAAAAGGGCTTTGTACCGATTTTGGACTCTCAAAATTTCAGGAAAGGGGCAAAGCCCCTTTTTCTCATTTTAACCGGTTTTTATGTGTAAAATGTTGGAGGGTATGCATTACAGTGACCACCATAAATTACAAAGAGCACTGCAATGAGTGCCATATAATATAGAAAACACCAAAGAAAGCCATAAAATACACAGGACCATGGCATATAGCATAGTAAAAGGAAGATTGGGAGAAGGCGCTAGTGTGATAATAGTTCGATATTGGACAGGGACATATATAACAATCCAAAGAAATATCCTCACAGATTGTAGCTTCACAATATTTGAGGCGCTGTACCTCAAAGAAAAGATACAGAAATTAAAAAAAAGAAAAGCACTGTGCGTGAAGATATTCATTTTTAAAATCAAAATTTAAAATAAAATATGTGAAACACAAAAACAATTCAATGCAACAATAAAATATGCATGAATAAAAAATTAATATGTATAAAAAGATCAATATGCAGAATATATCTTTACTCTTTAAAACTTCGCTACTGTTTCTGAATATAAAATGAGGTGTATCTTTTCCAACCGTTACTGTTGCAATCTCAAGCCTTCCACTTTATACAATGTTAATTAATTCAAACACAGTTCACACAATGGTTGCAGTTTGGATATGATGGAAATGTCACTGTGACTGTGTTCCTATTGATAACAATCACAACTTTAGAAAGCTGTTGAGAAAAAAATATGTATAAGGGGAGCTTATTAAATATCAGCATGTAGGAAAGGTCACTCCTCAAAAAAATCTCAACTCCCAATATCCACCTGGGATCATCTTGTGAGTAAAGATTCAAATCTCATGAATGGGGCACAATGATTTAGTGGTGATAATCCGTATATATTCTCATGTGCAGGCATACACATTAATCCGCTGTAATCAGATTGGAGTTTTGTCAGGTGAGTGGTGAGCAAAAGTGCAATGTCAGTGGCTTACCCACTCTGATTCAATACCACCAAAGGTCCCATTTGTGAGTCCCGTAATGAGACCGCACTGACTGAGCTGCTGCAGTATCTCTTCCTCCGTATGCAGGGAGTCGTGAGCTGGAAGCTCGTTAAGGTGTTATAGCCTACGGATTACCCACAAAAATTAAGGATATAATACTCTATGGGGACATATTTAGGATATCTATTTCTTTATGTTGGTTCTTCTTCCGTTTTATTATTAATAAAATGTTTTATATTTAGGACCTATAAGTCAATTTTGGAAAGGTTCCTATGGTTAGTCATTCCTGGTTGATATTTGATGTTCTCCATATATTTGTAATATTCCTGGGTGTTACTTGATATCCTCCAGATACCTTTAATATAAATGACCGAGGGATTAAAATAAACTATTGATGATAAAATGAAGGACTAGGAAATAATTTTATATGTTCATAAGCACATATGTGTAGGTTGATACATCTATAGGATATAGTAATATATTTAACAGATACACAGATATGCTCTAGGGTTGCATGTATATGGTGACTGCAAGAAGAATTAACTTATACTTGTCATACCGCCGCCGCGGCCGCCGGGCTTGTCTCTCTGGGGGTGCTGGCTGTCCGGGCGATCATCCTCACTGGCGGTCTCTGCCTCCCGGCGCTCCGTCCAGCGCCCGTAGTGTGGACGTCGCGGGTGCGCCTGACGTTCACTGGGGACGGGTGATGTCATCAGCGCTCCTCCAATCAGGTGCTGGCGGGAAGTACAAATTCAGACGCCGGGCAGAGCTCCGGCGCCTGAGTATCATCGCTACTACTACTGTACCTGTGATCTCCAGAGTTCCGTGCCTCCAGCATCTCCGTGCCTCCAGCACCTCCGTGCCTCAGCATCTCCGTGCCTCAGCATCTCCGTGCCTCAGCACCTCCGTTCCTCAGCATCTCCGTGCCTCCAGCATCTCTGTGCCTCAGCACCTCCGTGCCTCAGCACCTCTGTGCCTCAGCATCTCCGTGCCTAAGCACCTCCGTGCCTCCAAGCACCTCAGCGTCTCTAAGCGCCTCAGCGCCTTTAAACACCTCAGTACCTCTAGCATTTCAGTGCCTCTAGCACCTCAGTGCCTCTAGCACCACAACATCGCTCACAGTGAGCTTTTGGTACTCTCCACCAATTCATCAGCACCTTTACAATTCTTGTCTTTCAGGAGACCTTCAAGCATCCACCCGTGCCTTCTGCCTACCGTCCTAATCCTGCATGAGGAAGACCTACATCCGGCCATCTCTGCTGCGACCCAGTAGCGGTTCCTCTTCCCAGTCACCGGAAGAAGCCCCAAGTCCACAGTACTTCCAGACCAGGTCAGTGATAGAATACTCAGGCGCCATGGACCCGGGGGATCGGAACACAGAGTCGAGCGCCATCCAAAATTTGGCTTCCCGAGTTCAGACTCAAGAGGCGACACAGGGCCAGGTGATGCAATATCTCCAGGAATTGTCCGGCCGACTGGATCAAATTCAAGCATCCTTAGCTTCCGTAATTCCGGTTCCAGTTCCCGTAACTGCTCCAGTTGCTGTTTCCAGTAATGTCCAACCTCCGGCTGGTACCAGGTCACGTCTTCAGCTTCCTACTCCTTCCCGCTATAATGGGAACCCAAAGAATTGCCGTGGTTTTCTAAATCAGTGGAAGTGCACTTCGAGCTTCTCTCTCATAATTTCCCTACGGATGGCTCTAAGGTAGCGTATATCATTTCCCTGCTTGAAGGGTCAGCGTTGGATTGGGTGTCTCCGTTATGGGAATGATCTGATCCTGTGGTTTCCAACTACACCAACTTCATCACGTCCTTTCGAAGAATCTTCGACGAGCCCGGCAGGATGACCACTGCTTCTTCCGACTTGCTCCGTGTTCGTCAGGGCTCCCGTTCCGTGGGTCAGTACGTGGTTCATTTCCAGACCATTGCCTCTGAACTTCGCTGGAATAATGACGCTCTGAGGGCTGCCTTCTGGAACGGTCTCTCCGACTGGCTAAAAGATGAGTTGGTCACTAGGGATCTGCCAGATCCATTGGAAGAGTTGATCTCCCTTTGCGTCAAGGTGGATCTTCGGATGCAGGAGCGTGGAGGAGAACGTAGCCGTTCAGATCGTTCCAGGTTCCGGCATCCTACTCCTAGACCGGCGGCTGGGCCCAGCTCGGACGAACCCATGCAAATTAACCGATCCCGACTGTCTCCGGAGGAACGACAGCGTCGTCGTGAGGGTAAACTTTGCCTTTACTGTGGAGCCGCAGATCATTTCCTTAAGTTTTGTAAATCCCGTCCGGGAAACGGGCAGGCCTAGCTTGTTCCGGAGGAGTCAAGTTGGGGGTCACGACTAAATCTTCTCCAATTTTGGATTGTTTGCTTCCTGTGTCTTTAATCACTAATTCAGTCTCCAAGTCTTGTGAAGCCCTGTTGGATTCCGGAGCTGCGGGGAACTTCGTTTCTTCCTCCTGTGTCCAAAGCATGGATTTAAAGGTATGGCCTATCGAGCGGCCTATTTCGTTGACGGCTATTAACGGTACTAGAATTTCCAAGGGTCTCATAACGTGGCGCACAGAGCCAGTTAAGCTGCAGGTCGGGGCTCTACATCAAGAATGTCTGGAACTCTTCGTGACTCCGGAAATGCATCACGATCTGGTCCTTGGAATGCCTTGGCTCAAAATTCATAATCCCCACATTGACTGGAAGTCTTCTCAAATTCTGTCTTGGAGTTCTTTTTGTCACGCTAACTGTTTCACTCCCGTTTGTCCGCTCCGTGTCTCTTCTAAATCGGATGAAGAGCATATTCCGGAGGCGTATCAAGAGTTCAAGGATGTGTTTTTGGAACAGGCGGCTGATCAGTTACCACCTCATAGGCCTTGGGACTGCCCTATTGACCTTGTCCCAGGGAAGATGCCACCCCGTGGCCGCACATATCCTCTGTCACTTCCCGAGACTCAAGCTATGTCGGACTATATTAAGTCCAATCTGCTCAAGGGATTCATTCGCCCCTCTTCCTCCCCTGCTGGAGTGGGCTTCGTTTTCGTGAAGAAGAAGGACGGGGGGTTGAGACCATGTATCGACTACCGCGGCTTAAACAATATCACCATCAAGAATAAATACCCCTTGCCACTAATCACAGAGTTATTTGATAGGGTTCGTGGCGCCCGCGTTTTCTCCAAACTCGACTTGAGGGGAGCTTATAATCTTATACGCATCCGAGAAGGGGATGAATGGAAGACCGCCTTCAATACCCGGGATGGGCATTACGAATACCTGGTGATGCCGTTCGGCCTTAGTAATGCTCCTGCTGTCTTCCAGGGATTCGTCAACGAAATCTTCTGAGACATATTATATCAAAGTGTTGTGGTATATTTGGACGACCTACTGATTTTTTCCAAAGATCTTGTTGAACACAGGACTCAAGTCAAAGAAGTGCTCCACCGTTTATGAGAGAATCATCTCTATGCTAAGCTCTCCAAATGTACCTTCGAAGTAACATCAATTCCGTTCCTCGGTTATATAATCTCGGGGACGGAGCTTCGCATGGATCCGGAGAAGCTTTCTGCCATTCGTGACTGGACTCAGCCTTTCTCTTTAAAAGCAATACAAAGATTCCTGGGCTTTGCGAATTACTACAGGAAATTCGTTAGGGGTTTCTCCACCATTGTTGCGCCCATTACTGCCTTGACGAGAAAGGGCTCTAATCCGAGTTTGTGGCCTCCCGAAGCCATTGAGGCTTTTTCCCACTTGAAGTTAGCTTTCATGTCCGCTCCAGTTCTCCAACAACCACATTTCGATGAACCTTTCTTCCTAGAAGTTGACGCATCTTCGGTCGGAGTTGGGGCCGTTCTCTCTCAGTACTCCTCAGATAAGAAATTACATCCGTGTGGCTTCCACTCTCGTAAATTCTCTCCGGCTGAACGAAATTACACTATTGGAGACCAGGAACTTTTGGCAATTAAATCTGCCTTGGAAGAGTGGAGATATCTCTTAGAAGGGGCCAAACATGTGATTACCATTTACACGGATCACAAAAATTTGTTGTATATCAAATCCGCACAATGCTTGAATCCTCGCCAAGCGAGATGGGCACTTTTCTTTACTCTATTTTCTTTTGTTATCAAGTACCGGGCCGGGACTCTCAATACTAAAGCGGATGCACTGTCCTGTTCACAAATTTCTACAGACGAGGATGATTCTTTCGAGCGGAGTTTAATTCTAAATCCAATTTCTGTCTCCGCTGCTTCAACTACTCCAGCTCCTCCTCCTGGAAGAATGTCCGTATCAGCTAGATTCCGGCCGAGAATACTACAGTGGGCCCATATCTCCAAGTTTTCCGGTCATCCCGGCACCCAGAAGATGTACAAGTTTCTGCAAAGATCTTACTGGTGGGACACCATGAGGAAGGATGTACAGGATTACGTTAATTCTTGTCCACAGTGTACACAAAATAAATCTCCTCGCCTGCCTCCTGCTGGGTTGCTTCATCCTCTGCCCATTCCTGTGAAACCCTGGACTCACATTTCCATGGACTTCATCACTGACTTGCCCTGTTCCAAAGGTTGCAACACCGTCTGGGTGATCGTCGACCGTTTCTCGAAGATGGCGCACTTCGTTCCATTGACTGGTCTGCCGACAGCTCCTAAACTAGCCCTACTATTCATCCGTGAACATTTTCGGTTGCATGGGTTGCCTCAGGAAATAGTCTCTGATCGAGGGGTACAGTTCACCGCAAGGTTTTGGAAAGCCCTCTGCTCGGCTTTACAGATTAAACTTAAGTTTTCATCCGCCTATCATCCCCAAACGAATGGACAAACGGAACGAGTCAATCAAGATCTAGAGACTTTCCTTCGCCTTTATCTCTCCCCTTCACAGGACAACTGGGTGGAGTTGTTACCTTGGGCGGAGTTTGCCCATAACCATTCATTTCATTCTTTCACTGGTGAGTCTCCGTTCTTCGTCAACTATAGGTTCCATCCACGAGTTCCGGAATTACCAAGTCTTCCGACAGAAGAGGTTCCAGCTGTAACGTCCACTCTACTGCACTTCAGACAAATTTGGTGTAGGATTCATGCTAGTCTTAAAAAGGTTTCTGTCCGATACAAGTTCTTCGCCGATAGGAAACGACGAGCCGCTCCTCAATACAAGGTTGGTAATAGGGTATGGCTGTCCACACGTAATCTCCGGTTGAAGGTGCCTACTATGAAGTTTGCTCCAAGATTCATCGGTCCTTACCCTGTGCTACAAGTCCTGAATCCTGTGGTCTGTAAGCTGGGTTTGCCTTCTCACCTACGTATTCCAAATGCCTTCCATGTTTCTCTTCTTCATCCTCTCGTCCTTAATCGTTTTCATTCAAAGTCCTCTAGCCCCACCTCAGTGGAAGCTGAAACAGGAACAGACTTCGAGATCAAAACAATTCTGGACTCTCGTTACCTTCACAAGAATCTGCAATATCTGGTGGAATGGAAAGGGTACGTTCCTGAGGAGAGAAGTTGGATAAAGGCTTCTGAGGTCTCGGCTCCTCGACTAATCCGGATTTTCCATTCTAGACATCCTACGAAGCCAGGAAAGTGTCCAGGGGCCACTCCTAGAGGAGGGGGTACTGTCATACCGCCGCGGCCGCCGGGCTTGTATCTCCGGGGGTGCTGGCTGACCGGGCGGTCGTCCTCGCTGGCAGTCTCTGCCTCCCGGCGCTCCGTCCGGCGCCCGTAGTGTGGACGTCGCGGGTGCGCCCGACGTTCACTGGGGACGGGTGACGTCATCAGCGCTCCTCCAATCAGGTGCTGGCGGGAAGTACAAATTCAGACGCCGGGAAGAGCTCCGGCGCCTGAGTATCATCGCTACTACTACTGTACCTGTGATCTCCAGAGCTCCGTGCCTCCAGCATCTCCGTGCCTCCAGCACCTCCCTGCCTCCAGCATCTCCGTGCCTCATCACCTCCGTGCCTCCAGCATCTCTGTGCCTCAGCACCTCCGTGCCTCAGCATCTCCGTGCCTCCAGCATCTCCGTGCCTCAGCACCTCCGTGCCTCCAGCACCTCTGTGCCTCAGCACCTCCGTGCCTCCAAGCACCTCAGCGTCTCTAAGCGCCTCAGCGCCTTCAAACACCTCAGTACCTCTAGCATTTCAGTGCCTCTAGCACCTCAGTGCCTCTAGCACCACAACATCGCTCACAGTGAGCTTTTGGTACTCTCCACCAATTCATCAGCACCTTTACAAGTCTTGTCTTTCAGGAGACCTTCAAGCGTCCACCCGTGCCTTCTGCCTACCGTCCTAATCCTGCATGAGGAAGACCTACATCCGGCCATCTCTGCTGCGACCCAGTAGCGGTTCCTCTTCCCGGTCACCGGAAGAAGCCCCGAGTCCACAGCACTTCCAGACCAGGTCAGTGATAATACTAGCTTTAAGATCTCTATTCCTCTCGGGGTGTGATCATAAGCTGTATACTAATTATGTTATTAACTCTTTGTTATTATTTAAAGTTATATTTATCTCTTTTGTGGTGACAGTCTGATAGCTTGATGTTGGATGAGGGACATGCCTAATTTTATATACATTTTATATATATATATATATATATATATATATATATATATATACACTGCTCAAAAAAATAAACGGAACACTTAAACAACACAATGTAACTCCAAGTCAATCACACTTCTGTGAAATCAAACTGTCCACTTAAGAAGCAACACTGATTGACAATCAATTTCACATGCTGTTGTGCAAATGGAAAGACAACAGGTGGAAATTATAGGCAATTGGCAAGACACCCCCAATAAAGGAGTTGTTCTGCAGGTGGTGACCACAGACCACTTCTCAGCACCTATGCTTTCTGGCTGATGTTTTGGTCACTTTTGAAAGCTGGCAGTGCCTTCACTCTAGTGGTAGCATGAGATGGAGTCTACAACCCACACAAGTGGCTCAGGTAGTGCATCTCATCCAAGATGGCACATCAATGCGAGCTGTGGCAAAAAGGTTTGCTGTGTCTGTCAGCATTGTGTCCAGAGCATGGAGGCGCTACCAGGAGACAGGCCAGTACATCAGGAGACGTGGAGGATGCCGTAGGAGGGCAACAACCCAGCAGCAGGACCGCTACCTCCGCCTTTGTGCAAGGATGAACAGGAGGAGCACTGCCAGAGCCCTGCAAAATGACCTCCAGCAAGCCACAAATGTGCAAGTGTCTACTCAAACGATCAGAAACAGACTCCATGAGGGTGGTATGAGGGCCCGACGTCCACAGGTGGGGGTTGTGCTTACAGCCCAACACCGTGCAGGACGTTTGGCATTTGCCAGAGAACACCAAGATTGGCAAATTCGCCACTGGCGCCCTGTGCTCTTCACAGATGAAAGCAGGTTCTCACTGAGCACATGTGACAGACGTGACGAGTCTGGAGACACCAAGGAGAACGTTCTGCTGCCTGCAACATCCTCCAGCATGACCGGTTTGGCAGTGGGTCAGTAATGGTGTGGGGTGGCATTTCTTTGGGGGGCCGCACAGCCCTCCATGTGCTCGCCAGAGGTAGCCTGACTGCCATTATGTACCGAGATGAGATCCTCAGACCCCTTGTGAGACCATATGCTGGTGCGGTTGGCCCTGGGTTCCTCCTAATGCAAGACAATGCTAGACCTCATGTGGCTGGAGTGTGTCAGCGGTTCCTGCAAGATGAAGGCATTGATGCTATGGACTGGCCCGCCCATTCCCCAGACCTGGATCCAATTGAGCACATCTGGGACATCATGTCTCACTCCATCCACCAACGCCACGTTGCACCACAGACTGTCCAGGAGTTGGCGGATGCTTTAGTCCAGGTCTGGGAGGAAATCCCTCAGGAGACCATCTGCCACCTCATCAGGAGCATGACCAGGCGTTGTAGGGAGGTCATACAGGCACGTGGAGGCCACACACACTACTGAGCCTCATTTTGACTTGTTTTAAGGACATTACATCGAAGTTGGATCAACCTGTAGTGTGTTTTTCCACTTTAATTTTGAGTGTGACTCCAAATCCAGACCTCCAAGGGTTAATAAATTTGATTTCCATTGATAATTTTTGTGTGATTTTGTTGTCAGCACATTCAACTATGTAAAGAGCAAAGTATTTAATAAGAATATTTCATTCATTCAGATCTAGGATGTGTTGTTTAAGTGTTCCCTTCATTTTTTTGAGCAGTGTATAAATATATATATATATATATATATATATATATATAGTGCAAAACGACCCGGCACTCAGCTGTCCCTTAGAATGTAATGCTCACGGTGCCCTCCCACAAGGCCACGGCCCAGCAATAGAAGCAACAAAACGGGCGACACTTGGAGTCTTATTCTTAATAATCAAAGTGCAGTGACTTTAATTGTCAGCATAAATTTCAACGTTTCGGGGTCGCAGCCCCGTCGTCAGGATAAGTGACATACATATAATACAGTGTTTAAATACCTTAGAGTGTAGGATGACTCCTCCCGTCAGTGTGCAGCACGCTGCCCGGATCCCGGCCGCGTCGCCCGGTCCCTCCGGAGATGACGCAGCTCCGGTCCGCCCAGCTCGGCGCGTTGACACTGTAAACAGGGTTGCCATGGTTACTCACAGCGTGAATAAAGAGGAAGTATTTACACCTTCCATACATAATAACAGAATCAGTAAATGATGTACTGTAAAAAACACTCGTGCTAGCAAATAATCAATACAAAGCAATAAAAAGTGAACTAAAAACATACAAGTAAACGAAAAACATAATCATTTAAAGAGACATAGTGAAATAAGATATTAAAATCTTTCATAGCAAATCTTGTAACCCAGTTTCCTTCATGTAATATAAATTATCCATGGAAACATTATAACCAAATACAACTCAAGGATTATATGGTACTGTTAATAAAATGCCTCCTGTTTATATTATCAACTCTGTAAAATATGTAATGTATAAGAAAAAGGGGGTACTGGCAGTGTTAAGATCATAGCTAAATTCATCATAAGAAGCAACGGAGATTCAGGGACTCATTAAGACCTTTAGGGAAAACAGTATTTAGTCTATGGATCCATCTGGATTCTAATTGCAGCAACTTCTTGGATCTGTCCCCCCCTCTTAAAGATTTGGGAACATGATCTATAATTTTATATCTTAACGTGGCCATGCTATGTTTAGCATTAGCAAAGTGCCTGGCCACGGGTTGCTCACTGTCCCCTTTCTTAATTGCTTCTCGTATGGCATATCTGTGCTGTGCCATTCGTGTTTTGAAGGCACAGTCTGTTTTGCCCACATATGCTAATCCGCATGGACATGTTAACAGGTATATCACAAATTTTGAGTCACACGATAAAGAATGTAAGATTGTGTATATTTTGCCAGTATGTGGATGTCTAAAATTGTCTCCCTGTGTAAGATAGCTGCATGTCGTGCAGCCACTACACCGGTAACACCCTAGCTTCTTACTTAGGAAATGAGTTTTTGGTTTCTCAAAGTCAGAGATATCGGTTTTAACTACATAATCTCTGATACTCCTATTTCTGGTGTGACTAACTAGTAATTTGGAGTTATGGACCTCACCTAGATCTCTATCGGAAGACACTATAGGCCATAATTGTTTTACTCTTTTAGATAGGTGTGTACTACTGGAGTTATATTGTGTAACCCATGGGAATCTGCCATCCAGAGTTTTCTTCTCTTTGGGCTTAAGCAATTCTTCCCGTGATAATCTGAGGGCTCTATCTTGTGCTTTCTTGAGCTCCCCTAATGGGTAACCCCTATCTAGAAATTTTTTTGTCATGTTGGTCAATTCCGCATCCCTACCTACCGGGTCATTGTTTATACGGCAGACCCGTAGGAATTGGGAATACGGGAGACTAGAGACGGTGGCTCTGGGGTGGAAGCTGTCATGTTTAAGAAGATTATTTCTATCTGTCGGTTTAACAAACAGAGAAGTATTCACCAATCCTGCCTGGATAGATATTCTTACATCCAAAAAATTGATGGTGGCAGTGTCAATGGTGGCTGTAAACTTCACCGGACTATCTGACTGATTATGTGTTTCTACTAACTGCTCCAATTGTGTCTGTGCCCCAGTCCAAAAAATCAATATGTCATCTATATACCTAAGGTATAGGCCTAAGTGACAAGCCGTGTTAGTATCCTGTAAAAATAGGTCTTTTTCTATTTCCCACATGTAAGCGTTCGCAAATGATGGGGCCACCGCAGACCCCATCGCACAACCTGTGCGTTGTAGATAATATTTCTTATCATAAAGAAAGAAATTATGTGTCAACGTGAACTGTAAAATCTCCAAAAAGAAATCTATTTGTGGACCTTTATAAAGCGGGTTGTTGGTAATAAGACGCCTAACCGCTGCCAATCCTGCTGTATGCGGGATACATGTGTATAGGCTGGTGACGTCTATTGATGCCAAAATGGTAGAGGCGGGTAATACCCCTAATGCTGCTAATTTATTAAGCAGGGATGAGGTGTCCTTCAGATGAGTGCTGGTGTGTTGGATACATGGTTGCAGAAATGTGTCGCAGTAAACAGCCAAAGGCTCACATAATGAACCCCGGGCCGAGATTATAGGTCTGCCCGGGGGATTATGTGAGTCTTTGTGTAATTTGGGGATGCTGTAAAAAATGGGTACAACTGGGAATTCTCTAGATAGCATTTTAGAAAGAGACACAGAGATAGTACCCTCAGTTACCGCTCTTGTTAACAAAATATCTAGCTCTTGTTTGAAAACACTAGTCGGATCAGATTTCAGACAACCATATGTGTCTTGGTCAGATAACAGTCTTTCACATTCTGCTTTGTATTTAACTGTATCCAATACCACAATACCTCCCCCTTTATCGGCATTCCTGATAATAATGTCCCGTCTTTTGCCTAAAGTTTTAAGGGTTGCAAACTCCTCTTTGGACATGTTAGGATAAGGTTTAATAAATGCTTCTTTATCAAGTGAGTCCATCATCCTGCTAAATGTCCTTATTGACGGATTAAGCGTATTTGGTTCGAATGAAGACTTATTCAGTTTACTCACCTGTGCCGGGATATCAGAAGTAAAAGGTATTCCCGTGCTCGGTGCTGATTTGTGAAAGTGTTCTTTTAATTTAAGCGCACGTGTTAATTTATATGTCTCAATTTTCCATTGCATGGAATCAAGTGAATTAGTCGGGACAAAGCCTAGTCCTTTACTAAGAACCTTAGTTTCTAATGTCGACAGGTCCTTTGAGGAAAGGTTGAATATTAATTGCGTCCCCTCTTCGGCGGTTTGGAATTTGCCTTCGGACCTCGCTTTCCTCCTCGTTTGTCCCCCCCCTCCTCGTGCGCGCACTCCTCTTCCAGCGGCGATGGCTCTTGTGTGTACCCCTAAAGGGACTTCATCCATATGTTGTTGCCCTGGGTTAACTTCATCAACTTCGCTGGCTGAGGTGCTTGAGTAGGCTGGACGCTGGTCTCGTCGTCTAGAGTAATGCTGGCGTCCCGTAGTCTGTCTTCCAGAACTATTGTACAACCAGGTATATACCCTATGTTGGGCGTAGTCCTGTTGTACTCGTGTCAGTTTCTGTTTTTTAAATTTAATGAGATTGGTTTTGTATTGTTCCAATTCTCCTTCCATTTTGGTAAGCCATTCAGGGGGCGAGGATATAGAGATATCATGCTCAGTGAGAAATGTAGATATTTTACTTTTAGTGCTATTCATCTCCCGAGCCGCTTCTTCAATCACGAGCAATAGGAGATCCATGGAGCACTTATTTAGCACTGATATCCATTTCCTGCAGAATGTTACATCGTATCGCCCTATAGTGGGCATATTATGAATGCGAAATCCTCGCGGAATTTGTTTAGCCCTGAAATAGTCTGATAAAGTCATTCCATGATACAGATAATCAATTTCCCGTTTGCGCAGTTTCAATAAATCCTTAAACAGGTCTTCATTCGTGGTGCCAGCATCTGATTCAAAAGCTGAGGTCTTAAACAGAATATTATCCGCCTCTGCTTCAGAGAAGCTAAGCGTGTCAGAGTTATCACACTGCAAGAAGTGCGTAGCTCCATCATCATTTCCTTGTGCTGTAGATGCCATTATGGCTGTGTAGAAGGTGTGCAAAACTTGCTAGGAAACAAAGTGCTACGTGCTGTGCAAAATAGTGATTCCAGAATGTGCAAGTGTCATGCAAGTGGAGATCCTCCTGAGAAATACTGGGGATATTCCGGTGCCTTGGTCATCAATTAGGAAACCTCTGCCAGGATCCAATTGTAGATATAGTGCAAAACGACCCGGCACTCAGCTGTCCCTTAGAATGTAATGCTCACGGTGCCCTCCCACAAGGCCACGGCCCAGCAATAGAAGCAACAAAACGGGCGGCACTCGGAGTCTTATTCTTAATAATCAAAGTGCAGTGACTTTAATTGTCAGCATAAATTTCAACGTTTCGGGGTCGCAGCCCCGTCGTCAGGATAAGTGACATACATATAATACAGTGTTTAAATACCTTAGAGTGTAGGATGACTCCTCCCGTCAGTGTGCAGCACGCTGCCCGGATCCCGGCCGCGTCGCCCGGTCCCTCCGGAGATGACGCAGCTCCGGTCCGCCCAGCTCGGCGCGTTGACACTGTAAACAGGGTTGCCATGGTTACTCACAGCGTGAATAAAGAGGAAGTATTTACACCTTCCATACATAATAACAGAATCAGTAAATGATGTACTGTAAAAAACACTCGTGCTAGCAAATAATCAATACAAAGCAATAAAAAGTGAACTAAAAACATACAAGTAAACGAAAAACATAATCATTTAAAGAGACATAGTGAAATAAGATATTATTGGATGGCAGATTCCCATGGGTTACACAATATAACTCCAGTAGTACACACCTATCTAAAAGAGTAAAACAATTATGGCCTATAGTGTCTTCCGATAGAGATCTAGGTGAGGTCCATAACTCCAAATTACTAGTTAGTCACACCAGAAATAGGAGTATCAGAGATTATGTAGTTAAAACCGATATCTCTGACTTTGAGAAACCAAAAACTCATTTCCTAAGTAAGAAGCTAGGGTGTTACCGGTGTAGTGGCTGCACGACATGCAGCTATCTTACACAGGGAGACAATTTTAGACATCCACATACTGGCAAAATATACACAATCTTACATTCTTTATCGTGTGACTCAAAATTTGTGATATACCTGTTAACATGTCCATGCGGATTAGCATATGTGGGCAAAACAGACTGTGCCTTCAAAACACGAATGGCACAGCACAGATATGCCATACGAGAAGCAATTAAGAAAGGGGACAGTGAGCAACCCGTGGCCAGGCACTTTGCTAATGCTAAACATAGCATGGCCACGTTAAGATATAAAATTATAGATCATGTTCCCAAATCTTTAAGAGGGGGGGACAGATCCAAGAAGTTGCTGCAATTAGAATCCAGATGGATCCATAGACTAAATACTGTTTTCCCTAAAGGTCTTAATGAGTCCCTGAATCTCCGTTGCTTCTTATGATGAATTTAGCTATGATCTTAACACTGCCAGTACCCCCTTTTTCTTATACATTACATATTTTACAGAGTTGATAATATAAACAGGAGGCATTTTATTAACAGTACCATATAATCCTTGAGTTGTATTTGGTTATAATGTTTCCATGGATAATTTATATTACATGAAGGAAACTGGGTTACAAGATTTGCTATGAAAGATTTTAATATCTTATTTCACTATGTCTCTTTAAATGATTATGTTTTTCGTTTACTTGTATGTTTTTAGTTCACTTTTTATTGCTTTGTATTGATTATTTGCTAGCACGAGTGTTTTTTACAGTACATCATTTACTGATTCTGTTATTATGTATGGAAGGTGTAAATACTTCCTCTTTATTCACGCTGTGAGTAACCATGGCAACCCTGTTTACAGTGCCAACGCGCCGAGCTGGGCGGACCGGAGCTGCGTCATCTCCGGAGGGACCGGGCGACGCGGCCGGGATCCGGGCAGCGTGCTGCACACTGACGGGAGGAGTCATCCTACACTCTAAGGTATTTAAACACTGTATTATATGTATGTCACTTATCCTGACGACGGGGCTGCGACCCCGAAACATTGAAATTTATGCTGACAATTAAAGTCACTGCACTTTGATTATTAAGAATAAGACTCCGAGTGCCGCCCGTTTTGTTGCTTCTATTGCTGGGCCGTGGCCTTGTGGGAGGGCACCGTGAGCATTACATTCTAAGGGACAGCTGAGTGCCGGGTCGTTTTGCACTATATCTACAATTGGATCCTGGCAGAGGTTTCCTAATTGATGACCAAGGCACCGGAATATCCCCAGTATTTCTCAGGAGGATCTCCACTTGCATGACACTTGCACATTCTGGAATCACTATTTTGCACAGCACGTAGCACTTTGTTTCCTAGCAAGTTTTGCACACCTTCTACACAGCCATAATGGCATCTACAGCACAAGGAAATGATGATGGAGCTACGCACTTCTTGCAGTGTGATAACTCTGACACGCTTAGCTTCTCTGAAGCAGAGGCGGATAATATTCTGTTTAAGACCTCAGCTTTTGAATCAGATGCTGGCACCACGAATGAAGACCTGTTTAAGGATTTATTGAAACTGCGCAAACGGGAAATTGATTATCTGTATCATGGAATGACTTTATCAGACTATTTCAGGGCTAAACAAATTCCGCGAGGATTTCGCATTCATAATATGCCCACTATAGGGCGATACGATGTAACATTCTGCAGGAAATGGATATCAGTGCTAAATAAGTGCTCCATGGATCTCCTATTGCTCGTGATTGAAGAAGCGGCTCGGGAGATGAATAGCACTAAAAGTAAAATATCTACATTTCTCACTGAGCATGATATCTCTATATCCTCGCCCCCTGAATGGCTTACCAAAATGGAAGGAGAATTGGAACAATACAAAACCAATCTCATTAAATTTAAAAAACAGAAACTGACACGAGTACAACAGGACTACGCCCAACATAGGGTATATACCTGGTTGTACAATAGTTCTGGAAGACAGACTACGGGACGCCAGCATTACTCTAGACGACGAGACCAGCGTCCAGCCTACTCAAGCACCTCAGCCAGCGAAGTTGATGAAGTTAACCCAGGGCAACAACATATGGATGAAGTCCCTTTAGGGGTACACACAAGAGCCATCGCCGCTGGAAGAGGAGTGCGCGCACGAGGAGGGGGGGGACAAACGAGGAGGAAAGCGAGGTCCGAAGGCAAATTCCAAACCGCCGAAGAGGGGACGCAATTAATATTCAACCTTTCCTCAAAGGACCTGTCGACATTAGAAACTAAGGTTCTTAGTAAAGGACTAGGCTTTGTCCCGACTAATTCACTTGATTCCATGCAATGGAAAATTGAGACATATAAATTAACACGTGCGCTTAAATTAAAAGAACACTTTCACAAATCAGCACCGAGCACGGGAATACCTTTTACTTCTGATATCCCGGCACAGGTGAGTAAACTGAATAAGTCTTCATTCGAACCAAATATGCTTAATCCGTCAATAAGGACATTTAGCAGGATGATGGACTCACTTGATAAAGAAGCATTTATTAAACCTTATCCTAACATGTCCAAAGAGGAGTTTGCAACCCTTAAAACTTTAGGCAAAAGAAGGGACATTATTATCAGGAATGCCGATAAAGGGGGAGGTATTGTGGTATTGGATACAGTTAAATACAAAGCAGAATGTGAAAGACTGTTATCTGACCAAGACACATATGGTTGTCTGAAATCTGATCCGACTAGTGTTTTCAAACAAGAGCTAGATATTTTGTTAACAAGAGCGGTAACTGAGGGTACTATCTCTGTGTCTCTTTCTAAAATGCTATCTAGAGAATTCCCAGTTGTACCCATTTTTTACAGCATCCCCAAATTACACAAAGACTCACATAATCCCCCGGGCAGACCTATAATCTCGGCCCGGGGTTCATTATGTGAGCCTTTGGCTGTTTACTGCGACACATTTCTGCAACCATGTATCCAACACACCAGCACTCATCTGAAGGACACCTCATCCCTGCTTAATAAATTAGCAGCATTAGGGGTATTACCCGCCTCTACCATTTTGGCATCAATAGACGTCACCAGCCTATACACATGTATCCCGCATACAGCAGGATTGGCAGCGGTTAGGCGTCTTATTACCAACAACCCGCTTTATAAAGGTCCACAAATAGATTTCTTTTTGGAGATTTTACAGTTCACGTTGACACATAATTTCTTTCTTTATGATAAGAAATATTATCTACAACGCACAAGTTGTGCGATGGGGTCTGCGGTGGCCCCATCATTTGCGAACGCTTACATGTGGGAAATAGAAAAAGACCTATTTTTACAGGATACTAACACGGCTTGTCACTTAGGCCTATACCTTAGGTATATAGATGACATATTGATTTTTTGGACTGGGGCACAGACACAATTGGAGCAGTTAGTAGAAACACATAATCAGTCAGATAGTCCGGTGAAGTTTACAGCCACCATTGACACTGCCACCATCAATTTTTTGGATGTAAGAATATCTATCCAGGCAGGATTGGTGAATACTTCTCTGTTTGTTAAACCGACAGATAGAAATAATCTTCTTAAACATGACAGCTTCCACCCCAGAGCCACCGTCTCTAGTCTCCCGTATTCCCAATTCCTACGGGTCTGCCGTATAAACAATGACCCGGTAGGTAGGGATGCGGAATTGACCAACATGACAAAAACATTTCTAGATAGGGGTTACCCATTAGGGGAGCTCAAGAAAGCACAAGATAGAGCCCTCAGATTATCACGGGAAGAATTGCTTAAACTTAAAGAGAAGAAAACTCTGGATGGCAGATTCCCATGGGTTACACAATATAACTCCAGTAGTACACACCTATCTAAAAGAGTAAAACAATTATGGCCTATAGTGTCTTCCGATAGAGATCTAGGTGAGGTCCATAACTCCAAATTACTAGTTAGTCACACCAGAAATAGGAGTATCAGAGATTATGTAGTTAAAACCGATATCTCTGACTTTGAGAAACCAAAAACTCATTTCCTAAGTAAGAAGCTAGGGTGTTACCGGTGTAGTGGCTGCACGACATGCAGCTATCTTACACAGGGAGACAATTTTAGACATCCACATACTGGCAAAATATACACAATCTTACATTCTTTATCGTGTGACTCAAAATTTGTGATATACCTGTTAACATGTCCATGCGGATTCGCATATGTGGGCAAAACAGACTGTGCCTTCAAAACACGAATGGCACAGCACAGATATGCCATACGAGAAGCAATTAAGAAAGGGGACAGTGAGCAACCCGTGGCCAGGCACTTTGCTAATGCTAAACATAGCATGGCCACGTTAAGATATAAAATTATAGATCATGTTCCCAAATCTTTAAGAGGGGGGGACAGATCCAAGAAGTTGCTGCAATTAGAATCCAGATGGATCCATAGACTAAATACTGTTTTCCCTAAAGGTCTTAATGAGTCCCTGAATCTCCGTTGCTTCTTATGATGAATTTAGCTATGATCTTAACACTGCCAGTACCCCCTTTTTCTTATACATTACATATTTTACAGAGTTGATAATATAAACAGGAGGTATTTTATTAACAGTACCATATAATCCTTGAGTTGTATTTGGTTATAATGTTTCCATGGATAATTTATATTACATGAAGGAAACTGGGTTACAAGATTTGCTATGAAAGATTTTAATATCTTATTTCACTATGTCTCTTTAAATGATTATGTTTTTCGTTTACTTGTATGTTTTTAGTTCACTTTTTATTGCTTTGTATTGATTATTTGCTAGCACGAGTGTTTTTTACAGTACATCATTTACTGATTCTGTTATTATGTATGGAAGGTGTAAATACTTCCTCTTTATTCACGCTGTGAGTAACCATGGCAACCCTGTTTACAGTGTCAACGCGTCGAGCTGGGCGGACCGGAGCTGCGTCATCTCCGGAGGGACCGGGCGACGCGGCCGGGATCCGGGCAGCGTGCTGCACACTGACGGGAGGAGTCATCCTACACTCTAAGGTATTTAAACACTGTATTATATGTATGTCACTTATCCTGACGACGGGGCTGCGACCCCGAAACGTTGAAATTTATGCTGACAATTAAAGTCACTGCACTTTGATTATTAAGAATAAGACTCCGAGTGCCGCCCGTTTTGTTGCTTATATATATATATATATATATATATATATATGTTTTATGATTCTATATATGTTTTAAATGTATGTATAAATGGTGTTTAACATTATTAGGAGAATAAGCTTAACAGCTGATAGACTATTGCTATGATTGATTAATTATCCAGGAGAGTTGAAATAGTTAGAAACATGTAAGGGCGGTACTTCTGATGAAACAGCCCCATAATTGAGGCTGAGAAATGCGTCAAGACCAGCCCTTCATTTTCAGATGCCAAAACAGCCACAAGATTGGATTCCCGACTCCCAGTTTTCACCTGCGGCTCCATTCAACAGTCACTTCTGGCGTCAGCGGCCGAGACCCCGGGTAATCCATCCCATTCTGAATGGTCTGGATGGAAACTTGTAGTGTGTGGACACCTTAACGAGCTTCCGGCTCACGACTCCCTGCATATGGAGTAAGAGATACCGCAGCAGCTCAGTCAGTGCGGTCTCATTATGGGACTCACAAACGGGACCTTTGGTGGTATTGAATCAGAGTGGGTAAGCCACTGACATTGCACTTTTGCTCACCGTTGACCTGACAAGACTCCAATCTGATTACAGCGGATTAATGTGTATGCCTGCTGCACATGAGAATATATACGGATTATCACCACTAAATCATTGTGCCCCATTCGTGCGATTTGGATTTTTACTCACAAGCTGATCCCAGGGGATATTGGGAGTTCAGATTTTTTTGAGGAGTGACCTTTCCTACATGCTGATATTTAATAAGCTCCCCTTATACATATTTTTTTCTCAACAGCTTTCTAAAGTTGTGATTGTTATTAATAGGAACACAGTCACAGTGACATTTCCATCATATCCAAACTGCAACCATTGTATGAACTGTGTTTGAATTAATTAACATTGTATAAAGTGGAAGGCTTGAGATTGCAACAGTAACGGTTGGAAAGGATTCACCTCATTTTATAGAAGTATATTTGGAAGCAGTGGCTAAGTTTTAAAGAGTAAAGATATATTCTGCATATTGATCTTTTTATACATATTAATTTTTTATTCATGCATATTGTATTGTTGCATTGAAGAATTGTTTTTGTGTTTCATATATTTTATATTAAAGTTTGATTAAAAAATTAATATCTTCATGGACAGCGCTTTTCTTCTTTTTTATTTCCATACAGCATGGTTCCTGGAATGGGATACACACACACACACACACACACACACACACACACACACACATATATCATACCGTACAACATTTGACACATACAAATCAGTACAAATTAGGAAAGGGGCGTAGCCAATGGTAAAAGGGGCGTGGTCATGTCCCCTTCATTATACTTTTAATGGGAATATGGAGAGTCAAAAATCGGTACAGACCATAAAAAAAAGTTACTGTACCTGCCAAAAAGATACAGTTGGAGGGTATGATATAGGTATAGTTTGGCACTTACATCCACGGAGTCAATAATGGTGTAATCCTTCAGAGATAGAGCTCAAAGCAGTATCTCATAGACTGGGGTAATAAATCCCACAGTATGCAGGAAGAAGGCACTTTCCAGAGTCATTTTCAAAATCTTTACATTCTTTATTTAATTAATCATTGCATGCTGGTACATATTAGCATGTTGTTGCCAACGTTTCGTTTCATGTGTGAGTCTTTTTCTAGGAATCACAAGTATAGAAAAAAAATGCTGTAAAATGGATGACAAAGTATCACAACATCACCTTTGCCTTACAGGCCCCATAAGGACATTTACTAGCATTAATAATTTATTGAAATGCTTACAAACGTCCAAATACACACACACATATATATATATAGATATATATAGATATACATATATGTAATACCCGGTAGCCTGCAGTGAGCCATGGCGTAAATATGAAGTTATAATACACATATGTTTAACAGTATAGCCATTACATAGTAATTACACCTGTAATGCCACATATATATAGTAAATATTTGCAGTAATTATTTATTTATTTGACAATGTTGATGGAGCAAAATTAGTTATATTTATAAATAATGTAATGTATTAAATTGCATACATAAGTTTAATATGGCAGAAAGTATTTGGGTGTGATATTTAAGATTTATTCTGTTGCATAATTATTTCATACATGATGGTAAGTTTTTTATTCAAACGTCAGGCTGTGCCATGGGATCTTGCGCAGCACCTGTATACGCTAATGCATATATGTACATGGTAGAACATGATAGAACAGGAATTATTTTTTTCAAAGTCGAATGTGACACAACAGATTTTTCACTATAATCGGTATATAGATGACGTTCTGGTATTGTGGACAGGCACAGAAGAAGCTCTGAGGAATGTGGTTGAAAAACATAATGAGTCTGAATGTCCAGCAAAATTAACTCTCACCATGAGTAAGAATTAAATTAATTTTTTAGATGTTAACATCGTGTGTAGGGATCAGAGATTGCAAACTAGATTATTTTCAAAACCAACCGACCGCAATACATTATGGTACAATATGATAGCTTTCACCCCAAAGCTACCACCAGAGGGTTACCATACTCTCAGTTTATCAGAGTATGCAGGATAAACAGTGATCCGATAGAGAGAGAGAAACAGCTGGACCTGATGGTCAACAAATTTGTGGAGAGGGGTTATCCCCTCAGAGATCTAATAACAGCCAGACAAAAGGCCAGTGGGATAGATAGGTCGGTCCTCCTGCGAGAGAAGGACACTGGTGTAGTTCCAAAACAAAGGGAAGTATTGCCCTGGGTCAACCAATTCGACATAAAAAGTAAACACACCACTAAACAAGCCAAAGCTTTATGGCCTATTATCACCAATGACCCTCAGCTGCTAGCCTTGAAAAATACTAAGCTAATGCCGAGTTATGCCAGAGGCCCTAACTTGAGGGATTTGCTGGTGAAAACAGATATCACAGGCACACAACCTTTGAAAACGCATTTCTTGACGAGAAAGGGAGGATGCTACAAATGTTCAGGGTGTGTAACATGCAGTTACATGATCACTGGTAGCACTTTTGCCCATCCATACACGGGGAAGATGTTACAGATCAGATATCCCCTATCGTGTACATCAAAATTTGTTATCTATTTACTTACCTGCCCATGTGGCCTACATTACGTAGGCAAGACGAAACGCCAATTTAAAGAAAGAATGGCCCAGCACAGAGGGGCCATACGACCAGCCCTAAATGAGGGAAAGAGCGATCAGACAGTGGCTCGCCATTTCCTCACAGCTAAACATACCATGGCCACACTGAGGTATAGGGTAATCGATCAAATCCCCCCTAATATAAGAGGTGGTGATAGAGATCGACAACTTTTACAACTTGAGTGCAAGTGGATACACCGTCTAAACACGGTGAAGCCATATGGTCTTAATGAAACACTCAATTTAAGTTGTCTTTTGTAAATCATGTCATCTAGACTTTTAGGTGAGAAGGTCTTGCAGTTGATGATGAGGACGACCAACAGAGGTCTGCAGTCATTGTGAATACCTTTTGAGGATTTCTTGTTGAATAATTTTAGTTCAGACATTATGAGTTTATAATTATTTGTTAACACACCAGGTCTAAGGTAGATCTAAAGTCCCAGTCCTGCATTGTTTCCTGGGTTCATAGCACTTATGTAGGTATGCATACTTGGCACAGTGAGTGAAGAATTGATTATTCCACATTATAGCAAATAGCACTTTATTATTGTAAAGATATGGCACCTTGCCACTAGGGGGCAGTGGGTAGCCTCATATACACAGTATAATGCACTAAGTCACTTTGTCTATCGATTGTTTTATTAACTTTTTTAATGTTTTATTGATTATGTATTAATGTTGTATTGTTTCACATGAACTAATGGTGTTATATCGATCAGGGTGCTCCATTTGTTGTTACATTAGTTTCCTATGAGACGTGGAGAAGCGGTACGTGTTGCCGCGTCTCCATGGAAACCCGGCCAGCTCAGCTATGTTGTGACGTACGGCACTTCCGGTGTGACGTCGCCCGGACGACCGGAAGTAGTTGTGCAGACACCGAGCACACATGCTGAGAGTCTGGAAACGTGATTAGGAGCCCTGTAAGTTGTATTTAAATGTTGTGTGTTTGCACTTGTGTTGTGTGTGTCCTGATGACGGGGTGTAGTACCCTGAAACGTTGATTAAAACCACCAGTTTGTTTGTATTTGCTTTAAGACCGGGAGTGCCTCTTTCTTTTGGATTGTATATATATAGATATATATATAGATATATATAGATATACATATATGTAATACCCGGTAGCCTGCAGTGAGCCATGGCGTAAATATGAAGTTATAATACACATATGTTTAACGGGATAGCCATTACATAGTAATTACACCTGTAATGCCACATATATATAGTAAATATTTGCAGTAATTATTTATTTATTTGACAATGTTGATGGAGCAAAATTAGTTATATTTATAAATAATGTAGATATGTCTTATTAAATTGCATACATAAGTTTAATATGGCAGAAAGTATTTGGGTGTGATACTTATATATGATTGAACCACTTAACGTGATATATATATATATATAACTGTCAGCCTGCCTATGATGTAAGCACGCGGGTGAGTGCTGGAGAGGGCTCGCGGGAGGAGCTCGTGAGGAACGGCGAGAGAGGAGGACGGTTGGCGGCGCACAAAAGAAAAGGAGCAAGAGGGAGGTGTGAGCGGAAGGTGGACGAGAGAAGCAGCCGTAGAGCCAGCCGAAGGGTAGGAAAGACGGCTCCGGCTGCCTGCCCACAAGCGGTGTAGAGATAGAGAGCCGGGCAGGGGGAGGAGTCCCGGCAGCCCAGCTGATGTAGCCGCCTGAATGACCCTGTAGCCGCTGCAGTGAGCGGAGAGGGAGATACTGCAGAGCCGCTGCCCAGATAAGGGCCAGGTACGGAACAGCTCATCTGATATAGCCTCCTGACGGACCCCACAGCCGCTGACAGGTGCAGGGGAACGGAGAGGGAGAGTCTGCAGAGCCGCTGCCCATACAGGGGCCAGGTACAGCTCCACCTTACACCTATCCAACAAATAAGAACAGGGGGCATCCTAAGCTATTTAGACTGAGTCACAGGCACCAGCCCCTTCTCACTGGCACAGAGAGCCGATGCCGACAGGGGAACAGCAGTGGGGACACAAGTATCTGCATAGCCTCGTAACACGCACAAATAAGGACCTTACCAGGATACACTATATAACCCCGTATATAGGTGATATACTGAGTACGCGGACCCCTTATAGTATAGCCTTTCCAGAGGAGGTAACCGCTACATTATCACGGAGTAGAGACAGAGAGTGTTACTGGAATAGTAATTACGGAACTATATCCCACCTATTATATCTATCCTACTGGATGTTAATGGTAATGGATGTACTAAGCCATATTTCACCTGTCATACCTATCTTGCCTGTCATACCTTGCATACCTGTTAGGAGACACTAGGTAGAAGAGAACTGAAAAAGGCCATAGAGGACTGGTATGGTTGATAGGTGAGAATATCCGGAAAGCCGTAAGGAAGTATGCACGGGTTGTAAATCTTTCAGGAAGTGGCTTATTACTCTCATTGGTGGTGATGGTGACCAACTAACACATTGATATTCTACGAGGGAGATATACTGCCATATATATCCTGAACAAGCTCAGAGATTACAAGTGTAGGATCCTAAATCATATCTCACGGAAGATTCATTCAGGGCCCCAACTAGTGCACCAACTGACTACTCAAGTAACTCTGTTTTGAGGAATAATCTCAAAGATCGGTTCCTCCACTAAGATTCTAACAGTGAGCTCAGCAACTATCACATTACATTTCTGTCTCAGGGAGTGTTTTATTTTTAAGTATAACCGGTTATAAGTTTTTTTGTAGTGCATGCAACTTACATTGTATAGAAATGGGTATATTAGTCTATGTTACTAACGATATATAAATAATTGTGAAAGTTACCATACCACTGTTGATTTATTGTCTAGTGAGTGGGTGTGTATTATTCTTCACAAGAAAAAAATAAAATAAAACAAGTTATCTGTATCAAGGGATCCATGACAGTCAAGGAAGAGGATCTGAAATACAAAGACGCAACACTCCGGGTAAAAGTCGGTAGGTGTATATTCATTACCATATAAGGTTTACGAATAAATACTCACTCAGGGTTTCCCAAGCTCACCCTAATTATATTCAAAGCTTGGGTGGAGGCACGCCTTGAACATAGGACCTAGTAACCCTATTCCCCAGGAAGTAACGATCAGGGGAGGGCTACATATATACAATGTGAAATAATGAGGCGGCACTCGGAGTCTTGGAATTCAAATAACGGTGTATTTTCAAAGTTGACGTTTCAGGGATGTGCTCTCTTTCTTCAGAACAAACACACAAGTGACACAAATGAACAATTAATACCCTCACTTACCCTTCGATCCTCCCCCACCGGCGTTCTCCACTGCCACGCCCCCGCATCTCCGTCGTGACACTTCCTTTGTTTAGAACCTGGATTTCCAGTGGTTTGTGATTTCTTTTCGATAAGTTAAATATAAGGTTTTCTTGTTCTCTTCCAATCTTCTGGCCCCTCTTGTTTTGGCCCTTCTGGTGGGTGGAAGAATTGCCTGTGGTACTATGACTCTTCAGGTGTCTTATGTCAGATCTATTAGGTCCTTCTAACCAGATGTGCTGTGCATAGTCCATCTGGACTTTATTCAATATCTCCCATTTATATTTTAATAATCCAACTTTATATTGATCCAGCTGATTAGATAACCTTGTTAACCATGCCTCAGGTTGTTCGGAGTGTGCTTTTATAACCACTATCACATACAGAACACCTAATATGTCTAAAGCACTTATTGAGGGGGGATAATCAAAGAAAATGGAAAAGCCCCAGCAAGTCATTCAGGCCCCTGGGGCGAAGTGTTTGTAATCTAAATATCCATTGTGATTCTAGCTGTGAAAGCTTCTTCCCTGTGTTGCCCCTCTAATAGATTCTAGTACATGGTTAATTATCCTGTGCCTTAACATAGCCATGTTACGTTTCTGCTCTAAAAAGTGTCTTACTACAGGTTGTTCCACAACACCCGTCATAAGGGCATTGCGTATAGCTTGCCTGTGCTGTGCTATGCAAGCTTTAAATTGGCACTCAGTCTTCCCTATGTAATAAGTGCCACATGGGCACATTATCACATAGACAACAAATTTGGTACTGAATGTCAATGGGCATTGAATTGGAAATTCTTTGCCCAAAAACGGGTGTGTAATGGTATCTCCTGGGGACATGTAAGTACATGTAGTGCACCCAAGACATTTATGACAACCATTTTTTCTTGTCAAGAAATGTGTAGGTACCGTTTTAAAATTTGTAATATCCGTTCTTACCACTACTGTACATCACGTATATTACTGTTATGCACACCAGTGCCTGCAGGAAAGTACTGGTGTCAGAACTGTTATGCACTCCAGTGTCTGCAGGAATGTACTGGTGTTTGAACTGTTATGCAAAACAAATGGACTCACAGACAAACTGGGGAATATGACATAACGTACACAGAAGGTGATAGGGTAACAAAATACACACAAAGTGAACAGAGAAGCCCAGAGGCTAAGGAACTGGGTATCTCCCTTGTATTAGAACTGCTCAGATGTAAAAAGCAAGATGTTGTGTTTTAATACGTAGAGAACCCGAAATGCTGTTGCTAAGGGCAACAGCAAAACCCTAAAGGGTTACCAACGGGTGTGGCAGTAAACTCCTTGGTCAGAGATGGAATGATAGACACAAGGAGAGTCTTCCACAATCCTGATTCTCACTTGCAGTGCACAGGTTTTAGCTTACTGCCACTAAACTGACCCCTGACACCTAGCACAGTGAGACAGGATTAGACAGGCAAGTCTTAGAATACAGCCGCAAACTTGCTAAGTTCACAGAGTAGTAACAGAACCCCAGCAAGCTAAACGACTGACTCCAGTCTTACTGCTAGGTCTGGATTGGCAGAGTGTAATACCAAATCCCCAGGCCTATTTGCAGTAAGCAACAAACAAATACAAAGCTACACAGTACTGGCTAACTTTCATGAACTGACTAACCAACAAAGATTCAGCAGCATCTGCTTACCCTGAAAAGAGGCCTTATAAAGCAGGTGCTGTCCACGCCCCACTCAGACCTCACAGACTGTGAGCACAAAAACCAGCACCGGATCCCCTGCCGTGCACAGAGCCTATAACCACTGCACAGCAAAAGACCCGAACCGGAGTATCAGCTGCGCTCAGGTTACTCCACTAGCACTTGTCTCCCGGTTGCCATGACGACGTGGCAGCACAGGGCAGGAGACCCTAACAATTACGCCCTCTGGTGTAGCTGGGCATAAGTCTTTTTTTATGTAAAGCTGGTAAATCTAAATCTGATGTCACTATTGACCATCATTTTTTGGCCATGCTACTAGTATGTGTACTGGACTGAAAGAATATTATCAGAATCGGCATGATATACCAGTACATTCAGTCTTTGTTCCATTTTTGAGACTCTCTTAACGCTCTAATTTTGACCCAACATCAAATAACCCCTTGCTGCGAATGTTTGGACGGTTGTTGGACAAATCAGTCCATAAATTCACAAATGCACCAGGGAAGTTCAAGCATAATATGTCTAGTGCATAAATTAAAGCCTTAAAGGATCTGGAGTCTTATCAAGACATAGTGATTAGGCCCGCAGATAGGGACGGGGCCATCATAATCCAGGACATTTGTGATTATAGGGCTTAAATCCAGCAACAATTATCTGAGGTGGCAATATACAAAAAGTTAATCAAAGATACGACAGATGTTAAGATTGTTAAAAGAGCGTTGACCTATAAATTAAATCCTTCTAACATGGCAGAGATTTTGAGTGTACGTAACCCTAGGGTAGCAATATTATATACGCTACCCAAAGGGCCTAATTCTGAGTTGATCGTAGAAGCAATTATGTTAGCAGTTGGGCAAAACCATGTGCAATGCAGGGGGACAGATATAACATGTGCAGAGAGAGTAAGATTTGGGTGGGGTGTGTTCAAACTGAAATCTAAATTGCAGTGTAAAAATAAAGCAGACAGTATTTACCCTGCACAGAAGCAAAATAATCCACCCAAATCTTATTCTCTCTGCACATGTTATATCTGCCTCCCCCCCCCCCCCCGCAGTGCACATGGTTTTGCCCAATTGCTAACAAACTTGCTGCTGTGATCAACTCAGAATTACCCCCTTAATACACAAAGATAGTACTAAACCACCGGAATGTCCAATTTTGTCTGCACGTGAGTCATTATACCAGCCTACTTTGCAACTATTAGATAGTTTGCTGCAACCTTTGCTACACAATAAGAAATCTTTTCTTAAAGATACCGCAATTTTTTTGAAATGTTTATCTGATTTTAATCATGTGCCACTGGTCACCCTCATGTGTTGTTTAGATGTGTCTAGTCTATACACATCCATTCCACATGAGGGGGGTCTGCTGGCTATGAGGGAATTTCTGGAACAGTATTTGTCAGACACTGTTTTCAGTCATGACCTGTTTTTGAAATTATTGGAGCTCATCCTTTACAGAAATAATGTTCTCTATGATAAGAATTACTACCTACAGCTGTGAGGGTGTATCATGGTGTCATCTGTGGCTCCCTCGTATGCTAACATTTTCATGTTTAAACAAAAAGAGAATATGTTCCTGAAGAATGAGGAGGTTAATCAATCGATCTTGTGATATACAAGATACATAGATGATATTTTTATGTTGTGGACAGGGGGTGTGACAAAGTTTGAGAAACTTATGAGTGGAGTGAATAGATTGGATTGTCCTATCAAATTCACCTATGCATATAGTTTCACGGAAGCAATATTTCTTGATGTAAAAATAACAGTTATTGAAATAGTTCCATATTGAAGTCCACTATAAAAGCACGAACAGGAACACATTTTTAACAGCACTGAGTCATCACCCAGAGGCACTTAAAAAGGGGCTCTCATCACAAATGATGAGGATTGCCTATATCATGAATTATAAAAGTCTAGTACCGGGGCAGATTGACATACTCATGAAAAAATTTATATTGCGAGGCTACAATAATAATACACCGGAAGCCCAAAAAACTAAGGTAATGAACATGGATAGTACCGATTTGCTAAATCCTGTAAATAAAAAATATAGAAGTATAATTCCTATGGTAACTGACTTTTCGTTGCGAGTTCCATTCCTTGAAAAAGATCCCAGAGCCGGGGTAGAAACGCGTTGGAGTACTTGTGTTTGGCGGCTAACGGTGGCTCTGTGTAGCAGGATCCGGGAACTTTAGATCTGCAATGAAAAGCTGTGAGAAATCGGGAACTCATACCTATCAAGCTGCTTTTGAACTGCTTGCTGTCAGTTCGTATCTCTCCGGTAATTGCTACTTATTGCTACAGCCTTTGGGGCTGCCATATCACATGACACTTTGTGTGGTGTTTTATTTATTTATATGGAGTGTACTTATATATGAAATTTTGTTTTATATATATTCCCTTATAGTTTTGGGTACACCTGGACCAAACTTAACTAAGGGTTTCTGAGGAAAACCATCTGGAAAAAGTATATGGAAACCAACAGACAATAGCGCTGGATAAGTCATAACATTTCTGTTTATAATCATCCATTGTCTTCACTTAAATATTTTATGATAGTTTATGTCCCACTTTCTGCCAGGGGGGTTGACCGGTCAAAAAAACTGTTAATCAAAGAAACAAATTAGATTATGCATTTGGGCACTATCTCCCCTATGGGATTAAACGAAAAAATCAATTGGAATTCATTGTAACTGTATTTCTTTAACAATAAAGTATTATGTTAAAATTTGATGCATAGACATGCATCATATGATTGATGTATGGCTTCTGTGCACATGCATATTTGTGTATGGCCATTTGGAAATACTGTTTTTTAATTCATTGAGGTGATTTTTAATTGTGGACTGTGATTATACAGGTTGAGTATCCCATATCCAAATATTCTGAAATACGGAATATTCCGAAATACGGACTTTTTTGAGTGAGAGTGAGATAGTGAAACCTTTGTTTTTTGATGGCTCAATGTATACAAACTTGGTGTAATACACAAAGTTATTAAAAATATTGTATTAAATGTCCTTCAGGCTGTGTGTATAAGGTGTATATGAAACATAAATTAATTGTGTTAATGTACACACACTTTGTTTAACGCACAAAGTTATAAAAAATATTGGCTAAAATGACCTTCAGGCTGTGTGTATAAGGTGTATATGTAACATAAATGCATTCTGTGCTTAGATTTAGGTCCCATTACCATGATATCTCATTATGGTATGTAATTATTCCAAACTACGGAAAAATCCCATATCCAAAATACCTCTGGTCCCAAGCATTTTGGATAAGGGATACTCAACCTGTATATGTATTTTTATTTTGTTGTTACATATTTTGTCTATGTCCTGTATAGCCCTACACATGTGGGACCACTCCATGTGAAGACTGATGGGGGATGGCGATCCCGGAAGTCACGCTGGAACCGGGTGGAATGCAAGCGTGCGGTTACAATGGAACCAGTTCCAGTGATGACCGGATACGCCTCTCTGCATTCAGGTGGCGGCCAGATCTTTGATGTGATCAGTGGCTTGCAGGTGAGTGGGATGGGGGTATTTAGGGATCTTGTTGCACTTTCTATGTGTTGGTGTGGTTCTGAGGACGGGGCTGTGTCCCTGAAAACTTTAAACTGTACCACTGTAATGGGATGCAGAATACAGCATGTTTGCTATATGACAGTCTCTGAGTGCCAACTTTTATTTGAAAATATATATATTGTGACAAGAACACTGGGATAGTGTTTGAGGGCAGGTATGTTTGTCCCAGGTTCTTTTCCTACATGTTTTAGAAAATGAAAACTTCTAGGAAAATGCTTTTGTTTTGTTAGAACCTTTTCAGTTTGCTGGAAAAGCTGGATAAGAGCCCTGAGAGAGAGATAAGGCGAGTTCCAGACATTGGGCCCAGTTTGGATCTTTGGCCTCACAGAGGGCTAATCAGAGCTTTCAGCTGTGCAAGAGCCTTATAGGGCTTCTAGCTTGATTAATGTGTGCAGACTGACTGGGAAAACTGCAGGATCTCTGTGAGAGAAACACGCTTCCTGATACAAGTAAGCTATACAGTGTTTACTGGAGAACTCTGTGTTTTGTTCAGTGATAGTTAGGAACATCTTGTGTTTAGTTAGTGCCGGACAGGCAAGGTATTTTCTTTTGGTGTTTGTTTTATTTTCTGTATAATAAAACTGGCTGGGGCCAGTTGTACCAGAAACTGGACTTGTGTGGTTCCTCAGCTGCTGCGTGCTGCCATTTACCCCAGGAAACGGCCCCTTGTATCCTTACAGTGTTACAACTTATATATATATATATATATATATATATATATATACACAGTATATATATATATATATGTATATATATATATATATATATATATCGCAAAAGTTCCACAACCTGGAGGGTGCACTCTCACTGGTATATACTAAATCAACATATTCAATCAGCCACTACTTCTTCTTAATCACCAGATGCTTTTATTGTCGACGTTTCGGTCTGTTCGCAGACCTTTTTCAAGACAAGTGATGCAAAAGGTTTAGAATTACAGTATGTTCAAAATTACATACAAAAATTCATCTGATAAGGACAAAATTTACAGTCCTATAGACCGGCCACGGTGCTGTAACCAAAGAATACAGCAAATCTAATATAGGCACTCATTAGTCTTATTTAAAAATACACCTCCAGACTCAACAGTTTGCAGCAACGTTTCAGGATTTCTTTTCCTTCATCAGGCTTAATACATGTATTAAGCCTGACGAAGGGAAATAAATACCGAAACGTTGCTGCAAACTGTTGAGTCTGGAGGTGTTCTTTTAAATAAGACCAATGAGTGCCTATATATATAAACAATGGTGTGTCCGGCACACCAGGAAAAAACTGTATAGCATCCAGTGCCACCACAGGAATAACAAATATAACCATGCGCAACTCAGGACTGCGTTAAATAAATGTACTCAGATGTCCTTTGTGTGCTGAGTACATTTATTTAACTCAGTCCTAAGTGCCACATCATTTGCCTGGTTTTCTACACATATATGTATACAATATAACGTACACTGTAGGCGGAACTCGGAAATGAACCACAGAGACAGCAGGATAAGATCAACGTTTCGAGATTTACTCTTATCTCGTCATCAGGATACAAGTAAGTGAAATAACATACCTTTAAAAAGGGTGTCCAACACATGTGAGGACGCCAGACGGTGCGGGTCCGTAATGCCGACGCCCACAGAAGATGTCACTATACGCCGCCCATCGCCATAGCAACCTAAGTGAACATAATACACAAACCAAACAGTGAACATGACGGCTGGAAACAAAAGTCCAAAAGATCACAGTGGGCAATGAACAAAATGCATACACGTAAAAAGGATACAAAGAAGCACATATATACCTTATATAGATGTACAATATAGTAAAAGCAGCTGAACAATAATCCAATTAAAATAGATGCGTTAGATGCAGGTCTGACAATATCCCCCTCGGTATAAGTAGAGGCATAATAAAAAGGATAATATCGCAAAAGGAGTATACAGATCAATAAAAATAGAAAAATAGGACCGAATTGAATTTGTAAAAAACAATGCAACCCCAATGTCTCATTGAGCCCACCTGGGGACAGTGTGCCTAATTCATGGATCCAATGGGACTCCTATTGCAATAGTCTAAGAGATCTGTTGCCACCCCTTATATTAGTCGGCACATGATCAATGATAATGTAATGCATGACAGCCAGACTATGTCCAGCTGTAAAAAAATGGTGTGCTACTGGCTGATCGCTCCTACCAGTAGCCAATGCAGTAAGTACAGCCGATTTACGATTTGCAATACGTTCGCGCAAAGTGCAATCCGTCTTCTCAACATAACATAGGCCACAGGGACAGGACAAAGGGTAGATAATTCATTTAGTGGTACACGTGATGAAAACAGATATCACTGGTGTAAATGCACAACAAAGTGAGCAGGGGTCATTTTTGATTAACGCCCCTTCTCCGTGAATCCACGCCCCTATTTTTTTGCCTGGGTCACCACAAAGTCTAGATCTGGCCCTGGCAGAGAACCGCAATTCACAGCCTGCGGCACTGCCGAAGGGTGATGATGATCATCGTCACCCTTCATTTGAAATGATATCCCAGCTGAAGTCCCCACAAGCTGGCACCCCCGCCCCTCACATCTGTCATCTGGGACACATGGTGCAGGAGGGAAAAGCTGGAACGCTATGCAGTTCAGGCAGGGTTTATGAACAACCCTTCCACCGCGCCACCATTTCTATGTCGCACCTTGCCTGGATATGGATTGACAATTGGCCAGGGAGTGTATGTGGTGACCGCCCAGCTGGATTCTAGTGAGTGGGGCTTGCAGCGGCTGATTGCTGTGCTGCTGGAGAGTGCAGACAGGAAAATCTTTTTTTCTGTCACAAGAAGCACATCAATACTGTGGGCCTATTTTCATGGGGGGCCTGGAGCTGAAGCTCCAGCCACCCCATTGTTAATCCATCCCTAATGTGCCCTGTTGGGGCACTGAAACTCTCAATGGAATGTAAAGCAACACATTATGATAACTCTTCACAGAGAATGGAATTGCCCTCAAAAGCAAACTCGTTTGCTCTTTCTGAATTTAATCTGAAGTGGTTTGGCAAAATAAGCAACAAATGATGTGCCATGCAATTTAAGTAATCAAACTGATGATAATTTTCCAACCAATAAGCATACCTCCCAACATGACCCTCTCCAGGAGGGACAAACGCTCTGTTTCTGGACTTCCCTCTTAATTTATGATTGCCCTCACCTGTGCTGAAACACCTTTCTTATCCATTAACCTGTTCAACACAAGTGCCGGCAATCATACAGTAAGAGAAAAGTCCAGAAGCAGAGCATTGTGTCCCTCCTGGAGAGGGTCATGTTGGGAGGTATGCAATAAGTACTAAGATCAGATCTTCCAAGTTTCAGTCATTACTCATTGACATGACCTTTAACAATTACATATCTATCCATCATTTTATTATACAGTATGGGACAAATCTGTGTTTAAACTGACTGTATTAAACCAGTATCTGGTTAATTATGGTGACATTCCTTGAACTAGCATCACACAGTCAATTTCAGATTTAATTGGTCATTTTTATGAGGTCTACAGATATATATATATTTCAAGTCCTGTACAGTACTTGAGTCTCTCCAACTCATGTATATTTCATAAACAAAATGTAGGTCCATACCACCACACTAAACTACAAACATGCTCATACCATCATACCTCCCAACATGTCCCTCCTGGAGAGGGTCATGTTGGGAGGTATGCATTGATGTCCACGCCTACCAATGGTTGATCACACCCCTTCAGTGTGCCCCTGCAGATACATTTCCCTGGTGGGCCCTTAATGCCCCAGTCCGACACTGAACACACATGTAGGTTGTTCTTGATATATCATCTAATAACATTACACTATTTCATATCTCCCAACATGACCCTCTCCAGGAGGGACATAATGCTCTACTCCTGGACTTCCCTCTTAATTTGTGATTGCCACCACCTGTGATGAAACACCTTTCTTCTCCATTAACCTATTCAAAACAGGTGCCATCAATCATAAATGAAGACAAACGTCCAGAAGCAGAGCATTTTGTCCGTCCTGGAGAGAGTCGTGTTGGGAGGTATGTTCCATCTATATTATAAATGGGGTGCTTATACTGGGGACTCACATGCATTTTGGAGCACAATTGTGGCCAACATTAGTTCCTTTGTTTTTTCATATTATTTTGGAGTGTGCAAATATCCAGAAAAGAGTTTATGAAAGCTGAAACTGTGTAATAGGTTTGTTGCTAAAATGATATATTCAAGTGCAACAATTTTACTTTTTAAATATATTGTAGTTCAGAAAATAATAAAAAAGCTTGTTGATTTGCCATTGTCCCTTTTCTAACATTAAACAGACAGACAACAGAGTGATAGGAGAAGAATCCAAAAAGAAACATGAAACCCAGTTTGCACTACAGTCACAAAGCCTCAGCTTGAAACAATTCTATTCCTTTCAGATAAGATGATGGTTTTAAAGTACAAATTGGAAAATCAAAAAGGCAATTTAAAACAGTGATATTTTAAATTGGTATTGGTAAAGCAATATACACTTGTCTATAGTTCCATTTAATGTAGAATTAAATGACTAACATTATTTATGTTAGTGAAAGACAAGAGCCATACACTCACTACAGAATGTTGAGCAATATTATTTTTGTTTTGAAGAAAGTGTTGTCATATAAAAAACATTGTATATTTTGGTTTATAGTCTTTCCAAAATAGAAACGAGTCACAAAAATAATAAAAATATTTGGGTGTGCTTTAACCAGTGGTGATGCAGCCTCACTGGCTTCAGCAATATGATTATCCCGGCCACCATGAGTAACCTGAGGGTTACCCAGATGATCGATGTTCATGCATCCAATGTGTCCTTAGTAGCAGCAGTGGATCAGAGAAGCCAGCAAGAAGCATCTATTTACACAAGATGCCTCCTGCAGCATTAGTATATTATTGCTTACAGTAGCTTCTGTGCACAAAGAGGCAGAGAAGAGATGTGCGGTGGGCACTTTTCGTGTTTTGTGTTTTCGTTCTAATTCCCCACTCGTGTTTTGGTTTTGGGTTGGTTTTGCCAAAGCCACCCTTTCGTGTTTTGGTTTTAGATCTGGATAATTTTTGAAAAAAACATAAAAACAGCTAAAATCACAGAATGTGCGGGTAATTTTGATCCTACGGTATTATTAACCTCAATAACATTAATTTCCACTCATTTCTAGTCTATTCTGAACACCTCACACCTCAAAATATTGTTTTAGGCCAAAAGGTTGCACCAAGGTGGCTGTATGACTAAGCTAAGCAACACAAGTGTACGACACAAACACCTGGCCCATCTAGGAGTGGCACTGCAGTGTCAGACAGGATGGCACTTAAAAAAACTAGGCCCCAAACAGCACATCTTGCAAAGAAGTAAAAGAGGTGCAATGAGGTAGCTGTATGACTAAGCTAAGCGACACAAGTGTGCAGCACAAACACCTGGCCCATCTAGGAGTGGCACTGCAGTGGCAAACAGATTGGCACTTAAAAAAAAACTAGTCCCCAAACAGCACATGATGCAAAGAAAAAAAGAGGTGCAAGATGGAATTGTCCTTGGGTCCTCCCACCCACCCTTATGTTGAATAAACAGGACATGCACACTTTAACAAACCAATAATTTCAGCGACAGGGTCTGCCACATGACTATGGCTGAAATGACTGGTTTGTTTTGGGCCCCCACCAAAAAAGAACCAATCAATCTCTCCTTGCACAAACTGGCTCTACAGAGGCAAGATGTCGACCTCATCCTCCGATTCCTCATCCCTTTCACTGTGTACATCCTCCTCCTCCTCCTCCTCCTCACAGAGTAATAATTCATCCCCACTGGAATCCATCATCACAGGTCCCTGTGTACTTTCTGGAGGCAATTGCTGGTCAAGGTCTTCCCGGAGGAATTTATAATTTATTTTGATGAACATCATCCTCTCCACATTTTGTGGAAGTAACCTCCTACACTGATCGCTGAAAAGGTTACCGGCTGCACTAAACACTCTTTCGGAGTACACACTGGATGGGGGGCAACTTAGGTAAAATAAAGCCAGTTTGTGCAAGGGCATCCAAATTGCCTCTTTTTCCTGCCAGTATACGTATGGACTGCCTGACATGCCTACTTGGATTGGATGCTATCACTCATATAATCCTCCACCATTCTTTCAATGGTGACAGAATCATATGCAGTGACAGTAGACATGTCAGTAATCGTTGGCAGGTCCTTCAGTCCGGCACAGATGTCAGCACGCACTTGCTCCTGACTGTCCTGCATCACCGCCAGCATGTGGACTAGGAAATCTTATCCTTTTCCTCACAGCCCCAGTTTTGGGAAAAAGTGAAGGAGGAGCTGTTGATGGGTCACGTTCCGCTTGAGTTGACAATTTTCTCACCAGCAAGTCTTTGAACCTCTGCAGACTTGTGTCTGCCAGAAAGAGAGATACAACGTAGGCTTTAAACCTAGGATCGAGCACGGTGGCCAAAATGTAGTGCTCTGATTTCAACAGATTGACCACCCTTGAATACTGGCAAAGCAAATGAAGGGCTCCATCCACAAGTCCCAAATACTTTGCAAGATCACTCCATCTTAGCTCCTCCTTCAATTTCTCCAGCTGCTTCTGCAAAAGCCTGATGAGGGGAATGACCTGACTGAAGCTGGCAGTGTCTGAACTGACTCCCCGTGTGGCAAGTTTGAAGGATTGGAGAACCTTGCACAAGACGGAAATCATTCTCCACTGCGCTTTAGTCAGGTGTATTCCCCCTCCTTTGCCTATATAGTAGGTGGATGTATAGGCTTGAATTGCCTTTTGCTGCTACTCCATCCTCTGAAGCATATAGAGTGTTGAATTCAACCTCGTTACCCCCTCTTGCTTCAGGTAATGGCAGGGCAGGTTCAGGTGTGTTTGATGGCACTCCAGTCGTCGGCACGAAGTGGCTGAATGCCGAAAGTGGCCCGCAATTTTTCGGGCCACCAACAGCATCTCCTGCATGCCCCTGTCATTTTTCTAAAAATTCTGCACCGACAAATTAATTGTATGTGCAAAACATGGGATGTGCTGGAATTTTCCCACATGTAATGCACGCACAATATTGGTGGCGTTGTCCGATATGACAAATCCCCTGGAGAGTCTATTTGGGGTAAGCCATTGTGCAATGATGTCCCTCAGCTTCTGTAAGAGGTTGCCAGTGGTGTGCCTCTTCCGGAAAGCGGTGATACATAGAGTAGCCTGCCTAGGAACGAGTTGGCATTTGCGGGATGCTGCTACTGGTGCCGCTGCTGTTGTTACTGCGGGAGGCCATACATCTACCTAGTGGGCTGTCACAGTCATATAGTCCTTAGTCTGCTCTGTTCCACTTGTCCACATGTCCGTGGCTAAGTGGACAGTCAGTACAACTGCATTTTGTAGGACACTGAGGACACTTTTTCTGAAGTCTCTGTACATTCTCGGTATCGCCTGCCTAGTGAAATGGAACCTAGATGGGATTTTATACCGGGGACACAGTGCCTCAAACAATTCTCTACGTCCCACTGAACTAATGGCGGATACCGGATGCATGTCTATCACCAACATAGCTGTCAAGGCCTGAGTTATCCGCTTTGCAAAAGGATGACTGCTGTCATACTTCATCTTCCTCGCAAAGGACTGTTGGAGAGTCAATTGCTTATTTGAAGTAGTACAAGTGGTCTTCCGACTTCCCCTCTGGGATGACAATCAACTCCCAGCAGCAACAACAGCAGCAGCAGCAACAGCAGGCGTACCACTCAAGGATCCTCCGGAGGAATCTCGGTTAGGAGAGGACTCCTCAGTCTTGCTGCCAGTGACATGGCCTGCAGGACTACTGACGTTCCTGACTGAGGAGGAAGTTGACATTGAGGGAGTTGGTGGTGTGGCTTGCAGGAGCTTGGGTACAAAAGGAAGAAGGGATTTAGGGGTCAGTGGACTGATTACGCTCTTACCCAAAGTTTCACAACTTGACACTGACTTCTGATGAATGCGCTGCAGGTGACGTACAAGGGAGGATGTTTCTAGGTGGTTAACATCCTTACCCTACTTATTACAGATTGACAGAGGCAACACACGGCTTGACACCTGTTGTCCGGATTTGTGGAGAAATAATTCAACACTGAAGAGGTGGCTTTTTTGGTATTTTGCCCACGCATCACAATGGGCTTCTTCATCCCACAGACAACAGGTTTCTTCCCCGGTGCCTGATTTAAACAAACCACATCACCATCAGAATACTCATTGTCAACTTCCTCCTCAGTGCCAGCAACACCCATATCCTCATCCTGGTGTACTTCAACAGTGATATCTTCAATTTGTATATCAGAAACTGGACTGTGGGTGCTCCTTCCAGCACTTGCAGGGGGCGTGCAAATGGTGGAAGCAGCCACCTCTCCCCGTCCAGTGTTGGGAAGGTCAGGCATTGCAACCGCCGACACACTTGGACTCTCCTTGGGGATTTTTGATACCATCTTAGAACGCACAGTTCTTTTCTGTGTTTTTTCCAGCTTAACTCTTATCATTTTTCTAGCGGGAGGATGAGGGCTTCCATCGTCATGTGAAGCTGAACCCACTAGTCATGAACATAGACCAGGCCCTTAGCTATTCCTTGCCACTAAGGGTCATAAATGGCATATTGGCAAGTTTACATTTCTCCTCAGACCATTTAAATTTCTTTTTTTTTTGGTCTTTTTACTGAACTTTAGCTTTTTGGATTTTACATGCCCTCTACTATCACATTGGGTATCTGCCTTGGCAGACGACGTTGGCGGCATTTCGTCATCTATGTCATGACTAGTGGCAGCAGCTTCAGCACTAGGAGGAAGTGGTTTTTGATCTTTCCCTATTTTATCCTTTAAAGTTTTGTTCTCCATTAGTTTTCTGGAGTTATATAACAATATGCGGTACAGGAGAGTGTACCTCTAGACCACACAGGGCAAACCCTGTGAAAATTATTTGGATTAAATATTAATAACCCCTTTATTTGGAGTAAATAATATACAGCACAGGACAGCACCACTGAACTTATATGGCAGCACCACTGGACTGGACCTATACAGAATTATATGGACTTATATGGAATTATACGGCAGGATCATTGGAATTATACAGCAGGATCACTGGAATTATATGGCAGGATCAGTGGACTTATACGGCAGTACCGCTGGACATATACGGCAGTACCGCTGGACATATACGGCAGTATCAATGGACATATACGGCAGTATCACTGGACTGGACTTATACGCCAGTATCACTGAAATTATACGGCAGGATCACTGGATTTATACACCAGTACCACTGTAATTATATGGCAGGATCACTGGACTTATACGCCAGTACCACTGGAATTATATGGCAGGATCACTGGAATTATACGGCACGATCACTGGACTTATACGGCAGTACCACTGGATTTATACGCAGTACTGCTGGTCATATACGGCAGTTTCAATGGAGATATACGGCAGAATCACTGAACTTATATGGCAGAATCACTGTAATTATATGGCAGGATCACTGGATTTTTATGACAGAACCACTGGACATATACGGCAGTATCACTGGATTGGATTTATACGCCATTACCACTGTAATTATACAGACGGATCACTGGATTTATACAACAGGATCACTGGAATTATACTGCAGGATCACTGGATTTATACGGCAGTACCGCTGGACATATACGGCAGTATCAATGGACATATATGGCAGGATCACTGGACATATAGCACAGGGACACCACTACTGGACTGATGCAGGACAAGACAGCACCACTGTAATGGACTGGACTTATACAGCAGCACTGGACATATGGCAGCAGAGGACACCACCACTGTGACTGGACTGATGCCGCACAATACACCACCACTAAACTTATGCAGCACAACACAGCACCACTGGACTGGACTTATACTGCAGCACTGGACATATGGCAGCAGAGGACACCACCACTGTGACTGGACTGATGCAGCACAACACACCACCACTGGACTGATGCAGCACAACACAGCACCACTGGACTGGACTTATACAGGAGCACTGGACATATGGCAGCAGAGGACACAACCACTGTGGACAGATGCAGCACAAGACACGTTCACTGAGGACACTGAAGGACGGAGACACGTCCTCTCTCTACACTCTCCAATGCCGGAGTGAAAATGGCGGTGACTCGCTGCTCCTTATATGGAATCCAAAACCTGCGAGAATCCGAGAGCGGGATGATGACGTTTTGCCTAGTTCTGGTTTCTGAGTCAGGCGGGAAGGAAAACCTGAGCCTGACTCAGATCCGGGCTCGGGTGGTGAAGTCCTGTAAGGTTTGGTTCTCTGAGAACCGAACCCGCTCATCTCTAATGCAGAGGCTGTGTTACTGCATCCATTATCTGGTCCTGTGGCTCCAGAGATGTTTTCTGAGTCAACAGGTTATGATGACATCCCGCGGTTCCAGAAGCACTTCCCATGACCTCAGTGGTGCAAGTAGAATTTTTTTCTTAGTGGTACTGATAGTAAAAATGGGCATGGCCATGTGTCATGAGGGGGTGTGGTCACATGAAACTAGGGGAGTAGCTACATGACAATAGGGGCATGGCCACATTATGCCACACACACCGTAATGCCCATTACACATTTTGCCACACACCGTAATGCTTATTACACATTATGCCGCACACCGTAATGCTAACAGTATTTATTATTATTACCAGCTATTTATATAGTGCACACATATTATGCAGCGCTTTACAGAGAATATTTGCTCATTCATTTCAGAGTCTGCCCCAGTGGAGCTTACAATCTATATTTCCTATCACATGTACACACATTCACGCTAGGGTTAATTTTGTTGGGAGCCAATTAACCTACCAGTATATTTTTGGATTGTGGGAGGAAACCGAAGTACCCGGAGAAAACCCACACAAGTACGGGGAGAATATACAAACTCTGCACAGGTAGGGCCATGGTGGGAATCAAACCCATGACCTCAGTGCTGTGAGTCAGTAATGCTAACCATTACACCATCCGTACTGCCCTTATTACACATTATGTCACACACCGTAATGCTTATTACACATTATGCCACACACCGTAACACCCGTTACACATTATGCCACACACCATATTGCCCATTAAACATTATGCCACACACTGTAATGCCTTACATATTATACCACACACTGTAATGGCTATTACATATTATGCCACACACAGTTATGCCACAGACACTATTTTATGTCCCACTCACAAAAATGCCCCTTATAAATTATGCCCCAGCTATGGACTGGTGGTACTGAGCACCACCACCATCTTTCTTAATGGTACTCCGTAAAATGTGGCCTGCCATATTCACAAATGATCCACATTATGCGGATCAATAGTGATATAGGGACAGTGTCACTACAAATAGATGATTTGATTAATACATTTCTTGCCAGAGGTTATAGTCTTAAAAACTTGCTAGCAACTAAAAATAAGGTCCTTGCCATTGATAGAAAAAGTTTGGTAATGAAAAAAGATAAACATTGCTCTCAATTAGCACTTCCATGGGTTAATCAATTTAATATCTTATCTGATAAAATTAATTCCATCTCTAAGAGACGGTGAAACCTTATCCAGTCTGATGATGATTTAAAATTGGGAGATACAAAATTGATGTCCTGCTATAAACGGTCCAGGAATTTGCGTGACATACTGGTTAAAACTGATATCTCAGGGAGAGGTAAATTCCCCCTGGGTTTTTTTCAGCATAAACAGAATGGGTGTTTCAAATGTGTATGCACTACTTGTAAATTTATGCTTACAGGAGATACCTTTAGCCACCCTCGTTCAGGTCAAAAGTTTTACATCAGACACCATCTGACTTGTGATTCATCATATGTCATTTACCAAATTGTTTGTCCGTGCGGCCTCCAGTGGCGTAAGTTCGTCCCAGTCGCCCGGAGGCATGATAAATGTTGGTGCCCTCCTACATATACACACACATACCATATGTAACTATCCTGCACTCAGGGTGAACAGTAGTAGCGTGCTCAGGTACCTTTCCCAATAGTAATATAGATACACATAGAAAGTGGATGCACTCCAAGTCAGTCATTACAATAAAACAGACACCAGCATACCATTATAGTACACCTACAGTGCTCCCTCTCCCGCCAGCAGGTCTCGATGGAGATGCTTTGGCGCAGCGGTGTGCCGATATAATTAGTGTTCACTCTAGGGTTTTTTTAGGGCAGGGTGCTGATCACGGGGAGGGCACATTTTTCATTCGGGAGGGCACATTTTTAAGTTAGATGGGCAAACTTAGGTACATACTATAATGCTTGGTGCTTCCATTCCTATAGGCGAAAACATGGACAGCAAACATTTAGGGGCGTTGTTTCGTGGGGAAGGAGCATGGCCCCATAATTGTGGCAATTCACATTACACCACACAGTAGTGCACCTAATACACATTGCACCAGGTAGAACCTCCTATACACACTGCGACAGGTAGAGCACGTTATGCATATTGCGCCAGATAGAGCACGTTATACACATTGCACCAGGCAGAGCACTGAGACACAGTGCACCAGGTAGAGAGCACTGAGACACACTGCACCAGGTAGAGAGCACTGAGGCACACTGCACCAGGTAGAGAGCACTGAGACACACTGCGACAGGTAGAGAGCACTGAGTCACACTGCACCAGGTAGAGAGCACTGAGACACACTGCACCAGGTAGAGGGCACTGAGGCACACTGCACCAGGTAGACAGCACTGAGACACACTGTACCAGGTAGAGAGCACTGAGGCACACTGCACCAGGTAGAGAGCACTGAGGCACACGGCACCAGGTAGAGAGCACTGAGGCACACTGCACCAGATAGAGACACACTGCACCAGGTAAAGAGCACTGAGGCACACTGCACCAGATAGAGAGCACTGAGACACACTGCACCAGGTAGAGAGCACTGAGACACACTGCACCAGGTAGAGAGCACTGAGACACACTGCTCCAGGTAGAGAGCACTGAGACACACTGCACCAGGTAGAGAGCACTGAGACACATTGCACCAGGTAGAGAGCACTGAGGCACACTGCACCAGGTAGAGAGCACTGAGACTCATTGCATCAGGTAGAGAGCACTGAGACACACAGCACCAGGTAGAGAGCACTAAGACGCATTGCACCAGGTAGAGAGCACTGAGACGCATTGCACCAGGTAGAGAGCACTGAGACACACTGCACCAGGTAGAGAGCACTGAGACACACTGCACCAGGTAGAGAGCACTGAGGCACATTGCACCAGGTAGAGAGCACTGAGATTGAAGTTTACAGCTTCAAAATTTAGCCCAGTACACAGAGGGGGAGTGCTGATCACCGCCACACTTGCGGAGCTGCATTAAAGATGGCGACCTGTTGATCCTCCCTGGCGTCTCTGAGTCTTTTTAAACATTCATACTCGGCGGGAGAGGCAAACCCAGCCCTCCTGTCACACCAGATCATTAGCAGACCTATAGTCTGCTCGCAGAGGAGGGGAGCTGCTGTCAGTCACTGTGTCAGCGCAAGGCTGAGACAGCAGCGGCTGACAGCTATGGACGGGCGGGGCAGGCCGGGGGGGACTCTCATGTGCTTACCGGGTCCGCCGGCGTGGCGTGGTCCGGTGGGCAGCAAATGGCGGGGCAGCAGGGCGCACAAAAACGGGCAGGGCGGGATTCAGCTGTCTAAAAAAGGGGCAGGGCGCAGCGCCCTGTGAAAGACACCTAGCGTGAACACTAGATATACATGTGGAACGCATATCCAATCACGGCGGCGGGCACTTCCTGTTTCCGGCCAGGCTCAACTTCCTGTCCAGACGTCACTTCCGATATAAGTCACTTCCGCTATACCGTTTTCCCGTGAAGATCGCGGGAGGGAGCCGCTAAGGGAGGTGGGCGGGTATCAATTAATGACTTCTTTAAATAGAAACAAAGATGAGTAGGACAGCATGCTTCTGAGGAAGGACCCATGAGGGTCTGAAACGCGTTAAGCTGCTGAATAACCACAAGGGACCGAGGCCAGTAGATGACATCTTTTCCTGACAAGCATATGGATTGATCCGGACTCCGTTCTTTGCCTGTTTCATCATCTATCAGGACTGATTATCACCTCTATTTGGTTTATGGATACCCATTGTTGGTAGATATGCGACTTTAAAGGTTTATGTTTGTGAGTGCGTTTTATTAAAATTGTTATCCCCTTTTAAATAAGGATCTGCACTATTATTTGCTTTCTTTATTTAGAGGATCCATGGTATCTCTATAATTTATTATCTCCAATCAAGTATTACCTGTGATTTGTGGTGAATTACTGAACTATCAGGAAACACTCACCATTTGGTGAGAGATACGCTTGTACATCATCGGTGGAATGTGAGTGTGAAACCCCCCGCTCAACCTTTAATTAATTTGTGTCAAACATCATTGCACTAGATGTTGTTTTCTCCTTCTCTTTGAGTTCTTTGATGTGGAAGACCAGAGAGAAGACCACACAGAAAAAGTGGAGGAACTAAATCACCATCTAAACCAATTTATATTGCCAAAGGGAAGTTGGTTCATCAATTTGGGTCATACCAAATTTTGTTGCATGTAATCTTGCACAGCGCTTATTGAAGTATATTTTCTTTTGTGTTTGCATCCTGTTTAAAGGGAACTTTGGTGTTTTTCTATTTTTATACTTCTTGGCTGCTAGTGTGAGCTTTAGAGCGTCTATTCACTTATCACCTTCTTTTCTGAAAAAACTCACTTACACACACACACACACACACACACACACACACACACACACACACACACACATGCCACTCACTTACACAGACACACACACACGCCTCTCACACACATGCCACTCACACACACACACACACACACACACACACACACACACACACACACACATGCCTCTCACACATGCCACTCACACACATGCCTCTCACACACATGCCACTCACTTACACACACACACACGTACACATGCCTCTCACACACATGCCACTCACTTACACACACACAAACACACACACACACACACACACACACACACACATGCTTCTTTTACTTGAACGCACAACTTTCCTTAAAAACACACACACACACACCTCACTTAAAAACAAGCACACACAAAACACAGTGCTTCCAACATTTATTAAAGCCCCCCCCAGCACCCCCAACTACACCTCTCCCCCACCCCCCACACAGTGCCTACCTTTGGCTATCATCAGGCTGACGGATGAACAGAGAGATTCCCTCGGCTGGCTTGCTTAACTGGAAGGGCCCAGGAGGAGATGTGCTCTGGAGCTCCCCCTAGCTGCAGCCAGTGCCAGCTCTCTGTATATACAGGAGGCAACTTCCGTGTCACTGACACAGCTCCTCCGTCTGCAATAGCAGCGAGCGATCGTCAGGCAATGGGAGACAGTGGAGGAGATGTGCCCCCTTGAGGTCAGGAGCCCGGCAGCAGCTGACTCCACTGCCTCCCACAGTTCCGCCACTGGCGGCCTCTCTTATGTGGGTAAAACCACTCGTAAATTTAAGGAGCGTACGACTGCACATCACTCTGCGATCAGACTGGCTTTAGCCAGTGACATGAGTGACCAGCCAGTCACATAACACTTTTTGGAAGCACGCCATAACTTGTTGAGCCTGAAATATCGTATGATCGATCATTGAGGGGTGGTGATCGAGGATCAGCTTTATCAAGGTGTGAATCCCGATGGATTCTACGCCTGGATACTGTTAGTCCCAAAGGTCTAAATGACGTAATATCCCTTTCTTGTTTTCATTAATTACTAGGTTCATCATATATCATATATATTTATAATGTGACATTTATAATATGATACTTATGTGATTAATTATATACCTTTTGCAGTTTTGTTATTTGTGCATAGTCTGAATGTAATACACTTTCTATTTTACATGTTGGTTACATTGTTCTCATGATCTGTTACTGTTTCCCCAGTCTGTGTTTGTGTTCACTTTCAAGGATGTCATGGTGATGGGATGCGCTGACATCTGCCGCAATGCAGTGATGTCATCTTCAGGTGCCACGGCCGGAAGGCCGGTAACGGTCAGCGTGCACCTGCAAGCACTTTGGTGAGGGGATATAAGGTAAGCCACGTTTTTATATTTTTGGTGGTTCCAATTAAATGAAACGATGATACTGCAGCTTGTGGTGCCTTGTTTCATTTACAATAGCCGTGAATGCCACATCGTCTATTTCCTATATATATATATATATACTGCTCTAAAAAATAAAGGGAACACTTAAACAACACATCCTAGATCTGAATGAATGAAATATTCTTATTAAATACTTTGTTCTTTACATAGCTGAATGTGCTGACAACAAAATCACACAAAAGTTATCAATGGAAATCAAATTTATTAACCCATGGAGGTCTGGATTTGGAGTCACACTCAAAATTAAAGTGGAAAAACACACTACAGGCTGATCCAACTTTGATGTAATGTCCTTAAGACAAGTCAAAATGAGGCTCAGTCGTGTGTGTGGCCTCCACGTGCCTGTATGACCTCCCTACAACGCCTGGGCATGCTCCTGATGAGACCTGGACTAAAGCATCCGCCAACTCCTGGTCAGTCTGTGGTGCAATGTGAAGTTGGTGGATTGAGCGGGACATGATGTCCCAGATGTGCTCAATTGGATTCAGGTCTGGGAATTGATGCTATGGTCTGGCCAGTCCATAGCATCAATGCCTTCGTCTTGCAGGAACTGCTGACACACTCCAGCCACATGAGGTCTAGCATTGTCTTGCATTAGGAGGAACCCAGGGCCAACCGCACCAGCATATGGTCTCACAAGGGGTCTGAGGATCTCATCTCGGTACCTAATGGCAGTCAGGCTACCTCTGGCGAGCACATGGAGGGCTGTGCGGCCCCCCAAAGAAATGCCACCCCACACCATTACTGACCCACTGCCAAACCGGTCATGCTGGAGGATGTTGCAGGCAGCAGAACGTTCTCCTTGGCGTCTCCAGACTCTGTCACATCTTTCACATGTGCTCAGTGAGAACCTGCTTTCATCTGTGAAGAGCACAGGGCACCAGTGGCAAATTTGCCGATCTTGGTGTTCTCTGGCAAATGCCAAATGTCCTGCACGGTGTTGGGCTGTAAGCACAACCCCCACCTGTGGATGTCGGGCCCTCATATCACCCTCATGGAGTCTGTTTCTGATCGTTTGAGTAGACACATACACATTTGTGGCTTGCTGGAGGTCATTTTGCAGGGCTCTGGCAGTGCTCCTCCTGTTCCTCCTTGCACAAAGGCGGAGGTAGCGGTCCTGCTGCTGGGTTGTTGCCCTCCTACAGCCTCCTCCAAGTCTCCTGATGTACTGGCCTGCCTCCTGGTAGCGCCTCCATGCTCTGGACACTACGCTGACAGACACAGCAAACCTTCTTGCCACAGCTCGCATTGATGTGCCATCCTGGATGAGCTGCACAACCTGAGCCACTTGTGTGGGTTGTAGACTCCGTCTCATGCTACCACTAGAGTGAAAGCACTGCCAGCTTTCAAAAGTGACCAAAACATCAGCCAGAAAGCATAGGAGCTGAGAAGTGGTCTGTGGTCACCACTTGCAGAAAGACTCCTTTATTGGGGGTGTCTTGCTAATTGCCTATAATTTCCACCTGTTGTCTATTCCATTTGCACAACAGCATGTGAAATTGATTGTCAATCAGTGTTGCTTCCTAACTGGACAGTTTTATTTCACAGAAGTTTGATTGACTTGGAGTTACATTGGGTTGTTTAAGTGTTCCTTTTTTTTGAGCAGTGTGTATATATATATATATATATATATATATATATATAGTTGCATCAAATAAGCGGCACTCACCAGGCTTGTTGATCTCAAAGAAAAATGTCCTTTATTGGTTTCCAATAAAGGACATTTTTCTTTGAGATCAACAAGCCTGGTGAGTGCCGCTTATTTGATGCAACTACTAATAGCCTAAGGGCTTAAGAGGGCACCGCAGCAAGAACAGACATATAACCCAAGGAGTGCCGGATAACTGGATCATATATATATATATATATATATATATATATATATCTCCATATGCAATAATTAAGCTAGTAGTAAAGTGTTGGTGGTCGTACCTGTTTCCACAGCACTAAAGATGTCATCTTCTTCTTCAGGACGGAAAACTCCAAAAGACTACCCCCAAGGCTCACCACACGTATGGATGGTGACAATGCATTTTCATTATCTGCCAATAAGCTGGTCACCACTGTAGGTATAACTTGGGTAGGTTGAAAGTCATATGCATTAACTGTTCCACAATAGCATTCACAAGTACATTAGTTGACAATTAAAATACTATCATATCAATTTACATTCACACATATACATATATATATATATATATCAGCAGTTTAACTTTGATAAAATATTGACTATTCAGGATTTATCAGTCTCCTTAAGAGTAAGGTAATGCATAAATAATCCACCAGGTGGCAACACTTGTGTGTTTGTGTAATGTTAATCTAACCTAGTGTTGCCATGTGAGTTATATAGATGTAGCTGCTTGTGATGGGGGTGGGACTTCCTGTCCAACCTCACTTGTTCAACATGACTACTTGAAACTAGCATGCAGTGTTTGTCTTCATTTAATACATCTGAAACATGGTGTCAGAAGTTCCTGAGCCCACAAATGATGCTGATTATTGGCAGAGCAGCAGCTCAAGCTTATGAGAAGACCTGCAGTGACAAGAAAAGGATAATGATTGCATAGATATCAAGTGGATTGAATCACCATTGTGTTAAACTAGTCTGCCTTCTCTGGAGTGGGAGTACACCAACATGGCAACTAGCAACAATATTCCTCCACCTGATGGGATGCAGATGAGTGGCAATGTGTGCATCAACTGGGAGAACTTTAGAGCTGAGTTTGAAGATTTTTCTTTAGCTACAGGCCTGAATGATAAATCAGCTGAGGTCCAAGCAGCCACACTGACGAGAGTGGTGGGCAGTGAATGTCGTCATGTTTATAAGCACAGCCTGAGTCTTTCTGCGCAGCAACAAACAGATGTAAAAACAATCCTGGATGCATTGGAGGCATACTTTAAGCCTGCAAAAAACGTCATTTATGAAAGGTATATTTTTGGCTGCAGTAAACAAGAGGAAGGTGAATCCATTGATAAATTTATTACCCGGCTGAAAGAAAAGGCAGCAATCTGTGAGTATGGCACATTGAAAGATGAACTTATACGAGATAAATTAGTATTGGGCATAAATTGTGAAAACACACGCCACTGTCTCTTAAGAGAGCGGAATTTAGATCTGTCAGCAGCTATTGAAATGTGTCGCACAGCAGAGCTCACTGACCAGAGAATCAGAGCAATAGATAGACAGATTGATAATGTCAATGTTACATACAGACAACAGCACAGCAGGGGTGATTTGCTGCATAGCCCAAAGTGTACAAATCGGCAGCAGAACTCACCAGCAGCCAAATATATGGCCTGTAAATACTGTGGTAATAGGCACAGGCTAGGGAAAGAGCAGTGCCCAGCATTTGGGAAAACCTGTAGATCATGTAGTATTACCAATCACTTTGCTAAAATGTGCTTATCAAACAAGAGCTGGAATAAATCAGGGAAAGTACACATAGTAGATGAAACACCTGGAGCTGATACCCATAGTGCTGAGGTGATTTATTCAACAGAATGTATTGGTACTATAAGATCAGAAGGCCAAAAGTGGTTTGCACATCTGACGTTGAATAATAAGAGGCAACCATGTCAATTAGACTCAGGGGCAACATGTGATGTTATGAGTCTGGAAGATAAGATGAAATTGGCTCCTAGAGTTCCATTACTGCCAAGTGACACTAAACTGAAGCTGTATTCTGGAGAGCTGATGAAATCATTGGGACGGTTCAGAACAGAATGCGTTGAAAGTGGACATACACATGTGCTTACTTTTGAAATTGTAGAGGCCCACCAGAAACCATTATTGTCATGTTCCACATGTGAGCGTTTGGGGTTGATGCAATTTACTATTCCTTCTGAGCTACATAAGATGGAACATGATTTGTCTGGACCATTGAGGAAAGAGCAAATAATAGAGGCCTATGATGATGTGTTCAAGTGGCCAGTGAAGTCTGTTCCAGGGGAAGTACATTTTGAACTTGATCCAAGTGTTCCGCCATTCCAGTGTGCTCCACGCAATGTGCCTATAGCCCTCAAGCCGAAAGTGAAAGCTTTGCTTGATCAGTATGAAGCAGATGGGCATATTGCACCTGTGACTGAACCAACGGACTGGATTAGCAATATGGTCATTGTGGCAAAGCCTGACAAGTTAAGAATCTGTATTGATCCTAAATTTTTAAATCAAGCACTGTGAAGATCTCATTCTATTATGCCGACATTGGAGGATGTTTTATATAAGCTGCCCAAAGCAAAAGTCTTTACACTGGTTGATGCACGTGATGTATTTCTGCAATGTAAGCTGGATGAAAAAAGCAGCTAATGACAACCTTTTGGACCCCTTGGGGTAGGAAAAGATGGCTTAAACTTCCTTTTGGAGTTTCCGTAGCACCTGAGGTTTACCAGCGAAAACAACACGAATTGCTGATTGGACTTAGCGGCATTGAGCCGATAGCAGATGATATTCTTGTGGTTGGCTGTGGCGAGACAGTGAAGGAAGCGGAGGCTGATCATGACCGCAAGTTGCTAGCGCTATTGGATCGTTGCAGACAAGTGAAATTAAAACTTAGTGTGAAGAAACTGCAATTTAAGTTGAAAGAGGTTCATTTTCATGGTCATATCCTGTCCTCTGAAGGTTTGAAAGTTGACCCTGAAAAAGTTAGAGCTGTCTTGGAAATGCCAAAGCCCACTGATGTAAAGTCCGTGCAACGTTTGATTGGGTTTGTGACATATTTGGCCAAATTTATGCCTCGCCTCTCAGAGGTATGTGAACCCCTGCGCAGGCTTCTGGACAGAGATTCGATATGGCACTGGCTTCCAAAGCATGATAAGGCTGTGGAGGAAATAAAGCATTTGGTCACAGTTACACCTGTGCTGAAGTATTATGATGTTACCAAGCCAGTCACTGTACAAAGTGATTCGAGTAAAACCGGACTGGGGTGTTGCTTGATGCAAGAAGGACAACCAGTTGCATTTGCTTCAAGAGCATTGACTCCAACTGAGCAGAATTATGCACAAATTGAAAAGGAGTGCTTGAGCATTGTCTTTGCTTGTTCCCGTTTTCATTATTTTCTATACGGCCGGGACGTGATCACAGTGGAGACTGATCATAAACCGCTAATTGCCATCTTTAAAAAGCCTCTTCTGTGTGCACCTAAAAGACTTCAGAGTATGATGTTAACATTACAGCATTACAATCTCTGTGTCACCTACAAGCCAGGCCCTGAGATGTATATCAGTGACACTCTTAGTAGAGCAATAGCTATGGATGGGAGTTCTGGAGCAGATCAGAGTTATCACACAGTGTGCACCATGCATCCGGTAATGACTGACTTTGCAAAGATTAACCAGGCAGATTATCTGAATGTCACTGATCAGTGACAGCAGCAGGTTCAGCAGCACGCCATGACTGATGAGAGCCTGCAGATTTTGAAGTCTATTGTACTGGCTGGATGGCCGGACTCAAAAGAAGAGACACCAATCATAGTGAGGGACTATTGGTCATTTAGAGATGAGATCAGCGTACAGAATGGCATTTTGTACAAGGGGCCAAGAGTCATCATACCAAAATCTTTGAGATCCGAGATGCTGGCACGCATACATTCCAGCCATCTTGGTGGTGATGCATGCTACAGACAAGCAAGAGATACATTGTACTGGCCTAACATGCAAAGTGAGATTAAGAACTATGGGGGTAATTCCAAGTTGATCGCAGCAGGATATTTTTTGCAGTTGGGTAAAACCATGTGCACTGCAGGGGGGGCAGATGTAACATGTGCAGAGAGAGTTAGATTTGGGTGGGTTATTTTATGTCTGTGCAGGGTAAATACTGGCTGCTTTATTTTTACACTGCAATTTAGATTGCAGATTGAACTCACCACACTGAAATCTAACTCTCTCTGCACATGTTATATCTGCCCCCCTGCAGTGCACATGGTTTTGCCCAACTGCTAAAAAAAATTCCTGCTGTGATCAACTTGGAATTACCCCCTATGTTGGTAACTGCTCGGCGTGCAATGAATATGCTCATGCACAACAGAAAGAACCTATGATGTCACATGAGATACCAGTGCGTCCATGGCAGATTGTCAGCATGGATTTATTTACTTATGCAGGCAAAGACTTTCTGTTAATAGTGGACCATTATTCTGATTTTTGGGAAATTGAGCTTCTCCCAGACTTATCATCTGAGACTACAATAAAGCACTGCAAGGCACAATTTGCACGTTATGGCCAGCATGAAAGAGTGATCTCGGACAATGGACCGCAGTTTGCATGTGAACAATTTAGACGATTTGCCTCTGAATGGGAGTTTGAGCATGTTACTTCATCTCCACGTTATCCAAAATCCAATGGTAAAGCTGAGTCTGCAGTTAAGATAGTAAAGAATTTGTGCAAAAAAGCTAGCAGTGATAATACAGACCAATGGAGGGCCATATTACATTGGAGAAATACACCCACCGAGGGCATGGGGACCAGTCCTGCACAGCGTCTGATGTCAAGGAGACTTAAGACATCTTTACCAGTAGCCAGCACTTTGCTCTATCCGAGTGTAGTCCAAGGTGTGCCTAAATTGCTACAGCAGAGGAAGCAGATTTCTAAGCTGGGGTTTGATAAATCTTCTAAGGAGTTGCATGAACTTGCTATTGGTGAGCCAATACGCATGAAGCCCCTTCCTGGAGATCGCACAGACCGTTGGAGACTTGGTACCTGTGTGCGCAAGGTTGCACCATGCTCATATCTTGTGGATGTGGAAGGTAATTTGTACAGACGCAATCGTGTGGATTTGCGAGTAGCTGAAGGGACAATACTACATGAGAATGTTGGGCATTCCGTTCCTGGCTTGATTATGGAGCCGGTTGCGCCAATGGGGAATCAGGAATTTGAAAGGCCACAGATTGTTATACCTGAATATGGAGAAAATGAGAACATGGAACATGCAGACATTCCGGATGCAAGTCCATCATTATCACCCGCTAGAGTTATACAGACTCCTGCCCAACGAAATTCATCTCCGACTCAACGTCCTGTTTTTACTCGTAGTGGCCGTCATTCACGGCCACCTGACAGACTTGATTTATAGTTTCAAAATAAACAAAGTAATGGAGGACATTGTTAGCATTGTTAGTTATGTTATACTTGCAGCATACAAAAAAAAAAAAAAGGAAGATGTTTGTGTAATGTTAATCTAACCTAGTGTTGCCATGTGAGTTATATAGATGTAGCTGCTTGTGATGGGGGTGGGACTTCCTGTCCAACCTCACTTGTTCAACATGACTACTTGGAACTAGCATGCAGTGTTTGTCTTCATTTAATACATCTGAAACATTGTGCTCACTGCAGTATATCACTGTCCCTATGTGGGCCCTGAGCATAAAGTCAGTGTTCACTTTACAGAATGTTTTTATGGGTGAACCTACAGTATAAAACCTTCCAACTTATAAAAGTTCATGGCATCTATGCCTGGAAACCTGTTTGAAGAAGTTAATTGTCCTATAATAGGTCATTACAAGTAATATAGTAACTGTTTACAGCAAAGTAGGGAGCGTTGCAGCGCTGCTCCTTAGGAGTACGATAGGCATGCTGAAGCACAGTTAAGTCCTATTGCAGAAAAGAGCAGCATGCAGATAGATGCAGTTTGATCAGTGTATAATGACAAGCACGCACCTTCTCACACTTTAGGGAAATCAGTTTCTGTGATGAGCAAGTTAACGGTCCTGAAAGCGAGACAGAATAGTTCCCCTATTGAGGAATAGAAAAGCACTATGATGCTGCACTTTTCTTATACAAGCTGGAGAACAAAAGTGCGGTTTCTTGCTAGCTGTGTGTCTAGGCTCCTCACAGCAGTCTAAAATATAACCTGCAGAGTGAGTCTATTACCAAATTAAGTTCAAGTCACTGAGCCTTGTATGAGGTAACTTTCAGCATATTGACTATCCCAGCTGCGGGTCCGGTGCTGTGCGGGTTAGAGTTTGTGAAGTCTTTCCTATGGCTGAATCAGAGATGTGAGATGAGAGCAGAATCTCTCCGCTTAGGGCTCTAAATTATGCTCCTGTCCCAGTTCCCCTGCTCCTTCCTGGGGTGTTCTGTCCCAAGTAGCTGGCTGGTGGACCATATTGGGCTAGCTGGCTATGAGTGACTGTGTTGCAGACGGATGCTGTCGCTGAGGTAAAAAACTGAGAGATATCAACTTCCCTACATTTGGGATGTGGGGGATAATTTACTCACCACCCTGAGTCAAGTCCCTGCATGGGTAACTCTCAGGTGCAGTGGTTAGGGGTTCAGCTTGTGGTATCCCGCCTCCAGTCATGACCATAGCTTTGGGCTGGTGACACTTCTCCGGCCACCCCATCTGTCACTCTCCCAAAGATTTCACTCTTGCCTCTGGTTATGCATCGCTTTCTGTAGAGTGTTGTCAGCGTGCACCTCATCTCCAGGTCCCTGGCATTGCACACCACTCCCTCCATTTACTCAGGCTCTCTCTATTTTCCTCAGTGGGGAAGAGCAGCGGCACACCTGCCTCACATTTCTCCTCAGAGACCTCTCCTCTCAGCGTCAGCCTCAGGGCAGTGCAGTGTCTCTGCCTCGATCACCTCAGGCAACTTGTCACCCCATTGCTTTCCCACTCTATAGGCTCCTCCTCCTTTTTAGCTGCTAACCAATCGCAGGCTTCCAGGCTTCTTGCTCTCCTGAGTTTGCTGCGGGGATCCCCTGGGCCATAGCATCCACTGTGTCTTCACTGCTGTTTACATCACTGATAAAGGACCATTAACCCCAGAAATGCCAGTCACGTTGTGATACCCCCAGAAAAGAGTATTGCTGGATTCTATGGGGCTAAGGCCCTCATTCCGAGTTGTCAGCGTCCGGGGTCTTACCGGAACGCTGGGGCCGAGGAAGGGGGGGGTGTTCATGGGCGGCTGGGCAGCGGCGGTGGAGGGCTGCGGCGCTGGGTTCAGGGGTACAGGCAGCGGTAATGGCGCTGAGGGGTCCGCTCGTGGCGGCGGGACACCGCTGCAGCAGCTCCCTATCGCTAAACCGTTGCCTAGGAGACCAGGGGCAGTGAGCAGCATGTTGTCAGAAAAGGTCTGCATTACTGGGCGCCGCCATGTTGGAGACCAAGTTTCTGACATAATTCCTGTTTCTAGTTTTCCAGCCAATCCAGGGAGACTTCTTCCTATAAAAGGGGGCTGGTTTAGGACAGGGACGCCAGTGCATCAAGTTACAACCCTGTTGTAGGTGCTTTAGCCTGTGCTCCCAGGATTCCTGCTGTATTCTGTTACTTCTAACCCTGCTTTGCCAGTTCTCAGTTGCTGCTGCAGTCTTGCCGTCCCTAGCCTGCTGCTGCCCGTGGAGACGCTCTTGGAAAACCCGGTTCAGTAAGACCCTTTGGGCACGGACAACCCCGGGTCTCTTGTCTCGTCCTCCAAGCCACAGTCCGCAGATTCTTGCTTCCAGCCAAGTCCTCGAACCACCATTCACAGTCCTCAGCTCGTTATCTCCAGCTTCATCTTTCAAGCCACCGTCTACAGTTCTCAGTCTCCAGGCACGACCCAAACTACCGTCCACAGTTCTCAGCTCCTCTACCGCAGTTTCATCTTATAAGTCACAGTCCACGGTTCTTGTCTTCAGCCTCGTTTTTACCCTCACTCACAGTTCCACAGTTCTTTGTCTATGACCACGTTCTCAAGTCACCGTTCACCAACCTCAGTTTTCTACCTCAGCTCTGTACATAATAAATACTTTCCATTGACCCTCAAAACCCCGCCTACAGCCTTCATTGCTCCGTGTCCCATGCAAAGGAACTATATCCAACCCCCTCATCTTGTTCTTCCACAGCCTGCTACCTCCTTGGGCAAATCTCAGCTGCCGGATCCCCAAACTTTGCTAGACGTGACAGTAAGCACTGGCCCAATGGATTCGACGGGTGATCAGGCCTCAGGAGGGGATTCAACCGCAGATATCTGGTCTCGCTTAAGTAAGCAGGAGGCCACACAATCTCAAATTGTGCAGTTCATGCAGAGTATGTCCGAATGTCTCGATTCTCTCTGTGTTGCCATGATGGCTTCTCAAGTTTCTACAGCTGCTCCCACATTAGCACCTCCGGTTCCGCTTACTTCTGTGCCAGTCCCACTTCCACGGTTGCATTCGCCATCTCTCATTAAATTCGATGGGAATCCAAAGCAATGCCACGGGTTTCTTAATCAATGCGAAATGCAGTTCGAACTACAGTCGGCCAGTTTCCCATCAGCACGAACCAAGGTAGCCTATATCATTTCTTTACTTACTGGGCAAGCGTTGGAATGGGCGTCACCATTGTGGGAGGGGTCGGATCCCATCCTGTCTAACTACTCGGAGTTTGTAGCCGCCTTTCGAAAAATCTTCGACGAACCAGGCAGGACTTCTGCTGCCTCATTGGAGATCCTGCGCCTGCGTCAGGGCACGCGTACGTACGTACGTACGTACGTACGTACGTACGTACGTACGTACGGTCAGTCAGTACGTGATCCAGTTTCATACCCTCTCCTCTGAACTGAACTGGAATGAGGAGGCTCTCATCGCAGCTTTCTGGAGTGGTCTCTCCGAAAAGATCAAAGATGACCTCGCGACTCAGGACGTACCTGATAAGTTGGATAGGTTAATTTCCCTATGCAATAAATTAGACTTAAGATACAGAGAACGCTGTATGGAGAGATCACGGTCAGATCGTTCCAGGCTTCGAGTCGTTCCTCCACCAACACCATCAACACCAACTACCAAGGAACCCATGCAGATCAATCATTCCCGTCTCTCCAACGAGGAACATCAGAGACGGCGACAAGGGAACTTATGCTTGTACTGTGGTGCATCTGATCATTTTGTTAAATCTTGTAGCCAACGTCCGGGAAACGCCCGCTCCTAGCTTGTGCCGGAGAGGTCAAGCTAGGAGAATTCTCAGAATTACTTGCCAAGAAGGAGTCAGTCTTGTTAACCCACCTGGAGCTTCCTTCTTCCTCCCTTCTCATCCCTGCACTACTCGACTCCGGAGCCACCGAAAGTTTTATTACATCAGCTCTGGTCAAACGATCTGGGATACAAATGGTCCATTTGGATCGTACCATCTCAATTACTGCTGTGGATGGAAGTCATATTCCTGAGGGAATTATCACTCTTCGTACAATTCCTCTTAAGATGAAGGTTGGAGCTCTTCATTCGGAAAACATCTCTTTCCTAGTAATTCCTAAAGCCTCTCACGAACTAATCCTAGGATTTCCATGGTTAATAAGACACAATCCCCACATAGATTGGCAAACCATGGATGTTCTTTCCTGGGGACGAAACTGCTTCCAGAACTGTTTGCCCTCTGTAAGACCTCTGTGCTCTTCTAGTCCTTCCAGCCTTCCTGCAGAATACCAGGCCTTCCAAGATGTTTTTAGTAAGCATGGGGCGGACACCTTGCCTCCGCATCGCACTTGGGATTGTCCCATTGATCTGGTACCCGGCAAGACTCCTCCCCGAGGTCGAATCTACCCGCTCTCACTCCCTGAGACTCAGGCCATGTCGGAGTTTATCCGGGAGAACTTGGAAAAAGGGTTCATTAGGACATCCATCTCTCCGGCTGGGGAGGGGTTTTCTTTGTCAAAAAGAAGGATGTGGGTCTGCGGCCCTGTATTGACTATAGAGGTCTCAATGACATTACAATTAAGAACAGATATCCATTACCTCTAATTCCAGAACTGTTCGACCGTGTTAAAGGAGCTACTGTATTCAGTAAGCTGGACTTACGGGGGGCCTACAATCTTATACGTATTCGCCCAGGTGACGAATGGTAGACGGCATTTAATACCCGCGACGGCCACTACGAATATCTGGTAATGCCTTTCGGCCTATGTAACGCCCCAGCCGTCTTTCAAGAATTCGTTAATGAAATCTTCAGAGACCTCCTCTATGACTGCTTGGTGGTTTACTTGGATGACATCCTCATTTTTTCTAGGGATCTGAAGACCCATCGAGAACAAGTCAAAGAAGTTCTAACTCATATACGGAGGAATCAACTATTTTGTAAGCTCGAGAAGTGCACCTTCGAAGTACCCACGATTCCATTCCTCGGTTACATCCTTTCAGGGCAGAAGTTGCAGATGGACCCCGCTAAAGTCCAAGCGATTCAGGATTGGTCGCTTCCAGCTTCCCTTAAGGGAGTTCAACGTTTCCTGGGGTTCGCTAACTTCTACCGAAGATTCATTCAGAATTATTCCTCTGTCATAGTCCCCATAACAGCATTAACTAGGAAAGGAGCCGATCCAGCCAAATGGTCTCCAGAGGCTTTAGAAGCCTTTTCGTCGTTAAAGAAGGCCTTCATGACCGCTCCTGTTCTTCGACAACCTGATCTCAGCCGTCCGTTCCTGGTGGAAGTCGATGCCTTCACGGTAGGAGTAGGAGCAGTTTTATCCCTGCTCTTCGAGGACAAGAAAGTCCATCCTTGTGCGTTCTTCTCGCAGGATATCATCCTCAAACGGATGGTCAAACAGAAAGGGTGAACCAGGACCTAGAGACATTTCTGCGTTTATTCATGTCCTCCTTTCAGGATGACTGTCTGGACTTCCTCCCATTTGCAGAATTTGCCCATAACAATCTTTATCACTCTGCCACAAAATCTTCTGCATTTTTCATTAATTATGGTTATCATCCGAAAGTTCCTGACTTCCAACTTCTGCCTACACTCGAGGTTACTGCCGCAGAGTCAACACTTCGACAATTTACTGAAACCTGGAGACAAATTCACAAGGCCTTGCTCAAGACATCCAAGAAGTATAAGACCTATGCAGATCTGAAGCAAAAAGCGGTACCAAGTCTTAAAGTGGGAGATCGGATTTGGGTTTCCACACGTAACCTAAGATTGAAGGTTCCTACTAAGAAGTTTGCTCCCAGGTTTATTGAGCCCTACCCAATCGAAAAAGTTTTGAATACTGTGGCTTACAAGGTGAAGTTACCTCCACATTTAAGAATCCCTAACCTGAGTGAAGAGGGCCAAATGGGTTCCTTCGCTGTAGCCAGGACTTTAGCCATGGTAAAGCAAGGAAAGAAACCGGTTCAAAAATGTTAAACCCTCACAATCATTCAATTAGATTATATAGATACCAATGGGAAGCAAAATGTCTTTCAAGTTACCTTCCAGGATATAGTGGGCACAGAAGCCACGGCATCTCAACAGATTATGACGGCAGAAGAACGTTCTGGGGAAATTGGAGAAACCTCATGGTGGAGCGAGATAAATATTGGGAATGAAAATACCCCAAAGGAGGAATAAGAAGGTGCCCTACAAATAGTTCAGAGGAATGAGAGAACATTCAGTAAAAATCCATCAGATTTTGGACACACTAAGGGTATTCAACATCATATCCCAACCGGAGCTGCTAGCCCTGTATGGGAGCATCATCGTCCTATCCCACCAGCACTTTACCAACCAGTAAAGAAGATGTTGGAGGAGATGAGAACATCTGTAGTGGTTAGGGACAGCCACAGTCCATGGGCTGCACCACTTGTTTTAGTCAAGAAAAAGGATGGAAGCTTCCGATTCTGTGTAGACTATAGGAAACTAAACTCAGTTACACATAGGGATACTGTACATACCCTTTGCCCAGGATAGAAGAGTCTTTGGCCCCTCTGAGATCTGCAGCATATTTCTCGTCCCTGGATCTAACCAGTGAATACTGGCAAATATCTGTGGCCCCGGAAGACAGGGAAAAGACGGCCTTCACTACCCCAATGGGGTTATTTGAATTCAATAGAATGCCATTTGGATTGTGTAATGCGCCCGCTACTTTTCAGCATGTCATGGAACACTGTCTGGGCCACCGCAACTTTGAAATGCTCCTCCTTTACCTAGACAACATAATTGTGTTTTCCAAGAGCTATGAAGAGCATCTACAGCACTTCAAAGTTTTTACTCGAATTCCCAATTATGGATTTTAGCTAAAACCATCCAAGTGCCATCTACTAATGTCGAGTGTACAGTATCTGGGTCTTATCGTCAGTTCCAAGGGGGTGGAGCCCGATCTCAAAAAGGTGAAAGCAGTAAGAGACTGGCCTACTCCTGTGACTGTCCGGGATGTGAGATGCTTCCTCAGGTTTTTGGGCTATTACAGGAGATTTATAGCAAATTTAGCAAAGATTGCAGTCTTATTACTTGAATTATTAAGAAGCAGGCCGGGAAAGGAACCACAGAAGAACACTGCCATCAACTGGACAAGACGTCAGGACGAGGCATTTGAGAAACTGAAGGTGCTGCTGACGGAGGCCTCGCTTTTGGCTTATCCTAACTATGAATTTCCCTTTAATGTGTATACAGATGCCAGTAACCAGGGGTTGGGAGCTGTTCTAGTCCAAGATCAAGAATGGAGGGAGCGAGTAATCGCTTACGCAAGTAGGGGTCTGCGAAGGACAGAAAGAAATGATGAGAATTATAGTACTTTCAAATTGGAACTGCTTGCTCTGATTTTGGGCTGTTACTGAGAAATTTAAGGACTATTTGGCCGCAACACCTTGGGGTATATTTACTAAAATTCGTATTTTTCCGAAAAAAGTCAAAGATCAATCACGAATGACATCGACAGTGTAAAATTGCAACTTTTTGAATTGATTACGACTAATTTACTAAGCTGCCGTATTTTGCCTTTTCGGGTTTTCCGATGTCGATGTCATTCGTGTTTTTTTTCTGTTTTTTACGGCAGTGATTAGCAAAACACTGCCGACTTTTTCAAAATGAATCTCGGCCGGATCTGTGTGATCCGTGCTGGGGTTCATTTTTTTTTTTTTTTAAATAAACACTGTAAAACTTTAAAAAAAATTGCGTGGGGTCCCCCCTCCTAAGCATAACCTGCCTCGGGCTCTTTGAGCCGATCCTGGTTGCAGAAATATGGGGGACAAAAAGAGTAGGGGTCCCCCGTATTTTTAAAACCAGCACCGGGCTCCACTAGCTGGACAGATAATGCCACAGCCGGGGGTCACTTTTATATAGTGCCCTGCGGCCGTGGCATCAAAAATCCAACTAGTCACCCCTGGCCGGGGTATCCTGGGGGAGTGGGGACCCATTCAATCAAGGGGTCGTCCCCCCCAGCCACCCAAGGGCCAGGGGTGAAGCCCGATGCTGTCCCCCCCATCCAATTGGCTGCGGATGGGGGGCTGATAGCCTTTTGTGAAAATGAAAAGATATTGTTTTTAGTAGCAGTACTACAAGGCCCAGCAAGCCTCCCCCGCATGCTGGTACTTGGAGAACCACAAGTACCAGCATGCGGCGGAAAAACGGGCCCGCTGGTACCTGTAGTACTACTACTAAAAAAATACCCAAAAAAAGACAAGACACACACACCTTGAAAGTAAAGATTTATTACATACATCCACACAAACATACAAACATACTTACCTATGGCCCCACGCAGGTCGGTCCTCTTCTCCAGTAGAATCCAAGGGGTATCTGTTGAATAAATTATACTCACCAGCTCCAGGGTCCCAGGCTCCTCGTAGCATCCATTTGTAATCCACGTACTTGAATAAAATAAAAAACGGACACCCGAGCCACGCACTGAAAGGGGACCCATGTTTGCACATGGGTCCCCTTTCCCCGACTACCAGAAACCCACTCTGACTGATGTCTAAGTGGGTTTCTTCAGCCAATCAGGGAGCGCCACGTTGTTGCATCCTCCTGATCGGCTGTGTGCTCCTGTACTGACTGACAGGCAGCACACGGCAGTGTTACAATGTAGCGCCTATGCGCTCCATTGTAACCAATGGTGGGAACTTTCTGCTCAGCGGTGAGGTCACTTTCGGTCAACCGCAGGGCAGAAAGTTCCCACCATTGGTTACAATGGAGCGCATAGGCGCTACATTGTAACACTGCTGCGTGCTGCCTGTCAGTCAGTACAGGAGCACACAGCCGATCAGGAGGGTGCCACAACGTGGCGCTCCCTGATTGGCTGAAGAAACCCACTTAGACAGAAGTCAGAGTGGGTTTCTGGCATTCGGGGAAAGGGGACCCATGTGCAAACATGGGTCCCCTTTCAGTGCGTGGCTCGGCTCTCCGTTTTTTTATTTTAATCAAGTACGTGGATTACAAATGGATGCTACGAGGAGCCTGGGACCCTGGAGCTGGTGAGTATAATTTATTCAACAGGTACCCCTTGGATTCTACTGGAGAAGAGGACCGACCTGCGTGGGGCCATAGGTAAGTATGTTTGTATGTTTGTGTGGATGTATGTAATAAATCTTTACTTTCAAGGTGTGTGTGTCTTGTCTTTTTTTGGGTATTTTTTTAGTAGTAGTACTACAGGTACCAGCGGGCCCGTTTTTCCGCCGCATGCTGGTACTTGTGGTTCTCCAAGTACCAGCATGCGGGGGAGGCTTGCTGGGCCTTGTAGTACTGCTACTAAAAACAATATCTTTTCATTTTCACAAAAGGCTATCAGCCCCCCATCCGCAGCCAATTGGATGGGGGGTACAGCCTCTGGCTTCACCCCTGGCCCTTGGGTGGCTGGGGGGGGAACCCCTTGATTTAATGGGTCCCTACTCCCCCAGGGTACCCCGGCCAGGGGTGACTAGTTGGATTTTTGATGCCACGGCCGCAGGGCACTATATAAAAGTGACCCCCGGCTGTGGCATTATCTGTCCAGCTAGTGGAGCCCGGTGCTGGTTTTAAAAATACGGGGGACCCCTACTCTTTTTGTCCCCCGTATTTTTGGAACCAGGACCAGGCGCAGAGCCCGATGCTGGTTGCTTAAATATGGGGGAACCCCTGTCAATTTTTTCCCCATATTTCTGCAACCAGGATCGGCTCAAAGAGCCCGAGGCTGGTTATGCTTAGGAGGGGGGACCCCACGCAATTTTTTTAAAGAAAATAACCACTTTCCCACCCCTTCCCACTGATATACATGCACGGATCTCATGGATCCCTGCATGCCTATACAATCACGGATTAAAAAAGCAGGTCTGTTTTTTTTTTAGCACTTTTTTACGAGATGTAATTTTTCACGGCAGTGTTTTATTTTTTTTTGCTTTGCACTTCTTAGTAAATGACCGAGATTCATACTTAAACAGCCGCGTTTTGACCGATGGTGTATTCATTCGTAATTATTTTCATGGACTACCCAAAAATTACGAATGCCCTCATCACTGCCGTGATTTGAGTTTAGTAAATTACCGAGATGACACTTTGATGAAAAAACGGCTTCTCGGTCAAAATCGGGACCTTAGTAAATATACCCCCTTGCATTATATATACTGACAATCCACTAGCCCACCTCCAAACAGCTCGGTTGGGGGCATAAGAGTAGTGATAGATGTCCCGGCTAGCGAACTTCCAGTATCAAATCAAATTCAGAAGAGGACGATCCAATGGCAATGCTGATGCTCTCTCTCGTTGGCCGGGGAGAATGGAAGAAAAGGAAGAAAATCAGTGGGAAGAAGTAGAAATTCCTACATTTGGGCCTAAACTTTGGGATAGTTTTTTTAGTAGATCACCCCCTCTGGGTCCCATTTTGACATGTTCAATAGCTCTAAAGGTGAACGAGTCCAAGCTTGAGTTATGGACCTCGGTAAAATGTCTTGAGAGGGGGTGACTCTCCACTTTATTTTTTATATTGCGTACATGCTCCTGAATCCGAAGTTTTAGGAGTCTTTTGGTTTTCCCCACATATTTACGGTGGCATCCGCATTCAATCACATATATTACAGAGGTGGTATTGCAATTAATGAAGTCCTTCATATTAAACTCCTTCGTAGCATCTGAATTGGAGAAGGATTTCCTAGTAGGGTGGATGAACCTACACATGTTGCAATGACCGCACTTATACATGCCTTTACACTTGGGGAAGTTTTGAATTGTGGCCACCTTGTTTTTAATCATGCTCGGTGCTAATACCTCCTTCAGATTCCGAGATTTTCTGAATATAACCTGCGGGTGTTCTGGTAGAATTTCCTTCAGTACAGGATCCATTCTTAAGATGTGCCAGTGCTTGGAGAAAGTTTTTTTGATTTTCATTTCTTCACAGTTATATTGAGTGATGAACGGAATAGCTGTGTTTTTCAGCACTTCTTTCTTTCTTGGTTGTATGAGGGTTTCTCTCACAAGTTGCTCTCCTCGATCCATAGCCTCTTTAATGACTTTCTCCGGATATCCTCTTTCTCTGAATCTGTTGCCCCGGGTCACTTCCGGTTCCGGAAGGTTCGTGAACCGGAAGTGACCGCAAAAGTGAAACTGAAAGCAGCTATAAAAATGTGCACCATGTGCTATCATGTATTCTCCTGAGGAAGCCCTAAAAGGCGAAACGCGTTGAGAAACTTGACTGACCTACCCACTGCCTGTACCACTAAGCTAAGAATTATTATTTACTTATTTATTGTGTTTAAAGTATTTTTTATTATTATTATTTTTGATTAAACATTGCATGATCATACAGTGCAGTGACTGGGAATTTTTTGAAGGAGCGCATTTGCCGGACCTACCTGAACCATCTGGATATGAGCATATCCTACATGCTATATTTGAATATTGATGTGGTACGCTTAATATAGGGGGGGAGCACCCTAAACTGTTTACAAAGGTACTTCACTATACGGCGACGAATTCTGTCTCCTTATAGGTGGGGACAGTCGACGTGAAAGACTGAGTTTGACAGGCCTAATTCCAAGACGTTATCCGGTACTTACCAAATTTTATCCATCTTTCGGTCCTATTTGTGTCTTAAATTACTACACCATATGGCGCTTGTTCTTCTTCCCTACCTCCATATATATATATATATATATATATATATATATTTATATATAATGTATATATAAATATATATATTGTGACAAGAACACTGGTATAGTGTTTGAGGGCAGGTATGTTTGTCCCAGGTTCTTGTCTTACATGTATTAGAAAGATGAAAACTTCTAGGAATATGTTTTGTTTTGTTAGAACCTTTTCAGTTTGTTGGAAAAGCTGGGTAAGGGCCCTGAAAGAGAGATGGGGCAAGTTCCAGACATTGGGCCCAGTTCAGGTCTTTGGCCTCACAGAAGGCTAATCAGGCTTTCAGCTGTGTTTGAGTGTTATAGAGCTGCTGGCCTGATTAGGGTGTGCAGACTGCCTGGGAAGACTGCAGGATCTCTGTGAGAGAAACACGCTTCCTGATACAAGTGAGCTATTGTTAGGTTCCTGGTGCTCAGAACAAGGGAGATGTTATGAAGCGAGTCCAGAGCACCAGGACGTAATGCTGGGAAAGGGGAATGGAAAGGGAATAGCCCCTGGCGCCCTATCTCCGTTGTCTCGCCCATGCTGTCAGTACACTCTTGCGAGACTATGGTTGCTTGAGCCCATGGCAGCCGCGTTTGAAGGGCGGATTACGTCTGCCCAACTTCGATGCCCCCTCAGGTCTTAATGAGAGACAAAGAGTGAACCGAGACAGGGTGATAACAAGGGGCCCTCTGACTAAACAATAAGGCCAGGGGCTACTAACAAACCTAAAACCAAAGTATGTGCGGCTTGCCGCCAAAGGAAAAGAACAACAAAGGAAATGCTGACCACACACCGACACAATACTTTTGTGTACCGGCGGTGACAGCATAAGCAGAACCCTCTGCAAAACACCAGTGACAGAAATAATAACGGAATACAGCGGCCTAGGCCGACGGACGCGGCAGAGCCGCTACTCACGGAACCGGTACGAATACTGGCAAATGGACAGGAACCCCCAATGCTGCCGACACAGACTCTCAGAACTGGAGGACAGGCAGAATCCCAAACGACAGACCGGTGGACACCAAGAAGCCAGAAACTCGACCAGGCATAGGCAAAGCCACTGGACTTCTGTACAGGAACACTTCACGGCAGGACACGGGATCAGACACAGGAATCGACACAGGAATCGACACAGGAAGCAGTTCGACAGACACTGCTACACAGGAGCTCAGGAATAGACAGGAACAAGCTCTGAACTCAAGCAGACTGGAAACCAAGAAATATCACCAGCGTTTGTGAATAGCACTGAGCCAGCATAAAACAGAGAGGCCTAATTAATAATCTCATGCAGCTGCCCTGTTGCATGACTCCAAACTGACAAGATGCAATTAGCAGCCAGGTGAGGCTGAACACATGGGAACAAGCTGCAATTACACAGACTCACCAGCGGCAGCAACCAAGAGTACTCTTAAACAGAGCAACGGGAAATCCTGGCCTGCGAAACAACTTATAAACATAAAAAAGGAATGAACCACTACCTGTGGTTCATAACAGTATCCCCTCCTTAAGGGTGAGTTCCGAGCACCCCATGACACCCACGGGGAACATGAACAGAAGAATAACATAAAATACCTAACTGACATGCAAAACAGGAATGAGCCACAGCCGTGGCTCATAACAGTACCCCCCCCCCTTGAGGAGGGGTCAAAGGACCCCAAAATACAGACTATCCAAAACAAGGGATACAAAAAAAAAAACCTGACACACTGGTCTAACAGCCACGAAAACAGAAACAAGCTGCAACCACAGCTTGTAACAGTGCCCTCCCCCTGACGGTGGCCACTGGACACAAGATAAGGGAAAAAAATCTTTTTTTTTTTTTTTATATCAAGGCAAGAGTCAAAAATTATTTCTTTTTCTTCTTCTACTTTTTACAAAGCTCTTTAGGTCTGACCAAGGTAATTACCCAAACATTGTCTGAACTGATGGTACCACCCAGCAAGGCTGCGTTCAAATCAGAGACAGGTTTCTTACCCTTGGGAGCTGAACTTTCTGGCAAAGTACTATTATTAGAAGAAGAAGAAGTCAGAAAAGCACATCCTGCAGTCAAAACAACGGGCTGGGACTCTTGTGCCGAGTTTACAGTATTTGGTGGACTATCAGCAGACAAGACGGGTGACTTAGAGGAACCTTAACCAATTTCTTTGGAACCATATCTTTTAATAATTGCATCACTGAATGCTAGGGGATCCTGAAGAATGGAATCTTCAGCTTTCATTAGGCTGATCGCCCACTCAAAAGGCTCTCCTCTAAAAGAATAAATCAGATAAAGCACAAGGTTCTCTGAAGTGATGCCCAGAAATGGTCTAGACAACATAATAATGTAATAGTGTTTGTAAAGCGCCAGAAATTGGGCTAAGTCCCCATCAAAAATTATGGATGTTGAGATATCAGAGTCAGGATCTGTTTCCTTCCCATCTGACTGACTGGAGTGCTTTGCTAGGACCTGGTCACTATTGACCTTACTCGAGGCTGAGACTATCTGAACCCCACCCGGGGCAGTGACTTTCTGAACCCCACCCGGGGCAGTGACTTTCTGAACCCCACCCGGGGCAGTGACTTTCTGAACCCCACCCGGGGCAGTGACTTTCTGAACCCCACCCGGGGCAGTGACTTTCTGAACCCCACCCGGGGCAGTGGCCTCCGGGAACCCCGCTGGGGCAGTGGCCTCCGGGAACCCTGCTGGGGCAGTGGCCTCCGGGAACCCCGCTGGGGTCAGCACCTCGGATTCTTTTACTGGGACCGAGCTGTCGGCCTCCCCCACTGGGACCGAGCCATCCGCCTCCCTCTCTGAGTCACGGCAGGACACGATAATTATCGAAACTTCTCCCGGGACTATGACTTCCGGGACTTTTGCTTAAGCTATAACCTTCAGCACCTCCACTAATGCTACGCCTCTTAAGTTCTTTCCTGGGGAAGCGACCTCTAGACTCTTCTTAGAGGCTGCGTCTCTCGAGACCCCACTTGGGGATATTACTTCAAATATCCCTTCTGGGGTTTTGCTTCTCGAGTTCCCTTCTAGAACTATGGTTTCAGATACCCTTTCTGGGGTTGCGCTCTTCAAGTCCCTACCTGGGGTAACAGCTTCTGAGACCCCTTCTGGTATGGAAACCTGAGCTAAAATATTTGATGTCCCTCTATAAGCTAGAGCATCGGGTACCGCACCAGCACTCTGGGCATCGGGTACCGCACCAGCACTCTGGGCATCGGGTACCGCTCCAGCACTCTGGGCATCGGGTACCGCTCCAGCACTCTGGGCATCGGGTACCGCTCCAGCACTCTGGGCATCGGGTACCGCTCCAGCACTCTGGGCATCGGGTACCGCTCCAGCACTCTGGGCATCGGGTACCGCTCCAGCACTCTGGGCATCGGGTACCGCACCAAGATCCTGAGCATCGGGCACCTCTCCAGGACCCTGGGCAACGGGCACCACTCCAGGACCCTGGGCAACGGGCACCACTCCAGGACCCTAGGCAACGGGCACCACTCCAGGAACCTGGGCAACGGGCACCACTCCAGGAACCTGGGCATCGGGCACCACTCCAGGGGCTTGCAACTCTGCTTCAACAGGAACCTCAAGAGAGGAGAGAAACATTCTCTTTTGATTCCTGAATCTATAATGGGGCTCCCTTGCCCAAGGACCCCAATTATAGGACAGAGAGCTTTTTAGTGTGGGTTGTGTGACAAGTACCTCTGCCACAGTAGAGACAGGAGTAGGTCTTGTATCCTGACTCAACTTGGCCAGAGGGCAAGACTCATCACCACACTTTGGCTTGCGCAACTCACAGGTCTGCAGATAGTGGCCTAAACCCCCACAATATAGGCATAAGTTTAAGTTTCTGCGACGCAGACGCTCCTCTTCTGAGAGCCTGGGCCGCAGAAAACTTTTAAACCTTTTCTTTTCAATTAAACCAGAGGATTCTCTTGTCACCATACTGTGAACAAGAGTCTCTTTAGAGATAGATGTACTCTCAACGACTTCTGGCAAGATGAGCAAGATTTTATTCAGAAGGTTTTGCAGTTGCTTTAGGGATTGCTGCAAAACTTCTAGTCGCTCTGGTCTCAAAGCACTGAAAGCAGAGTTCAGGGCTGAGAGAGATGCCTGCAGGGCTTGCAAAGTAGACATAGGAGGATTTAAAGCTAGACAAGACAAGACAAGTCAAAACTAGACAAGGCAAGACTAGACAAGGCAAGACTAGATTTTTAAGCTAAACAAAACAAGACTGTTTTTTTTTTTTTAAACACCGGACTGGATTCTAAATGCCGGACTGGATTCTAAACACCGGACTGGATTCTGCACACTGAATTCTAGACAAGACACTGGACTGGGCCAAAAAAGAAAAAAAAGTTTTATTTCTTTTTTGTGGTATGGATGGTGAAAATGTTAGGTTCCTGGTGCTCAGAACAAGGGAGATGTTATGAAGCGAGTCCAGAGCACCAGGACGTAATGCTGGGAAAGGGGAATGGAAAGGGAATAGCCCCTGGCGCCCTATCTCCGTTGTCTCGCCCGTGCTGTCAGTACACTCTTGCGAGACTATGGTTGCTTGAGCCCATGGCAGCCGCGTTTGAAGGGCGGATTACGTCTGCCCAACTTCGATGCCCCCTCAGGTCTTAATGAGAGACAAAGAGTGAACCGAGACAGGGTGATAACAAGGGGCCCTCTGACTAAACAACAAGGCCAGGGGCTACTAACAAACCTAAAACCAAAGTATGTGCGGCTTGCCGCCAAAGGAAAAGAATAACAAAGGAAATGCTGACCACACGCCGACACAATACTTTTGTGTACCGGCGGTGACAGCATAAGCAGAACCCTCTGCAAAACACCAGTGACAGAAATAATAACGGAATACAGCGGCCTAGGCCGACGGACGCGGCAGAGCCGCTACTCACGGAACCGGTACGGATACTGGCAAATGGACAGGAACCCCCAATGCTGCCGACACAGACTCTCAGAACTGGAGGACAGGCAGAATCCCAAACGACAGACCGGTGGACACCAAGAAGCCAGAAACTCGACCAGGCATAGGCAAAGCCACTGGACTTCTGTACAGGAACACTTCACGGCAGGACACGGGATCAGACACAGGAATCGACACAGGGACTGACACAGGAATCGACACAGGAAGCAGTTCGACAGACACTGCTACACAGGAGCTCAGGAATAGGCAGGAACAAGCTCAGAACTCAAGCAGACTGGAAACCAAGAAATATCACCAGCGTTTGTGAATAGCACTGAGCCAGCATATAACAGAGAGGCCTAATTAATAATCTCATGCAGCTGCCCTGTTGCATGACTCCAAACTGACAAGATGCAATTAGCAGCCAGGTGAGGCTGAACACATGGGAACAAGCTGCAATTACACAGACTCACCAGCGGCAGCAACCAAGAGTACTCTTAAACAGATCAACGGGAAATCCTGGCCTGCGAAACAACTTATAAACATAAAATAGGAATGAACCACTACCTGTGGTTCATAACAGTATCCCCTCCTTAAGGGTGAGTTCCGAGCACCCCATGACACCCACGGGGAACATGAACAGAAGAATAACATAAAATACCTAACTGACATGCAAAACAGGAATGAGCCACAGCCGTGGCTCATAACAGCTATACAGTGTTTGCTGGAGAACTCTGTGTTTTTTGTTTTAGTGACAGTTAGGAACATCTTGTGTTTAGTTAGTGCCAGACAGGCAAGGTATTTTCTTTTGGTGTTTGTTTTATTTTCTGTACAATAAAACTGTCTGGGGCCAGTTGTACCAGAAACTGGACTTGTGTTGTTCCTCAGCTGCTGCGTGCTGCAATATACCCCAGGAAACGGCACCTTGCACCCTTACAGTGTTACAATATATATATATATATATAATATACAGATGTAGCTATGCTCATCTATGCTGCGATGCGGCATGCTGCAACATGGCATGCCAGGCTGTGACTATTTGCTCGATCTATAGTAGGTCTACCCACACTAGTTTAACAGACCCTACATAGACAGGGTCACTTCATTCTTCACCCCGTGTTTGGCTCCACTGTTCTCTGGAAACCCCCTCCTGCAAATCCTGCATTTGCCCTGTATCTACTATGTCATACTGTACACTCTAGTTCTAGCTGGTCCAGTTCAGCAGTCCCAGCTCCAAATGCAAAACAAACTCGAAAGCCTGTCATAAATACAGTACACTGCAAAGTTCAACTGAATTACATTTTTTATGACCTTTAAAATTTTTATTTTGGTTGTAGTTTTAATTTAGTACAGGAACAGTTGACAATACTGTTTAATTGCTATAAATTGCTGCAATTCCACTATTAATATAACAATATAAGGAAGAAAATCTATACATAGTTAGAGCTGCTGTATTGTGTATTAACTTTACCAAAAAAAATGGATAGCTGAAAAGAAAAAAAAAACTGTGTACTGTAGATTTAAGACATTGAAAAGTCCCACCTTGGGCCCTAACTGAAACTGCTTATTTTTCTTAAAGGAATTTCCTACATATGAAAACCCCCATATAAAACATAAGAGCCCCTAATACCTGAAGATGTGAAGGGGAAATGCTATTGAAGGTCTCCCCCATCTGCTACACAGCAGAGGGTGCAGGCAGAGCCGGCGCTACACGCTCAGCAAGAAGATGCAGTGCAGGGAGGTGCCATGCTGAAGAGGTGCTCTCCCTACACTGCATCCCAGCTGATGCTGGCTGCCGCTGCGTCTGTCACGCTGGATGACAGGTAGCGGCACTGGCAGTGTGTAGCGCAGCTCTCTCCCCAATCCTTCCCAAGAGAGATGGGCTCAGTGCGTGGCCTCAGCCCACACACAAAGTCGCTGCTTGAGAGGATTTCCAAGCCGGGCAACTTTTTGGGGCACGACCTAATCATGGGAGATGTGGTCACGCCCCCTTGTGAAAAAAGTTTTTTTTTTTAAATCTTTGTAGTGCCAAGCAGGGTGTAGGGGTCCAGGGGGAGCCCTGAGCCCCTCAGCCAGAGTCAATTTGAGGGGGGAGTGTGATCACTTCCCCCCCACTACCCGAACAGGCAGAGGCACAACAGTAGCAGCAGCCTCACTGCAGCACATCACAATGCAGCATTGGCTGTGCTGCCAAGATGAGTGATTATGCTGCTGCTGGTGCCCAGTAAGGAGGGAGGGGGTAGGGGGATCAGCAGACCAGGGCCCGCATGGGCCCTCCATCAGTTCATGGCATGAGTAATTAGTACCCGATCCCTCCCTTTCTGCATCACTGCCGACTTCCAACAGAGCCGCTGCTGCGGGGTAACGGAGCCTCCGAGAGACATTAGGAGGAGAAGGAAGAGGAGGAGCAGCGCTGGAGTTGGGACCTCCTGCAGGTACTGGGGCAGTGCTGTGGAGGGAATGAGGGCTGTACCTGGCATAATATGTATAATGGGCTCTACCTGGCCGCATAATGTGTATAAGGTGCTTTCCTGTGTGGCCTAATGTGTATAAGGGTACTACTGTGCATTGTAATGTGACTAACAGACGCTACTGTGCAGTGTACTGTGACTAACGGACGCTACTGTGTAGTGTATTGTGACTAACGGACGCTACTGTGTAGTGTATTGTGACTAACGGACAATACTGTGCAGTGTAATGTGACTAACAGACGCTACTGTGCGGTGTAATGTGAATAACAGACACTACTATGTGTTGTACTGTGAATAATGGACAATACTGTGAGGTGTAATATGAATAACTCACATTACTGTGAGGTGTAATGTGAATAACGGACGGTACTGTGAGGTGTAATGTGAATAACAGGTGGTACTGTGAGGTGTAATGTGACTAATGGACACTACTGTGCAGTGCAATGTGACTAACGGATGCTACTGTGAAGTGTAATGGGACTAAAGGACGCTACTGTGCAGTGTATTGTGACTAACGGACAATACTGTGCAGTGTATTGTGACTAACGGACGATACTGTGCAGTGTAATGTGACTGACGGACACTACTGTGCAGTGTAATATGACTAAAGGATGCTACTGTGCAGTTTAATGTGACTAATGGACGATACTGTGCATTGTAATGTGACTAACAGACGCTACTGTGCGGTGTAATGTGAATAACGGACACTACTGTGCATTGCAATGTGAATAACTGACACTACTGTGAGGTGTAATGTGAATAATGCACACTGCTGTGAGGTGTAATGTGAATAACGGATGCTACTATGCAGTGTAATGTGAATAACGGATGCTACTATGCAGTGTAATGTGAATAACGGACACTACTGTTTGGTGTAATGTGACTAATGGACACAACTGTGCGGTGTAATGTGAATTGGTACTATTCTGAGGGGTGTAGTACTGCTGACCGGCGGTCAGGAGACCGCCGGTCAGCTTACCGACGCCGGGATCCCGGCGGGGAGGGGCGAGTGCAGCAAGCCCCTTGCGGGCTCACTGCGCTCGCCACGCTGCGGGCTCAGTGGCGACCTGTGGTCGCCACGGGTTCTATTCCCACTCTATGGGTGTCGTGGACACCCACGAGTGGAAATAGTCCCTGTTGGTCGGCATGCCGACCATCGGGATAGTGACCCGTCGGGCTGGTGGAGGAGGTCATGAGACTGTCAGTCAGCTGACCGGCGGTCACATGAATACCACCCATTCTGAGGCCCCTATATTTTTGCGCGCGCCTGCGGCATGCACTGTCCCTGAATTGAGAATGGTGGGCACCAAAGGAAACTTTTGCCTGGAGCTCCTCAAGGTCTGGAACTGCCCCTGTCACCAATTTTAAAATAGCTTTTTCTTTTCAAATGTAAAATGCCCCCAATTCACTACAGAGGAGGTGGCACTGAAACATACCCTTGCTCCAGGCACCATGGCACCTAGCTACTACTGTGGACATTGGGGGTAATTCTGAGTTGATCGCAGCAGGAACTTTGTTAGCAGTTTGGCAAAACCATGTGCACTGCAGGGGAGGCAGATATAACATGTGCAGAGAGAGTTAGATTTGGGTGGGGTGTGTTCAATCTCCAATCTAAATTGCAGTGTAAAAATAAAGCAGCCAGTATTTACCCTGCACAGAAACAAAATAACCCACCCAAACCTAACTCTCTCTGCACATGTTATATCTGCCTCCCCTGCAGTGCACATGGTTTTGCCCAACTGCTAACAAAGTTCCTGCTGCGATCAACTCAGAATTACCCCCATTGTGTATAAGGGATAGTACTGTGTGGCGTAACGTGAATACTATGTGGTGTAATATGAATCAGGGGCACTACGTTTGGGGTAATGTGAATAAGATTGTAATACTATGTGGCGTTATTTGAATTGTGGGTACCATTGTGGACATGCCCCTCCCTTGTGTTACTACACCCCTTTTTGTTGCGTGCACTGTCCCTTTTTTATGGATGTGAGGGTGAAAATGTATCATTTGCAGGGGGCGCCAAACACTCTAGCACTGGCCCTGGGTTCAGGCTATGAATCCTAGAGGGGATCCGGTCTGAAGATCGACAGTGTCTAGGTCGACAATGTTTAGGTCGACCACTATAGGTCGACAGTCACTATGTCGACATGGATGGAAGGTCGACAGGGTTTCTAGGTCGACATGTGCTAGGTTGACAGGTCTAAAGGTCGACATGAGTTTTTCACATTGTTTTTCTTTTTTTGAATTTTTTCATACTTAACGATCCACATGGACTACGATTGGAACGGTAAAGTGTGCCGAGCGAAGTGGTAGCGGAGCGAAGGCACCATGCCCGAAGCATGGCGAGCGGACACGGTGCAATAATTTGGGATCCCGGTCACTCTACGAAGAAAACGACACCAAAAAATAAATAAATCCTGATGTCGACCTTTAGACCTGTCGACTTAGCACATGTCGATCTAGAAACCCTGTCGACCTTCCATCCATGTTGACCTAGTGACTGTCGACCTATAGTGGTCGACCTAAACATTGTCGACCTAGACACTTCGATTTGATGAACCACACCCATCCTAGAGTTGCCCAGCGATGCTATCCCACCAATCCCTACCTGAGTCACCCCCACAACATAACACTGTATGCTGCTCTGAAAATATTAAATTTTTTATCTAAATTTCACTGTAGATTATAAAGTTGCCAGCTGGGCTATCTTACCTCTTTGACTGTAATTGACCAGTCTCATTTTATTAGATTTGTAACCATATGGAAAGGGCAATGGAACATGTTGGCACTACATAAATAAATCTTAATAATAAAAGTCTTAGCCAAGTGAAAGTTGCAAATCATCATAAATAAATGTTTCCTCCTATTCACAGATGAAGAAATATAGTACATTTCATACATTGGCATTTCTACCATGGGTTCAATGTGTGCAGTGCCCACGGGCCCCTGGGTCCAGGGGGAGCCTAAACTGCACACACTGCCCCCATGCTGTGTTAATAATTACCTTTCCGGAGTCCTGTGACGGGCTTTGAAGCCGCAGCAGCTGCACCAAAATCAATCCCGAAATGGCTGCAGCGCACTAGGAAATTAGTCTCCAATCCATGGCTGCTGCCATGTTTCTGGAGACTTGCGCATGCGCAGTAGACTCTGGCACATTGCCGGAGCCTACGGCGCCGTGGAGAGGAGGGGCCCACCTGGAGTCTGCCCACGGGCCCCCTCCACTCCTGAAATACCCCTGATTTCATATTAACAATATTTGTTATTTAAATAGACTTTGATTAGTTATAGATTCAGTATATGGTATTTTGGTTTTGTTTTATACTTAGGAGTTGCATGTGCCATTTATTATGTAAAGCATCACTTATCTTGAGAAACAATGGAATATAAATAAATACTCTTCTCTAATGCAATTCCACATGAAATATGCCAGCAGCTTAGAATATAACATTTGAATTAAACATGACAAAACATGTCAGCATTTGCAACAATTTTGCCTTTTATTCTGTATACAAGAATGAAGTGCAGTGCTCAAGATTTTAAAATCCAAGATTCCAAGGCTATAACAGATTGTACAGTGCATCATTATACACACACCAGCAGAAAAGTAATCTCAGCCTCTACAGCTGCATTGTAGTTAGCAAAAGTGTCAACCTGCTCTTCAAAAACTGAAGAGTCTAGTGGACCATACTGTGTCATTTACTAACATTCACACAAACTGTATAACTTTACATTTATTTACACAAAGAAATATTTTATTGTTTATTGTTTTTTTCTTCTTCTGTTAATACTTCTTTTAGGTATCTGTATGTGCGCTCGGCACAGGTTACTATTCCCAATTATAGTCCACATGGATGGTAATGTATGAAAAACGTAAAAATTAAAAAAAGCTTAAAAAGTCACGTCAACCATTTTAATGTGTCGACCTTTTCCCTGCATTGACCATGTCAATGTCGACCAATAGTGGTCGATCAATTGACTGTGGACCAAACCCATGTTTGAATACAGTTTATTGAAAGCATCAGGAGCTGAACAAGTAAATGTTATAGTAAAGCAGTAGTAATCACAGGATAACAGGAAAGGATAAAGTAAAATGTAGCATAAATTAGAATAAGTAGGGGCAAGCAGAGGCTTGTGCTGCAAATTGTACTAACAAACTGCTTGTGTGTGGGGGTGCTATTGGACTAAGGAAAGGACAGGGGCTGTGGTGGTAATGAGGAAGAGAGGATGGGGGAGGGGTTGTCCACATGGGTTAGAAGTTGAATGAGTAAGTTTAGTTTCTCCGAATGCTTGTTACATTTTCCACCTGGCACCTACAGTATACTAAACCTGGGTGCAGACCATGGCGATACAGGTAAGGGTTGTTTACAGGAGGCAGCAATTTCACATGGTGTAGCACTCAAAATAAGAGGTGAATCTAGGCTCCCTGTCACCCAGGGAAAGACTCAGATCAGCACCCCCAAGTCATCCTCTACCTATGTGACCACCATATAATGCAGAGAACAATACAGCTGCCATATACAGATGTGTCCTCCATGGTTGTTGCTGCTGCAATCACATGTAACAGCCCTTCTAGTCACACCCAGTCGTGTGTGAGTTTACTAATGCTGAGTGTCTTTTTTTGAGTCTTTTCCCCCGAAACTGCATCTTATTCACAATATAAAGCAAATAAGATGCACAAGCAGATTCTGCTGATTAATATGATATGCAGCATGTGTATGTTCTGTGTGTGACTGCAGCTGTATCTGTATATGAAATGCTACATCACAGGGTCACTGTGGAAAACTGTAACATAGTAGTTTGTATACAGATACAGCTGCAGTCACACATAGAACATACACATGTTCAGGGTTGGACTGGCCCACAGGGGAACAGGGGAAACCACTGGGGAGCACCACTGCCTGTGGGCCCTCCTCCTCTAGGGATCAGCGTGAATGTGTCTGTGTGTACATGTTATAGGAAATATATATTGTAATCTCCAATGGGGCAGGGACAAGACATGTAAAATGTCCAAGACATCTTAAAAACATCACACATACTGCTTATCAAGTGCCTTCAGTGCTTTTTTTCTGATGATACTCAACAGTACACAGCCAAGCCCCTTTTTTTATATGATTTTTTAATTCCTATTCCTAGTTACAGAAACAGGGAGAAATACTGTACATTAGAGATAATCCTGCACTGAGTTTGGTTAATACAGTAGGTAACCAGAGTAGTTTTTCATTAACTTCTCATCCCTAATTGCTTTGTTATCAAGCTGATAGTTTCATCCAGTATATTGCTATCTTTAATTTCAGCTTAATAGTATATATATATATATATATAAAACCACACATACACATACACACACACAATTTTACTTTTTTTGCAGATGAACATAGGTTTATTCCTTCAGTTTTTTGACTGAATTGTAAAGTGAGGCAAGATGGGTCTAAATAGAAGCATTTGGGGAGTTTGTTCACAGCTATTCTTATACTTATGTAATTTATAATATCATTGTATATAATTTCTCTTTGGTGCTGTACCCTCCAAATTTATTTTTTCTTTTAACATTTATTATTTACTAATAAAGTGAAAAAGTATGATAACTGATACATTAACACATAACAAAACATAGAGGTTAAAAGAACAAAAAATACTGAGATGCAAAAGAATATAAAAAGTGGTTAAAACAAATTGTCCGCGCACAGGTGTCTGTGTACATTAATTTAATATTTGTATCCAATGTAATATTTGGCTTGTGATATATCAAAGTTTGAGTGGTACTACAGGATTTTCAATATAATGGATACTCACATCCAATAACTGCAACGTTTTGGTTTTTTTATTAAATCCTTAGTCATGCCCTACGAAGATTTTAATAAAAAAAAGAAATGTTGCAGTTATTGGATGTGAGGATCCAGTATTATATTGAAAATCCTGAAGTGCCACTCGAACTTTGATATATCACGAGCATCTGTTACGCATGAGGAGGCACCTGGTATGCTGCATTGAGAGACTGTGAGTGGCCATTGCTGTCCGAATCTATGTTCATGGACATGCTTTTATGTAATATTTGGCTATATATTGTGTTTTTTTCCAAATTTGTAATAAGACTTTTAGTGAATTTTACGTATTTAATGCTTGATTTTATTTTCAACATCAGAACTTCCCAGATAAGTGTATGTTTTCTCTATAGAAGTATAGAGGATTTTGTATCAATATCTTTGTGTTTAATACTGTCTTAATTAATACTGTCCTAATAATAAAAAATTATAATAAAAAAATAGATTATACAAAAATAGAATGTTCTCATAGGGGGAAAATAGTATTACACACAAGAATATTGAAACAAAATCTTACATAATATGGGAAAACAAACACGTTTCTGGAGAGTTTTGATGTTGAAAATAATCAAGCAATACAGTACATATGGAAAATAGAATTATGTTGTATTTTCTTTTTTCTTCAGGAACTAATTAACTAAACACTTATATAAACAGGTACTGTAAGTCTTGAGTCTAATTTTGAAGGTTTCTAGCGTGGAGGCCTCTCTGACTGTGTGAGGAAACCTTCTAGGATATTCTAGGTACTGTACTACTAATAGTCCTTCATCTGCAGATTGAAGTAAGTTTATGGAGGTGTAAGGAATCTGAAGCTACTTTCAGGTACCTTGGACCCTAGTTACATACAATAGGACTTTAGATGTCAGTAAGCCAATTTTGTAATAGATTTGCCATTTTACAGGCAGCCAATTCATTCCCATATGCCCCCAGAAAGCATCTGTGTAGATGTAACCTCAAATACATAGAAATACCCAATATAATATACTTGTAGTAAAGAGAAAATTACACAAAATGCTTAAGAAAGCTTCTGTGAGCTCTATCCAATCCCCCCCCCCCCACACACACACACACACACACACACTTCCAGTCATCTCTAAGTTTTACGCATAATCCCCTAAGAGTGATAGAAGTCATATATCATCGCTCACATACTATCATGGTTTAAATGTGTCTGTTGGTATATTAAGCAAGCAGTCAGCAGTGCCCACTGTGTAACCTAAGCGAGAGAACAATGTCATTATTAATCTCTCCCTTTGCTCACATAACAGATACCGTTGATCGTTAGGTCAATGTCCCGGATACACAGCTGGTATAGTTTATAACCTGGCACTGCTTTGCATCTTTTAATGCAAGTAGGACATGATATACTGTACATTTTCATTTATATTTTTACTAGTATTAGGAGCTCACCATTGGCTTTTTCAATGTGTTTATGTTAAATTTAGAATCTATTTACATGTGCATGTTAGAATTAATACGCTAGTAAAAAAATGCATTAAATTAATGCAAGTTGGTATAAAACCTATTATGGCTATAAAGTCAGTAACCACCAGTGCCGCTTTAACATTTTATAACATTAGTGGAAGCATATGACGATAGAACAAGGGTGGTCATTCCGAGTTGATCGCTCGTTATTTTTTTTTCGCAATGGAGCGATTAGTCGCTAATGCGCATGCGCAATGTCCGCAGTGCGACTGCGCCAAGTAAATTTGCTATTAAGTTAGGTATTTTACTCATGGCATTATGAGGTTTTTTCTTCGTTCTGGTGATCGTAGTGTGATTGACAGGAAGTGGGTGTTTCTGGGCGGAAACTGGCCGTTTTATGGGTGTGTGCGAAAAAACGCTGCAGTTTCTGGGAAAAACGCGGGAGTGTCTGAAGAAACGGGGGAGTGTCTGGGTGAACGCTGGGTGTGTTTGTGACGTCAAACCAGGAACGAAACTGACTGAACTGATCGCAGTGGCAGAGTAAGTCTCGAACTACTCAGAAACTCCTAAGAACTGTCTATTCGCAAATCTGCTAATCTTTCGTTCGCAAATCTACTATGCTAAGATTCACTCCCAGTAGGCGGCGGCTTAGTGTGTGCAAAGCTGCTAAAAGCAGCTTGCGAGCGAACAACTCGGAACGAGGGCCAAGATGTGTTCTGAACACTAGAAAGCAAATGGAATGTTACCACTAGTAACAGCACAGTGGTAGTGGGGACTGTGACATTTGTAGCAACATTTTCTTATGTCTTAACGGTTTTACTAGTAGAGATGTGCACTGATCCTGTGTTTTGGTTTTGGATCTGTATTCACTTTGTGTTTTAGTGTTGGCAAAACCACCCTCACGTATTTTGGTTTTGGCTTTGAATCTGTATTAAAAAAATATTTAAAACTGCTAAAATTACATCATTTGCACCTTTTTTGTTCTTACACTATCATTAACATTAATTTTCAGTCAATTTCACCAATATAGGCCAAAGGCTGGCTGGCTAACCTAAGCAACAGAGCAGCAGCACAAACAAGGGATGCGGTCAAGATCCCGATAGTCAGAATACCGACGCCGGAATCCTGGCACATTCTGAATATTATTATTATTATTATTACATTTTATTTAGAAGGCGCCACATGTGTTTCGCAGCGCCATACAAAGGACAGTACAGGGAGACAAAACATAGCATTACAGTAAATAAATAACAGAAATAGAGTACAGGTAACAGAGCACCACACGTTCTCAAGACATAATACAGCTAAGATGTAAGTATTGAGGGAGTGATCATCGTACTACTAGAGGCTGGTGGCCATAGATGGAGATGAGCCTTTACTAGCAGGATAAAGATAGTCATTGAGTTGGGGAGAGCTGCGAGTGAAATGTGTTGAGACGAGGGCTTAGATAACAAGAGGAAAGAGGGCCCTGCTCTGAAGAGCTAACAATCTAGTGGGGAGGGGCGACAGACAGATGACAAGAGGTGCAGGCAAGTGGGAGGTAGCATATAGTGCATATCGAATAGGGTCTCCAGCCCACCGCCAGAATCCCAACAGCCAGGATCCTGAACATCCACAAACTGCCGTGCCGGAGAGGTAAGTCCTGTGGGAGGGGCATAGGTTTAGACTGCGGAGGGAGGGTTATGGTTACATTGTACACCAGGGGGGTTAGGTTTAAACTCCAGTGGGGTGTAGATGTAGATACCCCCAGGGAGGGTTAGAGTTAGGCTGTGGGGGGGGAGGAGGTTTAGGTTTAGGCTACACAAAGGGAGGGTTAGGGGGCCAGGAGTGGACGGTAAATATACTTACCTTCCCCTGTCTGAACATCGGGATGCCGCGATCTGTATTCTGACCATTGGCTTCCCGAATGCCAGTAAATCATACCCAACCCCACAAACACACCGCAGTTATTTCTGTTTTAAAATGGTATTCAAATTAGTAATGGAATGGCAATAACTAATTGAACCAACTCACAATTACTTTCAGTAGAAAATAATACAGCACAGAAATGTACTGAGAATGGTATGTGGAATATCATTGCCCTAAAGTAGAGGAAGTTAACAAACAAAAAAAAAAAACCCATTAAACAATGTGTAAAATAGCAACAGCAGACGTGGATGTCCCCTACATAAGTGTACATGCCTATTCTCAGTGCCCAATCTGTACCTCCCTCCTGGGGGTCCTGGGCCACTGATGACTGGCACTCTGTGCCCATGTAAAGCCCTGTTCACTTAGCCCTTTTGTTGAGCAGCCCCCCAAAATAAACCCAACCATAAAACAGCATTCCGTACTTGAGGTATACAATGCAGGTTACACGGTTGGTCAGATAAAGTGCAGGTTGGATACAGCGTGAGTCAAATACAGTGCGGGTTTGGATACAGTACATGATAAAGTGTGGGTCTGATACAGTGCAGGTTGAATATTGTGCAAGTCAGATATAGTGCAAGTTACAGTGTGGGTTAGATACAATGCACATAAGATACAGTGTGGATTACAGTGCAGATCGGGTAAAGTGTAAGTCGATACAGTGCAGGTAGGATACAGTGTGGGTTTGATACAGTGCAAGTTGGATACGGTGCGGGTCAGATACAGCGTGGGTTACAATGCAGGTCAGATACCATGTGGGTCGAATACAGTGCAGGTCAGTATCAGTGCAAGTGGATACGGTATAGCAGGCCTGGCCAACCTGTGGCTCTCCAGATGTAGTGAAACTACACATCCCAGCATGCCCTGCCACAGTTTTAGCATTCCCTAATACCAAAACTGTGGCAAGGCATGATGGGACTTGTAGTTTTACAACAGCTGGAGAGCCACAGGTTGGCCAGGCCTGCGGTATAGGATACAGTGCAGGATACATTGTGGTTTGGAAACACCAATAGTGCACTCACTGTGACAGCAGGTGGCATACCGATGGTAAATTTCCCTGACAGTATTTGTGAGGATGAGGATGGTCGGAGCACTGTAAACAGTAGATTTTCAGTGCGTGCCATGCTGGCTTGTGTGCAGACTGTGGCTGCAGTAGGACAAGAATGCAGAAAGCATATTGGCTGAGAGCAGATTTTTACCTCATGGGGCCCTAAGTAAGACACCGTTTTGGGGCCCACCTTCCCTAAACAACACCCCCCAGTCAGTCAGTGTATGCAAAATCGCCCCAACCCCCGCAGTCAGTCGATGTATGCCAAATCCTACCCCCACTCCCAGTCAGTCTATGTATGACAAATTCCCCCCACACCATCAATGCATGCCAAATCCCCCTCTCCCAATCAGTCAGTGTATGATAATCCCACCCCCAGTCAGTCAGTGTATACCAAATCATCCTCACTAGTCAGTGTATGCCAAATTCACCTCCCCCCAAATCAGTCAGTGTATGCCAAATCCCATCCCCACCCCCTGTCAGTCAATGTATGTCAAATCCCCCTACCCCTAGTGAGTATATTTTTTACAAACAAATTTTTAATAACCTGCGCTGTAGGAAAAGGAAGGAGAAGGAGCGCACGTTTTAGATCACACACCCTTTCACCCTTTTTGCCTAGTGAGTATATGCCAAATCCTCCCTATTCAGTTAGTGCATGCCAAATTACACCCCCTAATCAGTCAATATATGCTATGTCCCTCCCTTAAATACCCCTCCCCCAATTGTAGCAGGCAAGATTGTTCTTCTGTGCACTGATGAGTGGAGCCCCCTCACCTGGCCATGTAAACAAAGTGTTATTGTCCACATCGTTAAAAAAATAATCTAGTGTATACAGGGCTTTAGTACAGTACCTCTTCCACTCACAGTCCAGGATAGCTGGCCAGAGGTTGCGTTAGCTATAGGCAGGCTAAGCATTTGCCTAGGGCATCCAAGCATGTCTAGGGGCATCCAAGCATGTCCCTGCAGTATCCCATGCTGGGAGGGAGAGTCTGCAAACTATCTGTTACTTTCCAAATGTATTCAATCAGTACTTGTATACACTACTGTTTACAATTGTCAAATAGAATGAAGACAGTCCCTTAAACTCCCTCCGACATATGTGAATGCCCATGACTTGTCAGACCTCAGACAGCAGAAGCCCAGTAACTGCAATTACTGGACCTGTGAAATTTTTACTGACTATATAAGGTTATTACTGGATGGCTCCTTATGATACTACATGTGTATTTTGGAAGACTGCTCCGCATAAATCTGTCATCACCTATACTGCTTGTGCACATAGGTGGAGGGGGATCCTGCCATCCTGTGTGTGTCCCTCATACCTATGCAAACCCCAGGTGTCTTCAGGGACATAACATAGGCAGTGTTCTCCCCACACTTTATTTCTCAGTCAGTCCATGCCGTAAAATTGCCATCCAGCACTGTCAGTAAGTTGCGCTATTTCTATATGAAACATCAGTGCAGCATGACTTTTGGACGCATCAGATTGGAGAGCAGATCATATCGCTCCTGCAGTATAAATTAAAGGGCATGCAGTTGCCGGGAGTAACAGACACCATTAAACACACTGAACAGTGAAGAGAATGGACAATTGCTACATGTTTGTTACTGGTCTTTTTGTATAACTAGCAAGTATGGCAGTATCTGGCCTTGCATCCACCCATCCTGCCACCCCTGTCTCACAAAACACAGTCACGAATCCAGAAATCTGCATGGGCACACACTGACTACAAGCATGCCAGCAAGGAAAAGTAAGTTTTATTAAAAAAAGCTACTAGCATTACTAAGGTGGGGCATATGTGTAAGGTGCATTACTGTGTGGCATTATGTGTATTATGGGCATTACTAATGTGGGGCATATGTGTAAGGTGCATTACTGTGTGGCATTATGTATATTATGGGCATTACTAATGTAGGGCATATGTGTAAGGTGCATTACTTGTGGCATTATGTGTATTATGGGCATTACTAATGTGGGGCATATGTGTAAGGTGCATTACTTGTGGCATTATGTGTATTATGGGCATTACTAATGTGGGGCATATGTGTAAGGTGCATTACTGTGTGGCATTATGTGTATTATGGGCATTACTAATGTGGGGCATATGTGTAAGGTGCATTACTGTGTGGCATGTGTATTATGGGCATTACTAATGTGGGGCATATGTGTAAGGTGCATTGCTGTGTGGAATTATTTGTATTATGGTCATTACTGTATGGCATTATGCAGGGTTGAACTGGCCCACAGGGGCACAGGGTAAACCTCCGGTGAGCCCCACTGCCTGAGTGTTGCTGGGTCAGATGCAGAACTAGCGCCAGTGCTAGGGGGCACCAGCCAAAATTTTGCCTAGGGCATCAAATTGTTTAGGGCCGGCTCTGCAGCTGACCTCTCATTTACCATTGCAATAAGTAGTTAGCCAGGGATATAATAATATTTACTGTAAGCACTTATGCTGTTTACTACTGTCTTTACTGCTAGCACAATGCATGTTACGTCTGAAAATGTTAATTCACTGTATACACATTTTCTACTAGCACTGTCTTTCCATTGCATTTTGTAAACACATTAGGCCTGAATCTGAGTCGAACACAATGGCAATATTTGATCAAATGGTCAATGTTTTTTAATTGTGCAAGCGTGAAAGTCATGACAAAGTCACACAGTTCATGAGCCCCACAGTGTGTACACACAGAGGTGCAGTTGTGATTGAGATGCGCGGTCTCAGAAATGTATTGGAAATATACTGGGTGTTCCTTGGATGTGACTGTTTAGACACATGGAAATATACTATCTTATTGGTGTTTTATGGGAGTATTGTGGGTGTGACGCAGAACTGGTTGCAAACTTAGATGCACAATCACTCACAAAGCAGGCCACAGTCTGATGGAGATTCTGAAACTAGCATAGTACTAGTCCAGCCCCCAGGGCTGGACTGGCCATCTGGCACTCCTGGCACATTCCAGAAGGGTTGATCATAAGGTGGGGCGATCCGAGCCCTCAGAGAGCCGGGAAGGCAGCGCAGCGCAGCCCATGACTCTCTGCTTCAAACGCCCCTACCGGTCTCCATGGAAATGGTGGCATGCCACGAGTCCACGCCCCTGGACTCGCGGCGTGCCCCCAGCAAGCGTCGCCATGGTAACGGGGTCATGCCACGAGTCCACGCCACCATGACTCTTGGCATGCCCCTGTACATCGTGCTGGCACACCCTCGTACATCGTGCTGGCGTGCCCCGTACATCGCGCCGGTGCGCCCCCGTGACATGCGCACGTGCCCCCCATGACGAGCACGCACACGCCTTCAGCGCACACTCACGAATGCCCAGGCCGAATTAGAGCCCCAGTCCGTCGCTGGTTGCCCCTAAAGGAGCATCAAGCAGTATTTCATCTTCTAAAGGGGCTCCAAGTGGGAATCTCTGTCCTTGCCATGCAGATACCTGGCTGTACACAAGGGAAGTTCAAACACAAGGAAAAAAATGAGAAAAAATTATGAAGAAAAAATATATGCAAAATATGAAAAATGGGGAGATAAAAGGGATACCAAATGTTCCAAACCAATGCTGCAGTGTGGAGGTTCAGTAATGTTCCGGGTATTGGCCCTCATTCCGAGTTGATCGCTCGCTAGCTGCTTTTAGCAGCAGTGCAAACGCTAAGCCGCCACCCTCTTGGAGTGTATTTTAGCTTAGCAGAAGTGCGACCGAAAGGTTAGCAGAACTGCTCATAAAAATTTTCATGCAGTTTCCGAGCAGCTCCAGACCTACTCCTACCTTGCGATCACTTCAGTCTGTTTATTTCCTGCTTTGACGTCACAAACACGCCCTGCGTTCGGTCAGCCACTCCCCCGTTTCCCCAGGCACGCCTGCATTTTCACCTGTCATGCCTGCGTTTTTTAGCACACTCCCGGAAAATGGTCAGTTACCACCCAAAAACACCCACTTCCTGTCAATCACTCACCGATCAGCAGAGCGACAGAAAAGCGTCGCTCGCCCTTATGTAAAACTGCATAGTTTTGTGTGAAAGTACTTCGCGCGTGTGTACTGCAGCCCTTACGCATGCGCAGAAGTGCCGATTTTTAGCCTGATCGCTGCGAACAACGGCAGCTAGCGATCAACTCGGAATGAGGGCCATTATTAGTATGTCTCCAAATTTTTTATATTTTGCATATATTTTTCCTATTCTTTATTTTCTTCATTTATTTTTCCTCATTTTTTTTCCTTGTACTTAACCTCTGAACTGAATTGAGTGCAAACTGAGATTAACTTCCCAAGGTTTAGCAATACGTGCTGAATGATATTCCAAACATACACATTTACAGCATATTATATTTCATATTGGTACCTTGTTTTGTAACTTGGTATCAACATTGTGATACATATTGAATTAATTGAATCAAGCTAGAATTCTCTTTGTATCATATTTTAAATACAGTGACACATTGGGTACTAGACATATACATATCATGCAACCAGCACCAATACGCAACATATATTCCAAAATTGTATATAGACTTCCTGATTGGGTTGGTCACCCAGTTTTGTGTGTAGCAGCTCACTGAAAACATTTAGGGGCAGAGCCGGCCCTAACTAATATGATGCCCTAGACAAGATCTTGGCTGGTGCCCCCTAGCACCACCGCTGGTTCCGCCTCTGACCTTGCACCTCTTTCCCAGCACCATCACCCCTCATCCATAGCAGTCCTTATTTTGGCGTTTGTACCCCCTATATTTTAAACAGGAACAGTTAGCACATTTGGCGCTCAGCCCAAAAAGGGGTGTGTTTTTGCTGGCAAGGTGCATGGCCACACATTAGTAACCCCAGTTCCAATTACGCCACACAGTACTGCAACTTTATTCACATTTGATCATGCAATAGTGTCCATAATTCATATTACCTCCCACAGTAGTATCACTTTACCTTATAAACGTTACTCCTCATAGTAGAGCCCCTTATTCACATTACATCACACTGAATTGCTCCTTATTCACATTACACCACACCCTATTGCTCTTTATTCACATTAGACGACACAGTAGTGCCCTTTCTATACGCAACGCCACATAGTAGAGCACCATATACATATAATGCCACACAGTAATGCCCCTTACACATATGAGACACATTATTAATGTCCTAATAAACATAATGCACCTTACACATTATGACAACCTTTCTTAATGCCCTTTTACATGTAATGTCCCTTACACATATGCCGCACATTATTAATGCCCTTATACACATAATGACACACACAGTACCCCCTACACATTTGCTGCACATTATTAGTGCCCCTATACACATAATGACACACATACAGTAGTACCCTGTTACACATATGCCGCACATTATTAATGCCCTTATACACATAATGGCACACATAGTGTCCCTTACACATTATTAATGCATTTTTACAAGACACACATAATGCTCCTTACACATATTCCGAACACTACTGCACAACCAACCTACTCACATGCACATAACACTCACACTGCCACTAACACTGTGACCTCTGCCTGAATACAGATGTGTCCACATAAATCTTGCCTCAATGCTAACGTCGGGCACATTTTTTTTAATGAAAATGCATCTTATTTGCTTTGCCATGTGGCTAGGATGCACAAGCAGCTTCTGCTGATTAAAATGATATGCAGCATGCCTATATACTGTGTGAGACTGTGGCTGTATCTGCATATGAAATGCTACACACGGAATATAGGCATGCCGCATATCATTTTAATCAGCAGAAGCTGCTGATGCCCCTAGGCATATCAAATGCCCTAGACAATTGCCTAGTTTGCCTATACCTATGGCCGGCTCTGTTTAGGGGTCTATTTATTAACATTATTTTTACTAAAATAATGTGAAAAAGGGTGTTTTCACACCCTTTTCACATTATTTTAGTATCACCTGAATGTATTAAACCCTTTAATTCACTTTTTTTTAGTAAGCCACATCGCATTCCCCATACTTATAATGGGAAAAGTGATCTGACCAGATTTACTGGAAAAAAAATGTGAAAACATACCGCAGTGTGCCCTGTGATAATCTCGCCAGCTCAGGCTGGTGAGATCACAGGGCAGCACTGCAATAGGGAGGCATTTGCCCAGCTTTCACTGCCCCTGGCAGAGAAAGCTGAGCGGGACCCGGCTGCAGAGATCAGCGATGTGTGTCTGATGGACACAGAAGCTGATCAAAGTGTAAAAAGAAAAAGAAAAGAAATAAAAACATACTCACCCGTCCAGGGAGCCGGTTCCTGGTGGTTCGGTGGCGGCTGACGGGTGCTGGGTCCCCCATGTGCTGCAATGTGACCCCAGTGCAGTAAAGGCACAGGATCCAGCACCGGGCAGCCCAGCAGAAGCAGCGCGCAGGGGTAGTCCTGACGGGGGGGAGGGGGGGGGGTCGACCGGGCGGCGGCAGTACCGGCGATGTCAGTAACATGTAAAACATGTAAACTTTATTGGTACATTGTTAAACTAAAGTGATTAAACATCAGTTACTTTAGTTTAACAATGTACCAATAAAATTTACGTTTTAATGTTTTCATTACTATAGTCGTCTTTTGACTGATTCTAAGAGTGCACCCACAAAAGAGTCTTCAATTTCTCCTTTCTGTAACTATACAATTGATACATCCCTTCAATGTAATCAATTATTGCAGTGCGAGTTTGGGCGATTTTATCACCTGTCATCCGCATCCTGGTTGCGGATGGTGATAAATAGGCCCCTTAGTCACCCACCGCTCAGTGCACAGGTGAATCTATTTTATTTGACACCAGGGAAGTACTTGTACTGGTATTAGCATAAAGTTGCACACATTGCCAGGGGCGGATTGGTATCGAACACCAGCAGCCCTAATGGGAGCCTGTTGAGGGGGAAAGGTCTGTCAAGAGGGCGGGGTCACTCCTCAGAGGTCCTGATTCTGAAATAGACACAGTTGGGGCCTCCTATGCTAATGGTTACCTGCGACTTTATGCATATGCTGCTACAATGTCCTTCCCTGATGTACAGCCGTACATCTGAATATACAAGGACTGATATGCCCACTTTCAGTGTCTACTGATACTACAGTCATGCCTTTAATCTATTTATGATTTTATTGATTATTCATTCTACAAACCCCTTATATGTTTCAGAGTACAAGGAGGGGGAGCACACACTACATGCAGCACAGTACAGAGAGGGAGCATACCAAAGTAATGAAACACAGACACAGGGGACCAGTGCCGCAGAATCTGTACCAGTGGCCAATCCGCCCCTGATTACATACTGTATATAGCCACCACATTACATACATAGCCATCACATTATTACTAGAGATGTGCACCGGACATTTTTGGGGTTTTGTGTTTTGGATTTGGTTTCGCGGCCGTGTTTTGGATTCGGACACGTTTTGGCAAAACCTCCCTGAAAATTTTTTGTCGGATTCGGGTGTGTTTTGTATTCAGGTGTTTTTTTTCAAAAACCCCTCAAAAACAGCTTAAATCATAGAATTTGGGGGTAATTTTGATCCTATAGTATTATTAACCTCAATAGCCACAATTTCCACTCATTTCCAGTCTATTCTGAACACCTCACGCCTCACAATACTATTTTTAGTCCTAAAATTTGCACCAAGGTTGCTGGATGACTAAGCAAAGCGACCCAAGAGGGCGGCACAAACACCTGGCCCATCTAGGAGTGGCACTGCAGTGTCAGACAGGATGGCACTTAAAAAAATTGGCCCCAAACAGCACATGATAAAAAAGAGGAGAGAAAAAGAGGTGCACTGTGGTCGCTGGACGGCTAAGCTAAGCGACACAAACACGTCAATATCACTGGAATTATTAGTTCTAATCAATGGTATTATTGGCCCAAATCACTGGAAGAAAATGACAAAATCACCGGAATTATTCATTCTAATCAATGGTATTATTGGTCCAAATCACTGGAAGAAAATGACAAAATCACTGGAATTATTCGTTCTAATCAATGGTATTATTGGTCCAAATCACTGGAAGAAAATGACAAAATCACTGGAATTATTCGTTCTAATCAATGGTATTATTGGTCCAAATCACTGGAAGAAAATGACAAAATCACTGGAATCATTCATTCTAATCAATGGTATTATTGGTCCAAATCACTGGAAGAAAATGACAAAATCACTGGAATTATTCGTTCTAATTAATGGTATTATTGGTCCAAATCACTGGAAGAAAATGACAAAATCACTGGAATTATTCATTCTAATCAATGGTATTATTGGTCCAAATCACTGAAAGAAAATGACAAAATCACTGGACTTATTCGTTCTAATCAATGGTATTATTGGTCCAAATCACTGAAAGAAAATGACAAAATCACTGGAATTAATTATTGGTCCAAATCACTGGAAGAAAATGGAATGGATGGATACTTGCAGTGACACAGAGCTGCAAGATACAGCAATGGCCTACTGTATAACTATATACTGTTAGTCACCAAAATGCTGCACTGTAAGACTAGAAGCTATAGAAAAGTATATATATATTATTGTATATATCAGTACAGACAGAGCGGTGTAACTGTGACCCATGTGTCCTGACAAGCAGTATAGAAGCTATAGAAAATAAGAAAGGTATATATATTATTTTATATATCAGTACAGACAGAGCGGTGTAACTGTGACCCATGTGTCCTGACAAGCAGTATAGAAGCTATAGAAAAGTATATATAATATTACTGTATATCAGTACAGAGCAGTGTAACTGTGACACGTGTCCTGACAAGCAGTATAGAAGCTATAGAAAATAAGAAAAGTATATATATTATTGTATATATCAGTACAGACAGAGCGGTGTAACTGTGACCCATGTGTCCCGGCAAGCAGTATTGAAGCTATAGAAAATAAGAAAAATATATATATTATTGTATATATCAGTACAGACAGAGGACAGAGCTGTGTAACTGTGACACATGTGTCCTGACAAGCAGTATAGAAGCTATAGAAAAGTATATATAATATTACTGTATATCAGTACAGAGCGGTGTAACTGTGACACATGTGTCCTGACAAGCAGTATAGAAGCTATAGAAAATAAGAAAAGTATATATATTATTTTATATATCAGTACAGACAGAGCAGTGTAACTGTGACCCATGTGTCCTGACAAGCAGCATAGAAGCTATAGAAAATAAGAAAATTATATATATTATTGTATATATCAGTACAGACAGAGTGGTGTAACTGTTAGTGATGAGCACCGGAAATTTTTCGGGTTTTGTGTTTTGGTTTTGGGTTCGGTTCCGCGGCCGTGTTTTGGGTTCGAACGCGTTTTGGCAAAACCTCACCGAATTTTTTTTGTCGGATTCGGGTGTGTTTTGGATTCGGGTGTTTTTTTCAAAAAACCCTAAAAAACAGCTTAAATCATAGCATTTGGGGGTCATTTTGATCCCAAAGTATTATTAACCTCAATAACCATAATTTCCACTCATTTTCAGTCTATTCTGAACACCTCACACCTCACACCTCACAATATTATTTTTAGTCCTAAAATTTGCACCGAGGTCGCTGGATGACTAAGCTCAGCGACCCAAGTGGCCGACACAAACACCTGGCCCATCTAGGAGTGGCACTGCAGTGCCACGCAGGATAGCCCTTCAAAAAACTACTCCCCAAACAGCACATGACGCAAAGAAGAAAAAAAAGAGGCGCAATGAGGTAGCTGTGTGACTAAGATAAGCGACCCTAGTGGCCGACACAAACACCTGGCCCATCTAGGAGTGGCACTGCAGTGTCACGCAGGATGGCCCTTCCAAAAAACACCCCCCAACCAGCACATGACGCAAAGAAAAAAAGAGGCGCAATGAGGTAGCTGTGTGACTAAGATAAGCGACCCAAGTGGCCGACACAAACACCTGGCCCATCTAGGAGTGGCACTGCAGTGTCACGCAGGATGGCCCTTCCAAAAACTACTCCCCAAACAGCACATGACGCAAAGAAAAATGAAAGAAAAAAGAGGTGCAAGATGGAATTGTCCTTGGGCCCTCCCACCCACCCTTATGTTGTATAAACAGGACATGCACACTTTAACCAACCCATAATTTCAGTGACAGGGTCTGCCACACGACTGTGACTGAAATGACGGGTTGGTTTGGACCCCCACCAAAAAAGAAGCAATTAATCTCTCCTTGCACAAACTAGCTCTACAGAGGCAAGATGTCCACCTCATCATCATCCTCCGATATATCACCGTGTACATCCCCCTCCTCACAGATTATCAATTCGTCCCCACTGGAATCCACCATCTCAGCTCCCTGTGTACTTTGTGGAGGCAATTGCTGCTGGTCAATGTCTCCACGGAGGAATTGATTATAATTCATTTTAATGAACATCATCTTCTCCACATTTTCTGTATGTAACCTCGTACGCCGATTGCTGACAAGGTGAGCGGCGGCACTAAACACTCTTTCGGAGTACACACTTGTGGAAGGGCAACTTAGGTAGAATAAAGTCAGTTTGTGCAAGGGCCTCCAAATTGCCTCTTTTTCCTGCCAGTATAAGTACGGACTGTCTGACGTGCCTACTTGGATGCGGTCACTCATATAATCCTCCACCATTCTTTCAATGGGGAGAGAATCATATGCAGTGACAGTAGACGACATGTCCGTAATCGTTGTCAGGTCCTTCAGTCCGGACCAGATGTCAGCATCAGCAGTCGCTCCAGACTGCCCTGCATTACCGCCAGCGGGTGGGCTCGGAATTCTGAGCCTTTTCCTCGCACCCCCAGTTGCGGGAGAATGTGAAGGAGGAGATGTTGACAGGTCACGTTCCGCTTGACTTGACAATTTTGTCACCAGCAGTTCTTTGAACCCCAGCAGACTTGTGTCTGCCGGAAAGAGAGATCCAAGGTAGGTTTTAAATCTAGGATCGAGCACGGTGGACAAAATGTAGTGCTCTGATTTCAACAGATTGACCACCCGTTAATCCTTGTTAAGCGAATTAAGGGCTCCATCCACAAGTCCCACATGCCTAGCAGAATCGCTCTGTGTTAGCTCCTCCTTCAATGTCTCCAGCTTCTTCTGCAAAAGCCTGATGAGGGGAATGACCTGACTCAGGCTGGCAGTGTCTGAACTGACTTCACGTGTGGCAAGTTCAAAAGGTTGCAGAACCTTGCACAACGTTGAAATCATTCTCCACTGCGCTTGAGACAGGTGCATTCCACCTCCTATATCGTGTTCAGTTGTATAGGCTTGAATGGCCTTTTGCTGCTCCTCCAACCTCTGAAGCATATAGAGGGTTGAATTCCACCTCGTTACCACTTCTTGCTTCAGATGATGGCAGGGCAGGTTCAGGCGTTTTTGGTGGTGCTCCAGTCTTCTGTACGTGGTGCCTGTACGCCGAAAGTGTCCCGCAATTCTTCTGGCCACCGACAGCATCTCTTGCACGCCCCTCTCGGTTTTTAAATAATTCTGCACCACCAAATTCAAGGTATGTGCAAAACATGGGACGTGCTGGAATTTGCCCAGATTTAATGCACACACAATATTGCTGGCGTTGTCCGATGCCACAAATCCACAGGAGAGTCCAATTGGGGTAAGCCATTCTGCGATGATCTTCCTCAGTTGCCGTAAGAGGTTTTTAGCTGTGTGCGTATTCTGGAAAGCGGTGATACAAAGCGTAGCCTGCCTAGGAAAGAGTTGGCGTTTGCGAGATGCTGCTACTGGTGCCGCCGCTGCTGTTCTTGTGGCGGGAGTCCATACATCTACCCAGTGGGCTGTCACAGTCATATAGTCCTGAGCCTGCCCTGCTCCACTTGTCCACATGTCCGTGGTTAAGTGGACATTGGGTACAACTGCATTTTTTAGGACACTGGTGAGTCTTTTTCTGAGGTCTGTGTACATTTTCGGTATCGCCTGCCTAGAGAAATGGAACCTAGATGGTATTTGGTACCGGGGACACAGTACCTCCAACAAGTCTCTAGTTGGCTCTGCAGTAATGATGGATACCGGAACCACGTTTCTCACCGCCCAGGATGCCAAGGCCTCAGTTATCCGCTTTGCAGCAGGATGACTGCTGTGATATTTCATCTTCCTCGCAAAGGACTGTTGGACAGTCAATTGCTTGGTGGAAGTAGTAAAAGTGGTCTTACGAGTACGACTTCCCCTCTGGGATGACCATCGACTCCCAGCAGCAACAACAGCAGCGCCAGCAGCAGTAGGCGTTACACGCAAGGATGCATCGGAGGAATCCCAGGCAGGAGAGGACTCGTCAGAATTGCCAGTGACATGGCCTGCAGGACTATTGGCATTCCTGGGGAAGGAGGAAATTGACACTGAGGGAGTTGGTGGGGTGGTTTGCGTGAGCTTGGTTACAAGAGGAAGGGATTTACTGGTCAGTGGACTGCTTCCGCTGTCGCCCAAAGTTTTTGAACTTGTCACTGACTTATGATGAATGCGCTGCAGGTGACGTATAAGGGAGGATGTTCCGAGGTGGTTAACGTCCTTACCCCTACTTATTACAGCTTGACAAAGGCAACACACGGCTTGACAAATGTTGTCCGCATTTCTGTTGAAATACTTCCACACCGAAGAGCTGATTTTTTTGGTATTTTCACCAGGCATGTCAATGGCCCTATTCATCCCACGGACAACAGGTGTCTCCCCGGGTGCCTGACTTAAACAAACCACCTCACCATCAGAATCCTCCTGGTCAATTTCCTCCCCAGCGCCAGCAACACCCATATCCTCCTCATCCTGGTGTACTTCAACACTGACATCTTCAATCTGACTATCAGGAACTGGACTGCGGGTGCTCCTTCCAGCACTTGCAGGGGGCGTGCAAATGGTGGAAGGCGCATGCTCTTCACATCCAGTGTTGGGAAGGTCAGGCATCGCAACCGACACAATTGGACTCTCCTTGGGGATTTGTGATTTAGAAGAACGCACAGTTCTTTGCTGTGCTTTTGCCATCTTAACTCTTTTAAGTTTTCTAGCAGGAGGATGAGTGCTTCCATCCTCAGGTGAAGCTGAACCACTAGCCTTGAACATAGGCCAGGGCCTCAGCCGTTCCTTGCCACTCCGTGTCGTAAATGGCACATTGGCAAGTTTACGCTTCTCCTCCGACAATTTTATTTTAGATTTTTGAGTCCTTTTTTTACTGATATTTGGTGTTTTGGATTTTACATGCTCTGTACTATGACATTGGGCATCGGCCTTGGCAGTCGACTTTGATGGCATTTCATATTTTCATCGTCTCGGCCATGACTAGTGGCAGCAGCTTCAGCACGAGGTGGAAGTCGATCTTGATCTTTCCCTATTTTTGGAACCTCAACATTTTTGTTCTCCATATTTTAATAGGCACAACTAAAATGCACCTCAGGTAAACAATGGAGATGGATGGATACTAGTATACAATTATGGATGGACGAGCGACTGCCGACACAGAGGTAGCTACAGCCGTGGACTACCGTACTGCGTCTGCTGCTAATATAGACTGGATGATAATGATATAAAAATATACATATATCACTACTGCAGCCGGACAGGTATATATTATATAATGACGGACCTGCTGGACACTGTCAGCACTGCAGACTCCTAAAGTAAGCTACTAGTATCAAGAAGATAGAAAAAAAAAACACCACAGGTAGGTGGTATACAATTATGGATGGACGAGCGACTGCTGACACAGAGGTAGCTACAGCCGTGGACTACCGTACTGCGTCTGCTGCTAATATAGACTGGATGATAATGATATAAAATATATATATATATCACTACTGCAGCCGGACAGGTATATATTATATAATGACGGACCTGCTGGACACTGTCAGCACTGCAGACTCCTAAAGTAAGCTACTAGTATCAAGAAGATAGAAAAAAAAAACACCACAGGTAGGTGGTATACAATTATGGATGGACGAGCGACTGCTGACACAGAGGTAGCTACAGCCGTGGACTACCGTACTGCGTCTGCTGCTAATATAGACTGGATGATAATGATATAAAATATATATATATATCACTACTGCAGCCGGACAGGTATATATTATATAATGACGGACCTGCTGGACACTGTCAGCACTGCAGACTCCTAAAGTAAGCTACTAGTATCAAGAAGATAGAAAAAAAAAACACAACAGGTAGGTGGTATACAATTATGGATGGACGAGCGACTGCCGACACAGAGGTAGCTACAGCCGTGGACTACCGTACTGCGTCTGCTGCTAATATAGACTGGATGATAATGATATAAAAAATATATATATATCACTACTGCAGCCGGACAGGTATATATTATATAATGACGGACCTGCTGGACACTGTCAGCACTGCAGACTCCTAAAGTTAACTACTAGTATGAAGAAGATAGAAAAAAAAAAAACCACCACAGGTAGGTATACAATTATGGACGAGCGACTGCCGACACAGAGGTAGCTACAGCCGTGGACTACCGTACTGCGTCTGCTGCTAGTATAGACTGGATGATAATGATATAAAAAATATATATATATCACTACTGCAGGACAGGTATATATTATATAATGACGGACCAGCTGGACACTGTCAGCAGAATGCGTTTATAGAATAAAAACACCACACGACGAGTGTTTAACTTTTTCAGGCAGACAATCACAATATACTGGTGGTCACTGGTCACTGGTCAGTCACACTGGTAGTGGCACTCTGGCAGCAAAAGTGTGCACTGTTAAATATATGTACTCCTGCTATAACTGCTCCCCAGTCTCCCCCACAATTAAGCTGTGTGAGCAGTGAGCACTCAGCACAGTCAGATATACATAGATGATGCAGCACACTGAGGCTGAGCACAGATATGGTATACTGTGTCACTGTGTATCGTTTTTTTTCAGGCAGAGAACGGATTATATTAAATAATAATAAAACTGCACTGGTGGTCACTGGTCAGTCACTAGTAAACTCTGCACTCTCTGAGTACTCCTAAGCTCCAGTAAATCAAGTGTCTCACTCTCACTATCTATTTCTATTCTAAACGGAGAGGACGCCAGCCACGTCCTCTCCCTATCAATCTCAATGCACGTGTGAAAATGGCGGCGACGCGCGGCTCCTTATATAGAATCCGAGTCTCGCGATAGAATCCGAGCCTCGCGAGAATCCGACAGCGGGATGATGACGTTCGGGCGCGCTCGGGTTAACCGAGCAAGGCGGGAAGATCCGAGTCTGCCTCGGACCCATGTAAAAAGCGTGAAGTTCGGGGGGGTTCGGTTTCCGAGAAACTGAACCCGCTCATCACTAGTAACTGTGACCCATGTGTCCTGACAAGCAGCATAGAAGCTATAGAAAATAAGAAAATTATATATATTATTGTATATATTAGTACAGACAGAGCGGTGTAACTATGACCCATGTGTCCTGACAAGCAGTATAGAAGCTATAGAAAAGTATATATAATATTACTGTATATCAGTACAGAGTGGTGTAACTGTGACACATGTGTCCTGACAAGCAGTATAGAAGCTATAGAAAAGTATATATAATATTACTGTATATCAGTACAGAGCAGGGTAACTGTGACCATGTGTCCTGACAAGCAGTATAGAGGCTATAGAAAAGTATATATATTATTGTATATATCAGTACAGAGCTGTGTTACTGACCCATGTGTGTCCTGACAAGCAGTATAGAAGCTATAGAAAAGTATATATTCTATACTGGTGGTCCCCAGTCCCCACAATGCAGCACACTGATCAGATATTTGCAGCACACTGAGCACAGATATGGAGCGTTTTCAGGCAGAGAATGTAGATATTTTCAGCACACTGAGCACAGATTATTTGCAGCACACTGAGCACAGATTACAGAGCTTTTCAGGGAGAGAACGCTCCCACGTCCTCTCCGTTCAATCTCCAAAGCACGAGTGAAAATGGTGGCGACGCCTGGCTCCTTATATAGAATACGAATCTCGCGAGAATCCGACAGCGGGATGATGACATTCGGGTGCGTTCTGGTTAGACGAGCAAGGCGGGAAGATCCGAGGCTTGCTTGGAACCGTGTAAAATGGGTGAAGTTCAGGGGGTTCGGATCCCGAGGAACCAACCCCGCTCATCTCTAATTATTACAGGAATAGCACCACATTACACAAATAGCACCGTACTACACGTATAGCACTGCATTACACAAATAGCATCACATAACATGAATAGCAGCACATTACACATATAGCACCTCATAATACAAATAGCACCACATTACATACATATCCACCGCATTACATATGTAGCCACCGCATCACATATGTAGCCACTGCATTACATACGTAGCCACCGCATTACGGCCCTCATTCCGAGTTGATCGCTTGTTGCCGTTGGTCCCTGCTTAGCGATCAGTTAAAAAAATGTCAAAACTGCGCGTGCGTATGTGCCGCAATGCGCACATGTGTCGTACGGGTACACAGAGCATTGTGGTTTTGCACAGGTTCTAGCGACGCTTTCAGTCACACTGGCAAATGCAGGGAGATTGACAGGAAGTGGGAGTTTCTGGGTGGCAACTGACCGTTTTCTGGGAGTGTTTGGAAAAACGCAGGCGTCGCCGGGCATTTGCTGGGCAGGTATCTGATGTCATTACTCTGTCATTCGTTGTAGCAATCATCACACAGAATAAGTAACTACAGGGCTGGTCTTGTTCTGCACAAAATGTGTTTACAGCCGATTTGCTGCATAGGCGTTCGCACTCCTTCTATGCTAACATACACTCCCCTGTGGGCGGTGACTATACGTTTGCACGGCTACCAAAAGTAGCTAGCGAGCGATCAACTCGGAATGAGGGCCCACATACGTAGCCACCGCATTACATATGTAGCCACTGCATTACATAAAAAGGACCATCATCATGGACAGACATTGGTCAGCTATATGGCTGAAGGACTTTGCATAAGAGATTGTCCCAGGGCTGGCTGTGAATACAGACTGATCAGCGGACATCTTGAGAACAAGGTACGTCCTGCTCCTGTCCAGTTCCCAAACCATACACTGTGACCGGGGACCAGTGGTGCCAAGAGAGGGGGGAGAAGGTACAAATTACCCGGGCCCAGGTCTGCTGTAGGTGCCCAGTGACATTCCAGTAGGGGCCCAGGCTCCCTCCCCCTTACCTGGCAGCAGCAGCTGCAGCTCTTTTCCTCAGCCCAGCACACATTTCTGTGTACTGGGCTGCAGTGTGGCCATGGAGTTGCTATTTTTTTTTTTCTAAGGGTATATGACCACACCTCCTGTGATTAGGCCACGCCCCATTAAAAGTACCTGGGCCCAGCCCTGCTCTCGACTGCCCTGCCAGGGACACCCTAACCCTTACAACAACATGATAATGCAAATAATTTAATTAAAAATAAGCTCTCTGCCGAGTCCCCTTCAGTGCTCTGTTGCCGCTCTGGCCAGTTCAGTGAGAGTGCAGGAGCTAAGGTGGCAGAGAGTATAGTGAACCCGACTCCGTCCATCGCTATGCTGCTGCTCCCGGGCAGGGCTCGTTGAAAAGACCTTTGGCTGGGGCCAGGGAGAGGATGCTGCTAGGCTGGTTAACTTTCTCCAGGTCCCCCTTTGGTAGAACAGCTTCACCAGTTTTCACGGTCAGCGGCACCCGGAAGTCCATTCTAGCCTATTCTCCAAATTGCATTCCAATGAACCGTAAGTATTGGAAACAGTGTGAGCCAGCCCAGCCTGAGTGTGAATTGGCCTGGCTGAGGGGGGTATGGGACAGGCCCATCGGAATCTGTCATGGTGTCCTGGTGGGCCAATCCACCAGCTAATGATGCACACACGGATGTGGGGATCAATATATGAACCCGGCTGTCATTATACCGATGTCGGGATTCCGGTAATTAGAATGCTGGCAGGAGGGGCGAGTGCAAAGATGCCCCTTGCATGCTCACTGCACTCGCCACGCTGCGGGCTTAGTGGTGAGCTATGCATGTGCCGAATTGTGTACAGATTTGTAATATATAATTGTTAGTGCCGATAGGAAAAGTTTTTTTTTGTATACATATATGGCACTAGGTGATTCATCGCGCCCTATGGGCACTCTTCACACCGTCGTAAAGGGCTACACCCCCTTAACTCTTGCACGCCCTTGTGGCACGCAATATTTGTATTATCTCCAATCATAATTTTGTGAGCAGTTAAATATTGCACAGACAAAGGGTGTGCGATGGTTAAGGGGTTGTAGCCCCTTGCAATGGTCTGAACAGCGCATGCAGGGCCTGATGAATCACCTAGTAAGTGCTGTGGTTGGGGGAGTGGCGGGTGCGGGGAGATGTGGATAGGGGAGGGGGTCCGGGGGTGCCGTGCCTGGGAGAGGGGTGGTTGAAGGGATGGCGCAGGTGGTGGAGGGGCTGGTGCAGTTGTGCTGCAGGTGGGGGAGGAGCAGGTGCATGGGTGCCGCAGGTGGGAGTCCGGAGCCACCGCGGGTGCAGGGGAGCCACCGGTGGGGGAAGGGCAGGTGCGGTGGTGTAGCGAGTGGAGAAGGAGCGGGTTCAAGGTGCTGCTGGTGGGGGAGGGGGTCCAGAGCCACCATGGGTGGTGAAGAGGGGGGTGTGGTGGTTCCGCAGATGGGGCCCAGAGGTACTGCAAGTGGGGGAGGGGTAGATAATGCTTCTCCCCCTGGAAGCAGCTAAGCTGCTGTCCTCCCTTTGGCAGTGGGTCTCCCTGAGACTCGCACAGCAGCCAAGCAGCCAGTCACTATTGTTAGCGCCGGTGTCCCAACACGCCACATTACAGTGAAGAAGATACATTCAATAAAATACAGCTCCCAGCAGGCCTTAGCGCCGGAATTCTTAGGCGCTAAGGGCAGCTGGGAGCTGTAGTTTATTTAGTGCATATACTTACCTGTAATGTGGCACGTCGGGAGACCGGCGCTAACAATAGTGACTGGCTGGCAGAACTGACTGACTCGCTGAATTAACGTATAAGGTGAGAGTGCTGTGCAGTGTCAATGACACTGAACACACACTGCACTGCACTGCACTGTCACCTTTTACATTGATTCAGCGTCCAGACATTACCCTCCGCGATATCACCCACTCTATCTGTTACATTAGTCATCTTGGGGCTCTTAGGCCGGCATCCCAGGTGCTATGTTGCGGAGTCAGGGCCTCTGGTGATCTGGGCACGGCTGTGGCTGGGAGGCACTTCTGTGACATCACGCGCAGAGGAGGCTCTGGGGTTCAGAACGATGCGGCGCAGGGAGGGCTATGAAAGCCTTCCGCTGCGCCGCTTTCATACACATCTATGCCGGTGCCCGCGGCAGCTTTTGTTTTACCTGCGCTGCGGCTAGGGAGTGGGGATTGTTGATGGAGGGAGCAGGCGGACTGGCAGCAGGACATAGGACACTGCAGTAAAAGGACTTTTTTTCCCCTATCTACAGCGCAGAGACTTTCTGCAGGTGCAGTGGCATACCCTCCAACTGTACCTTTTTGGCAGGTACAGTACCTTTTTTTTATGGTCTGTACTGATTTTGGCTCTCCGAACTTCCATTGAAAGTATAGGAAAAGGGGCATGGACACGCCACTTTACCCGTGGCCACGTCCCCTTTCCGAATTTGTAGCTATTTTTATGTGTAAATTGTTGGAGGGTATGTTGCTGAAGATGCAGTAGCCTATTTGGGTGTGGGTCATCAAATTGACAGTATCTAGGTCGATAGTCACTAGGTCAACATGTATGGAAGGTCGACAGTCACTAGGTTGACATGGATGGAAGGTCGACAGGGTTTCTAGGTCGACATGTGGTAGGTTGACAGGTCAAAAGGTCGACATGAAGTTTTTTGGGGGGTTTGTGTCGTTTTCTTCATAGATTGACGGGGAACCCCAATTAGTGCATCATGTCCCCTCGCATGGCTCGCTTCGCTCGCCATGCTTCGGGCAGATTACCATTCCAATCATAGTCCACGTGGATCGTTAAGTATGAAAAGGTTCAAAAAAAGAAAAAAAAATTGAAGAACTCATGTCAACCTTTTGACCTGTCGACGTAGAACATGTCGACCTTCCATCCCTGTCGACATAGTGACTGTCGACCTATAGTGGTTGACTTAAACATTGTCGACCTAGACAGTGTCGACCTTCAGACCGGATCCCGCCTATTTTGGGGTGTGGACCTGGAGCTGCAATTCCATCAGCCCCATTGTTAATCCTGCTCTGGGAACACACAGCAGCCAAAGGGCAGAGCCTCCCACTGGAAGTAACCTGTGTGGGAGGGCCTTTCTCGCCCAATCAGCTGTGGACTGGGTGTGACAGACCTGCTGCTAACCCAATGAGACCTCCTAGCCACACCCAGCATTATCCACACAGTCACAGAGTGACAGATTTGGCCTATTATATAGGAGATTATTACTGCCATGTAGCTGGTACCATGTACAATATGTACAGTAATGGTAAAACCAAGCACAGACATATTTCTTTTTCTGAATAAAAAAAGGTGCATGCAGTTGTGTAACAGCACAAATGCTACAGTATGACATGAAAGGGGAGACTAGCCCTATTCCCTTTTAATGCACTCAGACTGTGAATATTATTACTTCTGATGCAATTTCCTGCCAAGAGAACTGCATGGAAGTGTTCTAAAATGCTTGCCTGAAATTGCCTTAATTCAAATAGCTGGAACATTGAGCAAGGAGCACAAGCTAATTATTTTGAAATAATATTATTGGCTTGCAGCAATTACTCCACTAGTTCTTCTTTTACATTATCAAAAGCATGCATTGCTGAGGTGTAAGAACTTGTTAAAGAGCCCCTGCTCTGCTCAACCTCAAAAAAACTTGCTCAATCTTATCTTTGTCAATTCATTTCTCTTTATATTATACGTTCTTTCAAACAGACCCTTTTCATTCCATTAAATTCTGTACTACTATTTTATGTCTGTATTCTTCTTATAAATTGTACTGCATTGGGTAAAACTTGCCATATTATAAATACTATATATAAAGAAATCTAATTACAATAGTGACACATGCATTTAAATGCAGTATGACTTTTCAAGATGGTAAATAGAGTTACAGTAAAGTAGGAGAGAAAAGGCTGGTGATGTGGGAGGAAGCAATGAAAAGTTACAGAACATATTTGAGCAATACACATGCAGAAGAAATGTAATGTACAGTATAAAGAAATTTAAACCATTTTATGGATGTGATTTTTTTTTTTTTTTTTTAAATTGGACATTAACCAAACTCATGATTAGAGATGAGCAGGTTCGGTTCTCTGAGAACCGAACCCCCCCGAACTTCACGTCCCGAGCCTGGATCCGAGTCCGGATTGGGACTTCTTGCCAGACTCGGAAACCAGAACGAGGCAAAACGTCATCATCCCGCTGTCGGATTCTCATGGGTTTTGGATTCCATATAAGGAGCCGCGTGTTGCCGCCATTTTCACTCCAGCATTGGAGAGTGTAGCGAGAGGACGTGTCTCCGTCCTCACTCAGTGTCTGTGTGGGAAAGTGGGGTGGTGATTCCAGCATACCTCCCAACATGACCCTCTCCAGGAGGGACAGAATGCTCTGCTTCTGGACTTCTCGCTTAATTTATGATTGCCATCACCTGTGCTAAAACAGCTTTCTTATCCACTAACCTGTTCAAAACAGGTGCCTGCAATCATACATGAAGAGAAAAATCCAGAAGCAGAGCATTGTGTCCCTCCTGGAGAGGGTCATGTTGGGAGGTATGATTCCAGTGCTGTCTTGTGCTGCTTAGTCCAGTGTAGTGTCTTGTGCTGCATCAGTCCAGTCACAGTGGTGGTGTCCTCTGCTGCTATATGTCAGTGCTGCTGTATAAGTCCAGTGCAGTAGTGCTGTGTTGTCCTGCATCAGTACAATGGTAGTGTCTTGTGCTGTATCAGTCCAGTCACAGTGGTGGTGTCCTCTGCTGCTATATGTCCAGTGCTGCTGTATAAGTCCAGTCCAGTGGTGCTGTGTTCTCCTGCATCAGTACAGTGGTGGTGTCTTGTGCTGCATCAGTCCAGTCACAGTGATGGTGTCCTCTGCTGCCATATGTCCAGTGTTGCTGTATAAGTCCAGTCCAGTGGTGCTGTGTTGTCCTGCATCAGTCCAGTGGTGGTATCTTCTGCTGCATCAGTCCAGTCACATGGTGATGTCCTCTACTGCCATATGTCCAGTGCTCCTGTATAAGTCCAGTTCATTGACGTGGTGCTGTGTTGTCCTGCATCGGTCCAGTGGTGGTGTGCCTGTGCTGCTGTATAAGTCCAGTGGTACTGCCGTATAACTCCAGTGATACTGCCGTATATGTCCAGTGGTACTACCGTATAATTCCAGTGATACTGTCGTATATGTCCAGTGATACTGCTGTATATGTAAATTGGATCTGCTTGCTCATAATGAAAGCTGTAATGACAGTGTCAAAACACAGTAGTTACAAACAGTAACGGCCCCCTCTAGTCTCATAAAGATGAGTGTACTGTTGTATAAATCCAGTACATTTATACTGCCGTATATGTCCAGTGGTACTGCTGTATAAATCCAGTCCAGTGGTACTGCCGTATAAGTCCAGTGGTACTGTTTTATAATTCCAGTGATACTGCCATATATGTGTCCAGTAGTACTGCTGTATAAATCCAGTAATAGTGTCGTATATGTCCAGTAGTACTGCCGTATAAATCCAGTGATACTGCCGTATAGGTCCAGTGGTACTGCCATATAATTCCAGTGATACTGCCGTATATATCCAGTGGTACTGCCATATAAATCCAATGATACTGCCGTATATGTCCAGTGATACTGCCGTATATGTCCAGTGGTACTGCCATATAATTCCAGTGATACTGTCGTATATGTCCAGTGGTACTGCCGTATAAATCCAGTGGTACTGCCGTATAAATCCAGTCCAGTGATACTTCCGTATAAATCCAGTGATACTGCCGTATATGTCCAGTGGTACTGCTGTATAAGTCCAGTCCAGTGGTGCTGCCATATAAGTTCAGAGGTGCTGTCCTGTATATTATTCACTCCAAATAAAGGGGTTATTAATATTTAATCCAAATAATTTTAACAGGGTTTGCCCTGTGTAGTGTAGAGGTACACTCTCCTGCATTTTGTTATATAACTCCAGAAAAATAATGGAGAACAAAAATGTGGAGGATAAAATAGGGAAAAATCAAGAACCACTTCCTCCTACTGCTGCTGCCACTGCTGTTGCTGCTGCCGTTAGTTGATCGTCATCACAGAGGGGAAGTCGGAAGACCACTTGTACTACTTCAACTAAGCAAATGACTGTCCAAACAGTCCTTTGCGAGGAAGATGAAATATGACAGCAGTCATCCTGCTGCAAAGCGGATAACTGAGGCCTTGACAGCTTTGTTGGTGTTAGACGTGCATCTGGTATCTGCCATTAGTGCAATGGGACTGCAGTGCCAACCCTAGATGGGCCTGGTGTTTTTGCCGCATACTTGTGTCGCTTAGCTTAGTCATACAGTTACCTCATTGCAACTCTGTTACTTCTTTGCATGATGTGCTGTTTGGGGACTAGTTTTTTTTTAAAGTGTCATCCTGTCTGCCACTGCAATGCCACTTCTAGATTGGCCAGGTGTTTGTACCGCACACTTGTGTCCCTTAGCTAAGTCATACAGCTACCTCTTTGCACCTCCTTGTTTTTTTTGCATGATGTGCTTTTTGGGGCCTATTTTTTAAATCTGCCATCCTGTCTGCCACTGCAGTGCCACTCCTAGATGGGCCAGGTGTTTGTGCTGCACACTTGTGTCGCTTAGCTTAGTCATACAGCTACCTCATTGCACCTATTTTTTTTTTCTTTTCATGGTGTGCTGTTTGGGGCCTAGTTTTTAAATCTGCCATCCAGTCTGCCACTTCAGTGCCCCTCCTAGATGGGCCAGGTGTTTGTGCCGCACACTTGTGTCGCTTAGCAAAGTCATCCAGCTACCTCGGTGCAATCTTTTGGCCTAAAAACAATATTGTGAGGTGGGAGGTGTTCAGAATAGACTGGAAATGAGTGGAAATTAATGTTATTGAGGTTAATAATACTGTAGGATCAAAATTAGACCCAAATTCTGTGATTTTAGCTGTTTTTGTGGGGGAGGTTTTTACAAAAATCATACATATCCAAAAACAAAACCAAAACCAGAAAGGGTGTTTTTGGCAAAACCAATCCAGATCCAATACATGAGCGAGGGCCCAAATCCAAAACCAAAACACGAAAAGTGCCCGCCAGACATCTCTACTTATGATGGGTTTTTTTTTACTAATGTAGCAATTGTTTGGTACATTTTGCACTGGATACATCTTAAATGGAATTTCCTGAATTAATTTAAGAAGATGTCAATGTAAATAGAATATATTTTAAAATGCACTCACACATTAATACAAACTTTAGAATGAAAGCTCTCACGAGCAGGGCCCTCAACCCTCATGGGCTTATCCTTCTCTTACTGTCCTTGACGGCACCTAATCCCATGGTTTTCTACCACTCTGATACTTATGTTAGTGTTATTTTTATTGTATGTCACTATTGTCCCATTTTGATTTTTCATGTATGTACTCTGTAATTGGGCACTGCGGATCCTTTGTGGTGCAATATAAACAAAAGATAATAATAATGTTAATATTTATTTTAAACACTTTATTTTAAACAAATAAAATCTAAGCATCCCATATGCACATATCCCATAAAGTATTACATTCTTGACAGTTTTGTGCTATTGGTCCGACTTTATATACATCAGTTATTTTGTCCAAATGTCTTGAAGGTTTAGTTTCCCTTGATTGGTAAGTAGAATATCACACAAGTGAATACATACTTTAAATTGGATCTGCTTGCTCATAATGAAAGCTGTAATGACAGTGTCAAAACACAGTACTTACAAACAGTAACTGCCCCCTCTAGTCTCATGAAGATGAGTGTACTACTGTACTGCAAAGCAATATTCAAATTAAAAATAATTTGCAAAGCATTTTACATATGTTAAATTAACAGTAATAACTTGCATACAGTAAAACATTTTGATACAGATGAGACAACATATTTTATGTTAAGTGTTACAACAATGTAATTATGCTGAGATGTATTTATTTATTTTCATGCAGTCATGTTTAGGTTCATTAACATCACTGGGAAGTTTTCCTTATCTGATCATCCTATAAAGCAAACAATTTATATCTCCATTACAATACACAACAGGCCACTCCATTACTTTAAGGAAGACTCATGCTCTAAGTGTTTGGCAGAACAGCAAGAAAAACAAAAGATTAATATGCAGTTAAATTCATTATAATGTGTACTTAATTGAAACTCACTTTACCACTTATTAAGGATATACTACTGGTGCAACTGACTTTGAATTAGAGATGTGTGGTTCGGTTTTCCTGAAATACAAACACACCCGAATTTAAGGCTTCCGAATCGAATCAAGTCCCAGTTCAGAATCCTTTTGGGGTTCCCAGTGGAACGTAGTCCCAGCTCGGGTTTCGTGTCAGTTCGGAACTTGGATTTAAAAACTGATAATTCAGATTTAAAAAGCAAACACAAGTTTTGGTTTGCATGTAAGCAAATCCAAATTACATGATTTTAGCTGTTTTTATCAATTTTAATCAATGTCTATCGATTGTTTTTGATTTTAAAGTAATCTAAAACTAAACCAAAAACCAAAGACATTAGTCTTGATCACTAAACTGCATTTAATCAAAGAAACAGTAATCTGCAATAACACATGAGCAGGCATTAACAAGCCTTAAAAGCCATAATAAACAATTCTGAAACTTTAGTATAGACTTCATGCTGACCAGATTTTCCACCAGATTTAGGAGGTTAGGTGTAAGACTTCTACAGAGAGCTTTAATACAATCAAATCAGTGCACAAAAAAAATACTAAGGCTGAAGAACAAATTGTATATTAACAAACTTCACAAATAAGGAGAGTCTAAGGGTGTCAATGAAAGCTATGTGTGAATATGACATTTCTTATTCTGACACTGTAATCCTATAGGAACCTCCTTTCACTGTTTCTGAAACATCTGTAAATGTGAGGATGAGTAGCAGTAAATGTAAAGATGGTAAAAGCTTAAACATGGAAATGGAAAAAAGTGAGGATGCTTATGTGGAAATGCAACAGGATGAAGGGGATATTTGCGAATTTGACGCTAATAAGAATGTTGATGATGAATTTGTTAGACAAGAAAAAATGTTTGAAATTCAGCAGTATTGTATGTGTCAAAGTATGTCAGTCACCAGTGTCAGCAGTTCTTGCCAGTAATAAGAAGGACATGCCTGGACATAAGACCAAAAAAATCCAAGTTTTTATGTGAATTTCCCCCCCCCCCCAAATCCAGATAACATTTGTCAAAGCATCGGTACCATTTGGGTGGGCAAAGTAAGTAGAGGTAGGGACATTAAACATCTAGGCACCTCCTCCCTTTTATATCATTTGCAGCAAGTTCATGCAAATCATTTATCAAAATTTTAAAAATCCTGGTGTCACAACTGGGGGCTGAGGCTGACCTGGGAAAACCTGAGACATAGGGGCTGGTGTGTATGTGAACCGTGGAGGTAGAATAGGGTTCTTGGACATGCAGGAGGTTAAGCACTATTTGCCCGAAGGCGTGACCACAACAACGGAGTATATAAAACAAAGTCTGTTTATTGAACACAGAGTTTAGACACCTTGGCAGTTCAGATGCTAACCAGACAGATGCTAACATGGTAACGTAAAAAAGCTGGAAGCAGCGTCTCCAGCTTGCAAGAAGGCTGTGGCTATACAAGGGGAGACTGACAGGTACAGAAAGCTTCCCTCTTCCCTGTTACATATGGGGATGTGGTAGTAGCAATTACATCTACCATAGCACCCCTGCTTAACAAGGCAATGGCAGATATCACTGCTCAACTGCACAGTCTCTCCATACGAGTCACAGACACTGAGCACAAACTTTGTGCTATGTTTCATGATGTGGTTGATTTACAGCACACAGCAAAACTACTTTCAGAAAGATAATTACTACCTGAAAAACAAACTAGAAGATGTAGAATATTGTTCCAGAAGAAACAATATTAGGCAGGTTGGATTACCAGAATCCATCAAAGGTGCTGCGCTGGAACACTTTGCAACCCTCTGCCCTCACTATTGAAAATAGAGTTTTCCAAGATCTGCTAATAGAATGTGTGAACAGAGTGGGCCTCTCTACATCACATTCGGCTTCCAGACCCAGAGTTGTATTATTTAAATGCTTAAATTGTTTACATAAAGTAGCGATCTGGAAAGCGTCAAGAGCTGCTCTCCATATTAAAGGGGAAGGTAAGCGTCTGTATATTTTTCAAGATTCTCTGTTGAATTAACCCGGGCATGCAATGCATTCTCACCAATTTGTTCCTAGCTTGTGGTGCAGAAGAAAAAAATTGCTTTGATGTATCCGGTGACATTGCACATTTTTGATGGCTCTTCTTTCAAAAAGGTCACCTCGCTTGATGATGCCAGAGCTTTCCTGCAAGAAGAGTCACAGGCGACCACCGCAGATATTTCAGATCTGTTTAACTATCCATTGCCTCTTTTGGATTGGATCCTTACTTTCTGGTTCAATAATATCCCAGATTGTTATCTTTATCTTTATCGAAATGATTAATATTTTGCTAATTTTATATACTTGATGTTGGTTTTGCGTATCTATACAGCTGGAAATGCATTTTTGTATTTTTTATTCATATGATATCTATGGGTCTAATTCAGAACTGATCGCTGTGCTGCAAATTACACTGTCCTGCGATCAGATAGTTGCCATCCAGGGGAAGTGAAAATTTGCCCAGTGCATCTGTGCAATTGCATGTGTAAACTGTGTGAAAATTTCCCTCAGTCAGCGGACAGCTGCAAAACCGTTCGCATCACGCTCACCATCGAAAGTTTTTCAAATTCTATGCAGTGTGTGCAGTCTGTGCATAGCTCAATACTTACTCCTCCAGTGCGAAGAAATCAGACTGATCGTGTCTGGAGCTGCATCACACGCCTGCCCTGAAAACGGTTGGGAAAGCATGCATTTTCCCGGACACTCCGTGAAAACGGGCAGTTACCACCAACAAACATCCTCTTCCTGTCAATCACCTTGCGAACAGCCTTGCAATCGATATTTTCGCACTATCCTGTCGCTGTTTGGTGACGCCCATATGCATTGCCGTGCAAATGCATGTGCAGTAGTTTGATAATCACCCGCTGTGCGAAAATGCAAAGCAGCTATCAGGTCTGAATCGTGCCCTATATCCACTAGGGCCTATGTGCTAGCTTTCCCTTAAAGTTTCTCTCTAAGGCACATTCAGCATCTTTCATGATATGGGTAGCGGTAACAGCTCTATTCCAGTGATTATCATATGTTACTGGGTTGTGTTCTTTTTGTATTTACTGGAAGTTCCTCCATCCCGAGCACATGGGATTTTTCTCTGATGAGAATTTGTGTTTTCGTATCTTTTTTTCATTTTTGTTTTTCATTTTTTTTATTTAGTGGAATTATTTTTCTTTACTACTTTAAAACTTGCAACTCTAATGCTTTTTCTCTAGGTTGAAACCACAGTACATTCCTCCTCTGATACTGTTTAGAGGATTCCTTCCCTTTGATTCCCCTTCCTGCCCCACCCTTCCTGCAGTGTTTGTCTACCACCCTATTGTTTTTTCCCCCTCCTCCTCCTTTTTTATCTGCTCATTATTTTTCATTTGGTTTTGATATGTTTGCTTTTTCCCCTACCTTCACGATAACATGATTGACACAGTAATTGGTGCTTTGAATGTTGGCGGCATCAACACACCCACTAAACGTTGTAAAAGTTTAGTTTATCTTGCCAAATCTAAAGTCGATATAGCATTCCTGCAGGAAACACATCTTGTCTTGGCAGAGGTAGACAAATTAAAAATGTTAAATTGGATAGTTCTAGCTGTTGCCTCCTAATCTTCCAAGGCCCCTGGTGTAATCATCTCACACTAAGGTCACTTCCTGCAGAGGCCAATAGTATTATTGCCGACCCTGAAGGTGGCTATGTTATAGCCTCTATTGTGTGTCAGGGTAGACAGCTACAATGTAATGTATATGCTTTGAATGTCTATACCAAGAAATTCTACCAGACCCTACTTGCCGATCTTGCTCCCCATGCTAATGAATCTTTAATTGTGGGAGGTGACTTTAACTCAGTCTCTTCACGTCCCTCTTCCCAAACCTCACTACCCAAATTAGGAATCCATTTTTTCTCCCAGCAGCTGCATTTGGTTGATACTCATGCATCTCGGCTACTCATGGAACATACTCTAGGATTGATTACTTATTTGTCTCACACTCCCTTTTCTCAATGGTGCTGATGGCGTCTATGGCACCAATAGTGATCTCTAATCATGTTCTGGTATGGACTACTCTCTGTTTAACCTATGACTCTAGGCCACCTAAACTATGGAGATTCCCCAGCCATCTTTCTAAATCTTTAAGATTTCAACATAAAACTAGAATCAGCATGGGAAGATTTAAAATCAACCAACTCAGCCCACGCTGATGTTGATCCCCCTCTATTTTGTCAGACAGATAAACCTGTTTTAAGAGGTTCAATTATTTCTTATACTTCTGCCAAAAATAAAGATTACTCACAGACATATGTTACTCTGCAACAGTCCCTTTCTATTGCATATCAAATGTATAAAGAGTCCCCTAACCGAAACACTAGAGAATCTTATCAGCTAGCTAAATTGTCTTTTGAGGAATTCCTCCCTGATGCAGGTGACCGTTACTTATTTGTAGTAAACTCCAAGTTTCATAATTTTGGCAACAAGATGGGATGTTTGTTATCTAACTTATGGAAAGGATCTCAACCTCTCATCTCAGTTCAACCTTTACAATCTTCTTCCGGCTCTTTAACGTCTTCCATGGAACAGATCTCGGAGGTTATGAAAGATTTCTACCTAAATCTGTACTCTCAATCTGAAAACAGGACCTAGTTCTACTGATTTGAACACCTCCTTTGCATCTGATTTCTGGCAATTGTTGTCTTATCCACAAGCCCCTACCAATCTTGTGGAAATGCTCCTAGACCCCATTATACTACTTGAAGTTTTAAAATCTATCAGTCTTCTTAAACCAGCTAAAGCTCCGGGCCTGATGGTCTTAATGAAGATCCTGGCCCCTCGAATTGGTGACACCTTGGTAAAAGTTTTTAATTTAATTTTAACCATGTAATCTACCTTCTCTATTTTAATGCAGCACTAATAAAAGTTTTACCTAAGCTGGGCAGGGATCTCTTGATGCCAGGTTCTTATAGACCAATCTCCTATCTCAACCAAGACTATAAATTGCAAACAAAAATACTAGCAGAAAGGTGTAAGCTAATTCTACCCCACAATATTCATCAAGACCAGACTGGATTTATTTGCGGTAGACACTCTGTGGTCAATGTTCGGATGGTTATATCCATCATCTCACATGTTTCTAAGTTTACAAACTCAGACTCCAATGTAATTCTATCATTAGACGCTGAAAAAGGCTTTCATTCTCATTACCTGGTCCCACCTATTTCTTTTGTTACATAATTTTTGTATTCCCAGTAACCTTTATTTCCTTACTTGAAGCTCTCTATATTAACTACTTTACTTTTTCTACTTAAACCTTCCTTGTTTATCTCAGTAGTGATGGATCTTATTTCATCTTTCGGCCTTGTCTAAGGTTATAAAGTCAATTTTGACAAATCTGACCTATTACATGTTTCAGATGACTCCTTACTTCTGCATTCTTCAATACCCAACCCTTCAAATCCATTGAACATTAAAGTAAATACTTAGGCATATATATCCCCTCGAGTATACCCAATTTATATGACGTTAATTTTAAACCATTAGTATCAAAACTTACATCTCTATTGAATAGTTGGAAGCTCTTACCCATGCCATATCTATGCTAGGCCATATTGCTGCGCTTAAAAGTATTATAGTTCCAAAAAAAACTGTCATACAAATGCTCCCAATAGTTATATCCTAGAGCACAGGTTCTCAAACTCGGTCCTCAGGACCCCACACAGTTCATGTTTTGCAGGTCTCCTCACAGAATCACAACTGAAATAATTAGCTTCACCTGTGGATCTTTTAAAATGGGTCAGTGAGTAATGAATACACCTGTGCACCTGCTGGGTTACCTGCAAAACATGCACTGTGTGGAGTCCTGGGGACCGAGTTTGAGATCCTGTGTCCTAGAGTGATATACGATTATTGCCCAATCTTATGTCTCAATTCATATGGCGGGGAAGAAATCTTGGATATCCTTTCCTTACTCATGTCTACAAGGAAAGTTGGTTGGTTAGGTGTTCCTGACCTTGCCGCATATTCACTATGTGTCTTCTTTAGTAGTTCCTATACTGATTATGTTTCGGATAAGGCTCTCTTTGAGCCCTACTCCCCTGGGGCGCTACTACAAAAGAGAATGAATGATCTCCCCCCTCAAATTCTCCAAGATGTTTTTTTTAAAAGCACCTCTGAAGCATGATTTACAATTTTTTTTAAAACTCCATAGAAGAAATCAACACTCTTCGTACATACCCTTATGGGTTAATACTTCATTGCCACCCTCACTTCATAATGTTAACTTTACCCATTAGAAAGACATAGGTTTGAAACTTGCCTATATTGTATTTGACCCTGTAGGTGACATACTTTTATTCTCCTCTCTGCAAGATAACTATGTCCTCCCTAACTCCCACTTCTGTATGTATCTACAAGTAAGGCATTGTTTCCGTTCCCTTCCATCTGCAGTCATGCCCCTATAAAAATAGACCCTCTTGAATCGATTTTTAAACTCTCCAAAATCCATGCTTACAAAACTAATTTTTAGTACCCCACTGTAGTAGTCCAGTTGAAGACTAGATGTCAAAACACAGGCCCTCATTCCGAGTTGATCGGTCGCAAGGCGAATTTAGCAGAGTTACACACGCTAAGCCGCCGCCTACTGGGAGTGAATCTTAGCTTCTTAAAATTGCGACCGATGTATTCGCAATATTGCGATTACTAACTACTTAGCAGTTTCAGAGTAGCTCCAGACTTACTCTGCCTGTGCGATCAGTTCAGTGCTTGTCGTTCCTGGTTGACGTCACAAACACACCCAGCGTTCGCCCAGGCACTCCCACCGTTTCTCCGGCCACTCCTGCGTTTTTTCCGGAAACGGTAGCGTTTTCAGCCACACGCCCCTGAAACGCCGTGTTTCCGCCCAGTAACACCCATTTCCTGTCAATCACATTACGATCGCCGGAGCGAAGAAAAAGCCGTGAGTAAAAATACTTTCATCATAGTAAAGTTACTTGGCGCAGTCGCAGTGCGAACATTGCGCATGCGTACTAAGCGGATTTTCACTGCGATGCGATGAAAAAGAACGAGCGAACAACTCGGAATGAGGGCCACATTTCAGTCCTGGACTTATGACATCTCATCACTAACCTGTATTGTTCCAACATTATGGCTCTACTTTGAAATTTCTTCATTCAGCACATTTACAAGAGGTACATATTCAAACTTTTAACAGGGACTATATATCACCTGCTCAATGTTAACACATGGTTGCCGATGAATCAGGGTCTTGTTAGAAATGTCTTCTTTCTAATGCTAAATGTATACACTGCTTCTGGGAGTGCAGGAACATTCACAAATTTTGGAATAAAACAATTAACTTTATCAACACTTCTATTTCCCTACTTCTGCAACCAGACATCCCTCTTGCCTCTGCACAATTTTATGAATTGGTCTTTAGGGCCCCATAAAAAATGACTGGTCCCCATACTTGCTATAATAGTAACTATTGCAAAGAAATGTATCTTGATTTATTGGACCTCACGGTCCGCTCCCTCTCTCAGAACTTAAAAGCTACTTCATTTAATCTATTTTCACCACCAATCAGCCTTATCAGACATTGAGAAAGAGGTGATACAATTCTATAATAAATAAGAATTATATCTGCATACTTTAGATGTCTCTATACAAACTCATACATTGCAATTATTCAAAACTAATGACCGGTATTTATACAAACAAATGGCGCTAAACCGTTTCTGATGTATGATTGTGTTTTTTACATGTTTTTTATTTGCCAATAATGACATACCTAAACAACCACGACTTTTTGGGTTTTCCTTTTCCCAATCTATCTCTCCTCTTGTGTGACTCTTGTGTTGGAATGGGTGCAGTCTTGTGACCTCATCAGCTGAATGTGTACTAAATGTCTTAATAAATGTATAGCAAGATGTTTAATTTTGCCATGTTTTATTAGACTAACTTGACACCGATATGCACACAGTTTAGTTACTTTTGTTTCTTTTTGAAGTTGATACATGTTTTATGTGGTCTACATTCTTTGTGAGGCATTGATTCCTAAGCTCCTCATTACTTTGTACTTGAAAGGCTTTGCACCTTTTCTGTTTCATTGGATATCGCACGTACACAGTCCGTATAGGCAAAGTATCATCTCCTCCCCCCAGTTGTCTTAGTTACGGGGAGTTCTTAAACACAGGAAGATGGCATATGGTTTTAAATAAATTAATGGAATTATTTGAATGTATCATATGAAAGGCTATATTTGAAGTACGGAAAATCTCGGTGAAGGAAGGAACACTAAAGATACCTTTGGATGCACATAGGGCTTTTTTTAAAGGTAAGCCATGTTTTAATGGATGGATGCCATTGGTGTCACTATGCAGTGAATGGAAGGAGTGAAAAAATCTTGAAAGAAACCTTTATGGGAACGTATTGTTTGTAATAAAGGTCAGTTTCCGTGACAAAGCAGGATAATAGCAAACAGATTGGAGACCTTCTCATATATGGTGTTATATTCTGTTTCTTTGAGGATTCCCAAGATATAAGGATTTCGGGTTTATGTAGCAGCGCTTGGAGATCGTTCATCATATGTATTTGTGTATCTGAGAAAGAAGTGGTGTTCTATTGGACGAGTGCCAAGCTGCAGCTAGGGCGCAAGTCACTGTTTCATTTCTAATATTACCGTACCGTACTGCTATATAATACTGGTGGTCACTGGTCAGCAAAATTCTGCACTGTCCTCGTACTATATACTACAGTGCAGCACAGATATGGAGCATTTTTCAGGCAGAGAATGTAGATATTTTCAGCACACTGAGCACAGATATTTGCAAGCACACTGAGCATAGATATTTGCAGCACACTGAGCACAGATATTTGCAGCACACTGAGCACAGATATTTGCAGCACACTTAACACACAAACTGAGAGAACGCTGCACTAGAGATGAGCGGGTTCGGTTCCTCGGAATCCGAACCCGCCCGAACTTCATTTTTTTTTACACGGGGCCGAGCGACTCGGATCTTCCCGCCTTGCTCGGTTAACCCGAGCGCGCCCGAACGTCATAATCCCGCTGTCGGATTCTCGCGAGGCTCGGATTCTATCGCGAGACTCGGATTCTATATAAGGAGCCGCGCGTCGCCGCCATTTTCACACGTGCATTGAGATTCATAGGGAGAGGACGTGGCTGGCGTCCTCTCCGTTTATAGAGAAGAGAGTGAGACTAGAGTAGAGAGAGAGACACAGTAGTAATTTTGGGGAGCATTAGGAGGAGTACTACTACTTGCTGAAGTGATAGATAGATAGATAGATAGTGTGACTGTATAATGTATATCTGACTTGTGGGGGAGACACTGACAGTGGGGAGCAGTTAGAGTCTGAGAGCAGGACTCAGGAGTACATATAACGTACAGTGCACACTTTTGCTGCCAGAGTGCCACACTGCCATTGTGACCACACTGACCACCAGTATAATATATATTGTGATTGTCTGCTTAGGAGTACTACTTGCAAGTTGCTGATAGTGTGACCAGTGACCTGACCACCAGTTTAATAATCACCACCAGTTTAATATATATATATATATATAATTGTATATAATATATATATAATATTGTATACCACCTACCCGTGTTTTTTTTTTCTTTCTTCTTCTTTATACATACTACTATAGTAGCTTACTGTAGCAGTCTGCGGTGCTGCTGAGCTGACAGTGTCCAGCAGGTCCGTCATCAGTCATTACATAATAAATATATATACCTGTCCGGCTGCAGTACTAGTGATATTATATATATATATATATATATTGATTTCATCTCATTATCATCCAGTCTATATTAGCAGCAGACACAGTACGGTAGTCCACGGCTGTAGCTACCTCTGTGTCGGCAGTCGCTCGTCCATCCATAATTGTATACCAACTACCCGTGGTTTTTTTTTTCTTCTTCTTTATACATACTACTATAGTAGCTTACTGTAGCAGTCTGCGGTGCTGCTGAGCTGACAGTGTCCAGCAGGTCCGTCATCAGTCATTACATAATAAATATATCTACCTGTCCGGCTGCAGTACTAGTGTGATATTATATATATATATATTGATTTCATCTCATTATCATCCAGTCTATATTAGCAGCAGACACAGTACGGTAGTCCACGGCTGTAGCTACCTCTGTGTCGGCAGTCGCTCGTCCATCCATAATTGTATACCACCTACCCGTGGTTTTTTTTATTTTCTTTCTTCTTTATACATACTACTATAGTAGCTTACTGTAGCAGTCTGCGGTGCTGCTGAGCTGACAGTGTCCAGCAGGTCCGTCATCAGTCATTACATAATAAATATATCTACCTGTCCGGCTGCAGTACTAGTGTGATATTATATATATATATATTGATTTCATCTCATTATCATCCAGTCTATATTAGCAGCAGACACAGTACGGTAGTCCACGGCTGTAGCTACCTCTGTGTCGGCAGTCGCTCGTCCATCCATAATTGTATACCACCTACCCGTGGTTTTTTTTTTTCTTTCTTCTTTATACATACTACTATAGTAGCTTACTGTAGCAGTCTGCGGTGCTGCTGAGCTGACAGTGTCCAGCAGGTCCGTCATCAGTCATTACATAATAGATATATCTACCTGTCCGGCTGCAGTACTAGTGTGATATTATATATATATATATATATTGATTTCATCTCATTATCATCCAGTCTATATTAGCAGCAGACACAGTACGGTAGTCCACGGCTGTAGCTACCTCTGTGTCGGCAGTCGCTCGTCCATCCATAATTGTATACCACCTACCCGTGGTTTTTTTTTTTTCTTCTTTATACATACTACTATAGTAGCTTACTGTAGCAGTCTGCGGTGCTGCTGAGCTGACAGTGTCCAGCAGGTCCGTCATCAGTCATTACATATTAAATATATCTACCTGTCCGGCTGCAGTACTAGTGTGATATTATATATATATATATATTGATTTCATCTCATTATCATCCAGTCTATATTAGCAGCAGACACAGTACGGTAGTCCACGGCTGTAGCTACCTCTGTGTCGGCAGTCGCTCGTCCATCCATAATTGTATACCACCTACCCGTGGTTTTTTTTTTTTCTTTCTTCTTTATACATACTACTATAGTAGCTTACTGTAGCAGTCTGCGGTGCTGCTGAGCTGACAGTGTCCAGCAGGTCCGTCATCAGTCATTACATAATAAATATATCTACCTGTCCGGCTGCAGTACTAGTGTGATATTATATATATATATATATTGATTTCATCTCATTATCATCCAGTCTATATTAGCAGCAGACACAGTACGGTAGTCCACGGCTGTAGCTACCTCTGTGTCGGCAGTCGCTCGTCCATCCATAATTGTATACCACCTACCCGTGGTTTTTTTTTTTTCTTTCTTCTTTATACATACTACTATAGTAGCTTACTGTAGCAGTCTGCGGTGCTGCTGAGCTGACAGTGTCCAGCAGGTCCGTCATCAGTCATTACATAATAAATATATCTACCTGTCCGGCTGCAGTACTAGTGTGATATTATATATATATATATTGATTTCATCTCATTATCATCCAGTCTATATTAGCAGCAGACACAGTACGGTAGTCCACGGCTGTAGCTACCTCTGTGTCGGCAGTCGCTCGTCCATCCATAATTGTATACCACCTACCCGTGTTTTTTTTTTCTTTCTTCTTTATACATACTACTATAGTAGCTTACTGTAGCAGTCTGCGGTGCTGCTGAGCTGACAGTGTCCAGCAGGTCCGTCATCAGTCATTACATAATAAATATATCTACCTGTCCGGCTGCAGTACTAGTGTGATATTATATATATATATATTGATTTCATCTCATTATCATCCAGTCTATATTAGCAGCAGACACAGTACGGTAGTCCACGGCTATAGCTACCTCTGTGTCGGCAGTCGCTCGTCCATCCATAAGTATACTAGTATCCATCCATCTCCATTGTTTACCTGAGGTGCATTTTAGTTGTGCCTATTAAAATATGGAGAACAAAAATGTTGAGGTTCCAAAATTAGGGAAAGATCAAGATCCACTTCCACCTCGTGCTGAAGCTGCTACCACTAGTCATGGCCGAGACGATGAAATGCCAGCAATGTCGTCTGCCAAGGCCGATGCCCAATGTCATAGTACAGAGCATGTAAAATCCAAAACACCAAATATCAGTAAAAAAAGGACTCCAAAATCTAAAATAAAATTGTCGGAGGAGAAGAGTAAACTTGCCAATATGCCATTTACCACACGGAGTGGCAAGGAACGGCTGAGGCCCTGGCCTATGTTCATGGCTAGTGGTTCAGCTTCACATGAGGATGGAAGCACTCAGCCTCTCGCTAGAAAAATGAAAAGACTCAAGCTGGCAAAAGCACCGCAAAGAACTGTGCGTTCTTCGAAATCCCAAATCCACAAGGAGAGTCCAATTGTGTCGGTTGCGATGCCTGACCTTCCCAACACTGGACGTGAAGAGCATGCGCCTTCCACCATTTGCACGCCCCCTGCAAGTGCTGGAAGGAGCACCCACAGTCCAGTTCCTGATAGTCAGATTGAAGATGTCAGTGTTTAAGTACACCAGGATGAGGAGGATATGGGTGTTGCTGGCGCTGGGGAGGAAATTGACAAGGAGGATTCTGATGGTGAGGTGGTTTGTTTAAGTCAGGCACCCGGGGAGACACCTGTTGTCCGTGGGAGGAATATGGCCGTTGACATGCCTGGTGAAAATACCAAAAAAATCAGCTCTTCGGTGTGGAAGTATTTCAACAGAAATGCGGACAACATTTGTCAAGCCGTGTGTTGCCTTTGTCAAGCTATAATAAGTAGGGGTAAGGACGTTAACCACCTCGGAACATCCTCCCTTATACGTCACCTGCAGCGCATTCATAATAAGTCAGTGACAAGTTCAAAAACTTTGGGCGACAGCGGAAGCAGTCCACTGACCAGTAAATCCCTTCCTCTTGTAACCAAGCTCACGCAAACCACCCCACCAACTCCCTCAGTGTCAATTTCCTCCTTCCCCAGGAATGCCAATAGTCCTGCAGGCCATGTCACTGGCAATTCTGACGATTCCTCTCCTGCCTGGGATTCCTCCGATGCATCCTTGCGTGTAACGCCTACTGCTGCTGGCACTGCTGTTGTTGCTGCTGGGAGTCGATGGTCATCCCAGAGGGGAAATCGTAAGACCACTTTTACTACTTCCACCAAGCAATTGACTGTCCAACAGTCCTTTGCGAGGAAGATGAAATATCACAGCAGTCATCCTGCTGCAAAGCGGATAACTGAGGCCTTGGCATCCTGGGTGGTGAGAAACGTGGTTCCGGTATCCATCATTACTGTAGAGCCAACTAGAGACTTGTTGGAGGTACTGTGTCCCCGGTACCAAATACCATCTAGGTTCCATTTCTCTAGGCAGGCGATACCGAAAATGTACACAGACCTCAGAAAAAGAGTCACCAGTGTCCTAAAAAATGCAGCTGTACCCAATGTCCACTTAACCACGGACATGTGGACAAGTGGAGCAGGGCAGGGTCAGGACTATATGACTGTGACAGCCCACTGGGTAGATGTATTGCCTCCCAGTACCAGTAGCAGCATCTCACAAATGCCAACTCTTTCCTAGGCAGGCTACGCTTTGTATCACCGGTTTCCAGAATACGCACACAGCTGAAAACCTCTTACGGCAACTGAGGAAGATCATCGCGGAATGGCTTACCCCAATTGGACTCTCCTGTGGATTTGTGGCATCGGACAACGCCAGCAATATTGTGTGTGCATTAAATCTGGGCAAATTCCAGCACGTCCCATGTTTTGCACATACCTTGAATTTGGTGGTGCAGAATTTTTAAAAAAACGACAGGGGCGTGCAAGAGATGCTGTCGGTGGCCAGAAGAATTGCGGGACACTTTCGGCGTACAGGCACCACGTACAGAAGACTGGAGCAACACCAAAAATGCCTGAACCTGCCCTGCCATCATCTGAAGCAAGAAGTGGTAACGAGGTGGAATTCAACCCTATATATGCTTCAGAGGTTGGAGGAGCAGCAAAAGGCCATTCAAGCCTATACAATTCAGCACGATATAGGAGGTGGAATGCACCTGTCTCAAGCGCAGTGGAGAATGATTTCAACGTTGTGCAAGGTTCTGCTGCCCTTTGAACTTGCCACACGTGAAGTCAGTTCAGACACTGCCAGCCTGAGTCAGGTCATTCCCCTCATCAGGCTTTTGCAGAAGAAGCTGGAGACATTGAAGGAGGAGCTAACACGGAGCGATTCCGCTAGGCATGTGGGACTTGTGGATGGAGCCCTTAATTCGCTTAACAAGGATTCACGGGTGGTCAATCTGTTGAAATCAGAGCACTACATTTTGGCCACCGTGCTCGATCCTAGATTTAAAACCTACCTTGGATCTCTCTTTCCGGCAGACACAAGTCTGCTGGGGTTCAAAGACCTGCTGGTGAGAAAATTGTCAAGTCAAGCGGAACGCGACCTGTCAACATCTCCTCCTTCACATTCTCCCGCAACTGGGGGTGCGAGGAAAAGGCTCAGAATTCCGAGCCCACCCGCTGGCGGTGATGCAGGGCAGTCTGGAGCGACTGCTGATGCTGACATCTGGTCCGGACTGAAGGACCTGTCAACGATTACGGACATGTCGTCTACTGTCACTGCATATGATTCTCTCCCCATTGAAAGAATGGTGGAGGATTATATGAGTGACCGCATCCAAGTAGGCACGTCACACAGTCCGTACTTATACTGGCAGGAAAAAGAGGCAATTTGGAGGCCCTTGCACAAACTGGCTTTATTCTACCTAAGTTGCCCTCCCACAAGTGTGTACTCCGAAAGAGTGTTTAGTGCCGCCGCTCACCTTGTCAGCAATCGGCGTACGAGGTTACTTCCAGAAAATGTGGAGAAGATGATGTTCATTAAAATGAATTATAATCAATTCCTCCGTGGAGACATTGACCAGCAGCAATTGCCTCCACAAAGTACACAGGGAGCTGAGATGGTGGATTCCAGTGGGGACGAATTGATAATCTGTGAGGAGGGGGATGTACACGGTGATATATCGGAGGATGATGATGAGGTGGACATCTTGCCTCTGTAGAGCCAGTTTGTGCAAGGAGAGATTAATTGCTTCTTTTTTGGTGGGGGTCCAAACCAACCCGTCATTTCAGTCACAGTCGTGTGGCAGACCCTGTCACTGAAATGATGGGTTGGTTAAAGTGTGCATGTCCTGTTTATACAACATAAGGTTGGGTGGTAGGGCCCAAGGACAATTCCATCTTGCACCTCTTTTTTCTTTAATTTTTCTTTGCGTCATGTGCTGTTTGGGGAGTGTTTTTTGGAAGGGCCATCCTGCGTGACACTGCAGTGCCACTCCTAGATGGGCCAGGTGTTTGTGTCGGCCACTAGGGTCGCTTATCTTACTCACACAGCTACCTCATTGCGCCTCTTTTTTTCTTTGCGTCATGTGCTGTTTGGGGAGTGTTTTTTGGAAGGGCCATCCTGCGTGACACTGCAGTGCCACTCCTAGATGGGCCCGGTGTTTGTGTCGGCCACTAGGGTCGCTTATCTTACTCACACAGCTACCTCATTGCGCCTCTTCTTTTCTTTGCATCATGTGCTGTTTGGGGAGTGTTTTTTGGAAGGGCCATCCTGCGTGACACTGCAGTGACACTCCTAGATGGGCCAGGTGTTTGTGTCGGCCACTAGGGTCGCTTAGCTTACTCACACAGCTACCTCATTGCGCCTCTTTTTTTCTTTGCGTCATGTGCTGTTTGGGGAGTGTTTTTTGGAAGGGCCATCCTGCGTGACACAGCAGTGCCACTCCTAGATGGGCCCGGTGTTTGTGTCGGCCACTAGGGTCGCTTATCTTACTCACACAGCTACCTCATTGCGCCTCTTTTTTTCTTTGCGTCATGTGCTGTTTGGGGAGTGTTTTTTGGAAGGGCCATCCTGCGTGACACTGCAGTGCCACTCCTAGATGGGCCCGGTGTTTGTGTCGGCCACTAGGGTCGCTTAGCTTAGTCATCCAGCGACCTCGGTGCAAATTTTAGGACTAAAAATAATATTGTGAGGTATTCAGAATAGACTGAAAATGAGTGGAAATTATGGTTTTTGAGGTTAATAATACTTTGGGATCAAAATGACCCCCAAATTCTATGATTTAAGCTGTTTTTTTAGTGTTTTTTGAAAAAAAACACCCGAATCCAAAACACACCCGAATCCGACAAAAAAAATTCGGTGAGGTTTTGCCAAAACGCGGTCGAACCCAAAACACGGCCGCGGAACCGAACCCAAAACCAAAACACAAAACCCGAAAAATTTCAAGTGCACATCTCTACGCTGCACGTCCTCTCCCTATCATCTCCAATGCACGAGTGAAAATGGCGGCGACGCGCGGCTCCTTATATAGAATATGAATCTCTCGAGAATCCGACAGCAGGATGATGACGTTCGTGCGCGCTCGGGTTAACCGAGCAAGGTAGGAGGATCCGAATTGCCTCGGAACCGTGTAAAATGGGTGAAATTCGGGGGGATTCGGATTCCGAGGAACCGAACCCGCTCATCACTAATCACAATTGTAGTTGCAGCTCTCAAAGGGTGATTTGGATTATCACCAAATTAGAACCAATTATATTAATAAAAAATGAGAGCGCATATACAATTATAAAAATGATGTAATAATTACACGTACAAATATATATTAAAAATACATCAATGTGGATTTGATCTAAAAAGTCCTGATGCGTGACACATCCTAGGAAAGGTCAACACAGTTTTAATGATCCGGTACTTGACTGTGAATCAGTCACAGTCCCATTAGTTAATTGTCTTTTCCACTATGTTTGATTAAAGTTTCGCAGACTACTAATCATATATTTTAGAAATAGTTCTCTTATGCTCACCACTGCTGGAGTTCCATAGCAGTAAACCTCCAGATGTGTAGCGCAGCGGGTGAGAGAAAAGCATGCACCTCTCTGAATCCAAATGCCGTAGGGAGAGAGAGCAGCTGTCAGCAGCACCACCCGCGATCTCTCTGCTAGCCCGCACTCGGGGCTCCACGAGCGGCATTGGGCTGCTGGATGTTCACAAGGCAGGCACCTGCAATCTCTCTGCTGGTCCACGTTCGGGACTCCACGAGCGGCAACGGGCTGCTGAAATATTCACCAAGGCGGGCGGGGAGGAGGCACGGCTGTAGGTTGACAGTGGAATGAACAGTGGAGGAATCGGATCAGTTGTGTGAGCCTCACAGGGGTGATCTTTACGCATTTCTCCGCTGTCACAGGGTAGCCGTTTCTTCAGAAACCTATCTAAGTGCTTCCCGCAGCCTATCAAGGTCCTCCTGCCTCTTAACTCATGCTAGCAGCCTAACTTCCCCAGCACCTGATGGAACATTGTAAACATTATTCACTATGGAACAATAAGAAGTAATGTTGACTATACATATTCTCTCATAAGGTCAGTTTGCCCTGTGGCCTTTTGGAGGAGTTTGATCAATGGGACATGATGGAAACAGAACTGGTATATATTAGTGATGTGCACCGGAAATTTTTCGGGTTTTGGTTTTGGATTCGGTTCCGCGGCCGTGTTTTGGATTCGGACGCATTTTGCAAAACCTCCCTGAAATTTTTTTGTAGGATTCGGGTGTGTTTTGGATTCGGGTGTTTTTTTACAAAAAACCCTCAAAAACAGCTTAAATCATAGAATTTGGGGGTCATTTTGATTAACCTCAATAACCATAATTTCCACTCATTTTCAGTCTATTCTGAACACCTCACCCCTCACAATATTATTTTTAGTCCTAAAATTTGCACCGAGGTCGCTGGATGGCTAAGCTAAGCGACACAAGTGGCCAACACAAACACCTGGCCCATCTAGGAGTGGCACTGCAGTGTCAGGCAGGATGGCACTTCAAAAAAATTGTCCCCAAACAGCACATGAAGCAAAGAAAAAAAGAGGCGCAATGAGGTAGCTGTGTGACTAAGCTAAGCGACCCAAGTGGCCGACACAAACACCTGGCCCATCTAGGAGTGGCACTGCCGTGTCAGACAGGATGGCACTTCAAAAAAATAGTCCCCAAACAGCACATGATGCAAAGAAAAAAAGGGGCGCAATGAGGTAGCTGTGTGACTAAGCTAAGCGACCCAAGTGGCCGACACAAACACCTGGCCCATCTAGGAGTGGCACTGCAGTTTTCTAGCGAGAGGATGAGTGCTTCCATCCTCATGTGAATCTGAACCACTAGCCATGAACATAGGCCAGGGCCTCAGCCGTTCCTTGCCACTCCGTGTCGTAAATGGCATATTGGCAAGTTTACGCTTCTCATCAGATGCTTTCAATTTTGATTTTTGGGTCATTTTACTGAACTTTTGTTTTTTGGATTTTACATGCTCTCTACTATGACATTGGGCATCGGCCTTGGCAGATGACGTTGATGGCATTTCATCGTCTCGGCCATGACTAGTGGCAGCAGCTTCAGCACGAGGTGGAAGTGGATCTTGATCTTTCCCTATTTTAACCTCCACATTTTTGTTCTCCATTTTTTAATGTGTGGAATTATATGCCAGTATCAATAGCAATGGCCTACTACTATATATACTGTGCACAACTGAAATGCACCACAGGTATGGATGGATAGTATACTTGACGACACAGAGGTAGGTAGAGCAGTGGCCTTCCGTACTGTACTGCTATATATACTGGTGGTCACTGTCAGCAAACTGCAAAACTAAAATGCACCACAGGTATAGAATCTAGATGGATAGTATACTTGACGACACAGAGGTAGGTAGAGCAGTGGCCTTCCGTACCGTACTGCTATATATACTGGTGGTCACTGTCAGCAAAACTCTGCACTGTACTCCTCCTATATAATACTGCTGGTCCCCAGTCCCCACAATAAAGCAGTGTGAGCACAGATATATGCAGCACACTGAGCACAGATAGGGAGTGTTTTTCAGGCAGACAACGTATACTGGTAGTCACTGTCAGCAAAACTCTGCACTGTACTCCTCCTATATAATATACTGGTGGTCCCCAGTCCCCACAATAAAGCAGTGTGAGCACAGATATATGCAGCACACTGAGCACAGATATGGAGTGTTTTTTAGGCAGACAACGTATACTGGTGGTCACTGTCAGCAAAACTCTGCACTGTACTCCTCCTATATAATACAGCTGCTCCCCAGTCCCCACAATTAAGCAGTGTGAGCACAGATATATGCAGCACACTGAGCACAGATATGGAGTGTTTTTCAGGCAGACAACGTATACTGGTGGTCACTGTCAGCAAAACTGCACTGTACTCCTATATAATATACTGGTGGTCCCCAGTGTCCACAATAAAGCAGTGTGAGCACAGATATATGCAGCACACTGAGCACAGATATGGAGTGTTTTTCAGGCAGACAACGTATACTGGTGGTCACTGTCAGCAAAACTCTGCACTGTACTCCTCCTATATAATACAGCTGCTCCCCAGTCCCCACAATTAAGCAGTGTGAGCACAGATATATGCAGCACACTGAGCACAGATATGGAGTGTTTTTCAGGCAGAGAACATATACTGGTGGTCACTGTCAGCAAAACTCTGCACTGTACTCCTCCTATATAATACAGCTGCTCCCCAGTCCCCACAATTAAGGAATAAGCACAAATATTTTTGCATCAAGATTAATAAACGGAGAGGACGCCAGCCACGTCCTCTCCCTAACATTTCCAATGCACGAGTTTAAATGGCGGCGACGCGCGGCTGCTTATATAGAATCCAAATCTCGCGAGAATCCGACAGCGGGATGATGACGTTCAGGCGCGCTCGGATTAACCGAGCCATACGGGAGAATCCGAGTATGCCTCGGACCCGTGTAAAATGGGTGAAGTTCGGGGGGGTTCGGTTTCCGAGGAACCGAACCCGCTCATCACTAGTATATATGTTTACTATGACCTGGGAAGTGATACAAAAGGTGGCTTTGGTCATTTTATTTATCAATTTTAGAAATGCTAATAGTGTACAATAGCTGGAGAAATGTAATAAAAGTGTATAATAAAATGAATCAGTTATGCTACAGTATTTCTGTTAAATAGTAATTATGTAAGGAGGCAACAAGTGAAATTTTACTATATACATGATGCATACAATGTATAATAAGAATTTACTTACCGATAATTCTATTTCTCGGAGTCCGTAGTGGATGCTGGGGTTCCTGAAAGGACCATGGGGAATAGCGGCTCCGCAGGAGACAGGGCACAAAAAGTAAAGCTTTAGGATCAGGTGGTGTGCACTGGCTCCTCCCCCTATGACCCTCCTCCAAGCCTCAGTTAGGTACTGTGCCCGGACGAGCGTACACAATAAGGAAGGATTTATGAATCCCGGGTAAGACTCATACCAGCCACACCAATCACACTGTACAACCTGTGATCTGAACCCAGTTAACAGTATGATAACAGCGGAGCCTCTGAAAAGATGGCTCACAACAATAATAACCCGATTTTTGTAACTATGTACAAGTAATGCAGATAATCCGCACTTGGGATGGGCGCCCAGCATCCACTACGGACTCCGAGAAATAGAATTATCGGTAAGTAAATTCTTATTTTCTCTATCGTCCTAGTGGATGCTGGGGTTCCTGAAAGGACCATGGGGATAATACCAAAGCTCCCAAACGGGCGGGAGAGTGCGGATGACTCTGCAGCACCGAATGAGAGAACTCCAGGTCCTCCTTAGCCAGGGTATCAAATTTGTAGGATTTTACAAACGTGTTTGCCCCTGACTAAATAGCCGCTCGGCAAAGTTGTAAAGCCGAGACCCCTCGGGCAGCCGCCCAAGATGAGCCCACCTTCCTTTTGGAATGGGCATTTACATATTTTGGCTGTGGCAGGCCTGCCACAGAATGTGCAAGCTGAATTGTATTACACATCCAACTAGCAATAGTCTGCTTAGAAGCAAGAGCACCCAGTTTTTTGGGTGCATACAGGATAACAGCAAGTCAGTTTTCCTGACTCCAGCCGTCCTGGAAACATATTTTCAGGGCCCTGACAACATCTAGCAACTTGGAGTCCTCCAAGTCCCTAGTAGGTGCAAGGCACCACAATAAGCTGGTTCAGGTGAAACACTGACACCACCTTAGGGAGAGAACTGGGGACGAGTCCGCAGCTCTGCCCTGTCCGAATGGACAAACAGATATGGCTTTTTTGAGAAAAAACCACCAATTTGACACTCGCCTGGTCCAGGCCAGGGCCAAGAGCATGGTCACTTTTCATGTGAGATGCTTCAAATCCACAGATTTGACTGGTTTTAAACCAATGTGTTTTGAGGAATCCCAGAACTACGTTGAGATCCCACAGTGCCACTGGAGGCACAAAAGGGGGTTGTATATGCAATACTCCCTTGACAAACTTCTGGACTTCAGGAACTGAAGCCAATTCTTTCTGGAAGAAAAATCGACAGGGCCGAAATTTGAACCTTAATGGACCCCAATTTGAGGCCCATAGACACTCCTGTTTGCAAGAAATGCAGGAATCGACCGAGTTGAAATTTCTTCGTGGGGCCTTCCTGGCCTCACACCACGCAACATATTTTCGCCACATGTGGTGATAATGTTGTGCGGTCACCTCCTTTCTGGCTTTGACCAGGGTAGGAATGACCTCTTCCTGAATGCCTTTTCCCTTAGGATCCGGCGTTCCACCGCCATGCCGTCAAACGCAGCTGCGGTAAGTCTTGGAACAGACATGGTACTTGCTGAAACAAGTCCCTTCTTAGCGGCAGAGACCATAAGTCCTCTGTGAGCATCTCTTAAAGTTCCGGGTACCAAGTCCTTCTTGGCCAATCCGGAGCCATGAGTATAGTTCTTACTCCTCTACGTCTTATAATTCTCAGTACCTTAGGTATGAAAAGCAGAGGATGGAACACATACACCGACTGGTACACCCACGGTGTTACCAGAACGTCCACAGCTATTGCCTGAGGGTCTCTTAACCTGGCGCAATACCTGTCCCGTTTTTTGTTCAGACGGGACGCCATCATGTCCACCTTTGGTAATTCCCAACGGTTTACAATTATGTGGAAAACTTCCCCATGAAGTTCCCACTCTGCCGGGTGGAGGTCGTGCCTACTGAGGAAGTCTGCTTCCCAGTTTCCATTCCCGGAATGAAACACTGCTGACAGTGCTATCACATGATTTTCCGCCCAGCGAAAAGTCCTTGCAGTTTTTGCCACTGCCCTCCTGCTTCTTGTGCCGCCCTGTCTATTTACGTGGGCGACTGCCGTGATGTTTTATCCCACTGGATCAATACCGGCTGACCTTGAAGCAGAGGTCTTGCTAAGCTTAGAGCATTATAAATTTACCCTTAGCTATATTTATGTGGAGAAAAATCTCCAGACTTGATCACACTCCCTGGAAATTTTTTCCTTGTGTGACTGCTCCCCAGCCTCTCGGGCTGGCCTCCGTGGTCACCAACATCCAAAACTGAATGCCGAATCTGCGGCCCTCTAGAAGATGAGCACTCTGTAACCACCACAGGAGAGACACCCTTGTCCTTGGATATAGGGTTATCCGCTGATGCATCTGAAGATGCGATCCGGACCATTTGTCCAGCAGATCCCACTGAAAAGTTCTTGCATGAAATCTGCCGACTGGAATTGCTTCGAAGGAAGTCACCATTTTTTTTACCATGGCCCTTGTGCAATGATGCACTGATTTTAGGAGGTTCCTGACTAGCTCGGATAACTCCCTGGCTTTCTCTTCCGGGAGAAACACCTTTTTCTGGACTGTGTCCAGAATCATCCCTAAGCACAGGAGACTTGTTGTCGGGATCAGCTGCGATTTTGGAATATTTAGAATCCACCCCTGCTGTTGTAACAGTATCCGAGATAGTGCTACTCCGACCTCCAACTGTTTCCTGGACTTTGCCCTTATCAGGAGATCGTCCAAGTAAGGGATAATTAAGACGCCTTTTCTTCGAAGAAGAACCATCATTTCGGCCATTACCTTGGTAAAGACCCGGGGTGCCGTAGACAATCCAAACGGCAGCGTCAGAAACTGATAGTGACAGTTCTGTACCACGAACCTGAGGTACCCTTAGTGATAAGGGCAAATTTGGGACATGGAGGTAAGCATCCCTGATGTCTCGGGACACCCGATAGTCCCCTTCTTCCCGGTTCGTTATCACTGCTCTGAGTGACTCCATCTTGATTTGAACCTTTGTAAGTGTTCAAAATTTTTTTTTTTAGATTTAGAATAGGTCTCACCTAGCCTTCTGGCTTCAGTACCACAATATAGTGTGGAATAATACCCCTTTTCTTGTTGTAGGAGGGGTAATTTAATTATCACCTGCTGGGAATACAGCTCGTGAATTTTTTCCCATACTGCCTCCTTGTCGGAGGGAGACCTTGGTAAAGCAGACTTCAGGAGCCTGCGCAGGGGAAACGTCTCGACATTCCAAACTGTACCCCTGGGATACTACTTGTAGGATCCAGGGGTCCTGTACGGTCTCAGCGTCATGCTGAGAGCTTGTCAGAAGCGGTGGAACGCTTCTGTTCCTGGGAATGGGCTGCCTGCTGCAGTCTTCTTCCCTTTCCTCTATCCCTGGGCAGATATGACTCTTATAGGGACGAAAGGACTGAAGCTGAAAAGACGGTGTCTTTTTCTGCAGAGATGTGACTTAGGGTAAAAACGGTGGATTTTCCAGCAGTTGCCCTGGCCACCAGGTCCGATGGACCGACCCCAAATAACTAGTCTTCCTTTATACGGCAATACACCTTTGTGCCGTTTGGAATCTGCATCACCTGACCACTGTCGTGTCCATAAACATCTTCTGGCAGATATGGACATCGCACTTACTCTTGATGCCAGAGTGCAAATATCCCTCTGTGCATCTCGCATATATAGAAATACATCCTTTAAATGCTCTATAGTCAATAAAATACTGTCCCTGTCAAGGGTATCAATATTTTTAGTCAGGGAATCCGACCAAGCCACCCCAGCTCTGCACATCCAGGCTGAAGCGATCGCTGGTCGCAGTATAACACCAGTATGTGTGTATATACTTTTTATGATATTTTTCCAGCCTCCTGTCAGCTGGCTCCTTGAGGACGGCCCTATCTATAGACGGTACCGCCACTTGTTCTGATAAGCGTGTGAGCGCCTTATCCACCCTAAGGGGTGTTTCCCAACGCGCCCTAACTTCTGGCGGGAAAGGGTATACCGCCCATATTTTCTATCGGGGGGAACCCACGCATCATCACACACTTCATTTAATTTATCTGATTCAGGAAAAACTACGGTAGTTTTTTCACATCCCACATAATACCCTCTTTTGTGGTACTTGTAGTATCAGAAATATGTAACACCTCCTTCATTGCCCTTAACGTGTGGCCCTAATAAGGAATACGTTTGTTTATTCACCGTCGACACTGGATTCAGTGTCCGTGTCTGTGTCTGTGTCGACCGACTAAAGTAAACGGGCGTTTTAAAACCCCTGACGGTGTTTCTGAGACGTCTGGACCGGTACTAATTGTTTGTCGGCCGTCTCATGTCGTCAACCGACCTTGCAGCGTGTTGACATTATCACGTAATTCCCTAAATAAGCCATCCATTCCGGTGTCGACTCCCTATAGAGTGACATCACCATTACAGGCAATTGCTCCGCCTCCTCACCAACATCGTCCTCATACATGTCGACACACACGTACCGACACACAGCACACACACAGGGAATGCTCTGATAGAGGACAGGACCCACTAGCCCTTTGGAGAGACAGAGGGAGAGTTTGCCAGCACACACCAAAAACGCTATAATTATATAGGGACAACCTTATATAAGTGTTTTCCCTTATAGCATCTTTTATATATTTCTAACGCCAAATTAGTGCCCCCCCCTCTCTGTTTTAACCCTGTTTCTGTAGTGCAGTGCAGGGGAGAGCCTGGGAGCCTTCCCTCCAGCCTTTCTGTGAGGGAAAATGGCGCTGTGTGCTGAGGAGATAGGCCCCGCCCCTTTTTCGGCGGCCTCGTCTCCCGCTCTTAACGGATTCTGGCAGGGGTTAAATATCTCCATATAGCCCCCGGAGGCTATATGTGAGGTATTTTTAGCCAAAAAAGGTTTTCATTTGCCTCCCAGGGCGCCCCCCTCCCAGCGCCCTGCACCCTCAGTGACTGCCGTGTGAAGTGTGCTGAGAGGAAAATGGCGCACAGCTGCAGTGCTGTGCGCTACCTTAAGAAGACTGAGGAGTCTTCTGCCGCCGATTCTGGACCTCTTCTCGTTTCAGCATCTGCAAGGGGGCCGGCGGCGAGGCTCCGGTGACCATCCAGGCTGTACCTGTGATCGTCCCTCTGGAGCTAATGTCCAGTAGCCAAGAAGCCAATCCATCCTGCACGCAGGTGAGTTCACTTCTTCTCCCCTAAGTCCCTCGTTGCAGTGATCCTGTTGCCAGCAGGACTCACTGTAAAATAAAAAACCTAAGCTAAACTTTTCTAAGCAGCTCTTTAGGAGAGCCACCTAGATTGCACCCTTCTCGGCCGGGCACAAAAATCTAACTGAGGCTTGGAGGAGGGTCATAGGGGGAGGAGCCAGTGCACACCACCTGATCCTAAAGCTTTACTTTTTGTGCCCTGTCTCCTGCGGAGCCGCTATTCCCCATGGTCCTTTCAGGAACCCCAGCATCCACTAGGACGATAGAGAAAGTAAGAAATCATAAAATTAGCAGAATTGGTTTGTTTAAAGCCACAATCCATAGACTCAACTGAGTATCTAGTTAACTGTCTGTTAATTGAATATTAAATGTTCATATAATGTTAGATTACTGCTGTTCCAAACAGTTTGTCCAAAAATATCAGAAAATTTCTAAACTGAAGATGGACTATATCTTATGTAAAGCTACAAGTGTAAGGGAACTTTATTACTTTTTTTTTCCAAGTGCAAAGCAGTCAATAAATGTATTGAAGGTCATGTCAGAAATCATTTCTTTGCTGCCAGAGAAGGGCCATTAACAGAAACGTACTGTATACTCAGCTGAACAGTAAATGTAATTACAATGTCAAACATTCTGGCAGGTATGCACATTTTTGCATATATATGTGAATTTTTTTACTAGCTTTTATTCAAGGCAACTTGTATGTTTAACTGTCCTTAAAACATGTGTAGAGCATATTGATGTACAAAGGGACTGATTATGAGTCACACGCAAAAGCACACAGCACGTATGTTGGTGGCCACCCATTTTGAGAGTTAATGCAGATGGCCTATATACTCCTGCCATTGAATACATTCATGCAGCTGAATGTGCAAGGACTGAGATGTCATCTTTTAGTGCCATATGAAATAATGATTACCACTGAAAATTGCACCTTTCCTTTGGCAAGTGCAGTGTCTCTATCTGACCATGGTCTCCTATGGTTGACAAGCATGTGACACTACTATAAAACACCTACTGAAAGGACTTATTTTGTGCATTACTAGCCACCTCCCAGTCACCGCCAAGGAATGTCATTACTTTTCCACCACACTTCTGATACCGTCTGCCCCTATCACAACAGCACCTTTGTGCTTACACTCAGGTAATGCATGCGCTGTAGATTTCAGAATGTTTCACACATTCACAGTCGCAAGTAATCACTGAACTATGTGAATGTTGGCATTGTGTATGGCTATGGGGGTCATTCCGAGTTGTTCGCTCGCTGCCGTTTTTAGCAGAATTGCGATCAGGCTAAAATCCGGCAGTTCTGCGCATGCGTATGAGCCGCAGGGCGCACGCGCTAAGTACTTTCACACAAAACTATGCAATTTTACACAGGGCCGAGCGACGCTTTTCAGTCACTGTGCTGATCGGTGAGTGATTGACAGGAAGTGGGTGTTTCTGGGTGGTAACTGAGCGATTTTCAGGAGTGTGCTAAAAAAACGCAGGCGTGCCAGCCAAAAACGCAGGAGTGGCTGGGGAAACGGGGGACTGGCTGGCCAAACGCAGGGTGTGTTTGTGACATCAAACCAGGAACCAAACAGTCTGCAGTGATCGCAATCTAGGAGTAGGTCTGGAGCTACTCAGAAACTGCAGGGAAATATTTGATAGCAGAACTGCTAACCTTTCGTTAGCAATTCTGCTAAGCTAAGATACACTCCCAGAGGTCGGCGGCCTAGCGTTTGCAATGCTGCTAAAAGCAGCTAGCGAGCGAACAACTCGGAATGAGGGCCTATGTATAGAAGTACAGGGTTGGACTGGCCCACGGGGAACAGGGGAAACCCCCAGTGGGCCCCACTTCCTCCTCTAGGGATCAGTATCCTGACTGTGCACTTGAATTATACATTATAATGCACAGGACTGTATAATTTTCTGCAGTGCATTCCTGTTACTAATTTGATGTATTTTCATGCATAAACTAACAGTATTTGCTATATATTCTGTATATTTATAAAGGGGCCTAGGCCATGCACACTCTAATAGTTAGCCAAGCCTCTGTGAAGGCTGGCCATACCTCCTCTGGAGGCTGACCTAAGTATGGGGCCTTATCACTGTATTTCCCAGTTGTGCCTTCATGCCCCTGTCTGACGCTGTAGACATATCATCTATTCTATTCATTGCTTTTCCACAATAATAGAGAAAACTCAAAAGCAGTAACAGAAAAACTAAACCAATTATGGTTGATGGAGACCAGGGGAAATAAGAGAAATGGCATCCCTTAGAAAATGCTTAAACTAGTAGTAATCTAAGACACACTGGAAACACGAATGAGGGCTGTAGGGGAGCACATTTAAAAACCTTATAATTATGTCACACGCCATAGGCGGCATTCACCGCGCTTACCCCTGCGTGCCTGCTGGTCTGTGTTGTGGCCTCCGCCTTCGGTGGTCCACGGGCTCCGGCGTCTGGCTGGCACGGCTCCCGGCGGTTCCCCGGGGCAGGGGCGCCGCCATCACATCCGGCATCACGTGGGCGGGGAGCAGGTGACGTCATCAGACTGTTCCGCCAATCTAGCGGAGGTGGGAGATTCAAAGGCAGACGCCGGGCAGAGCCTCGGCGCCTGAGTATCGTCTTTTCCCCTGAAGTGGATGCCAGTGCTCTTGTTCCCGGCGAATCTCTCTGCAGTCGTACCCAAGTGTCTCCGGCACTTCCAGGTGCCAGTTGCTGCACAGTTCCAGCGTATACAGCGGCTGGTGTGTTCCTCTGCAATACAGTCACCAGTGCTTCTTGGAGTCAGCGTGGGCTGCGGGCTAAACGCCGCTCTCAAGTTCTACAAGTCATCAGTGTCTTTAAACACCGCTCTCAAGTTCTACAAGTCATCAGTGTCTTTAAACACCGTTCTCAAATTCTACAAGTCATCAATGTCTTTAACCACCGCTCCCAAGTTTTGCAAGTTACCAGTGTCTCTAACCACCACTCCCAAGTTTTGCAAGTTACCTGTGTCTTTAACCACCGCTCTCAAGTCATTCAAATCATCAGTGTCTTTAACCACCGTTCTCAAGTTCTACAGTGTCTTTAATCACCGCTCTCAAGTCATACAAATCATCAGTGTCTTTAACCACCGCTCTCAAGTTCTATAAATCATCAGTATCTTTAGTCACCTCTATCAAGTCATACAAATCATCAGTGTCTTTAACCACCGCTCACAAGTGTTTCAAATCATCAGAGTCTTTTACCACCATTCACCAGTTCTTCAAATCATCAGTATCTTTAAAAACATCACTCACAAGTTCTTCAGTCACTATTACCTTGTACCAACACTCACAAGTACTTCTTTTCCTGGAATCTTTAACATTGCTTACAAGTTCTCCTATAGGCCTGGACATTCCCCCCATACGTTCCTTCTCTGCTATGTGATATTGTGTTGCTCCCTTCCTGCAATAAAGTTCTTTAATATTTTCACCAAGCTTTACTGTCAGAGTCCTGTATGAGGAAGACCTATATCAAACCATCCCTGTTCCGACCCAACTGTGGTTCCTCTCCCCTACCATCGGGAGAACCCCCGAGTTCACAACACGCCCAACCTAGGTCAGTGATAGTATACTCAGGCCTCATGGACCCGGGGGATCGGAGCCCAGAGGCAAGTACCATCCAGGACTTGATTTCTCGAGTACAAAGTCAGGAAGCAGCACAGGGCCAGGTGATGCATTATCTCCAGGAATTATCTGGCTGGCTGGATCAAATTCAGACTTCTCTGGCTTCAGTAGTACCGGCCCCAGCTCCAGTACCCGATCCAGTGGTTGTCTCTAGTAATGTTCCATCCTCCTCTGGAACCAGGTCACGCCTTCAGCTCCCTACTCCTTCTCGCTATAATGGGAATCCAAAGAATTGCCGTGGTTTTCTCAATCAGTGCGAGGTACATTTTGAACTTCTTTCACATAACTTCCCTACTGATCGGTCCAAGGTGGCATACATTATTTCTTTGCTCGAGGGTTCAGCGTTGGATTGGGTGTTTCCGTTATGGGAGCGATCTGATCCATTGGTTTCTAGTTACACCAATTTCGTTACGTCATTCCGGAGGATCTTTGATGAGCCCGGCAGGACGACCGCTGCTTCTGCAGACTTGCTTCGTGTCCGACAAGGCTCTCGTTCAGTGGGACAGTATGTGATTAACTTTCAGACCATTGCCTCAGAACTGCGCTGGAATAATGATGCCCTTCGGGCTGCCTTTTGGAACGGGCTCTCCGATCGTCGAAAGGACGAGTTGGTCACTAGAGATTTGCCGGATTCTTTAGAACAGTTGATCTTGCTCTGTGTAAAGGTGGATCTTCACATGCAGGAACGAGGTGGCGAACAAAGTCAGTCAGATCGATCAAGGGTCTGATCTCTTCCATCTAAGCAAACGGTTATTCCAAGTCCTGATGAACCCATGCAGATTAATCGATCTCGGCTGTCCCCAGAAGAACGTCAGCGTCGTCGTGAGGGTAGACTCTGCCTCTACTGTGGAGCCGCGGATCACTTTCTCAAGTTTTGCCCGGGAAACGGGCAGTCCTAGCTTGTTCCGGAGGAGTCGAGCTAGGGGTTTCTTCTAAACCTTCTCCGCCAGTGGACTGTTTACTCTCCGTGTCTCTGTTCTCCGAGTCAATAGCCAAACCCGTTAAGGCTCTGCTGGACTCAGGGGCTGCAGGGAATTTTATTTCCCTTACCTGTGCCCAGGATCTGGGTTTCCAGCTACGGTCGGTCGAACGACCTATTACGTTGACTGCTATCAATGGTACCCAAATTTCTAACGGTCTGATTTCAAGTTGTACAGTACCAATCAAACTGCAAGTGGGAGCTCTGCATCATGAACACCTGGAGTTCCTAATGATTCGGGAGATGCCTCACGATCTGGTTCTTGGCCTTCCTTGGCTTAAACTTCACAACCCTCACGTCGACTGGAGTTCGACACAAATAATATCTTGGAGTTCTTTTTGTCATTCGAATTGTCTCACCCCTGTCTATCCGCTCCGTGTATCTTCCAAGTCAGATGAAGGGCTCATTCCGGAGGCCTATTGGGAGTTTGCTGACGTGTTCTCGGAGCAAGCAGCCGATCAGCTAACACCGCATAGACTCTGGGACTGCCCCATTGAGCTCATTCCGGGGAAAATGCCACCTCGGGGTCACACTTATCCCTTATCATTGCCCGAGACCCAAGCTATGACGGACTATATCAAGTCTAATCTGCAGAAAGGATTCATCCACCCCTCTACCTCCCCGGCGGGGGCGGGTTTCTTTTTTGTGAAGAAGAAGGACGGAGGGCTGAGACCATGTATTGACTATCGTGGTCTAAATGATGTCACCATTAAGAATAAGTATCCTTTGCCGCTCATTACGGAGCTTTTTGATAGAGTTCGCAGAGCCCGAGTTTTCACCAAGCTTGATTTAAGGGGAGCTTATAATTTGATACGTATCCGACAGGGGGACGAATGGAAGACGGCCTTCAATACCAGGGACGGGCATTACGAGTATCTGGTAATGCCGTTTGGCCTCAGCAACGCTCCTGCCGTCTTCCAGGGATTCATTAACGAAGTCTTTCGGGATATGCTATACCTAAGTGTAGTGGTATATTTGGATGACATTCTGATATTTTCTAAAAATCTCACAGAGCACAGAATACAGGTCAAAGAGGTACTTCTTCGATTGTGCGAGAATCATCTTTATGGCAAGATTTCCAAATGTACTTTTGAGGTTCCTTCTATTCCATTTCTTGGTTACATAATTTCGGGCACGGAGCTTCGTATGGATCCAGAGAAACTCACTGCCATCCGGGACTGGACTCAGCCTCTTTCCTTGAAAGCGGTACAACGATTTCTGGGTTTTGCAAATTACTACTGGAAATTCATAAAGGGATTCTCTACCATCGTGGCACCTATTACTGCCCTAACCAAGAAGGGTTCTGACCCAAGTCATTGGTCCTCCGAAGCAGTAGCAGCGTTCGCTCAGTTAAAGGCAGCCTTTATGTCCGCTCCAGTACTTCAACAACCACATTTTTCAAAACCATTCTTTTTGGAGGTTGATGCTTCCACGGTAGGCATAGGTGTCGTGCTTTCGCAGTACGCTCCAGATGGGAAGTTACATCCATGTGGTTTCCATTCTCGCAAATTCTCTCCTGCGGAACAGAATTACACCATTGGAGACAAAGAGCTTTTGGCAATAAAATCTGCCTTGGAGGAATGGAGATATCTTTTGGAAGGTGCTAAACACCTTATTACAATTTTCACTGATCATAAGAATTTGCTGTACCTCAAGACGGCCCAGTGCTTGAATCCCCATCAAGCTAGATGGGCGCTCTTCTTTACTCGGTTTTCGTTTGTTATAAAGTACCGGGCTGGGACTTTTAACACCAAGGCTGATGCTTTATCCCGTTCCTTAACAGCTTCGGATGAGGAGAATTCCATTGAGAAGGCTTTGATTCTCAGTCCAGTTTCTATGTCAGTGGCTCCCACCGCTCTGGGTCCTCCTCCTGGGAGAATCTCTGTGCCAGCTAAATTTCGACCAAGATTGTTGCAGTGGGCAGTTTTCCGGTCATCCTGGAGTTCAAAAGATGTGGGAATTTCTACGAAGGTCTTACTGGTGGGACACTATGAAGAATGATATTCAAGATTATGTCAACTCATGTCCTCAGTGTGCTCAGCACAAAATTCTTCGTTTGCCTCCTGCGGGGTTGTTGCATCCACTGTCCATTCCTCAGAGGCCTTGGATCCATATCTCTATGGACTTTGTCACCGAATTGCCCCTCTCCAAGGGTCACAATACTGTCTGGGTAATTATCGACTGTTTCTCTAAGATGGCACATTTTGTACCTTTGACCGGGTTACCATCAGCTCCCAAGTTGGCTTTGTTATTTATCCGAGAACATTTCCGCCTGCACGGCTTACCTCAGGAAATTGACTCTGATCGGGGGGTACAATTCACTGCAAGATTCTGGAGAGCTCGCTGTACGGCCTTACAAATAAAACTCAAGTTTTCATCCTCTTACCATCCACAAACCAATGGGCAAACTGAACGCGTCAATTAAGATTTAGAGACTTTTCTCCGTGTTTATCTTTCTCCCTCGCAAGATGATTGGGTGGAACTGTTGCCATGGGCCGAGTTTGCCCATAATCATCTGTACCACTCTTCGACTGGTGAGTCCCCATTTTTCATTAATTATGGGTTCCATCCTCAAGTTCCTGAATTACCCATTTGTCCTCCGGAGGATGTTCGTGCTGCAGCCTATACTCTTCGGCACTTCAGCCAAATTTGGAGTCGAGTTCATGCTAATTTCAAGAGAGTCTCCGGCCGCTATAAGTTCTTTGCGGATAGGAAGCGACGAGCAGCTCCCCAATACAAGGTTGGTGACAGGGTATGGCTTTCCACCCGCAACCTCCGGTTAAGGGTGCCCACTATGAAGTACGCCCCAAAGTTTATTGGTCCTTACCCCGTGTTACAAGTCCTGAACCCGGTTGTCTGCAAATTGGGATTGCCTTACCTCCTTCGGATACCAAACTCCTTTCATGTCTCTCTCCTTCGCCCCCTTATTTTAAACCGGTTCCATTTAAAGTCCCCGAGGCCAACCTCTGCAGAGTCTGAAGCTGGAACGGACTTTGAAATCAAAGCTATTCTTGACTCTCGTTATCTTCACAAGAATATACAGTATTTGGTGGAGTGGAAAGGTTTTGGCCCCGAGGAGAGGAGCTGGGTCAAGGCTACTGAAGTTATGGCTCCCCGACTGGTGAGGATTTTCCATTCCAGACATCCAACAAAACCTGGAAAGTGTCCGGCGGCCACTCCTGGAAGAGGGGGTACTGTCACACGCCATAGGTGGTGTTCACCGCGCTTACCCCTGCGTGCCTGCTGGTCTGTGTTGCGACCTCCGCCTTCGGTGGTCCACGGGCTCCGGCGTCTGGCTGGCGCGGCTCCCTTCGGTTCCCCGGGGCAGGGGCGCCGCCATGACACCCGGCATCATGTGGGCAGGGAGCAGGTGACGTCATCAGACTGTTCCGACAATCCAGCGGAGGCGGGAGATTCAAAGGCAGACGCCGGGCAGAGCCTCGGCGCCTGAGTATCGTCTTTTCCCCTGAAGTGGATGCCAGTGCTCTTTTTCCCGGCGAATCTCTCTGTAGTCGTACCCCAGTGTCTCCGGCACTTCCAGGTGCCAGTTGCTGCACAGTTCCAGCGTATACAGCGGCTGGTGTGTTCCTCTGCAATACAGTCACCAGTGCTTCTTGGAGTCAGCGTGGGCTGCGGGCTAAACGCCGCTCTCAAGTTCTACAAGTCATCAGTGTCTTTAAACACCGCTCTCAAGTTCTATAAGTCATCAGTGTCTTAAACACCGCTCCCAAGTTTTGCAAGTTACCAGTGTCTCTAACCACCGCTCCCAAGTTTTGCAAGTTACCTGTGTCTTTAACCACCGCTCTCAAGTCATACAAATCATCAGTGTCTTTAACCACCGCTCTCAAGTTCTATAAATCATCAGTATCTTTAGTCACCGCTCTCAAGTCATACAAATCATCAGTGTCTTTAACCACCGCTCACAAGTGTTTCAAATCATCAGAGTCTTTTACCACCGTTCACCATTTCTTCAAATCATAAGTATCTTTAAAAACATCACTCACAAGTTCTTCAGTCACTATTACCTTGTACCAACACTCACAAGTACTTCTTTTCCTGGAATCTTTAACATTGCTTACAAGTTCTCCTATAGGCCTGGACATTCCCCCCCATACGTTCCTTCTCTGCTATGTGACATTGTGTTGCTCCCTTCCTGCAATAAAGTTCTTTAATATTTTCACCAAGCTTTACTGTCAGAGTCCTGTATGAGGAAGACCTATATCAAGCCATCCCTGTTCCGACCCAACTGTGGTTCCTCTCCCCTACCATCGGGAGAACCCCTGAGTTCACAACACCCCCAACCTAGGTCAGTGACAAATTAGAGATGAGCGGGTTCGGTTCCTCGGGATCCGAACCCCCCCGAACTTCACCCATTTTACACGGTTCCAAGGCAAACTCGAATCTTCCCGCCTTGCTCGGTTAACCCGAGCGCGTCCAAATGTCATAATCCCGCTGTCGTATTCTCGCGAGATTCGTATTCTATATAAGGAGCCGCGCGTCGCCGCCACTTTCACTCGTGCATTGGAGATGATAGGGAGAGGACATGCAGCGTTCTCTCAGTTGTGTTCAGTGTGCTGCAAATATCTGTGCTCAGTGTGCTGCAAATATCTGTGCTCAGTGTGCTTGCAAATATCTGTGCTCAGTGTGCTGAAAATATCTACGTTCTCTCCCTGAAAAACGCTCCATATCTGTGCTCAGTGTGCTGCAAATATTTGTGCTCAGTGTGCTTTATTGTGGGGACTGGGGACCACCAGTATTATATAGTAAGAGGACAGTGCAGAGTTTTGCTGACCAGTGACCACCAGTATTATACATTCTCTGCCTGAAAATGCTCCATATCTGTGCTGCATTGTAGTATATAGTAGGAGGACAGTGCAGAATTTTGCTGACCAGTGACCACCAGTATATAATATGTAGCAGTACGGTACAGTAGTCCACTGCTCTACCTACCTCTGTGTCGTCAAGTATACTATCCATCCATACCTGTGGTGCATTTTAGTTGTTGTGCGCAGTATATATAGTAGGACAGTGCAGAATTTTGCTGACCACCAGTATATAATATATAGCAGTACGGTACAGTAGGCAACTGCTCTGCCTACCTCTGTGTCGTCAAGTATACTATCCATCCATACCTGTGGTGCATTTTAGTTGTTGTGCGCAGTAGTAGTAGGAGGACAGTGCATAATTTTGCTGACCACCAGTATATAATATATAGCAGTACGGTACAGTAGGCCATTGCTATTGATATATTACTGGCATATAATTCCACACATTAAAAAATGGAGAACAAAAATGTGGAGGGTAAAATAGGGAAAGATCAAGATCCACTTCCACCTCGTGCTGAAGCTGCTGCCACTGGTCATGGCCGAGACGATGAAATGCTATCAACGTCGTCTGCCAAGGCCGATGCCCAATGTCATAGTACAGAGCATGTAAAATCCAAAAAACAAAAGTTCAGTAAAATGACCCAAAAATCAAAATTAAAAGCATCTGATGAGAAGCGTAAACTTGCCAATATGTCATTTACGACATGGAGTGGCAAGGAACGGCTGAGGCCTTGTCCTATGTTCATGGCTAGTGGTTCAGCTTCACGTGAGGATGGAAGCACTCATCCTCTCGCTAGAAAAATGAAAAGATTTAAGCTGGCAAAAGCACAGCAAAGAACTGTGCGTTCTTCTAAATCACAAATCCCCAAGGAGAGTCCAATTGTGTCGGTTGCGATGCCTGACCTTCCCAACACTGGACGGGAAGAGGTGGCGCCTTCCACCATTTGCACGCCCCCTGCAAGTGCTGGAAGGAGCACCCGCAGTCCAGTTCCTGATAGTCAAATTGAAGATGTCACTGTTGAAGTACACCAGGATGAGGATATGGGTGTTGCTGGTGCTGAGAAGGAAATTGACAAGGAGGATTCTGATGGTGAGGTGGTTTGTTTAAGTCAGGCACCCGGGGAGACACCTGTTGTCCGTGGGACGAAAATGGCCATTGACATGCCTGGTCAAATTACAAAAAAAAAATCACCTCTTCGGTGTGGAATTATTTTAACAGAAATGCGGACAACAGGTGTCAAGCCATGTGTTGCCTTTGTCAAGCTGTAATAAGTAGGGGTAATGACGTTAACCACCTAGGAACATCCTCCCTTATACGTCACCTGGAGCGCATTCATCAGAAGTCATTGACAAGTTCAAAAACTTTGGGTGACAGCGGAAACAGGTCACTGACAACTAAATCCCTTCCTCTTGTAACCAAGCTCCTGCAAACCACACCACCAACTCCCTCAGTGTGTCAAGCCGTGTGTTGCCTTTGTCAAGCTGTAATAAGTAGGGGTAATGACGTTAACCACCTAGGAACATCCTCCCTTATACGTCACCTGGAGCGCATTCATCAGAAGTCATTGACAAGTTCAAAAACTTTGGGTGACAGCGGAAGCAGTCCACTGACAACTAAATCCCTTCCTCTTGTAAACAAGCTCCTGCAAACCACACAACCAACTCCCTCAGTGTCAATTTCCTCCTTAGACTGGAAAGCCAATAGTCCTGCAGGCCATGTCACTGTCAAGTCTGACGAGTCCTCTTCTGCCTGGGATTCCTCCGATGCATCCTTGAGTGTAACGCCTACTGCTGCTGGCGCTGCTGTTGTTACTGCTGGGAGTCGATCGTCATCCCAGAGGGGAAGGTGGAAGACCACTTGTACTACTTACAGTAAGCAATTGACTGTCCAACAGTCCTTTGCGAGGAAGATGAAATATCACAGCAGTCATCCTGCTGCAAAGCGGATAACTCAGGTCTTGGCAGCTTCGGTGGTGTTAAACGTGTGTCTGGTATCCAGCGTTAATTCACAGGGAACTAGAGAATTGCTTGAGGTAGTGTGTCCCCAGTACCAAATACCATCTAGGTTCCATTTCTCTAGGCAGGCGATACAGAGAATGTACACAGATGTCAGAAAAAGAGTCACCAGTGTCCTTACAAATGCAGTTGTACCCAATGTCCACTTAACCACGGACATGTGGACAAGTGGAGCAGGGCAGACTCAGGACTATATGACTGTGACAGCCCACTGCGTAGATGTATTGCCTCCCGCAGCAAGAACAGCAGCGGCGGCACCAGTAGCAGCATCTCACAAACGCCAACTCGTTCCTAGGCAGGCTATGCTTTGTATCACCGCTTTCCATAAGAGGCACACAGCTGACAACCTCTTACGGAAACTGAGGAACATCGTCGCAGAATGGCTTACCCCAATTGGACTCTCCTGGGGATTTGTGACATCGGACAACGCCACCAATATTGTGCGTGCATTACATGTAGGAAAATTCCAGCACGTCCCATGTTTTGCACATACATTGAATTTGGGGTGCAGAATTATTTAAAAAACGACAGGGACATGCAAGAGATGCTGTCGGTGGCCCGAAGAATGGCGGGCCACTTTCTGCATTCAACTACCGCGTGCCGAAGACTGGAGCACCAGCAAACACTCCTGAACCTGCCCCGCCATCATCTGAAGCAAGAGTGCCATATATGCCCCCCCCCCCCATAGCGGCCATCTGTGAACACATGCAATCATTTAAATTGATTCTAATTGGATTATTACTAGAGATGAGCGGGTTCGGTTCGTTGAGATCCGAACCCCCCCCCCCGTTATGCCATATATGCCCCCAGTGCCAGATATTCCCCCCCAGTGCCAGATATTCCCCCCGTGCCATATATGCCCCCAGTGCCAGATATCCCCCCCAGTGCCATATATGCCCCCAGTGCCAGATATTCCCCCCCAGTGCCATATATGCCCCCAGTGCCAGATATTCCCCCAGTGCCATATATGCCCCAGTGCCAGATATCCCCCCCCAGTGCCAGATATTCCCCCCAGTGCCAGATATTCCCCCCAGTGCCATATATGCCCCAGTGCCAGATATCCCCCCCCAGTGCCATATATGCCCCCAGTGCCAGATATTCCCCCCAGTGCCATATATGCCCCCCGTGCCATATATGCCCCCAGTGCCAGATATCCCCCCCCAGTGCCATATATGCCCCCAGTGCCAGATATTCCCCCCCCAGTGCCATATATGCCCCAGTGCCAGATATCCCCCCCCCAGTGCCAGATATTCCCCCCCAGTGCCAGATATGCCCCCAGTGCCAGATATTCCCCCCCAGTGCCATATATGCCCCCAGTGCCAGATATTCCCCCAGTGCCATATATGCCCCAGTGCCAGATATCCCCCCCAGTGCCAGATATTCCCCCCAGTGCCAGATATTCCCCCCAGTGCCATATATGCCCCAGTGCCAGATATCCCCCCCCAGTGCCATATATGCCCCCAGTGCCAGATATTCCCCCAGTGCCATATATGCCCCCCGTGCCATATATGCCCCCAGTGCCAGATATCCCCCCCCCAGTGCCAGATTTTCCCCCCCAGTGCCATATATGCCCCAGTGCCAGATATCCCCCCCCCCAGTGCCAGATATGCCCCCAGTGCCAGATATTCCCCCCAGTGCCAGAAATGCCCCAGTGCCAGATATTCCTCCCTCCCCCCCCCCCGTGCCATATATGCCCCCAGTGCCAGATATTTAACCCCCCCCCCGTCGTCGTCGCTTTTTGGAGGGACACGGAGGGCACAGCTCGTCTCTCCTGTGTCCCTCCTGCTGCATCATCTCCGGCGGCCGCGGGTCTAATAGGGGGAAGTGCCGGTTCGTGAGCCAATTAGAGCTCACGGACGGCACTTCCCCCTATTAGACCCGCGGCCGCCGGAGATGATGCAGCAGGAGGGACACAGGGAGGCGCGCTGTGTGCCCTCCGTGTCCCTCCAAAAAGCGGCGGAGGGAAGGAGAATGCAGACTGACATGCGGACGCTCGTCCGCATGTCAGTCTGCTGTAAATCAGTGGCGCCCCCGCAGCCCCTCGCCCCCAAGCCACCGCGAGGACTGCGGGGGCAGTAGTTACGCCACTGCATATGACCCTCTGCCAATCATTTTTTTCCTCAATTGACCGTCTGCCCACCAATTTTTCTTAAACATGTGGTATGCTGTTAAATATATCAGCTTAACGGATATTAAGGGGTCTATTCATCATAACGTAATTTATATAAAAGTAAGAGGACCTGAAGTTTAGTTGGACTGCGGGAGCATTTGCCATCTTCAGATGACATTTGTTCCCAAAATATTGCTGCTTATCTATGGGAAGCAGCCACAGTGGCAAAGAGGAATCCATTTAGATCCCTCCACCACTGCTCAGCTCCTCCTGCCGGAGGTTGCACAAGCATGAACCAAAGTTAACACAGGTATTAGCGAGGACAGCTGATTGGCCGCTATGTCTGGCCATAATCTTACGATGAACGCTGAAGGCAGCCGTGCTGCACGGCTCATCAGAGAAAAAAGACACTTTTCCTGTTGATGGGATTCAGAAAGATTGCAACTGATTTGCAGAACCAGTCTCTGCAGTGACTGAACAGCCGCAATGTGGTGATGCAGATTGACTCCCACAGAGAGGTGGCACCTATACTGAGACTGACAGCCAGTGGGTAGAGAGGAGGCTGTAACAGATGGCTTAGAAGGAGAGCTGTGGCTGCAGATACCAAAGGGACATCTCAATCGTGTGCAAACAGTGATAGCTCCAACACATTGGTTGAACTACAGGTTGGTAGCCAACCACCACTCGATGGACGGCATGCCAGTGGTCGTGTGACCGATGCCAGAATCCCAACACCACTCGGAAGACCAGTGCTGGAAGACCGACTGCCAACATACCAAAGGTTAGTATCAGGGAGACCTTTAGGGTTAGCGATGGGGGCGAGGGTTAGGATTAGGCAGAAGGGGGGGTTAGGCATTAGGGGGGTTAGCCCTAGCCTCCACCCCCTGAGGGTTAGGGTAGGAGATTGTGGTGGGGGGTAAAAATACTTACCTCCCCCACCACCAGGATCTTCAATGTCGGGATTCCGGTGTTGGTCATATGACCGCCGGCATCCCGACAACTGGGATAACATACATAACCCAGTTAGAGGAGTGCAAAAATAGCAGTGATGGAGACATTTTCATCTGCATCCACTGTTACTTAGATTGATTGCTGCAGGCAAGGATAGTCCTAAACCCATCAGCTGCCTAAGACCCCATAGAACTGCAATCTTAACTAGTCATATAAACTTAAGTGCAAGCAAGTCATTCAGGAACATACAGATGGAGCCTCCATAACTTTGCTGGCTGAGGTGTTAGTCGCGATCAGGCATACGCAGCGTGCCTGGGCGCAAGGAGGCTTGCCTAGTTGTAGGGAGGTGCACAGAGCGTTTGGTGTTACCTTTGAGTATAATATCTTTGATCATCCACCAGATGTCACTTTTTAAAATCACCATTGCGCATGCTTGTGGTCTCCATTAAAATACAATACTTAACTACAGTGTAAGAACTACTTTACTGGTGCGTCTCATTATGCTACAATATGCTACAATATGTCATACAGTATATTACAGTACACACAGTACAGATGCAAATAGTACAGTATATACAGATGCAAATGATCGTGATAAAGCCACAGTATAGTTCATTGATGTTAGGAATATGTGAGTGTCCAAGTCCCGCAGACAAATCAACAAATAAAAATAGTGTATACAGATGCAAACAAACGTGTTACAGGTATGGTCTATTGATGTTAGGGATATGTTAGCATCCAAATCCCGTAGTATTAAGTATAATGGGGAGAGATAAAAGCTGCTTCCTAAGTTCCTGGATGCCAAATCAGTGTGCTTAGCATCTCTGTACAGTATTTTCTATCAGAGTACTAAATAGCACGAACAGCTTGTAACGTACTCTACTGAAATGGCTACAGTGGCAAGTGTTATCTTTATAAGTATAATGGGGAGAGATAAAAGCTCCTCCCTAAGTTCCTGGATGCCAAATCACTTTGCTTAGCATCTCTGTACAATATTTTCTATTTGAGTACTAAATAGCACGAACAGCTTGTAACATACTCTGCTCTAAAGGGTACAGCAGCAAGTGTTATCTTTCTAAGTATAATGGGGAGAGATAAAAGGTCCTCCCTAAGTTCCTGGATGCCAAATTAATGTGCTTTGCATCTTTGTACAGTATTTTCTATTTGAGTACTAAATAGCATGAACAGCTTGTAACGTACTCTGCTCTAAAGGCTACAGTGGCAAGTGTTATCTTTCTAAGTATAATGGGAAGAGATAAAAGCTCATCCCTAAGTTCCTGGATGCCAAATCACTGTGCTTAGCATCTCTGTACAGTATTTTATATATGAGTGCTAAATAGCACAAACAGCTTGTAACGTACTCTGCTCTAAAGACTACAGTGGTAAGTGTTATCTTTATAAGTATAATGGGGAGAGATAAAAGCTCCTCCTTAACTTCCTGGATGCCAAATGACCATGCTTAGTATCTCTGTACAGTATTTTCTATTTCAGTACTAAATAGCACGAACAGCGTGTAATGTACTCTGCTCTAAAAGCTACAGCGGCAAGTGTTATCTTTCTAAGAATAATGGGGAGAGATAAAAGCTACCTAAGTTCCTGGATGCCAAAGCACAGTGCTTAGCATTTCTGTACAGTATTTTCTATCCAGCTAGAAACCCTGCACCCCGTGCAAGCTGGGTGGACAACTGGAGGGGACCCAACACACGGTTGCTTGCCGTTTCCCTTTGCGGTGTCACATAAACTAGTGGTATCTTTCTAAGTCTACTGGATGAGATAATAACTCCTCCTTAAGTCCCTGAATGCCAAATCACATTGCTTAGCATTTCTGTACAGTATTTTCTATTTGAGTACTAAATAGCATGAACAGCTTGTAACGTAGTCTGCTCTAAAGGCTACAGCAGCAAGTGTAATCTTTCTAAGTATAATGGGGAGAGATAAAAGCTCCTCCCTAAGTTCCTGGATGCCAAATCACTTTGCTTAGCATCTCTGTACAATATTTTCTATTTGAGTACTAAATAGCACGAACAGCTTGTAACATACTCTGCTCTAAAGGGTACAGCGGCAAGTGTTGTCTTTCTAAGTATAATGGGGAGAGATAAAAGGTCCTCCCTAAGTTCCTGGATGCCAAATCAATGTGCTTTGCATCTTTTTACAGTATTTTCTATTTGAGTACTAAATAGCATGAACAGCTTGTAACGTACTCTGCTCTAAAGGCTACAGTGGCAAGTGTTATCTTTCTAAGTCTACTGGGGAGAGATAAAAGCTCCTCCTTAAGTCCCTGGATGCCAAATCACATTGCTTAGCATTTATGTACAGTATTTTCTATTTGAGTACTAAATAGCATGAACAGCTTGTAACGTAGTCTGCTCTAAAGGCTACAGCAGCAAGTTTAATCTTTCTAAGTATAATGGGAAGAGATAAAAGCTCCTCCCTAAGTTCCTGGATGCCAAATCACTGTGGTTAGCATCTCTGTACAGTATTTTCTATTTGAGTACTAAATAGCACAAACAGCTTGTAATGTACTCTGCTCTAAAGGCTACAACGGCAAGTGTTATCTTTCTAAGTATAATAGGGAGAGATAAGAGCTCCTCCCTAAGTTCCTGGATGCCAAAAACAGTGCTTAGCATCTCTGTACAGTATTTTATATCCAGCCAGAAACCCAGCACTCCATGCAAGCTGGGCGGACAACTGGAGGGGACCCGACACATGGTTGCTTGCCATTTTCCTTTGCAGTGTCACATAAACTAGTGGTTGGTTTGCCCCGAAAGCCAAGAGTCTCCTTTTATGTATGGTACCAGTCTCAAATCTCTGGGATACCCAAAACCAGAGATAGGATGCAAAGTGGACCCATTTTCCCATAGACTATAATGGACCCGTTAATTCAGATCCACCATGGGTTCCGATGCTTGCCGTTATCCTTGTGGGGGTCACAGAAACTTGTGGTCAGTATCCTCTGGTAGCTAATCATTTCCTCTTCCATAGCAACACAGTTATGAGCCAATTGAACCCACAGAACCAGAGATATTAAGCTTTAAGCCCATTTTAATTGCATTTAATATAATAGCTCACATAAACCGAACGTCAACGGACCATTGCTTTAACAGGTTAGTTTGTGTCTGTATACACTATTTTTATTTATTGATTTATTGGTTTCTTTTTTTGGGTCTCGACAGAAAATGAATATTTTTGACAGCGTCTCTGAACTCCGCTGGTTAATCTCCACATCCCCCCTCACTCTTCCCCCTTCCCTGAGAGACTGATCTTTTCAGACAAAGAGTCTAGTTTACAGTCAATAAATTGCCAACACAGTACTGTATGTAAATGAAGGGCTACTATGTAAATGAAGATACTACAGTAGCTGTGGTTGGGGGAAAGGACTAGAGAGGGCCAGAGTGAATGCACATTAAACAGTACAGTACTGTGCTACGGATTTGCATGTCAGATGCCCTGGGAGTTAGTTATGGAAACAGGTCTTTTCCTGTGTGCATAATTCTATTGAATGTAAGGTTCCTAAATATATGATTGTTATAAAAAAAAAAAAAGCGTCAATAAGAAAAACAAAGCATTCACACTTTGGGAATCGAACCCATAACTCTGAGCATGGGGCACGGGACACTTTACCACTTGGCCACGATGCCTGGTGATATAGACTCAAGCTCATGTGTAAATGTAAGCAGTGATCCCTTCCCAACTTTTTTGCTGTATTGGCTATGAGACTTGGACGCTCACATACAGTACTGTATGCCTAATGTCAATGGACCACTGCTTTTACACGTTTGTTTGCTTTTGTATACACTTTTTTTAATTTATTTATTGAGTAGTCTACAGGACTTAGATGCTCACATAACCCTAACATCAGTGGACCATTGCTTTAACACGTTTGCTTGCGTCTGTATACACTAATTTTATTGAATGATTTATTGGTTTCTTTTTTTTAAATTGATTCTCTCCGTCTGACCATTGGTCTGCATGTACAGTATACAGTAACATTACAGTCGTCACTGACCATTTTAGATCAATCTGCCACTATTTGCTCTATAGTACTGGATTAGTGGAGCATTAGCCACACAGTGGTGAAGATGTGTATTGAATGCTGCGTATGAAGTCATGCCTCAACGCACCTGTCCATGCAACAACTGAACAACCTAAGCTATCGCTTAGGCGTGACTAAACCTCCGTTTAGGCGGAGAAACAGCAATAATGAGGGAGGCTCCATCTGTATAATTCCTTTTCACTAGCTGTCGGCTACAGTTAGAATCTACAGTTTATAAAGAGAACCAGGACTGAGCTGTGCAAACCTAAGTGCCTATTGCCTAGTAGGACAGTCTGAATACAAAAAACAACCTTAACTAAGGGAACCACACTGAGCCGTGAGTTGACCCAAGTGCCCTAGGCATCTACAACTGTTACACTGTAACAGAGTAAATTGTAACAAGGGAAAAGTAACTATTTCCAGATAGAAAAAGAGTGACATTAACTTTTGGCTGAGCAGAGCTAGCTAACATTCATCCTTTGCTACCTATGTTTTACTACATCCATTTGAGACTTTTAACAACTTATTTTGGGAGAATAACCTTTCCTGGAAAGTTCACAAACAAACTCAAACCAGCTACTTTAGCTGTAGTTTATAGAGGTTACGAAGACCCATATATCTGTGATGGTTTCTTTAATTTTGTGTAATAGATCACTAAGATTATTAACTGCTGATACAATTATTGTGTTAAAAGTCTATAAGTGTAACACATTTAACAGTATTTTTTAAATCAAGTGTAACACATTATTAGGACAACTTCCTACATTTGACATTGGCAGCGCATAGCCCATGAAGTACAGTACGTCACATGTCATGCGCTGACTTGGAGGGTATATAAGGTATGCGGTAGGTCGTTTGCAGACATATCACTCATTGCTGTCATGGGTAAAAGGGGTGATTTATCCGAGTTGCAAAAAGGGATGATTATCGGGTTTCTGCAGTATTTCTGACACAGCACAGTTTGTGAACTGTTCACGTGCTGCTATGGTGAAGGTGTATTGTGACTGGACAAATGGCATCATAGCGAATAACTGACATGGAAACTGCGGAGCACCACATTTCATTGATGTGAGAGGTGAACGCCAGCTAAAAAGGTGTGTGAGGGCTGACTGACACGCTACACTGTAGCAGCTCAAAATCAACACTAAACTGGGGGCTACCAGATGTGTGACTAAAATGATAGCTCAGCCTGTCTAGCTGCTGTCCGTACTGCACATGGCGGTTGCTCTGGCTATTAGCTGGTGGCATAGGTGTTTCTATCAAGGGTGCAATGTGTGTGGTCCACACGAGCCCCTAGTCCACACGAGCTCCAGTGGGGGCCCACACCGCACACGTTGCACCCATATTTTAATATTCACCTCTCCGGAGTACAGTGCCAGGCTCTGCAGCTGCAGCCACCACAGCCGTAGGCCTGTGCATGTGCAGTAGACTCCGGCATATTGCTAGAGCCTATTATGCCATAAAGATGAGGGGGCCCACCCGGAGTCTGTACACAGGCCCCCTCCTCTCTTAAGATGCACCTGGCTGGTGATCATATTACCAGTTATTGCAGGTTTACGATAACCACTTCCGAGCCCTTCCAGTATAGAGGAGCCCTTACAAAGTGTTCTAGTTCAATTAAAATACTTTAGAGAAACTGTATTTACTTGCAGTGTGGGCTCGAACTTTCATGATACTGTTCTCTGAGTATCACATATATGTAAAGGTTCTCATCCAATAAGCTCCAATTACAGTATTTGTGCCTGCTCTTTGGCTTTTGTAAATGAGGCCCCATCAAATGTACAAGCACAGATAACATTCCCAATTAGATAGTCAGGGCAAAACAGGCCACACTGCTGATCCACCAAATCTAAACACCTTGATCTCTTGATGCAGATGAAGTCAACAAAGAGGGCAGTGAGAAGGGGCACTGAGTGGTGCCCTCCATGTACAGGCATCCAGTGCACATAGGGGGTAATTCAGACCTTATCGCTCACTAGCGGTTTTTGCAGCACTGCGATCAGGTCAGAACTGCACATGCATATGCACCGCAATGCGCAGGTGTTGCACGGGTACAAAGCAGATCGTTGATGTGCGATGAGTTTTACGAAGAATCCATTCACACAGCTGATCGCAAGGAGATTGACAGGAAGAAGGTGTTTGTGGGTAGCAACTGACCACATTCAGGGAGTGGTTGGTAAAATGTCCAAGCATTTGCAGGGCAGGTGTCTGACGTTAATTCCGGCCCCGGACAGGCTGAAGTGATCGCAGCGGCTGAGTAAGTCCTGGGCTACTCAGAAACTGCACAAAGTTTTTTGTACCGCTCGGCTGCACATGCGATCGCACACTTGCACAGCTAAAATACACTCACCCAATGGGTGGCGACTATGCGAACGCAGGACTGCAAAAAACAGCTAGCAAGCAATTAGGTCTGAATGACCCCCATAGACTGCTGTCAGCTGTTATATACTGTAGATGATGAAGCAGAGCTTGGGAGCAGGACATGCAGACAGCACTGTATTATATGTCATTGAGTAGGGGATGAGGGATCCTTGCCACTGCCAGAAACAGGATAGTCAGTGCAAATCTGTTATCTGCAGAAAATGTGGCTTTAGAGTGTGGGGGAGGGGGTCAAAGTAGGAGAATGCAAGGAAAAGAAAGTGAGGAAAAGCCAGTGCAAGAAGGGTGTCTGGAAGGGGTTGTTTTGGTGGGTGAGGCCCCCTAGGTTTCCTAATGGTTGATATAGCTCAAGCTGGCGTGTTGCTCCCTCTACCCACCACAGCACAAATGGCCCCACTTGCCCCATCCTTGTTACACCGCTGACCCAAATATTGAGTCTTTCAACAATTGATCAATATATCATAAAGATTTTCTCCTATTCTCTCAATCTCATGCCCTGAACAAGCCACTTCCATATACAATGCATCCCTTACTTCTGCTCTTGACTCTGTTGCTCCACCAACCACTATTCACCCTCGCAAATTAACACCTCAACCCTGGCACACCAAATGTACCAGATATCTGCAAAAATGCTCACGTACTGCTGAGCGACACTGGAGGAAATCACGCTCTAAGGCAGACTTCCTCCATTTCAAATTTATGCTCTCATCCTTCAGTGCTGCCTTTTCTCTTGCTAAACAGTCATACTTCAAGAACCTCATCTCCTCCCAGTCTTCCAACCCATGGCGCCTCTTTGGCACTCTCAACTCACTCCTCTGCCCACCTCCACCTCGTATCCCTTCCTCACTCTCTGCTCTTGACTTTTCCACTTACTTCACATCCAAAACATACGTCAGGACATCACATCACACCAGACCATCAGTAACCAGCCTCCTCCCATCCCTTACCACCCCTCCCCATCCCTCTCACCAAATATGACATCTTTCTCCCATGCATCTGGTGAGGAAGTCATGGCCCTCATTCGTTCCTGTCCCCTCACCACCTCCCCACTTGACCCTATCCCCTCCCACCTCCAACGCTACCTCTCTCCTTCTACCTGTTCCTATCTTTCCCACCTTCTCAATCTCTCCCTCTCATCAGGCACTGTCCCCTCTGTCTTCAAGCATGCATTCATCTCTCCTATTCTTGAAACAACCTACCCTTGATCCAAACACTCTTGCCAACTATCGACCCATCTCTCTCCTCCCTTTTGCCTCCAAACTCCTTGAGTCTACAACCGCCTTACTTCCTTTCTTTCCTCACACTTACTGCTTGACCCATTCTAGTCAGGCTTGTTTCCGTCCTCTCCACTCCACTGAAACTGCCCTTACAAAAGTATGCAATGACCTCCATGCTGCTAAATCCAAGGGACACTACTCTCTACTTATTCTACTTGATCTCTCTGCTGCTTTTGACACTGTGGACCATCCTCTCCTACTGCAAATCCTTAACTCCATTGGACTGCATGATACTGCCCTCTCTTGGCTGTCTTTCTACCTCTCTGACCATTCATTCTCTGTCTCCTCTCATGACTCCCCCTCCCCCTCATTTCCACTAACTGTAGGTGTACCCCAAGGTTCTGTCCTTGGTCCTCTTCTTTTCTCTCTCTATACGTCCTCACTAGGTAAGCTCATTAGTTCTTTTGGTTTCCAATATCATATCTATGCTGATAACACTCAAATCTATCTTTCCTCTCCAGACCTCTCTCCTGCTCTCCTCACTCATATCTCCAACTGTCTCTCTGCTATCTCTGTTTGGATGTCCCAGCGCTTTCTTAAACTTAACATGTCTAAGACCGAGCTGATCATCTTCCCTCCCTACCGCATAACCTCTCCTCCTACAATCTCATTATCTATTGATAGCACTACTATCGCCTCTTGCCCCCAAGTCCGCTGTCTTGGAGTAATCCTTGACTCCTCCCTCTCCTTCAAACCACACATTCAGCACCTCTCACAAACCTGCCGTTTTCATCTAAAAAATATTTCCAGGATCAGACCCTTTCTGACCCAAGATGCTACTAAGATTCTTATCCACTCACTGGTCATCTCGAAACTGGACTACTGTAATCTCCTCCTGACTGGCATTCCTAACAAATACCTCTCTCCACTCCAATCTATCCTCAATGCTGCTGCCGGCTCATTTTCCTCACCAAACGCACTATGTCCACCTCTCCTCTCTTACAAGACCTTCACTGGCTCCCCTTCCCTTTCAGAATCCATTTCAAGCTTCTCAAACTCACTTACAAAGCCCTCACCCATTCCTCTCCCATCAACATCTCTGACCTTATCTCCGTTTACACTCCCACCCATTCTCTTCGCTCTGCTAATGCACACCGACTCTCCTGCCTACAGATTACTTCCTACCACTCCTACCCCCAAGATTTTTCACGTGCTGCACCACTTCTCTGGAATTCCGTACCTCTCCCCCTCAGACTCTACAACTCTCTACAAAACTTCAAACGGGCTCTAAAGACCCACTTCTTCACCAAACCCAGCCAAATCTGATCCTAACCCTCTGTTCCATGCTCTCTATGTACCCCATCTGTGTCACCCCTGTCTGTCTACCTCTCCCCTTTAGAATGTAAGCTCTCACGAGTAGGGCCCTCTTCCCTCATGTGCTTATCCTTTTTTTTACTTTAATAATCTTCAACTGCACCAAATCCAGCAGTCTTCTGTCACCTGATACTTATTCCAGTGTCATCTGCTGATGTAGCTATGTTTATTTACCCTGTACTTGTCCTGTATTGTCGTCAACTGTAAGTTGCTATTTTCCTGTTTCATTATTTGTTTATGTACTCTGTAATTGGGCGCTGCAGAAACCCTTGTGGTGCCATATAAATAAAGGATAATTATAAAATAATAATAAAATGATAAAGCTTTTTAACCAAAAATTTACTTACTAACGCCAGATTTACAAGATATCTGTGTTTAATATAATTGTACTATATGCAATCCAGTTATACTTTTCACCATGAAAACACCCTTTTAATGTACAGTATGTGGCCATCACTTGATTAGTAGCACTACTACTATCCTCCGCTTAGTACTTAGTAAATGTATCCAGATCGGATCCCCAGTCTGTCTGATTTACAATTAGCAATAGTGTTAACCAAATTAATACTTTTGGTGCTGTTATGGCTAGAATAACCTAATGTATGTTTTAAAGCTAAATTAATTGTTTTAATTAAACAATCAGAACTCATAAAGAAACTGATATTGCTATAAATATGATCTCTCATTCAACAGTATTTAAAAAAATGGTTAGTTTTTAATTAATTACTGAGCAACATTAAATGAATAGAGAATAGGGGATTATACTGTGTCTCCTTACTACATAGATATGATGCTGTTGATTATATTAAGTTCTTGCTGAAATAATTATTTTGCCCAAAATATTTTTCCCCAAATGGCCCCAGAGCTTGTTCTATTTTGGGATGATTTTGGACCTGATTCAGATGTGGATGCAATGTCTCTTCCCTGATGTGCTTATCCTTCTCTTATGTAAACCATCTTCGACAGCACCTAATCCTGCTGTTTTGTGCCACCCTGACACTTATTTCAGTGTCATCTGCTAATGTACTGTACCTATGTTTATGTATCCTGTACTTGTCCTATATTGTATTCAACTGTAAGTCGCTGTTTTCCTGTTTTGATTATTCTTTTATGTACTCAGTAATTGGGCACTGCGGATCCCTTATGGCACCATATAAATAAAGGATAATAATAATAATAATAATAATAATAATAATGTTGACTGTGTACAGAGTGGAGCGATGATTTGATAATATGCATCTGCCAAGGCCTCAATGTACACACATGGTGATGGTTTAGTGGTGGCTTATTCACAGAGGATTCATAGTTAATGACAGGTAGGTGGGTGTGGCTATAAAAATGCAGGCCCATTTGCTGCCTGTGCCATAGTTAGTTGTGCACCTGATGTTCCTGATGTTTCTGCTTTTGTAAGCAACCGATTTGAGATACCAGCAGTGGGTGTCTCTATTCACAAGACGGTATCTGAGTCACTTGCATATTTGCACAGGTCCCTTGCACATGCAACTGTCTGCACCTCTGAATAGGGCCCTTTTGTACCCATAGCTATCCTCTTTGGTCTAAGGATTAAACATACTGTATGTTTGACTGTGGAGGCAGCATGATGTAGCTTACACTAACTGTAATTTACTCAAGGAAGAGGGTCATCAATGGATCATTGTCTAAAAAGTAATACTGCTCCTAATGAAAATTATTTTTCTTCAAAATCAAAAGCTACTAGAATTCCTTTAGGATATCAAACACAAGCTCTGTATTTAATAATAAGATAATTGCATGAAACATCTGAAGGATATCACCGTATTAATTTCACTACCACTAGAAATTAGAAATGTTCAATTGTAAATTTGTGGAGTTTATATTTTATACCTTTTGAGGTGTGGCTTTAATAATTAAATAGTGATGATATTCAACGATCCACAATGATCTTTTTTAAAAAAAATAGTTTTGTTAAAACAACCTACAAAGCAAAAAAACTGGAATGCTCTCTGTATTTTATAGTGGTCACCAAAAAGCTTTCTGTATTGTACAGCAGTGACTAAGATGCTCTGTATATTACATGGCGGTCACTGATATGCTTTACATGTTGTATGATGGTCCCTGAGATGATCTGTGTATTTTATGGTGGTCACTGATATGTAACTGAATTGTAACAAGGATTTTCTCTGTATTATATACCAGTCAGTAGGATTTTATCTATATTGTATGGTGATCACTAGGATGCTTTCTTTATTTTAGTCACTTGACTGTTCTGTGTATTGTATAATATGTCATCATTGTGTTTGTGCATATTTCATTAGAATGATCTAAGTTTTGGGTACAGGTAGGCAGAGGAAATATGATTTTTATTTTATTTTGACACTGCTAGGGAAAATGTAATTTAATCCTGCCTACAATTGTGTTGACTCCATCCATAGTTGATTTGGTCCCGTCGCCATCAGGCCACTTTCATAGGTTTTCCAGGGTCACTTTAAAGTCCCAATACACCCCTGGTTCCAAGGGTAAGTACAAATAAGAATAAAATAAGAATATCTAGGAGAGAAGAATATACCGTATAGGTGGATGAGGTATATACAGTATTTCACGCAGCTGCAGGCTAAAAGAAATAATGTAGCAGGATAATAAAATGACCAGGAAGGGATGGAGGTTCAGTTGGCTGAATGTGCTCCTGGCTTTGCAAGATTTTATTTTTAAATGCACACATTGACCTGAAACATCACCTTGGAGCTTAAGGGAAATAGCTATTTTTCTAGTTAATAAAGTTAAGTCCCATGAGCCATCTATTTACCTATTCACATTCAGACTCACATAGAGACTAACATGTTTAATATTTTTTTTAATAAAATGTAAACATTTCTATATTAAAGTAGGAGTTACATGGAAAAAATTTCTAGTTAGCACAATTTGAAAGACATAAATTGTGAAATGAATTGGAGGGCAGAACAAATGTAACATACTTGGTGATATTTTCACATGTAAAAGACATTTGTTTTTTGAGTTCCACCTCTAGAAAGTCAATAGTTATGCAAATTCATTGTGCCTAATGACCATGATATCATCCAATAGGGATATAGAGGGTTTCTGCGCCACTTAAATTATACTGTGCTCTTTGTAAATGTCACTCTTTTCACGCATTGTTTTCCCGAGACATTGCAGATGGCTGTGACTTATATGTAAATAAAAATGTCATACATATTTTTATGTCTAGTGAAGGGATTAAAACAGACCACTATGACACACAGCAAATGTGATTAATATGCATTTTCTTAGGAATCCACACAAATTAACTACCTTATTTAACTAACAATAAAAACGCTCATCACTATAACATGGGGATATGTCCAAGCATCTCTCCACAGATTTCATTAACTTTTGGAGAGTGATGTATATTTAAAACAGCCTGGATCTGCAGTTTTTAATTTAATGGAACATTAAGCAGCCATGTCTAGTGAACTTCCAGGCAAGCATTATTAATGTCACTTTAATATGGTTTTGAGGTGAATAGATTACATTTTCTATAAAAAAAATAGTTGAGTCCATTCAATATTTTCTCTTTTTTCAATATAAAAAGGCTCACAAAGAAATAATAAACAATACATTGAATGAATGTGTTGTTTTAGATTAATGATGTAGTAATCTTAACTAAAGAAACAAGGATGTCTGTCTTTTCTACTATGACAGCAAATAAATTAATTTTTTATGTATTTATGTATTAAGGTGAGTGAGCGTACCAGTTTTTAAGTAATGTGGTCACAGGCCACTGTACCCCAACCTGGAAATGGCGAGTGCAGTGGATTACTGTATTTGTATATTTTGGTTCATTTTTAATTAATATTTTTGTGATCATGGCTTTCTCATGCAGCCTTATCTAAGCTCATTTAATTTAAACCTATGTCAGCTGCTTCCTTGGAGGTAATTCAGGAGCTGTGTTGGTGACTGTCTCACCTTTAAAAGCCATAGGTTAGTTGGCAGGTGAGCTTTAAACCTGGAAGCATATTTTCAGTTTAACTCTGATGTGATAGCAGTGGCCAGGATCTCAAAAATCTGGGTGATAGAGTAGGACTTGCAGTGAGATGGGGTCCCTTGACGTTGGGTTGCAAGCTTAAATGCATTTTACATTCCATGAACCAAAATTCCATTAATTATTTATTTATTTATTTATTAAGGTGAATGATCTTACCAGTTAGTGCTGGGCTCTGTACTCTCTCATCAGTAGACACAGCACATGGAAGCTCACACAAGGAAAATATGTACTTATTGTAGCCAACCAAATTAGCAAAAACGTTGTGCATTAGGCAAATAATGTATGCTTTTCTTTCTACACACACATTTTAGATGATCAAAGGTAAGTTAGCCCTGCTGTTCTGGTCTGTTTTATTTGACCCAAAACTAAATTCATTTACTGTAGGTGTCAGTTCATTATTTATTTACAGTAACTATGATTTCCATATGTTATGACTTTTAGTTTTTATGGAAAATAGTTGTTGTGATAAAAGAATGTAACTTTTTTCATTTTAAGTTATGAGTAGTTTTACCAATGTACCCTTCGGGTCAATAGGATCCAACATGAATATTGGCCCTCATTCCGAGTTGTTCGCTCGCAAGGCGAATGTAGCAGAGTTACACACGCTAAGCCGCCGCCTACTGGGAGTGAATCTTAGCTTCTTAAAATTGCGACCGACGTACGCGCAATATTGCGATTACAAACGAGTTAGCAGTTTCAGAGTAGCTCCAGACTTACTCTGCCTGTGCGATCATTTCAGTGCTTGTCGTTCCTGGTTGACGTCACAAACACACCCAGCGTTCGCCCAGGCACTCCCACCGTTTCCCCGGCCACTCCTGCGTTTTTTCCGGAAACGGTAGCGTTTTCAGCCACACGCCCCTGAAACGCCGTGTATCCGCCCAGTAACACCCATTTCCTGTCAATCACATTACGATCGCCGGAGCGAAGAAAAAGCCGTGAGTAAAATTACTTTCTTCATAGTAAAGTTACTTGGCGCAGTCGCAGTGCGAACATTGCGCATGCGTACTAAGCGGATTTTCACTGCGATGCGATGAAAAATACCGAGCGAACAACTCGGAATGAGGGCCATTATACCAGTGCGTGACCATATAGGTTTCAAAACACATTACTTCAACAACAAAAAATCCAAAAAGTATTAATACAATGTCCGTTTAAAGTTTCACAGTGTGTCAGTACAATGTAATTTGAACAAGTCCACATGTTGAGCCAGATATTTCCACTGAACTACAAGTTTCTGCAAATCAGCTTTGTTTCTCCCCTTTGGCTATAAATAGATGGTTAATTAGACATGTGCGCCGGGCACTTTTCGTGTTTTGTGTTTTGGTTTTAGATCTGGATCCCCGCTTGTGTTTTGGATATGGATAGGTTTTGTCAAAACCACCCTTTCGGGTTTTGTTTTTGGTTTGTTTTTGGATCATTTTTGAAAAAACATAAAAATAGCTAAAATCACAGAATTTGGTGGTAGTTTTGATCCTACAGTATTATTAACCTCAATAATATACATTTCAACTAATTTCCAATCTTTTCTGAACACCTCACACCTCACAATATTGTTTTTAGGCCAAAAGGTTGCACCGAGGTGGTTGTATGACTAAGCTAAGCGACACAAGTGTGCGTCACAAACACCTGGCCCATCTAGGAGTGGTACTGCAGTGGCAGACAGGATGGCAGATTTAAAAAATAGGCCACAAACAGCACATCATGCAAAGATGTAAAAGAGGTGCAATGAGGAAGCTGTATGAGTAAGCTAAGCGACACAAACAATTGCCCCATCTAGAAGTGGCATTTTAGTGTCAGACAGGAGGGCACTTAATAAAAATAGTACCCAAACAGCACATCATGCCAAGAAGTAAAATAGGGCAATGAGGTAGCTGTATGACTAAGCTAAGTGACACAAACAATTGGCCTATCTAGGAGTGGCATTGCAGTGTCAGACAGGAGGGCACTTAAAAAAATATAGTACCCAAACAGCACATCATGCCAAGAAGTAAAAGAGGGAAATTAGGTACAGTAGCTGTATGACTAAGCTAAACGACACAAGTGTGGGGCACAAACACCTGGCCCATCTAGGGTTGGCACTGCAGTCCCACTGCACTAGGGACGGATACTGGACGCACGTCAAACACCAGCATAGTTGTTATGGCCTCAGTAATCCGCTTTGCAACAGGGTATATATATATATATATGGCAGTATCACTGGACTTATACACCAGTACCACTGTAATTAAATGGCAGGATCACTGGACTTATACACCAGTACTGCTGGACATATACAGCAGTATCACTGGACTGGAGTTATACGCCAGTACCACTGTAATTATACGGCAGGATCACTGGATTTATACGGCAGGATCACTGGATTTATACGGTAGGATCACTGTAATTATACGGCAGGGTCACTGGATTTATACGGCAGGATCACTGGATTTATACGGTAGGATCACTGTAATTATACGGCAGGATCACTGGATTTATATGGCAGTACCGCTGGACATATCCGGCAGTATCAATGGACATATATGGCAGTATCAATGGACATATATGGCAGTTTCACTGGACTGGACTTATACGCCAGTACCTCTGTAATTATACGGCAGGATCACTGGATTTATATGGCAGGATCACTGGAATCATATGGTAGGATCACTGGAATTATACGTCAGGATCACTGGATTTATACAGCAGTACCGCTGGACATATACGGCAGTATCAATGGACATATACGATAGTATCACTGGACATATACGGCAGTATCACTGGACTGGATTTATATGCCAGTACCACTGTAATTATATGGCAGGATCACAGGAATTATGCACCAGTATCACAGGATTTATACGCCAGTATCCTGAGAATTATACGGCAATATCACTGTAATTATACGCCAGTATCACGGGAATTATATGGCAATATCACTGTAATTATACGGCAATATCACAGGTATTATACGCCAGTATCCCGAGAATTATACGGCAATATCACTGTAATTACATGCCAGTATCACGGGAATTATATGGCATTATCACAGTAATTATACTGCAATATCACAAGATCTATACGCCAGTATCCTGAGAATTATACGGCAATATCACTGTAATTATACGCCAGTATCACGGGAATTATATGGCAATATCACTGTAATTATACGGCAATATCACAGGTATTATACGCCAGTATCCCGAGAATTATACGGCAATATCACTGTAATTACATGCCAGTATCACGGGAATTTTATGGCATTATCACAGTAATTATACTGCAATATTACAGGAATTTTATGCCAGTATCCTGAGAATTATATGGCAATATCACTGTAATTATATGGCAATACCACAGGAATTATACACCAGTATTCCAAGAATTATACGGCAATATCACTGTAATTATACGCCAGTATCACGGGAATTATACGGCAATATCACAGGAACTATACGGCAATATCACTGGTATTATACGCCAGTAACATTGGATATATAGCAGCAGTGGCAGTGCCGTAACTAGGTGTGTTCAGAAGGTGCATTGCTCACAGCGCACTTGCCCTGTGGCCGCACCTTCTACATCCACCCCGAGTGGCCGAAATATCCCTCCCAATGACGGACGCCCTACCGCTCCCGCTCCCCTGTTCCTTGCGCCCGCAGCAGCCACAAGCTACGACCAGCTGGAGCCGCTGATCGCTCACTGTCATGCTGTGTCAAGTCAGCTGCAGCACTGAACAGGATATCCCCCCTGTGCTGTTGCGCTCCCGCGGCCCGCCCCCTCTCTGCCTATGAAGTGGACAGACTGTGCAGAGGAGTCAGGAGATGGCAACAGCGCTGAAAGAACGTACACATCACGTAAGTGCCTACACAGACACTACACTACACTACAGGTCACTACACTATACTACACTACACTATACCAGAGTACACTTCACTACAGTGAACTACACTACACTATATTACAGTACACTTCACTACAGTACACTTCACTATACTACACTATATTACACTACACTTCACTACAGTACACTACACTATACTACACTACACTATACCACAGTACACTACACTTCACTACTCTACACTACACTCTAAGGGTAGGGGGGGTGTAAGGGGGAATCTGCCTGCCGTACTGTGTAAAAGGGGGACCTATCCTGCCGTAATGTGTAAAAGAGGGTCTCTGTCTGCCGTACTGTGTAAAAGGGGGACCTATCCTGCCGTAATGTGTAAAAGGGGGTCTCTGTCTGCCATACTGTGTAAAAGGGGGACCTATCCTGCCGTAATGTGTAAAAGGGGATGCTGTCTGCTGTAATGTGTATAAAGGGGACGCTGTCTGCCGTAATGTGCAAAAAGGTGACGCTGTCTGCCGTAATGTGCAAAAAGGGGACTCTGTCTGCTGTAATATGTAAAAAAGGGAACTCTGTCTGCTGTAATGTGTAAAAAGGGGACGCTGTCTGCCGTAATGTCTAGTTACGGCACTGAGCAGAGAACACCACCACTGTGACTGGTTACTGGACTGATGCTGCACAAGAGAGACACTACCCCTGGTCTGATGCAAGACACAGCAAAACTGCAAGGGACTTATACAGCAACCAGCAGCACTGGGGACATATATCAGCAGGGGACACCAACACTGTGACTGGCTGGACTGATGCAGCATAAGACACTGACTACACTGGACTGAGCAGCACAAGACAGCACTAGAATCACCACCCCATTTTCCCGCCCACACAGGCACTGAGGACGGAGATACGTCCTCTCGCTACACTCGCCGAGACTGGAGTGAAAATGGCCACGACGCCATGTAGTACTGACGTGTAATCAGTGTATTGTGCTGCATCAGTCCAGCCAGTCACAGTGTTGGTGCCCTCTGCTGCTATATGTCCCCAGTGCTGCTGATGGCCAGGCTGGACTGATGCAGCACAATACACTGATTACACGTCAGTACTACATGGCGTCGTGGCCATTTTCACTCCAGTCTCGGCGAGTGTAGTGAGAGGACGTGTCTCCGTCCTCAGTGCCTGTGTGGGCGGGAAAATGGGGTGGTGATTCTAGTGCTGTCTTGTGCTGCTCAGTCCAGTGTAGTCAGTGTCTTATGCTGCATCAGTCCAGCCAGTCACAGTGTTGGTGTCCCCTGCTGATATATGTCCCCAGTGCTGCTGGTTGCTGTATAAGTCCCTTGCATTTTTGCTGTGTTGTCTTGCATCAGACCAGGGGTAGTGTCTTGTGCAGCATCAGTCCAGTGACCAGTCACAGTGGTGGTGCCATATATCCAGTGTAGCTGTATAAGTCCCTTTCAGTGGTGCTGTGTTATCCTGTATCAGACCAGTGGTAGTGTCCTGGCCATCAGTCATTCCAGTGACCAGGCAGTCACAGTTGTATACGCTGCTGCTATATGTCCACTGCTGATGAATAATAATAACAACAGCAAGTCCCTCAGAGTGTTGCTGTGTTGTGCTGCATCAGACCAGTGGTAGTGTCCTGGCCATCAGTCTTTCCAATGACAAGGCAGTCACAGTGGTATACACTGCTGCTATATGTCCACTGCTGATGAATAATAATAACAACAGCAAGTCCCTCAGAGTGTTGCTGTGTTGTGCTGCATCAGACCAGTGGTAGTGTCCTGGCCATCAGTCATTCCAGTGACCAGGCAGTCACAGTGGTATACGCTGCTGCTATATGTCCACTGCTGAAGTATAATAATAATAACAACAACCACAAGTCCCTCACAGTGTTGCTGTGTTGTGCTGCATCAGACCAGTGGTAGTGTCCTGGCCATCAGTCATTCCAATGACAAGGCAGTCACAGTGGTATACACTGCTGCTATATGTCCACTGCTGACATATAATAATAATAATAATAATAATAATAACAACAACAAGTCCCTCACAGTGTTGCTGTGTTGTGCTGCATCAGACCAGTGGTAGTGTCCTGGCCATCAGTCATTCCAGTGACCAGGCAGTCACAGAGGTATATGCTGCTGCTATATGTCCACTGCTACAGTATTATAATAATAATAATAATAACAACAACAAGTCCCTCACAGTGTTGCTGTATTGTCCTGCATCAGAGCAGTGGTAGTGTCCTGTGCATCAGCCATCAGTCATTCCTGTGCCGCATATTGTGTTATATAACTCCAGAAAAATAATGGAGAACAAAAATTTGGAGGATGAAATAGGGAAAGATCAAGAACCACTTCCTCCTAGTGCTGAACCTGCTGCCACTAGCCATGACATAGACGATGAAATGCCATCAACGTTGTCTGCCAAGGCCGATGCCCAATGTGATAGTAGAGGGCATGTAAAGTCCAAAAAGCCAAAGTTCAGTAAAAAACAAACCCAAAAAAGAAATTTTAATGGTCTGAGGAGAAACGTATACTTGCCAATATGCCATTTATGACACGGATTAGCAAGGAACGGCTGAGGCCCTGGCCTATGTTCATGACTAGTGGTTCAGCTTCACATGACGATGGAAGCCCTCATAACTGAGGCCTTGACACATGTTGGTGTTAGACGTGCGTCCGGTATCCGCCATTAGTGCAGTGAGATTTACACAATTGATGGAGGTATTGTGTCCCCCGTACCAAATCCCATCTAGATTCCACTTCACTAGGCAGGTGATAGCGAGATTTTGCCATTTAATTCCAGTGATTTGGGCATATAATTATTAATTACAGTGATCTTGCCAATTAATTCCAGTGATTTGGACGTATAATTACAGTAATTTTACCAATTAAATTCAGTGATTTGGACGTATAATTCCATTGATTTGGACATATAATTTCAGTTGTAATTGTTTGAGTCGCTTGGATTAGTCATACAGCTACCTCATTGCACCTCTTCGACATCTTTGCATGAGGTGCTGTTTGGGGCCTAGTTTTTGAAAAGTGCCATCCTGTGTGACACTGCCGTATGAGTCCAGGGGTAATGCTGTATTAGTCCTGGGGTACTGCCGTATAAGTCCACCAATAGCAGATTTTTTTTTTAAGTGACTGGAGCACGCTGGAGATGCTGTCAGTAGACCGAATAATTGAGGTCCACTCTCGACATTCAGCCACTGCGTGACACTACTAGATGGGCCAGGTGGTTGTGTCGCTTAGCTTAGTCATACAGAAACCTCGGTGCACCTTTTTGTCTTCTTTGCATCATGTGCTGTTTGGGGCCTTTTTTATATATCTGCCCTCCTGTCTGCCACTGCAGTGCCACGCCTAGATGGGCCAATTGTTTGTGTCACTTGGCTTAGTCATACTGTAACACTTTATTTTTCTTCCCCCATGTCTCTGCTCACTGTTACCTCATCATGTACCTCATGCTACTTACAAGTCACACCATTCCTCTGCAGTACCCTCCTCTTTTCCCCCCAAATCTGTCAGTTGTCTTTATACCATTTTGCAATATTGTTTATTCCATTCTATTGTTTTATGAGGAAAACAGAAACACAATTGTTCTGTGAAAGATCAAGATAAATGCTGTTTCGTATTTAGGGCCTAATTCAGTAAGGATTGCAAATTCTGCTAATTAGCAGAATTTGCTATCCTTTGGAGCCCATCACAAGGCAAGGCTGTCCAGCATGCTGAGAGCCAGCACCCCCCTCCATTAGTGAACTGATCGCATCGCAATTGCTGCTTCATCTCAGAAATTAGGAATGCCTCCTTCTGGCGCAGCTTAGCTGCGCCCACATGAGGCCCACCGCCATGTTCCCGATCGCATCTGCTACATGTGATGTCACGAAGCCTCCGCAATCACGCCCTCACCACGCCTCTGTTTGGCCGCCTCCGCCCCTGCAATCGTCCATCTCCCTCTGTTGGATATCGATTTGCGTTCCAACCTAAATTAGCCCCTTAATAAAGTTATGAATGACAGTTTGGAGTAATTTGTATTCAATTAACTCTTATTTAAAAAATGTGCTTATTTTTAGTCTTTTGCTATAATGGTCTTTACATGGGGCCCACCAGTTGCCACTCCAAGAGTTCCAAAATTGAGGGGCTCAGTAAAAAAGAGACACATGCTATACATTTACACGGGCCCATTTCAACAAGATACCAGAGGCGTGCGGTGAAGTCAGTGGCTGGTGAGGCCCTGCAGTCAAAATGTCCTTTGAGTACCGATGATGACTTCTACCACCACCGAATCAGTCCCCATTACTGCCGTTGCCCCTACCAACACTTCAATAGAAACAATCTGTAATCTATGTGATCATAGTAGTGGTAGGTACTGGCTGGGGGTAGTAGTAAGGACAAATATCATATTAGCGGGATGTATTCGGCATCCCAACGTATGGATGCCGGCCATCAGGAGACCAGTGCCGGAATCCTGACACCTGTCAGAATGCCGGCGCCGGAATCCTGAAAGCAAGTATGTCGAGGAGGATGTTGGGGGGAAGGGGGAGAGGGGAGGGTTAGGCTGTGGGAAGGGAGGGTTAGGGTTAGGCTGCGGGGGTGTGGTATAAAAGATAGTGTCTAGTTCAGTGGTTTCCAAACTTTTTTGAATCACAGCGCCCTAGAGTATCAGAATTTTTTTCACGGCACTCCTAGGCCAAAAATTTCTTATTAAGAAATTTAGAAAGAAATATTAAATTAAGTAAATTGTATTTATATGTCATCCTTAGGGTCAGTTGTGTGGTGAGGGACAAGATTTGCTTCTGTTTGTTCCCATATTTTATGACTGACAGCCAGCAGCAATGGTTTTGCCTATTATATTGACCATAAATAATTTGAATTGGTCCTGGACCACCAATCCAAGGCACCCCTGCAAGTGTCTCGAGGCACCCCAGGGAGCCACGGCACACAGTTTGGGAACCACTGGTCTAGTTAGACAGTCAATAGATAGACACCATATGTTAGACAGACATTAGGTCGACAGGGTCAAAAGGGCGACATGAAAAAGGTAGACAGTCTAAAAGGTCAACAGGGTCAAAAGGTCGACATGAAAATGGTCGACATAAAAAAGGTAGACACCATGGGGGTCATTCCGACCCGATCGCTCGTTGCAGTTTATCGCAACGCAGCGATCGGGTCAGAACTGCACATGCGGTGGCACCGCAGTGCACCAGCGCATGCCGGATGGCCAAAGGCCTTCATTCCCTAGCGATCGCCTCTGCCTGATTTTGGGGGCGCGGTCCGGCCAACGCAGGTGTTGCTGGACCGTGTGGGGGCAGGCCGCAGCGACTGTGTGATGTCACATGCAGCCGCTGCGACCAGGTGCAGCGAAGATGTTCTCCTGGCCAGCCGCAGGAGCTGCGCTGGCCGGGAGTTACTCCTCAAATGCAAAAGGTCCCCCCGCATGTCTGATTGCCTGATCGTAGCTGTGCTAAATTTGTATCTTACACAACAACCATCTCTCTGGCATTTGTCCCACAAGTTTTTTTGCAGACAGGGATAAATTGCTGAGGATGTAGGCATCATGGGTTGAATCAGGATAGCCAGTTACTTCACTCATGATTTTACATTTCTATATAATTTCCAACCAAATTGCCCAATATTGTGCTCTGGTGCTATCTATTGCACAATAATGGAATACGTTTGATGTCTATACATATAAATATGTGCTCTATTCAACTTGTTAAGCTGCTGATGGTGTTCTGATTGATTCTCCAGGGTTATCTCAGTCAGGTGGTGATTTACATTGTGCAGGTAGGTGCACAACATACTATATCCTTGGGCATCCATTATTACTACTTCCACACTGCCCCACATGCTTTTGTGTAGTTAAAAGTCATCATTATCAATTTTCTACCGTTAGAATGGGTTTAGAAGCCAAAATGTTGACCTATGAGAAAACATCAATGTTTTTCAGAAATTCAGTTTCTATTGGGATGTGAGTTGAATCTGCCTTTAGAATGGATTTGACATTCAATTTGGTCTTTAGTAAATCTGTTCAACCCAAATCGGATGGAAATTAAATTGAAACAGAATGCCAAATCCCTTGAATCACCAAAATCAAACTTTAGTAAATTTACCCCCAGATGTACAAACCCTGGTGCAAGTGGAGAGATGATGATGATGATGATGATGATGATGATGATGATGATGGCTTTGGGCCTTGTCTGCTGTGCTGAATGCATCTATGGCAGCTATGGCATACGTATTTATTCAAAAGTATTAGGGCTGCTGCACAATTGCCCTCATTCCGAGTTGTTCGCTCGCTAGCTGCTTTTAGCAGCATTGCAAACGCTAGGCTGCCGCACTCTGGGAGTGTATATTAGCTTAGCAGAATAGCGAACGAAAGATTAGCAGAACTGCTACTAAATAATTCCTTGCAGTTTCTGAGTAGCTCCAGACCTACTCCTAGATTGCGATCAGCTCAGTCCGTTTAGTTCCTGGTTTGACGTCACAAACATGCCCTGCGTTCGGCCAGCCACTCCCCCGTTTCTCCAGCCACTCCTGCGTTTTTACCTGGCACGCCTGCGTTTTTTAGCACACTCCCTGAAAACGCCATGTTGCCACCCAGAAACACCCACGTCCTGTCAATCACACTACGATCACTCGAGCATTGAAAAAACGTTGCTCGAGCCTGTGTAAATCTACTAAGTTTTGTGTTAAATAACTAAGCGCATGCGCGCTGCGTACCATGCGCATGCGCATTTTCTACCTAATCGCTCTGTTGCGAAAAATGGCTACTAGCTAACAACTCGGAATGACCACCAATACTAGGATAACAGTGTACTGAACACTTGTTTTAAAAAATAAAAATAAAGCACGTTTCCTACTCTGTTCTGAGGTGAAAAACAGCTGATGTTTATTAGTGTGTCATTTAAAAATTAACAAATTTAAAAAAAAAAATTTTTAAGATGCTCTAAGTGATTTGAGCACTTAATATAATGTATGTAATTTCAGGCCATTTACTGTAATGTATATAAACAGTATACTGAAATTTTTAGCCTCTTCTGGACACACAGTGAAGCCACAGCTCCTGCTTGAATTACTGGCATCTGCTTCTGTTGCTTGCATGCGAATGGAGACCCATTTGCTACTTGTACAGAGTTGGCAACTCTGCATAGGCAATAAAATGCTAATTTTTTGCCTGGGCACATTCTGCATTTTCATGTAGATGTAAATTGGGTGCAAACCTAAAAAAGATCATTAGAGCTCCATTTATCGAGACGTAACACTTATAGCACACATACGTAATCTTTATTACCAATGGCATATTCGTTAGTATTACTGTGATACTAAACCAAATACAGTATGCTGCTAGTAATAAGAATCATTGTTAAATGGGGCCCTTAGTATGCAATTCCTCGTATCTCTTTTCTTATAGAAGCAGCATAACTAAGAACAGCAGTTCCATAGTACAGTTCTCGAACTCACTTACTTAGCTGGGGTGGCAGTCATGTGACCGCCGGTCGGCTGACCGACAGTCACATGACCTCCTCCGTGAGCCCGACGGCTCACTATCCCGATGGTCGGCATGCCGACTAACAGGGACTATTTCCACTCGTGGGTGTCCACGTCACCCATAGAGTGGGAATAGAACCCGTGGCGACCGCAGGTCGCCACCGAGCCCGCAGCGTGGCGAGCGCAGCGAGCCCTCAAGGGGCTTGCTGCACTCGCCCCTCCCCGCCGGGATCCCGGCGTCGGTATGCTGCCGGGATCCCGGCGTCGGTAAGGTGACCGGCGGTCAGGAGACCGCCGGTCACCCGTACTACACCCCTCAGCTGACAGTCATAGAAAAACTGATGATGATGATGATGATGATGATCAGCTGTTAGAAAAAGTCTGGAGCCATTCAGAGAATAGTAATGTGGATTCCCCTGTGCCTAATAAGGATGACTGACATACTGTACTGGTACAACAAAAATATAAAATAAGCTGGACAGCAACTTTTCTGTGGGATCAGATCCTAATGTTGCTGATCTGTGAGCAGGAATGACAGGCAGTTATGTATGTACATATTTTGTATTGTCTAATGGAGGTGAATGTGATCTCTTGCTTTTAGTATCTTTTTGCCTGAATTAATACACGTGATTGTAATACTTGTTTAGATACTTTAGTTACACAGCTCTATTTTTATCTCTATTTTTTACTGCTATAGATGAAAGTCCTTCCCATAGTACTGAGTGTTACCATAGGAATACTAACCCCCCCCCCCCCCCCCCCCACAGAATAGCACTTTGAATGCTTAAATCAACCTAAGAGTAATAGAACACAAGCTTTCTTAAATAATTGCATATTAACTGTTTTCTATAATGTAAGTATAATAGAAGTCAGCAGAAAGATATTATGAGTCATAAAAAGGCTCGAGGCTGCAAGCAGAGTGCTTATATACAGCCCACGGAAATGTGAGTCGACAGTTTGGAATGTTTGTCAATTATAATTCTCGCATTGTCCTGGCAAACCCTGAAGTACTAACATCACTATCCATACTGTCCTTAGACTAGTTACAGGTATTTATACATATTACAATATATAATTATTCTTTCTAATCATGTAAAATAATAGAAAATAAATCAATTATTGTTTCCAAAAAAGCTGATAGTATAGCCACCATTGCATGGACTCTAAATGTAACAGTATCAATCATGCAATGCTATTAAAATAGTCTGTACATAACTAGTATATAAAAACTGGTAACCTAAGCATTTCACAGGCAGAGGGCAACTAGAGGAGCATAAACATGAAGTACTATAATAAACAAAGCACACTAATATACTTCTGTTCACGTTAGGCAAGTAATCATATAACAGGATCTGAGGGCACATAAAAACCATAAATCATTGTATTATGGCCCTCATTCCGAGTTGTTCGCTCGGTATTTTTCATCGCATCGCAGTGAAAATCCGCTTAGTACGCATGCGCAATGTTCGCACTGCGACTGCGCCAAGTAACTTTACTATGAAGAAAGTAATTTTACTCACGGCTTTTTCTTCGCTCCGGCGATCGTAATGTGATTGACAGGAAATGGGTGTTACTGGGCGGAAACACGGCGTTTCAGGGGCGTGTGGCTGAAAACGCTACCGTTTCCGGAAAAAACGCAGGAGTGGCCGGGGAAACGGTGGGAGTGCCTGGCCGAACGCTGGGTGTGTTTGTGACGTCAACCAGGAACGACAAGCACTGAACTGATCGCACAGGCAGAGTAAGTCTGGAGCTACTCTGAAACTGCTAAGTAGTTAGTAATCGCAATATTGCGAATACATCGGTCGCAATTTTAAGAAGCTAAGATTCACTCCCAGTAGGCGGCGGCTTAGCGTGTGTAACTCTGCTAAATTCGCCTTGCGACCGATCAACTCGGAATGAGGGCCTATGTCCCTATTAGTTTGATAGAGAAAAATACGTATCTAGTGAACAATGTATAAATATTGTTGAACGAGCACTCAAAACTATAAATTGCAGTGTCACTGGTATAATTAAATGTATCGCTATAATTGAAAAATTCATGTTCTATAATATAACCTTGTATTCTGTGTACAATGTTACAAAAATAAAATGTGATGTTTGATGCTTTATTCATTTAAAATTACTATGGTGCTGATGGAGAGTTAGAAGCAAGCATATTTGAGGATGGAGGAAAGGGGAAGCAAAATGAGGACAACACTCCGGTTATAGGGCCTAAATCAGCTTGTAACGGAAGCTTAAGTGCGGAAATCTCTATTCGGCGATTTCCGTACTTCTGCGCATGCGTGCACACTGCTGCATGTATTCACAAGGACTTACATGCAATTACAGTTGAAGAGCCAGTGGGAGGTGGTGACAGGGCGGCATTGCAGCATTTTGGAGGTGGCGACATGGCATTGGGAGGGCATGATCCGGACAACGGAGATGTATCCAGACCATTTGAGGAGTGGGCCATGGCAGCTGCTTGACCTCACATGCAGTCACATCGACCCAAAACATGGCGGCCCGGTGACTGCCTTTGCAGCTAGGCCACGAATGCAGAGAGCTATCCTTTATATGCAAGTGCTAAGCTTTTTAGCGAACCGCTCGCATTTCAGCACAGGGCGAGGGGCCAACCTGTGCTGGGTGGCCCCTAGCATGCTACAGAAAGGAGTTGTAGATTTTTTCTGAAATAGGCCCATAGACATAGGGGGGGGATCTAATTAGCCGCAAGAAAAAAGAAATATTGCAGCTTTTTTTTCCAGTCTATCCAAATTTGCCCCATTTTTTTTTTTCAGCTGAAAAATCTTAAATTTTCATGCAAAAACACATACTGTATGATAAGCAAAACATTGCGGATCTATGTATATTGCGGTAGAGATCATGGGGATAAAAAGGCTTCTTATCACAGATTTGGTTTCAACAAAATGAAACATATCCCGACAAGTGGCAATATTGAGGCTAATTGGATAGCCCCGGGCAAGGTAATTAGCTGTGGTAATTTACTGTGGCTAATAGCATTGCCATTTCTATAATGGGTGCAATGTGTGCGATGCACATGGACCTGTGGGACCAGGGGGTGCCCACACCACACACACTGCACCCATTTTTAAATACTTACCTATCTGGAGTCCCGCGTTGGGCGCTGCAGTCGCAGCCAAAATTGAACCCAAAATGGCAACCATGCATGCGCAGTAGCAAAATTAGGCAACAAATCATGGTGGGCGCCATGTTTCCGTAGACCTGCGCATGCGCAGTAGGCTTCGGTACAATGCCGAAGCTGACTGCGACCGTAGAGAGGAGGGGGACCACACAGAGTCTGCTTACAGGCCCCCTTCTCCTTTAAAATGTCCCTGGCTAACTATCCATTCTGTCCATAGACTAGTTACAGGTATTTATACATATTACAATATATAATTTTTCTGTATAATCACGTAAAATAATAGAAAATAAATCAATTATTGTTTCCAAAAAAGCTGATAGTATAGCCGCCATTGGATGGACTCTAAATGTAACAGTATCAATCATGCAATGCTATTAAAATAGTCTCAGGTACTGTATATAACTATACCAACAAATGAGGTTAAGCTCACAGCGCTGATCCCAGCAATGGAAATATATAAAAATCACAAACACCGTGTTCAGGAGTTGTTTCAGGGGTTTCCCATAAGTGTCTTTTTCCTCTCTTATAGACTGACACTTACTTTTTAACCCCTTGTAGCGTTCATCAAAATGTTTCTTTTTAGGTGTCCCTGATTCCTTCAATCCCGTTCCCACTATTCAGACCCGACTCAGCGCATCAGCAGTGATACAGACACCATAGGGATATAAAATGGGAAAATTTCCCAGCAGGGATATTTAATGTATAAACAATATAAAATGTGTCAAGATAATACGTCCTATTAAAACAATGTGACAGATGGAGAGGATCGTACCCGCTGACGGTTGAGGCTGTGCGCTTCCGCTGAGAGGATCCGGAGTATCTCAGCGTGCTGTTCTGGCAACAGCCTCAAGATCTTGAGGAAGGGGCGGTACCCCGAAACGCGTTGATTCTGCAGGACTTGGACTGTGACGTAAGGACGTGAGGAGAATACAGCCCGTTTGCATGTCTGAGGCTGTTGCCAGAACAGCACGCTGAGATACTCCGGATCCTCTCAGCGGAAGCGCACAGCCTCAACCGTCAGCGGGTACGATCCTCTCCATCTGTCACATTGTTTTAATAGGACGTATTATCTTGACACATTTTATATTGTTTATACATTAAATATCCCTGCTGGGAAATTTTCCCATTTTATATCCCTATGGTGTCTGTATCACTGCTGATGCGCTGAGTCGGGTCTGAATAGTGGGAACGGGATTGAAGGAATCAGGGACACCTAAAAAGAAACATTTTGATGAATGCTACAAGGGGTTAAAAAGTAAGTGTCAGTCTATAAGAGAGGAAAAAGACACTTATGGGAAACCCCTGAAACAACTCCTGAACACGGTGTTTGTGATTTTTATATATTTCCATTGCTGGGATCAGCGCTGTGAGCTTAACCTCATTTGTTGGTATATGTTGATTACTGGTGCAGGTGTACACCACGAGGGAAAGACCAGCTGCTAATCCAATAGGCGCTGTATAAGAGAACAAAACCCTTTTGTACTGTACATAACTAGTATATAACAACTGGTAAGCATTTCACAGACAGAGGGCAACTACCACCCATACATAAGCATTTCACAGACAGAGGGCAACTACCGCCCATACCTAAGCATTTCACAGACAGATGGCAACTACCGCCCATACCTAAGCATTTCACAGACAGATGGCAACTACCGCCCATACCTAAGCATTTCACAGACAGAGGGCAACTACCGCCCATACCTAAGCATTTCACAGACAGAGGGCAACTACCGCCCATACCTAAGCATTTCACAGACAGAGGGCAACTACCGCCCATACCTAAGCATTTCACAGACAGAGGGCAACTACCGCCCATACCTAAGCATTTCACAGACAGAGGGCAACTACCGCCCATACCTAAGCATTTCACAGACAGAGGGCAACTACTGCCCACACCTAAGCATTTCACAGACAGAGGGCAACTACCGCCCATACCTAAGCATTTCACAGACAGAGGGCAACTACCGCCCATACCTAAGCATTTCACAGACAGAGGGCAACTACCGCCCATACCTAAGCATTTCACAGACAGAGGGCAACTACTGCCCACACCTAAGCATTTTACAGACAGAGGGCAACTACCGCCCATACCTAAGCATTTCACAGACAGAGGGCAACTATCGCCCATACTACCTTACAGTATGTACACGATACTTCAGCAGAGTACTGTATTGTGTTTACATTGTACTATGGGCCTGATCTGGATTAGTAAACCTGATGGTTTATATACTAATATAATGTTTGTGGGTCTGCGTAGGAGCAGGACCCATTCTGCGTATGTGCAGAACAAGCCCTGTGTCTTTGAACACAGTGCCCCCAAGCCACTGCATGATTGACATACTGCAGCCGTTGACCTACATTCCCAGTACATGGACATTTTGCCCCTATTTTCTGGGTGTGCCAAGGCCTGGAACTGTGTTGGAGGACGCACATTTCCTGACCTCATAGTTGACAGGAGTGTTAGATGGTTGCAATGTTGATCCAATCCGATCAAATCTGTAATGTCAGCTGAAAGCATCACTTTCCTTAGTATCCAGTCTATAAATCAACACTAAAAAGGTCTACAGTCAATAGGTCGACAACTAATAGTTGACATGCATCAGGCCGACAGGGTCAAAAGGCCGACATGTAAAAGGTAGACAGTTCAAACATTGACATGTTCAAAAGGTCAACAGGGTCAAATGACCAACACACATGTACTACACACTTTTTTTTATTTTATTTTTTACTTTTTCATACTTTACATCAACGTGGACTACGATTTGGAATAGTAACCTTGCCTGAAGCATGGAGAGTGAAGTGAGTCATGCGGCGGGACACGGTGCACTAATGGTCTGTTTCTGGCAGAAAAGTGACAAAACACCCATGAAAAAAATAAAATAAAATAAAAATTGTGTCTACCTTTTTTGTATCAACCATCTCCATGTCAACATTTTTACCATGTTGACCTTTTCAGCCTGTCAACCTTTTCTACTGTCTAATTTACCTAGTCCATGTCGACCATTTGACCCTAATGCATGTCGACCATAAGTGGTCGATCTATTAACTGTAGACCATTTTAGTCTAGATCTAATAATCCACACCCACTTTCCTTTATATGCCTCCTATAGACATTAGTATATTTTTGTACGCAGCTTTGTCCACATGCGCAGCTGCTGTTCAATACTATGGGCCTAATTGAGATCTGATTGCAGCTGAAAATTTGCTAGCTAATGCACTGCAGGTGGGGCAGATCTAACATTTTCAGAGAAAGTTAAGGGGGGTATTCTAAGCAATCTGACTAGAATGCTTAGAAATTAAGAACGGAACTCTCCGTGTATATGGTGCCAGCAACATCGATGTGCGGTCCCGTCCGTGGCTATCCCCGGCTCCAGATGTGGCATGTACTGTATGCATGCCAAATCTAGTGAGATCGCTCATTTCACCGCTGGGTGGGGGGAGAGATGTGTGCTGTGCGGTCTGTGCTAGATCGCTCAGTACAAATCTCTCCCTGTGTGTACGGGGCTTTAGATTTGGGTGGGTTATATTGTTTCTGTGCAGGGTAAATACTGGCTGCTTTATTTTTACACTGCAATTTAGATTTCAGTTTGAACACACCACCCAAATCTAACTCTCTGTACACATGTTATATCTGCCCCCCCACCCCCACCCCCTGCAGTGCACATGGTTTTGCCCATTAACTAACAAATTTGCTGCTGTGATCAGGTCTGAATCAGGCCCTATATCTGTTAGGGTCTCCTGCTCTGTGCTGCCACGTCGTCGTGGCAACCGGGAGACAAGTGCTAGTGGAGTAACCTGAGCGTAGCTGATACTCCGGTTCGGGTCTTTTGCTGTGCAGTGGTTACAGACTCTGTGCACGGCAGGGGATCCGGTGCTGGTTTTTGTGCTCACAGTCTGTGAGGTCTGAGTGGGGCGTGGACAGCACCTGCTATATAAACCCTCTTCTCAGGTTAGGCAGATGCTGCTGAATCTTTGTTGGTTAGTCAGTTCCTGAAAGCTAGCTAGTACTGTGTAAACTTTGTATTTGTTTGTTGCTTACTGCAAATAGGCCTTGGGATTTGGTATTACACTCTGCCAATCCAGACCTAGCAGTAAGACTGGAGTCAGTCGTTTAACCTGCTGGGGTTCTTTTGTTACTCTGTGAACCTAGCAAGTTTGCGGCTGTATTCTCAAACTTGCCTGCCAAAATCCTTTCTCACTGTGCAAGGTGTTCAGGTGTCAGTTTAGTGGCAGTAAACTGAACCAGTGCACTGCAAGTGAGGACTAGGATTATGGAGACTCTCCTTGTGTCTATTATTCCATCTCTGACCAAGGAGTTTACTGCCACACCCGTTGGTAACCCTTTAGGGTTTTGCTGTTGCCCTTAGCAACAGCATTTCGGGTTCTCTACGTATTAAATCACAACATCTCGCTTCTTTCCATCTGAGCATTCCTAATACTAGGGAGACACCCAGTTTCTTAGCCTTTGGGCTTCTCTGTTCACCTTGTGTTTATTTTGTTACCCTATCACCTTCTGTGTATGTAATGTCATATTCCCCAGTCTGTCTGTGAGTTCATTTGTTTTGCATCCCTCTCCGTTCAGACACCAGTACATTCCTGCTGGCACTGGTGTGCATAACATATTCAGCAGCCCAATACTCCTGTTGAAATTTTGTGGGAATATGGAGCATACCCCTCAAAATACTTTGCAACAGGTGGTCGATCAGGTGCAGGTCCTGACTCGACAATTTAATGATTTGTCCATTAAAATGCACACCTCGCAGGCCGCTGGCGGAGCTCCCGCAGCAGCAGTACCTTCAGGGGTTATGTTTGTACTGTGGGAATAAAGGTCATGTGGTAGTATCATGCCCAGAAAAGCCGGAAAACTTCAGCGCCTGAGGGTGATGGGAAATATCCTGTCAGGCCAGAAGTCAGAATTTCCCAAGAAGACTTTTATCATTCCGGTGACCTTGAAGATCCTTGGTCAAACTGTCAAGACTGAGGCCTTTGTGGACAGTGGGGCCGACGGGGTTTTTATCGACCGCCAATTCGCCCTGAAACACTCTGTTCCCTTAGTACCCTTGGCATCGGAAATTGAGATTTGTGGGTTAAACGGGGAACCATTATCCCAGGGTAAAATTACCTCTTGCACTAGCCAGATTTCTTTGTTTATTGGAGCCACACACTCTGAAAAATTGTCCTTTTATGTGACTGTCTGTACTTTTGCCCCATTGGTGTTGGGGTTACCCTGGTTAAGGGCCCACAATCCTCAATTTGACTGGGTCTCTGGGGAGATTCTTAGTTGGGGTACTGATTGTTTCAGGAGTTGCTTGAGCCTTCCAGTCAGGCTTTCGCAGCTAAGTTTGCCAGGATTGCCAGGATGTTATGCAGATTTTGCGGACGTGTTCTCCAAAAGAGTTGCAGAGGTACTACCTCCCCATCGCCCCTATGACTGTGCCATTAATTTGTTGCCGAATGCTAAGCTTCCCAAGAGCAGTTGTACTCCCTGTCACGTCCTCAGACTCAGGCTATGGCAGAGTACATTCAGGAGAACTTGGCTAAGGGATTTATCAGACCTTCACAGTCTCCAGTTGGGTCGGGGTTCTTCTTCGTGGGTAAAAAGGACGGTTCGTTGCGACCCTGCATCGACTTCAGGGAACTGCCTCTCATTTCGGTCTTGTTTGACCAGCTTCGTACTGCCACCATTTTTTCTAAGATTGACCTACGCGGTGCGTACAATCTAATCCGAATAAGAGAGGGGGATGAATGGAAGACTGCCTTTAATACCCACTCAGGGCATTATGAATATTTGGTGATGCCTTTTGGGCTCTGTAATGCCCCGGCAGTCTTCCAGGACTTCATGAACGATGTGCTCAGGGAATATTTGGATAGATTCTTCGTTGTATACTTAGATGACATCCTAATCTTCTCCCATTCCCTGGAGGAACATCGGAAGCATGTACGCTTAGTCCTCCAGAAACTCAGAGACCACTGGCTTGGGGCGAAGCTGGAGAAGTGCGAATTTGAAGTTCAGCAAATCGCATTTCTAGGATATATTATCTCCCCAGAAGGTTTCCAAATGGAGGGTTCCAAGGTACAGGCAGTCCTGGATTGGGTGCAGCCCACTAGTTTGAAGGCGCTTCAGCGTTTTCTGGGCTTTGCGAATTTTTATAGACGATTTATCGCTGGATTTTCGTCTATAGTGGCGCCCTTGGTGGCACTCACTAAGAAAGGGGCGGATGTTGCTCACTGGTCTTGTGAGGCCAAAGCGGCTTTTGCCCGTCTCAAAAGGGCATTTGTCTCGGCCAAGGTGCTGCGACACCCAGATCCAGAGCGTCCTTTTGTGGTGGAGGTGGATGCCTCTGAGATGGGTATTGGGGCAGTGCTCTCTCAGATGGGGGTGTCTGATAATCGCCTTCATCCCTGTGCTTACTTTTCCCGTAAATTTTCGCCTGCCGAGATGAATTATGACGTGGGTAACCGGGAATTGTTGGCTATTAAGGATGCACTCTAGGAGTGGAGACACTGGCTTGAGGGGGCTAAGTTTGTGGTCTCATTTCTCACCGACCATAAGAATTTGGCATATTTAGAGTCAGCGAAGCACCTCAATGCCAGGCAGGCACGATGGGCTTTGTTTTTTGCTTGCATTAATTTTTTGATAACATATCGCCCTGGGTCAAAAAACATCAAGGCTGATGCGCTCTCGCTGAGTTTTGCTCCAATCCAGGAGACCACCGAGGAGCCATTGCCCATTGTGTCCCCATCATGTATTAAAGTGGGCATTACCCAGGACCTCTTGTCATTAGTCCTTAGAGCACAGGAGCAGGCTCCTCCAGACCTTCCGGTAGGTCTTTTGTTTGTGCCTCCTAGGTTAAAACAGCGAGTGTTCCTGGAATTCCATGCCAAGAAGTCGGCTGGTCACCTGGGTATTGCCAGAACTCGGGAGTTGCTATCTAGGGCGGTGTGGTGGCCCTCGGTGGCTAGGGATGTGGATCAGTGGGTTCGGGCATGTGACATCTGTGCCCGAAATAAGGCTCCTAGAGGGGTTCCTGTTGGCCCATTACATCCACTCTCTATTCCATCTAAGCCATGGACCCACATTTCAATGGATTTTGTGGTGGACTGGCCCAAATCCTCGGGGATGACAGCCATCTGGGTTGTCGTTGACAGGTTTTCGAAGATGGCGCACTTCGTTCCATTGGTTGGGCTGCCATCGGCCAGACGCCTGTCTGAATTATTTATGCTGCATGTTGTGCGCCTCCACGGGTTGCCACTTGATGTGGTCTCTGACCGCGGATCCCAGTTTGTGGCCAAATTCTGGAGGGCATTTTGTTCCGATCTCCAGATTTCTGTCAGCTTGTCATCAGGCTACCATCCGCAGTCTAATGGGCAGACTGAAAGGGTGAACCAGTCCTTGGAGCAGTTCCTCAGGTGTTATGTCTCCAAGTGTCAGACTGACTGGGTTGCTCATCTGTCCATGGCGGAGTTTGCCTATAACAACGCGGCTCACTCTGCTACAGGGATCTCTCCCTTCCTTTGTGTGTATGGGCATCATCCTAAGGCCAATTCTTTTGACCCCCTGGACTCCACGCCTGGTGGTTCCTCTGTGGTTTCGGTCCTTAGAGGTATTTGGAGGAAAGTGAAGAAAGCCCTTGTGTCTGTGTCATTAGTGACCAAAAGGGTTTTTGATAAGCGGAAAAGACCCTGCAGCTTCAAATTAGGAGACTTCGTCTGGTTGTCTACCAAGAATTTGAAGTTGAGACAGCCATCTTATAAGTTAGGCCCCCGGTTCATCGGTCCTTATAAGATCACTAGGGTTATCAATCCGGTGGCATTTCAGTTAGATCTACCCCGTTCTTTGGGTATCAATAAAACATTTCATTGTTCCCTTTTAAAACGGGCGATTAGTAATCCTTCTTCCAGTGGAAGACCTTCCCCTCTTCTGATACGTGGCCAGAGGGAGTTTGTTGTTGAAAGGATTCATGACTCCAAGAGGGTTTGGGGTCGGCTGTCATTTTTGGTGCACTGGAAGGGGTATGGCCCGGAGGAGCGGTCGTGGGTGCGCAGTTGTGATCTTCATGCCCCCAGACTGTTACGCTCTTTCTTCTCGCAGTTCCCCGATAAACCCGGTAGTAGGGGTTCTTTGACCCCTCGTCAGAGGGGGGGTACTGTTAGGGTCTCCTGCTCTGTGCTGCCACGTCGTCATGGCAACCGGGAGACAAGTGCTAGCGGAGTAACCTGAGCGTAGCTGATACTCCGGTTCGGGTCTTTTGCTGTGCAGTGGTTACAGGCTCTGTGCACGGCAGGGGATCCGGTGCTGGTTTTTGTGCTCACAGTCTGTGAGGTCTGAGTGGGGCGTGGACAGCACCTGCTATATAAACCCTCTTCTCAGGTTAGGCATATGCTGCTGAATCTTTGTTGGTTAGTCAGTTCCTGAAAGCTAGCTAGTACTGTGTAAACTTTGTATTTGTTTGTTGCTTACTGCAAATAGGCCTTGGGATTTGGTATTACACTCTGCCAATCCAGACCTAGCAGTAAGACTGGAGTCAGTCGTTTAACCTGCTGGGGTTCTTTTGTTACTCTGTGAACCTAGCAAGTTTGCGGCTGTATTCTCAGACTTGCCTGCCAAAATCCTTTCTCACAGTGCAAGGTGTTCAGGTGTCAGTTTAGTGGCAGTAAACTGAACCAGTGCACTGCAAGTGAGGACTAGGATTGTGGAGACTCTCCTTGTGTCTATTATTCCATCTCTGACCAAGGAGTTTACTGCCACACCCGTTGGTAACCCTTTAGGGTTTTGCTGTTGCCCTTAGCAACAGCATTTCGGGTTCTCTACGTATTAAATCACAACATCTCGCTTCTTTCCATCTGAGCATTCCTAATACTAGGGAGACACCCAGTTTCTTAGCCTTTGGGCTTCTCTGTTCACCTTGTGTTTATTTTGTTACCCTATCACCTTCTGTGTATGTAATGTCATATTACCCAGTCTGTCTGTGAGTTCATTTGTTTTGCATCCCTCTCCGTTCAGACACCAGTACATTCCTGCTGGCACTGGTGTGCATAACAATATCTTTAGCGTTTACTACTAGAGCCAGATCTCAATGTCAGTATGGTGTTTTTACTTCTGTTGCCTCCTGGCATAAACCAGGAATATAAACTACTGTTTTTGCCAAGGTATATGTCCATCTATGATAAAATACAGAAAAGATAATGATGCTATTACACCTACATGAATAGTCTATAAATTCAATATATTAGCTGTAAATCCAGCAGCCGTCTAAAACAATAAACCTCTGTGTGGTTTATAAAAGGCAGAGCTTGAATAGAACAGCTCTAAGAAGATTCCAACAGTGTTAAACATAAAATATAATAACCTTTAAGAGAGAACATACTGTACATACTATAAGATAAAATACTAAATACTAAAATAATCACAATATGTTGCTCAAAGCCAGACACTATAAATGAAAAATGTACAGAAGGATATTGTAACATTGTCTACAATTTACTAATGATTACTGCCATATGAACTGGTATTCAGAGCAATTTTTGATATAATATTTAATTTATAGTATGAGGCTTTCAGCAACACAATGTGATTCATGTTGTATTTCATCTTGCTGTATGTGTGTCCTATATTAAAGGTGATTGTATATATTAATGGTGATTATATATATTTTTAATATGGTTGGAATCTTCTTAGAGTTGATCTAGCTAAGCTCTGCCTTCCTTTGAAGACATTTAATTAGTCCATCTATACACGTTTTGTAAAATACAATCTTTATTTGGGTGCATATTGCACCAGTGGCAGAATTAATCGCCGTTGTCCAATGGCAGGTCTCCTCCAAGTCCCTTGCTCCTGGTCACATCATTTCTCCCCCCACTTTGAATCACATCTGTGTTACACCTGTCTCACCCTAATTATAGATACTAGCTGCGGGCCACATTATTGGAGCGGTAGTCTCCTCCATTCTCCTGGCACCTCTGCTGGCACCCTCACAAAACTAGGTTCCTGGAAGCAAACACCTCCAGGAGTTACACCACTATATTGTACCTGTGTATATGGAGCTAAATGAATGCAACTGTACCTCAGGCCCAGTATGCGCAGGTTTACTGTGTCTCTATGGGAGCTCTAAAGGCTTAACAATGGGGCAGTTGGAGCTGCAGCTCTAGATCCCCCATTGAAAATAGGCCCACAGGAATGACAGAAGTGACAGGAAAATCTCTTTCCTGTCACAGACTGCCAGCGGCCATCCTCTCTCCCATGCATCTCCTCCTCTGGCTCCAGCACTCTCACCTGAGATCCGTGCAGGCAGTGTGGTAGCCACTCCTCCTCTCCAGTCTCTCCTTCACTCAGGGTCCTGAGCCTGTCTCTCCCAGTCCCAAGTTCCGCCCCCCAGGCTGCACGGGTAGCTGCTGCTGAAGCAGGAAGCCTGGTAAGTTTAATGGCTTCTTGTTTAGTGGTATCAATTAGTATATGTATACTGTATGTGGTGTGTGTGTGTGTGTGTGTGTGTGTGTGTGTGTGTGTGTGTGTGTGTGTGTGTGTGTATCTACTGTATGTGTGTATACTGTATGTGTGTGTACTATATGTGTGGTGTGTGTACTGTATGTGTGTAATGCTCACAAATCCGGTGCCGAATTAAAAAAAAAAAATGAGTGTGGGTTTAAAATAAACCTGGTTCGGTTAAGATCAGACTGCTTTACCCCTCAGACACAATGACAATACACGGTACAGGATCCAACTCCATTTTATTATTATTGTATGCCAAAGGTGACATTGACAGAGTATGTAAAAATATGTTGAGAACCCTTTGTTTACATACACAACAGGAGAGAAAACTTGGGTATAAGCTGGTGTTGTCTTTATAATAGCACAGTGTCATATAACCAGCAATAACAATAGGCAGGTGAGTTACGGGAACAGGTAAGTAAGCTGGCGTTGTCTTTATAATAGCACAGTCTCGTATAACCAGTAAAAACAATAGGCAGGTGAGTTGCGGGAACAGGTATATAAGCTGTAACAGGCACTGCTGAGCGGAGCTTGCATAAAACAGTCAATAATAAATCCGCCTTAGTAATAGTAAGCACACAGGTATATCAGCTTTAATAGGCACTGCTGGGCGGAGCTTGCATAAAACAGTCATTAATGAACCCGCCTTTGTAATAGTAAACACACATGTATATCAGCTTTATCAGGCACAGCTGGGCGGAGCTTCCATAAAACAGTCAATAATAAATCCGCCTTGGTAATAGTAAGCACACAGGTATATAAGCTTTAATAGGCACTGCTGGGCGGAGCCTGTATAAAACAGTCAATAATAAATCTGCCTTGGTAATAGTAAGCACACAGGTATAATAGCTTTAACAGACACTGCTGGGTAGAGCTTGCTTATACAGTCAATCAAAAACCAGCATAACACAAAGCCCTGTACACTTAATTGCTTAGAACAAGCTATTCTCTTTTATATAACAGTTCCAATTAATGGCAGTCGTTAGCATAAAACACATAGCCTCTGAGGGCACTAAACCAGAAAAACAATCACTTTTACAATACTTCAGTAGTAATTACTAAGGGGAATACACACCCCTACCCACTTGGGGCTCTGAACTAGTGGTAGTCAACCACCTGTTTTAACTGATTTGCGGGGTAACAGAATAAGGGGAGAGCCTACCCCTTTAAACATTCCTAGATAGGGCCACACACATAATGAGGGGAGCCTAGCCCCTTTAATAAACTAACTTGATCTGGGTACAGTGCGTGCTAGGAGAGCCTACCCCTTTTTTACTATTTATGTGGGGCACTGAGGTGAGGGGAGCCTACCCCCTTAATTAACTAAACTTGCGGGGCACAGAGGTAATGAGGGGAGCTCACGCCCTTAATTAAACTTGTTCTGCGGGCACCAGGAAATAAGGGGAGCCTACCCCCTTTTTTTTCAAATACTTTATTGAACAACTGCATAACGTATGTATACATCAATGATTCAATGAAAAGATTATTCAGAGAAATCAAATGATGGTAGATCTGTACATTCAACATGGCACAGAAAAAAAGAAAAGAAAACATGTCAAGCAAAGACAATCAATCACCTCTCAGAACAGATTCACAACAGATGCAGCGTAGTAGGGTGATCCAAAATATAGTGAGGATAATGTACATTTATACAGTGCTACCCAAATGTCTGTTGTTATTTTTATTTTTTTAAGGCGGATGTCCCAAAGCAAGTACTTCAAGATTGTACCACTTAGTGTGAGTTATAGCTTGTCTAAGAGTACCTTTACCAGGGTCAGTTAGCATCTGGACGTAGGGGAGCTTTATTTCAAAGAACTTCTCTATCATGCTTTCTTTGTTAATTATCATTTCTAGCCATTCCATATGAAATAAGTATGATAGTAGAGGTAATAGTAAAGTCAAAGATAGGGTATCTGTAGCTATCCATTGTGACAGGAGAGTTTTCTTGCCAGCAGATGCTATTTTGGCCAATAGTAAATGTTGGCCTGCTGATGGCCTAGGAGTATGATGTGAGGAGTGCATGTCCCAAAGAACCCATTCAGGGGAGACATCTATATTTATGTCTAATTTCTCTTTGAAAAAATTTGAATTAAACCCAGAATTTAAGAACTTCTGGGCAGCTCCATAAACAATGGTATATATCGGAATCTATCGTGCCACATTTAAAACATTTAGAATCGGATGCTGCACCCATTTGAAGTCGTAACTTCGGGGTAATGTATGAGCGATGTAAGATTTGATAGTTCATTTCAGCGAATGATGCTGAGATGACAGATTTATTAATTCTGTTAAATGCAGTGAGCATAGTTGAGACAGTGATGGATGGGAAGTCAGAAGACCATTTAACTAAACCCGTTTGAGTAGTTCCCCAATCAATGGTCTTTTTAATAAATGTATATAATAAAGTTGTGGAGTGGTTCTCTCTCTGTGTTAGTTGTAGAATTTTATCCAGGCCATTAGGCCTGGCCTACCCCCTTTTTAACATGGTGGTCCCCAATAGCAGAGTTAAGCAGCAGAGTCTGGCAGTGGAAGGTTTTCTGGGGCACCAGGGTCTCACCACAAGATGTGGCGCTTCTGCCAACTCCAATCGCCTCGGTCTTCGGTGCCACATGGGATGCTGAGCACCGCATCGGGGATGCACCCTTTCACCAAAGTCCGCAGTGCTCTGGGGGTCTTCTGTATCCAGACAACGTCCTCTCTGATGGGGTCCCCATCGGTATTCCCGGCTCCGGTCCGCACTGCTCTCCTCCTCCCCAGCCGGTCAGGGGTCCTCGGTGCAGGTGCAGGAGAGCGTTCTCAGTGGTGTCCGCAGTTTCTCCAGTGGGGTCTTCCCAGCACTCACGGCTCCGGTCACCGCGGTTCACTCAGTTCACGATGGGATGACTGAGGAAAGGCAGCGCTGATATCCTCCGGCAATAAAGCAGGTTCCGCAACAGGGTCCTCTGAGTCTCTGGCTCTCCCGGCATGATCTCTGGCTCCACAGCCTCCCAAACCTCTTTCCAGGTGAGCTCTTCTTGACACATGGCAGTGGCTCCTCCAGTTTATCTTCCCATCCTCCGGGTTTTGGTGAAGAGTTTTCCTCCCTGCTCGTTTTCTCCCATCACGGTGCTCCTGTCTTCAGCTGCCTGGGGTCCTTGTAGCATATTTTCTCAGCCGGGGGTCGTCCAGCGCACTGCCTGTGGCTTTCCTCTGTGGCTGGCACTGCTCCTCCGCTTCTTCCACTGTGGATGTCGGTCATCCGCGGGGTTTTGGTCCTCCAACTTCTTCCTTGGCTCAGTGCTGCCCGGATCTTCTGACGGAACTCACTAACTTCTCTGAGGAGTCCGGCAGCATCGCGGGCAGCCCTTCCTTCTAACCAACGTCTTCTGGGGTTGGCGACCCTTTCCACGCTCCCGGCTCTTCTCCTGCACTTTAGACCACTGTGAACTTTGGTGGGGCAGCTCCGTCTCGGATCAGCAGGTGAAGTCAGCGCTCCACTCCCAGCTGGTAAACGATCTGGTCCCAGTCACCTTCTCTCGCCGCCCTGGGCTCACTCCTCACCAGCACAGGTCCAGCCACTACATGGCTGTGCTGCTTCGACTTTGTTTTTCCCATACTCCGGGGGCTCTTTCTCTCAGTGCTGCGGTCCTCCCTATATAGGTCCAGCTCCTTCTGGACCACCCCCATACTGCACGGTCACTGGCTCCCAGGGCCCCAGCAACAACCCTCCCCTTGTCTAGTCTGCCCTGGGGAACACACTTCTAGGTAGTGGCATCAAAATCCCTGTCAAGAGCTGACAGGGTCAAACAAAGTTCAGCCCTGTCATTACTATAGGGCTGCATACTGACCAAGGAGGACAATTACTTTAAATAAAAAAAAATGGTGTCTCTTTTAAATGAATCAATGGGGGTATTACATGTGTGTTTAGTGTGTGTGTGTGTGTGTGTGTGTGTGTGTGTGTGTTTAGTGTGTGTGTGTGTGTGTGTGTGCGTGTGTACTGTATGTGTATGTACTGTGTGTTCAGTGTGTGTATACTGTATGTGTGCTTATGGTATGTGTGGTGTGTGTACTGTATGTGTGTGTAGTGTGTGTATTGTAAGCATTGTGTGTGTTCTGTATGTGTGTGTATACTGTATGTGTGGTGTGTGTGTACTGCGTGTGTGGGTAATGTATGTGTGTGTACTGTGTGTGTGTGTGTGTGTGTGTGTGTGTGTGTGTGTGTGTGTATACTGTATGTGTGTGTACTGAATGTGCGGTGTGTGTATTGCATGTGTATACTGTAGGTGTGTGTACTGTACAGTATGTGTGTGTATACTGTATGTGTGTACTGTATGTTTGGTGTGTGTGCATACTATATGTGTGTGTAGTGTGTACTGTGTGTGTGTATATATGTGGGGGTGGGTGTGTGTGTACTTTGTGTGTGTATACTGTATGTATGTATAGTGTGTACTGTGTGTTTGTATATGTGGGGGTGGGGTGTACTTTATGTGTGTGTAGTGTGAACTTTGTGTGATGTCGTGCGTGTGTGTGTTTAGGTGGTTGTGTGAGGAGGTGAATGTGTTAGTGGGCACTGGAATGTTGAAATTGATTAATGAATAGGTAATGAGTTCTAGGTGGGGGTAGTTAATGGATGCTGCTGTGTGTAGGTGCTGCTGTGAGTGTAGTAAGGAATGCTGCTGTGTGAGTGTAGTAACGAGTGCTGCTGTGTGTGTAGTAAGGTGCTGCATGTGAGTGTAGTAAGGGGTAATGCGGTATGTGTAGTAAGGGGTGCTGCTGTGTGAGTGTGGTAACGAGTGCTGTGTGTGTAGTAAGGGCTTCTGTACTGTGTGTAGTAATGGATGCTGCTGTGTGTGGAGAGCTTTATAGGAGCTGATAGGGTGGATGATGTGCTAATGGCTACTGTGAGAAGGGATTGATAATGAATTGGGGAGAGATGGGTTAATGGATTATTATTATTATTATTATTTTTATATTTTATTTATAAGGCGCCACACGTGTTTCACAGCACCGTACAAAGGACAGTTCAGGGAGACAAACTAGCATTACAGTAAATAAATAACAAAAATAGAGTACAGTTAACAAGGAGCACCACACATTCTCAAGACATAATACAGCTAAGATGTAAGTAGTGAGGGAGTGATCATCGTAATACAAGGGGCTGGTGGCCATAGATGGAGATGAGCCTTTCCCAGCAGGAGAAAAAGCGGTAAAGATGGTCACTGAGTAGCGGAGAGCTACGAGTGAAATGTGTCGAGAAGATGGCTTAGATAACAAGAGGAAAGAGGGCCCTGCTCTGAAGAGCTAACAATCTAGTGGGAAGGGTCAACAGACAGATGCCATGAGGTACAAACAAGCGGGAGGTAGCCTGATGGCAGTACGCAAGCAAAGCTGAGATGTTCAAGGCATGAGGCAGGGGGATCGAAGAGCGGCCTCAGGACTAGGTTATGCATCGGGAGGGTATGCTTTGATGTATAGGTGGGTTTTTAGTGCCCGTTTGAAGCTTTGCAAGGTAGGGGAGAGTCTAATGGAACGGGGGAGTGCGTTCCACTGAAGGGGTACAGCATGGGCATAATCTTGAACTCGAGCATGGGAAGTAGTAACTAGGGCGGTGGAGAGGCGATGGTCATTGGTCGAGCGTGGGGGGCGGGAGGGAGTATGAAGGGAAAGGAGGTTGGAGATGTAGGGAGCAGTGGAATTAGAGATGGCCTTGTATGTGAGGGTGAGGAGTTTGAAGAGGATTCTGTAGGGGAATGGGAGCCAGTGTAGATTTTGTCGAAGGGGAGTGGCAGATGTGGAGTGGCAGGAGAGGAAGATAAGCCTAGCTGCAGAGTTCAGGACAGATTGGAGGAAATAGTCTTTAAGGACCTGAAGGTGGTGTGTCCTTACCAACACAAATGCACTGAGTGGTGACTTGGGAACAGAAGCTGGTGATTGTATAACTGCCGGGTTTTACCAGATGGGACTGGTCCAATGGATAAGCTGTGTTAGTAGTGCTGGTGAGCACTAATGTAGCTAGGGAGTGGAGGTATATACAGGTGATGCTTTGGAGCATATACAGGTGATGCTTGAGAGCATATACAGATGATGCTTAAGAGCACAGATTGCCAGAGAACAGAGACAGGGCACCGCTGGGAGCTAGAATGCTGGAAGCCGGTGTTGAGTAATCTGTCAGACGCAGGATGCAATGTTGAGACACTGCGGAGTCAGGCTGCACCATGAGGAGTAGAACTGGTGTGAGTCTCTAGTGGAGTTTGCAGACAGGAACAACCACAATGAGGAGAGACTGGTATCACTGGGATGACAACTGAAGCACTCCAGCACAGAAACAGGATATTTATACCTGCTGGGATGAAGGCATAGGCTAAGCAATTAGGCAGAGTTCTGTGGTGCAGTGGATTGGAGGAAACAACAGCATGTGACCAAAAGCAACATGGCTACGCCCATGTTACTACTTGTAGGGAAAGTCAGCTTGGGGAAAACACATGGAGAACAACAGTAATGGTGGCAGAGGCCGCGGCAGGCAGGAGACGCCACACTATCCATTTGCACAGCCAGACCACAGGGACAGCGGCAGAGACCGCAGTGGGCAGAAGACGTCATAAACAGCTCTCTGCACACTGAGGGCACAGGACCGGCGGCAACGGAGATCGCGGCGGGCAGGAGACGCCACACCTGCTCACCCGCGCAGCAAGGCCACAGGGACAGTGACAGAGACCACAGTGTGCATGATACGTCATACCCAGCTCTCTGCACACTGAAGGCACAGGCACGGCTGCAGTGGTCGCAGCGGGATGAGAACGCCATTCTGGGGCCTGACAAGTATACTGGGAAGGACACTGTACCAGCGCTACGGGTTAACAGTGAAGCGATGCAGAATATATACATCAGCTACACAGCTGGGACCCGACCCTGGAATGCAGAGCCAACCTCAGAAGACACTTGACTGATAAGAAATGACGACCAGTTACTCGAACCATGACACCAGTGAGGAGAACATTGCAGTAGTCGAGTCGTTAGATGACCAGTGAGTGGATGATAAGTTTAGTTGCACTCTGGGAGAGAAATGGCCTGATACGAGCAATGTTGCGTAGCTGAAACCGACAGGATTGTGCAAGAGCTTGGATGTGGGGTGCAAAGGAGAGGGAGAAGTCAAGAGTGATGCCCAAGCAGCGGAGTTGGGGAGATGGTGGTGTTGTCAACAATGATAGAGATATTGGTCAGGGGTGTTACTCTGGATGGCGGAAAGATGATGGGGTGTATTTACAAAGATTCGTGTTTTGGCCGTTTTGAAGGATGTTTGAACTCGAATGGTATCGGGTGCATTTTACTGCAACTTTTTGAATCCTGATACGATCATTCACTAAGCTGCCGAGTTTTGCACAATCGTTTTTTCCGATGTCGATGTGATTCGTAATGTCAGGCAGTGTTTTACGGGAGTGATGAGTAAAACACTGCCTGACAAAACACAAGGAATCCCGGCCGAATCTGTGAGATCCGTGCAGGGCTTCATTGTGTACCTTAAAAAGTTGATTAAAGTCTTAAAAAATCTGAAAAAAATTGCGTGGGGTCCCCCCTCCTTACTTGGAGAACCACAAGTACCAGCATGCGGTGGAAAACCGGGCCCGCTGGTACCTGTAGTACTACTATTAAAAAAATACCCCCAAAAAAACAGGACACACACACCGTGAAAGTATAAGTTTATTACATACATGCACACCTCCATACACACATACTTACCTATGTTCCCACGAGGCTCGGTCCTCTTCTCCATGTAGAATCCTTGGGGTACCTGTGAAAAAAATTATACTCACATAATCCAGTGTAGAATCCGACCTTTGAATAATCCACGTACTTGGCAAAAAAATAAAACGGAAACCCGACCACGCACTGAAAGGGGTCCCATGTGTAAACATGGGACCCCTTTCAGTGCGTATTCGGGTTTCCGTTTTATTTTTTTGCCAAGTACGTGGATTATTCAAAGGTCGGATTCTACACTGGATTATGTGAGTATAATTTTTTTCACAGGTACCCCAAGGATTCTACATGGAGAAGAGGACCGAGCCTCGTGGGAACATAGGTAAGTATGTATGTATGGAGGTGTGCATGTATGTAATAAACTTATACTTTCACGGTGTGTGTGTCCTGTTTTTTTGGGGGTATTTTTTTAGTAGTAGTACTACAGGTATCAGCGGGCCCGGTTTTCCACCGCATGCTGGTACTTGTGGTTCTCCAAGTACCAGCTTGCGGGGGAGGCTTGCTGGGACTTGTAGTACTGTTACTAAAAACAATACTCACATTTTTTCACAAGGCTATCAGCCTCCCATCCGCCGCCCTTGGATGGGGGGACAGCCTCGGGCTTCACCCCTGGCCCTTGGGTGGCTGGAGGGGGGGACCCCTTGATTTAAGGGGTTCCCACTCCTCCAGGGTACCCCGGCCAGGGGTGACTAGTTGGGTATGTAATGCCAGGGCCGCAGGGACCAGCATAAAAGTGTCCCCCGGCTGTGGCATTATGTACCTGGCTAGTGGAGCCCGGTGCTGGTTTCAAAAATACGGGGGACCCCTACGCTTTTTGTCCCCCGTATTTTTGGAACCAGGACCAGGCGCAGAGCCCGGTGCTGGTTGATTAATTATGGGGGAACCCCTGTCATTTTTTCCCCCATATTTTATCAACCAGGACCGGCTCAAAGAGCCCGAGGCTGGTTATGCTTAGGAGGGGGGACCCCACGCAATTTTTTTCTCTGTTTTTACACTAAACAGACCCTTTCCCATAGATAACCATGCACAGATCTCACTGATCCGTGCATGGTTATCCAAACTCGACTGGAAAAAGCAGGTCTATTTTTTTGCTGCTTTTTTTAACGATTCGAAAAAAAACAGACCAGCACTTGAGCACTCAGAAACTAACACCCAAATACGAATGAATAGTGAATTCCCGTATTGCATGAAATATCAGCCGCGTTTGACCGATGGTCTATTCATTCGTATTTCGGAACTTTGCAAATCAAACCATTACGAATAGTCTAAACACTGCCGAGATTGGTGCTTAGTGAATTCCCGAATTGGGACTTAGAAAAAAAACACAAATCGGACAAACTCGAATTCTTAGTAAATATTGGCCAATGAGTTCAGTTTTGTCCATGTTGAGCTTCAGAGAGCGCTCAGACATCCAGGAGGAGATTGCGGAGAGGCAGATGGAAACTTTAGAGAGGACAGAGGGGGACAGATCAGGAGAGGAGAGGTAGAGTTGTGTGTCATCAGCGTAGAGGTGGTATTGAAGGCCAAAAGAGTTAATGAGCGCACCCAGGGAAGAGGTGTACAGGGAGAACAGAAGGGGGCCAAGGACAGAACCCTGAGGATGCACAGAGGGCAATTAAGGTGATTGAAGGAAAGCACTTGCCACAGCCCATTGACACATACCACTCCCCCACACCACTGGTCATGCCTCCACATCATTAGTCACACTCACAGAAGCAGCGCATAATAGGCCCTTTGGACATTTCAGCTCCAGGCCCATTTAGACCTTAATCTGGCAATGCATATGGGCCTCCTCCTTTCTGAAGATACCGCTGAATAAGGGAGCCACACCAACTGTCAGTTAGTCAGCTTGGGATGACAGTTGGTGACAGTTGGTGTTGCTCCCCTATTTGATATTTCGACTGTGTTGCATCCCCACCTCTGGAGCCGCCACTGGTTACAAGTTTATCTCTCTTCACTTTATCACTATTTTAGGCTTGAGCCACATACATACTGTATAGCATTTTCAGCCAGACCCATATCGCAGGCCACCCCCCCCCCCCCCCCCCCCAATCCGGCAAAAATGCTATGTGGATTCACAGATATCCATTTCGCTGGATGTCGCAGAATGGCATCCGGCCAGTGCCACGATTGGATTTCAAGTAGAACACAGTGCAGCACAGCCGCACTGTGTGAGCACGTAAATTTAAATGTATGTGTTCTACTTAAAATCCGGTCTTCCTGTCATCCGGCCCAACTGCAGCATGCTGCGGTTGGGTACAGAGGATGCGGCGCTGCCGCATATGTGTGGGCGGCAGCATAGGAGCTAATGTGCAGGCTCCTTCCAGCCAAGCGGGTCCCGTTCAACGCAATGGGCGGCCCAAGCCTAAGGTTTACAGTAGTACATCTGCCCCTAAACACAAAAGAAAAATGTATGTAAGATATGGTTAATCAGCAAATATACTCAATAATTAAAATTAATCTGCTCTAATGTTATTTTATGGTGGTCCCCAAAGTTTAGTGTAAACACATATTTTACAATATTTACCTCATAAGTTTTCAGTTCTGTCATGGAGATACAGGAACCTTTGTTTTGTTGATGGACACATTTCATTGTAAATATAACAATATAATGGAAAGTATCTTCGTGTGCGACATCTACAATTACTGACTATAATGTAGCAAATAGCAGGATATTTCAAGGGTGGATTTACCTTGAGAATTATAAGAAATGTTTTACAGTTGTCTTTATGAAAAGAAAAACATGTATATTATGCTTTTTATTTATAAATATTTTTTATCAACTTCAATGAGCACAAATACTTAATTTGTATGAATCATTTATACAATGCATATGAAGATGTTTTCTAAAAGCTACTTGCAGCCAATAAAAAAGGTATAGATGCAAACAGAATATAAAGGTCGATAATTGCAGGTCAAAGAATGTAACAACAATCTAATACTCCTCACTGTCGGACTAAATGGCAGAAAAAGATGCAAGATTCAGAATACTATATTAAGGAGAAAAAAATTGCCTACATATAATAAACCTGAGATACAGTATCTTGTTTTATACTTGGTCTTCCATTAATACTGAGTCTTTAAATGGTAATTTTCTCCAAGGACAACATGTTCCAAGTCGACATTGTACATGTCGATTTAATAAACATGTTAATTAGCTTCTACGAGGAAGTGAGCAATAATCTCGACCAGGAAAAAGCAGTGGATGTGGTCTACTTATATTTTGCAAAAGCCTTCGATATAGTGCCTCACAGGAGACTGATCATCAAATTAAAGGAGCTTGGCCTAGGAAAAACTTCACAAAAACTTCAATTTGTACATGGATAAGTAACTGGCTGGATAACAGGGTAAAGAGAGTAGTGGTCAACGGGAAGTCCTCAAGCTGGACCCCAGTAGTCAGCGGAATACCACAAGAGTCCGTACTCGGGCCACTACTGTTCAACATATTTATCAATGACCTACAAATAGGCCTGGAAAGCACAGTGTCAATCTTTGCAGCTGATTCTAAACTGTGTAGGGTAATTAATTCAGAAATAGATGTGGAGTCTCTGCAGAATGACTTATCTAAACTTGAAACCTGGGCGTCTAAATGGAAAATGAGGTTCAATATAGAAAAATGCAAGGTTATGCATTTTCGGGACTAAAAACAAACTTGCATCCTACATATTAAACGGGAAAAGTCTAGGGGTAACAGTATTGGAAAAAGATTTGGGAGTACTCATTGATAATAGGCTTAATAACCGTACACAATATCAAAGGGACGAGGATGTAATTCTGCCACTGTACAAATCATTGGTACATCCGCACCTGGAATATTGTGTTCAGTTTTGGGCACCACTGTATAAAAAAGATATCGGTGAACTCGAAAGGGTTCAAAGATGAGCTACTAAATTGATTAAAGGGCTAGAGGGACTGGATTACGAGGAAAGGCTTACTAGGTTGAATATGTATACTGGAAAAGAGGCGTCTAAGAGGAGACATTATTAATATCTTCAAATATGTAAAGGGGCATTACAAAGAGTTATTAGAGGAATTATTTATTAAACGAACACTGTTTAGGACACGTGGGCACTCAAGGCTGGAGGAGAGGAAATTCCGTACGCAACGGAGGAAAGGGTTCCTCACTGTTAGGGCAATAAGGATTTGGAATTCACTGCCAGGGAAGGTAGTAATGGTAGAATCTGTAAATGCATTTAAAAAAGGATTGGCTTCATTTCTGATTGAAAATGATATCCAAGGTTATAACATTTAAAATATTGACGTTAATCTGGGTGTAACATGATTTATAGTTGTAAACTAGTCATAAAACATTATTTCAGCAGGTACATTATAATCAACACAACTACAGGTTGAACACGATGGGCATTTTGCCTGTATTCAACCTCAATTACTATGTTACTATGTTACTATGTATTACTATATTACTATGGGGGACATTTACTAATTTACTAAGCAGTGATAAGAGCGGAGAAGTGAGCCAGTGAAGAAGTTGCCCATGGTAACCAATCAGCACTGAAGTAACATCTATAATTTGCATACTATAAAATTATACAGAGCTGCTGATTGGTTGATTGAGAAACTTTTCCACTGGCTCACTTCTCCGCTCTTATCACTGCTTAGTAAATGTCCCCTTCTGTTACTATATATTCTGTTGACAAGTAGTACCTGTTGACAGGATGCGGTCAGGATCCAGACAGTCAGGGTCTCAACAACCAAAATCCCCATGGATTAGGGTTAGGCAGTAGGGGGATCGGTAGGGTTAGGCTACAAGGGTGGGGGAAGTTAGGGATAGACTGTTGAAGGGGACAGTTAGGGTTAGGCTGTGGAAGGGGGGGGGTTAGGGTTAGAGATAGGTTTGTATTCCTTTAATATTGAAAAATAAATCAATAAACATTGATTTAAAAAAAAAACAATAAAAATCAATAACACAAATTTAATGTTTTTGCAAAAACTGTAACTTCTAAAGGTGTACTGTATGGTGAAAATTCTAAAAACAAGGACTTACCTGTACAGTATTTCCAAGCTTATGGGGCAGAATAAATTAGCCGCCAGTTGTTTGAAAATTGGGTACTTTTTCCTTTTAAGTTTTTTGTACGATTTTTACTTTTTCATCACACTATTAACAACAGTATGTTTCAATAAAACCTATATAAGAAATCTCATTACGTTTTGGTTTGTGGCATTTACATTTAATCCAAAGTATAACTTGGACGCATGCAAGCTCAGGCACATTTTAAAACTGCTCTAAAAATTACCCTTCTGCTTGAGAAATGCCACAGCCTCCCTCTCCCCCTGGGGACAAATCCCAAATTTTGATTATTCCATTATTTTAACAACAACTACAGCACAAAAAGGAATTACACAAGAACAATCAGTAACAGCAAGGTCTGATTTACAGTTAAACAGCTGAGTGGGAAAGCAACCAAGATCATTACTTGCATTAAAAAAAGACCAATAATAGGTTGTCCCTTTAATAATAAAGGTTGTTCCGTTAACAATCTGCGACTACAACTTTTTGATATTCATTTAGAAATCTGCAATAAATCAACATGGATCTCAATGGGTTTCTAGACGAGGTGAAAAGTAAGAAAAATTCTTATTCTAAATTACAAATACAAACAGGGTAAGGAAAAAGGGATCAGTTTCTCTGGGTGCACTCTCTCCCAAGACCAACAAAGATTGTTGAGATTAGATCTGTGTCTCTATACTTTTATATATATATATATATATATATATTGACACTTAATTCATAGTACCTACCAATACCCATATGGAATATATCAACTTTATTAATGTCCCATATGAAGTATTAAGACCCTAAAATAGGCCGTAAAGGTGAAATATAAAAACAATAAAGAATAGTAGACGTGAATCAGAAAAATGGACAAATAAAGAAAAAGAGAGAATTTATTTGCCCTGGTGTCAAATAATAAAGAAGATTAAAACCAAAGCCGTGTGCCGCCTGTCATTTATTTATGTTTTATGTACACATAGTATTCCACTGCTGTATTCCTAAGAAGAATAAAAATTGGGATATATATATATATATATATATATATATATGTATGTATTCTTTATTATTGGTATAGTAATCCCTAATTAATAATGAAATTCTTCATGAACCTGTAACAACCTTATTATGTTATTATAAACAATATTTGCTCCTGATTGTATATGAGCCTTCTATTGTTTGATGTGGACAAAAATTCCCAGTGCAGACATTACTTCTGTGCTTCAATCCTGCCAAAGATCATAGTTACTTTTAGATGTTACATTTAGTACCATTTGATACATACAAATGTTACTTGATTTGAGCAAAATATCTTGCTATGTTGTAACTGTACCACCTTATCAATGGAGGTCTGCAGTATCTCCTTCCGAATGGAATATAGTTGTAAAATATTTCTTATTATGGGCAGAAAGCACATTAGAAATCTTTCCTACATCCAAACCTTCATATATATATATATGTACATGCATGTGAAGTTTACTGATTGCAATATGCAGCCTTTTGAACTAATGACACTACACGTTGATCATACACAAACCATTTAGAGAGGGATCAAATCATATTAACCTACTTAAATTGTTATATGTTTATGTGCTATATGCCCCTAATAGAAGGTAGTACGTCTGTATTCAGCTAATATCCAATTATATTTGTAATATGCGCATGCCAATATAACGTTCCATTACCCTCATGTCTGTATATATTTTAGGGCAAGTCAAGAGCTGCTACATACGTGTAGTAGTAACATAGGACAATTAGATGCTCCTCTGTACTGACAGTAATCGTACTTGATGTCCTGTAGTTCAATACACAATTATCTATTACTCTTATTCCCTGCTTGATTTATATATGTATTTGTGTATTGTATGCCCCTAAAAAGAGATAATGCGTCCATATTCAGCTGGTATCAGATTATGTCTATGATATGCTCATGCCCATGTTGCATTCCACATCCCTCATATATATAGGTTATGGGACAGTTTTAAAGCTATCACATAAGTGTAGTAATAACATAGGGCAGTTGTATACTCCTTTGATTCAGCCACAGGACACTTAATGCGAGTACTGTCAGTACAAAGGAGTATATAACTGCCCTATGTTATTACTACACTTATGTGATAGCTTTAAAACTGTCCCATAACCTATATATATGAGGGATGTGGAATGCAACATGGGCATGAGCATATCATAGACATAATCTGATACCAGCTGAATACGGACGCATTATCTCTTTTGAGGGGCATACAATACAAAAATACATATATAAATCAAGCAGGGAATAAGAGTAATAGATAATTGTGTATTGAACTATAGGACATCAAGTACGATTACTGTCAGTGCAGAGGAGCATCTAATTGTCCTATGTTACTACTACACGTATGTAGCAGCTCTTGACTTGCCCTAAAATATATACAGACATGAGGGTAATGGAACGTTATATTGGCATGCACATATTACAAATATAATTGGATATTAGCTGAATACAGACGTACTACCTTCTATTAGGGGCATATAGCACATAAACATATAACAATTTAAGTAGGTTAATATGATTTGATCCCTCTCTAAATGGTTTGTGTATGATCAACGTGCAGTGTCATTAGTTCAAAAGGCTGCATATTGCAATCAGTAAACTTCACATGCATGTACATATATATATATATATGAAGGTTTGGATGTAGGAAAGATTTCTAATGTGCTTTCTGCCCATAATAAGAAATCTTTTACAACTATATTCCATTCGGAAGGAGATACTGCAGACCTCCATTGATAAGGTGGTACAGTTACAACATAGCAAGATATTTTGCTCAAATCAAGTAACATTTGTATCAAGATAACATTCTGTTGAGTATCAAATGGAACTAAATGTAACATCTAAAAGTAACTATGATCTTTGGCAGGATTGAAGCACAGAAGTAATGTCTGCACTGGGAATTTTTGTCCCCATCAAACAATAGAAGGCTCATATACAATCAGGAGCAAATATTGTTTATAGTAACATAATAAGGTTGTTCCAGGTTCATGAAGAATTTCATTATTAATTAGGGATTACTATACCAATAATAAAGAATGCATACACATATATATATATATATATATATATATATATATATCCCAATTTTATTCTTCTTAGGAATACAGCAGTGGAATACTATGTGTACATAAAACATAAATAAATGACAGGCGGCACACGGCTTTGGTTTTAATCTTTATTATTTGACACCAGGACAAATAAATTCTCTCTTTTTCTTTATTTGTCCATTTTTCTGATTCACGTCTACTATTCTTTATTGTTTTTATATTTCACCTTTACGGCCTATTTTAGGGTCTTAATACTTCATATGGGACATTAATAAAGTTAAAATATTCCATATGGGTATTGGTAGGTACTATGAATTAAGTGTCAATATATATATATATATATATATATATATATATATATATAAAGTATAGAGACACAGATCTAATATCAAGAATCTTTGTTGGTCTTGGGAGAGAGTGCACCCAGAGAAACTGATCCCTTTTTCCTTACCCTGTTTGTACATGTTTTAGGATCAGTGGGTAGCACCAGTCTACAATTATATGTCTCTATTATATACAGTTATTGAGAGACTATATCCCTGTAACTACCACTCATTATTAGATTAAGCTGGTGCGGGACTTCTTTGTTTCTTTCGAATCTAAATTACAAATGTCAAGACACTATGCAGTAGTACTGTGATACTCCTCCCATTCAATAATAACGTATTATAAGGTTTTTAAATAGGAAAACATGGCCAATTAAAACATGTAATTTTTCAGATAATCTTCTCTACTATACAGAAAAATGGGTAAATGGAATGTTCCATGTACAGTAGATTGAGGTGTTGCATCTATGGGAAAAGGGTTATTGAACATGCCTTTGTTTTGTAGAATGGTTCCTGTCACCACCTCTGCTCTGCTCCCCAAATGCAGCATCATGTCCATCATGCTGTGGCTTAGGGAGGATTGTGAGCAGTTATGCAGGACTCGTTCTGCACATGTGCAGATTGGGTCCTGTGCATGCGCAGACCAAGAACATTGGAGATGTGCGTAAACCATTGGGTTTACAATACATACACCTCTAAAAAATGCCCAATGCAATTGCATATTTATAATAGGTGCAAGCAGCAGTGCTGCAGAAATCACCAGGAAAATGGTGCAAAAAATTCCCAGAGACCTGCGCATGTGCACTATACTCTGAGACAGCTCTAGGGTTCTCTAGTGACCCTAGTGCGCAGAGTCTACAGCGCTGGTGGCAAGAGCTGAAGGGGCCCAGCAGGAGTCTGCACATGGGCCTCCTACTCTCTAGGGGCGTAATTCAGATCTGATCGCTGGGCTGCCTTTTTTGCTGCCCTGCGATCAGATAGTCGCCGCCTACAGGGGGAGGGGAATAGTGCTGTACAGCGATTGTTTCTTTTGCAGAGCTGCATAACAATCAATTGGTGCAGTCTCTGCCTAGCCCAGGACTTAGTCTTCGTGTGCGTTGGAATCCTGCTGATCGGGGCCGGAGCTGACGTCAAACACCCTCCCTCAAAACGCCTGAAACCGCTTGCTTTTTTCTTGGACACTCCTGGAAAATGGTCAGTTGCCACCAACAAACGGCCTCTTCCTGTCAATCACCTTGCGAACGCCTGTGCATTCAGATTTTTCACACCATCCCGTCGCTAGGCGCCTATGCCTGTTGCTGTTGTGAGACGTGCCGGTGCATTGCGGTGCACACTCATACGCAGTTCGGATCTGATCACCCGCTGTGCAAAAATGCACACCTGCGATCAGATCTGAATTAGCCCCTAGACGCGTCCCTGGTCCAATGTTATGCTCTGCACTTTCCAGATGTATGCAGCACATCACCACCTTATTGAGAGGACCAAGGCACCTGAAACAGAGGAACAGCAACAGCTTATTGAGGTATCACAGAGCCTATACAGGCTTATGTTCTTCTATGCACAGTTAAACCACAATGGATTGTCTGATGGTGAGATCATATAGATATTGTGCCACAATGATTTCCATTAGAGAGGTGTGGTGGGCACTTTTTGAGTTTTGTGTTTTGGTTTTGGTTCTAATTCCCCGCTCGTGTTTTGGTTTTGGGTTGGTTTTGCCAAAACCACCCTTTCGTGTTTTGGTTTTGGATCTGGATGATTTTTGGAAAAAAACAAACCATAAAGACAGCTAAAATCATGTAATTTAGGGGTCATTTTGATCCTATGGTATTAGTAACCTCAATAACATTAATTTCCACTCATTTCCAGTCTATTCTGAACACCTCACACCTCACAATATTGTTTTTAGGCCTAAAGATTGCACCTAGGTGGCTGGATGACTAAGTTAAGCAACACACGTGTACGGCACAAACACCTGGCCCATCTAGGAGTGGCACTGCAGTGTCAGACAGGATGTCAGATTTAAAAAATAGGTGCCAAACAGCACATGATGCAAAGAAGAGAAGAGGTGCACCGAGGTTGCTGTATGACAAAGTTAAGCTACACAAGTGTGTGGAACAAACACCTGGCCCATTTAAAAGTGGCACTGTAGTGTCAGACAGGATGGCAGATTTAAAAAATAGGCCCCAAACAGCACATGATGCAAAGAAGAAAAAGAAGAAAAAGAGGTTGCTGGATGACTAAGCTAAGCGACACAACCACCTGGCCCATCTAGTAGTGGCATGCAGTGGCTGTCTGTTGAAAGTGGCCGCAATAATTCAGTCCACTGACAGCATCTCATGCACGCCCATGTCATTTTTCAAAAATTCTGCAATTGGTGGACTTATACGGCAGTACCCCTGGACTAATACAGCAGCACCCCTGGACTTATACGGCAGTGTCAGACAGGATGGCACTTCTAAGCAGCACATGATGCAAAGATGAAAAAGAGGTGCACAAAAGTTGCTGTATGACTAATCTAAGTGATACAAGTGTGCGGCACAAACACCTGGCCCATCTAGGAGTGGCACTGCAGTGTCAGACAGGAGGGCAGATATAAAAAAGGCCCCAAACAGCACATCATGCAAAGATGAAAAAAAGGTGCAATGAGGTAGCTGTATGACTAAGCTAAGCGACACAAACAATTGGCCCATCTAGGAGTGGCACTGCAGTGTCAGACAGGAGGGCAGATATAAAAAAGGCCCCAAACAGCACAACATGCAAAGATGTAAAAGAGGTGCAATGAGGTAGCTGTATGACTAAGCTAAGTGACACAAATAATTGGCCTATCTAAGAGTGGCATTGCAGTGTCAGACAGGAGGGCACTTAAAAAAAATAGTACCCAAACAGCACATCATGCCAAGAAGTAAAAGAGGGCAATGAGGCAGCTGTATGACTAAGCTAAGCCACACAAGTGTGCGGCACAAACACCTGGCCCATCTAGAGTTGGCACTGCAGTCCCACTGCACTAATGGCGAATACCGGATGCACGTTGAACACCAGCATAGTTGTTATGGCCTCAGTAATCCGCTTTGCAACAGGGTATATATATATATACATATATGACAGTATCACTGGACTGGACTTGTACGCCAGTACCACTGTAATTATACGGCAGGATCACTGGATTTATACGGCAGGATCACTGGATTTATACGGCAGGATCACTGGAATTATACGTCAGGATCACTGGAATTATACGGCAGGATCACTGGATTTATACAGCAGGATCACTGGAATTATATAGTAGGATCACTGGAATTATATGCCAGTATCACAGGAATTATACGGCAATATCACTGGAATTATATGGCAATATCACTGGAATTATACACCAGTATCACGGGAATTATACGACAATATCACAGGAATTATACGGCATTATCACTGGAATTATACGGCAATATCACGGGAATTATACGGCAATATCACTGGAATTATACGCCAATATCATGGAAATTATACGCCAATATCACAGGAATTATACGGCAGTATCACAGGAATTATACGGCAATATCATGGGAATTATATGGCAATATCACTGGAATTATATGACAGTATTACAGGAATTATGCGGCAATATCACTGGAATTATACTGCAGTATCACAGGAATTATACGGCAATATCACAGGAATTATACGGCACTATCACTGGAATTATATGCCAGTATCATGGGAATTATATGGCAATATCACAGGAATTATACGGCAATTTCACTGGAATTATACAGCAGTATCACAGGAATTATACGCCAGTATTACAGGAATTATACGGCAATATCACTGGAATTATATGCCAGTATCACAGGAATTATACGGCAATATCACTGGATTTATACAGCAATATCACTGGAATTATATGCCAGTATCACGTGAATTATAAGACAATATCACAGGAATTATACGGCAACATCACTGGAATTATACGCCAGTATCACGGGAATTATACGTGAGTATCACAGGAATTATACGGCAGTATCACTGGAATTATATGGCACTAATACAGGAATTATACGGCAATATCACTGGAATTATACGGCAATATCACGGGAATTATATGGCAGTATCACTGGAATTATACGCCAGTATCACAGGAATTATACGGCAATATCACTGGAATTATACGGCAGTATCACAGGAATTATACGCCAGTATCACAGGTATTATAAGACAATATCACAGGAATTATATACCAGTATCACAGGAATTATACGGCAATATCACTGGATTTATACAGCAATATCACTGGAATTATATGACAGTATCACAGTAATTATACGCCAGTATCACTGGAATTATATGCCAGTATCACGGAAATTATATGGCAATATCACAGGAATTATACGGCAATTACACTGGAATTATACAGCAGTATCACGGGAAGTATATGGCAGTATCACAGGAATTATACGCCAATATCACTGGAATTATATGCCAGTATCACGGGAATTATACGGCAATATCACTGAAATTATACAGCAGTATCACGGGAATTATACAACAATATCACTGGAATTATACAGCAGTATCACAGGAATTTTACGGCAATATCACAGGAAATATACGGCAATATCACTGAAATTGTATGTCAGTATCGCGGGAATTATACAGCAATATCACTGGAATTATACAGCAATATCAGAGGAATTATACGGCAATATTACTGGAATTATAAGACAGTATCACGGGAATTATACAGCAACATCACTGGAATTATACAGCAGTATCACAGGAATTTTACGGCAATATCACGAGAAATATACGGCAATATCACTGGAATTATATGTCAGTATCACGGGAATTATACGGCAATATCACGGGAATTATACGCCAGTATCACAGGAATTATACGGCAATATCACTAGAATTATCTGCCAGTATCACAGGAATTATACAGCAATATCACTGGAATTATACGGCAATATCACTGGAATTATACGCCAGTATCACAGGAATTATACGCCAGTATCACTGGAATTATACGCCAGCATCACAGGAATTATATGGCAATATCACAGGAATTATACGGCAATTACACTGGAATTATGCAGCAGTATCACGGGAATTATACGCCAGTATTACAGGAATTATACGGCAATATTACTGGAATTATATGTCAGTATCACAGGAATTATACGGCAATATCACTGGATTTATATAGCAATATCACTGGAATTATATGCCAGTATCACGTGAAATATAAGACAATGTCACAGGAATTATACGGCAACATCACTGGAATTATACGCCAGTATAACAGGAATTATATGTCAGTATCACAGGTATTATACGCCAATATCACTGGAATTATATGGCACTAATACAGAAATTGTACGGCAATATCACTGGAATTATACGGCAATATCACGGGAATTATATGGCAGTATCACTGGAATTATACGCCAGTATCACAGGAATTATTCGGCAATATCACTGGAATTATACGGCAGTATCACAGGAATTATACGCCAGTATCACAGGTATTCTACTTCAATATCACAGGAATTATATACCAGTACCACAGGAATTATACGGCAATATCACTGGAATTATATGCCAGTATCACGGGAATTATACGGCAATATCACTGGAATTATACGCCAGTATCACAGGAATTGTACGCCAATATCACTGGAATTATATGCCAGTATCACGGGAATTATACAGCAATATCACTGGAATTATACAGCAGTATCACGGAAATTATACCGCAATATCACTGGAATTATACAGCAGTATAACAGGAATTTTACGGCAATATCACGGGAAATATACGGCAATATCACTGGAATTATATGTCAGTATCACGGGAATTATACGGCAATATCACAGGAATTATACAGCAATATCACTGGAATTATAAGGCAGTATCACGGGAATTATACAGCAATATCACTGGAATTATACAGCAGTATCACAGGAATTTTATGGCAATATCACGGGAAATATACGCCAATATCACGGGAATTATACGGCAATATCACGGGAATTATACGCCAGTATCACGGGAATTATACGGCAATATCACGGGAATTATACGCCAGTATCACGGGAAGTATACGGCAATATCACTAGAATTATCTGCCAGTATCACAGGAGTTATACAGCAATATCACTGGAATTATACGGCAATATCACTGGAATTATACGCCAGTATCACGGGAATTATACGCCAGTATCACAGGAATTAGACGCTAGTATCACGAGAATTATATGGCAGTAACACTGGATATATGTCAGCAGAGGACACCACCACTGTGACTGGTCACTGGACTGATGCTGCACAAGACACTACCCCTGGTCTGATGCAAGACAATACAGCTAAAATGCAAGGGACTTATACAGCAGCACTGGGGACATATAGCAGCAGAGGACACCACCACTGTGACTGGCTGGACAGATGCAGCATAAGACACTACAATGAACTGAGCAGCACAAGACAGCACTGGAATTGTCACCCTACTTTCCCGCCCACACAGACACTGAGGACTGAGACACATCCACTCACTACACTCTCCGAGACTGGAGTTAAAATGGCAGCGACGCGCTGGTCCTTATATGGAATCCAAACCCCAAGAGAATCCGACAGTGGGATGATGACGTTTTGCCTCGTTCTGGTTTCCGAGTCAGGCGGGAAAACCCGAGCCTGATTGGGATCCGGACTTGGGTAGGGAGGTTCGGTAGGGTTCAGATCTGAGGGATCCGCACCCGCTCATCTCTAGTTTCCATATAATGATGCTGTATGAACCCATCAAGACTCAGCTTGAGTCAGACACTGCATGGTCATGTGCCGTATCAGGCCTGCACAAGCTGCTGTGTGCATTTTGCAACTGGTTCTTTCAGTCAGCTTCTGGTAAAGTGCTAAGCATATCGCAAGCTTCTTTAAGCAGGCACCTCACAGAGGTCATTACCTCAGGGTGTTAGTGTGGGCACAGATAAGTATAGATGGTACCTTATAGCAGAAACAGCAGCTCTAGTGGATCATCCCTATCCTGGCATCTCCATCGGTTTGCCCTTCTAAGACTGTAGCTGAGAGGCTAGGCACATACACAGTAAAATGGCTTAAAGTAACAACCATAAGTAGAATAATCTGGCAATTTTTTTTTTATAGTGGATAAAAGGACACAGGTCTTGCAAGAGGGAATTCACAAAAATAATAATCAGCATACAAATGGCAGGGGGCTTTACGCAATAAAGCATAGCAAACAAGTAGAAGATAATTACCATTATACAAATTGTATTCAATACGACACAAATGAGATGATAATAATTATGCAACAGTTCTTATCAATACTACTGTATTATGAATAACCCATAAACTATGTTCCTCTTGGCAATTAAATATACTTCTTAAAATATATTATTATGCAACAGATCATCTTTTCCTGGGGGGTGTAGTATGGTATGCCGGCGGCCGGGCTCCCGGCGACCAGCATACTGGCGCCGGGAGCCCGACCGCTGGCATACCGACAGCGTGGCAAGCGCAAATTAGCCCCTTGCAGGCTTGGTGGCGCGCTACACGTGCCACGCTATTTATTCTCCCTCCAGGGGGGTTGTGGACCCCCACGAGGGAGAAAATCTGTCGGTATGCCGGCTGTCGGGATCCCGGCGCCGGTATACTGTGCGCCGGGATCCCGACAGTCGGCAACCTGAAGACCACCCTTTCCTGGGGTATGTCCTATTAAATGTAGGGAATCCTCAAAAAGTAAACAGCATCTAATGCAGGTCATCCTGAATTCGCAGAATAACAGTAACTTCAGCTTATCACTAATGATATAGCTCAGTCTTTAGAGCACAACACTCTTCAACACATTAGCAGTAATTGTTGTTTTCGCACAACAGCCGATCAGGTCTGAACTGCGCATGTGCCGGCGCTGCAGTGCGCCGGCACATGCCAGACAGCTGATGGCCATCTCAGCCCTGAGATCGCCTCTGTCTGATTGACAGGCAGAGGCGTTCGCTGGGCGGGAGGGTACGGTCCGTCGACATCTGGCCGCCGTTTTAGGGGCACGGTTCGGGCAACGCCCAGACCATGTGAGGGGAGGGCCGAGGCGACTGCGTGATGTCACACGCAGCCGCTGCAACCCGGACAGCGATGGGTAGCTCCCTGCCAGCACGCAGGAGCTGCGCTATCTGGGAGCTACTCTTCCTGTACAGAAGCATCGCCGCTGTACAATGCTTTTGTACTTGTGCGGGGGGGGGGGGTTGTTGGGCCTTACATGCGGGGCGGACTAGCCCTGTGCTGGGCGTCCCCCCGCATGTCTGTGTGACTGATCGTAGATGTTTTAAATTTAGCACATCTACGATCAGGTCTGAATTAGGCCCTATTATCCAGCTCTTAGCGGTATATCTTTGTATATGAATCTCTTTCCAAAGATTAGTCAGTCCTTTTATATGTATCTCAGTAGCGGAATGTAGCTCAACTTATATCACCAAAGTCTCTCTTCTCAGCTCAATACAATGTTAGCCTCCATGGATCCTCTGCGACCATAGTGCTGCAACGCTGCTTGCACGCTGTCTCTCTCACACTGCCAGAACTCAGCGGCAGTTCCCAGCAGTGTTGGACTGGTACATGAAGGGCCCACCGGGGGAATGCATTGATAGGCTCCCATACTTAGGGGTGTGGCCAGACTACACAGAGGATTGAAATACACAGTTGTCTTGTGCAGTGTAATGCAACATATCTACCATGTATAAACAAGTACAAAGTCTGGAACCTAATCCCTAGAAGAAAGAGTGGGCCCTCTGGCAGTGGGGCCCACCGGTGGTTTCCACAGTACCTCTGTGGGCCAGTCCGACCCTGGTTCCCAGCATTCTACACACCGGGAACTCAGTGTCCCTCATCTCCACTTTATTTTTACTAGTTATTGAATTGCCTTTTATTTACTTTGTCTGTAATTATAGTTCTATCAAGGCCTTCTACAAAATAGATGGGTTCTTGGAATGTTGATTTTTTTCTTTCAATGTCACATGCTCTATTAGATGGCCCATGGGACTACCTAACAAGGGCCATCGCAATGACCTCATTATAATAGTACAGCAACTGAGACAGAACCACTCAGCAGTAATAGACTTATTCATATTATCAGTAATTGTACAGTATAATAAATGTATAGTGATATAAGGAAGGAGTGTTACACATTTGTATTTATGGTACAGCAATGGATAAAGAATCAGACTGTTCTGAATGTCAACCCAGTTTTCTCTGTTCTCACATTACTTGGTAATTAATGTCGTGAACAGACAAACATAAAACATTCTGTATAATTCATTACACTGAAAATGTCAGCGTTTTTCCATCAATTTTCATTCTCATTTTTCGCTTCTACTTCTTTTGTACGGTAGGCTTTAAATTGTGCTCAGAAAATGTGCTCTTGATTTTATTTGAAACCCATACTATTATGTGCTTTTAGCATTACACTATAATTATATGCATAGCAGTTATTTAAATAGAATTAAAATGCTTTATTCAAATTTGGAGAGAAAACTAGGCATAAAAACCAACATATTAAAATGTATATTGTACCGCTACACTTTCTGCAAGGAGGAATATGTAAGCCTCTGATAAAAGTATTGTGCATTTATGAATTTAAGATACATATTATTATTATTATTATTATTAGCAGCAGTAATATTATTTTTAGTATTTACAAAGCTCTTGGTACAATGTTGACCTCTAACCAAATATCTGCTCTGTACTTCTGTACTTCTGAGTGCACACAGAAGTTACATGCCAGAATCTATATTCAGTGTACTCATGTACTTGTATCGCAATAGTGATTTTAATAAGTATGGGCATCATTGGGGTCAGTGACACACAGTGCAGTGAAAAGCCTCCCCATGTGTGCCAAAGGTTTGCATGACCGAAAAGGTTGTTTGGCCTCACAGTAGGAGGAGGACTGAACAACCCAACCCTGTTTTCATCATACCAGGGGTGTTCCCAGTATTCCCAGAGATGCTGGGCTGCCCTGTTATACACTTCTGGCTGCACTGCCAGCTCCTACACTGCTCCTGTACTCAGAGGGTGACACTCAGTTGCAGTCTGCAACCCCCTAGTAAAAAACACTCTGGTGGTACATTTGACAGTCGCAAATCCCATAACGCGCCAAATGGGGTTATGTGGCGCAATTTGAGGCTAGGCATAAGAAGACACATCTGTACTCTCCTTTACTGTTATATACAAGGATCTGAGATTAGCATATCCATTTCTTACATTCTCTATGGGCATTGTTTATGTTTTTAAATGTTATACTATGATATGCCTTTTTCAATAATGTATATGAATTTTCAAGACGGTCATTTGATGACAATGCAATTGCGATCAGCTGTAATGTATCCATTAACTACTGTACTTACAAATGTTTGATTAGCCTGTTTTAAATGTGCTTAAATGGCAAAGATATAACTCCACCTAGTATATTGCCATTGTGATACAGAGATGTGGAGCTGTGATACAGATTCCTAGCTGTGATGCTGAGCTGTGATACAGAGATGTGGAGCTGTGATACAGATTCCTAGCTGTGATGCAGAGATGTGATAGATTCTGAGCTGTGATACAGAGATGTGGAGCTGTGTTAGAGATTCCAGCTGTGATGCAGAGTTGTGATAGATGTTCTAAGCTGTGATACAGAGATGTGATAGGTGTTCTAAGCTGTGATACAGAGATGTGACAGAGAGATGCTGAGCTGTGCAGAGATGTGGACCTGTGATAGACATTCCAGCTGCGATGCAGAGATGTGATAGAGGTTCTAAGCTGTGATACAGAGATGTGACAGAGAGATGCTGAGCTGTGCAGAGATGTGGACCTGTGATAGACATTCCAGCTGCGATGCAGAGATGTGATAGAGGTTCTAAGCTGTGATACAGAGATGTGACAGAGAGATGCTGAGCTGTGCAGAGATGTGGAGCTGTGATAGAGATTCCAGCTGTGATACATAGATGTGATAGAGGTTCTAAGCTGTGATACAGAGATGTGATAGAGAGATGCTGAGCTGTGATACATAGATGTGGAGCTGTAGCAGAGATTCTGAGCTGTGATAAAGCATACCTCCCAACTGTCCCGATTTCAGCGGGACAGTCCCGCTATTCGGACACTGTCCTGCTGTCCCACCCACTGGTCGCAGTGTCCCACGGGCAGGGGGGGCAGTTGGTGGAGCCTTTGATCACCCGCTGCTCTGCTCCGCAAAGCAGCGAGTTATCTCTGAATACACGCTGTGCGCACGCGCACGGCATGTATTCACTGCTAGGAGGGGGCAGGTGGCTGCCCAGTTGCTCAGGGAGCACTAGGCACGCACCAAAAATGAAGAAAAGCTGGTCAGCGCCGCGATGCCACGCCCACCAATCAGAAACCACGCCCTCATACGGCAAGGCCATGCCCCCTGTTAGATCCTAATTACCGACATGGAAAAATTGAGAGGTATGGATAAAGAGATGCAGAGATATAGAGCTGTGGAGCTGTGGTAGAGACAGAGCCGGCCCTAACCAATATGATGCCCTAGGCAAGATTTTGGCTGATGCCCCCTAGCACCACCGCTGGTTCCGCCTCTGACCTTGCACCTCTTTCCCAGCACCATCACCCCTCACCCAGAGCAGTCCTTATTTTTGTGTTTGTACCCCCTATATTTTAAATAGGAACAGTTTGCACATTTGGCGCACAGCCCAAAAAGGGGTGTGGTTTTGCTGGCAAGAGGCATGGCCACACAATAGTAACCCCAATTCCAATTACGCCACACAGTACTGCACCTTTATTCACATTTGATCATGTGATAGTGTCCATAATTCATATTACATCCCACAGTAGTATCACTTTACCTTAAACGTTACTCCTCACAGTAGAGCCCCTTATTCACATTACATCACACTGAATTGCTCCTTATTCACATTACACCACACCATATTGCTCTTTATTCACATTAGATGACACAGTAGTGCCCTTTCTATATGTAACGCCACATAGTAGAGCACCTTATACACATAATGCCACACATTAGTAATGCTTTTATACACATAATTCCACACAGTAATGCACCTTACACATATGACACACATTATTAATGTCCTTATAAATATAATGCGCCTTACACATTATGACAACCTTTATTAATGCCCTTTTACACATAATGTCCCGTACACATATGCCGCACATTATTAATGCCCTTATACACATAATGACACACATAGTGCCCCCTACACATTTACTGCACATTATTAGTGCCCCTATACACATAATGACACACATACCCTGTTACACATATGCCGCACATTTTTAATGCCCTTATACACATAATGACACACATAGTGCCCCCTACACATATGTTGCACATAATTAATGCATTTTTAGATAAGCTGAAGGCTGCATAAGCCTGAGGCCATATAAGCGATCAACTTTTTGTGATTGGTTGTTTAAATGACTAAGCAGTTGCTAGGCAGATCAGTTTTCCCGGTTGGTTTTTTCCTATTGGATTAGAAGGTTGTGCATCAGGATTAAGAGGAGGGTCTTAGGTTAGTATATAGGTGGTGGCCATTTTCCTAGACTTCCTCTTGCCATTCATTTTATGGCCCAGGAAGGATAAGTATATCATTGCTTATTCAAATTGCTATTAATTGTTATCCTTCATTGCCTTTACTGTGCATTATATCACCCCTGTTGCTCCCTCCCTGTTGCTGTGCATTGTCTTGCCAGGTGCCAGTGGGCTTTTCCCAGCGTCTCCCTCCCTCCGACATGCCGCGTCCCAGACGTAGGGCCCCCCCCCCCTTCGCAGCAGACCAGACCTCTCCGCACTCTCCCTCTCTCGGCACGATGTGCGGCGCCGGTCCTCCTCCTCCATCCCCGCGGACGGCTCTCGGCGGCGTCCTGGGGGCACACGTGGTGCCGGACGGCCGCGGCAGAGCTGCGGGGGGTGAAGGGGGGGACAATGAACAGCGGGGGAATATGAGTCCGGGACAGCGGGTAGTGGCTCCCGCTGTCCTCGGAACAGCGCAGGGCCCCAGTTTACCCCTCTCTAGTGGTGGGCCTAGCACATCCCAGGACGGTGTCAGTAATGAGGGGTGTTTTGGGCCTGGTGTTGCTGGGGCGGGGGACGTGGCAGCGGCTGCTGCCGCTCCCGCCCCAGCGGCAGTCACATGGCAGGGTTTCCCGGAGGTTACCCCGGCCTCGGGGGCCTGCTTGAGCGCCCCCTGGTCGTCAGTCGCCCCGCCGCCTTTAGCGGCGTCCCCGTTTGTAGGGTTTCAAACCCCTCCCCATGCCCTCCCCGGTCCGTTTCAGTTCGGGTCCACACAGTCGTCCGTCTCGGCGGCTTACATGACGCCCGGCGCGGCGCTTTCGTTAGCAGCGCAGCAAGGCTTCGCGGGGAGCCAGTCCTTCCCCGGGGGTTTTTCGTGGCCTCCGGCACCGGCATTCCCCTTAGCCGCCAGCATGCCCTCCATGGGCTTCATGACGGCGTCCGGAACACAATTTTCCCCTCACGGAACCGGCGCGGGCGCCGGCGTGCAGACCACATGGTCGGTCGGCGGCCCCCGAGTCGCGGTGCCCTTTCCGGCCTTTGCGGGCCTGCAGCCAGGGCAGTCACTGGGCGGGGGGAGTCAGGTAGCGCAGGGTTGGCCCCCTCTCCCGGCGCCCCCTCAGTCCCTTCCGGTGTCATCTGGATGGGCGGGGGCAAGCGTCTGCCCGCCGCATACTGCGTGGCGGCCGTCTTACCCCGCGAGTTTCGGTGCAGTGAGTGGGGCTGCCTTTACGCAGTCGGTCGGGTACGCCTCGGTGGGGGTTCCCCCCCTGCAGCTTCCAGGCGGCCATCCGCCGCGGAGCGGCGGGGCGGGCCCTCCGCCTCCGCAGGTTCAACCACTTGTTAATGATGTGTTGGTTCCCCCTGCGCCTGTTGTCCCCTCTGTTTCTCCCTCACAGGTCCCGTCCAATTCAGGGGCTACGTCCGGCAGGAGGCGAGGGTCGCGGACGACCGCGACATCGACCGTGGAGGTGCGGCCATCAGCGGAGGCGGGTGCAGCGGACGACGCGGTTCCGGGTCCTTCGAACTCCGGTGAGCTAAACATTCCTTTACACGTTACAACCTGTAGTTCCTCATCTTCTAGCAGCGTTTCGTCCGGCTCTCCGCGGCGCCCGCGTAAATTAGCTAGACTCATCGCGCGGCGAATGGCTAAGGAGGCGCATAGGGTGGCCGCTCCTGCGCCGGTGTCCCTCCTGACCTCCCCGTTATGGGGAGATGGTGCATTGCGCCAACACTGCAGTTACAAGGGGGGTTCGCAAGCGCATGCGGGAAAAAATCCGTAAGGGGAAGTATGTAGACATATTCACCCTTACGGAGGAAATGCGGCAAGGCTTTGACGCAGCCAAGAAGCCGGGTGGTATTGGGGAAAGTGCGTTTCGCAATTTTCACCAGTGGCTGCGGGGTTTTTTGGTGTTCACGGCTTGCTACACGGAATCTCGGCCCTCGGAGTATGCCAACTTGGTTAAATATTTGTTTCTGGTACACGATATGTACTTGAAATCCAAGGGTTCCGCTTGGCGGGATTACGACGAGAAGTTTCGTCGCAATCAGGATGGCAACCCCATCCTCCCCGCGGGTTTTAAGGATGTTGAGGTGTGGTTGGAGGTCACGCAGCAGGTCAAACCCACCCCGGACGTCACGGCCAAGAAGCCCGGGGCGGCGGGTTCCCGATTGACGGGGAAAGGCAAGTGCTTTGCCTACAACGACGGCAAGTGCGTCAAAGGAGCGAGTTGTCGTTTTCGCCACTCATGTTAGTTGTGTGGAGCAAGTCACCCGGCCAAGGAGTGCACCGCGGCGACAGGCGGTAAGCCCGCCGCTTCCACCGAGGCCGGGGGAATTGGCAAGTAAGGCCTTCTCCCCGATTCTAGTTCCCGAGTTGCAGCGCTGGCTTACCTTGTACCCCGATGAGGTGGCGGCATCGTTTCTCTTGGAGTGCTTTCGGCACGGTTTTCGTTTGCCCATTTCGGATTCGGTGCATGTGGTTGCGCGCCAGAATTTGAGATCGGCTCGCGAATTCCCGCAGGAGGTCCGGCGGAAGGTTGACGGGGAGATTGGTCTGGGGCGCATGGCCGGGCCATACGCCTTTCCCCCGCTGCCCTCCTTGTGCATTTCCCCAGTAGGGGTAGTGCCCAAGAAGGCCGCGGGCAAGTTTCGTTTGATACAGCACTTGTCGCACCCTCCGGGATTGTCGGTCAACGACGCTATTCCGGAGGCCAAGTGCAGGGTGCGATATCAGTCTTTTGACGACGCGCTGCGCTTGGTGCGGGATTGTGGTCCGGGGAGTCTGTTGGCGAAATTGGACGTGGAGTCGGCCTTTCGTCTACTCCCGCTACACCCAGATTCCCTGCGGTTTCTGGGTTTCAAAATAGGGGGCGAATTTTACGTGGATCGATGTCTCCCCATGGGTTGCTCTGTCTCCTGCGCCTACTTTGAGTGCTTTAGCACATTTTTGCACTGGTGCGTCCAGACCGCCTCCGGACAAATGGGGGTGGCTCACTACCTGGACGACTTTCTCTTTGTTGGGCCCGGGGACAGTTCGGTCTGTGGGGACATTCTCTCGGTGGCCAGGTCGTTATTCTGCGCTTTAGGGGTGCCGGTCGCGCAAGATAAGTGCGAGGGCCCTTGCACTTGTCTTAGCTATTTAGGTATCGAAATTGACACGGTGGGGGGTTGCTGTCGCTTGCCCGAGGATAAGGTGCGGAAGCTATTGGGTTTAATTACGGACTGTTTAGGCAAACGCAGGGTTCGGCTTAAGCAGGTGCAGTCCTTGCTTGGTTCTCTCAATTTTTGCGTGTCGGATTATCCCCATGGGTAGGATTTTCTGTCGCAAACTCGAACGGGCCACGGCGGGGACGGTACGGCAGAATCACTCCGTGTACCTTTCCCGCGAGATCAGAGATGATTTGCGGATTTGGGTCTCTTTCCTGGTGTCCTTCAACAAGGAAGTTTTGTGGCCCGCTCCTTGTTGTTCCAGTAAGCAGCTGCAATTGTTCATGGATGCTTCAGGCAGTCGAGGTTTTGGCGCGTTCTTCGCTGGCGCATGGTGCGCTGCGGCTTGGCCGGCATCTTGGGTAACGCGCAGGTTTACCAAGAACCTTCTGTTGTTGGAATTGTTCCCGATCATAGTGGGCTTGAGTTATGGGCCGGACGGTTCGCAAATAGGGACATCTTGTTTCTTTGCGACAACTTGGGGGTAGTGCATGCGATTAATAATCAGCGTTCCTCCTCGCCGCAGGCACTGAGACTGCTAAGGCATTTAGTGTTGGTTTGTTTGCAGCGCAATATTAATTTTAGGGCTCGCCACGTTCCTGGAGTTGACAATGGAATTGCGGATGCACTGTCCCGGTTCCAATTTGACAAATTCAGGACGTTGGTTCCGGGAGCGGAGGCGGAGGGGTTACAGTGCCCACCTTCTGTCTGGCAGATGGTCGAATCGGGTTAACTGCTTTGGCCAGGTGTGCTCTGGCTCCCTCCACGCTACGAGCGTATGATGCTGCATGGCGGGATTGGTCGGCCTTTCAGAGTAGGTACGGGGTAGCAGGTGAGTCCTCGGCCGACGCCCTGTTGACCTTTGTTTGGGAACATTACCAAAACGGTAGGTCAAAAGCGGCCATGGCTACTGCCCTTGCGGGCATCTCTTTTCACTCGCGGCTCCACGGGATGACGGACCCCACTGGGTCGTTTGTCCTTTCCAGAGCGCTGAAAGGTTGGGCTAGGTTGCACCCGGCGCCTGCGGATTCACGTAGGCCAATAACACTGCAGCTGCTAGCAGAATTGCTGCGTGTGCTACCTCGGATTGCGTCCTCGGAATTTGAGGTGGCATTGTTTAGTTGTGCGTATGCCCTGGCCTTTTTCCGGGCTTTCCGGGTGAGCGAGTTAGTGGCGAGCAGCAAGGCGTCCCGGGAATCAGGTCTGCTCTACGAGAATGTGCGCTTGCAGGAGGGCCTGTTGCTCTGTAGGATTGTGCGATCCAAGACAGATCAAACAGGTCGGGGTCGCTGGTTGTCTTTGGAGGCTCAGGAGGAACCGGGCGTTTGCCCGCTGCGGTTGACGCAAGAGTATGTGCGGTTAAGACCTCCGGGGGACAACCAGTTGCTGGTGCACGCGCAGTCTGACCCTCTGACAAAGTTTCAGTTTGCGTCTGTGTTCAAGAAATGTTTGACGGCGTTGGGCTTGCAGGAGGCGGACTTCGGTACTCATTCCTTTCGGATTGGGGCGGCTACCCATGCGGCGGCTGCAGGTTCATCACCTGCGGCTATTCGGGAGTTGGGTCGCTGGAAGTCGGCCTCCTATAAGTCCTATGTCCGTATAGATAAGTTATAAGTGCGCCTGTTGCGCTAACCCAAAAACGTGTTTACTCGTCGGTTTTTGAACGCTTACCGTTCAGGAATCGAGGGTGTGAAGTGAATGTTGGAATTTTTCCTCCGAGGGGGCCTAATTTTAATTGGCTGTTCTCTCAAGGTCCACGGGAGGTTTTTTGATTTTTCTCCTTCACTTGGGTTTCAATGTTGTTAAGTTGTGTTTTGTATGGAGTATGTTCATAAGCTGATGTTCGGATATTTTCTTTTGCAGCTGTCATCAATTTTGGAGACCACATATGGATGGTTGGTCATTCTTATATTTTTTGGGCGGAAAAACATCCCATGGCATCTAGGGCGACTGAGATTTTTGGGTCCAGGCAATTGAGATGGTTAGGTGTTAGGGGTATGTTATGGGGCGATCTGTTGCGCGTCCTTTTTTCTCGGGAACGCCGCTGGGGTCGCCCCAGTTGTATTATCATTCATTTGGGTGGTAATGATCTAGGCCGAGTTAAAGGCATAGATTTGATTTTGTCGATAAAGGCGGATGTGGTGGCGATCCGTTGTCACTTGCCGGGGGTATGCATCGTCTGGTCGGAAATGGTGCCCCGTTTCCATTGGCGTGGTGCGGTGCGTTTCTCGGCGCTGGAGAAAGCACGCAAGAAGGTGAATTCTACGGTGTCTCTTTTTGTCAAGGCCATAGGCGGAGTGGCAATCAAGCATCCTCTGCTGGTGCTACGGAACAGGCAGTTCTATAGAGACGATGGGGTTCACCTTTCTCCGGAAGGAGTGCAGTTTTTTCTGGAGGATATTTTTGGTCTTTTTCGGTAGAGCTAGTTAGTTTCTTATTTGGTTAAATGTTGTGGTTGCGGATGGCGGTGGCGGTTTGGTAAACCTTGGTGGCGGGAAGTCGCTGCCAACCAGCTGTCACACAGGCATAAGTGGTCATTGTGGGGCTCCCTCTTTAGAAGGACGGCAGGTGTGTCCTTTTCTTGCGGTTGGACATTTAGACGTTCCCCTGCGGGAACCGAACGTTTGCCAGAGAGAGAGGGGTAAGGCCAGCACAATGCGGGTTATGCGGGAAGGAGGCGGGGTATGTGTACGCCCCTCCTTGGTTTGGTGGTTTTTCATCTAGGTGACTGGTGCTGGTGTTTGGCAGCGATTTTCTGTTTGCCATCCTCCAAACTAAATTTAATATATATTCAAATCAATTCCAATTCGACCACAATTATTAGTTTAAAGAGTTGGTCAGCGATTAATAAACATCGTCTGACCTTTAACTCCAGCTACTCTGTCCCTGTCTTTATTTCAGTGTGTGGTGTGGTTTTATTTAGTGATAAGCTAGCTTAAAGAAAAGGTTTATGTAATCACAATAAAGTTATGAGCGGCTTAGATAAGCTGAAGGCTGCATAAGCCTGAGGCCATATAAGCGATCAACTTTTTGTGATTGGTTGTTTAAATGACTAAGCAGTTGCTAGGCAGATCAGTTTTCCCGGTTGGTTTTTTCCTATTGGATTAGAAGGTTGTGCATCAGGATTAAGAGGAGGGTCTTAGGTTAGTATATAGGTGGTGGCCATTTTCCTAGACTTCCTCTTGCCATTCATTTTATGCCCGCCCGCCCTCCCAGAATGCGGCTACGTTTTTTGTTCTTGCTGTGGGCTATTGAAAGCCAGATTGGCGGGAAGTCGCTGCCAACCAGCTGTCACACAGGCATAAGTGGTCATTGTGGGGCTCCCTCTTTAGAAGGACGGCAGGTGTGTCCTTTTCTTGCGGTTGGACATTTAGACGTTCCCCTGCGGGAACCGAACGTTTGCCAGAGAGAGAGGGGTAAGGCCAGCACAATGCGGGTTATGCGGGAAGGAGGCGGGGTATGTGTACGCCCCTTCTTGGTTTGGTGGTTTTTCATCTAGGTGACTGGTGCTGGTGTTTGGCAGCGATTTTCTGTTTGCCATCCTCCAAACTAAATTTAATATATATTCAAATCAATTCCAATTCGACCACAATTATTAGTTTAAAGAGTTGGTCAGCGATTAATAAACATCGTCTGACCTTTAACTCCAGCTACTGTGTCCGTGTCTTTATTTCAGTGTGTGGTGTGGTTTTATTTAGTGATAAGCTAGCTTAAAGAAAAGGTTTATGTAATCACAATAAAGTTATGAGCGGCTTATATGACACACATACTCCTTACATATATTCCGAACACTACTGCATGCACAACCAACCCACTCACATGCACACAGCACTCACACTACCACTAACACTGTGACCTCTGCCTCTGTTTGGATACAGATGTGTCCTCATAAATCTTGCCTCAATGCTAACGTCGGGCACCTTTTTTTTATGAAAATGCATCTTATTAGCATTGCTATGTGGCTAGGATGCACAAGCAGCTTCTGCTGATTAAAATGATATGCAGCATGCCTATATACTGTGTGAGACTGTGGCTGTATCTGCATATGAAATGCTACACACAGAATATAGGCATGCCGCATATCTTTTTAATCAGCAGAAGCTTCTGATGCCCCTAGGCATATCAAATGCCCTAGGCAATTGCCTAGTTTGCCTATACCTATGGCCGGCTCTGGGTAGAGATTCTAAGCTGTGATGCAGAAATGTGATAGAGAGATGCTGAGCTGTGATACAGAGATGTGAAGCTGTGATAGAGGTTCTAAGCTGTGATGCAGAGATGTGATAGAGAGATGCTGAGCTGTGATACAGAGCTGTGGAGCTGTGATAGAGTTTCTAAGCTGTGATACAGAGATGCAGAGATGTGATAGAGAGATGCAGAGATGTTATACAGAGATGTGGAGCTGTGATAGAGATTCTAAGCTGTGATGCAGAGATGTGATAGAGAGATGCTGAGCTGTGATACACAGTGACGTGCGGTGAGGTCATTGGCTTTGGAGGCACTGAGATATATATATAATATATATATATATATATATATATATATATATAGATCACGGAAAGCCCGGCACTCCTTCCCTGTATAATGAGCCCCGGTGCCCTCAGCAACGATAATGGATAGTTTGAAAAGAAAACTGCGGCACTCGAGGACTTGTGGTTGTTCAAAAATGTATTAAAAATATACAGTAGAAGACATCAACGTTTCGGGGTGTCTAGCCCCTTTGTCAAGATGTAAGAGAGTGTGCATAGTGATAAGGTGACTTACCTATAAAGTGAAGAAGCCCGCCAAACCGCCGGAGAGCTGCCGCCTGTGTGCCCGGTGCGCGGCCTGTGCGGCCCAGGGTGATGACGTACGCGTGCGGCTCGTGCTGACGGAGCTGGTTCGTTGCTAGGCAGCAGCCGGGAAGCCATGAGCGAAGTGTCAGTGCGCGACCTGCAGCCCGTGAGAAATACCAGAGTGACTGTAATCACCACATGTTACCCAGAGAAATGTTGAAAGCTACTAATATAAACGTGTCTAATAGGAAAAGAGCCACCTGTAAATTAAATACATATAAGAAGACTGTAAATGATAGGGCATGCTGAGAGAAACCCTAAGGATATACAAGGGCTGGCATGCAACATATAGTGTCATAGGACCGACCAAATACCAATACTTAGGGAGGATAGGAAAAGATCAGGGAGGATGAGAGACAAAAGGAGAGGAACAGAGATAATCTATGGTGACAGGATACTGGAAAAAATAAATACATGAAAAAATCACAAGAGCGAGATAAATGTCCAACACATTCTATAAAAAGTCTGCAGAGAAAAAATTCTGTAAGGAAATGATAAGGTGGCCAGGAGAGGACTATAAAGCGGTCGCTGGATTGACAATCGGACTGCTGGGCCAACTCTGTGGACAGTAGGGAGAGCTCATGTCATAGTTGATACTGTACTTGTGAGAAGTTACCCAAAAATGCTCCACACTATCCGTTCATTGAGTCCATCCGGCTGGGTGGTGTTGAGTCTACAGATCCAGGAAGTCTCCCTGCGAAGAAGCAAACCATCACAATCTCCCCCTCTGAGGGATTTCGGAACATGATCTATAATGACGTGCTTGAGGTCGGCCAGACGGTGTCGTGCTTCATGGAAGTGTCTGGCCACCGGTTGTTCTGAAGGACTCCCAGCAAGAGCCGCCTTTATTGCAGAACGATGTAGGGCCATGCGTTCACGTAAAGATCTGATAGTCTTGCCCACGTAGCATAAGCCGCACGGGCAAGTGATCAGGTAGATGATGTACGTGGAGGTGCAAGTTACCACATGGCGGATAACTATCTTTTTGCCCATCAAGGGTACTGTGAAGGTGGAGCCTGTCAGCATGTGGCTACAGGTTGTACAGCCCAGGCAGCGATAGCAACCTGTTTTTTTAGACAAAAATTTATCCTTTTGGGTCCAAATGGGGGGGCTGGAGATGTTGGAAATGTCGGTATGTACAACAAGGTCCTTGATGTTCCGACCCCTTTTGTAACACATCATTGGTGTCTTGTGCTTGAAGGGAAGGTGTGGATCTGAAGATACTATTGGCCAAAGGGCTCTGTTAGCTCTATTCAATACCGCACTGGAGGTATCAAATGTCGTGGTCCAGGTGATTCTATTATCGATGGACCTTGTTTTGGATTGTAGTAGGCTGTTACGAGGTAACTGCAGAATCTCCCTTTTGATGGTTTCCAGTTGGGTGCGTTCGTATCCTCTGGCGATGAATTTGAGTGCCATTTTGTCCAGTTCATCCTCCAAGAGATCAGGCTGGCTATTGATTCGGGCTACCCTCATCATTTGGGACCTGGGCAGTCCTAACTTCAATGATCGCGGGTGGTGGCTGTTGGCCCGCAGAAGAGTGTTTTTATCGGTGGGCTTGTTGTATACACTGGTCTGAAGACTCCCCGCCTTGATGGTAACCTGGACGTCCAGATAGTTAATGGATGACGTGGACCATTGGTAAGTAATTTTGAGAGGTGAGGGTCTGTCATTGATGGATTCCAACAGGAACTTTAAAGCTGGTTCATCTCCTGTCCAAATAATGAACAGGTCATCTATGTACCTGGTGAACAATGATATGTGCTGGGCAATGGACCGGTCTTGAAAGAACATGAAGGCCTCTTCCATGAACATGTACACGTTGGCGTATGACGGTGCCACGTTGCTTCCCATCGCACACCCGGATCTTTGTTGGTAAAATCGGCCGTCGAAGATGAAGTAATTTCTCGTGAGAGTTAATTCCAATAATGTCATGAAGAGGTCCAGATCGACATCCAACATCTTCTCCTTTATCAAAAAGGATCTCATAGCTTCGAGGCCACCGGCATGTGGGATGCTGGTATATAAACTGCAAATGTCCACCGTGCAGAGAATGGCTCCCTCCGGGACTGTGCCATAGCTGTCCAGTAAACGAAGAAAGGACGTGGTGTCTTTCAAACACGTCGCCTGTTTTAGGACCAGTGGCTGCAAGATGCAATCAAGAAACTGAGAAATTGGTTGATAGAGTGATTGTCTGGCAGAGATTATAGGGCGGCCGGGAGGAGCCTGGAGATTCTTGTGGATTTTAGGGACAGTAAACAGAACAGGAACCACCGGAAACTTCTGTGTAAGGGCCGTGTGTAGTTTGGCAGGAATAAGATTCTGTGAAAGAGCTGCCGCCAGTATGGTGTCCAGCTCCTGTTTGTATACTGCCGTAGGATCGCCATCCAACGGACTGTATGTATTAGAGTCCGCTAGCTGGGTCAATATCTCTGACCGATAGTAAGACATGTCAAGGATCACCACTCCGCGCCCTTTATCTGCGGGGCGGATGACTATGTCAGTGTAAGATCCCAGGTTCCTGAGTGCTGCCCATTCATGCTTGGATAAGTTATGATGGCGTTGTTGGTTTGCCCTGGTGTACCTGCTGGATGCTTCATCAACTAAAAGTATATATGTTTTGATGGAAGAATTGGCGGACTGAGGGTCAAAAGTGGATTGGCTCCTTTTATTCAAGAAAGTTTGGAAAACCGCTATTCCAGCAGGTTCTTGTGTATCAACTATGACATGAGCTCTCCCTACTGTCCACAGAGTTGGCCCAGCAGTCCGATTGTCAATCCAGCGACCGCTTTATAGTCCTCTCCTGGCCACCTTATCATTTCCTTACAGAATTTTTTCTCTGCAGACTTTTTATAGAATGTGTTGGACATTTATCTCGCTCTTGTGATTTTTTCATGTATTTATTTTTTCCAGTATCCTGTCACCATAGATTATCTCTGTTCCTCTCCTTTTGTCTCTCATCCTCCCCGATCTTTTCCTATCCTCCCTAAGTATTGGTATTTGGTCGGTCCTATGACACTATATGTTGCATGCCAGCCCTTGTATATCCTTAGGGTTTCTCTCAGCATGCCCTATCATTTACAGTCTTCTTATATGTATTTAATTTACAGGTGGCTCTTTTCCTATTAGACACGTTTATATTAGAGATGTGCACCGGAAATTTTTCGGGTTTTGTGTTTTGGTTTTGGGTTCGGTTCCGCGGCCGTGTTTTGGGTTCGACCGCGTTTTGGCAAAACCTCACCGAATTTTTTTTGTTGGATTCGGGTGTGTTTTGGATTCGGGTGTTTTTTTCAAAAAACACTAAAAAAACCGCTTAAATCATAGAATTTGGGGGTCATTTTGATCCCAAAGTATTATTAACCTCAAAATCCATAATTTCCACTCATTTTCAGTCTATTCTGAATACCTCACACCTCACAATATTATTTTTAGTCCTAAAATTTGCACCAAGGTCGCTGGATGACTAAGCTAAGCGACCCTAGTGGCCGACACAAACACCGGGCCCATCTAGGAGTGGCACTGCAGTGTCACGCAGGATGGCCCTTCCAAAAAACACTCCCCAAACAGCACGTGACGCAAAGAAAAAAAGAGGCGCAATGAGGTAGCTGTGTGAGTAAGATAAGCGACCCTAGTGGCCGACACAAACACCGGGCCCATCTAGGAGTGGCACTGCAGTGTCACGCAGGATGGCCCTTCCAAAAAACACTCCCCAAACAGCACATGATGCAAAGAAAAAAAGAGGCGCAATGAGGTAGCTGTGTGAGTAAGCTAAGCGACCCTAGTGGCCGACACAAACACCTGGCCCATCTAGGAGTGGCACTGCTGTGTCACGCAGGATGGCCCTTCCAAAAAACACTCCCCAAACAGCACATGACGCAAAGAAGAAAAAAAGAGGCGCAATGAGGTAGCTGTGTGAGTAAGATAAGCGACCCTAGTGGCCGACACAAACACCGGGCCCATCTAGGAGTGGCACTGCAGTGTCACGCAGGATGGCCCTTCCAAAAAACACTCCCCAAACAGCACATGAATCAAAGAAAAAAAGAGGCGCAATGAGGTAGCTGTGTGAGTAAGCTAAGCGACCCTAGTGGCCGACACAAACACCTGGCCCATCTAGGAGTGGCACTGCAGTGTCACGCAGGATGGCCCTTCCAAAAAACACTCCCCAAACAGCACATGACGCAAAGAAGAAAAAAAGAGGCGCAATGAGGTAGCTGTGTGAGTAAGATAAGCGACCCTAGTGGCCGACACAAACACCGGGCCCATCTAGGAGTGGCACTGCAGTGTCACGCAGGATGGCCCTTCCAAAAAACACTCCCCAAACAGCACATGACGCAAAGAAAAAAAGAGGCGCAATGAGGTAGCTGTGTGAGTAAGCTAAGCGACCCTAGTGGCCGACACAAACACCTGGCCCATCTAGGAGTGGCACTGCTGTGTCACGCAGGATGGCCCTTCCAAAAAACACTCCCCAAACAGCACATGACGCAAAGAAGAAAAAAAGAGGCGCAATGAGGTAGCTGTGTGAGTAAGATAAGCGACCCTAGTGGCCGACACAAACACCGGGCCCATTTAGGAGTGGCACTGCAGTGTCACGCAGGATGGCCCTTCCAAAAAACACTCCCCAAACAGCACATGACGCAAAGAAGAAAAAAAGAGGCGCAATGAGGTAGCTGTGTGAGTAAGATAAGCGACCCTAGTGGCCGACACAAACACCGGGCCCATCTAGGAGTGGCACTGCAGTGTCACGCAGGATGGCCCTTCCAAAAAACACTCCCCAAACAGCACATGACGCAAAGAAAAAAAGAGGCGCAATGAGGTAGCTGTGTGAGTAAGCTAAGCGACCCTAGTGGCCGACACAAACACCTGGCCCATCTAGGAGTGGCACTGCAGTGTCACGCAGGATGGCCCTTCCAAAAAACACTCCCCAAACAGCACATGACGCAAAGAAGAAAAAAAGAGGCGCAATGAGGTAGCTGTGTGAGTAAGATAAGCGACCCTAGTGGCCGACACAAACACCGGGCCCATCTAGGAGTGGCACTGCAGTGTCACGCAGGATGGCCCTTCCAAAAAACACTCCCCAAACAGCACATGACGCAAATAAAAATGAAAGAAAAAAGAGGTGCAAGATGGAATTGTCCTTGGGCCCTCCCACCCACCCTTATGTTGTATAAACAGGACATGCACACTTTAACCAACCCATCATTTCAGTGACAGGGTCTGCCACACGACTGTGACTGAAATGACGGGTTGGTTTGGACCCCCACCGAAAAAGAAGCAATTAATCTCTCCTTGCACAAACTGGCTCTACAGAGGCAAGATGTCCACCTCATCATCATCCTCCGATATATCACCGTGTACATCCCGCTCCTCACAGATTATCAATTCGTCCCCACTGGAATCCACCATCTCAGCTCCCTGTGTACTTTGTGGAGGCAATTGCTGCTGGTCAATGTCTCCACGGAGGAATTGATTATAATTCATTTTAATGAACATCATGTTCTTCACATTTTCTGGAAGTAACCTCGTACGCCGATTGCTGAGAAGGTGAGCGGCGGCACTAAACACTCTTTCGGAGTACACACTTGTGGGAGGGCAACTTAGGTAGAATAAAGCCAGTTTGTGCAAGGGCCTCCAAATTGCCTCTTTTTCCTGCCAGTATAAGTACGGACTGTCTGACGTGCCTACTTGGATGCGGTCACTCATATAATCCTCCACCATTCTTTCAATGGTGACAGAATCATATGCAGTGACAGTAGACGACATGTCCGTAATCGTTGTCAGGTCCTTCAGTCCGGACCAGATGTCAGCATCAGCAGTCGCTCCAGACTGCCCTGCATCACCGCCAGCGGGTGGGCTCGGAATTCTGAGCCTTTTCCTCGCACCCCCAGTTGCGGGAGAATGTGAAGGAGGAGATGTTGACAGGTCGCGTTCCGCTTGACTTGACAATTTTGTCACCAGCAGGTCTTTGAACCCCAGCAGACTTGTGTCTGCCGGAAAGAGAGATCCAAGGTAGGTTTTAAATTTAGGATCGAGCACGGTGGCCAAAATGTAGTGCTCTGATTTCAACAGATTGACCACCCGTGAATCCTTGTTAAGCGAATTAAGGGCTGCATCCACAAGTCCCACATGCCTAGCGGAATCGCTCCCTTTTAGCTCCTCCTTCAATGCCTCCAGCTTCTTCTGCAAAAGCCTGATGAGGGGAATGACCTGACTCAGGCTGGCAGTGTCTGAACTGACTTCACGTGTGGCAAGTTCAAAAGGTTGCAGAACCTTGCACAACGTTGAAATCATTCTCCACTGCGCTTGAGACAGGTACATTCCACCTCCTATATCGTGCTCAATTGTATAGGCTTGAATGGCCTTTTGCTGCTCCTCCAACCTCTGAAGCATATAGAGGGTTGAATTCCACCTCGTTACCACTTCTTGCTTCAGATGATGGCAGGGCAGGTTCAGGCGTTTTTGGTGGTGCTCCAGTTTTCTGTACGTGGTGCCTGTACGCCGAAAGTGTCCCGCAATTCTTCTGGCCACCGACAGCATCTCTTGCACGCCCCTCTCGTTTTTTAAAAAATTCTGCACCACCAAATTCAAGGTATGTGCAAAACATGGGACGTGCTGGAATTTGCCCATATTTAATGCACACACAATATTGCTGGCATTGTCCGATGCCACAAATCCACAGGAGAGTCCAATTGGGGTAAGCCATTCCGCGATGATCTTCCTCAGTTGCCGTAAGAGGTTTTCAGCTGTGTGCGTATTCTGGAAACCGGTGATACAAAGCGTAGCCTGCCTAGGAAAGAGTTGGCGTTTGCGAGATGCTGCTACTGGTGCCGCCGCTGCTGTTCTTGCGGCGGGAGTCCATACATCTACCCAGTGGGCTGTCACAGTCATATAGTCCTGACCCTGCCCTGCTCCACTTGTCAACATGTCCGTGGTTAAGTGGACATTGGGTACAGCTGCATTTTTTAGGACACTGGTGACTCTTTTTCTGAGGTCTGTGTACATTTTCGGTATCGCCTGCCTAGAGAAATGGAACCTAGATGGTATTTGGTACCGGGGACACAGTACCTCCAACAAGTCTCTAGTTGGCTCTGCAGTAATGATGGATACCGGAACCACGTTTCTCACCACCCAGGATGCCAAGGCCTCAGTTATCCGCTTTGCAGCAGGATGACTGCTGTGATATTTCATCTTCCTCGCAAAGGACTGTTGGACAGTCAATTGCTTGGTGGAAGTAGTAAAAGTGGTCTTACGAGTACGACTTCCCCTCTGGGATGACCATCGACTCCCAGCAGCAACAACAGCAGCGCCAGCAGCAGTAGGCGTTACACGCAAGGATGCATCAGAGGAATCCCAGGCAGGAGAGGACTCGTCAGAATTGCCAGTGACATGGCCTGCAGGACTATTGGCATTCCTGGGGAAGGAGGACATTAACACTGAGGGAGTTGGTGGGGTGGTTTGCGTGAGCTTGGTTACAAGAGGAAGGGATTTACTGGTCAGTGGACTGCTTCCGCTGTCGCCCAAAGTTTTTGAACTTGTCACTGACTTATTATGAATGCGCTGCAGGTGACGTATAAGGGAGGATGTTCCGAGGTGGTTAACGTCCTTACCCCTACTTATTACAGCTTGACAAAGGCAACACACGGCTTGACAAATGTTGTCCGCATTTCTGATGAAATACTTCCACACCGAAGAGCTGATTTTTTTGGTATTTTCACCAGGCATGTCAACGGCCCTATTCCTCCCACGGACAACAGGTGTCTCCCCGGGTGCCTGACTTAAACAAACCACCTCACCATCAGAATCCTCCTTGTCAATTTCCTCCCCAGCGCCAGCAACACCCATATCCTCCTCATCCTGGTGTACTTCAACACTGACATCTTCAATCTGAAAATCAGGAACTGGACTGCGGGTGCTCCTTCCAGCACTTGCAGGGGGCGTGCAAATGGTGGAAGGCGCATGCTCTTCACGTCCAGTGTTGGGAAGGTCAGGCATCGCAACCGACACAATTGGACTCTCCTTGTGGATTTGGGATTTGGAAGAACGCACAGTTCTTTGCGGTGCTTTTGCCAGCTTGAGTCTTTTCAGTTTTCTAGCGAGAGGCTGAGTGCTTCCATCCTCATGTGAAGCTGAACCACTAGCCATGAACATAGGCCAGGGCCTCAGCCGTTCCTTGCCACTCCGTGTGGTAAATGGCATATTGGCAAGTTTACGCTTCTCCTCCGACAATTTTATTTTAGATTTTGGAGTCCTTTTTTTACTGATATTTGGTGTTTTGGATTTTACATGCTCTGTACTATGACATTGGGCATCGGCCTTGGCAGACGACGTTGCTGGCATTTCATTGTCTCGGCCATGACTAGTGGCAGCAGCTTCAGCACGAGGTGGAAGTGGATCTTGATCTTTCCCTAATTTTGGAACCTCAACATTTTTGTTCTCCATATTTTAATAGGCACAACTAAAAGACACAGAGGTAGCTACAGCCGTGGACTACCGTACTGTGTCTGCTGCTAATATAGACTGGATGATAATGAGATGAAATCAATATATATATATATAATATCACTAGTACTGCAGCCGGACAGGTATATAATATATATTTATTATGTACTAATGACTGATGACGGACCTGCTGGACACTGTCAGCTCAGCAGCACCGCAGACTGCTACAGTAAGCTACTATAGTAGTATGTATCAAGAAGAAAGAAAAAAAAAAAAACCACGGGTAGGTGGTATACAATTATGGATGGACCAGCGACTGCCGACACAGAGGTAGCTACAGCCGTGGACTACCGTACTGTGTCTGCTGCTAATATAGACTGGATGACAATGAGATGAAATCAATATATATATATATATAATATCACACTAGTACTGCAGCCGGACAGGTATATAATATATATTTATTATGTACTAATGACTGATGACGGACCTGCTGGACACTGTCAGCTCAGCAGCACCGCAGACTGCTACAGTAAGCTACTATAGTAGTATGTATCAAGAAGAAAGAAAAAAAAAAACACGGGTAGGTGGTATACAATTATGGATGGACCAGCGACTGCCGACACAGAGGTAGCTACAGCCGTGGACTACCGTACTGTGTCTGCTGCTAATATAGACTGGATGATAATGAGATGAAATCAATATATATATATATAATATCACACTAGTACTGCAGCCGGACAGGTATATAATATATATTTATTATGTACTAATGACTGATGACGGACCTGCTGGACACTGTCAGCTCAGCAGCACCGCAGACTGCTACAGTAAGCTACTATAGTAGTATGTATAAAGAAGAAAGAAAAAAAAAACCACGGGTAGGTGGTATACAATTATGGATGGACCAGCGACTGCCGACACAGAGGTAGCTACAGCCGTGGACTACCGTACTGTGTCTGCTGCTAATATAGACTGGATGATAATGAGATGAAATCAATATATATATATATAATATCACACTAGTACTGCAGCCGGACAGGTATATAATATATATTTATTATGTACTAATGACTGATGACGGACCTGCTGGACACTGTCAGCTCAGCAGCACCGCAGACTGCTACAGTAAGCTACTATAGTAGTATGTATCAAGAAGAAAGAAAAAAAAAAACACGGGTAGGTGGTATACAATTATGGATGGACCAGCGACTGCCGACACAGAGGTAGCTACAGCCGTGGACTACCGTACTGTGTCTGCTGCTAATATAGACTGGATGATAATGAGATGAAATCAATATATATATATATAATATCACACTAGTACTGCAGCCGGACAGGTATATAATATATATTTATTATGTACTAATGACTGATGACGGACCTGCTGGACACTGTCAGCTCAGCAGCACCGCAGACTGCTACAGTAAGCTACTATAGTAGTATGTATAAAGAAGAAAGAAAAAAAAACCACGGGTAGGTGGTATACAATTATGGATGGACCAGCGACTGCCGACACAGAGGTAGCTACAGCCGTGGACTACCGTACTGTGTCTGCTGCTAATATAGACTGGATGATAATGAGATGAAATCAATATATATATATATATAATATCACACTAGTACTGCAGCCGGACAGGTATATAATATATATTTATTATGTACTAATGATGACTGATGACGGACCTGCTGGACACTGTCAGCTCAGCAGCACCGCAGACTGCTACAGTAAGCTACTATAGTAGTATGTATCAAGAAGAAAGAAAAAAAAAACCACGGGTAGGTGGTATACAATTATGGATGGACCAGCGACTGCCGACACAGAGGTAGCTACAGCCGTGGACTACCGTACTGTGTCTGCTGCTAATATAGACTGGATGATAATGAGATGAAATCAATATATATATATATAATATCACTAGTACTGCAGCCGGACAGCTATATAATATATATTTATTATGTAATGACTGATGACGGACCTGCTGGACACTGTCAGCTCAGCAGCACCGCAGACTGCTACAGTAAGCTACTATAGTAGTATGTATCAAGAAGAAAGAAAAAAAAAAAAACACGGGTAGGTGGTATACAATATTATATATATATTATATACAATTATATATATATATTATATATATTAAACTGGTGGTGATTATTATAAACTGGTGGTCAGGTCACTGGTCACACTATCAGCAACTTGCAAGTAGTAGTACTCCTAAGCACTGCAGACAATCACAATATATATTATACTGGTGGTCAGTGTGGTCACAATGGCAGTGTGGCACTCTGGCAGCAAAAGTGTGCACTGTACGTTATATGTACTCCTGAGTCCTGCTCTCAGACTCTAACTGCTCCCCACTGTCAGTGTCTCCCCCACAAGTCAGATATACATTATACAGTCACACTATCTATCTATCACTTCAGCAGGTAGTAGTACTCCTCCTAAAGTACTCCTCCTAATGCTCCCCAAAATTACTACTGTGTCTCTCTCTACTCTAGTCTCACTCTCTATAAACGGAGAGGACGCCAGCCACGTCCTCTCCCTATCAATCTCAATGCACGTGTGAAAATGGCGGCGACGCGCGGCTCCTTATATAGAATCCGAGTCTCGCGATAGAATACGAGCCTCGCGAGAATCCGACAGCGGGATGATGACGTTCGGGCGCGCTCGGGTTAACCTAGCAAGGCGGGAAGATCCGAGTCGCTCGGACCCGTGTAAAAAAACATGAAGTTCGGGCGGGTTCGGATTCCGAGGAACCGAACCCGCTCATCTCTAGTTTATATTAGTAGCTTTCAACATTTCTCTGGGTAACATGTGGTGATTACAGTCACTCTGGTATTTCTCACGGGCCACAGGTCGCGCACTGACACTTCGCTCATGGCTTCCGGGCTGCTGCCTAGCAACGAACCAGCTCCGTCAGCACGAGCCGCACGCGTACGTCATCACCCTGGGCCGCACAGGCCGCGCACCGGGCACACAGGCGGCAGCTCTCCGGCGGTTAGGCGGGCTTCTTCACTTTATAGGTAAGTCACCTTATCACTATGCACACTCTCTTACATCTTGACAAAGGGGCTAGACACTCCGAAACGTTGATGTCTTCCACTGTATATTTTTAATACATTTTTGAACAACCACAAGTCCTCGAGTGCCGCAGTTTTCTTTTCAAACTATATATATATATATATATATATATATATATTATAGTGGTCGAACTGGAAATTTTGAAGTGGGGGAATGCAAAAGTCAAGGATGCAATTATTTCGGCGCGTGCGCTCCAGAAAAGGGGGCGTGGTTACCCAAGAAGGGGCGTGTCCAGTGTAGTAGAACCCCTTATACTATCTAGTACTGGTGCCCCTTTCACCTTATAACACACGGTACGAGCCGAAATCCACATTGTAGCACACGGTACGAGCCGAAATTCACATTGTAGCACACTGAATGAGCCGAAATTCACATTGTAGCACAATGAATGAGCCGAAATTCACATTGTAGCACACTGAATGAGCCGACATTCACATTGTAGCACACTGAATGAGCCGACATTCACATTGTAGCACACTGAATGAGCCGACATTCACATTGTAGCACACTGAATGAGCCGACATTCACATTGTAGCACACTGAATGAGCCGAAATTCACATTGTAGCACACTGAATGAGCCGAAATTCACATTGTAGCACACTGAATGAGCCGAAATTCACATTGTAGCACACTAAATGAGCCGAAATTTACATTGTAGCACACTGAATGAGCCAACAGTCACATTGTAGCACACTGAATGAGCCAACAGTCACATTATACCACACTGAATGAGCCGAAATTCACATTATAGCACACTGAATGAGCCGAAATTCACATTATAGCACACTGAATGAGCTAAAATTGTGACAGCAGGGACAGCCAGAGTGACAGCAGAGACAAGGAGAGAGAGAGTGACGGCAGGGAGAGAGAGAGTGACGGCAGGGAGAGAGAGAGTGACGGCAGGGAGAGAGTGACGACAGGGGGAGAGAGAGAGTGTGACGACAGTGACAGCAGGGAGAGAGAGAGTGACAGTAGGGACAGTAACGACAGGGAGAGAGGGTGACGGCAGGGGAACATTACCTGAATGTGGTCGGCGGAGGCACCCATGGGCAGCGGCGGTAAGGAGTCCTTTGGTGCGATGAGGTCCTTCTGACCGCCATTTGTTGCGGCTGAGCGGCTGGGGGCTGACGGCGGTGAGCAGCGGGCGGCTGGCGGCGGTGAGCGGCTGGCCAGGGGCGTAAGTTAATACCAGACGCCCGGAGGCGAAAAAGATCATATTGCCTCCCCCCCCCCCCACTCAGCCCAGTTCAGGTATACACACAAAGACACATATACACGCATACATACACACACTTACATATATAAAAATACACACCCAGCCACATTTACAAACAGACACACACACACACACACACACACACACACACACACACATTATACCACTTATACACAAATAGCCACACATATATAGCCACATATCTACATACTCACAGTCACACACACGCAGCCACATTTACACACACACACACACACACATATCCCCACACTGACACTCTCCTCCGTTTGTTCCAGACTGAGCTGTCAGTGGGGCAGGAGCCGGGCTGGCGGGCGGCTGTGAGCCGCGGCCTTTCATGTGGGAGTCGGGCGGTGGTGAGCTGTAAATGGGGGGCGGGGGATGGGAGCCGGGCTGGCGGCGGCGGGCGGCTGGGCCGCTGTGAGCTACGGCTTTTCATGGGGGAGCCGGGCGGTGGTGAGCTGTCAGTGGGGCGGGGGACGGGAGCCGGGCTGGTAGCGGCGGGCGGCTGGGCCGCTGTGAGCTGCGGCTTTTCATACGGGAGCCGGGCGGTTGTGAGCCGTGGGAGCCGGGGGCAGGTGAGGAGTGGAGCGGGGATTGGACATGGGAGAAGGGAGGAGCTACGAGCTAGTAGGTGGTGACGGGACCAAAATTACCGCTGTCACAGTGATGGGCGTGCTTTCAGATACGCTGAAAGCACGCCCCTGATGTTTAGCGGCACTTGGACAGGTGCCGCTTCCATTAGTTTTTTCAATGGGCTTTTACAGCCCTCTGCTTGTCCCCGCCCCCTGCCCTCCCCCTGCTTCCGGACGATCACAATGGAGAGCGGGAGGCACCGTTCTCAGTGTCGCAAAATACATTTCATCAGCCATTTAAACTGAAAAATTATTAACATAATATAAATAAAATACTTATGACACAGAATCTGTGTCATAAGTATCTTCTTTGTATTATTTTAATAATTAATCACAGGGGAGGCACTGCCTCCCCTGCCTCCCCTGACTGCATGTCCCTGGTGATACAGAGATGTGAAGCTGTGATAGAGGTTCTAAGCTGTGATGCAGAGATGTGATAGAGAGATGCAGAGATGTTATACAGAGATGTGGAGCTGTGATAGAGATTCTAAGCTGTGATGCAGAGATGTGATAGGGAGATGCTGAGCTGTGATACAGAGCTGTGGAGCTGTGATAGAGTTTCTAAGCTGTGATACAGAGATGCAGAGATGTGATAGAGAGATGCTGAGCTGTGATACAGAGCTGTGGAGCTGTGATAGAGATTCTAAGCTGTGATGCAGAGATGTGATAGAGAGATGCTGAGCTGTGATACAGAGCTGTGGAGCTGTGATAGAGTTTCTAAGCTGTGATACAGAGATGCAGAGATGTGATACAGAGATGCAGAGCTGTTATAGATATTCTGAGCTGTGATAAAGAGATGCAGAGATAGTAACATAGGCCCTCATTCCGAGTTGTTCGCTCGGTAAATTTCATCGCATCGCAGCGATTTTCCGCTTAGTGCGCATGCGCAATGTTCGCACTGCGACTGCGCCAAGTAAATCTGCTATGCACTTAGTAATTTTACTCACGGCTTTTTCATCGTTCTGGCGATCGTAATGTGATTGACAGGAAATGGGTGTTACTGGGCGGAAACAGGCCGTTTTATGGGCGTGTGGGAAAAAACGCTACCGTTTCCGGAAAAAACGCAGGAGTGGCCGGAGAAACGGAGGAGTGTCTGGGCGAACGCTGGGAGTGTTTGTGACGTCAAACCAGGAACGACAAGCACTGAACTGATCGCAGATGCCGAGTAAGTCTGAAGCTACTCAGAAACTGCTACGAGGTGTGTAATCGCAATATTGCGAATACTTCGTTCGCAATTTTAAGAAGCTAAGATTCACTCCCAGTAGGCGGCGGCTTAGCGTGAGCAACTCTGCTAAAATCGCCTTGCGAGCGATCAACTCGGAATGAGGGCCATAGTAATTGAGGTTGAAAAGAGGCAAAATGCCCATTGCGTTCAACCTGTATTTTGTATTTAGTGGAGTTGATTTTACTGTACATGCTGAAGAATGTTTTATGACTAGTTAACAACTACAAATCATGTTACACCCAATATTTTAAATGTTGTAACCTTGGATATCCTTTTCAATCAGAAATTCATTTAAATCCACTTTTAAATGCATTTACAGAGTCCGCCATTACCACCTTCCCTGGCAAGGAATTCCAAATCCTTATTGCCCTAACAGTGAAGAACCCTTTCCTCCGTTGCGTACAGCCTCAGCGAGTGCTCACGTGTCCTAAACAGAGTTATTTTAATAAATAAATCCTCTGATAACTCCTTGTAGTGACCCTTTATAAATTTGAAGACAATAATGTCTCCTCTTAGACGCCTCTTTTCCAGTGTATACATGTTCAGCCTAGTAAGCCTTTCCTCATAATCCAGTCCCTCTAGCCCTTTAATCAATTTAGTAGCTCGCCTTTGAACCCTTTCGAGTTCAACTATATCTTTTTTATATAGTGGTGCCCAAAACTGAACACAATATTCCAGGTGCGGACGTACCAATGATTTGTACAGTGGCAGAATTACATCCTCGTCCCTTGTCTCAATACCCCGTTTTATGCATGCTAACACCTTACTTGCCTTCTTTACTGCGTTTTGACACTGTATAAGATTATTAAGCTTATTATCAATGAGTACCCCCAAATCTTTTTTCAAAACTGTTACCCCTAGACTTTTCCCGTTTAATATGTAGGATGCAAGTTTGTTTTTAGTCCTGAAATGCATAACCTTGCATTTTTCTATATTGAACCTCATACTACATTTAGACGCCCAGATTTCAAGATTAGATAAGTCATTCTGCAGAGACTCCACATCAATTTCTGAATTAATTACCCTACACAGTTTAGTATCATGGCCCGAGTATGGACCCCTGTGGTATTCCGCTGACTACTGGTGTCCAGCTTGAGGACTTCCCTTTGACCACTACTCGCTGTAACCTGTTATCCAGCCAGTTACTTATACATGTACAAACAGTTTTTCCTTGGCCAAGCGCTCTTAATTTGATGATTAGTCTCCTGTGAGGCACTGTATCAAAGGCTTTTGCAAAATCTAAGTAGACCACATCCACTGCTTTTCCCTGGTCAAGATTGTCGCTCACTTCCTCGTAGAAGTTAACTAAGTTAGTTTGGCATGATCTGTCCGTCACAAACCCATGCTGGTTCTTGCTAATAATCTTACTGGTCTGCAGATACTCGTGTATGCTACCCCTTTAGAATTTCTTCCAATATTTTCCCCACTATAGATGTCAAACTAACTGGCCTGTAGTTACCCCGATGATTTTTGGATCCCTTTTTAAATAATGGCACTACCTATGCTATACGCCAATCTATCGGTACCATGCCAGATCTAATTGAACAATTGAAAATCAAGCATAGGGGTCTTTCTAGTTGTGACCTAAGCTCAATAAGAACCCTCGGATGAGGTCCATCCGGGCCAGGTGATTTAGTAATCTTTATTTAGCATAATCTCTCCCTGACTACTTCTTCACTTAAACAAGTATCTAACCACGAATCCTTACTGTCACTATCGCTATGCACTACTCCCACCATCAGTTCTTCTCTGGTGAACACTGATGAAAAAAAAATTGTTCAGTATTTCTGCTTTTGATTCATCATCATTTAACAATGCTCCAAATTCATCTTTTATTGGACCTATGTTCTCCTTTTTTAACCTTTTACTGTTTATGTATTTAAAAAAAATTTAGGATTGGTTTTACTCTCTATAGCAATTTGCTTATCGTCTTCAATTTTAGCTGCTCTTATTGCATTTTTGCGTCTTTTATTGCATTCTTTGTAGTACTGGAATGAATCCTCCTTTCCTTTAGATTTAAATGCTTTGAAAGCACGCTTCTTTTTATTGATTTCGGCCTTGACCTTCTTGTTAAGCCACATCGGTTTGAGTATGGTACTCCTGCCCTTACTGCCCATGGGAATAAATTTGTGAATATTGCTATCTAGCAACCCTTTTAAAGCATCCCACATTTCTGTAGTGTTCTTACCATGAAACAAAACTTCCCACTCAATGTCATTTAATGCACATCTCAGCATACTGAAGTTAGCCTTCCTAAAGTTAAATGTTTTTGTTGAACCCTTATAGCTATGTTTTCTGAAACTGATGTTGAATGTGATCATATAGTGATCACTGTTACCCAAAGTCTCCCCAACTTTAGTATTCAATATGATGTCCAGATTATTAGTAATTTTCTAGATCTAGAGTAGTTTTACCCCTAGTTGGGTCCTCGACTAACTGAGACAAGTAGTGATCTTTTAACATATTTAAGAACCTGTTACCTCTATCTTTAACACATGAATTGTTACTCCAATTAATATCAGGATAGTTAAAATCCCCAATCACTAGGATGTCCCCCAATCCTGCAGCCCTTTCTATTTGCTGCAAGAGTTGTTCTTCCTCTTGAATGCTAATATCTGGCTGTTTGTAACACGTGCCTATAACTAGTTTTTTTGCATCAATACCCCCACTTGAGATTTCAACCCATAGTGACTCCACATTATTGCCAGTCCCCTCATAAATAACCTTCGTTAAGTATGGTTTAAGAGATGGTTTAACATAAAGACATACACCTCCTCTTTTGCTTGCCCTATCCCTTCTGAAAAGAGAATACCCCTCCAAGTTTGCAACCCAGTCATGAGAGTCGTCCCACCATGTTTCTGTAATACCTATAATATCATACTCAGCCTTTGATGCTAACAATTCCAATTCCCCCATTTTACCTGCTAGACTTCTTGCGTTTGCAAGCATACATTTTAGTTTAGTGGCTCCCTTATCCGCTTGTTTATTTAAAGGTATCATATGGTTTACTAGAGCCTCCCTAGAGTTACTCTAACAGACTGTCCTTCTCGCTCCCTTTCCACCCCCACCATACTAAATACTGCCCACCTTACTCTTCTCTTTGATCAACCCAGTGTTTCAGCCTAAATTCTCCGCCCTGACATAAGTATTTTCCCTTATGTTACGTACATCCTTTTCTATATGCTGTAATGATGACACATAAATGTTGTTAGTTAATGTTTTGGCAATACCTTTGTTAATACCCTTTTTAGAACCCATGCAATTACCCTTACCCTTGCTGGCTGCTCTTTCCCTCCCCCCTTCTCCACCCCTGTTTAGCACACTACCACCATCTTTACTATTCTCGCTGCATGACCCATAATTTCTAACTAAACCCTCCCCCCAGGCTCCTAGTTTAAAAGCTCCTCCATCCTACTAACCATCCTTCCCCCCAGCATCTCAGCCTCATCCTCATTCAGGTGCAATCCATCGCAACAAAAAAGATGGCACCTGACTGAGAAGTCCACCCAATGTTCCAGGAACACAAACCCCTCCTTCCTACACCAGTCTCTAAGCCACACATTTACCTCCCTAATCTCCCTCTGCCTCCCTGGGCTAGCGCATGGCACTGGTAATATTTCGGAGAATATTACCTTAGATGTCCTTTCTTTTAGTTTCTGGCCTAGGTCCCTATAATCTTTCTTAAGGACATCCCACCTACCACTAACTTTGTAATTTGTGCCAACATGCACCAAGACCGCTGGGTCTTTCCCAGCCCCTCCCAACAATCTATCTACCCAGTCCGCGATGTGCCGTACCCAAGCACCCTGGAAACATACCATACGGCGATCATAATCCCGGTTGCAGATTGCCCTATCTGCCTTCCTGATAATAAAGTCCCCTACCACCACCATCTGCCTGGGTGCCTCTCTAACTTTCTTCCCATCTGAGCCAGAGGAACCACTCCTCCGGTTGGTAGAGTGAACAGGCTCCTCCGGCTCCGTCATTTCCTCGCTATCATCCACCAAATCTTTGTCCAATCGGGCAAATTTGTTTGGGTTTGATAGTTTAGAGATGTCGTGCCTCCCCCTGTTTTTCTTCCTTCTAACAGGGACCCAGCTGGCTACCTGATTTTCATCGTCTACCGGTGACCCCTCCCGCAACTCCTCCACTGTTCTATATAAATCTTGCTTGAGATTATGAATATCTCTCAGTCATGTAACGGTCAGCTCCAGATCAGTTACCCGGGCTTCCAGGTCAACTGTTCGCACACATCTCGTGCATATGTATTCGCACTGGGACGGCTGCTCCAGGTGCGCATACATCTTGCACGACATGCACTGAGTGAGATTCTCAATCACGGCCCCTCCCATTGTTTGAAAACTCAACTCCCTATTACCTTCAGAAGAACAATGCAAAACAATACAAAACTATGCAATATAATATTGACTATGACAATACATAGTCAGAGATGTGATACCGAGATGCGAGATGTGACACAGAGATGAGGAGCTGTGATTGAGGTTCTAACCTAGGGGTGTGCAAAATACATCCCGCAAACCGATCCTGCCCGGCCCACTGCCTCCCACCAGCGTGCAATGACAAGCGGCCCGACTGGCTGAGTTGCTTGTCATTGCTTTGTAGTACCTCCAAGCTGCCGCCGCCTGTCTCCCCTACTGCTGCTGCACTGCAGTGCTGTGCAGCACCTGCCCCACTGTCAACTTGCATTGTAGCCTCCTCCTCCCGCCTCCAGAGTCCCCAGTGACAACGGCAGTGTTCAGCCTTAAAAGTGGGCGGAGCTACATTGGACCTCAGGTAGCGGAGCTACACAGGACAAGAGCCAGACTGCTACAGATCCATCCTTCCTGCCACTGCCAGCTAGCCAGCCAGATCAGTAAGTCATATCTCCCAACTTTATGCCCATGGAAGGAGGGACATCTGCATGTCTGGCTGATAAGGAAAAATGGGCGTGGCTTCACAGCAGGGCCCGTGATCGCGAGTCATACCCCATTTTCGTCACTGAGGGGGTCTGCCCAGCGCTCTAGATGTTGTGTGCATGTGAACAGTGTCTATTCAGCGCTGCTCTGCAGCAAGTGTAGGAGCCTCCCAACTGCCCCCCATCGTGGGACACTGAGGCCCACGGGTGGGACAGTGGCACTGTCCAAAAAAAAGGGACTGTCCCGCGAAAATTGGGACAGTTGGGAGGTATGAGTAAGTTAATGGAAAAAGTGAGTGAGAGAAAGTGTATTTGTGTGTGTGTGTTAGTGTGTGTATATTTGTGAGTGTGTGGGCAGTGGCGTCAGACTGTTTTTAAGTTGGGGGAATCTTTAGCTCTCGCTGTACCACCACCCCCGTGTTTCGTCACTGAGTGACTCCCCTCTGTGTTCTGTCACTGAGTTACCCCCCCATGTTCTGTCATCATGTCACCCCCACATGTTCTGTCCCTGTGTCACCCTCAACATGTTCTGTCACTGTGTCACCCCCACCATGTTCTGTCACTGTGTCACACCTTTTCCCAGCGGCCATAAGACACTGGATAATTTGCTTTCTGGGCAATGATTATCACAAATAATCTGTTTCCATCTGCAGGTGACCCCCCTGGGTCACATAAGAGACCATTTGCGAATATTGTGAATACTAATACCGACACAGATACTGATTCCTGTGTCGACGATAGTGACTCCAGGGAAATAGATCATAAATTGGCAAAAAAAATATACAATATATGATTGTAGCTATAAGGGAAGTTCTGGAAGTCACAGAAGCCACTCCCGTACCTCAGGAGAAGGCTTATTTCTATAAAGAAAAGAAATCTAAGGTCACTTTCCCTCCTTCACACGAGCTTAATACTCTCTTTGAAGGGATGTGGGTGAATCCCGAAAATACATTTTGTATTCCCAAGAGAATTCAAATGGGAGTCACCCCCTGTGTTAGACAGTGCACTGTCCAGGTTGACAAAGAAGGTAATTCTCCCTGCACCTGGCACGGCTTCACAAAAGAGGCCGGCTGACCGGTAAATGGAAACTACATTAAAATCCATTTATGTTGCCAATGGTACGCTGCTCAGGCCCACAATTGTTTGCGCATGGGTGAGTTGCGCTATTGAAAAATGGTCAGACAGCGTGTCATCAGAAATTGACACGATTGATAGAGATGAGATACTCCTTAAGTTAGAGAATATCAAAGACTCTGCCGCATACATGCTAGAAGCGATGAAAGATATTGGACACTTGAGTTCACAAGCCGCTACCATGGCAGTATCGGCTGGAAGGGCGTTGTGGATTCGCCAGTGGAACGCGGATGCAGATTCAAAAAGAAATATGGAGGCTCTCCCATATAAAGGTGAGGCCTTATTTGGCGATGGACTGGATGCGTTAGTTTCGGTGGCTACCGCAGGTAAGTCAACATTTTTGCCCTCTGCACCTGCACCGGCAAAAAAGACATATCACTCTCACATGCAGTCCTTTCGGCCCAATAAATACAAAAAAGCGAGAGGTTCCCCCTTCTTTGCAGGTAGGGGAAGGGGAAAGGGTAAGAAGTCCACAGCGGCTTCAGGTTCCCAGGAGCAGAAGTCTACCCCTACTTCTGCCAAATCTTCAGCATGACGCTTGGGCTCCCTTGCGGGAGGCCGATCGGGTGGGGGCACGTCTCAAACTGTTCAGCCAAGCCTGGATTCTGTCTGGCCTGGATCCCTGGGTGTTACAAATAGTGTCCCAGGGGTACAAGCTGGAGTTTCAAGACGTTCCCCCATGCCGAGTTTTCAAATCGACCTTGCCAGCTTCTCTTCCAGAAAGAGAAGCAGTAACAGCGGCAATCCAAAAAATTATGTCAGGATCAGGTCATAGTCCTGGTACCTTTGTCACAACAAGGGAAGGGGTTTTATTCAAGCCTTTTTGTAGTTCTGAAGCCGGACGGCTCGGTAAGACCGATCCTAAACCTAAAAAATCTGAATCTCTACTTAAAGCGATTCATGTTCAAAATGGAATAACTGAGGGCAGTGATTTCCAGTCTGGAGGAGGGGGACTACATGGTGTCAGTAGACACCTGCTTTCCGGTACTTTCCTGTGCTTCTGGAGATCCTTGACTGTGAAAGGGACCACTGGGGAACACGCCTGATGGAGCCACATGCAGGGTATTGTTCCCGGGAAATACCTTGCATTCATAACACCTGCGGCTCCGATTATCATCTTGGTAGGACTCTGTTTCCCATGTTGGGTTCTGTTTTTGTCTCACTTTTAATCATTGTGTAGTATTAAATTTATATTTTATTCACATCAAGCCGGTACAATACATTTTATTGAGAAAATAGACGTTCCTGCAAAAAGTGTAGCATTGGATTAGCGCCAAAGTAGGAGGAGTCACTTTACCATTTTTAGTACGAGGCCATACAGTTTGGCAGGTTCCATGCCAGAGTATTTCAGTGGGACCTGTTTCTACAAGTGGTTGGGAACCCACCTACACATGCACCGAAATATAGTCCTGTCGTCAAAAGCCAGGATCTCGCTCCTGTGGTGGCTACATAGCTCGCACCTACTAGAGGGATGCAGGATCAGGATTCAGGACTGGGTCCTGGTAACCACGGATACAAGTGTCTGAGGCTGGGGAGCTGTCACTCAGGGGGAAAGCTTCCAAGGAAAATGGTCAAGTCAGGAAGCCTGCCTTCACATAAACGTGCTGGAATTGAGAGCCATTTACAACGGCCTTCAACAAGCGGTACATCTTCTTCAAGATCATCCCGTGCAGATCCAGTCGGACAATGTAACAGCAGTCGCGTACATAAACCATCAAGGCGGAACGAAAAGCAGAGCGGCAATGGCAGAGGTGACGAAGATCCTCCTCTGGGCAGAAAGACATGTAAAGGCTCTGTCGGCAATTTTCATTCCGGGAATAGACAACTGGGAAGCAGACTTCCTCAGCAGACATGATCTCCATCCAGGAGAGTGGGGCCTCCACCAAGAAGTCTTCGCAGAGGTGACAAGTCTTTGGGGAGTTCCTCAAGTAGACATGATGGCATCTCATCGCAACAAGAAGCTTCAGAAATATTGTTCCAGGTCAAGAGACCCTCAAGCAATAGCGGTAGATGCGCTAGTGACCCAGTGGGTATTCCGGTCAGTGTATGTCTTCCCTCCACTTCCGCTGATCCCAAAAGTTCTCAGGATCATAAGAAGAACAAGGGTTCGAGCAATCTTCATTGCCCCAGACTGCTGGCCAAGGAGGGCTTGGTACCCAGATCTTCAGGAGTTGCTCATAGAAGATCCTCGGCCTCTTCCTCTTCACAAGGACCTGCTGTAGCAGGGGCCGTGCGTGTATCAAGACTTACCGCGGCTACGTTTGACGGCATGGCTGTTGAGCGCCGGATCTTAGCCCGAAAGGGTATTCCAAAGGAAGTCATTCCCACACTTATTCAGGCCAGGAAAGGAGTAACGTTGAAACATTACCACCGTATTTGGAGAAAATATGTGTCTTGGTGTGAATCCAAGAAGGCTCCTACGGAAGAGTTTCAGTTGGGACGTTTTCTCCATTTTCTGCAGGCTGGTGTAGAGGCGGGCCTTCAATTGAGGTCAATCAAGGTCCAGATTTTGGCCTTGTCAATTTTCTTCCAAAAACAATTGACCTCTCTTCCAGAGGTTCAGACCTTCGTGAAAGGGGTTCTGCACATCCAGCCTCCATTTGTGCCTCCAGTGGCACCATGGGACCTTAATGTGGTGTTGCAGTTCCTTCAATCAAGAGATAGAGTTGAAGTTTCTCACTTGGAAAGTGGTGATGCTTTTGGCATTGGCATCCGCAAGGCGGGTGTCTGAATTGGGGGCCTTGTCTCACAAAAGCCCTTACCTGGTTCTTCATGAAGATAGGGCAGAGTTGAGAACTCGCCAACATTTTCTTCCAAAGGTGGTTTCATCTTTCCACATAAACCAACCTATTGTGGTGTCAGTAGTTACTGACAAGTTCACTGAGTCAAAGTCTCTAGATGTGGTTAGAGCTTTGAAGATTTATGTCACTAGCACAGCTAGGATACGGAAAACAGAGGCTCTGTTTGTCCTGTATGCTCCCAACAAGATTGGGTGTCCTGCTTCCAAGCAGACTATTGCGTGCTGGATCAGAGGGACGATTCAGCATGCACATTCTACGGCTGGATTGCCGTTACCTACGTTGGTGAAGGCCCATTCTACTGGGAAGGTGGGCTCATCCTGTGCGGCTGCCGGGGGGGTCTCGGCACTACAACTTTGCCGAGCAGCTACTTGGTCAGGGTCGAACACATTTGCTAAGTTCTACAAGTTTGACACCTTGGCCGATGAAGACCTCAAGTTTGGTCAATCAGTACTGCAAGGTCATCCGCACTGTCCCGCCAGTACTGGAGCTTTGGTATAAACCCCATGGTCATGAAGTGGACCCCAGCATCCTCTAAGACGTATGAGAAAACAGGATTTTAATATCTACCGGTAAATCCTTTTCTCCTAGTCTGTAGAGGATGCTGGGCGCCTGTCCCAGTGCGTACTTTACCTGCAGTTTTGTTATTAGAGTTACACAAGTTGTGTTTTATTAGTTTTCAGCATGTTGCTGTAATTGGTTCATGCCTGTTGGCGTGTGTTGTGTTGATGGCCATGTGTGCGGCATGGTTGCGGTGTGAGCTGTTATGTATCTCACCATTAGTCTTAAAGTAAATCCTTTCCTCAAAATGTCCGTCTCCCTGGGCACAGTTCCTATAACTGAGGTCTGGAGGAGGGGCATAGAGGGAAGAGCCCGTTCACACCCATTGAAAAGTCTTTAGAGTGCCCATGGCTCCTGCGGAACCGTCTATACCCCATGGTCATGAAGTGGACCCCAGCATCCTCTATGGACTAGGAGAAAAGGATTTATCGGTAGGTATTAAAATCCAGTTTTTTTGGCCATGCCCCTTCCACATGAAGCCATGTCCCTATATTTTTGGCATGTGGGGCGAGCTGCTATTTGTGTGCGGCCCTCGGATACTGACAGGAAAGTGTCAAGTGGCCCCTCAGCTGAAATAATTGCCCACCCCGTTCTAAGCTATGATACAGAGATGCAGAGCTGTTACAGAGATTCTGAGCTGTGATACAGAGTTGCAGAGATGTGATACAGAGTTGCAGAGATGTGATACAGAGATATGGAGCTATTACAGAGATTCTGAGCTGTGATAAAGAGATGCAGAGATGTGATACAGAGATGTAGAGATGTGATACAGAGATATGGAGCTGTTACAGAGATTCTGAGCTGTGATACAGAGTTGCAGAGATGTGATACAGAGTTGCAGAGATGTGATACAGAGATATGGAGCTATTACAGAGATTCTGAGCTGTGATAAAGAGATGCAGAGATGTGATACAGAGATGTAGAGATGTGATACAGAGATATGGAGCTGTTACAGAGATTCTGAGCTGTGATACAGAGTTGCAGAGATGTGATACAGAGTTGCAGAGATGTGATACAGAGATATGGAGCTATTACAGAGATTCTGAGCTGTGATAAAGGGATGCAGAGATGTGATACAGAGATGTAGAGATGTGATACAGAGATATGGAGCTGTTACAGAGATTCTGAGCTGTGATACAGAGTTGCAGAGATGTGATACAGAGTTGCAGAGATGTGATACAGAGATATGGAGCTATTACAGAGATTCTGAGCTGTGATAAAGAGATGCAGAGATGTGATACAGAGATGTAGAGATGTGATACAGAGATATGGAGCTGTTACAGAGATTATGAGCTGTGATAAAGAAATGCAGAGATGTGATAGAAATTCTGAGCTGTGATAAAGAGATGCAGTACTGTGCAGAGATGTGATAAAGAAATACAGAGATGTGATACAGAGATGCAGAGCTGTGATAAAGAGATGCAGTACTGTGCAGAGATGTGATAAAGAAATGCAGAGATGTGATACAGAGATGCAGAGCTGTGATAAAGAGATCCACAGCTGTGAGAAATAAAGAGGTGCACATATATAGTAAAGAGGAGCAGAACTGTGATGAATAAAGTGATGTAGAGCTGTAAAAGATATGCACAGCTGTGATAAATTAAGATATGCAGAGCTGTACTATAGGTAAGAGAAGTAGAGCTGTGATATAGAATAGAGAAGCAGTACTGTGATATAATATAGTAAAGAGAAGCAGAGTTGTGATATAGTAGAGATGCAGAACTGTGATATAGTAAATGGATACAGAGCTGTGATATACAGTAGTAAAGAGAGTATCCGGTCTCTAGGTCAACAGTAACTAGTTCGACAGTGTCTAGGTCGACCACTTTTGGTAAACAGTAACTAGGTTGACAGAGTCTCTAAGTCGACATGTTCTAAGTCGACAGGTCAAAATGTCGACATGAGTTTTTCACTTTTTTTTTCCTTTTTTGAACTTTTTCATACTTAACGATCCACGTGGACTACAATTGGGAAAAATAACCTTTGCAGACGCAGCGGTAGTGGAGCGAGGCACCTTGCCCTTAGCATGGCGAGTGAAGCAAGCCATGCAAGGGGATGCGGTGCACTAATTGGGGTTCTCGGTCACTGTATGGAGAAAATGACACCAAAAAAACATAAAGAACTCATGCCGACCTTTTGACCTGTCGATCTAGACCATGTCAACCTAGAAACCCTGTCGACCTTGTTACTGACAACCAATAGTGGTCGACCTAGACACTGTTGACGTAGTTACTGTCGACCCTCCATACCATACCCAGTAAAGAGATATAGAGCTGCAATATAGTAAAGAAAAGCAGGGTTGTGATATAGTAAAGAGAAGTAGAGCTGTGAAATAGTAAGAGAAGCATAGTTGTGATATAGTAAAGAGATGCAAATCTATGATATAGTAAAGAGATGCAGACCTGTGATATAGTAAAGAGAGGTAGAGCTGTGATATAGTAAAGGGATGCAGGGCTATGATATAGTAAAGAGAGGCAGAACTGTGATATACTGTAGTAAAGAGAAGCAATGCTGTCATATAGTAAAGAGAAGCAGGGCTGTGATATAATATAGTAAAGATAAGTAGTTATGTGGTATAGTAAAGAGATGCACAGCTGTGATATAGTAAAGAGATGAAGAGATGTGATATAGTAAAGAGATGCAGCGTTGTGATATAGCAAAGAGATACAGAGCTGTGATATAGTAAATAGATACAGAGCTGTTATATAGTAAAGAGATACAGAGTTGTGATATAGTAAAGAGATACAGAGCTGTGATATAGTAAAGAGATACAGAGTTGTGATATACGTAGTAAAGAGATACAGAGCTGTGATATAGTAAAGAGATACAGAGCTGTGATATATGTAGTAAAGAGATACAGAGCTGTGATATAGTAAAGAGATACAGAGTTGTGATATACGTAGTAAAGAGATACAGAGCTGTGATATAGTAAAGAGATACAGAGTTGTGATATACGTAGTAAAGAGATACAGAGCTGTGATATAGTAAAGAGATACAGAGTTGTGATATACGTAGTAAAGAGATGCAGAGTTGTGATATAGTAAAGAGATACAGAGCTGTGATATAGTAAAGAGAAGCAGGGCTGTGATATAGTAAATAGATGTAGAGCTGTTATATAGTAAAGAGATGCAGAGCTGTGATATAGTAAAGAGATGCACAGCTGTGATATAGTAAAGAGATGAAGAGATGTGATATAGTAAAGAGTAGCAGGGCTGTGATATAGTAAATAGATACAGAGCTGTTATATAGTAAAGAGATGCAGAGCTGTGATATAGTAAAGAGATATAGAGCTGTGATATAGTAAAGAGATACAGAGTTGTGATATACGTAGTAAAGAGATACAGAGCTGTGATATAGTAAAGAGATACAGAGCTGTGATATACGTAGTAAAGAGATACAGAGCTGTGATATAGTAAAGAGATACAGAGTTGTGATATACGTAGTAAAGAGATGCAGAGTTGTGATATAGTAAAGAGATGCAGAGCTGTGATATAGTAAAGAGAAGCAGGGCTGTGATATAGTAAATAGATGTAGAGCTGTTATATAGTAAAGAGATGCAGAGCTGTGATATAGTAAAGAGAAGCAGGGCTGTGATATAGTAAATAGATGTAGAGCTGTTATATAGTAAAGAGATGCAGAGCTGTGATATAGTAAAGAGATATAGAGCTGTGATATAGTAAAGAGATACAGAGTTGTGATATAGTAAAGAGATGCAGCGTTGTGCTATAGTAGAGATACAGAGCTGTGATATAGTAAATAGATACAGATCTGTTACAGTATATAGTAAAGAGATACTGAGTTGTGATATATGTAGTAAATAGATGCAGAGCTGTGATATAGTAAAAAGATATGGAGCTGTGATATAATCAAGAGATACAGAGCTGTGATATATTAAAGAGATACTGTGATATAGTAAAAAGGGAGTAGAGCTGTGATATAGTAAAGAGAAGCAGGGTTGTGATATAGTAACGAGAAGCAGAGCTGTGATATAGTAAAGAGATGCAGAGCTGTGATATAGTAAAGAGATACAGAACTATGATATAGTAAAGAGAAGTAGAGCTGTGATATAATAAAGAGAAGTAGAGCTCTGATATAATGTAGTAAAGAGAAGTAGAGCTGTGATATAGTAAAGAGAAGGAAAAATATATAGGGGCGTGGCTTCATGGGGAAGGGGCGTGGCCACAAAACAATAGCAATTCATACTACGGTGCACAGTAGTCTCCATTATATTACACCTGCACAGTAGCACCACTACACCAGGTAGAGCCCCTTTTTTACATTACAGCAGACAGCGTCCCCCTTTTTACACATTACAGCAGACAGTCCCCCTTTTTACACATTGCGGCAGTCAGTCCCCCTTTTTACACATTGCGGCAGCCAGGCCCCCTTTTTACACATTGCGGCAGCCAGTCCCCCTTTTTACACATTGCGGCAGCCAGTCCCCCTTTTTACACATTGCGGCAGCCAGGCCCCGGCAGCCAGGCCCCCTTTTTACACATTGCGGCAGCCAGGACCCCTTTTTACACATTGCGGCAGCCAGTCCCCCTTTTTACACATTGCGGCAGCCAGGACCCCTTTTTACACATTGCGGCAGCCAGTCCCCCTTTTTACACATTGCAGCAGCCAGGACCCCTTTTTACACATTGCAGCAGCCAGGACCCCTTTTTACACATTATGGCAGACGGTGTCCCCCAGAGAGAGAGAGAGAGAGAGAGAGAGAGAGAGAAAGAGAGAGAGAGAGGGATATACTTACCTTCTCTCCGCTGACAGGCTCCTCGTGCTGGCATCTCCCTCTGTGCAGGCATCGGACAAGGAGGAGGAGGGACGGGGACTGGAGCCGCAGCAGCGCTATGTCATTGGTAGTAAGCGCCGCTGCAGCATCCCCCTCTCCTTCTGTATAGGCTGCCTGGCGCTGCTGTGGATGCTGGGATGGAGGAACCGCCTCCGGCGCTTCTCTCTCCTCCAGCGCGGCTGCGGCGCACGGCGCAGACTTCAGAGGCGGCATGTAATGAGTAAATTTGACTCATTACATGCCGCTGGCCGTGCGCCCTCAGGGCAACTGCGCTGTGTGCCAAGCCCACTTGGCACACACGTAGTTACGGCCCTGGTAAATAGATACAGAGCTGTGATATAGTAAAGAGGTACAGAGCTGTGATAAATGAGAGTGGTTGACTTAAAACCCTATGAAGAGAGTTGCATAGTGACAGTGAGAAGCAGGTAGGTGTAACACTTTGTGGGGTATAGTAACTCCATATAAACTGTGTGTATTCCTAATGCCTTTAATTCTGCACAACCACTATATAACATCACCTGTGTGCATGCACACAAGGAAAAACTTTGCTGCAAAGCCTGCATGACTGGGGACCCCTTAATGACTAATTGCACACACCCATAAGCTAACCAATGCAGATGAATGCATTAATGAGGAGGTGAGCGGTCTACTCACATACCCCATACCAGTGTCACATATGTGTATATATATATGTACATATCAAGCAACTGTTGACCAGTAAAGTTCTTGCTTTGAAAAACATTATTAAATAAACTACTAAGCAGACATCAAGAGAGTTGTCTGCAATATCTCACAGCTGTAAATCTAACACATTTTATATTTTAATGATCCATTAAATCTCAAAGAAACAGGATCAATAACATGTGAATGCAAATAAAAATAGAAATACTGTACACCAAAGCTCTATAGCAATTATAATATACTTTGCTGAATGTGAAGACGCTCTCCTTTATAATAGGCATCAATATTGTTACTTAAGATTTCAAGAGGTATTCATTACCTCTCATTTTGGGGTTTTATATATATATATATATATATATATATATATATCTCCCCTCTTCTATTGTATACCGGTCACTTACATGTCTATACTATACTGTAGCTTGAAGTTGTAAATACAACTGACTCATAAATTATGTCTTGTCATGTATTGGACCTTGGAACAGAGCACACGTAAATCATTCTAACTATATACTTTTGTATTATATTGTACTAGTATTTATTTTCTAGGTGGTTTAACACAAATAGCAAATGCCAGTGCAGTACTGTACATTCAGCGCAAAATCTATTCCCACTTGCTTGAACCTGTAATCTAAAACATTTTACCTCATCTTAGATGTTGGAAACAGCTTCCCTTAACTGGGTAAAAAATCTCAAATATGGGGAAAAAAAGATTTAACCCATTGTTTGTACAAATATTATTTTCTGATAGCACAAATTGAAAAAATGGTTGGAGCTATGTTCCACAGTGGTTAGCATTGTTGCCTCACAGCACTTTGGATATTAATTCAGCCAATGAGGCCTGCAAACAGCCGTTTTCGGTAAGTAACCTTCCTCAGGGTAATAACCAGGCAAAATGTCAAACTGCATGTCAGAAAGTGCGAGCGCATTATATGTGCCCACGGCGCCCTACTCACCACCAGCACCTGGAGTCCATCACCGCCCACAGAGACCGGTCCCGCCGCTGCACCTACAACAGGAAGCGAATGCCGTGGAACGCACGCCGCTCCCCACAAGTTCGGAAGTTCCGGTCCGTGGAACGCAAACTGCGTGTCACCCGGCGGAAGTCCTCCCGTCAGTGCTGCGCTAGCGGACACAGCGTCTCGGGGCAACAAGTGTATGTATCCCAATGTGTTGATAGTCGTATTGGCAACAATATAGTAACAAACATAACCATCAAATAACCATACAGAGAAAATAATAAAGTGAATCTGGCAGGACTGACAAAAATCAGTAAGGATCAAAAGTGAGACCAAGGTTCCAATAATAGGGCACCTAAATGCCATCAATAATAGATTAACCATAAATAACTAATAGTGTTCTCATATGATCCAAACGTTAGAAAAGTCCTGTACATAAATGTTGATAAGAAACCATCTAATTAACACACATCGAAAATCAGAAATCATGAAGAAGGACAAAAAAGACTTACAGACATGTGAACACAGGGTCAATGTATACGGAAAAGTATATCGTATTATTATCATCAGAAAGGGCACCATTACTCATAGTGCCCACAGACAAAGTCCGGGACCCATCAGATCACAGCACCTTAAAGAAAAGGAACTAAAGAAAATTCTTCATTGAGACCATGGGGGGCCATAGACTCCATCTGGTATATCCATCGACACTCCTGCTGGAGTAGGAGTCTGTGTCTGTCCCCTCCTCAAGGGTGGTACGTGATCAATTGGCATGTAAGTAAACTCACTCAATTTGTGTCTAACAGAGACAAAATGCCTGGCAACAGGGGGAGTACTGCCATCAATTTTCAGGTATGCCTTTTTTATCGAGGACCTATGCATGGCAATCCTCTCCTTCAGCATTCGTATCATTTTTCCTATGTAGATTTTCTTACATGGGCAGACAATCATGTAAGTCACGAATTTAGTTCCACAGGTCATCCTATGTCTTAAGGTGTATTTTGTGCCTTTAGACGGATGACAACAGAACTTGCCTGCCAACATGAAGCTGCAGTTAACACATCCATGGCATCTGAAAGCACCAGTTTGAAGTTGCAGCCACTGAGATCCCCTGCCCACACGTGGGCTAATATCAGAGAAGGTTACTTTTTCTTTCATGTTACGGCTGTGTCGGTAACAAAACAGTGGAAACTGTTCACAGCATCGTCTCATCACAGGGTCCGTTTGCAGAATATGCCAATGTCTGCGGATGGATTGTCGGGCATTACTTGAGGAGATCGAATACGTACTGGCGAAGACCAGTCGATCAGACTCCAATTTGGCCCGAGGTCTCAGTAATTCATCTCGTGAGAGCAGCATGCATTTATCAATGGCTTGTCGTATTTCAGTGCTGTGATGACCCCTGTTGATAAAGTTATCCCCCATCTTCGTAAGTGCCTCATGTAATGTCTCACGATTAGAGGTAATTCTTGCCACGTGGACCAACTGGGAGTAGGGTAAACCCTTTTTCAGTGCTACGGGGTGAAAACTTGATGCAAGAGGGAGAGAATTTTTGTCAGTGGGCTTCCTATAAATCCCTGTTGTTAACATCCCATCTTGTACTCGTACGGACACATCGAGATACTACCGATTTTCTTTGTAAACTAAATGCTATTGGTCCGCTTTCAGCGAATTGCACACTGGTGACCATGGACGTCACCAATCTGTACACCAATATTGGACATGTTGAGGGACTGTCCTCTGTAAAAGAGTCCGTCACCCTTAGTCCACAGTATAAGGGTCCTCCGTTAGAATTTTTTCTTTTATTGATGGAAGTGGTGCTCCATAAAAACTATTTCCTGTTTAATAACTCATTTTATTTACAACTTGAAGGCACCACGATGGGGTCTAATATGGCCCCATCGTATGCCAATCTGTTCATGCATCAATATGAACAGAGACATATTATGGGTGATTTAACTTTTCCAAATATATCAAATTCTACGTGCGTTATATAGATGACCTGTTTATGCTGTGGACTGGGGGTGACCGGCTCTTGTCTGATTTTGTTGCTAAGTTCAATAGTATTCCGGGGTCCATCAGATTCACAAGTACTCATAATGCTTCCGTGATCAACTTTCTCGATGTGTCCGTACGAGTACAGGATGGGATGTTAACAACAGGGATTTATAGGAAGCCCACTGACAAAAATTCTCTCCTTCTTGCATCAAGTTTTCACCCCGTAGCACTGAAATTACCTCTAATCGTGAGACATTACATGAGGCACTTACGAAGATGGGGGATAACTTTATCAACAGGGGTTATCACAGCAATGAAGTACGACAAGCCATTGATAAATGCATGCTGCTCTCACGAGACGAATTACTGAGACCTCGGGCCAAATTGGAGTCTGATCGACTGGTCTTCGCAAGTACGTATTCGATCTCCTCAAGTAATGCCCGACAATCCATCCGCAGACATTGGCATATTCTGCAAATGGACCCTGTGATGAGATGATGCTGTGAACAGTTGCCACTGTTTTGTTACCGACGCAGCCGTAACATTAAAGAAAAAGTAACCTTCTCTGATATTAGCCCACGTGTGCGCAGGGGAACTCAGTGGCTGCAACTTCAAACTGGTGCTTTCAGATGCCATGGATGTGTTAACTGCAGCTTCATGTTGACAGGCAAGTTCTGTTGTCATCCGTCTAAAGGCACAAAATACACCTTAAGGCATAGGATGACCTGTGAAACTAAATTCGTGACTTACATGATTGTCTGCCCGTGTAAGAAAATCTACATAGGAAAAACGATACGAATGCTGAAGAAGAGGATTGCCATGCATAGGTCCTCGATAAAAAAGGCATACCTGAAAATTGATGGCAGTACTCCCCCCTGTTGCCAGGCATTTTGTCTCTGTTGGACACAAATTGAGTGAGTTTACTTACATGCCAATTGATCATGTACCACCCTTGAGGAGGGGAGGGGACAGACAGACCCCTACTCCAGCAGGAGTGTCGATGGATATACCAGATGGAGTTTATGGCCCCCCATGGTCTCAATGAAGAATTTTCTTTAGTTCCTTTTCTTTAAGGTACTGTGATCTGATGGGTCCCGGACTTTGTTTGCGGGCACTATGAGTAATGGTGCCCTTTCTGATAATAATACAATATACTTTTCCGTAAACATTGACCCTGTGTTCACATGTCTGTAAGTCTTTTTTGTCCTTCTTCATGATTTCTGATTTTCGATGTGTGTTAATTAGATGGTTTCTTATCAACATTCATGTACAGGACTTTTCTAACATTTGGATCATATGAGAACACTATTAGTTATTTAGGGTTAATCTATTATTGATGGCATTTAGGTGCCATATTATTGGAACCTTGGTCTCACTTTTGATCCTTACTGATTTTTGTCAGTCCTGCCAGATTCACTTTATTATTTTTTCTGTATGGTTATTTGATGGTTATGTTTGTTACTATATTGTTGCCAATACAACTATCAACACATTGGGATACATACACTTGTTGCCTCGAGACGCTGTGTCCGCTAGCGCAGCACTGATGGGAGGACTTCCGCCGGGTGACACGCAGTTTGCGTTCCACGGACCGGAACTTCCGGACTCGTGGGGAACGGCGTGCGTTCCACGGCGTTCGCTTCCTGTTGTAGGTGCAGCGGCGGGACCGGTCTCTGTGGGCGGTGATGGACTCCAGGTGCTGGTGGTGAGTAGGGCGCCGTGGGCACATATAATGCGCTCATAGGTGATGTAAGGGTTGCACGGCACGCAAGCACTTTCTGACATGGCAGTTTGACATTTTGCCTGGTTATTCCCCTGAGGAAGGTTACTTACCGAAAACGGCTGTTTGGGAGTTTGCCAGTGATGAAATATTACCATAATACGATGAGTATATGCTGTTGTCGATACATGCTGATGTCGATGTAATTGTTCTAAGAATGAAGTTCAACACGGAGTAAAAATTTGTTTGGAATATTACGCAGAGTGCTGGTTCTGTCTTAAACCTCAATCTGAGGGATTGGCATGTGACTTTATATATATATATATATATATATATATATATATCGGTAGAGATAGAGAAATCCAATATCTCAGCAGAGACAAGGTGGCACTCGAAATCTTATTCAAACAAAGCTTATTGTTCTCTACGTTTCAGGGGATGAACCCTTTTCATCTCCTGACGAAAGGGGTTCGTCCCCTGACATGTGGAGCACAATAAACTTCGTTTGAATAAGACTTCGATGCCGCCTTGTCTCTGCTGAGATATTGGATTTCTATATGCTTTGGAGGAAGGCAACGAAACATCTACACAGCACTACATGAGCGTGAGTGCCGAATATACATGTACAATATATATATATATATATATATATATAGAATTCCAAAGGTAGCCGGCACTCGTGGACTAAATAATTGACAGAACTCAGGTAGCAGTTGTCAACGTTTCGGGGTTTTATTCCCTTTGTCAAGACCACCATACATACAAAAAGACATACCTTATAAAGAGTGCACCATCACCGTGAACACCTGTCCCATCGGAGTCCCGATGACGTCATCGTGGCGCGTCCGCGCCGGCGTGTCGGGAACTCACTGGGAGGTGAAAAAAACCCTCAGTGAATACAATGTAGTAAAAACGAAACTGTTAAAATCTACACAAAACAATGTCTCCAATGAACATGGCAACAGGGTGTACGGGTAGCTGTTGTATGGAGTGATGTAAGGCTACAATGCGATCTGCATCATGCATGTCTAATAGAACGTAATGCGGCCAAGTATAAACTCTACACCCATGTCACTAATAAGTGTGCACAATGGCAAAAAGCCATGATATACCAATAGAATATAAATATCCACGATGTGGCATCAAACCTAAATGATAAAAGATAAAGGCTCACATACATCAGCTATTAAATAAACATGATAAATGTATCAAATTAAACAATGTGCTGAAGACATTCTATGTTGTAACTTTTCTGCGGAGGTGGAAAGGACAAATAATGTGGTGATGGGGAAGAAATTACTGTGTGTGCGACTCGCACATAATGGAAGATACAGTCTCATAGGAATGAGGTGTATGTCAGTATTTCATTGAGGCCGTGCGGTTTATAGGTTTTCAGGGTGTGGATCCAAAATGCTTCTCTCTGCAATAGTTTCCGATCTCTGTCACCCCGTCTGATGTTAGGAGGAATACAGTCAATCATCTTGTAGCGTAATGTGGCCAGGTTGTGTTTTTGTTCCATAAAATGTCTAGCGACTGGCTGGTCCGAACCTTTGCCTTCCAAAGCTGCACGGATGCTGGATCTATGCATGGCCATGCGTTCTTTTAATTGTCTTTTAGTCTTACCTACGTATAGTAGGCTGCATGGGCATCTGATAAAGTACACAACGAAGGTGGAAGAACACGTAAGAATGTGTTTGATTTTATATAATTTTCCCGTGTGTGGATGGGGAAAGGTGGAACCTGGGTCTAGATAACTGCATGTTGTGCAGCCAGTACACCTATAGTTACCTGGTTTTTTTGTGAGAAAATGTTCTTTGGTAGGAGCCTTGAAGTGTGAGATATCGTTATGGATGACTGTATCCTTGATGCTGCGACCTCGCTTATATGATGGTAAAATTGAGGTTCCTCTCAGCATGGGTAATTGGGGGTCTGTTGTTATGATCGGCCAAACTTGTCGTGCTTGCAGTGCCAATTTTCTGCTGATGCCAGAGTACCCTTGGGGCCAAATTACCTTCTTTTCCAGAGTCTGGTGCTTAGTTGCATTTCCAATTAAGGCTTGTTCTCTAGAAAGTGTGAGTGCCTTTGTTTTTGCTGATTGAAGTGATTTGTAATGGTATCCTCTGAGTAAAAATTTATGCAATAATTTATCTATTTGTGCAATGGCATCTGCTTCATCACTGCAGATTCTTCTTACCCGTAAGAACTGTGAGTAAGGTAGCCCACGTATAGTAGCAGCTGGATGATCACTTGAGGCGTGTAGCACAGTGTTCCGATCTGTCTCTTTGGTGTATAATGAGGTGGAAATCACGTGTTCTTGATTACTGGAAATTAGTACATCCAAATAATGGATGGATGATATACTGCTCTCCCATGTGAACTTCACCGCTGGATCCAGAGTGTTGATCTCGTTCATTTTCTCATCAAATGTCTTTTGACTCTCTGACCATAAGACAAAAATGTCGTCGATGTAGCGACAATAGTATTTGATGTGTGGCTTGACCATGTCATTGCTTAGGAATAGGTCTCTCTCTACCTCTGCCATGAAAATGTTAGCCAGACTCGGGGCCACGCAGGACCCCATGGCACAACCGGAGTGCTGTTTATACAGCTTGGAATCAAATAAAAAATAATTCCTAGATAATGTGATTTCTAGGAGAGCCAAAAAGAAATTCAAATCTGGGCCGGTGTACAAAGGGTTGTTGGTCAGCCATCTCCGGACAGCTGCAAGGCCCCTGTCATGTGGAATGCAAGTGTACAATCCCACCACATCTATTGTACACATAAGCCAATCTCCTGTCATCGGTGACAGGTCCTGTAATTTGAGCAGCAGGGTGGTGGTGTCTTTTAAAAACGTGGGGATACCTTTGACAACCGGCTGTAAATAAAAGTCCAAATATTGTGAGAGGACATAATATAGAGAGCCCCTTGCTGCAATGATTGGGCGTCCTGGTGGGGATACCGGGTCCTTATGCAGTTTAGGCAGCATGTAAAATACAGGAATCACCGGTTCCTCTACAATGATGGCGTTGCGGTCACGTTCATTTATGATTCCACCTGAGACTGCTTGATCTAAGAGTGTCTTCAGTTCGCTCTTGAATCGGTCGGTGGGGTCACTGGGTAACTGTCGGTATACACTAGTGTCACTGAGTTGGCGGTAAGCTTCATTGCGATAGGCACTCACATCTTGCACGACCACGCCTCCTCTCTTGTCTGCAGAATGAATGACAATGTCTTGGTACGTGCTGAGATCTCTGAGAGCCTTTTTCTGTGTCGGGGATAAGTTCCACTTATCCTGATGGTGGGTCTCCACTAGATGGTTAATAGTGGAGTCCATGGATTGCGTAAAGTGTTTGATGGCAAGATTGTGGGACTGTGGTTCAAAGACGGATTTCTTTCTCACGGGTATGACTTCATAGTTTGATGTGGGAGTGTTCCCGAACCATTCTTTCAAACGTAATCTTCTATTAAATTTGTGTAAGTCTATCTTGGACTGAAATGCATCAGGTTTCTGGGTGGGCACGAAAGACAGACCAAGGTTTAAAACCGATGTTTCAGAGTCTGTCAGTTGTCTAGAAGACAGATTGAACACTAAGTCTTCCTTTTTGTGTTCTTTTTTGAAAAGTCGAGCCCACTGGCCTCCTCTTCTGTTATTCTTTCTCCGGCCTCGTCTCTGCGTGCCCGTGTTCTGACCCCCGAGGGTGGTTTGTCCTGAAAACCCCTCGTGTTGCGTCTTTCTTGTTCATTGGAGGATGCACCGTCACTAGAGGATTCTGTGTCACCCCAATGTTTCTTTGGACGAGATCTGAAGTATTTTTTCCTGTCCACTTTGGGTTCTCGGTTATATACCCAACTGTACACTTTCAGTTCCGCATAGTCTTGATTGACAAGCCGTAGTTTGTTCTGCTTGAATTTAATTAATTCTTGTTTATATTTATTCGTTTGTTCATTGAGTTTTGTGATCCAGTCACTGCCGGTGTCTTTTTTAAGATTATCCAGATGTTGTAACTCGAAGGCTTGAATTTTTTCTCTGACGGCTTTCAGTTCCCTGCCTGATTCCTCTATGACGAGTAGAATCAGGTCAAAGGAACACTTGTTTAGAACTGCTGCCCAACGCCTGCAAAAGTCTTGATTATAGCGGCCAATGGTCGGGATGTTCTTTATTCTGAACCCGCGAGGGATTTTTTTGCTCCGAAAATAGTCAGATAATGTCACGCCGTGTAAATAGAAATCCGTTTCTTTCTTTTTTAGCCGTAACAACTGCGTGTAGCTTTGTTCTGCCGTATCTGTTCCTGCTGCGACTTGAAAATTGTCCGAAAACAGAATACTTTCTGCATCGATGTCTGATAGATTAAGCATCTCACCTAGCGGTAAGACGCTACTAACAAAGCCGCTGGCCTCATCCGTTGCCGAATTCACAGACATGTTGTGAGAAACTCCGGGCTGCTATCCGAGCAGTCACTTGTGAAAGAGAAGTGCTGGGTGAAAAAGTCAAACAGGAGAAGACAGTGATGGGCCTTGTAGTAGAACTCAGCGGTGCCTTGGCCTCATCCACTCAAACGTGTGAGTGGGTATGTAATGTACAAATGCTGGTTGTGTCCGGCACTCTGCTGTAGAAGGAACACTTGCCACGGTGCCCTGGTTTTCAAATGCATAGAATTCCAAAGGTAGCCGGCACTCGTGGACTAAATAATTGACAGAACTCAGGTAGCAGTTGTCAACGTTTCGGGGTTTTATTCCCTTTGTCAAGACCACCATACATACAAAAAGACATACCTTATAAAGAGTGCACCATCACCGTGAACACCTGTCCCATCGGAGTCCCGATGACGTCATCGTGGCGCGTCCGCGCCGGCGTGTCGGGAACTCACTGGGAGGTGAAAAAAACCCTCAGTGAATACAATGTAGTAAAAACGAAACTGTTAAAATCTACACAAAACAATGTCTCCAATGAACATGGCAACAGGGTGTACGGGTAGCTGTTGTATGGAGTGATGTAAGGCTACAATGCGATCTGCATCATGCATGTCTAATAGAACGTAATGCGGCCAAGTATAAACTCTACACCCATGTCACTAATAAGTGTGCACAATGGCAAAAAGCCATGATATACCAATAGAATATAAATATCCACGATGTGGCATCAAACCTAAATGATAAAAGATAAAGGCTCACATACATCAGCTATTAAATAAACATGATAAATGTATCAAATTAAACAATGTGCTGAAGACATTCTATGTTGTAACTTTTCTGCGGAGGTGGAAAGGACAAATAATGTGGTGATGGGGAAGAAATTACTGTGTGTGCGACTCGCACATAATGGAAGATACAGTCTCATAGGAATGAGGTGTATGTCAGTATTTCATTGAGGCCGCACGGCATACACCTCATTCCTATGAGACTGTATCTTCCATTATGTGCGAGTCGCACAACATAGAATGTCTTCAGCACATTGTTTAATTTGATACATTTATCATGTTTATTTAATAGCTGATGTATGTGAGCCTTTATCTTTTATCATTTAGGTTTGATGCCACATCGTGGATATTTATATTCTATTGGTATATCATGGCTTTTTGCCATTGTGCACACTTATTAGTGACATGGGTGTAGAGTTTATACTTGGCCGCATTACGTTCTATTAGACATGCATGATGCAGATCGCATTGTAGCCTTACATCACTCCATACAACAGCTACCCGTACACCCTGTTGCCATGTTCATTGGAGACATTGTTTTGTGTAGATTTTAACAGTTTCGTTTTTACTACATTGTATTCACTGAGGGTTTTTTTCACCTCCCAGTGAGTTCCCGACACGCCGGCGCGGACGCGCCACGATGACGTCATCGGGACTCCGATGGGACAGGTGTTCACGGTGATGGTGCACTCTTTATAAGGTATGTCTTTTTGTATGTATGGTGGTCTTGACAAAGGGAATAAAACCCCGAAACGTTGACAACTGCTACCTGAGTTCTGTCAATTATTTAGTCCACGAGTGCCGGCTACCTTTGGAATTCTATGCATTTGAAAACCAGGGCACCGTGGCAAGTGTTCCTTCTACAGCAGAGTGCCGGACACAACCAGCATTTGTACATTACATACCCACTCACACGTTTGAGTGGATGAGGCCAAGGCACCGCTGAGTTCTACTACAAGGCCCATCACTGTCTTCTCCTGTTTTACTTTTTCACCCAGCACTTCTCTTTCACAAGTGACTGCTCGGATAGCAGCCCGGAGTTTCTCACAACATGTCTGTGAATTCGGCAACGGATGAGGCCAGCGGCTTTGTTAGTAGCGTCTTACCGCTAGGTGAGATGCTTAATCTATCAGACATCGATGCAGAAAGTATTCTGTTTTCGGACAATTTTCAAGTCGCAGCAGGAACAGATACGGCAGAACAAAGCTACACGCAGTTGTTACGGCTAAAAAAGAAAGAAACGGATTTCTATTTACACGGCGTGACATTATCTGACTATTTTCGGAGCAAAAAAATCCCTCGCGGGTTCAGAATAAAGAACATCCCGACCATTGGCCGCTATAATCAAGACTTTTGCAGGCGTTGGGCAGCAGTTCTAAACAAGTGTTCCTTTGACCTGATTCTACTCGTCATAGAGGAATCAGGCAGGGAACTGAAAGCCGTCAGAGAAAAAATTCAAGCCTTCGAGTTACAACATCTGGATAATCTTAAAAAAGACACCGGCAGTGACTGGATCACAAAACTCAATGAACAAACGAATAAATATAAACAAGAATTAATTAAATTCAAGCAGAACAAACTACGGCTTGTCAATCAAGACTATGCGGAACTGAAAGTGTACAGTTGGGTATATAACCGAGAACCCAAAGTGGACAGGAAAAAATACTTCAGATCTCGTCCAAAGAAACATTGGGGTGACACAGAATCCTCTAGTGACGGTGCATCCTCCAATGAACAAGAAAGACGCAACACGAGGGGTTTTCAGGACAAACCACCCTCGGGGGTCAGAACACGGGCACGCAGAGACGAGGCCGGAGAAAGAATAACAGAAGAGGAGGCCAGTGGGCTCGACTTTTCAAAAAAGAACACAAAAAGGAAGACTTAGTGTTCAATCTGTCTTCTAGACAACTGACAGACTCTGAAACATCGGTTTTAAACCTTGGTCTGTCTTTCGTGCCCACCCAGAAACCTGATGCATTTCAGTCCAAGATAGACTTACACAAATTTAATAGAAGATTACGTTTGAAAGAATGGTTCGGGGACACTCCCACATCAAACTATGAAGTCATACCCGTGAGAAAGAAATCCGTCTTTGAACCACAGTCCCACAATCTTGCCATCAAACACTTTACGCAATCCATGGACTCCACTATTAACCATCTAGTGGAGACCCACCATCAGGATAAGTGGAACTTATCCCCGACACAGAAAAAGGCTCTCAGAGATCTCAGCACGTACCAAGACATTGTCATTCATTCTGCAGACAAGGGAGGAGGCGTGGTCGTGCAAGATGTGAGTGCCTATCGCAATGAAGCTTACCGCCAACTCAGTGACACTAGTGTATACCGACAGTTACCCAGTGACCCCACCGACCGATTCAAGAGCGAACTGAAGACACTCTTAGATCAAGCAGTCTCAGGTGGAATCATAAATGAACGTGACCGCAACGCCATCATTGTAGAGGAACCGGTGATTCCTGTATTTTACATGCTGCCTAAACTGCATAAGGACCCGGTATCCCCACCAGGACGCCCAATCATTGCAGCAAGGGGCTCTCTATATTATGTCCTCTCACAATATTTGGACTTTTATTTACAGCCGGTTGTCAAAGGTATCCCCACGTTTTTAAAAGACACCACCACCCTGCTGCTCAAATTACAGGACCTGTCACCGATGACAGGAGATTGGCTTATGTGTACAATAGATGTGGTGGGATTGTACACTTGCATTCCACATGACAGGGGCCTTGCGGCTGTCCGGAGATGGCTGACCAACAACCCTTTGTACACCGGCCCAGATTTGAATTTCTTTTTGGCTCTCCTAGAAATCACATTATCTAGGAATTATTTTTTATTTGATTCCAAGCTGTATATACAGCACTCCGGTTGTGCCATGGGGTCCTGCGTGGCCCCGAGTCTGGCTAACATTTTCATGGCAGAGGTAGAGAGAGACCTATTCCTAAGCAATGACATGGTCAAGCCACACATCAAATACTATTGTCGCTACATCGACGACATTTTTGTCTTATGGTCAGAGAGTCAAAAGACATTTGATGAGAAAATGAACGAGATCAACACTCTGGATCCAGCGGTGAAGTTCACATGGGAGAGCAGTATATCATCCATCCATTATTTGGATGTACTAATTTCCAGTAATCAAGAACACGTGATTTCCACCTCATTATACACCAAAGAGACAGATCGGAACACTGTGCTACACGCCTCAAGTGATCATCCAGCTGCTACTATACGTGGGCTACCTTACTCACAGTTCTTACGGGTAAGAAGAATCTGCAGTGATGAAGCAGATGCCATTGCACAAATAGATAAATTATTGCATAAATTTTTACTCAGAGGATACCATTACAAATCACTTCAATCAGCAAAAACAAAGGCACTCACACTTTCTAGAGAACAAGCCTTAATTGGAAATGCAACTAAGCACCAGACTCTGGAAAAGAAGGTAATTTGGCCCCAAGGGTACTCTGGCATCAGCAGAAAATTGGCACTGCAAGCACGACAAGTTTGGCCGATCATAACAACAGACCCCCAATTACCCATGCTGAGAGGAACCTCAATTTTACCATCATATAAGCGAGGTCGCAGCATCAAGGATACAGTCATCCATAACGATATCTCACACTTCAAGGCTCCTACCAAAGAACATTTTCTCACAAAAAAACCAGGTAACTATAGGTGTACTGGCTGCACAACATGCAGTTATCTAGAACCAGGTTCCACCTTTCCCCATCCACACACGGGAAAATTATATAAAATCAAACACATTCTTACGTGTTCTTCCACCTTCGTTGTGTACTTTATCAGATGCCCATGCAGCCTACTATACGTAGGTAAGACTAAAAGACAATTAAAAGAACGCATGGCCATGCATAGATCCAGCATCCGTGCAGCTTTGGAAGGCAAAGGTTCGGACCAGCCAGTCGCTAGACATTTTATGGAACAAAAACACAACCTGGCCACATTACGCTACAAGATGATTGACTGTATTCCTCCTAACATCAGACGGGGTGACAGAGATCGGAAACTATTGCAGAGAGAAGCATTTTGGATCCACACCCTGAAAACCTATAAACCGCACGGCCTCAATGAAATACTGACATACACCTCATTCCTATGAGACTGTATCTTCCATTATGTGCGAGTCGCACACACAGTAATTTCTTCCCCATCACCACATTATTTGTCCTTTCCACCTCCGCAGAAAAGTTACAACATAGAATGTCTTCAGCACATTGTTTAATTTGATACATTTATCATGTTTATTTAATAGCTGATGTATGTGAGCCTTTATCTTTTATCATTTAGGTTTGATGCCACATCGTGGATATTTATATTCTATTGGTATATCATGGCTTTTTGCCATTGTGCACACTTATTAGTGACATGGGTGTAGAGTTTATACTTGGCCGCATTACGTTCTATTAGACATGCATGATGCAGATCGCATTGTAGCCTTACATCACTCCATACAACAGCTACCCGTACACCCTGTTGCCATGTTCATTGGAGACATTGTTTTGTGTAGATTTTAACAGTTTCGTTTTTACCACATTGTATTCACTGAGGGTTTTTTTCACCTCCCAGTGAGTTCCCGACACGCCGGCGCGGACGCGCCACGATGACGTCATCGGGACTCCGATGGGACAGGTGTTCACGGTGATGGTGCACTCTTTATAAGGTATGTCTTTTTGTATGTATGGTGGTCTTGACAAAGGGAATAAAACCCCGAAACGTTGACAACTGCTACCTGAGTTCTGTCAATTATTTAGTCCACGAGTGCCGGCTACCTTTGGAATTCTATGCATTTGAAAACCAGGGCACCGTGGCAAGTGTTCCTTCTACAGCAGAGTGCCGGACACAACCAGCATTTGTACATTACATACCCACTCACACGTTTGAGTGGATGAGGCCAAGGCACCGCTGAGTTCTACTACAAGGCCCATCACTGTCTTCTCCTGTTTTACTTTTTCACCCAGCACTTCTCTTTCACAAGTGACTGCTCGGATAGCAGCCCGGAGTTTCTCACAACATGTCTGTGAATTCGGCAACGGATGAGGCCAGCGGCTTTGTTAGTAGCGTCTTACCGCTAGGTGAGATGCTTAATCTATCAGACATCGATGCAGAAAGTATTCTGTTTTCGGACAATTTTCAAGTCGCAGCAGGAACAGATACGGCAGAACAAAGCTACACGCAGTTGTTACGGCTAAAAAAGAAAGAAACGGATTTCTATTTACACGGCGTGACATTATCTGACTATTTTCGGAGCAAAAAAATCCCTTGCGGGTTCAGAATAAAGAACATCCCGACCATTGGCCGCTATAATCAAGACTTTTGCAGGCGTTGGGCAGCAGTTCTAAACAAGTGTTCCTTTGACCTGATTCTACTCGTCATAGAGGAATCAGGCAGGGAACTGAAAGCCGTCAGAGAAAAAATTCAAGCCTTCGAGTTACAACATCTGGATAATCTTAAAAAAGACACCGGCAGTGACTGGATCACAAAACTCAATGAACAAACGAATAAATATAAACAAGAATTAATTAAATTCAAGCAGAACAAACTACGGCTTGTCAATCAAGACTATGCGGAACTGAAAGTGTACAGTTGGGTATATAACCGAGAACCCAAAGTGGACAGGAAAAAATACTTCAGATCTCGTCCAAAGAAACATTGGGGTGACACAGAATCCTCTAGTGACGGTGCATCCTCCAATGAACAAGAAAGACGCAACACGAGGGGTTTTCAGGACAAACCACCCTCGGGGGTCAGAACACGGGCACGCAGAGACGAGGCCGGAGAAAGAATAACAGAAGAGGAGGCCAGTGGGCTCGACTTTTCAAAAAAGAACACAAAAAGGAAGACTTAGTGTTCAATCTGTCTTCTAGACAACTGACAGACTCTGAAACATCGGTTTTAAACCTTGGTCTGTCTTTCGTGCCCACCCAGAAACCTGATGCATTTCAGTCCAAGATAGACTTACACAAATTTAATAGAAGATTACGTTTGAAAGAATGGTTCGGGGACACTCCCACATCAAACTATGAAGTCATACCCGTGAGAAAGAAATCCGTCTTTGAACCACAGTCCCACAATCTTGCCATCAAACACTTTACGCAATCCATGGACTCCACTATTAACCATCTAGTGGAGACCCACCATCAGGATAAGTGGAACTTATCCCCGACACAGAAAAAGGCTCTCAGAGATCTCAGCACGTACCAAGACATTGTCATTCTTCTGCAGACAAGGGAGGAGGCGTGGTCGTGCAAGATGTGAGTGCCTATCGCAATGAAGCTTACCGCCAACTCAGTGACACTAGTGTATACCGACAGTCACCCAGTGACCCCACCGACCGATTCAAGAGCGAACTGAAGACACTCTTAGATCAAGCAGTCTCAGGTGGAATCATAAATGAACGTGACCGCAACGCCATCATTGTAGAGGAACCGGTGATTCCTGTATTTTACATGCTGCCTAAACTGCATAAGGACCCGGTATCCCCACCAGGACGCCCAATCATTGCAGCAAGGGGCTCTCTATATTATGTCCTCTCACAATATTTGGACTTTTATTTACAGCCGGTTGTCAAAGGTATCCCCACGTTTTTAAAAGACACCACCACCCTGCTGCTCAAATTACAGGACCTGTCACCGATGACAGGAGATTGGCTTATGTGTACAATAGATGTGGTGGGATTGTACACTTGCATTCCACATGACAGGGGCCTTGCGGCTGTCTGGAGATGGCTGACCAACAACCCTTTGTACACCGGCCCAGATTTGAATTTCTTTTTGGCTCTCCTAGAAATCACATTATCTAGGAATTATTTTTTATTTGATTCCAAGCTGTATATACAGCACTCCGGTTGTGCCATGGGGTCCTGCGTGGCCCCGAGTCTGGCTAACATTTTCATGGCAGAGGTAGAGAGAGACCTATTCCTAAGCAATGACATGGTCAAGCCACACATCAAATACTATTGTCGCTACATCGACGACATTTTTGTCTTATGGTCAGAGAGTCAAAAGACATTTGATGAGAAAATGAACGAGATCAACACTCTGGATCCAGCGGTGAAGTTCACATGGGAGAGCAGTATATCATCCATCCATTATTTGGATGTACTAATTTCCAGTAATCAAGAACACGTGATTTCCACCTCATTATACACCAAAGAGACAGATCGGAACACTGTGCTACACGCCTCAAGTGATCATCCAGCTGCTACTATACGTGGGCTACCTTACTCACAGTTCTTACGGGTAAGAAGAATCTGCAGTGATGAAGCAGATGCCATTGCACAAATAGATAAATTATTGCATAAATTTTTACTCAGAGGATACCATTACAAATCACTTCAATCAGCAAAAACAAAGGCACTCACACTTTCTAGAGAACAAGCCTTAATTGGAAATGCAACTAAGCACCAGACTCTGGAAAAGAAGGTAATTTGGCCCCAAGGGTACTCTGGCATCAGCAGAAAATTGGCACTGCAAGCACGACAAGTTTGGCCGATCATAACAACAGACCCCCAATTACCCATGCTGAGAGGAACCTCAATTTTACCATCATATAAGCGAGGTCGCAGCATCAAGGATACAGTCATCCATAACGATATCTCACACTTCAAGGCTCCTACCAAAGAACATTTTCTCACAAAAAAACCAGGTAACTATAGGTGTACTGGCTGCACAACATGCAGTTATCTAGAACCAGGTTCCACCTTTCCCCATCCACACACGGGAAAATTATATAAAATCAAACACATTCTTACGTGTTCTTCCACCTTCGTTGTGTACTTTATCAGATGCCCATGCAGCCTACTATACGTAGATAAGACTAAAAGACAATTAAAAGAACGCATGGCCATGCATAGATCCAGCATCCGTGCAGCTTTGGAAGGCAAAGGTTCGGACCAGCCAGTCGCTAGACATTTTATGGAACAAAAACACAACCTGGCCACATTACGCTACAAGATGATTGACTGTATTCCTCCTAACATCAGACGGGGTGACAGAGATCGGAAACTATTGCAGAGAGAAGCATTTTGGATCCACACCCTGAAAACCTATAAACCGCACGGCCTCAATGAAATACTGACATACACCTCATTCCTATGAGACTGTATCTTCCATTATGTGCGAGTCGCACACACAGTAATTTCTTCCCCATCACCACATTATTTGTCCTTTCCACCTCCGCAGAAAAGTTACAACATAGAATGTCTTCAGCACATTGTTTAATTTGATACATTTATCATGTTTATTTAATAGCTGATGTATGTGAGCCTTTATCTTTTATCATTTAGGTTTGATGCCACATCGTGGATATTTATATTCTATTGGTATATCATGGCTTTTTGCCATTGTGCACACTTATTAGTGACATGGGTGTAGAGTTTATACTTGGCCGCATTACGTTCTATTAGACATGCATGATGCAGATCGCATTGTAGCCTTACATCACTCCATACAACAGCTACCCGTACACCCTGTTGCCATGTTCATTGGAGACATTGTTTTGTGTAGATTTTAACAGTTTCGTTTTTACTACATTGTATTCACTGAGGGTTTTTTTCACCTCCCAGTGAGTTCCCGACACGCCGGCGCGGACGCGCCACGATGACGTCATCGGGACTCCGATGGGACAGGTGTTCACGGTGATGGTGCACTCTTTATAAGGTATGTCTTTTTGTATGTATGGTGGTCTTGACAAAGGGAATAAAACCCCGAAACGTTGACAACTGCTACCTGAGTTCTGTCAATTATTTAGTCCACGAGTGCCGGCTACCTTTGGAATTCTATGCATTTGAAAACCAGGGCACCGTGGCAAGTGTTCCTTCTACAGCAGAGTGCCGGACACAACCAGCATTTATATATATATATATATATATATATATATATATTTATTTATATACTCCATATGGACTAATGGCTGGTAGCTGCTGCAAAGCTTCTTATGAAGGGAATACCTAGACATTGATACATATATAAAATCACACCTAAACACATACACACCGGCATACATACACTCACTCACTCACTCACTCACTCACTCACATATATACATATAGCCAGACACCTGTATACATACATATATATATATAGAGTCACACATATATACAGTGACACACAAGCACACATACAGATGTGTATGTGACCCGGCAAATTCCTGGGTCACATGTCTGAAAGCGGCATAACCCTCCCCACGTCCTACAAGTAATACCGCACCGAACTTCAAATTGCTGCAATTCATTTATATGTGTGTATATACTGTATATACACACACATTACATAAAAAACACACACAAATATATATATATATATATATATATATATACACACATACATACATACATACATACACACACACACAAAATAGAAGTATAAAATTATTATTAATAGAAAATTAAACTTACCTGCCATGTTTCAGACTATGTTGCGCTGTTCATGGTCTTGCTTCTGTTGGTCTGCGCCTCTTCCAATGGCAGCAGAGAGGCACAGCTGGATAACTTCTGATGGCCTCTCTAGCTCAGCCTCAGTTAGAGGAAGCAGGGGAAGAATGGAGGAGCAGCAGGAGACCTGGGGGCGGGGCAACATGCAGAGAGGACAGAGGAGTGAAGAGGGGAAGCTGAGCTGCTGGGAGATTTAAGTTATTCCCCTGGCCTGCACTGTACTTCCTGTAGCTCCCCCCCCCCTTTTCTTCGCTTAACCCCCTGCCAGCTGTACCTGCCGCCTGCCTTTTCAAAGCCCGGCCCCTCAACTGGCTAACTTATTAATCAGCTGCTCTCCTCCTGTCCCACATAGCACTGCCGCTGTCTGTCTCTGAAGTGAGGGGAGAGAAGACCTGGTCATGGAGATCGCGCTGAAACTGCTCCGTCCTGCTCTGCCTAAGCTTGTCGCTGCCTGTCAGCTGTTTCACAGGCGCAGCAAGCAGCAGAGTTCCCCACTCTGCTGTTGCTGCGCTTGTCAAACAGCTGACAGGCAGCGGCACACTTAGGCAGTGCAGGACGGAGCAGTTTCAGCGCAATCTCCATGACCAGGTCTTCTCTCCCCTCACTTCAGAGACAGACAGCGGCAGTGCTATGTGGGGCTGGAGCCTCCACTCATCGCGGACAACGCTTAGCGGGTAGCGCCAGCTCTGGTTAGGAGGGACTCGGCGCCCCCTCGAATCCGGCGCCCAGGTCGCCTGCCCCCCTAGCCCCCCCCCCCCCCCCCCCCTAGTTGCGGCCCTGCATGGACTTATACAGCATAGGCTGCACTCCTGGAGAATTACACAGCACACAGGAACAGCACCCCTGAACTTAAATGGCAGTGGGGCAGCACCCCTAGACTGATATGGCAGAGGGACAGCACCCCATATGGGGCAACATTCCTGGAATGATGTGGCAAAGAAAAGACATGCAAGAAAGAATTGTCCTTGGGCCCTCCCACCCACCCTTATGTTGTATAAACAGGACATGCACACTTTAACAAACCAATAATTTCAGCAACAGGGTCTGCCACACGACTGTGGCTGAAATGATTGCTTTGTTTTAGTCCCCACCAAAAAAGAAGCAATTAATCTCTCCTTGCACAAACTGGCTCTACAGTAACAAGATGTCATCCTCATTTTCAGATTCGCCCCCCACCTTTCAATGTTTACATCCTCACAGAGAAATAATATTCAAACAAAACCACATCATTTAGGTGTCAGTGGATTGCTTACACTATTGTAGCCCTCCTTTGGACTGAAATGTTCCTTGCAATAAGTCAGTGCCTCCACTCAAACCTTTAAAATACGATGTTTGACCGTAATTATAGGGAAGGTTTGAGAAAACCCTGTGTTAAGCTCTGATTACACTACCCTTAGGTTACCTTCTCCCCACAATGTGTGTAAAGAGTGTGTCTCCAGTAGACTACCGTACTGAGTGCGAACTGTGATGATCTCGTCGAGTGACTCCTCCTTGTCTCTCCTTTGTAAATGCAATTAGGAATATATATATTGGCAATACAATCAAACATAAACATCAATTGAGTTTAGTTATGACCAACACATTTACTGTATAACAATTTACTAAACTTCAACAAATTACTAAATTACATTCCATAAAATTCTGGGGAGAATTTCCCTGTAACAATTTACCCGAGTAGTTATATATTTGCAAATATATTTAAATAAGTCAGTGCACTGGTACCGTCTCTCTCTCCCTATGCTTCAGCTCTCAGTCCACTAACCAGAACCCTTTAGTTGACAGTAGAATGCTCCACATCGATTGAATATAGACTATTGTTGGTGACCATAGCATTACAAAAGTCTAGTACAATTGTAAACTGTATAAGTTTTGTATCCACTCTAGAAAGGTATACTCCTTACTATGTGTATCTATTCTGTTGGTAAATGAGGAGTCGGGTTTTCTTTTAATCCGGAATCCCTGGTTAGGTAATGCCCAAGCCTGTACAATTGGCTGGCAATCCGCCTTTCTGTTAGGTGATGAAATGCTTGTATCTCCTTAAAGACAATGTAACTGTTACTTTAATATAATTGTACTTGACTATATAACACCGCCTTTACTCTATTTCAGGACGACAGTCGCATCAGGATAGAAGCATTACACATCCCTCACTGGCTCCGTTCAAGCCTCATTCTGCTTTGGCCCAAAAAGGTACTGGTTTAGTCTCATAAATGAATATCCTATAATTTACTTCACATTAAGGCCCTTATTCCGAGTTGTTCGCTCGCAAGGCGATTTTAGCAGAGTTACACACGCTAAGCCGCCGCCTACTGGGAGTGAATCTTAGCTTCTTAAAATTGCGAACGATGTATTCGCAATATTGCGATTACAAACTTCTTAGCAGTTTCAGAGTAGCTTCAGACTTACTCGGCATCTGCGATCAGTTCAGTGCTTGTCGTTCCTGGTTTGACGTCACAAACACACCCAGCGTTCGCCCAGACACTCCCCCGTTTCTCCAGCCACTCCCGCATTTTTTCCGGAAACGGTAGCGTTTTTATCCACACGCCTATAAAACGCTGTGTTTCCGCCCAGTAACACCCATTTCCTGTCAATCACACTACGATCGCCGGAGCGAAGAAAAAGCCGTGAGTAAAAATACTATCTTCATAGCAAAATTACTTGGCGCAGTCGCAGTGCGAACATTGCGCATGCGTACTAAGCAGAAAAACGCTGCGATGCGAAGATTATTTCCGAGCGAACGACTCGGAATGAGGGCCCAAATGTAATAGCTTCTCCTCCAGGTAAGTATATAGGAATAGTAATCTTTGCTATGAAGTAATCTTTTCTAGGTGTTCATATCCATGTAGTTATAATATTGTAGATATGTGATTCCAGTTAATGAGTTTCTGCTAGTATGTACCTGATATGCTGCTGTCTCACAGTCCCCACTGTTCTTCCTCTAATTGCCTCCTCTAATGGTATGCTGATACCATTTACTCAAATGTTTAAAAGAGGCGTCACTTCACCCTGTTTTATGTTCTCCTAAGGGGCGGTGTGGGGCGGTGCTCGCATGCCATTATCCTAATGGATGCTTTATCATGAATCGGCACTCCTCCAGGTTTTCTCCTCCTATCCTGCCTGTATCAGCCTTTTACCTCCTTCCTCTGACAGCCAGCAGTAACCAGTTCCTGCTCCCCCAGCACTGCAGTCCCGGAGCGGAGCAACCACCAACCTGTCTCCGTGACGTGTAGATGGCTCCCTCTCAGTCCGCGGGGATCAGCGGTCAGTATTCACCAGCGGGGCGGCTCCGCGGCGGTAACCAGCGGCGGCTGTCCTCTATTACTACTCCCGGCTTTTATTTTGGGTCTCCGGCAGTCACTTGGTGCAGGCGTCTCAGCGGCGATGATTGACGAGAGATTCTCCTCTCTCAATACTTCCAGCTCTCGGTCGTCCTGATCATCGTTGTTGCTGGGTCCCCGTCCTCAGGCTCCTCCGCTGCCTATCTGACGCACCTCCTAATCCTTCCTCAACCGACCCTTTTCCTCGCGGTGTCTCCGCGTGCATCTTCTGCCCTTGAGCCCCACAACGACCTACTATATTGCCAGTCTCTTTTCTTCCAGTAACACACACACATATATATACCTTAAAAGTACTGATTACATTTGATATTATTACCTTAATATGCAATAACTGTAATAACTCAGTGTTATATCTATGCTATTATACATTCACATATACATTTATTTTAAATACTCCTTACATCTCTCCCCCTGGTGACATGCCACAACCTAGATACACCTGCTTGTCACCATTAACAGCCTTTAACATATTATCACACCCAAAATACGGCCACGGTGTCACCATGGTATGGTGGACAACCCTGGGCTCAACGCTAGGAGTCCCTAAGCTATCATAGGTTTGTACCATAGGGGGCCTATGGAATCTTTTGGGTCGCACTCGCTGTGGCATAGGTTGACCTAAGTCTATGGGGTTTCCGACCCCTGTGTCCGAATCTATCTCTGAATTGTCTTCTACAATATCCCCATACTCAATTTCATTTTCTAGTTCTTTGTTAGTTTTCCCCCACTCACAAGGGACGATTCCCATGTCTATCCCTGAGTTCATCGTAGGATTAACTATCCCAGAGCCACCTTCTTCCTTATCCCACTCATGCGGATATGGAACACAGGGAACATCACTATAAAAGTACCCAGCCTCTTCCTTATTATCAACAGAGGGTACCTCATCATCAGAATTTAGTGTTTCAGCGTTGCTGCTCATCCCTGGAACTGTTGTCATTGCTTCTCGGCTCTTGTTCAAATCCAACATCCTATCCGATGTAGATTCAAACAAAATATCTTGTCTAATGGGCAATAAATGATGACGATGATACGTAACTACTGGACCCTCCCCGTCTTCTGGTGTCAATTGATATACTGGGATGCCTGGCAATTGCTTGATTACTTTATACGGAGTCTCTTTCCATCGATTAATTAATTTCTGACGTCGAGGAGTCCCAAGACTCCTATCTCCTATCTCCTATACCCTATCTCCGGGGAGCAACACCTGTTCCTTTACCTTCTTATCGTAGTTGCATTTATTCCTTTCGCCCTGCTTTATAGATGCTCTATGAGCAATTTCATAAGCCTCTTTTAGTTCCTTCCTCAACCGTTGCACATATTGAGTGTGTGTAGAATGGCGAGGTTGAGTGGTATTAGTCCCGAGGCAAATATCGACAGGTAATCTTGCCTCCCGACCAAACATCAGTACGTATGGAGAGTATCCTGTGGCATCACTTACTGTACAGTTATAAGCATGAACTAGTTGGCACACATGTCGCCTCCATTGGACTTTGTCCTTTGCATTGAGAGTCCCCAGCATATCAAGGAGTGTTCTATTGAACCGTTCAGGTTGAGGATCTCCCTGTGGGTGGTATGGTGAGGTTCTTGATTTTTTTATTCCACAACATACACATAGTTCTTTGATCAGCTTACTTTCGAAATCCCTCCCTTGATCGGTATGGATCCGGGCCGGCAACCCGTAGTGCACAAAGAATTTGTCCCATAACGTTTTAGCAACGGTTATTGCCTTCTGGTCAATCGTAACGTAAGCTTGAGCGTACCGTGTGAAATGATCAGTCACTACTAAAATGTTACTTTCTTTTCCGCCGGGTCCCTCTAAAGACAAGAAGTCTATACATATTAACTCCAAAGGCCCTGAGCTGTCTATATTCACCAACTTGGCTGATGGCACAGGAAGGGATTTCCTTAATATGCAATTCCGACAGTTCTTACAATAAGCTTCGATATCTCTGTTCATGAAGGGCCAGTATACTCTCTCGGCCACAAGATTACGAGTCTTGTCACATCCCAGATGTCCATGGTGGTCGTGTAGTGATCGTAGTACCATAGGAATATACACTGTTGGAAGCACTAGTTGCTGCCGTAGGTACCCAGCAGTAGTGTTAGTCTCTCGGTACAGTATCCCTTGTTTGAAGATTAGCTTCTTCCTTATTCGCAACAATGCTTGAGATCTGTTGGACAATGGAGGACTATTAGCCGTTCCCTGTTGAGTATTTAGGCGCATAATGACAGCTGCTAGATCTGTGTCTCGCCTCTGAGCCTCTCTAATTTGGTCATGAGACAAGATATCCAGTCCCCCCATTTCTGCCTGCGATATCCAACAGTACATCAATGGTAGAACAGTTCCTGTTGCTCCTAACGAACTTACTACCTCTTGTGATTTATCCCTCATATTCATTATTTGTTGACACAATCCTTGTACAGCAGGTGCAGGAACTTCTACCCACTTGTCATTACTACTTTTGGCAACAAGATTCGGTAGTCGAGATAGAGCATCGGCGTCTATGTTACTAACCCCCGGCCGGTATTTCAGTGTGAAGTGGTAGTTGGATAAGGCCGCCAGCCACCGATGCCCCGTGGCATCTAATCTTGCTGTGGAATTTATATAAGTCAGTGGATTGTTATCCGTATGTACAGTGAAATATACTCCATAGAGATAATCATGGAACTTCTCTACCACAGCCCACTTTAACGCCAGAAACTCCAACTTGTGTACTGGATATTTCCTTTCACTGTTTGATAATCCTCGGCTAACAAAGGCTACCGGTCGTATCCGTCCTTGATGCTGTTGATACAGGACTCCCCCCAATCCATCAAACGACGCATCTATGTGGAGCTGGTAAGGCAATTCGGGATTGGCATAAGCAAGGACAGGAGGGTGGGTTAATCCATGTTTCAATTGAAGAAAAGCATCCTCACATAAGCTGGTCCACCGATCTCCGAACTCCTCCTGTGGTTTGAAATACTCAGTCTTATCTATACTCGATCTAGACCCTCTTCCATATGTCACTGGGGGGTAGCCTTTTGTTAACTCAGTGAGCGGTCGAGCTATACTGGAGTATTGTGGTACAAACCGGCGATAGTAGCCACAGAACCCTAAGAATGAACGCAGGTCCTTTAAGTTCTTTGGGCGTGGCCACTGTCTCACTGCTTCAGTCTTTTCGGGATCAGTCGATATTCCTGCCCTACTAACAATGTGTCCCAGATATTTGACCTTGGTCTGACAAAGTCCACATTTATCGACGGATAGTTTGAGACCCTTTTTCTGAAGTCTATCTAACACTTTCATCAATCTAGCGCTATGCTCGGCAAGAGTCCTTCCAAATACGATAATATCATCCAAGTAGACCAGGACCTCTCTGTAACCCATATCCCCTACCGTTTGCTCCATTGTTTGTTGGAATGTAGCAGGGGCCCCTTTGACCCCTTGAGGCATTTTGAGGAACTCAAAAAATCCAATAGGGCAGATGAAGGCTGTTTTGGCTCTATCCTCTGGCTTCATCGGTATCTGAGAGTACCCGCATCGCATGTCCAGGACGGAGAACCAATGGCTCCCTTGTAGGCAGTCCAGTGCTTCCTCTACCTTGGGCACCGTGTACTGATCTGTAATCGTTCGATTATTTAGGGTACGGTAATCGATGCATAACCGTATGTCTCCGTTTTTCTTCCTAGCCACTACGATGGGAGAGGCATAAGGACTCTCGGAATTGGATATTACATGATTCTCCAGTAGTTTCTTTAAATGTTGTCTCACATCGTCGAAGTCAGCCGGGGCAAGCCTGCGGGATCTCTCACGGAACGGCGTGGTATCACTCAAATTAATCCGATGTTCTACACCTACAGCCATTCCCAATTCCCACTCATCTATTGAAAATACTTGCTGTCTAGTTTGTAGTTCCTCTATTAACAGATCTTGCTCTTGTAGACTAATATCACTTCCTTGGAAACACTTTCGAACCTTAACGAGAAAGCGGTCCTCAGCTGTATCTACCGACTCCGTCTCTTGCCTCACAGAAGTAGTACTATCTCTCAGTATACTCGTATGAACCATGGCTGAGCTCTCACTCGGATAGGAGGTAAATTCATGGTCTTGGTCCAGACACCATCTTGACAGAGTCTTAAAAAGGTTGGAATTAGTCCCAACAATATTTGCAACCATCTCTCTATCTCCCGGGGGATCCGGGCACACCAGTGCTACTAAAGGTATAGGTTCGGAATGATCTGCTAACAATGGTGGAAATTCAATGTAAGTCACCACATACCCCAAGTAGGGGTATTTTTGGTTGCTCAACCCCCAGATCGCTAGTCCATCAACTGGTAATATAGGTATATCTGATAAATGTTTACGGTACCAACTCTCAAAGATTATGGATACCTGGGAACCGCTGTCTAATAGGACCTCGCCGGCCTGCCCATTGATGAAGGCTTGTATCAACGGGGCCTTCCCCAGCAGTCTATCAGGGATGTTTTCAGGCCACTGGACACCCCCCATTGTACTTACTACTATTATTGGGGAGTCGGTGCGGGGTTCACCAACGCCCCCTCTGCGTTTTCCGGCGAGCTTTCACTCTGATCTCCACATGCACTAGAATTTCTCCTATAGTTCCCATTCTGAGGACACTCAAATGATCGATGTCCCAATTGCCCACATCGATAACAAAGAATATAATCGCGATTATCTTGTCGCCTGGAATATCCTCTACCTCTCCCGCAAGTGACTGTCCCATAAGTGTTGTTCTGTAGTGTAATTAGTTGGTCCAGTTTTTTATTTTGCTCTTCCAGCAGCTTGTATAATCTCTCATTCTCTGTGGGACCTTCTGGAGTAGGTAGCACAACCTTCACTTTTTTAAAGCTCTTCTCTCTATTTTCAATTTGAACCTCCTCTAACTTTACTTCCTTTATCAATTCACCTAAAGTTGGGGGTCGCGTTCCAACGGCACTGCACCGCAGTCGCTGAGCAACCGGATTGTTGGTCAAAGCCCCACGCAGTATATGCTTTAAACGTTTCTCATCAATCTCAGAGGCTTCAATCCCTCCTTTGTCCATCAATTTATATAATATCTTATCTAGACGATAGATATAATTAGTGAGAGTCTCAGCAGGCTCTTGGTAGGTCTGATTTAGTCTAGCCAAGATATCTCCTACGTCTTCTATGGTTCCAAAAGAATAATCTAGGGCGTTAAAATAGTCTTTCAAGGTGGCGATGGGATTGCTTCTCCGTGTAGCGTGGATGATTCCCATGGCAGGACCTCTCAGGCTTTCCACAATCCTTTGCTTCTTTATGTGCTCCGGGCACCTCCACTCTTCAGAGTGTTGCACTGCGGCCTCTCTCCAAGCATCATATCCTTCTTCTCCTGTAGGGACTGGCGTTATGCCAGAAAAAACTCTGAGCCTTCTATATCCTCCCTCATAATGCCAGCGTTCAAAGTGGCTGACCATTTTATCCATTACCGCCTCCACTTGTGGTTCTACAGATTCACGTGTATTGGTACTCGTAGTGATTCTTGGCAGAGAACTATCTCCCGCATTCTGATGATTTCCCTCAATTCTCTCCCTTCTATTATCATTAATGGCTACCTGGGCTTCTCCCTCGGTCTCTCCACTTTCACTAGGCCACATTATTTGCCATCTTCTGCCGGGTACCCCTTCCACTAATATTTTTGCAGGAATCAATGCAGAGTCCAGGTATTCTTGATTGGTTAGCAATATGGCACATGTATCACCAGTGGCACTCTTCCACTTGTCAACTATAACAGGGTTTCTTATACCACACAATCTCTGTACTTCTTTAATCACTTTGTCATCTGTGATGCCTTCAAAGTTGCCCACTATACATATACCTTGGCGATGATCTACGCCTTGATCTTGACACCAGGCATAGATGTCCTTCTCCAGTATGACCTCCATCACTGTCCAGAGAGCTAGTGTATCTTAAGAATCTCAGCAGTGCCTCCAAATGTAGCCCTCCTTTGGACTGAAATGTTCCTTGCAATAAGTCAGTGCCTCCACTCAAACCTTTAAAATACGATGTTTGACCATAATTATAGGGAAGGTTTGAGAAAACCCTGTGTTAAGCTCTGATTACACTACCCTTAGGTTACCTTCTCCCCACAATGTGTGTAAAGAGTGTGTCTCCAGTAGCCTACCGTACTCATTGCGAACTGTGATGATCTCGTCGAGTGACTCCTCCTTGTCTCTCCTTTGTAAATGCAATTAGGAATATATATATATATTGGCAATACAATCAAACATAAACATCAATTGAGTTTAGTTATGACCAACACATTTACTGTATAACAATTTACTAAACTTCAACAAATTACTAAATTACATTCAATAAAATTCTGGGGAGAATTTCCCTGTAACAATTTACCCGAGTAGTTATATATTTGCAAATATATTTAAATAAGTCAGTGCACTGGTACCGTCTCTCTCTCCCTATGCTTCAGCTCTCAGTCCACTAACCAGAACCCTTTAGTTGACAGTAGAATGCTCCACATCGATTGAATATAGACTATTGTTGGTGACCATAGCATTACAAAAGTCTAGTACAATTGTAAACTGTATAAGTTTTGTATCCACTCTAGAAAGGTATACTCCTTACTATGTGTATCTATTCTGTTGGTAAATGAGGAGTCGGGTTTTCTTTTAATCCGGAATCCCTGGTTAGGTAATGCCCAAGCCTGTACAATTGGCTGGCAATCCGCCTTTCTGTTAGGTGATGAAATGCTTGTATCTCCTTAAAGACAATATAACTGTTACTTTAATATAATTGTACTTGACTATATAACACCGCCTTTACTCTATTTCAGGACGACAGTCGCATCAGGATAGAAGCATTACACATCCCTCACTGGCTCCGTTCAAGCCTCATTCTGCTTTGGCCCAAAAAGGTACTGGTTTAGTCTCATAAATGAATATCCTATAATTTACTTCACATTAAATGTAATAGCTTCTCCTCCAGGTAAGTATATAGGAATAGTAATCTTTGCTATGAAGTAATATTTTCTAGGTGTTCATATCCATGTAGTTATAATATTGTAGATATGTGATTCCAGTTAATGAGTTTCTCCTAGTATGTACCTGATATGCTGCTGTCTCACAGTCCCCACTGTTCTTCCTCTAATTGCCTCCTCTAATGGTATGCTGATACCATTTACTCAAATGTTTAAAAGAGGCGTCACTTCACCCTGTTTTAGGTTCTCCTAAGGGGCGGTGTGGGGCGGTGCTCGCGTGCCATTATCCTAATGGATGCTTTATCATGAATCCGGCACTCCTCCAGGTTTTCTCCTCCTATCCTGCCTGTATCAGCCTTTTACCTCCTTCCTCTGACAGCCAGCAGTGACCAGTTCCTGCTCCCCCAGCGCTGCAGTCCCGGAGCGGAGCAACAACCAACCTGTCTCCGCGACGTGTAGATGGCTCCCTCTCAGTCCGCGGGGATCAGCGGTCAGTATTCACCAGCGGGGCAGCTCGGCGGCGGTAACCAGCGGCGGCTGTCCTCTATTACTACTCCCGGCTTTCATTTCGGGTCTCCGGCAGTCACTTGGTGCAGGCGTCTCAGCGGCGATGATTGACGGGAGATTCTCCTCTCTCAATACTTCCAGCTCTCGGTCGTCCTGATCATCGTTGTTGCTGGGTCCCCGTCCTCAGGCTCCTCCGCTGCCTCTCTGACGCACCTCCTAATCCTTCCTCAACCGACCCTTTTCCTCGGGGTGTTTTCGCGTGCATCTTCTGCCCTCGAGCCCCACAATGACCTACTATATTGCCAGTCTCTTTTCTTCCAGTAACACACACACATATATATACCTTAAAACTACTGATTACATTTGATATTATTACCTTAATATGCAATAACTGTAATAACTCAGTGTTATATCTATGCTATTATGCATTCACATATACATTTATTTTAAATACTCCTTACACTATTACCCAAAGTTTCTGCACTGGACAATGACTTATGATGAATGCACTGCAGGTGACGTATGAGGGGGGATGTTCCTAAGAGGTTAACGTCCTTACCCCTACTTATTATGGATTGACAAAGGCAACAGATGGCTTGACACCTGTTGTCTGGATTTGTGGAGAAATAATTCCACACCAAAGAGGTGGATTTTTTGGTGTACACACACATATATTACATATATACACACACATATAAATATACACACACATATATACACACACACACACACACACACATATATATATATATATATATATATATATATATCAAACACGTACTTCATGTACAGTACAAATATACACAAATGAAAGGAAAAAAGAACAATTAACACGCAACTTCCCCCCTCCCCCCATTACCCCATCACTTGGCCTGGTCCTGATGGTCCATGCTGTTGTGCCGTTGTGGTGCTGGAGCTGCTGCTGGAGCTGGTTACAGCATCCCCCTGTATTTTCTGCCAGGACAGGTGTGCAGGAGAATGAGAGGGGCTTTCTGGCTGCACTCCAGCCACCACCCGCTGTATGGGGAAGCTGCTGACATCACTGTGTGCCCTTTCTCTCCATATATACATATATATATATATATATATATGTATGTATATATATATATATATATATATATATATATATATATATATATATATAGACAAATTGTAGAATGCGGCACTCAGGAAAAAATACAACATAAGCAAATTTCGTATCAACGTTTCCATCTTATTAGATTGTCTTCAGGATACAGGCATAACAAATAAATCGTGACTTACCCGAACTTTATACCCCTCACAGTGTTCAAAACGGGATCACGCCGTACACCACGCTGCGGCTCTGGCTGTGTCCCATTTAGATGACGTCATCGCGTATAGACGCGACGCACGTCCACCCAGCTAGTGCGTGTGTATCGTAACTATGGCAACCCGGCAAAACATAATACTGTAACAGAGAGATTGATCAAAGATACAGAATATAGCAATCCACATCAACTAAATCCAGCAAGTTCTATATCACAGATTGAATAGCGATTATAACACAGTGCATCTACAGCTTGTATATCTGTGCTTAAGACAGCACGACATTTTGTGTCCACAACAAAATTAAATTAAAATTAATTTAAACTGCATACAAGTTGTAAGGGGAAAAAATACCTAGTAACATGATAGTGTAAAGATCTCATTGAGACCCCTGGGGTGGATAACATCGAGGCGATGGATCCATGCATTTTCACGTTTAATTAACATCGCATCACGATCACCTCCTCTTTTTAGAGGTGGAATGTGGTCGATCATGCGGTAACGTAAACTTGGAAGCGTACGTCTGGCTTCTTGGAAATGGCGAGCAACAGGTTGTTCGCTATAGCCATTTTCGATGGCTGCCTTGATCGATGACCTATGAGCAGCCATCCTTTCTTTAAATTTGCGTTTAGTTTTCCCTATATAGGTGAGACCACAGGGACATATAATCTGATAAATGACAAAAGTACTGTCACAGGTGAGATGATGTTGGATGCAGTATTTCTTTCCAGAATGTGGGTGATTAAAAGAATCACCTTGAATCAAGAATTTACAAGTGGTGCAAGAGCACTTAAAGCACCCTGGTTTTTTCTTTAAAAAATTCTTGACTGAAGAATAGATAGATCATTATTGTTAAAAAAGAAAGATTCTGTATCTAAAGCAAGTTGAAAGAAATTTCCATGGGTTAATAGATATACACATAGGTCACCCATCATTAATCGTATCTCCAAGGAGCATTGGCATTTAGTCACTACTGATCCTGATTTACAGCTGTCAGATACATCTCTGATGCCTTGCTATTCCAGAGCCAAAAATCTACATGATCATTTGGTTAAATCTGACATTACCTCTACACCTATACAGTCTTCAGTCAAGAATTTTTTAAAGAAAAAACCAGGGTGCTTTAAGTGCTCTTGCACCACTTGTAAATTCTTGATTCAAGGTGATTCTTTTAATCACCCACATTCTGGAAAGAAATACTGCATCCAACATCATCTCACCTGTGACAGTACTTTTGTCATTTATCAGATTATATGTCCCTGTGGTCTCACCTATATAGGGAAAACTAAACGCAAATTTAAAGAAAGGATGGCTGCTCATAGGTCATCGATCAAGGCAGCCATCGAAAATGGCTATAGCAAACAACCTGTTGCTCGCCATTTCCAAGAAGCCAGACATACGCTTCCAAGTTTACGTTACCGCATGATCGACCACATTCCACCTCTAAAAAGAGGAGGTGATCGTGATGCGATGTTAATTAAACGTGAAAATGCATGGATCCATCGCCTCGATGTTATCCACCCCAGGGGTCTCAATGAGATCTTTACACTATCATGTTACTAGGTATTTTTTTCCCTTACAACTTGTATGCAGTTTAAATTAATTTTAATTTAATTTTGTTGTGGACACAAAATGTCGTGCTGTCTTAAGCACAGATATGCAGACAAACAATTTGGCAGTTGCTCAATCATACTTGGAGATAATTATATATCAGGTGCTGGAAGGGGGAGGGGTCACAGACAAACAACAGACAGAGAGGAGGAGGGTGCAAATCCCCACCCCTAAATTCCCTTCCGCACACTGAAAATTACCTGTAACCATCCCTGAACCTATCTGGTAATAAAATTCAGAGAATTAGTCACAAATGTTTGCAAACACATGTTTAGCTGCTGGCCACGTCACGGCTTCTCCGATACAGCAGTCCTAACCTACATAATAGCAGTGCCCACATAGGGCCATGTAATTTGTCACAGTAGACCTCATGATAAAGGCTATTACTAAAACACTTCCGGACAGAGAGCTAACTTACCCAGGAGCCACCCCCAGGATCTCCCATTGGCACTATAAGGAATAGCATGCCTTCCAAATGCTGCTCCCATTCAATGCCTCTTGCACACAAGCAGACAAACAATTTGGCAGTTGCTCAATCATACCTGGAGATAATTATATATCAGGTGCTGGAAGGGGGAGGGGTCACAGACAAACAACAGACAGAGAGGAGGAGGGTGCAGGGATGGTTACAGGTAATTTTCAGTGTGCGGAAGGGAATTTAGGGGTGGGGATTTGCACCCTCCTCCTCTCTGTCTGTTGTTAAGCACAGATATACAAGCTGTAGATGCACTGTGTTATAATCGCTATTCAATCTGTGATATAGAACTTGCTGGATTTAGTTGATGTGGATTGCTATATTCTGTATCTTTGATCAATCTCTCTGTTACAGTATTATGTTTTGCCGGGTTGCCATAGTTACGATACACACGCACTAGCTGGGTGGACGTGCGTCGCGTCTATACGCGATGACGTCATCTAAATGGGACACAGCCAGAGCCGCAGCGTGGTGTACGGCGTGATCCCGTTTTGAACACTGTGAGGGGTATAAAGTTCGGGTAAGTCACGATTTATTTGTTATGCCTGTATCCTGAAGACAATCTAATAAGATTGAAACGTTGATACGAAATTTGCTTATGTTGTATTTTTTCCTGAGTGCCGCATTCTACAATTTGTCTACATTCACCTTTATGAGGGCACCGGGACCAGTTATCCATTGGAATAGGAGTGCCGGTCACATGATTGTATATATATATATATATATATATATATATAAAATATAGACATCCACAACATACAGTAAGAGTTGGCACTCAGAGGCTTGCAATCAGTCTGATTATTTGGATACATTTTTTTTTTTCAATAAAGTTTTTATTGAAGCACAAGCATCATTTACAGACAATGCATATAATAGACACGTTGTAGCTCTTGAACATTTTGATACAAGTATATTAATCCCAGAGAAACAATGTCGTTACAAGCTGATCAAGAGAGTAATAAGATAAAGAAAAAAAAAACAGAACAAAGAAAAACAAAATCTACTTGAGAAATATACAAGATACTCAATATGGTGGCTTCGTCTGATGCTCAGCTTCATCACTACTATTTCTACATTTTCCAAACCAAATTAACTGGGAAGCAGTTGCTGGTCTGCAACCTACTTCCCTGAAAAACAAAAAGGAAAGTACAACACATATGGGCAGAAGATAGATAACAGAACATACAAACAGAGATCAACCTACGTCTATTGTAGCACTGAGTACAAGGGCATAAATTGCGCAGATAACCCACTAACATTTTCAGCTGAAATCAAGTTTACATATGTCGATATATTACTTTAACTGCAAAGATGATCAGTATATATCTATCTCCGAAAGCGTCCTCAATTGTAGTTTCTAGCCTGTATCACTTAACAGGAGCCAGTAATAGCTCAGCAATTAGATAAGCAAACATTATCTATCCAGGTAGTAATGTACATATTGCCCCGTTAATAAAATGGACAAAACATGGGGGGGAAGCATTACTATAAAATTAATAGTAGCCAAAATTAGTCAGCTGCGGTCACCTGTCACATAGTACAGTACCATTAAATGTAAATTAGAATGCAAACAGCACATGAACAATCCTTGCGTCACAACCAATAGGGATTATAGATATCTATGAGCATGGTTAAAGTCATAAGGTATGTCTAGTGCGAGAAAAATGATAAGGGTTGTGGATAAGTAACTATCTCCTCATGTGACAGCCCCGAAAGGACCTGAAAACTGCGGCAAAATAAATACTGCGAGGGAGTAAATGAGTTGCCACAGACTCACAAACAACATTCCAAAAATTAGCAGAATTGGCTGAAACCCATAGGAAACCAAATTTAGTGTACACAGATCAATCAATGGTTGCTGATATGACCAACATGGAGCCGTCACCAGTAGTGATGTGCACCTGAAATTTTTCGGGTTTTGTGTTTTGGTTTTGGGTTCGGTTCCGTGGCCGTGTTTTGGGTTCGAACGCGTTTTGGCAAAACCTCACCGAATTTTTTTTGTCGGATTCGGGTGTGTTTTGGATTCGGGTGTTTTTTTCAAAAAACCCTAAAAAACTGCTTAAATCATAGAATTTGGGGGTAATTTTGATCCCATAGTATTATTAACCTCAATAACCATAATTTCCACTCATTTTCAGTCTATTCTGAACACCTCACACCTCACAATATTATTTTTAGTCCTAAAATTTGCACCGAGGTCGCTGGATGGCTAAGCTAAGCGACCCAAGTGGCCGACACAAGCACCTGGCCCATCTAGGAGTGGCACTGCAGTGTCAGGCAGGATGGCCCTTCCAAAAAATACTCCCCAAACAGCACATGACGCAAAGAAAAAAAGAGGCGCAATGAGGTAGCTGTGTGAGTAAGCTAAGCGACCCTAGTGGCCGACACAAACACCTGGCCCATCTAGGAGTGGCACTGCAGTGTCACGCAGGATGGCCCTTCCAAAAAATACTCCCCAAACAGCACATGATGCAAAGAAGAAAAAAAAGAGGCGCAATGAGGTAGCTGTGTGAGTAAGCAAAGCGACCCTAGTGGCCGACACAAACACCTGGCCCATCTAGGAGTGGCACTGCAGTGTCACACAGGATGGCCCTTCCAAAAAATACTCCCCAAACAGCACATGACGCAAAGAAGAAAAAAAAGAGGCACAATGAGGTAGCTGTGTGAGTAAGCAAAGCGACCCTAGTGGCCGACACAAACACCTGGCCCATCTAGGAGTGGCACTGCATTGTCACGCAGGATGGCCCTTCCAAAAAATACTCCCCAAACAGCACATGACGCAAAGAAGAAAAAAAAGAGGCGCAATGAGGTAGCTGTGTGAGTAAGCTAAGCGACCCTAGTGGCCGACACAAACACCTGGCCCATCTAGGAGTGGCACTGCAGTGTCAGGCAGGATGGCCCTTCCAAAAAATACTCCCCAAACAGCACATGACGCAAAGAAGAAAAAAAGAAAAAAGAGGTGCAAGATGGAATTGTCCTTGGGCCCTCCCACCCACCCTTATGTTGTATAAACAGGACATGCACACTTTAACCAACCCATCATTTCAGCGACAGGGTCTGCCACACGACTGTGACTGAAATGACTGGTTGGTTTGGGCCCCCACCAAAAAAGAAGCAATAAATCTCTCCTTGCACAAACTGGCTCTACAGAGGCAAGATGTCCACCTCATCATCATCGTCCGATTCATCACCCCTTTCACTGTATACATCCCCCTCCTCACAGATTATTAATTCGTCCCCACTGGAATCCACCATCTCAGATCCCCGTGTACTTTCTGGAGGCAATTGCTGCTGGTGAATGTCTCCATGGAGTTATTAATTATAATTCATTTTAATGAACATCATCTTCTCCACATTTTCTGGAAGTAACCTCGTACGCCGATTGCTGACAAGGTGAGCGGCGGCACTAAACACTCTTTCGGAGTACACACTGGAGGGAGGGCAACTTAGGTAGAATAAAGCCAGTTTGTGCAAGGGCCTCCAAATTGCCTCTTTTCCCTGCCAGTATACGTACGGACTGTCTGACGTGCCTACTTGGATGCGGTCACTCATATAATCCTCCACCATTCTTTCAATGGTGAGAGAATCATATGCAGTGACAGTAGACGACATGTCAGTAATTGTTGGCAGGTCCTTCAGTCCGGACCAGATGTCAGCATCAGCAGTCGCTCCAGACTGCCCTGCATCACCACCAGCGGGTGGGCTCGGAATTCGTAGCCTTTTCCTCGCACCCCCAGTTGCGGGAGAATGTGAAGGAGGAGATGTTGACGGGTTGCGTTCCGCTTGACTTGACAATTTTGTCACCAGCAGGTCTTTGAACCTCTGCAGACTTGTGTCTGCCGTAAAGAGAGATCCAAGGTAGGTTTTAAATCTAGGATCGAGCACGGTGGCCAAAATGTAGTGCTCTGATTTCAACAGATTGACCACACGTGAATCCTGGTTAAGCGAATGAAGGGCTCCATCCACAAGTCCCACATGCCTTGCGGAATCGATGTGTTTTAGCTCCTCCTTCAATGCCTCCAGCTTCTTCTGCAAAAGCCTGATGAGGGGAATGACCTGACTCAGGCTGGCAGTGTCTGAACTGACTTCACGTGTGGCAAGTTCAAAAGGTTGCAGAACCTTGCACAACGTTGAAATCATTCTCCACTGCGCTTGAGACAGGTGCATTCCACCTCCTTTGCCTATATCATGGCCAGATGTATAGGCTTGAATGGCCTTTTGCTGCTCCTCCATCCTCTGAAGCATATAGATGGTTGAATTCCACCTCGTTACCACCTCTTGCTTCAGATGATGGCAGGGCAGGTTCAGATGTTTTTGGTGGTGCTCCAGTCTTCTGTACGCGGTGCCTGTACGCAGAAAGTGGCCCGCAATTCTTCTGGCCACCGACAGCATCTCTTGCACGCCCCTGTCGTTTTTTAAATAATTCTGCACCACCAAATTCAAGGTATGTGCAAAACATGGGACGTGCTGGAATTTGCCCAGATGTAATGCACTCACAATATTGCTGGCGTTGTCCGATGTCACAAATCCCCAGGAGAGTCCAATTGGGGTAAGCCATTCTGCGATGATCTTCCTCAGTTGCCGTAAGAGGTTTTTAGCTGTGTGCCTATTCTGGAAAGCGGTGATACAAAGCGTAGCCTGCCTAGGAACGAGTTGGCGTTTGCGAGATGCTGCTACTGGTGCCGCCGCTGCTGTTCTTGCAGCGGGAGGCAATACATCTACCCAGTGGGCTGTCACAGTCATGTAGTCCTGAGTCTGCCCTGCTCCACTTGTCCACATGTCTGTGGTTAAGTGGACATTGGGTACAACTGCATTTTTTAGGACACTGGTGAGTCTTTTTCTGACGTCCGTGTACATTCTCGGTATCGCCTGCCTAGAGAAGTGGAACCTAGATGGTATTTGGTAACGGGGGCACACTACCTCAAGAAATTGTCTAGTTCCCTGTGAACTAACGGCGGATACCGGACGCACGTCTAACACCAACATAGTTGTCAAGGCCTCAGTTATCCGCTTTGCAACAGGATGACTGCTGTGATATTTCATCTTCCTCGCAAAGGACTGTTGGACAGTCAATTGCTTACTGGAAGTAGTACAAGTGGTCTTCCGACTTCCCCTCTGGGATGACGATCGACTCCCAGCAGCAACAACAGCAGCGCCAGCAGCAGTAGGCGTTACACTCAAGGATGCATCGGAGGAATCCCAGGCAGGAGAGGACTCGTCAGAATTGCCAGTGACATGGCCTGCAGGACTATTGGCTTTCCTGGGTAAGGAGGAAATTGACACTGAGGGAGTTGGTGGTGTGGTTTGCGCGAGCTTGGTTACAAGAGGAAGGGATTTACTGGTCAGTGGACTGCTTCCGCTGTCGCCCAAAGTTTTTGAACTTGTCACTGACTTATTATGAATGCGCTGCAGGTGACATATAAGGGAGGATGTTCCGAGGTGGTTAACGTCCTTACCCCTACTTATTACAGCTTGACAAAGGCAACACACGGCTTGACACCTGTTGTCCGCATTTCTGTTGAAATACTTCCACACTGAAGAGCTGATTTTTTTGGTATTTTCACCAGGCATGTCAATGGCCATATTCCTCCCATGGACAACAGGTGTCTCCCCGGGTGCCTGACTTAAACAAACCATCTCACCATCAGAATCCTCCTTGTCAATTTCCTCCCCAGCGCCAGCAACACCCATATCCTCATCCTGGTGTACTTTAACACTGACATCTTCAATTTCACTATCAGGAACTGGACTGCGGGTGCTCCTTTCAACACTTGCAGGGGGCGTGCAAATGGTGGAAGGCGCAAGCTCTTCCCGTCCAGTGTTGGGAAGGTCAGGCATCGCAACCGACACAATTGGACTCTCCTTTGGGATTTGTGATTTCGAAGAACGCACAGTTCTTTGCTGTGCTTTTGCCGCAAGTCTTTTCTTTTTTCTAGCGAGAGGATGAGTGCTTCCATCCTCATGTGAAGCTGAACCACTAGCCATGAACATAGGCCAGGGCCTCAGCCGTTCCTTGCCACTCCGTGTCGTAAATGGCATATTGGCAAGTTTACGCTTCTCCTCAGACGCTTTTAATTTTGATTTTTGGGTCATTTTTTTACTGATCTTTTGTGTTTTGGATTTTATATGCTCTGTACTATGACATTGGGCATCGGCCTTGGCAGACGACGTTGATGGCATTTCATCGTCTCGGCCATGACTAGTGGCAGCAGCTTCAGCACGAGGTGGAAGTGGATCTTGATCTTTCCCTATTTTTTTAACCTCCACATTTTTGTTCTCCATATTTTGCACACAACTAAAAGCCACCACAGGTATACAATGTAGATGGATGGATAGTATAGTATTACTTATACTTATGGACGATGAGTGACGACACAGAGGTAGGTACAGCCGTGGCCTACCGTACTGCTGCTTAGTGCTTATATATAAATATAATATACTGTATAACGGACCTGGTGGACAGTGTCAGCAGCAGACTGCTAAACTAGTATGAAGAATGAAAAAAAAACCACCACAGGTATACAATGTAGATGGATGGATAGTATAGTATTACTTATACTTATGGACGACGAGTGACGACACAGAGGTAGGTACAGCCGTGGCCTACCGTACTGCTGCTTAGTGCTTATATATAAATATAATATACTGTATAACGGACCTGGTGGACAGTGTCAGCAGCAGACTGCTAAACTAGTATGAAGAAAGAAAAAAAAAACACCACAGGTATACAATGTAGATGGATGGATAGTATAGTATTACTTATACTTATGGACGACGAGTGACGACACAGAGGTAGGTACAGCCGTGGCCTACTGTACTGCTGCTTAGTGCTTATATATAAATATAATATACTGTATAACGGACCTGGTGGACAGTGTCAGCAGACTGCTAAACTAGTATGAAGAAAGAAAAAAAAACCACCACAGGTATACAATGTAGATGGATGGATAGTATAGTATTACTTATACTTATGGACGACGAGTGACGACACAGAGGTAGGTACAGCCGTGGCCTACCGTACTGCTACTTAGTGCTTAGTGCTTATATATAAATATAATATACTGTATAACGGACCTGGTGGACAGTGTCAGCAGCAGACTGCTAAACTAGTATGAAGAAAGAAAAAAAAAACACCACAGGTATACAATGTAGATGGATGGATAGTATTACTTATACTTATGGACGACGAGTGACGAGTCGACACAGAGGTAGGTACAGCCATGGCCTACCGTACTGCTGCTTAGTGCTTAATTATATATATATATAATATACTGTATAACGGACCTGGTGGACACTGCAGTGTCAGCAGACTGCTAAACAAACTAGCATGAAGAAAGAAAAAAAAAAACACCACAGTGTTTTTCAGGCAGACAAACGTATACTGGACTGGTGGTCACTGTCAGCAAAACTGTGCACTGTACTCCTGCTATAACTGCTCCCCAGTCCCCACAATAAGGCAGTGTGAGCAGTGCACTCAGCACAGATATATCATGCAGCAGTGCAGCACACTGAGTGAGCACAGATATGGTGGAGCGTTTTTTTTCTGGCAGAGAAACAACAGATTAAACTCAAAACCCTGCACTGTACTCCCTAACAGCTGCTCCCCGTCCCCAATCCTCCCCACAATTATAACTAACTAAGTTCTAATATAATACAACGGACTCGGAGAGGACGCCAGCCACGTCCTCTCCCTATCAATCTCAATGCACGTGTGAAAATGGCGGCGACGCGCGGCTCCTTATATAGAATCCGAGTCTCGCGAGAATCCGACAGCGGGATGATGACGTTCGGGCGCGCTCGGGTTAACCGAGCAAGGCGGGAGGATCCGAGTTGCTCGGACCCGTGTAAAAAAAAGGTGAAGTTCGGGCGGGTTCGGATTCCGAGGAACCGAACCCGCTCCTCACTAGCACCAGTAGGATCTCCGTGGTGCAGAGTGAGGCTGGTACCACGGGAATAACATGTATTGTATTGTTCATAGGCAGCCTAGAAGAGTTAAACCCACCAAACTGAACAGAGGAAATGGCCACCTCAACCATATCTGTGTGCTCAGAAGGAACAAACTCATCTCTGAGATTAGGGCCAATGGGATCATCAATCTCAGAGTTATCAATGTGATAAGATGGGTGCCTCCTCAATGGGAGACCAGTCCACCAAGGAAACCTGTTCCCAATCAAAGACAGACAAAATATCACAAAATTTTCTGTCTAGGTAAGGTAGTAGGTGCTGTGACACCTCCTCAGCCAACTGAGCAGCAAAATCAATAATATCAGACATTGTGTAGGTATGACAAGTGCCAATGTACACGAGTAAATAATGTGAGTGAGGAGCACATACAAATAAAAAGCAGTATCAAAACAATATGAATAGGTGGTGTAGCAGTAAGAACAGTGCATTAAATTTGTCAAAACAATACAGCGTATACCTACTAAGTGGCTCGTAATAGTTCCGAGAACTCGACAATAATAAGTATATAAAGACAGTGACAGTAAAGTCCAGTTAGCAAATTGGTACAATGTTATGGTTTCTGATGTTCGCCCCAGATCCGTAAGAGTTCAAGTCATTGTAAACAACCCTGGATAATGAGTAGTGTAGGAAATTTCAGCCATATGTCAGGTCTGCTACCACCACAATAATGGAATCCAGCAGAAGGGCTTCGTGTAACTTCCCTTCACATAGGGTCAGAACTTTGTAGTCTGAGGGTCAGGGGGAGCTAGTGTATGTCTCCCAGATCCACTGTGTCACATCAGCAGAGGCGTCCCAGGTACCGCAGGGTGTATAGTAGCCACAGGGAGAGCAGTGAAGCAGCACTGTTCACTGCCCCACGGTTCCTGATGCATGGCACTCCCGGCTAGCCACCACTATCAGCTGGAATCGGCAGTAGTGTCCCGATCTCCTAAGCACCCCTCCTCTTGGCAAGAACAAAACTGCAGGCAGAGATCAAGGACACCAGGCACCCGGGGCACACGCTCAGAAGATGGTGTCCGAGGGTCTCCGGCCGGGAGCAGCGGGGGACAGCGCAGGTAAAAGCGCAGGATCACTCCACACCGCTGAGTCACTCCCACAATGGTCACCGCAGCACCCGGGTTAAGGAAGCTGGGGGGTTGGCCCCCTAGGAGTAGTCTTGATAGAGTTCGCCCTGGGGTAGTTGCAGGGTCTTGCAAGTGAATGACAGCAGCAGGTGTCGGGACATCTCCAGGAACACCAGTCGATTGAAGGCCTTGGGAGTTGCAATCACGAGGTCCCTCGGATGTCAGTGAGAGTCGACTGGCAGTCTCAACGTCAGTCCTCAACGGCACAATTAGGGATGGGGCACTGTGGTAACATCAGATCCGTGCAGGGATGGATACACGGCCGCACAGCAGGTCCACACTCCCACCGGCTCCTGCGGCCATCCACAAGGGCACGGGTGGGGGCAGTTAATAGCAGCCCTAACGCGTCAGACGGCCCCTGTCAGGATAGCGTCTGCAGCAGGGGATAATGCACAGCCGCGGCATCCCCGCGGGTATCTCCGGCGGCGCAGAGCCGGATGGGTCACAAAGGCACCAGAAAGATCGGCCGTGCCCGTGAAGCGGGCGGTCCAGTGAGCGATGGGGGGATAGCCCGTGCTGCACCCCGACCCACGATGCAGAGAGGCAGGAAGGCTTTCTCCATCCGGCAGGCAGCAGCTCTGTGTGAAGCAGGAAACCCAGCTGTGGCATCACAACGAGGGGACCCTCCGCCCGGCGGCCCAGACCTCCCGAGCACAGCCCCAGGAACCCACGGCCAGAGACTCCTACAGTCGCGGTGGGGGGCGCCGCTGCACGAGGCAGGTGAACGAGTGCCCCATAGCGTGATCCCCCCGAAAGAGCTGATCAATGATGTGGGGGATAAGGGTTGGTGGAGGGGTCAGGGTGGTCGATGCTTCAGTGGCTTCAGACGCGTTCCTCCCGAAGTTCGCGCCAAAGGCAGACAGCCCTCCACGCCGTCAGCATTAACGGCTCCGCTTCGGTGGATAATAGGTCCACAGGGGCGAGTAAGATATCAAAACGTTCCTTTATACTCGGGGAACACACTCCTATGAAATATGTAACCCCATGAGGGCTAGAAAGGGAGGATTGGAGTGAAATACTCTAGCCCCTGTGTAGAGAGAGATTAAAAAGCGGCCATGCTAGATGCCCCGCCCACCGGAAGTTTATTTGGATACATGTTTACACTTGATTTCAAGCCTTTGAGTGCTGCCTCTTATGTTCTGTATGTCTATTGGGATGAATACTCCTTGGGGTAGACAATAGGGCCAAGGAACCCTTTTAGGGATTCAGGAGCTCCGGGGACTGTGTGTTCTGTGAGGAGGGAGGGAGTTGCTGTGGCTGAGCTTCCACTGCCAGCAGCTCCCCCCATACTGTAGCTCTCTGCTGCTGCTGCTGCTGCTGCTGCTGCTGCAGCTCCAGCTCCATCTCAGTAATAAAACACTTGGCTCATCAGGGTGCTACTGGTTTGCGCTGCTCACTGCTGTCGCTTAGCTTAGTCATCCAGCAACCTTGATACAACCTTTTTGCCTAAACTGGATGAAAACAATATTGTGAGCTGTGAGGTGGTCATAATTGACTGGAAATGAATAGAAATGAATGTTATCAAGATTAATAATATGGTAGGAAGAAAAAACAGGCCAAAATTCTATCATTTTAGCTGATTTTATGTATGTTTGTTTTTTAAAAACCACAGATTTAAAACCAAAACCCGCAAGGAAAGTTTTGACAAAACCAAATACAGATTCAAAATATAACTTTAAAATGTGTAAAAACCGCGCTGCATCTGGGGTTTATTATTGCTGGATTATGTTTCTGTGTTTGACAAGTAATAAAGTGTATGTTTTACATAGCGCAATAAGTAAAAGGAAAAAAAGAAAAACATTAATTGTAATGTTTACAGCTCTTTGGCTACACTTGGTGCAGTCTTCAGGTGTTAAAGGGTTCCACAATTATGCCGTATCAGAAGGTATGCTTTTAGTTAGAGTTCACTTCATGCTAACTCTCTCTATACTACAAACCTTTCCCTTAGTTCTGCTGTACTCTGTATTCTTCCTCCGGCTGGTCTCCCCGCTCAGCAGCGCTTCCAATGCGTTTCGGGCTACAAGCCCTTTCTCAAGGATTGCCCAGATTTGACTCTTTTATTTAAAAAAAAAACTTTATTGATTCTCATTAAAATCACGGAAGTCTCTTCTAGGATGTTAAAAAAAAGGGGCGGTTAGCACATGGCTAAGCCATTTTCAGGTAATGCGCTCTACTATAAGATTATGGCAAGTTATGTGAAATTCATTTCATACACAGATTCAAAATATAAAGGAGATACACATCTAAAACCAAAACCCATGATTTGGGCCGGTGCACATCCCTAATAATGACCCTTGTTTCTGTCTTTATTTTATCTAACAATTACAATCATTCCTGTGAATACCAGTCATGAACATAGGGGGTAATTCTGAGTTGATCGCAGCAGGAACTTTGGCCCTCATTCCGAGTTGATCGCTCGCAAGGCGAATGTTGCAGAGTTACACACGCTAAGCCACCGCCTACTGGGAGTGTATCTTAGCTTCTTAAAAGTGCGACCGATGTATTCGCAATATTGCGATCACAAACCTCGTAGCAGTTTTAGAGTAGCTTCAGACTTACTCTGCCTGTGCGATCAGTTCAGTGCTTGTCGTTCCTGGTTGACGTCACAAACACACCCAGCGTTCGCCCAGGCACTCCCACCGTTTCTCCGGCCACTCCTGCGTTTTTTCCGGCAACGGTAGCGTTTTCAGCCACACGCCCCTAAAACGCCGTGTTTCCGCCCAGTAACACCCATTTCCTGTCAATCACATTACGATCGCCGGAGCGATGAAAAAGCCGTGAGTAAAAATACTTTCTTCATAGTAAAGTTACTTGGCGCAGTCGCAGTGCGAACTTTGCGCATGCGTACTAAGCGGATTTTCACTGCGATGCGATAAAAAAGACCGAGCGAACAACTCGGAATGAGGGCCTTTGTTAGCAGTTGGGCAAAACCATGTGCACTGCAGGGGAGGCAGATATAACATGTGCAGAGAGAGTTAGATTTGGGTGGGGTGTGTTCAATCTGCAATCTAAATTGCAGTGTAAAATAAAGCAGCCAGTATTTACCCTGCACAGAAACAAAATAACCCACCCAAATCTAACTCTCTCTGCACATTTCATATCTGCCCCCCTGCAGTGTACATGGTTTTGCCCAACTGCTAACAAAGTGGGTAATTCTGAGTTGATCGCAGCTTCAAGTTTGTTAGCAATTGGTCAAAACCATGGGGGTCATTCCGAGTTGTTCGCTCGTTATTTTTTTCTCGCAACGGAGCGATTAGTCGCTAATGCGCATGCGCAATGTCCGCAGTGCGACTGCGCCAAGTAAATTTGCTATGCAGTTAGGTATTTTACTCACGGCATTACGAGGTTTTTTCTTCGTTCTGGTGATCGTAGTGTGATTGACAGGAAGTGGGTGTTTCTGGGCGGAAACTGGCCGTTTTATGGGAGTGTGTGAAAAAACGCTACCGTTTCTGGGAAAAACGCGGGAGTGGCTGGAGAAACGGAGGAGTGTCTGGGCGAACGCTGGGTGTGTTTGTGACATCAAACCATGAACGACACTGACTGAACTGATCGCAGATGCCGAGTAAGTCTGGAGCTACTCAGAAACTGCTAAGAAGTGTCTATTCGCAATTCTGCTAATCTTTCGTTCGCAATTTTACTATGCTAAGATTCACTCCCAGTAGGCGGCGGCTTAGCGTGTGCAAAGCTGCTAAAAGCAGCTTGCGAGCGAACAACTCGGAATGACCACCCATGTGCACTGCAGGGGAGGCAGATATAACATATGCAGAGAGAGTTAGGTTTGGGTGTGGTGTGTTCAATCTGCAATCTAAATTGCAGTGTAAAAATAAAGCAGCCAATATTTACCCTGCATAGAAACAAAATAACCCACCCAAATCTAACTCTCTCTGCACATGTTATATCTGCCCCACCTGCAGTGCACATGGTTTTGCACAACTGCTAAAAAATTTCCTGCTGCGATCAACTTGGAATTACCCCCAAAGTTCCTGCTGCGATCAACTCAGAATTACCCCCATAGTTGGTAGTGCAATAGCCAAAGAAGCCAATGATTTTAACAGGGAGTTTTCCCTGTCATACCCTCGATTCTCTACATTGTAAACTCATATGAGCAGGGCCCTCTCATCCTTCAGGTTCACATCCAGACCTTTGTCAATCTCATCCGTTATGATGTACAGTATAATTTGTTATGTAGGATTTGTTATGTATGATTTGTGATCTGTTATACCAATATGTGAGGAATACTCCATTCCACTTAATAAAATATTCATCTTAGTTATTGTGCATACTTTATTCTAAATACTCAAGACACAGAATAATTAGCTGCCAGAAACTAAAATGCATACCCTCTTTCCTAACGTCTTTGCCTTATTCTCATAAATGGTGGTTGCAGCTTGCTGCCTGTTTGCATGGATCCACAGTTACAGAACTCCCATGTCAGACACCTATTTCTTTTATGAAATAATTTGTGACAGTAAGGAATCCTTATTTGCCCGAATGTATATTATTGAGTTGCACAGTGGGTATGATAGAAGCTCATCTCAGCAATCAGCACCTGTGATCACTTAACTTTCTGTTTCAGCCAGCTGCAGATGCGCTTTCTGATTGACTAAGAATAACTTGTGTCTCTTTGCATATGTGTGTATGTACATTTGATATGGAATATGACGGAAGTAATGGAATATTTAGGTGTTACAGTACATACAGATGTGTAATCTTACAACTTTGCTCCATGTGCTACAAGCCACGTTACACATAACACGTGAGTGCCGTATGACTCAATAGCGCAGAGCGTTTTTTTTGTCTTTTGTCGGAAACATGCGTCTTAGATGCAATGGGATGCAATGGAATGCACAAGCAGCTTCTGTTGATTAAAATGATATGCAGCATGCCCATATTCTGTGTGTGACTGTGACTATAATTGCATACAAAATGCTATGCTACATGTTTTAGTGGAAAATACTGTAATGTTTCATTTCAAATGCAGATAGAGACGCTATTTCACACAGAATATGGGCATGCTGCATATCATTTTAATCAGCAGGATCTGCTTGTGCGTCATATTACATTACATTGTGTGTAAGATGCATGATTGTGGCAAAAGACGCAAAAAAGATGCTCAGTGCTACCGAGTCCCACCACAGCATGGCACGACTTGAAGGGCTGTTTAGTGTGACTGCAGCAAGGATGTAAGAGGATACATCCGTGCATGTCATTTACACCATTTATCAAATGTAGTGGCTGTAAGATTATTCATTCCTCATAAATATGTACAGGGCTGGATAAAGCCCTCAGTGGCCCTTCCGCTTCTGCTAGCAACCACCCACCGGCTGCAACTGCTGCGTGCCCAACCCTCACCCCAATGAGACCGACCACCAGCAACACGAGCCATCATGAAGAGGGGCTCCTCGCTGCAGTGGGGAAAGAAGACTCCAGGCTGCTGGGGAGTGAGGGTTCCACACTGCCAGGTGAGGAGTGCAGTATGTCCCGTACCAGCGGCTGTGTAATGCGGCTCCCTCCCCCTCCTCTCGGGCAGCAAAGGAACTGATCCAGGCAATCTCCAGCCTATGCTGCTGCCAGGAAAGCTGCTGCTGGTTGCAGAGGCTGGATAGTGGTAACAGCAGCACCAGAATGGGGCAGAGCAACTCTGGCCAGGGTGCCACTCAAGACATGGGGGCCCAGGGTACTGACCCCATGCCACCCACCCCCCAATCTGGCTCTGCCTATGTGGAATTTATATTTTCTAGCGCCCTGTTGCTCCCTTTCACAACATTCATACAGAAGTAATACCTCCCATAGAAGCTGATAAAAACAAGCTGCTAGGTATTACAAATAGAGAATTTACTGTAGAATTGTATCTATTCAGTAACAAATGTAATTTTGTTCTCTTATGTTATACTTTGTAGAAATTAAATTTTTTACAAACCTATACAGACAGATGTAGTTAATACAGTAGATCTCTATAAAACTGATTAATGTCTTACATATTCTATTGACTGTGAAGACCGGAGATGCATTACTATAGCTGAAGTGTAACCTTTTATAAAAGTAGCTGTAAATAGGAATTCCCTAATGGAACTGACTCCAGTGTACTTAACAGATGCTTACTGTGAATGCAACATTTTTACATATTCTGTAACATCTAAAACATAATCTCCCTGCATGAGTACATTTCTCCAAATTGTAAATTCATGTACCATAGATTAATGACATTTAGACATGAGAATTAGCTATTTTACGATAAGATGAGAACTGCAACTGATTACCAACTTGAACTATATTTTGGCAGGTACAGTACATTATTTTTATTGGTATTTCTTACTCAGCAATCATCTAATGTGTCCCATGCATACAAGATGCCTATGTTTTATTGTCTTGCGTTATCTCTTAGATCTCTTCCTGACCTCTACTGTTGAGTAACACCAGAAAATAGCACTATATACAAAGTGTAGCCACTATACACATGTCTACATATATTAATATTCTGGAAAGTGACACAATTACATATTTACGTTATAGGGTAATTAAAGTAGATAATTAATAGCGTGTAAATGTGTATAGGTATAATAATTACGTTACATTGTACATATACTATGAAAATATTGGACATATAGATATATATTGGACAAGTAGATAATTGATATACATATATTGTATGGATTGTATAGATTATTATAATAAGACAGGTTGTTGTATGTAGTATAAGCCTGCCCTGGTGGGGAAGTAGAGGAAGAAGGCTCTAGAAACCCATGTGCAGACGTTAATGGCCCAGGGCCTGAGACAGGAGAAGGGTTGAAAAAGGTGCATGAGCAGGCTGATGGAGAGGATATAAGAAGCAGCTGCGGGGAAAAGAGGCAGTTATAAGCAGTTGATTTACTGCAGAGGCACGGGAGGTACGACAGCAGGACTGGCAGTGATAAAGCAGCGACTGAGAGACACAGAGATACCACGCCAGAGTGCTTAGGTGCTTATGCGGTGTTGAGAGGTGGAACCCGGAGCGACCTAGCGAATGACGATCTAGGAGAGAGGTGGGTTCCCGCTCCGAGGCGGAGCTTAGGTGGATGACACGAGGAGGAATTCACCCTACTGGCCTGATGGATACTTGTCAGTAAAGTGAGTGCTGTAGGACAGACAATTAAATGAACACTAGAGAGCACAGAGCACCCCATAGACATTGATAGCAGAGCTATATCCATATACACATATACAGTATATTGCCAAAGTGAGTACTGGAAGACAGGCAGTAGAAGGATAAAAGCAGACAGTAAAAAGCACCATGAACCAGCCGATAATTAATATAAAAAAGGGTCATTGAGCATAGTAAGGTGTCAGTGTTACCTTAAAGAAAGCAGCCTTCAGAGGAGACAGACTACTGGCTTACTATCTTGACATTGTGTCAGCTGTCGCATCGTATAGTATCCATACCCAGAGACTGTGCGACTGTGCTAGAGGCTGAGCCACTTTACTCCTCTATTGATGTAAGTCGGGGGAGAGCTATTCCATGTCACTAAGAGGAGGATAGTAAGCTGTATACCTACAGAAAAGTATCATTTATTGGTAAAACAAGGGTGAAGTCCTATAAAAAGTTGAGAGAAGCAGAAGAGCAGTGACTGATAAGACAGGAGCTAAACTGGTGTGTAAATGACTGTCTCTGGGCTGTGATATAAGGATACAGTGTTGCTCAGGAAAGAAGTTACAGTATTAAAACTTTGAGGAAAACACTAGACAGCTGAAAATTGAAACTGTGTTTCTAGATAAAATACACAACTATACAGTTCAACAAAGGAGGTTTAGGATTTCCACAGCAAGTAGCTTTTGAATACTCTGATGAAGAGACTACCAGTTATGTACAATTCCAGTGCACTTCTATATGGGCCCCAACAGCATATGCATATGTAACTGCAGTTTACCTAAACTTTATTACCCGAGTAATTAGATACTTTGGATGTTGAGGTATTTTTTTGACAAGCAGGGTTTTATTCATTCATTTTTTGCATTGCATGCAAGGATATCTGTATAGTTATCTTCTTAATATATTTAGTGATCAATTTAGCTATTTTATCAATCAGAATTGAATTGTAATGAAATGTCTGAATATTGCTACTTTAGCCAATTTTATTAAACATTCTGGTACTTACCTGTAAGACGTTTCGTACATGTTCCAGCTCAATCTGAAGATCCTAGAAGAAGAGTAAAGGTATAATTATATGCTTGATTTAAACAATAGTAATATATTTACACATTCATACCCATCACACATTAAATGCTGGGCTTTCCCAAGCAAGCCTGTATACAAATAAATAAATATATATATATATATATATATATATATATATATATATATATATAGCTTGGGTGGAGGCACTTTAGTTACCCTCAGAGTAGGGGAGGGTTACAACTGGAGGCACTGCTGAGATTTAAAAAAAATGGAGGACATCACAGGTAAAGACGTGTTTCAATGGTGCCAACAGAAAGGAAAAAACCCACAACGGTGTTTTGGAATTGGGGGAGATTTCTCTGGATTCTCCAATAGTGATGTGATATTACAGATAAAGAAGCTGTATGGAGTGTATCAGCCCAAAATAGTAGATCAATGGAGGGAGGAGGGAGGGAATATATGCGCTATGTTAGTAGAGACTGAGGGAGATTTAGATGCTAATCTAATCCCTTTAATGGTGATGGTGGATAAAGACACAGGAAGACGATGGAATATTCTCTGGCCAGAACTTCCATTAGTAGAAGATGCAGACACTTCTCCAAAGCCCCATGCAGGAAGGATAAATAGTAACAGAGGCAAAAGGGGTGATACACCATCAGGCAATGAGGATCGTTTAGGTGGTCAGTTCGAGTCCATAATGGATAGGGTAGTCACTCAACTGGAAAGATGGCATTATGAAGGGAGCTACTGGAGATTACGCATCTTTTCAGGGATTCAGCCAGTTCCCCAAGGGGAAGAAACCTACGAGTCTTGGAAGGAGGCGGCCATACAGCAAACAGAAGAATGGCAATGTCCTGATCATGTAAAGAAACAAAGAGTTGTAGAGAGCTTAAGGGGGCCTGCAATGGGGGTAATACAAGCAGCATGACGAAGTGACCCGAACGCCACTATTGAGACTTACTTTGAGGCTCTCGATTACGCCTATGGAACACTAGAAGATGTAGGGGATTTAGTCTCTAGAATGCATCACACCTTCCAAGAATCAGGGGAAAAGTTGAGTACTTTTCTATATAGGCTAGATAGGTTGCTTTATAAAATAGTTGATAAAGGAGGTATAAAGAGAACTGAAGTGGATGATAGTCGAATGAAACAACTATTAAGGGGGGCGCTAACTACAGACCCCTCGTGGAAATTCAAGGAGTAGAGAAATGGGGAGAGGAAACAGAAATATAAATAGAGGTTGCTTCAGATGCGGACGAGAAGGAATCTTTAATAAATGAATTAAGGAAGTGGAAACAAGCCTTCTCTATGGGAGAGTGGGACCTAGGGAGAGCCAAAGGAGTTGAACACCGAATAAAGTTAAGTAATGATAACCCTTTCCGTGAGAGGTCGCGCAGAATTGCTCCAGCCGACTTCAGTGACCTAAGAACACACTTGAAGGGGTTATTGAAGAATCAAGTTATAATTGAATCCAGAAGTCCATATGCGTCCCCCATTGTCATCGCCCGGAAGAAAACCAGGAGCATCCGCATGTGTGTGGATTACAGAACATTAAATCAGCAAACCATACCTGACCAGTACACTGTCCCCAAAATTGATGAGGCTCTAGATTGCCTTCAAGGTAGAAACTGTTTTTTTGTTTTGGACTTACGGAGCGGATTTTATCAGATCCCCATGTGCCCTAGCGATAGAGAGAAAACAGCATTCATCTGTCCTTTAGGATTTTACGAGTTCCTAATGATGCCTCAGGGAGTCACAGGAGCTCCTGCCACTTTCCAAAGGACCATGGATAAGGTGGTAGGAGACATGAACTACAGGGAAGTGATAGTCTACCTTGATGATATAATTGTCTTTGGTAATTCCCTTGAAGAACATAATAAGCGTCTACTCAAAGTATTAGATCGCTTAGTAGAAGGAGGGCTAAAATTATCATTAGACAAATGCCATTTATGCCAATCCTCTGTAAAATACCTTGGTCCCATTGTGAGTCGGGAAGGAGTAGCCATGGATCCATCTAAAGTGGAAGTAGTCAACAAATGGCCTCGGCCCACAAAATTAAAGGAATTGCGTTTTTTTGGGGGGTTTTGTGGATATTATAGGAAATTTGTGCCCAAATATTCAAAAATAGCTAAGCCTTTAACTGACTTGACAAAAGGATACCCTCCTGTTTGGAATAAGAAAGGAAGAGTATCGCAGAGGAGGGTCAAACGAGCCCTTTGGAGAGAGATGGAATCTTCAATGTGAAAAGGCATTTGAGGAGTTGAAAAATTGTTTAACAAATGCCCCTATTTTGGCTTATGCTGATCCTAGCCTGCCATATATTTTACATACTGATGCCTCTCAAGACGGCATAGGGGGAGTATTATACCAAATGCACCTAAACCAATTGAAACCTATCGCATTCGTTAGCAGAGGATTGTCAAAAAGTGAAAAAAGATATCCCACCCACAAATTAGAGTTTCTGGCATTAAAGTGGTGCGTAGTAGAAAAGTTTCATGACTACTTATATGGCACTTTTTTTGAGGTACATACTGACAATAACCCTCTAACCTATATACGGACAACTGCGAGGTTAGATGCCACTGGACACCGATGGCTATCTGCGTTGACTCTATATGATTTCAAACTGAAATATCGACCTGGAAATACCAATATAGATGCGGACTCATTGTCAAGAATACCTAACCAGCGAGCGGATGAAGGGGAAGAAGAATGGGTGGAAGTACCTGCTGGTGAGATAAAAGGGATGTGTCATAAGATTCATATCAGGAGTGGAAAGTGTGAATCGTTACGTAGTTTAGGGGCTTCAGAACAGGCTATACCGCTATCTTATTGCTGGCTCAGTAACATTGAGTTAGACGAGAGAACCTAAGGTACAGCACAAGCAATTACAAAGAGAGCAAGACAAAGATCCTTGTATAGGATATGTTATATCTAAGATGAACCGAACTGCCACTATCCCCATGCCACAGGAATGGTCTAAAAATATCCGTCTCTTAGAAAAGCAAGGGAAAAATTTGGTTTTCAAAGATGGGTTACTATGTCGGAACCGAATAAGCGAGAATGGGACAAAGAAACACCAAGTTGTGCTCCCAATAAAATATAGGGATTTAGTCCTGCAGGCCCTGCATGATAACCACGGGCATCTGGGGATCGATAAGACAATGGGATTAGTTGATGACAGGTTTTATTGGCCCAACATGAAAGCAGAAATAGAAAGATATTGGAAGACCTGTGGAAACTGCATTGTAAGAAAGTCTTTACCGAGCAGGGTGGCCCCATTTAGTCAATATACAAAGTAATGGCCCTATGGATCTAGTGTGTATAGACTATCTGTCATTAGAAGTCGAGCCCGAAAGGAAATTAACATACTGGTCGTGACTGATCATTTTACCCGCTATGCCCAGGCCTACGTAACCCTGAATCAAAAGGCTTCCACTGTGGCCACAATGTTGTGGGACAAGTTTTTCGTCCATTATGGACTACCCAACAGAATACATTCCGATCAGGGGAGGGATTTCGAAAGCAAGCTCATAAAGGAACTGTGTCTAGCTTGTGGAATCGAGAAATCTAGGACAATGCCGTATCACCCTCAAGGGGATCCTCGACCTGAGAGGTTTAATCGCACATTGTTAAACATGTTGGGAATGCTAAATCCATTAGATAAGGTTAAATGGAAGAGGCATATTAACAGATTGGTGCATGCATACAATTGCACGAAAAATGAGACTACAGGATTATCACCCTATGTCCTTATGTTTGGAAGAGAGGCCAAACTGCCTATTGACGTATGCTTAGGTATCTCCCCTGATGGACAATCTTATCCATCTCATTCTAAATACGTGGAAAGGTTGTGAGAAGAACTAAAGACAGCTTATGAACTAACAGATAAATCTGCCAAGAAATTGGGAGAGAAGAATAAAGTATATTATGACCGAATGGTACAGGATCAAGTTCTAGCTCCTGGGGATAGAGTACTGTTAAGGCATCTTGGGCTACAAAGAAAATTTAAAATAGCTAATCGTTGGAAGGAAGAACCATATATTGTGATAGAAAAATTATCTGACTTGCCTGTTTATAAAATCAAGCCAGAGAGTGGAGAAAATGTTGTACTTACATATCACCGACAACACTTACACCCAATGGACGGGAAATTCGTCTAGAGGATCATTATAGCAAGATTGAAAACCAATCTAGTGTCAAAAGGGAGTCTAGGAATGTGTTAGATCCGCAGAGATTAGCTGGATAGGACAAAGAAAGTTCAGAAGAAGAAGATGAATGTCGTCCCGGGTATTATTACAGGGACGATAGAGATAATAGCTTCAAAAACCCTTTGAATGATAAGAATAAATTTCTGACAGAAATTAACCATGGGAATATTACGCCCGAACCCAGCATAAACAGTAGTGAAGTCATAAATTACATAAATGAGGATCAAGGTGAGGACGTAGAAGAAGAAGGTTTAGGTTGTGACTTATTGCCTAATGAAACGGAGGGTGAACAATTTGAAGGAAGGGGGAAATGACTACATCGCCCTCCATTTATACTTACCTATGATCAATTGGGGGTGCCAAATGTCATTTCAAGAACATTACATCTCAACATAGTATATAGCTGGCCCTATTTTGAATATTCTATGAATCAAAATTAGTAATATGGTGATCTTAGTATAAAAGTTTAACCAGATCACCAGGGGGAGAATGTAGCCACTATACACATGTCTTCATATATTAATATTCTGGAAAGTGACACCATTACATATTTACGGTATAGGGTAATTAAAGTAGATAATTAATAGCGTGTAAATGTGTATAGGTATAATAATTACATTACATTGTACATATACTATGAAAATATTGAACATATATATGTGCATAGTAGATAATTGATATACATATATTGTATGGATTGTATAGATTATTATAATATGACAGGTTGTTGTATGTAGTATAAGCCTGCCCTGGTGGGGAAGTAGAGGAAGAAGGCTCTAGAAACCCATGTGCAGACGTTAATGGCCCAGGGCCTGAGACAGGAGAAGGGTTGAAAAAGGTGCATGAGCCGGCTGATGGAGAGGATATAAGAAGCAGCTGCGGGGAAAAGAGGCAGTTATAGGCAGTTGATTTACTGGCAGAGGCACGGGAGGTACGACAGCAGGACTGGCAGTGATAAAGCAGCGACTGAGAGACACAGAGATACCACGCCAGATGCGGTCAGCGCTTCCAGACGCCCAGAGTGCTTAGGTGCTTATGCGGTGTTGAGAGGTGGAACCCGGAGCGACCTAGCGAATGACAATCTAGGAGAGAGGCGGGCTCCCGTTCCGAGGTGGAGCTTAGGTGGATGACACAAGAGGAGGAATTCACCCTACTGGCCTGATGGATACTTGTCAGTAAAGTGAGTGCTGTAGGACAGACAATTAAATGAACACTAGAGAGCACAGAGCACCCCATAGACATTGATAGCAGAGCTATATCCATATACACATATACAGTATATTGCCAATGTGAGTACTGGAAGACAGGCAGTAGAAGGATAAAAGCAGACAGTAAAAGCACCGTGAACCAGCCGATAATTAATATAAAAAAGGGTCATTGAGCATAGGAAGGTGTCAGTGTTACCTTAAAGAAAGCAGCCTTCAGAGGAGACAGACTACTGGCTTACTATCTTGATATTGTGTCAGCCGTCGCATCGTATAGTATCCATACCCAGAGACTGTGCGACTGTGCTAGAGGCTGAGCCACTTTACTCCTCTATTGATGTAAGTCGGGGGAGAGCAGAAGGATAGTAAGCTGTATACCTACAGAAAAGTATCATTTATTGGTAAAATAAGGGTGCTGTCCTATATAAAGTTGAGAGAAGCAGCAGAGCAGTGACTGATAAGACAGGAGCTAAACTGGTGTGTAAATGACTGTCTCTGGGCTATGTGATATAAGGATACAGTGTTGCTCAGGAAAGTTACAGTATTAAAACTTTGAGGAAAACACTAGACAGCTGAAAATTGAAACTGTGTTTCTAGATAAAATACACAACTATACAGTTCAACAAAGGAGGTTTAGGATTTCCACAGCAAGTAGCTTTTGTATACTCTGATGAAGAGACTACCAGTTATGTACAATTCCAGTGCACTTCGATATGGGCCCCAACGGCATATGCATATGTAACTGCAGTTTACCTAAACTTTATTACCTGGGTAATTAAATACTTTGGATGTTGAGGTATTTTTTGACAAGCAGGGTTTTATTCATTCATTTTTTGTATTGCATGCAAGGATATCTGTATAGTTATCTTCTTAATATATTTAGTGATCAATTTAGCTATTTTATCAATCAGAATTGAATTGTAATGAAATGTCTGAATATTGCTACTTTAGCCAATTTTATTAAACATTCTGGTACTTACCTGTAAGACGTTTCGTACATGTTCCAGCTCAATCTGAAGATCCTAGAAGAAGAGTAAAGGTATAATTATTATATGCTTGATTTAAACAATAGTAATATATTTACACATTCATACCCATCACACATTAACGCTGGGCTTTCCCAAGCAAGCCTGTATACAAATATATATATATATATATATATATATATATATATAGCTTGGGTGGAGGCACTTTAGTTACCCTCAGAGTAGGGGAGGGTTACAAAAGTAAAAATGCTTTCAAACTTAGAAGGGTTCATAGTTTAATTTTACCAATTAACAGAATGCAAAATGCATGAACAGAAGTGAGATCTAAATCAAATCAATATTTGGATCAACAACTGTTTGCCTTCAAAACAGTATCAATTCTTCTAGGTACACTTGCACACAGTTTTTAAAGTTACTTGGCAGGGAGGTTGTTCCAAACATCTTGGGCAACTAACCACAGATGGGATGTGGATGTAGCCTTTCTCAATTCCTTCGATATTTTCATGTACTCCCGGATAGACTCAATGATATTGAGATCAGGGCTCTGTGGGGGCCATATTATCACTTCCAGGACTCCTTCTTTACGCTGAAGGTAGTTCTTAATGACATTGGCTGTATGTTTGGGTCATTGTCATGCTGAAGAATACATTTGGAGCCAATCAGACCACTCCCTGATAGTATTGCATGATGGATTTCTGCCTGCCTGTCTTTCTAAGCATTGAAGCACAAAGAAACAGGCAATGTTAAGGACTGTAAATGCAGTGGAATAGTATGCCCGTGGCTATGCGTGGGTATGTGCATATGTACCTGCTTCCATAGGACTGCATGGTACATATGCACGCTGTGACTAGTGAAAGCACACTTCTGTAGGTGTGACTTTGATTAAAAATATGCAGAGGCGGCCTGTCCAGGGTGCTGAAGTACCCTTTTATGACATTAATCAGAGTTTAATGCAATGATATAACTGCCCTTCCCAAAATACATTACTTTTTATGGTTAAAGCAGGGGCGGAACAGCCATTGGTGCAGCAGGTGCTCTGGACAGGGGCCCATGGGGACTAGGGGGACCACTGCTACCCAGACCAGTAATGATTTTTAGCCAGGCCCTCTGCCCGAACATTTTGCTCAGTGTTAGAAAACTGGCCCAGCTCAGGGAACAGGGTGGGGGCTACCACCTTTGGAGCCTGCCAGTTATCTTAGGGAGGTGGGACTGACCTTGAGTGTGTGCAGCCGCATCAGTCTCCCATCTGAGCCAGACTGATATGGTAGTCCTGCCGCCTATCAGTACTGCCGTTTATTGGCATGTAGTACCTGTCTGCGAATTAGCGACAGCTCACAGCCAGTGTAACTGGTGATACGAGAGCCTACCTGACTGAGTACCGATCTGAGGAACGCACAGCAGGCCGCATTGTTCCCGTCCCCAAGTACATCCCCTTATTCTCTGCACTGTGCTGGTCTGTGTGCCTGTACCTGTGTCAGTCACTGCCCCTTCCTGTCATCCACTCTCTCTCCCTGTCACCCACTACCATTTGGTATATTGTGAACTTGGGGTAGTGCATAGGAGGGGGTCCCAAAGCATATTTCTCTGACGTCCTAGTGGATGCTGGGAACTCCGTAAGGACCATGGGGAATAGCGGCTCCGCAGGAGACTGGGCACAAAAAGTAAAAGCTTTAGACTAGCTGGTGTGCACTGGCTCCTCCCCCTATGACCCTCCTCCAAGCCTCAGTTAGATTTTTGTGCCCGAACGAGAAGGGTGCAAGCTAGGTGGCTCTCCTGAGCTGCTTAGAAGTAAAAGTTTAAATAGGTTTTTTATTTTCAGTGAGTCCTGCTGGCAACAGGCTCACTGCATCGTGGGACTAAGGGGAGAAGAAGCGAACTCACCTGACTGCAGAGTGGATTGGGCTTCTTGGCTACTGGACATTAGCTCCAGAGGGACGATCACAGGTTCAGCCTGGATGGGTCCCGGAGCCGCGCCGCCGGCCCCCTTACAGAGCCAGAAGAGCGAAGAGGTCCGGAGAAAGCGGCGGCAGAAGACGTTCCTGTCTTCAAATAAGGTAGCGCACAGCACTGCAGCTGTGCGCCATTGCTCTCAGCACACTTCACACTCCGGTCACTGAGGGTGCAGGGCGCTGGGGGGGAGCGCCCTGAGACGCAATAAAAACGATATAAAAACCTTATATGGCTAAAAAAAATGCATCACATATAGCTCCTGGGCTATATGGATGCATTTATCCCCTGCCAGTTTCCTGAAAAAAGCGGGAGAAAAGGCTGCCGTGAAGGGGGCGGAGCCTTTCTCCTCAGCACACGAGCGCCATTTTCTTTCACAGCTCCGCTGGAAGGACGGCTCCCTGTCTCTCCCCTGCAGACTACACTACAGAAACAGGGTAAAACAAGAGAGGGGGGGGCACTATTGGCAGCTAATATATAATACAGCAGCTATAAAGGGAGTAACACTTATATAAGGTTATCCCTGTATATATATAGCGCTCTGGTGTGTGCTGGCAAACTCTCCCTCTGTCTCCCCAAAGGGCTAGTGGGGTCCTGTCCTCTATCAGAGCATTCCCTGTGTGTGTGCTGGGTGTCGGTACGATTGTGTCGACATGTATGAGGAGGAAAATGATGTGGAAGCAGAGCAATTGCCTGTGTTAGTGATGTCACCCCCTAGGGAGTCGACACCTGACTGGATGGTAGTAATTAAAGAATTACGTGACAATGTCAGCACTTTGCAAAAAACTGTTGACGACATGAGACAGCCGACAAATCAATTAGTGCCTGTTCAGGCGTCTCAGACACCGTCAGGGGCGCTAAAACGCCCGTTACCTCAGATGGTCGACACAGACCCTGACACGGATACTGAATCCAGTGTCGACGGTGACGAGACAAACGTAATGTCCAGTAGGGCCACACGTTACATGATCACGGCAATGAAGGAGGCATTGAACATTTCTGACACTACAAGTACCACAAAAAAGGGTATTATGTGGGGTGTGAAAAAAATACCAGTAGTTTTTCCTGAGTCAGATGAATTAAATGAGGTGTGTGATAAAGCGTGGGTTTCCCCCGATAAAAAACTGCTGATTTCTAATAAATTATTGGCACTATACCCTTTCCCGCCAGAGGTTAGGGCACGTTGGGAAACACCCCCTAGGGTAGATAAGGCGCTCACACGCTTATCAAAACAAGTGGCGTTACCGTCTCCTGATACGGCCGCTCTCAAGGAACCAGCTGATAGAAGGCTGGAAAATATCTTAAAAGGTATATACACACATACCGGTGTTACACTGCGACCAGCGATCGCCTCAGCCTGGATGTGCAGCGCTGGAGTGGCTTGGTCGGATTCCCTGACTGAAAATATTGATACCCTGGATAGGGACAGTATATTATTAACTATAGAGCATTTAAAGGATGCATTACTATATATGCGAGATGCACAGAGGGATATTTGCACCCTGGCATCTAGAGTAAGTGCGATGTCCATTTCTGCCAGAAGAACGTTATGGACGCGACAGTGGTCAGGTGATGCGGATTCCAAACGACATATGGAAGTATTGCCGTATAAAGGGGAGGAGTTATTTGGGGTCGGTCTATCGGACCTGGTGGCCACGGCAACGGCTGGAAAATCCACCTTTTTACCCCAGGTCACCTCTCAGCAGAAAAAGACATCGTCTTTTCAAACCCAGTCCTTTCGTCCCTATAAGGGCAAGAGGGAAAAAGGCCACTCATTCCTGCCCCGGGGCAGAGGAAGGGGAAAAAGACTGCACCATGCAGCCTCTTCCCAGGAGCAGAAGCCCTCCCCCGCTTCTGCCAAGTCCTCAGCATGACGCTGGGGCTCTGCAAGCAAACTCGGGCACGGTGGGGGGCCGTCTCAAGAATTTCAGCGTGCAGTGGGCTCACTCGCAAGTGGACCCCTGGATCCTGCAGGTAGTATCACAGGGGTACAAATTGGAATTCGAGACGTCTCCCCCTCGCCGGTTCCTGAAGTCTGCTCTACCAACGTCTCCCTCCGACAGGGAGGCAGTATTGGAAGCTATTCACAAGCTGTATTCCCAGCAGGTGATAATCAAGGTACCCCTCCTACAACAGGGAAAGGGGTATTATTCCACGCTGTTTGTGGTACCGAAGCCGGACGGCTCGGTGAGACCAATTTTAAATCTAAAATCTTTGAACACTTACATAAAAAGGTTCAAATTCAAGATGGAGTCACTCAGAGCAGTGATAGCGAACCTGGAAGAAGGGGACTATATGGTATCTCTAGACATCAAGGATGCTTATCTCCATGTCCCAATCTACCCTTCTCAAGGGTACCTCAGGTTTGTGATACAAAACTGTCATTATCAGTTTCAGACGCTGCCGTTTGGATTGTCCACGGCACCACGGGTCTTTACCAAGGTAATGGCCGAAATGATGATTCTTCTTCGAAGAAAAGGCGTATTAATTATCCCTTACTTGGACGATCTCCTGATAAGGGCAAGGTCCAGGGAACAGTTAGAGGTCGGAGTAGCACTATCTCAGGTAGTGCTACGTCAGCACGGGTGGATTCTAAATATCCCAAAATCACAGCTGATTCCAACAACACGTCTGCTGTTCCTAGGGATGATTCTGGACACAGTCCAGAAAAAGGTGTTTCTCCCGGAGGAGAAGGCCAGGGAGTTATCCGAGCTAGTCAGGAACCTCCTAAAACCAGGACAAGTGTCAGTGCATCAGTGCACGAGAGTCCTGGGAAAAATGGTGGCTTCTTACGAAGCGATTCCATTCGGAAGATTCCATGCAAGAACTTTTCAGTGGGATCTGCTGGACAAATGGTCCGGATCGCATCTTCAGATGCATCAGCGGATAACCCTATCTCCAAGGACAAGGGTATCTCTCCTGTGGTGGTTACAGAAGGCTCATCTTCTAGAGGGCCGCAGATTCGGCATTCAGGATTGGATGCTGGTAACCACGGATGCCAGCCTGAGAGGCTGGGGAGCAGTCACACAGGGAAGAAATTTCCAGGGCTTGTGGTCAAGCATGGAAACGTCTCTTCACATAAATATCCTAGAGCTAAGGGCCAGTTACAATGCCCTAAGTCAAGCAAGGCCTCTGCTTCAGGGTCAACCGGTATTGATCCAGTCGGACAACATCACGGCTGTCGCCCACGTAAACAGACAGGGCGGCACAAGAAGCAGGAGGGCAATGGCAGAAGCTGCAAGGATTCTCCGCTGGGCGGAAAATCATGTGATAGCACTGTCAGCAGTGTTCATTCCGGGAGTGGACAACTGGGAAGCAGACTTCCTCAGCAGACACGACCTCCACCCGGGGGAGTGGGGACTTCATCCAGAAGTCTTCCAAGTGATTGTAAACCGTTGGGAAAAACCAAAGGTGGACATGATGGCGTCCCGTCTCAACAAGAAACTGGACAGATATTGCGCCAGGTCAAGGGACCCTCAGGCAATAGCGGTGGACGCTCTGGTAACTCCGTGGGTTTTCCAGTCGGTATATGTGTTCCCTCCTCTTCCTCTCATACCAAAAGTACTGAGAATCATAAGAAGGAGAGAAGTAAGAACGATACTCGTGGCTCCGGATTGGCCAAGAAGAACTTGGTACCCGGAGCTGCAAGAGATGTTCACGAAGGACCCGTGGCCTCTACCTCTAAGGAAGGACCTGCTCCAGCAGGGACCTTGTCTGTTCCAAGACTTACTGCGGCTGCGTTTGAAGGCATGGCGGTTGAACGCCGGATCCTGAAGGAAAAAGGCATTCCAGATGAAGTCATCCCTACCCTGATCAAGGCCAGGAAGGATGTAACTGCAAAACATTATCATCGCATTTGGCGAAAATATGTTGCGTGGTGTGAGGCCAAGAAGGCCCCTACGGAGGAATTTCAACTGGGTCGTTTCCTACATTTCCTGCAAGCAGGATTGTCTATGGGCCTAAAATTAGGATCCATTAAGGTTCAAATTTCGGCCCTGTTGATCTTCTTCCAGAAAGAACTGGCTTCAGTACCTGAAGTTCAGACGTTTGTCAAAGGGGTACTGCATATACAGCCTCCTTTTGTGCCTCCAGTGGCACCTTGGGATCTCAATGTAGTTTTAGGGTTCCTAAAATCACATTGGTTTGAACCACTTGCCACAGTGGATTTGAAATATCTCACATGGAAAGTGGTAATGCTGTTGGCCCTGGCTTCAGCCAGGCGCGTATCAGAATTGGCGGCTTTATCCTATAAAAGCCCTTACCTGATATTTCATTCGGATAGGGCGGAATTGAGGACTCGTCCTCAATTTCTCCCTAAGGTGGTTTCAGCGTTTCACATGAATCAACCTATTGTGGTACCTGTGGCTACTAGGGACTTGGAGGACTCCAAGTTGCTGGACGTAGTCAGGGCCCTGAAAATATATGTTTCCAGGACGGCTGGAGTCAGAAAATCTGACTCGCTGTTTATACTGTATGCACCCAACAAGCTGGGTGCTCCTGCTTCTAAGCAGACGATTGCTCGTTGGATTTGTAGTACAATTCAACTTGCACATTCTGTGGCAGGCCTGCCACAGCCAAAATCTGTTAAAGCCCATTCCACAAGGAAGGTGGGCTCATCTTGGGCGGCTGCCCGAGGGGTCTCGGCTTTACAACTTTGCCGAGCAGCTACTTGGTCAGGGGCAAACACGTTTGCTAAATTCTACAAATTTGATACCCTGGCTGAGGAGGACCTGGAGTTCTCTCATTCGGTGCTGCAGAGTAATCCGCACTCTCCCGCCCGTTTGGGAGCTTTGGTATAATCCCCATGGTCCTTACGGAGTTCCCAGCATCCACTAGGACGTCAGAGAAAATAAGAATTTACTTACCGATAATTCTATTTCTCGTAGTCCGTAGTGGATGCTGGGCGCCCATCCCAAGTGCGGATTGTCTGCAATACTTGTATATAGTTATTGTTACAAACAAATCGGGTTGTTTATTGTTGGAAGCCATCTTTTCAGAGGCTCCTACGGTTATCATACTGTTAACTGGGTTCAGATCACGAGTTGTACGGTGTGATTGGTGTGGCTGGTATGAGTCTTACCCGGGATTCAAGATCCTTCCTTATTATGTACGCTCATCCGGGCACAGTATCTTAACTGAGGCTTGGAGGAGGGTCATAGGGGGAGGAGCCAGTGCACACCAGCTAGTCTAAAGCTTTTACTTTTTGTGCCCAGTCTCCTGCGGAGCCGCTATTCCCCATGGTCCTTACGGAGTTCCCAGCATCCACTACGGACTACGAGAAATAGAATTATCGGTAAGTAAATTCTTATTTTTTTTCACCTGGGCCCACCACTCACAATTTCCACCAGTAGTTAAAAGGCTGAATTTTTAGGCAGGAATTAATCTATTTTAATAGATAATTAATTTAGTCATTAAGTAAGCAGTACTATTTGATGAATATTTATTGTCAACTATAAGAAAATGTATTAATCAGAGTTCTTATCTATGTTTAACTTGCTAATTGTAGACACTTATAATGAAGGTAATGTTCCCAGTATAACATAACTAGAATCATTTGGTAAAATTGCAAATGATTCTTTTTCCACAAGCTGTTTTAAATGACAAGTCTGTTGCATGATACTTGTGAATTTCACCATATGTCCCACTTTCAGCTGTTTTTTCAGATTCACGTTATTATGGTTGAAATGAAACAGATGTATAGCATCTGATTGCAATTTCATCAACAGTGTGCAATAATTAAACATCATTTTAATTAACATTTTGTAAAATTCATTTGATTAGGCAAAAACAGGGTTCAAGTAAACAAAAATAGATAGGACACATAAAAATACAATTGGTAAATTTTACAGCAAAGAGCAAAAAATATATATTTGCTCTGATCATTCTATTTCACAGGATTCATCACATTTAGTATTGAATTTAGATCAAATGCAATCATAAAGAGCCTGAACAAGACAATTATCACAGATGTATTTTATGATTCTGAATATTTTAACATTTAAAAGTTGGAGTGTACAATATTTAGCAGTGCAGGGCTTAGCCAGATTAGAGGTGTTGTGGTGCAGGGGATATTGTACCCCTGGATCATAGGTGTGTTTTTACCCAAAAGGCAGGATTAAAGAAGAAGCGGGTTGGTTTTTGGTGCTAGGTGGAAGGTAAAAAAACTCACAAATTCCTTGACTACACATTAAGTGGGCTCCTGTGTGTTCTTTTGCCTAACAAAATGGTGTACTTCAAAAGCAAGTCTGTGCTGTGTTTTTCTGTGCTGCTGTCACTATTTGAAATTACATTTAGAAGATTTTGGAGAAGGTGCGCTGGGTCAAGGAATGGATGCTGAAAAGAGAATCCATCTCCCATATGCCTTTGTTGCTGCAATGTCATGACAATGACCCAGATGACTTCAGAAGTCATCTCAGGATGAGTGATAACTACTTTATGGAGTTGTTGGAACTTGTCATCCCATACATAAAGAAACAAGAAACTCACTTAAGACCAGCTATTACTCCTGAGCAAAGACTACTTGCAACATTAATGTTTTTGGCTACTGGGAGGTCCCTGCAAGATTGGAAATTTACCTGTGTTATGTCTCCTGAAGCTTTGGGACCAGGGGTGTCAGAACTTTTATAGATTGTGGGGGAGGGGGGGGGGGCAAGATAGATCCTCATATTGGTGGCCCTGGGGGAGGAGCCACCAGGGAGAAGGAGGCGATACTATGGGGATGAAAAGAAGTCAGCACCACGGTGGGCAGGAGGCCGCACCATGTAGATGGAGGCTGGGATTTCCACTGACGGAGGTCCTGAGATGGGGAAGCAACATTGTGTAGGTGAGGCTGGCCCCTGGGAGCTGGTAGGGCCAGCAACAGAAATATTGGGGCCCAGTACGCAGATATCTCTGGGCCCCCTTCCCCACCTCGACCCCATACATCCCCATCCACTGCCACTATGATTCTCCTTAGGGGAACAGGAGAGACAGGGGAGTGAGAGAGAAACAAATAGGGTGTCTGCGAGAGAAAGAGTAGCAAGAGGAGAGAGTGTTAGGGAGAGAGATAGGAGCAAGATAGAGACTGTCAGGGAGAGAGGTGCAAGAGGAGAGAGAGTGTTAGGGAGAGCGAGCATACGCACACACAAAAAAGGTCTGAGTACTTAGTAAACCCCTGGCTTTCGTGTAGCAGCATTCTGTTTCTTCTTTTTTTTAGTGATGTGCACCGGAAATTTTTGGGGTTTTGTGTTTTGGTTTTGGATTCGGTTCCGCGGCCGTGTTTTGGATTCGGACGCGTTTTGGCAAAACCTCCCTGAAATTTTTTTGTCGTATTCGGGTGTGTTTTGGATTCGGGTGTTTTTTTACAAAAAACCCTCAAAAACAGCTTAAATCATAGAATTTGGGGGTCATTTTGATCCCATAGTATTATTAACCTCAATAACCATAATTTACACTCATTTCCAGTCTATTCTGAACACCTCACACCTCACAATATTATTTTTAGTCCTAAAATTTGCACCAAAGTCGCTGGATGACTAAGCTAAGCGACCCAAGTGGCCGACACAAACACCTGGCCCATCTAGGAGTGGCACTGCAGTGTCAGACAGGATAGCAGATTAAAAAATTGTCCCCAAACAGCACATGATGCAAAGAAAAAAAGAGGCGCAATGAGGTAGCTGTGTGACTAAGCTAAGCGACCCAAGTGGCCGACACAAACAGCTGGCCCATCTAGGAGTGGCACTGCAGTGTCAGACAGGATGGCAGATTAAAAATATAGTCCCCAAACAGCACATGATGCAAAGAAAAAAAGAGGCGCAATGAGGTAGCTGTGTGACTAAGCTAAGCGACCCAAGTGGCCGACACAAACACCTGGCCCATCTAGGAGTGGCACTGCAGTGTCAGACAGGATGGCAGATTAAAAAAATAGTCCCCAAACAGCACATGATGCAAAGAAATAAAGAGGCGCAATGAGGTAGCTGTGTGACTAAGCTAAGCGACCCAAGTGGCCGACACAAACACCTGGCCCATCTAGGAGTGGCACTGCAGTGTCAGACAGGATGGCACTTCAAAAAAATAGTCCCCAAACAGCACATGATGCAAAGAAAAAAAGAGGCGCAATGAGGTAGCTGTGTGACTAAGCTAAGCGACCCAAGTGGCCGACACAAACACCTGGCCCATCTATGAGTGGCACTGCAGTGTCAGACAGGATGGCACTTCAAAAAAATAGTCCCTAAACAGCACATGATGCAAAGAAAAAAAAGAGGCGCAATGAGGTAGTTGTGTGACTAAGCTAAGCGACCCAAGTGGCCGACACAAACACCTGGCCCATCTAGGAGTGGCACTGCAGTGTCCAAAAAGGATGGCACTTCAAAAAAATATTCCCCAAACAGCACATGATGCAAAGAAAAAAAGAGGCGCAATGAGGTAGCTGTGTGACTAAGCTAAGCGACCCAAGTGGCCGACACAAACACCTGGCCCATCTAGGAGTGGCACTGCAGTGTCAGACAGGATGGCACTTCAAAAAAATAGTCCCCAAACAGCACATGATGCAAAGAAAAAAAGAGGCACAATAAGGTAGCTGTGTGACTAAACTAAGTGACCCATGTGGCCGACACAAACACCTGGCCCATCTAGGAGTGGCACTACAGTGTCAGACAGGATGGCACTCCAAAAAAATAGTCCCCAAACAGTACATGATGCAAAGAAAAAAAGAGGCGCAATGAGGTAGCTGTGTGACTAAGCTAAGCGACCCAAGTGGCCGACACAAACACTTGGCCCATCTAGGAGTGGCACTGCAGTGTCAGACAGGATGGCAGATTAAAAAAATAGTCCCCAAACAGCACATGATGCAAAGAAAAAAAGAGGCGCAATGAGGTAGCTGTGTGACTAAGCTAAGCGACCCAAGTGGCCGACACAAACACCTGGCCCATCTAGGAGTGGCACTGCAGTGTCAGACAGGATGGCAGATTAAAAAAATAGTCCCCAAACAGCACATGATGCAAAGAAAAAAAGAGGCGCAATGAGGTAGCTGTGTGACTAAGCTAAGCGACCCAAGTGGCCGACACAAACACCTGGCCCATCTAGGAGTGGCACTGCAGTGTCAGACAGGATGGCACTTCAAAAAAATAGTCTCCAAACAGCACATGATGCAAAGAAAAAAAGAGGCGCAATGAGGTAGCTGTGTGACTAAGCTAAGCGACCCAAGTGGCTGACAGAAACACCTGGCCCATCTAGGAGTGGCACTGCAGTGTCAGCCAGGATGGCACTTCAAAAAAATAGTCCCCAAACAGCACATGATGCAAAGAAAAAAAGAGGCGCAATGAGGTAGCTGTGTGACTAAGCTAAGCGACCCAAGTGGCCGACACAAACACCTGGCCCATCTAGGAGTGGCACTGCAGTGTCAGACAGGATGGCAGATTAAAAATATAGTCCCCAAACAGCACATGATGCAAAGAAAAAAAGAGGCGCAATGAGGTAGCTGTGTGACTAAGCTAAGCGACCCAAGTGGCCGACACAAACACCTGGCCCATCTAGGAGTGGCACTGCAGTGTCAGACAGGATGGCACTTCAAAAAATAGTCCCCAAACAGCACATAATGCAAAGAAAAATGAAAGAAAAAAGAGGTGCAAGATGGAATTGTCCTTGGGCCCTCCCACCCACCCTTATGTTGTATAAACAGGACATGCACACTTTAACAAACCCATCATTTCAGCGACAGGGTCTGCCACACAACTGTGACTGAAATGACTGGTTGGTTTGGGACCCCACCAAAAAAGAAGCAATCAATCTCTACTTGCACAAACTGGCTCTACAGAGGCAAGATGTCCACCTCCTCCTCATCGTCCGATTCCTCACCCCTTTCACTGTGTACATCCCCCTCCTCACAGATTATTAATTCGACCCCACTGGAATACACCATCTCAGGTCCCTGTGTACTTTCTGGAGGCAATTGCTGGTGAATGTCTCCACGGAGGAATTGATTATAATTCATTTTGATGAACATCATCTTCTCCACATTTTCTGGAAGTAACCTCGTACGCCGATTGCTGACAAGGTGAGCGGCTGCACTAAACACTCTTTCGGAGTACACACTGGAGGGGGGCAACTTAGGTAAAATAAAGCCAGTTTGTGCAAGGGCCTCCAAATTGCCTCTTTTTCCTGCCAGTATACATACGGACTGTCTGACGTGCCTACTTGGATGCGGTCACTCATATAATCTTCCACCATTCTTTCAATGGTGACAGAATCATATGCAGTGACAATAGACGACATGTCAGTAATCGTTGGCAGGTCCTTCAGTCCGGACCAGATGTCAGCACTCGCTCCAGACTGCTCTGCATCACCGCCAGCGGGTGGGCTCGGAATTCTTAGCCTTTTCCTCGCAGCCCCAGTTGCGGGAGAATGTTAAGGAGTAGCTGTTGACGGGTCACGTTCCGCTTGACTTGACAATTTTCTCACCAGCAGGTCTTTGAACCTCTGCAGACTTGTGTCTGCCGGAAAGAGAGATACAACGTAGGTTTTAAATCTAGGATCGAGCACGGTGGCCAAAATGTAGTGCTCTGATTTCAACAGATTGACCACCCGTGAATCCTGGTTAAGCAAATTAAGGACTCCATCCACAAGTCCCACATGCCTAGCGGAATCGCTCTGTTTTAGCTCCTCCTTCAATCTCTCCAGCTTCTTCTGCAAAAGCCTGATGAGGGGAATGACCTGACTCAGGCTGGCAGTGTCTGAACTGACTTCACGTGTGGCAAGTTCAAAGGGTTGCAGAACCTTGCACAACGTTGAAATCATTGTCCACTGCGCTTGAGTCAGGTGCATTCCCCCTCCTTTGCCTATATCGTAGGTAGCTGTATAGGCATGAATGGCCTTTTGCTGGTCCTCCATCCTCTGAAGCATATAGAGGGTTGAATTCCTCCTCGCTACCACCTCTTGCTTCAGATGATGGCAGGGCAGGTTCAGGAGTGTTTGCTGGTGCTCCAGTCTTCGGCACGCAGTGGCTGAATGCCGAAAGTGGCCCGCAATTCTTCGGGCCACCGACAGCATCTCTTGCACGCCCCTGTCGTTTTTAAATAATTCTGCACCACCAAATTCAATGTATGTGCAAAACATGGGACGTGCTGGAATTTGCCCAGATGTAATGCACGCACAATATTGGTGGCGTTGTCCGATGTCACAAATCCCCAAGAGAGTCCAATTGGGGTAAGCCATTCTGCGATGATGTTCCTCAGTTTCCGTAAGAGGTTGTCAGCTGTGTGCCTCTTATGGAAAGCGGTGATACAAAGCGTAGCCTGCCTAGGAACGAGTTGGCATTTGCGAGATGCTGCTACTGGTGCCGCCGCTGCTGTTCTTGCTGTGGGAGGCAATACATCTACCCAGTGGGGTGTCACAGTCATATAGTCCTGAGTCTGCCCTGGTCCACTTGTCCACATGTCCGTGGTTAAGTGGACATTGGGTAAAACTGCATTTTTTAGGACACTGGTGACTTTTTTTCTGACATCTGTGTACATTTTCGGTATCGCCTGCCTAGAGAAATGGAACCTAGATGGTATTTGGTACCGGGGACACAGTACCTCAAGAAATTCTCTAGTTCCCTGTGAATTAATGGTGGATACCGGAAACACGTTTCTCACCACCCAGGCTGCCAAGGCCTGAGTTATCCGCTTTGCAGCAGGATGACTGTTGTGATATTTCATCTTCCTCGCAAAGGACTGTTGCACAGTCAATTGCTTACTGGAAGTAGTACAAGTGGTCTTCCGACTTCCCCTCTGGGATGACGATCGACTCCCAGCAGCAACAACAGCAGCGCCAGCAGCAGTAGGCATTACACTCAAGGATCCATCGGAGGAATCCCAGTTAGGAGAGGACTCGTCAGACTTGCCAGTGACATGGCCTGCAGGACTATTGGCGTTCCTGTCTAAGGAGGAGATTGGGTACAAGAGGAAGAAGGGATTTAGTTGTCAGTGGACTGCTTCCACTGTCACCCAAAGTTTTTGAACTTGTCAATGACTTCTGATGAATACGCTCCAGGTGACGTATAAGGGAGGATGTTCCTAGGTGGTTAACATCCTTAGCCCTACTTATTACAGTTTGAAAAAGGCAACACACGGCTTGACACCTGTTGTCCGCATTTCTGTTAAAATAATTCCACACCGAAGAGGTGATTTTTTTTGTAATTTGACCAGGCATGTCAATGGCCATATGCATCCCACGGACAACAGGTGTCTCCCCGGGTGCCTGACTTAAACAAACCACATCACCATCAGATTCCTCCTTGTCAATTTCCTTCTCAGCGTCAGCAACGCCCATATCCTCATCCTGGTCTACTTCAACAGTGACATCTTCAATTTGACTATCAGGAACTGGACTGAGGGTGCTCCTTCCAGCACTTGCAGGGGGGCGTGCAAATGGTGGAAGGAGCCACCTCTTCCCGTCCAGTGTTGGGAAGGTAAGGCATCGCAACCGACACAATTGGACTCTCCTTGGGGATTTGTGATTTAGAAGAACGCACAGTTCTTTGCTGTGCTTTTGCCATGTGCCATGTGCTTTTTGTCATGTGAAGCTGAACCACTAGCCATGAACATAGGCCAGGGCCTCAGCCGTTCCTTGCCACTCTGTGTCGTAAATGGCATATTGGCAAGTTTACGCTTCTCCTCAGATGCTTTTAATTTAGATTTTTGGGTCATTTTACTGAACTTTTGTTTTTTGGATTTTACATGCTCTCTACTATGACATTGGGCATCGGCCTTGGCAGACGACGTTGATGGCATTTCATCATCTCTGCCATGACTAGTGGCAGCAGCTTCAGCACTAGGTGGAAGTAGATCTTGATCTTTCCCTATTTTACCCTCCACATTTTTGTTCTCCATTTTTTAATGTATGGAATTATATGCCAGTAATATTATTATATCAATAGCAATGGCCTACTGTACTGTACTACTATATATACTGCTCACAACAATGCAGCACAGATATGGATACTTGCAGTGACACCTAGCTGCAAGATACAGCAATGACCTACTGTACTGTACAACTATATACTGTTGGTCACCAAAATGCTGCACTGTACTACTATATATACTGCTCACAACAATGCAGCACAGATATGGATACTTGAAGTAACACGGAGCTGCAAGATTCAGCAATGGCCTACTGTACTGTACAACTATATACTGTTGGTCACCAAAATGCTGCACTGTACTACTATATATACTGCTCACAACAATGCAGTACAGATATGGATACTTGAAGTGACTCAGAGCTGCAAGATACAGCAATGGCCTGCTGTACTGTACAACTATATACTATTGGTCACCAAAATGCTGCACTGTACTACTATATATACTGCTCACAACAATGCAGAACAGATATGGATACATGAAGTGACATAGAGCTGCAAGATACAGCAATGGCCTGCTGTACTGTACAACTACATACTGTTGGTCACCAAAATGTTGCACTGTACTACTATATATATACTGTTCACAACAATGCAGCACTGAGATGGAATGGATACTTGAAGTGACATGGAGCTGCAAGATACAGCAATGACCTACTGTACTGTACAACTATATACTGTTGGTCACCAAATGCTGCACTGTACTACTATATATACTGCTCACAACAATGCAGTACAGATATGGATACTTGAAGTGACTCGGAGCTGCAAGATACAGCAATGGCCTGCTGTACTGTACAACTATATCCTGTTGGTCACCAAAATGCTGCACTGTACTACTATATATACTGCTCACAACAATGCAGAACAGATATGGATACATGAAGTGACATAGAGCTGCAAGATACAGCAATGGCCTGCTGTACTGTACAACTACATACTGTTGGTCACCAAAATGCTGCACTGTACTACTATATATATACTGCTCACAACAATGCAGCACAGATATGGATACTTGAAGTGACACGGAGCTGCAAGATACAGCAATGTACTGTAGTTGTACAGTAGTTGTACTGTACAACTACATACTGTTGGTCACCAAAATGCTGCACTGTACTACTATATATACTGCTCACAACAATGCAGCACAGATATGGATACTTGAAGTGACACGGAGCTGCAAGATACAGCAATGTACTGTAGTTGTACAGTAGTTGTACTGTACAACTACATACTGTTGGTCACCAAAATGCTGCACTGTACTACTATATATACTGCTCACAACAATGCAGCACAGATATGGATACTTGAAGTGACATGGAGCTGCAAGATACAGCAATGGCCCACTGTACTGTACAACTATATACTGTTGGTCACCAAAATGCTGCACTGTACTACTATAATTATATACTGGTGGTCCCCACAATGCAGCACACTGAGCACAGATATTTGTAGCACACTGAGCACAGATATGGAGCTTTTCAGGCAGAGAACGTAGATATTTGCAGCACACTGAGCACAGATATGGAGCTTTTCAGGCAGAAAACGTAGATATTTGCAGCCCACTGAGCACAGATATTTGCAGCACACTGAGCACAGATATTTGCAGCACACTGAGCACAGATATGGAGCTTTTCAGGGAGAGAACGTAGCCACGTCCTCTCCGTTCAATCTCTAATGCACGAGTGAAAATGGCAGTGACGCGCAGCTCTTTATATGGAATACGAATCTTGCGAGAATCCGACAGCGGGATGATGACGTTCGGCCTCGTTCGGGTTAACCGAGCAAGGCGGGAAGATCCGAGGCTGCCTCGGACCCGTGTAAAATAGGTGAAGTTCGGGGGGGTTCGGATCTCGACGAGCCGAACCCGCTCATCTCTAATTAAAAGTAGAAACCATATGCTGATCTCATTTTAGAATCTATTTTAAGTTAACAAGTCTGGAATCGTACCTCTGTCAGACAAAAAAGAATTACTTTGAGTTATTGCTCTCATTCAGCTACAGAATACAAATGTAATTATTTTCAGAAAACAATTACTATTTCAACTTTCTCATTTGAAGGAAGCAATAGTTTAAAAAACATGCAAGAACTAAATATATTTACATAAAGCTGTACATTAAAATCATATTTAATTCTTCATTAAACATAACAAATTTTAAACCAAAATAAAGAATATTATTGTGATTTTTGATCACTTGTCACAGATTGGGCAGATTATGTAATGTGTGACCCACTAAATGCGTGCTCTGAACTATCAAATTCAGATCTGATAAGTCAGAAAGAAAGATTAAGGGGGAATTCAATTAATGCGGCTTATTGAACCCCCGGGAGATATACAATTGCCCCTGATGGCTGGCACTATCATGGATTTTTTTTCACCTGCCTAGAGGTGTCATTTTTTTGCAGCAGCAATTGGGAAGACACATAGATCCAGAAACTCAGCCCAGATCCTAAGTGTTTCACCTGAAAATGGGAAATTGTTCATGTAGAAAGAAAAGGGGGTAAATAAATTACCTGAAAGAAAAGAATCACATAAAGAATAGTGGTAAAGTCCCATTTTTACAGCGTGAAAAATGAACATGTCCAATTTATGTCCCCCTTAAGACAGTTCAGAATCCTCATCAGCACGTCACCAGTTGATTAGCAATTGTGAAAATGGTACAGTAGTTGCCTCTTTTATGTTCTGTTCATCTCATTCACCTTTGGCTCAAGAAGTTAGTGATTATGGGAACATTATGCACTTATTTAGACTGGGTGATTTGTACAATTGTTTATGTCCTTTGATAAAAGGCAATACAGAGCATGCAAGAGTGTACTGATGAAAATTCAATGAATGGCATGCATGATAGTAGTAAGAAAAAGCTAAATATATCCAGACAAGCTGATGTATGCAGATTTGTACAGGGAATACGTACAGGAAGCCAGCAGTTGGGATGCCAAGAGTCAGAAGACTGTCAGCGGCATCCCAATGCTAAGAATCCCAAGAGGGGTGCCATAAGTATAATAACCACCTCCCTGTACCCCCCTAACCCTCCCTACCCAATGCCTAGCCCTAACCTCGCCCCTGCAGCCTAACACTAACCCTCCCCCTTAGTGCCTAAACCCAACCCTCCCTCCCCCTTAGTGCCTAATCCCAACCCTCCCGCCCCTGCAGCCTAACTTTAGCCTTCCCTCCTGTAGCCTAACCCTAACCATACCCCTTCAGCCTAATCCTAACCCAACTCCTAGTGCCTAAACTGAACCTTCCCCACCCCAGAGCCTAACGCTAACCTGTGCCCAGCATACTTACAATCGGGATGCCAGCAGTCAGTATTCTGGCATTGAGAGCGATGTTGGTATACCGACCCCAGGATTTTGACTGCCGGTATGCTAACTGCATCCCATGTACAGGACATTTTCCAAAGTATCTCCTACCAATGAGATGTTCAATAACCATTTTAATATTCTAACTACCTTAGATTAAGATTTCTTTAATCTAATATTTTCCTGTTAATTTCCATTTTAGACACCAGAAGAGAATCATTAAAATGCTTTAATCACATTTTGAAACAATGTTTTTCTTATTTTGTACCAAATACCAAATAAAAAGAACATAAAAATAGCAGAATCACTATTAATGGCACTTGGCTAATAGGTCTAAAGGTCCATTCCAATGATTTCACTATTTGCTAGAAAAGCACATCACAACTGCAGAAATTCTCGGTCCTAACTAAGTTACAATAACATATTAGAAGATTAATTGGCTTCTGACAAAATAATTGGACACCAGTGAGTCATGTGTGTTTGTGTATGGTAGGAAATTTAGGAGCTGATGTATTATACATGGAAAAGAGTGGAGAAGTTGTCTATAGTACCCGAAAGCTTCTACCTATAATTTTCTAGCATTTACTTGATAAATGCTACCGCAAAGTTGAATGGAGGACAAGTTCAAATAGTGCAATGATTCTAGTAGTATGTGGAAGAGCTTGCAAGATATTACAGATTTTAAACCTAAAAAGGTGGAGTTTATTGTAGCAAATAGTACTCTGGTGGAAGATCTAAATGGTTTTTATTGCAGATTTGACAAGAATAACTTGACTATAGTCAAGTCAAAGCTTTTGAGACTAGACCAGGTGAGGTCCTTATAGTACTAGATGAACAAGATGTTCTGAAGTGCCTTTGAGGTGTCAGCATAGGTAAAGCTGCTGGTCCAGATGGGATTCAAGGAAAAATTCTCAGAGAGTGTAGTGATCAATTAGCTGGGATTTTTATGTTGTTATTTAATATTTCACTATAGGTCTGTATAATTCCTAAATGTTTTAAAGCTACAACAATTATTCCTGTACCCAAAAAGAATGTGCCTAAATGTCTAGATGATCATTGCCCTATTGCATTGACATCGTTGGTTATGAAGTGCTTCGAACACCTGGTGCTAAGTCATATTAAATCTAATTTTTCTGCCAATTTTGATCCCTTTCAATTTGCCTATAGGGAGAACCGTTCTACGGACAATGCAGTTTTTACTGTCTTATACCAGGTGCAGAACCACTTAGAGAAGAAGGGGACATATGTCCGAATTTTATTTAGGATTTTAGTTCTGTGTTTAATACTATAATACCAGTATCATTGGTTTTTAAGCTTTTTAATGTAGGCTTAAACGGGTTTATGTGCAATTGGATTTTACATTTTTTGAGTGACAGGCCTCAAGTAGTCAAGTTAGGCAAATCTGTGTCTAGTGAGGTTCAGGTAAAAACTGGTGTACTACAGGGGTGTGTCCTGAGCCCATTATTATATTCCTTATTTACGCAAGATTATTTTTCAGCCTCTGAATTTGTTAAGGTGGTAAAATTTGCTAATGGCACAGCTGTTGTCGGTCTGATAAGTAACAATGGTGAGGACGCTTATAGGCATGAGGTTTTAAACTTATTAGAATGGAGTAAAAAAATAGTTTGCTTCTAAATACGACCAAAACGAAGGAATTGGTAAGTGATTTTAGACGAGGCAGTAGAAGACCGTTACTTCCTGTAATCCTAGATGGTAAGCAAATTGAGGAGGTGGACTCATTTAAATTTTTGGGCATGTATATTGCTAGTGGCCAAACTTGGTCCATAAATTGTACTTTTTTGATTAAGAAGGCACAGGAGCGCCTTTTCTTTTTAAGGAGACGTAAGGCTGTCTGCCTGAGTACGAACACGTTAGTTAGGTTCTATCGAAGTATAGTAGAGAGTGTTCTGAAGTATGGTTTGTTATCTGTACTGTAGCTGAGCAGATTGCCCTAGAACGTGTGGTTAGGACTGCTAGTAGGGTTATTGGGGTGTCCCTGCCTTGTATGAAGGATCTTTATGTTAACAGAGTGTTAAAAAGAAGCAGAAGCATATTAGCTGAACCTAGTCATCCAAACTACTTGGTCTTTGAAAGACTGCGTCCCAAAAACGTTTTAGGAGTGTACGTGTGCGCACCAAGCGTATGCTTAATAGTTTTTTTTCCAACAGCTGTTCGTTTACTAAATGGTCAAAAGGAACAGGGTTAATTTTAAATTAAATATGTTTATTGCTTGTTCCACTGTACAGGGTGCTCATGTTAATTTCATTGACATTTCATGGTTGTCTTGTTAATGACAAATAAAGTATTGTATTGATTGGTTGCTATGGCCAGTTTCTCCCAATGGTTCATTTTTCCACTGTTTTAACTGTTTGATATATCAGTCCCTTAGACTTTACTCTCCAAGGAATGGGGGAAGGTACTGATGTGAAGGGTTACTTAGCAACTGAGTGCACCCAAGGTACTGTAGCTGATTCATTCCCTGCGATAACATAAAAGTGCTTTGAGTCCTATTTTGAAAAAAGTGCAATAGAAATGAATAGATAAATAATTATTGATATTCTTACATGCAGGAGAAAGCAGCTGAAATGTTGCATAAACAAGCAAATAATTAATTGCTTGTTGACTGAAGGTTTTGCTGGCCAAAAAAATTAATTGTCCATTTTAAATTGACCTTCCTCCATTTTAGTTCCTGTTCTGATGAGAAAAGTATCCAGAGTTCCCATTGTTTGGAATACTGCAACATCTGCAGTTTACTGTATGTCTGACAATGTGAAACACTTCTGAAAAATGATGAATGCATGAAAATATTTTTTGAATACAAATTCACCAAACTTCCCATCTGTGAAATATGCTGTAGCAAGTAATCCTTGAATCAGTGAAGCATTTTATTTTGACTACATTTTCACCATTGCATTATTGTAATGAGCTCATAAATGCTAAGTGCAATTTTGGAGATGATGTTTTAGTTCACAGTAGTTGTTATGGACGTATAATATGTTTGTTATGACAACATAAATCAGTGTGTTGTTCTTAATTGTCTTCTACTATAACACCTGTGCTCTGTGACTTTGCCAGGTTTGTCTTCATTCTAGAAAGCAACCGGTCACATGATTGCAGTAATTAATGCAGCTAGTGCTTGGCAAGGTTGCTACAGTTGGATCTTCTTGTGAAAGGACATCCTGATTCCCAGATCCGGGCTGAGGATAGTGAGGTAAATATGCCATGACCAAAATTAAATATCTTTAATTATCCACTTGTAAAGTTTGTTTCCATTTTAACCCAAAGAAAGCAATAATTGTCTGCTCCAAGTACACAGGAACAATGATATTTACATAAGTAGCTTATATTATGAAAGGTTCAGCTTCAGTGAAGGTATTTTGTAATCTTGTTAATACTGATGTTCAATAAAAATCTTGACATATGTATAATATAACCCAGTGTAACAAGCATAGATGACAGTATGTACGTATCAGTGATGTGCGGTGGGGTGAGGAAGGTGAGGTAGAGCTTTTCCTGTCATACTAACGTTTGCACCAGAGTTTTGACTGTATAAAGTATTTGAAAAATACAAAGAATATGATAGAAATATCTACTTTGTATTATTCTAATCATTTTAATAGTCAAAACTCTGGAGTAAAAAGTCTATGACAGGTGAGGTAGTGCCAACTCTGCCTATCCTTTCTGCTTGTCCCTCAAAACTCACCACATTTCAAGGAGTTTATGCTCCTGCACCTGTGTATAATGCCCACATGAACCCTTTGGCATATATATTGTGTGTACATCTGGCTCTGGTGCTAGCCACGGGTGTAGTATGGTATGCCGGCGGCCGGGCTCCCGGCGACCAGCATACCGGCGCCGGGAGCCCGACCGCCAGCATACCGACAGTGTGGTGAGCGCAAAGGAGCCCCTTGCCGGCTCGCTATTTATTCTCCCTCCAGAGGGGTCGTGGACCCCCATGAGGGAGAATATCTGTCGGTATGCCGGGTGTCGGGATTCCTGCGCCGGTACACTGTGCACTGGGATCCCGACATTCGGCATACTGAAGACCACCCCCAGCCACTGAGTGCTGTCCTGTTTAACTCACCGCAAGTCCCTAGTACGTATAGTGGGCTTGATTCTGAGCTGAGAGTAAAGCGAAAAAGAGCAGATGACAGCGCCATGGTAAAACCATGTTGCAAAAACCAGGTGGGGCAGATTTAAAATGTGCAGATTTAGATGGGAGAGGGGAGGGTCCAAACTCAAATCTAAAGTGCAGTGTAAACCTAAAGCTGTCCAGCATGTGTGGGCTAATGACAAAGCAGCCACTGTAAATCCAGGATGTAATTATGTGACCGACGGTCAGGAGACCAATGGTCACATAACCTCCCCCTGCATCCCGTCCACTCAAAATACCGACAGTCGGCATGCCGACTAGAAGGAAATATTCCCACTCGTGGGTGTCCATGACACCCATATAGTGGGAATAGAAACTGTGGCGAGCGCAGTTCGCCACAGAGACTGGAAAGGGCTTCGCTATGTTCCAGCCCGCCAACTGTCAGGAATCGACTTACCAGGCTGACATCCGTCCGCCGCTGCGGACTCCGTCCTGGCTCCCTGCGGTCACCGGTCGCCTATGCCCCTGCCATGGGTCATCATCTGGATCCTGGGGGCACTGCTGAGACAGCAGGCGTGTAGCGCGCCGCGTCCCCGCTGGGCCGCGGCGTGGGCGCCGCCATGACAGTCTGCAATAGCCAGTATGCTGCGGCCAATCCGGTGCGTGGCCGCACCCACCTTTCCTGCACTCATCCAATCCCTGCGTACCATGGGGTATATAGGAGGCTACAGGTACAGCTCACAGGCATCCTGGACTTTGTGTCTATCTGCGACCTACATGAAAGGATCGGTTCCTGTCTCTCCTGAGTTCCTGGTTCTCTGCTAAGAACATTATACTCCTGGTTACTCTGCATTCTCCCGTGGAACTTCAAGGCTCAGCAATACCTGCAACCTGCATAAGGCCTCACACTCATCACCACCTTGTGTGCTTCAGCCTGCAGTTGAAGACAAACTCCAGGTGCGTTCATTTCCTCCACCTGTGACACAGCTTGCTGCTGCCAGTGCCCATCACCTGCACTGTGAGTCGGTCTCCTGCTTATGCTCAGGTTTGCCATATCATCTACTGCCTAGTTTCCCGTTTTAACCCTGCACTGGTTTCCAAGCCAGAACCATTCCATAAGACATTCTGCTCTTCTGATTTATATTCTGGATATTATTTCTCAAATTCATTTATCATTCATTTGCCATAGACTTTCAGATTCATTACTGAGTGATTGACTTTTTTCACCTGTTATTATTATTTCTGCTGCAATAACTGTTATACATCTGCCTAATAAAAATACCTTTGCGCTCATGCGCAGGAACGTTATTCAACCTCCTCGTTTCCTTCCTTCCACCTCCACTGACCCACTAGCGCCCCCTCCGGGGACACAGACCAAACACAATCTGACAGTAAGTCCAGGATCGATGGACTCGGATGGTGGACGGAGTGTGGGGTCAGAGGCCTTGCAAGATCTGGTCTCCCGTCTGGATGGTCAAGAGGTTGCGCAGCAGCAGATGCTTCACTTTCTACAAGGGATGTCCTCCCGATTGGATACACTGCAGCAATCCCTGCCCAGTGTACTTTCACCTACTGTTCCAGTTACTCCAGCACCTGCCAGTGCTGTAAATTCTTCTACGTCGGCTGCATCAGTTCCAGTATCACGCCTGCACCTGCCCGTGCCGAGCAAATATGATGGCAGTCCTAAACTATGTCGCGGCTTTCTCAATCAGTGTGAAATACAGTTTGAGTTATTGCCACATAACTTTCCCACACCAAGGTCCAAGGTTGCCTACATCATTTCCTTACTCTCTGGTTCTGCTCTGAGTTGGGTGTCTCCTCTGTGGGAACGTGCTGACCCTCTGATCAACAACTACTCAGACTTCGTGTCAACCTTTAGACGGATCTTTGACGAACCTGGTCGAGCAACATCAGCTTCGGCAGACCTGATCCAACTTCGTCAAGGTAACCGAAGCATGGGACAATATGTCATCCAGTTCCAGACGTTGGCTGCAGAGATCCAGTGGAACAACCAAGCTCTGGTAGCAGCCTTCTGGCACGGACTTTCGGATCGGATCAAGGACGAATTGACAACCCGTGACATTCCTGTTCAACTGCCTGATTTGATCTCCCTATGTATTAAGCTGGACTCTCGCATCCGCGAACGCAATAATGAACGCGCTCGGAGTGAGTCTCGCAGACCAAGGTACATACCTCCTGTACAGTTCCAGTCTCCCTCTTCTGACGAGCCTATGCAGATTAATAGGTCCCGCCTATCTCCTGAAGAGCGGGCAAGAAGAATACGGGAGAGGCTCTGCCTGTACTGTGCTGCTGCGGGTCATCAAATTAACTCCTGCACGATGCGTTCGGGAAACGCCAGATCCTGACTTGTAAGGGAGGAGTCAAGTTAGGATCTCTCAGTCAAGCTCCTTCCCAACAAGACCTCATTCTTCCAGTGACGCTAGAAACCTCCGTTGGGCTCCAGTCTGCGTCAGCATTAGTGGACTGCGGTGCTGCAGGAAATTTTATCACCCAAGCTGCCGTAAATAAATTTCGTCTGTCTACCTGTGAACTTTCTTGTCCTGTATACATTACTGCTGTGGATGGTAGTAGAATCTCTAAGGGGAACATTTCACATCAAACTACCCCAGTGGTTCTGGGAGTTGGATTTCTTCATTCAGAACTGATCAAGTTCCTGGTCATCCCTCAGGCCACCCAGGAGATTGTCTTGGGCATGCCTTGGCTCCAGCTACATAACCCACAGTTCAACTGGACAACGTTGCAGCTTACCTCATGGGGTTCACATTGTCACCAATCCTGCCTAGCCCAAGTGTGTCCCATTAAATCAACCGAAGTAAAGTCACAGCTAAGTCTTCCAGCAGTTTATCAAGACTTCGCAGACGTCTTCTGTGAAAAGGCTGCTGATATTCTGCCGCCCCATAGGGAATGGGATTGTCCCATCGATCTCCTTCCTGGCAAGAAGCCACCTAGGGGGCGCACCTACCCTTTATCTGTTCCTGAAACAGAGGCGATGAGTAATTACATCAGAGAGAATCTCCAGAAAGGATTCATCCGTCCGTCATCATCACCCGCTGGTGCAGGTTTCTTCTTTGTCAAAAAGAAGGATGGAGGACTGCGTCCATGCATTGACTATCGGGGTCTCAATGACATTACCATCAAGAATAGTTATCCTTTACCACTCATTACCGAACTTTTTGATAGAGTTAAGGGGGCCCGCATTTTCACCAAGTTAGATCTCCGCGGTGCCTATAATCTCATCAGAGTCCGGAGTGGTGACGAGTGGAAAACAGCTTTCAACACTCGAGATGGCCATTATGAATACCTGGTAATGCCATTTGGGTTGAGTAATGCTCCAGCGGTATTCCAACACTTTGTGAATGAAATTTTTCGAGATGTGCTGTATAAATACCTCGTTGTCTACCTAGATGATATTCTTATCTTTTCTCAAGACCTTCCATCTCATCGCCTACAAGTCTGTGAAGTTCTCCGACGTCTTCGTGAGAATCGTCTCTACGGGAAACTATCTAAATGCACCTTTGAAGTTCCCTCTATACCCTTTTTGGGTTATATAATCTCCGGATCGGATCTTCAGATGGACCCGACGAAATTGGAAGCCATTGCCAACTGGTCCATTCCAACTTCCCTCAAAGCTATCCAGCGGTTCCTGGGTTTCGCCAACTACTATAGAAAATTTATTCGAGGATTCTCCACTCTCATCGCTCCTATTACCAACCTGACTCGGAAAGGGGCAGATCATTCCAACTGGTCAGAAGAAGCCTTGGCAGCCTTCCGGAAAATCAAGCTAGCCTTTATGTCTGCTCCAGTGCTGTCACAGCCAGATGTCGACAGACCATTCGAGTTGGAGGTAGACGCCTCTACAGTTGGGGTAGGTGCTGTTCTCTCCCAGAAGGGATCTGATGGGAAAGTCCACCCGTGTGGATTCTATTCTCGCAAGTTTCTTCCTGCAGAAGCTAACTACTCCGTGGGAGATCAAGAGTTACTGGCAATCAAGCTGGCTCTCGAGGAATGGAGATATCTCCTAGAAGGGGCCAAACATCCGTTTAACATCTTCACGGATCATAAGAACTTGCTTTATTTAAAAGCAGCCCAGTGCCTTAACCCTCGCCAGTCCAGGTGGGCTATGTTTTTCTCACGTTTTAATTTTAAGCTTCATTTCCGCCCAGGTTCACAGAATGTGAAAGCCGATGCATTATCCCGATCCATGGAATCTGAAGAAGGAACATCTGACTCTGTGCCACATTCCATCCTGAGTCCCGTGGTTTTCGCTGCCTCTCAAGTCTCCCCAGCCCCTCCTCCTGGTAAGACTTTTGTTTCCTCAGAGCTCCGTCCCAAGTTGTTATCTTGGGCCCATCAGTCCAAGTTCACTGGTCATCCTGGTGTCCTGAAGACATTCAAGTTCCTTTCCGCATCATATTGGTGGCCAAAGATGAAAATGGACATCCAGGATTTCGTGGCATCCTGTCCTAAATGTGTGCAGCACAAGACTCCTCGTCAGTCACCAGCAGGTCAGTTACAACCCTTGTCTGTCCCTAGTCGTCCTTGGTCTCATCTGTCCATGGATTTTATCACTGACCTTCCATCTTCTCAGGGACATAATACCATTTGGGTTGTAGTGGACAGATTCACCAAGATGGCTCATTTCGTTCCCCTCCAGGGTCTCCCTTCTGCCCCGAAACTTGCCCAAATCTTCATACAGGAGATTTTCCGCTTACATGGTTTACCCTCTGAAATAATATCTGATCGGGGGGTACAGTTTGTAGCGAGGTTTTGGAGGGCCCTCTGTTCTGCCATGCAGGTAAAATTGAAATTCTCGTCATCATACCATCCTCAGACGAATGGGCAGACAGAGAGAGTCAATCAAGAACTTGAGACTTTTTTAAGGTTATATGTGTCATCTTCCCAGGATGATTGGTTCAATCTGCTCCCGTGGGCCGAGTTTGCCCATAACTTTCGATATCATACTGCCACTGATACGACACCATTCTTTGCAGTTTATGGGCAACATCCCCGTGTACCTGAATTCCAAGAGCTTCCTCATATGGATGTTCCAGCTGCCACTTCTGCACTAACTCAGTTTTCAACCATTTGGAAAAAGATTCACGTTTCCCTCAAAAAAGCCTCCAGTCGATATAAGATCTTTGCCGACCGCAAGAGACGTGCGGTTCCCTATTTGAAACCTGGGGATCGAGTTTGGTTATCAACCCGCAACCTTCGTCTCAGGGTTCCTTCCATGAAGTTTGCACCACGCTTCATTGGTCCTTACCCTATTGAGAGTGTCATCAACCCAGTGGCTTACAAGTTGAAATTACCATCTTCACTTCGTATACCTAATGCCTTTCACATTTCTCTCCTCAGACCTTTAGTTCTAAACCGCTTTCAGAATACTCTTCCAGCAGGTCCCAAGATCCGAACTCAGCGGGGCGTGGAATTTGAGATCAACAAGATTCTGGACTCCCGTTGCCGGTATGGACGTCTCCAGTACCTGGTCGATTGGTGCGGTTATGGCCCAGAGGAGAGAAGCTGGGTGAATTCATCTGATGTCCATGCTCCTAGGTTGGTCCGTGTTTTCCACAGCACTCATCCCTCCAAACCACGTGGGTGTTCGGTGTCCACCCCTAAAGGAGGGGGTACTGTCAGGAATCGACTTACCAGGCTGACATCCGTCCGCCGCTGCGGACTCCGTCCTGGCTCCCTGCGGTCACCGGTCGCCTATGCCCCTGCCATGGGTCATCATCTGGATCCTGGGGGCACTGCTGAGACAGCAGGCGTGTAGCGCGCCGCGTCCCCGCTGGGCCGCGGCGTGGGCGCCGCCATGACAGTCTGCAATAGCCAGTATGCTGCGGCCAATCCGGTGCGTGGCCGCACCCACCTTTCCTGCACTCATCCAATCCCTGCGTACCATGGGGTATATAGGAGGCTACAGGTACAGCTCACAGGCATCCTGGACTTTGTGTCTATCTGCGACCTACATGAAAGGATCGGTTCCTGTCTCTCCTGAGTTCCTGGTTCTCTGCTAAGAACATTATACTCCTGGTTACTCTGCATTCTCCCGTGGAACTTCAAGGCTCAGCAATACCTGCAACCTGCATAAGGCCTCACACTCATCACCACCTTGTGTGCTTCAGCCTGCAGTTGAAGACAAACTCCAGGTGCGTTCATTTCCTCCACCTGTGACACAGCTTGCTGCTGCCAGTGCCCATCACCTGCACTGTGAGTCGGTCTCCTGCTTATGCTCAGGTTTGCCATATCATCTACTGCCTAGTTTCCCGTTTTAACCCTGCACTGGTTTCCAAGCCAGAACCATTCCATAAGACATTCTGCTCTTCTGATTTATATTCTGGATATTATTTCTCAAATTCATTTATCATTCATTTGCCATAGACTTTCAGATTCATTACTGAGTGATTGACTTTTTTCACCTGTTATTATTATTTCTGCTGCAATAACTGTTATACATCTGCCTAATAAAAATACCTTTGCGCTCATGCGCAGGAACGTTATTCAACCTCCTCGTTTCCTTCCTTCCACCTCCACTGACCCACTAGCGCCCCCTCCGGGGACACAGACCAAACACAATCTGACACCAACATTATGTGGCTGGGATCCCGGTGTCAGGGTGATGACCACCAGGATACCAATCGCCAGTAACACGGCCCCAACCCATAAATCCTGCATGCAAAAAATCTAATCAAAAGAATACTTATAGAAATACCCTTTGCACTGCAACAGGGTTTGCCCATACTCCAGTGGTGTGCTTGAGGTTGTGTACACATTATGCGATATCGCATGCGATACGGCTGATATCGTGTGATCGCGTAGAATATTATGTAATGTGTACACATGATATTGCATGCGATGTGCGCTCCTGAGCGTCGCATGCAGGTCTGACAAGCAATGTTTACGAGGGCCCCACTCCTCCCCCCATCATCGCTTGTCGCAGCTGACATCTGCTAGTGTATATTAAATACAGTGTGTATTAAAATGCCGGATCCTTCGTTACCAATGTACTGTTTTTGTAGTTTTGTTACATACCTTCATTTTATTTTAATTCCGCTGCAACCAGGATTGAACTGAGGCATGAAGGGCCCACTGGGGTAATACAGTGGTAGGGGCCCATATTTAGGGGTGTGGCCATTCTCCAGAGGGAGTGTGGCGCGATGCCACATTGATTTGCCTAACTAGTAGAAAATACATGGTCTGGGCCTCTTGATAAATATAAATAGTAAATACTGCTAGTGCATGCATGAGAATGTACCAGATTAATAACTGCGGTGCACTGAATACATCATTGTCCACCGCAATATAAGGTAACATATGTATAATGTATACAGTAATTCAAGTGCACAGTCTGGAACCTGATCCATAAAGGAGGAGGTAGGCCCCCAGACAGTAGGACCCACCAGGGGGTTCCCCTGTACTCCTGTGGGCCAGTCCAACCTGGGTCGTCACTATTCCATCATGAGAAAGAGTTAATTTTGGACATGTTTCAGTTCAAAATACTGTATAGTACGTGTTTATTTTAAATCAGACAAGCTTACTGACGTGACTGCAATTGCTAATGTGCTAGTAACTGACAGGGGTGATATTTGTTAATAGTGTTGATTGCAATATCTGGTTATAATAAGTCATATTTCAATTATATGAACTGAAGTTACATTTGAATGATCTATTGTGATGCTGCATGTCCTCCTTCAAAGTTTGTATAATTGTGTGCATTCATTGCTAACTCATGTCTGCAGAGATACAATCAGCTGAAGGTGAACACAGCTCACTTTTTATTCAGTATTCTTTTCCTATTTTATATTTGATTGTTAACATTCAAAACAAACTACAGGAGCTGTAATGTTTTATACACAATGAAATATGTAAATGCTAGTTCATAGAAAGTTGACTGACCAAGAACTTCAATCTCCATATTTAAATGTTTTCCACCAATAGATCATCCTCCTTGTGACCGGGCGGCTTTTGTACGAAAGACCTCACCGCTTTCGCGTCCCGTCCCCAGTACACAGAATGGATGCTTAGGTCACACGGGACCTGGCCACATAGGGGATTCCCGCTTACCGTCAGTAACCACCTGTTACTGACTCCACCCACTGTGCTGTGGGTGGGTTTATGCTGCCACCACCAAACTCCTAACATGCCGTGGCGTCTGGAACTACTGTTCTGCTCTGTATGTGCAGACACGCTGCCTTACCACACCTGTGCGGTATTGACGAATCCCCACTAGTCCTCTACCGGTAGCTGGTGGAAGGCGGAACCTGTTGACGTTGGGGTGCTCCCTGGACAGCCAGAGAATGGGGCTATGTTGTGCATAGGACTGCAGGTCACAAGATGAAGCGTCGTCTTTTTTCAGAAGATCTTTATTTGCCCTTCAAAAAGGCTGAACAATACAACAGATGTTACAGCAGAATCAAAATGGTATAATACACACTGGAGGCTCACAGCCTCCTCTTTTTATACAGTAAAATCACAAACCACAGTCCTTTCCATCCAATCAGGATATCTTACAAAATATAAATAAATTATGTTTTACAAGGATATACAGTAAGTGCAAAAAAGCTATTTCCTTTTTCCTGCCACACACAGACAAAGTTCTTGTAATTTAACCAAATCTGCATCCTAGATAATGCAGCCTAGGAAATGTTAGATCAAACTGTTGTTAACTGAAACCCACTAGTTTGCATTCATAAAACACAATCTGATTAACATGTTCCTGTCCCATTCACATCTCCATGCAAACCCAGTGTTTGGGATTACAACAGGAAAGACTGCCACACAACAAACAGTCTTCCTTCCACCTTCGTTTACATTTCAAAGATGTTTGGCCACCAAGAGGCCGGCTAATTGACACTTACTTGTGCATAGCAAGTCTGGAGCTAGGACAATTACCATATGACTTCCTATGTAAAAAGTGTCTCACAAACTATTTTCAAGTTTGTGAGTTCACTTATTATATTTATTATTGAATTAATTACGCACTATTATATGTGTTTGATTCACTATAAACAGTTGTAGATTTAATATTTACTATTAATTTTTATTACTTGTGAAATCTATATTATTCTCATACTGTGGACTACAGAGATGCACTTTATTATAAATTACTAGAACTTAATAGAACTGAACACTTTCATATCATATAATACATTAGACCTACGAATTGAACGCTATCTATATATGCAGACAATCTGTAATATTAAGAATCACCCCTCAAATTTTCTAAATCATATGAGAAGACATCCAATACAATAGTCTTATAACTAGATAGAAACCTCCCTAATACTTTTTTCCAGCTTTTTTGACATCAGGTGGAAAGGTTCCAATCAAATTATTAAATATGACCTCCACTACCACTGTATGTGTTTATGGATATAGAATATACAATATGGTATTAATAATAGTTATTATATGCGACTAATAATGCATACATAGGTCAAATATGAGATTGTTAATTCCACTTATGTAGTATTTATAATCTATAAGGATAGGTTAACAATAAAAGTCTATACAATTTTGTCACAGCTAACATGAGATTGGCATGGACTGAATAGTACATATCAACTATTAAGGAGATTGAATATATATAACATAAAAAATGTTCTCTTCCTTCAGCAATTTATGAGCACTTAGTATCACTTTAATCACCATTATAACTTATTTTTATTCTTTACATATTATTATGTGGGGGATACACAGCCCACCTTACACAATTACTGTAATAATTAACACATATTATAATTATTGCCACTTATCATGTACACCATTAACAAGTTACATATTAGTGTGGTAGTTTGATCTATAGTTATGCACCTACCTGTTTTTGTTTCACATTTCGTATTGATTTATATTTAGCACTTTTATTTTGCACATTTGCACTCACAAATATGTACTTATTTAAGTATATATATATGTTTATTCTTTATACACAGGTTTTTATTTTATTTATTCACTGCTGAGGGTATTCTATAATACTGACCTCTAATTTGAGTGACATTACTTATGAAAATATATATATCAATGAGGACATGAGAAGTGTTTTATTGATATTTTTTTATTTTATTTTATCATATTTTTGTATATATACAAATCAATTAAGTATGAGCAAATTCTAATACGGAAATCCGAATAATTAATTATACATGGGTAATAACATAAATGCACCATAGTATCTGTCTTTTTTTATTGGGGTCAGAATCAGATCCCAATAGGAGGATATAAGAGATATAAATACACTAATTTAGCAATGTATATGAGAGCTCTCCCTTAGACCACAGAACTAATGCCGCCGCTGTGAGATGCAGCTGACGGCATTAATTAGCGGCCAATCTAATAGAACGGGCATAGACAAATACAAAACGGCCGGACCATTTCGAATGGCCCTACCTCATAGGTATTGGCTGGCTGATCCATATACGTCACATTATTGTCTTTTCCTCCCTATATAAATGTCATATCCGGCGGGCGCCGTTTACTATAGTGCCCTGAGGAAGCTCAATAGGAGTGAAATGCGCATAGGCTCATGCTATGTGTTCCCTAACTATTATGGATAATTAAATGTTTCAATGTTGCATTGTACACTCTGAAATGTATACTACTATTGGGAGCTATTGTACTTATTTATAAAGAGAAAGTCTACACGGCTGCCTGTTATATCTAGCAGAACGCCATCTCAGTGTTGTGGATTACGCTGTCATTCAGACACAACACGAGGGAGAGCGGAGGATTTATTTAACTTACAGTTCATATATATACACGGACTCATTGTATTTGATTACATACTAGGTTACTGTCTCCATGGATTCATGCAAGGTGTAATACACCTGCATATATATAATCCAATATGGTTAATGCTGTCACCTACAAGCACGAACAGCGGATATAAAGCGCTTCCGCGTGTTATCAAAAGTGACATAATTCAATATGGTCATATGGATAGCCAAGTACTTCATATACACATCTCCATGTATATAGTTGAATATGAATAATACTATTTAAAAGTTGCTATCACACATAATCACGGACAGCGGGTATTAAGCGCTACCAAGTGTCATCAAAACTGATAAAATTCAATGCAGCAAGGTAGACAGCTAATTACTGTGTATTAATATCATACAGAAGATATATTTATTCCTGTATATCTACTCAGTATCTGCTTGTACTAAGAATGATGCACCATCAGCATGAATAGCAGATATAAAGTATTACTGTGATTCCAATTTAATACAGTGCAGCAGGACAGTCTATTATTAACCAATAATAGTATATAGGGGATATCAATTTATTCTCTCTATGTACTTATTGAATATCTTACTGCAGCATGTCATAAATATGACCACTGGGCTGTAAATACTATCGTGAATCACTGAGTAGACACAACACAGTATAAAAAGGAAATATAATACTGTTAATTAACCCTATTAATGGAAGATTAATTTATACGTCTGTACATAACTCTATATATGTTACTATTCTAAGATATATCCCCAATTAGCTCTCTCTATATGTGGTGGTAGATATTACACTGCAAGGCTTTTGCACCGTGCAGTATCTCAGTACTCAGCGTATGAGTCACATACTTGAGCAACAGTGTTTCATTCACTCTAATTTGTTACATTGAGAAATATCTCACTACACTTCTTGTATACATTAGGAGACTAGAGTCTCATTGTTTTAAAATATAAAATAAGTCTGTGACTCAATAGCAGGGAAATATATTTACTTCTATAATATATGGTACAAGCTCCATGGAATATGGACATTATAAATTGTGAATACATTTTGCACTGATATAGTGCTGTACAAATACATGAATGGTCATGCACATTTGAAACAAATATAAGAAAGTACACACAGGGAAAAACACATTAGCTTTGTTTTTAAATCTTTATTCACATTTTTCTTTTTCTATTACACAAATAATTTTTCTTTTTCTTTGATTTTAATATTTCGCTCTACTAATAAAGGACATATTTAGTACCACTAGAAAAAATAATTTCAGGCAACCATTTTGGTTATGGGCATTTAAACCAATACTTACCAATATTACTGAGGATATACATTTCTGTGAAATCTTATTTAAAAATTGTCAGTTGGGTAGAGTGCACCACAAAGTATACCTGGTTTCTTTTGTCCTTCCCCTCTCTTGGGGATTTGTATTTTATAGCCTCACTCAAACCAGGTGGTAGCACCTTTTGGAGCCTTCATTTCTTTTGTTTACTACACACATTTGTAAACTCCCAAAATTAGGGTTTGATTGGATACAGTAAAAGGCATCCCAACTCTGTAATGAAAACTGTTATCAATTTATCTCGGTGCGGGTTACCCCCCAGTTTCTGGCAGGATTGTTTTGCCTGACCAGCACTGGAACTTTTGGAAACTATTTTCAAGGCCTTTTTAGAAACAAAATACCTTGTACTTTCCTCATAAGTGCCCTGACCATCAGTTCATCATTCTCCAACTGCGCACTGCGCAGCAATAAAACATATGACATATTATTAAACATATTTTAAATACCCGGTGCCTAGCACCCACAATACATTTAAAGATGGCGACTAGCGCCAGTGCACAGTTTAAAAGTGGCGCCAAGCGCCCATTGTCCTCCTAATGGCGCCGGGCACTAGGGGTTAACCCCTTCAGTGCTGCGGCAGCCATTACACGTGTGGCAGGTTAGTCTCTCCGGCCACACTCCTATTTTATGTTATAAATAAAATAGAGTCCTGGGCTTGCACTTGTTCCATCATTTGTAATAAGGTAGTTATAGGCAGGGCTGCCATCAGGGGGGTACTGACAGAGCCGGCCCTAACCAATATGAGGCCCTAGGCAAGATTTTGGCTGGTGCCCCCTAGCACAACCGCTGGTTCTGCCTCTGACCTTGCACCTCTTTCCCAGCACCATCACCCCTCACCCATAGCAGTCCTTGTACCCCCTATATTTTAAATAGGAACAGTTTGCACATTTGACGCACAGCCCAAAAAGGGGCATCTTCTTGCTGGGAAGGGGCATGGCCACACAATAGTAACCCCAATTCCAATTACGCCACACAGTGCTGCAACTTTATTCACATTTTATCTTGCGATAGTGTCCATAATTCATATTACATCCCACAGTAGTATCACTTTACCTTATAAACGTTACTCCTCACAGTAGAGCCCCTTATTCACATTACATCACACTGAATTGCTCCTTATTCCCATTACACCACACCTTATTGCTCTTTATTCACATTAGATGACACAGTAGTGCCCTTTCTATATGCAACACCACATAGTAGAGCACCTTATACACATAATGCCACACATTAGTAATGCATTTATACACAATTCCACACAGTAATGCCCCTTACACATATGAGACACATTAATGTCCTTATAAACATAATGCACCTTACACATTATGACAACCTTTATTAATGCCCTTTTACACATAATGTCCCTTACACATATGTCGCACATTGTTAATGCCCTTATACACATAATGACACACATAGTGCCCTCTACACATTTGCTGCACATTATTAGTGCCCCTATACACATAATGACACACATACAGTAGTACCCTGTTACAAATATGCCGCACATTATTAATGCCCTTATGCACATAATGACACACATAGTGGCCCTTTACACATATGTTGCACATTATTAATGCATTTTTACATGACAACCATAATGCTCCTTACACATATTCCGAACACTACTGCACAACCAACCCACTCACATGCACACAGCACTCACACTTCCACTTACACTGTGACCTCTGCCTCTGCTTGGATACAGATGTGTCCTCACAAATCTTGCATCAATGCTAACATCGGGCACCTTTTTTAATGAAAATGCATCTTATTTGCATTGCTATGTGGCTAGGATGCACAAGCAGCTTCTGCTGATAGGCAGCATGCCTATATACTGTGTGAGACTGTGGCTGTATCTGCATATGAAATGCTACATACAGAATATAGGCATGCTGCATATCATTTTAATCAGCAGAAGCTGCTGATGCCCCTAGGCATATCAAATGCCCTAGGCAATTGCCTAGTTTGCCTATGCCTATGGCCGGCTCTGGGTACTGGGGCCCAGCTGTCCTGGGCACAACCTCTCTGACAGAGAAGGAAGGGCCCCAGCTGCTCATACTGCCCTCTGCCAGCCGCCAACTGCCTGCCTCTGTCTCTCCCTGTTCGTCCGCACTCCACCACCCTCTATTGAAAATGACCCTCCCAAAATGACCGCTGCATCAGAGGAGACAATTATTAAAGATACTAGAGGAGCCTCCTTTAATATCTTTAATAACTGTCTTCTCTGAGGCGGCAGCCATTTTGAGAGGGACGTTTTCAAAAGAAGCAGACGTGAACAGAGGCTGGATCCGCAACAGCGGCCAGGTGGGGAAATCCCCTGATGAGTAGAACCCCTGACAATGAGCAGAACCCCTGACAATGAGCAGGTACTGGCAGCAATAATGTGGGGGCCTATGGGGCTGATGTATTAACCTGGAGACAGCATAAGGCAGTGATAAACCAGTGAAAAGTGCAAGGTGATAAATGCACCAGCCAATCAGCTCCTAACTGTTAATTTACATATTGGAGCTGATTGGCTGGTGAGTTTATCACCTTGCACTTATCACTGGTTTATCACTTTCTTATGCCTTCTCCAGGTTAATACATCTGACCCATAACACGGTTTGAGGGGCATTACTGTGTGGGGCATAATGTGGTGACAGGGGCATAGCTGTGAGGGTATAATATGGTGCAAGGGGCATTACTCTGGGGACTTAATATGGTGCAAGGGACATTATATGGTGTTGCTCCTTATGTGCATAGTATTATTTTTAATATATATTTAATTTTATTTTTTATATATATATATATATATATATATATAATTTATTTAAGGGAGGGGGGGGCTGTCTATTTTGTCAGTCCCAGGCAACACACAATTTCTGATGGCAGCCCTGGTTAAAGGTATCATGTTGACTCTTGTCAGTTGGAGCTGAGCTGGATACTGTAGTTACTAATAAAATGTCTCTAATTGTAAATAGGTCACAGTCTCTGTGTGCTGGGTTTAAAGTCATGCAGGACAGGGCACTTAAGTAGGTCTTTGGCTTGTGTTCCCAATCATGTGTGGGGTAGCTGCACATTAACAATTTGGGCCGAATATAATGATGCCTCAGTTCAGCAGCCGTGCGGGATGCCGGCCTAAAGTAGACATTTTTTTTAAAGAGGCAGACACTCACAAGATGAAACCATGCCTTTTAATTGAAACACACGGAAAAAAAAGTACAGCGCTGCTGTGCCGAGGTGAGTATATTAACAACACAGTCAAGTTGATCGCAGGAGCAGCAAAAAGTTGCTTCGTGCGATCAACTCGGAATGACTCCCACAGAGCCGCAGGGTGGTAGGGAGGGGATACAGAGATGCAAGGTGGTGGGGAGGGGATACAGAGACGCAGGGCGGTAGGGAGGGGATACAGAGATGCAGGGAGGGGATGCAGAGATGCAGGGTGGTAGGAAGGGGATACAGAGAGGCGGGGCGGCAGGAAAGGGATACAGAGACGCGGGGCGGCAGAGAGGGGATACAGAGATGCGGGGGGCAGGGAGGGGATACAAGGAAGTAGGGAGGGGACAGAGAGACGCAGGTTGGTACGGATGGGATACAGAGACGCAAGGCGGTATGGAGGGGATACAGAGATGCGGGGCGGGAGGGTGGGGATACAGAGACGCAGGGCGGTATGGAGGGGATACAGAGATGCGGGGCGGGAGGGTGGGGATACAGAGACACGGGGCGGTATGGAGGGGATACAGAGATGCAGGGAAGTAGGGAGGGCATACAGAGACGCGGGGCGGCAGGGAGGGGATACAGAGATGCAGGGCGGTAGGGAGGGGACACAGAGATGCAGGAAAGTAGGGAGGGGATACAGAGACGCGGGGGCGGCAGGGAGGGGATACAGAGACTCGGGGCGGTAGGGAGGGGATACAGAGAAGCGGGGCGGTAGGGATGGGATACAGAGACGCGGGGCGGTAGGGAGGGGATACAGAGGGCACGGGTGGCAGGGAGGGGATACAGAAAACGCGGGATGGCAGGGAGGGGATACAGAGACGCGGGGCGGTAGGGAGGGGATACAGAGAAGCGGGGCGGTAGGGATGGGATACAGCGACGCGGGGCGGTAGGGAGGGGATACAGAGACGTGGGATGGCAGGGAGGGGATACAGAGACGCGGGGCGGCAGGGAGGGGATACAGAGATGCAGGGCAAAAGGGAGGGGATACAGAGATGCGGGGCAAAAGGGAGGGGATACAGAGATGCGGGGTGGCAGGGAGGGGATACAGAGATGCAGTGCGGCAGGGAAGGGATACAGAGACGTGGGGCGGCAGGGAGGGGATACAGAGACGTGGGGCGGCAGGGAGGGGATACAGAGACGTGGGGCAGCAGGGAGTGGAAACAGAGATGCAGGGAAGCAGGGAGGGGATACAGAGACGCAGGGCGGTAGGGAGGGGATACAGAAACGTGGGATGGTACGGAGAGGATACAGAGACGCAGTGCAGTAGGGAGGGGATACAGAGAGGCGGGGCGGTAGGGAGGAGATACAGAGACACGGGCGGTAGGGAGGGGATACAGAGACACAGGGCCTATGGAGGGGATACAGAGAAGCGGGGCGGTAGGGATGGGATACAGAGATGCGGGGTGGTAGGGAGGGGATACAGAGGGCACGGGTGGCAGGGAGGGGATACAGAAAACGCGGGATGGCAGGGAGGGGATACAGAGACGCGGGGCGGTAGGGAGGGGATACAGAGAAGCGGGGCGGTAGGGATGGGATACAGCGACGCGGGGCGGTAGGGAGGGGATACAGAGACGTGGGATGGCAGGGAGGGGATACAGAGACGCGGGGCGGCAGGGAGGGGATACAGAGATGCAGGGTGGCAGGGAGGGGATACAGAGATGCGGGGCAAAAGGGAGGGGATACAGAGATGCGGGGTGGCAGGGAGGGGATACAGAGATGCAGTGCGGCAGGGAAGGGATACAGAGACGTGGGGCGGCAGGGAGGGGATACAGAGACGTGGGGCAGCAGGGAGTGGAAACAGAGATGCAGGGAAGCAGGGAGGGGATACAGAGACGCAGGGCGGTAGGGAGGGGATACAGAGACGTGGGATGGTACGGAGAGGATACAGAAACGCAGTGCAGTAGGGAGGGGATACAGAGAGGCGGGGCGGTAGGGAGGGGATACAGAGATGCGGGGCGGTAGGGAGGAGATACAGAGACACGGGCGGTAGGGAGGGGATACAGAGACACAGGGCGTTAGGGAGGGTTCCCAGTGAGGAAGCTGATGAAGAGAGCATGGAAAGTAGTGGAGGGGGTGGACACTAGAAGTGGAGACCTAGGGAACAGAGAAGAGGAAGTGATACTGCACTGCCTAGATAGGGCAGTGAGCTGAGTCTGCTCCTGTACCCGGGTATACAGGGAAAGTATGGGTGGGCCTGGTTGATGTGACCAGTGGTGGAAGTGGTGACAGCGTGACCCGACACATATCACTGGGGTGGCAGGGCTCTCTCCTGGCCCCCAGCTCGCACCTGACACTCACAGTGGTGCACTCTCGGCTGTGAAATTGGTGCAGCATCCAGATATCACCCACTCTGTCCGTGTCATACCACATCTCAGGGCTTTCGGGCGGAAGCCCAGGCCCTGTGGTGTGAAGTCCGAGCCTCTGGTGATGGTGAGAGGCAGCGTTGTAACATCACGTGTGCGGAGAAGGCGCCGGGTCTCTGTACACGGCGCACGGAGGGCTATGAAAGCCTTCTTCTTCGCCACCCATCCCTCATAAATGTGTATGGTGGCGGCAGCAGTTGTTGTTGTTCTCCCGGTGCCGCGGGAGTCGGAGTTGCTGATGATGGAGGGGTGAGATGGACAGGCAGCAGGAGCTAAGACGCTGCACAGAAAATTGCTGCACATGTGGTGGGTGGGCTCTGTGACTCCGCCCACAACTGTGACTCCACCCAGCGTTAGAGGCCCAGGCACAGAGTCACAGGGCTATTATATAGGAGATCATATTACACTCGGCCAGTGTTTAAAAGCAGTACAATCTATATAATTGACATAAATACTCCTAAGCAGCTGAATTTATTTCCACAGCAAAGATACTATTGCACATAACTACCAACATAAGTTTAAAAAATCAAAGACTCATTGGGGTATATTTACTAAGGTCCCGATTTTGGCCGAGTTTTTTTTTTTTTTCAAAGAGTCACTTAAGGAATTTGCTAAACACACATCTCGGCAGTGATGAGGGCATTCGTATTTGTTTTAACGGCAGAGTTCACAAATACGAATGAATACACCATCAGTGAAACACACCTGTTATTTTATAATTTACTGAGAATTCGTATTCACAATCACTGCCGGCAATAGCCAGACACTGCCGGTAAATGTTCGAACTCGTAAAAAAAAGCAGTTTTAAAATAGACCTGCTTTTGGATGCGTATTCTGATAGGCATGCACGGATCAGTGAGATCCGTGCATGCTTATCTGTGGGAAGGGGTGTGAAAGTGTTAAAAATAGGGAAAAAAATTGCGTGGGATCCCCCCTCCTAAGCATAACCAGCCTCGGGCTCTTTGAGCCGGTCCTTGTTGTAAAAATACAGGGGAAAAATTGCGTAGGGTCCCCCCATATTTAAACAACCATCACCAGGATCTGCATCCACTCCTGGTTCAAAATATATGGGGGACAAAAGATGTAGGGGCCCCCCGTATTTTTTCAACCAGCACCGGGCTCCACTAGCCAGAGAGATAATGCCACAGCCGGGGGACACTTTTATACTGGTCCCTGCGGCCATGGCATTACCCCCCCCCCCCCGCCCCTACTTGACACCCCTGGCCGGGGTACCCTGGAGGAGTGGGGACCCCTTAAATCAAGGGGTCCCCCCTCCAGCCACCCAAGGGCCAGGGGTGAAGCCCGAGGCTGCCCCCCCCCCATCCGTGGGTGGTGGATGGGAGGCTGGTAGCCTTTGTGTAAATATAAAGAATATTGTTTTTTGTAGGAGAACTACAAAGTACAAGCCTCCCCCACAAGCTTGTACTTGGAGAACCACAAGTACCAACATGCGGGGAAAGAACGGGCCCGCTGGTACCTGTACAAAAAAAATACCACAAAACAAAACAGTAGTCACACACCGTTTGAAAATTTTAATTACACACACTTACACACTCACATACTTACCTACATCACACGCTGCGATTCACGTCCACTTGTCCAGTAGCATCCACGGGGTACCTCGAAAAATAAAATTATACTTACAACCAATCCAGTGTAGATCTGTCCTCTTCTTTCTTGACGTAATCCAGGGATTTATTTAAAATAATAAACCGAAAACCCGATCCACGCTACTAAAGGGGTTCCATGTTTACACATGGAACCCCTTTACCCGACTCCCGGGACCCCACGTGACTTCTGTCAGTGAAGGTCCCGCCAGCCAATCAGGGAGTGCCACGTCATGGCGCTCTCCTGATGCCTGTGTGCTCCTTGCCTATCAATCAGGCTCAGCGCAGCGGCTAGAATGGAGGAGTGCGGTCCTCCATTATAGCCTACGATGGGAACTTTGCAGTCTGCGGTTGACCACAAAATTAATTGGGTCACTGCTCCATCAGCATCCCCTCTGCAGCACTGATCTGCCAAGCATCTCCTATGCAACATATCCCTGTAGCTGGGCTTACAGTGTCACTCCAGCACACCTGTTACCTCAATGTTCCTTGCTGCACTGCCAACACTTCAAAAGCCCTGCCCCAACAGTCTCTGTGTTTTCCTGAATTGGGCCATAAGGACCATCTGCAGGATATTAGTAGGGTCCTAGAGACCAGCCATTAACCCCGCAAAGGCGAGTTATCACACCTGCGGTGGCCAGTTTGCGGGGCAGTCACTCAGCCGCTGAAAACCGAAACATGACTGCCTGGCGACTGCCTTCGCAGCTAGGCTACGGAGGCAGGGGACAACCCTTAAGATGTGAGTGCATTGCTGTATAGTGATCGCATTTCAGTGGGAAAGGACCCGGCATGCGGGGCGGCCTTACCCTGTGCCGGGCTGTCCCCCGCATGCTAGAGAAATGAGTTGTAGTTATACGACTTTTCGCACAACTACAACTCATGCTGAATTAGGCCCTTAGTTGATAACTCATGGCACATCAGTGTGTTCACAGTGACATGGGCGGCACTTGTCTCACAACACAAACAATCATTGTTATAATTGTTGAAATGCTTTATTCAGTAGGAAGCCAGGGGCGGAACTGCTGGAGACAATGGAGTCAGTTGCTGCCATGGTCCAACCCTGAAGAGGGAACCTGTACTCCATTGTCTCCTTCCTGCTGCTGGGACCAGTGACTCTAGCTGCCGTCAACTGCAAGTCTACCGCGCAGCACCTGGGGTCCGGTGCCGGTGACAACACTGTCCTGTGAGGGGGCGTGGTGTGGGAAGGGAGCACTGCGCGCACGGACGGATGAAGTTTCAGCAGCAGCAGTGGGCTAACGGGGGGCCTGTCACCCAGGATACTGCATGCACAGGCAAGCCGTGTCCCTGCTGCTGCTCCTCTGACCTATCCTCCTCTGCTGCGGCTCAGACCCACACAGCCAGCTGCTGCCACACCATCCCTGAGCTGGCTACTGACCATGCATAGTCACGGGCGGTGGGTCCCCTGGCTACACCGGAGGATGCTACACGGAGCAACAAAAAAGCACGAGGCCACAAGCCAGAGAGGGGCTCACCCACCTTGGAGCAGCGTGCAGGGTTTACATATATCATGATAGCTTTTGTGCTCAGCAGTAGGAATGGGACATTGAAAGAAAACATTGGTTAAATGATGTTTTTCAACATTGGTTACAAAACATTGTTTAGACATAAACATTGGTATTCTGAGACCGAAGTTAACCAATGTTTACCGATGTTTCTATTTTTTGTTTAAATAAACTGACTTGAGAGTGTCCCAAGGCATTCTGGGACGAAATGCGTTGACGCTATACCGGATAATTAGCAGTGCATTGATCCACTTTTACGGGACTAACTTGCTCCAGAGATCACTCACCGAGACCCCGCTGCCGCACCATTGCTAACAGCATCGTTCTCTCATTGCCACTGGCCAGTTGTCCACTCGTCTGTCAGTTTGCCAGCTGAACATCATCACGATACATGACACTGGCAGCGGGAGCCTGCGGCTAGCACATACGAATATCCGATTTACATCACCCGGGGCGGTGACAGCCTCACCACCGGAAGAGGAGAGACGGCAGTAACATCCTAGCGGGAGGAATCGGTGAGTTTCCCGACCTCTTTCTGTTCACGGACACACGGTATATCACACCCGGGGCAGTGATAGCCTCACCACCGGGAGAGGAGGGACGAATACTTCATATCTATGGGAGCCACAGGCGGTAATTAAATTATAACATCTTCAGTTTTACTTTGAACTACCAATTACAGCCATGACGCCGGCATTTAAAGCCAGCAGTATTATTTGTGTGGATCGCGCAAAAGAAACTGCAACAGTTGTTGCACACTGTCTCTGAAAAGGACACTTAAGTATCTATTTAATTATTATTGCAATATATCCAGAGAACTGTTATAATACGTATTGGTACGTTTACCAGGGATTACCTCTGGAATGTTATGCAATTCAAACCTGTGTTTGATGTTATATTAACAATTTGATGCTTATATACATGTTTTATCTCTATATTCCATTTTCACAGTTTGTGGATTATTTAGTCTGAAATAAATGGTATTTTATTGTATGTAGATAGTTTCCCGACCTTATTCCTGATGAATCCACAGCCATTTTCTACCTTTTAAAAAAAATAAAATATATATATATATATATATATATATACAGATTTTATTTTTATACATATAGCGCAATGTTTTATAGATTTTTTTAATTTTGTTCATGCTAGAGACCCTAACCAAGTCTCAAAACATACGCTGCTGTCTATTTTTATTTTTATTTCTATTTATATATTTTCATTATTATTTATATTCTTCATTTAATACCAGCGCCAGGAGAGTGGGATTGGCATACCAATGGGGACTAGATCTCCTCCTTTTTGTATCTTAAATAAACTGACTACCTAAGCATATAACACACTAATAAACTTCTTAAATGATAAACCATCTTTTTATTATGTTTATCTTGTTGGAGACTTACAGTTTACACACACACACACACACACACACACACACACACACACACACACACACATATGGTTTTACGTATGGTGGAATGGGCAAGTTTTCCATTCCCCATTACCTACCAGCGTGACCACTCTGGTACCTGCCATTTGACGGATGAGTGTCACTAACCAGTGTGCCGTAAGGGTGATCCACTCCTTCTCCTCCCACAGTACCAAGTAACGTGGCGTGGGAGCTGGCACCAGGACCACAGCATACTTGCCTACTTTTGACAACTAGTTTCATTGAGATTGTAGGTGCTATTGCCACTCAATATACTTCCCCCTGAAATATACTGCCTCATGTAAAAAAGAAATATATTAAAGTCTAATATATGATTTATGCACAGATTACAGCCCTGTCTCATGCGTGAATGTGAATTTACTTTCAAAATGCTAAATAATAACAGGAAGCAGCACCTTGGATAGTAGGGGTGCGGGGACAGCGAATGTCCCTCAGGGTCCCCGCAATAATAGCAATCTACCCCTGTCTCACTGATGTGGGTGGTAGAGAATGAATATAGGGGGGGTCTTTCACGGTGGTTGGATTAGATATCACTTCCTTGGAAGCAGCAGTGATAGCGCTGTATGGTGATACAGCAGGAGGCATCTATTACACGCAGACATCACCTGCTGCAGTAATGATCTTACCTGTGTCCTAGGATGCAGGATCGGAACATTGACACACCACTGGGCGGCTTACGGCACCTATCGCAGAGGCCAGGATATCTCTGTGCAACCACAGAGATCCCTGGCCTCTTTCCTCCCCTTAAACTGCAGCTACATGCCTCCATTTTCAAACTAATGGACAATACCTAGAGGTGATATATCAGTGAGGCCTGGCAATGCAAGGATGTCAGGGATGGTAGTATGCAGGATCTGGCAGTGCCAATTAGTCAGGGTTTGTGGAGCACACACATGACAGCACAATGTAAGATATACAGATGGGGATTCGGGAGGGGGCGGACAGCACAATGCAGAACATGTCGGTGGGGGGGCTGCACAATTCAGGACATAGAGATGGGGAGGGGGCAGGCAGCACAATGCAAAAAAGAGTTGGGGAGGGAGTGGACAGCACAATGCAGGATATATCAGAGTAGAGGATAGGATGGAGCAAAGTGGGGGCGAAGCATAAAGTGACCTGGGTCCAATAACTTAGTTAATGTCTGTATATAATATATACACCCTCAGGATCACTACTCACACCCTGCGCATTGTTCACACACCCTGCTGTAGCCCACAGTAGGCCAATCTCGATCTATCTAATTATCTATCTATCTATCTATCTATCTATCTATCTATCTATCTATCCAGTACCATAACTAGACATTTTAGCACTGTGTGCAAGAAACAGCATCGGCGCCCCCCCCCCTCTCAGCATTCAAAATAGGGCCAATGCGCGTCGTAGGTGTGTGCCAAAAATATAGGGGGTGGCTTCACGGGGAAGGGACATGACCGCAAAATAATACCAATTCATATTATGTTGCGCAGTAGACTCCATTATTCAAATTACCTCAAACAGTAGTGCCACTTACACACATTACACCAGGTAGAACCTCTGCCACACATTACAGCAGGTAGAATCCCCTCTGACACATTATGGTGTATATTTAACCCACCCTCCCCCCTGAAATATCCTGCATTTGCCCCTGTGCCTGCCCACCTACCCCCCTCTTCCATGCTGTGCTGCTTGTTTATGTTGATAGTACCTTTTGTCCTGAACTGAGCGGCTCCTCAGCTATAAGTCCCTTCAGCCTGTCACTGCAGGAGTCAGGGGAGAAGGCGGATCTCAACTGCCACGGGCACAGGAGCTGGAGGAGAAGGCGGATCTCAATCGCCATGGCCCACGGGCACTGCAGCACAGATCATCACTCTGCACAAGGGAGTCTCCCAGCGCAGCTGTTAGCGCCTGCGGGTGGGGAGGATCGGGGGTCGCGCAGCTCAGTGTAACCACGCATTGTATTATGCCTATAGGCAACAAAGGTTACATAGTCAAGAAATTGTAATTTCGATACATTATATGTTTCAACTCACAGCCCTGCAAACAGTATTTTACCATAATTAGTTATTAAACAACTCCAAGTTGCATACACAGTATAAAACAATTATATTATGCCATAAACATTAAAAAAAAATTTTTTAAGTGCATTTACAAGAATGCCAGTGGAGGACAAGAAAGAGCCAAGAGTCTGTGCATGACAGGTCTCTGTAAATGTTTCAAATACTGTCCTGTCAGATTACAGATACCTGCAATTCCTAATTTGGGGAGGGTGGGATCTTGTCTCTTCATGCATATAATAATGGGTCACCTTTACACTTTGCATATAGACTGACATTGTATAAATCCCCTGCCCATAACTTCTGCACAGGGAGAGATGGTATGACACCCTCCTGTGAGGCTGGGACACAGCAGCAGGGACATGGTCACTCCATGATGATGACCCGCAGGCTGCACTGAGACCTGTCATACCACACACACACATTTACTACTCACTCAACCTCTACGGCTTTCACATCAGCAAGCTGTGTTTGACACCTCTGTGTGTGCAGGGCAGACGTACTTGGTTGCTATGGAGCACAAAACAACATTAGTTCCGGGAGAGACAAGGTTCCGCTCCTCTGACACACAGAAGAGGCGGTCTGTATAGATGACACTGCCATGCTTTCCTGAAGACTGTAAAAGCACCAACTGACTGAGTAAATACCTTGCTAACATTTTCATGGTTTGTCTGCATTTCATTAGTTGTACATTGCCCAGGATAGGGGCAGGGGGGGGGGGGGGGGAGTTGTACATTGCACAGGATGGGGGCGGGGGGGGGGGAGTTGTATATTGCACAGGATGGGGGCAGGAGGAGGGGGATGTCGGACGGACATTGATTGCAGCTTCACACGCTGCTGCACTGTAAGCTCCGGCTTGGCTGAGAGAGGAGGCGGAGATCATTGCGGCTCTGTGCTGGCGAGGGGCGGGCATTACTCGCAGCAGTACTGATAGCTCCGGCTTTGGGGCGGGGGGAGGAGGAACAGTTACTTACCAGTAGATTGTGCGGCTGGCTGATTGCACCCCAGGTCATGTTGCGATGTGTGCAAGGCACACAGCGCACATACCTAGTTACGGCACTGTATCTATCTATCTATCTATCTATCTATCTATCTATCTATCTATCTATCTATCTATCTATCTATCTATCTATCTATCTAATGCAGTGAGTTACTGACATTGTCACTCACTGCTAAATTCACAATAGCTGACAACCAGCCCACCCCCTGTCCTATGTGCTTTTGCTGATTGGCTAACCAGAGTTTGTTTCACTGTCAACCACCACGCCCAGCAGCAGCTATGCACACAGCCACACACAGAAGCCCAGTCAGTGCACACACTGCACCGATTATAGATACTCCACTGGTGTAGTGATTAACATTACTGCCTCACAGTGCTGAGATCATGGGTTCGATTACCAAATATACAGTATAACCAATAACTGCTACTGTAGTTAATGTAAACTGTAAGTCAGGTTTAAATTTGTTTTACAAAGTCCAAGAGTCGGCATTGGAGGGAGTACAAATATTTATCTTGACTCCGGGCAATTGGGATGAAGTTACGCCACCGTAGGAGCAAGGGCAATAAGCTTCAATAGTAAGGAGCTCCAGTTTCTCAATGAAACATTCAACAGAGATCTCAATGTGGCAGCATTATATATACCAACATAACTGTCAAACATGTGAACTGCAGGGCCACAAAGATGCACATACAGTATGCCAGGAGTTAAGCTACAAATGCACCATCGTACAACTGGAATGGTGAAGGTGAGGTCTACAAGCAGCGTGACCTCATTGCAAATCTTTATAAGAAAATTCATAGACTTAAGTATTAATTCTGCTTTCTTGTTTGTTTTATTTTATGTAACACTAGCTTCCAGGGGATGAGACCAAAATGCTGGCTCATCAACTGTGACCGGGAGCCAGAAGCTGCAGTGTGACATTATTCTGCAGCATCTGTCTTCTGCTACTGACGAGTAGCCGGCAGTGCAGACACTAGTCTCAGGAGGCGGTCCACAATCTCCGGGGCAGCTGGGCATGCCCCTGGAGTGATATAAAGGAGTGACTTCCCATGAGACCATGCCCCTTCTAACAAGGCCACACCCTTTTTCAGACACACTCAATGAAGGCGTGGGTATTGGCCACAAAGGGTGTGACTGACTCCAGAGCCACCACTGGTGATAAAAGTGGAGATGTGGACTGATGGAGACATTGGGTCTAATTCATGTTTGTACACAATTGCATTTGCAATTGCGATTTTTAAGGCTTGCTAATGTTAGCAAGTGAAGCTGTCACCCAGAAAGGTTGATAGACGCCCAATCGCAAACTCATTCACAACTGCATACACATACACAGCTTACACACAATAAAGAGACATCTAGGATGCTAGGGTAATCCTATGGCTACGCAGACTGGCCTCGCTAGTAGTAACGCAAGAGCCATGATACCCTATGTACATGATCACAGCTGAAGGCAGATACACGCTCCCTGAAACGTCAGTGACAGTCCTGCATTTTGGCCACCACACGCTATTAACTCCCCCGAACAGTCCCTTCCTGTCAGTCACTGTAAGATAAAAATCGCAGTGCAAGCTGCATCACATAGGCACCTTGACCCACGCTCAGAGTGATCACTGCACCTGCGCAGTCTGCTGATAATCACTCGATTGCGTGAACATCAGCCTTTGCGTACAACATGAATTAGGCCCATTGCCCATAGCAACCATTCACCATCTACCTATCATTTTATAGAATGGAATTGATAAATGCTACCTCGATGATGATTGATTGCTATGGACAACTTCTCCACTGCTTGATACCTGTGGCGATTAATTGTGGAGATTTATATTTACTCTCTTATTGATTCAGAAATAAAATCTAATATTTAAAAAGAAAAATACAAAAACATAGGGGGACATGTACAAAGAAGTGATAAGAGCGTAAAAGTGAGCCAGTGGATAAGTTGCCCCATCAACCAATCAGTAGCTCTGTGTAATTTTATAGTATGCAAATTATAGATGTTACTTTAGTGCTGATAGGTTGCCATGGGCAACTTCTCCACTGGCTCACTTCTACGCTCTTATCACTGCTTAGTAAATGTTACCCATAATTATTATTCCTCAAACTACATTGTAAGTTAATATAATACCCCGGAGTATTACAAAATTAGGGACAGCCTGGTTTTTTTTTTTTTTTTTTATTATTATAGAAAACTGCAGTACTGTCCCTATAGAGCCCTGTGGCAGGGCTCTTGTTGAACTTTATCTGACCCCGTCAGCTCTGGCAGGGATGATTTGGCACCATAAAAGTTAGAACTATTCCCCCCTGGCCAGCAACAGCCAAGCCCGGGAAGTTTGTCCCCTGTTTATTGGGCCCCCAAGGTTGCAGGGCAGAAGGCACCTGGGGCACCTGCGGTCTGTTGCTGGGGCCCCGGAAGCCAGTGACAGTGCAGCACGGGGGAGGTCAAGAGAGTGAGAGACCCTTAAAAACAGGTCCCCAGCGCTGGCAGGAGAGCCCCGGGGAATGGGTAAGTTACCTGTGATGAGGTGTTCACATGTAGCTGTCGGGCGCCAGAAGTTCGAGTCGCTGTTGGAGTCTGCCGGCTGCCCAGCCAAGCCACCACCGGGATCGTAAGCGATGGAGAATGTACCGCCTGCTGCGCAGCCTCAGGGAGACAAGCCACCCTCCAAAGATGGGGAGTGCCCCACTGGAGTGCCGTGCCGGTGGATGCTGAGAACCAGAGACTGGATCGGTAGTGAAGATCAGCGCTGTGGCAAGAGGACCAGTGCTGACCAGAGGAGCTGCCCACTACTGTGCCTGCCCACCTTGATGACTGCAGGACTGTCTGAAGAGGAACGGCGGGGACTGCGTGGAGAAGGTGGGTGGCCAGAGGAACAGAGGAGATCTAAAGAAGCCCAGCCAGGTGCCATCCAGTGGGAGAAAAGGTGCACGCCCCGTGACAGGGAGCACAGGTACCGCAGAGGACACCCCCTCTCCTAGGAGCGAGGACCCCTGGCTGGAAGAAGAGAAGATGGCGCAGACCGGCGGCGGGAGGATGGCGCAGAGAGGAGGATCCCTGGCGGAAGGACGCCACGAACCAACGCCGGGAGGACTGCGCGTACCAGAGCTTGCAGCAAGGGAAATGGCTGTTCAAGGGTGCATCTCCGCCGCGGTGCTTTGCATCCCGGGTGGCGCCGAAGACACCAGTGGTCGGATTGGAGGTTGCAGAAGCGCCGCACCTGGGGTAATATCACTGCAACCCTTACGCTGCCAGAACTCTGCCTTAAGTTAACTCTTCTGCTCCAAAGACTCTGCTATTGAGGAACACCTTGTTAAAAAAGGGGGTAGGCTCCCCTTATTTCCTAGTGCCCTACTAATTAATGATGGGGGTGGGCCCCCCTCAGTAGCTTTGCCGCGGCTTTATCCATTCCGCTGCACCACTCTGCAATTGGGGAACATGTTTAAAAAGGAGGTAGGCTTCCCTTATTAGTCTGTGCCCCTACTCTCCTTATGTTAGTGAAATAGGAGGGAAGGCTTCCCATTATCTATTGTGCCCTGCTCTGAAGAATTGTATAGGGGTAGGCTCCCTGCAGTGAATTGTGCCCCACAGGGCCAATTAAGGAAGTTGGGAAGTATGTGATGAAAGTGATGTACATAAAAAGTTTAATGCTTAGTGTATGTGATGGTGGTTAGGTCTCTTGGTGAATGCTGCGGGCAAAGCATATTGAAAGGTTGTTAGCCCGCTTTTTGCACTTGTTTGCATATTACTATTACAAAGGTGGGCTCATTATTGACTGTGTTTTGCAAGCTCCGCCCAGCGGAGCCTGTTAAAGTTATTATACCTGTGTGCTTACTATTACAAAGGTGGATTTATTATTGACTGTTTTATGCAAGCTCCGCCCAGCCGTGCCTGATAAAGCTGATATACATGTGTGTTAACTATTACAAAGGCGGGTTTATTAATGACTGTTTTATGCAAGCTCTGCCCAGCAGTGGCTGTTAAAGCTATTATACCTGTGTGCTTCTTACTTCAAAGGTGGGCTTATTATTGACTGTGTTATGCAAGCTCCACCCAGTAGTGCCTGTTGAAGCTATTATACCTATGTGCTCATTACTACAAAGGCGGGTTATTATTGACTGTGTAATGCAAGCTCCGCCCAGCAGTGTCTGTTAAAGCTCTTATAACTGTGTGCTTATTTACTTCCAAGGCGGGCTTATGATTGACTGTGCTATTATAATGACAACGCCAGCTTGCTTACCTGTTCCCACAACTCACCAGCCTATTGTTATTGCTGGTTATACGAGTCTGTGCTACTTAAGGATAACGCCAGCTTGCTTAGCTGTTCCTGCAATTCACCTGCCTAGTCGTTATTGCTGGTTATAGGAAACTGTGCAATTTAAGGACAACGCCAGCTTGCTTACCTGTTTCCGCAACTCACCTGCTTGATTGTTATTGCTGGTTATATGAGACTGTGTTGAATAAAGATAGCACCAGCTTGCTTACCTGTTCCCGCAATTCACCTGCTTATTTGTTATTGCTGGTTATATAAGACTGTGTTATGCTGAGACAATGCCAGCCTATTTCAAGGTTTCCTTCTGTTGTGCATTCCAACAAAGAGTTCTAAATCTAATTGTTACTTATTCTGTCACTGTCACCTTTAACATATAATAATACAATGGAGTTGGATCCTGATCTGTGTATGGTTATTGTGTCGGAGGGATAAGGCAGGTCTGCCTTTCTGATCTTAACCGAACCAGGTTTATTTAATACCCACATGTAGTTTAAGTTCCAGCTCCGGATTTGTGGGCATTACTTTAACTTTAAAAGAATATGAAAAATAATAAGTTATTGTACAAATAACTAACCACAAAATATTATGGTTAGTAGACATTCTTTTATTTCAGCAACAAAATAAAACAATATTTCAAATGTTTGTTTTTTTCTAAACGTTTCCCAGTGAGAACACCTCTGCAGCTGCAAAATAACAGCTAGAAGCAAAGTCATCAATTATTTACTTTGTCTTAAATAGTGTTTACAAATATATTGATTTTTATATAGCTGTAGAACACCAATCCTAATATACAACTGACCTTCTATTTGAGAGCTATAAATTATATGAAAACATATAAATGGGATTACAGGGGTTATTCAGAGTTGGTCGCAAATTTTGCCATCGCAGCAAGTCTGAATAAGGCCTTATTTCCTTTCTGACTTTGATTACATTTGTTTACATTTATAATAGGGATGAGCGGGTTCGGTTCTCAGAGAACAGAACCGTACCGAACTTCACCATTGAAGTCTGGTTCCGAGCCAGGCTCGGGTTTTCCCGCCTGACTGGGAAACCAGAACGAGGCAAAACGTCATCATCCCGCTGTCGGATTCTCGTGGGGTTTGGATTCCATATAAGGAGCCGCGCGTCCCCGCCATTTTCACTCTGGCATTGGAGAGTGTAGAGAGAGGATGTATCTCCGTTCTCTCAGTGTCCTCACTGTCCTTGGCGTGTACTGAATCTGTCCAGTCACAGTGCTTGTGTCCTCTGCTGTCATATGTCCAGTGCTGTCCAGTGGTGCTGTGTTGTGCTGCATCAGTTCAGTGGTGGTGTGTTGTGCTGCATCAGTCACAGTGGTGGTGTCCTTTGCTGCCATATGTCCAGTGCTGCTATATAATAAGTCCCTTACAGTGGTGCTGTATTGTCCTGCAACAGACAAGTGGTAGTGTCCTGGGCATCAGTCAGTCCAGTGACCATTCACAGTGGTGGTGTCATCTGCTGCCATATGTCCAGTGCTGCTGTTTAATAAGTCCCTTACAGTGTTGCTGTGTTGTGCTGCTTTAGATCAGTGGTAGTGTCCTGGCCATCAGTCATTCCAGTGACCAGGCAGTCACAGTGGTATTCGCTGCTGCTATATGTCCACTGCTGCTGTATAATAATAATAACAACAACAACAAGTCCCTCAAAGTGTTGCTATGTTGTGCTGCATCAGACCAGTGGTAGTATCCTGGCCATCAGCCATCAGTCATTCCTGTGACACATATTGTGTTATATAACTCCAAAATAAGAATGGAGAACAAAAATTTGTAGGATAAAACAGGGAAAGATCAAGAACCACTTCCTCCTAGTGCTGAAGCTGCTGCCACTAGCCATGACATAGACGAAATGCCATCAACGTCTTCTGCCAAGGCTGATGCCCAATGTGATAGTAGAGGGCATGTAAAATCCAAAAAGCCAAAGTTCAGTAAAAAGACCCAGAAAAAGAAATTAAATGGTCTGAGGAGAAACGTAAACTTGCCAATATGCCATTTACGACATGGAGTGGCAAGGAACGGCTGAGGCCCTGGCCTATATTCATGACTAGTGGTTCAGCTTCACATGACGATGGAAGACCTCATAACTGAGGCCTTGACACTTATGTTGGTGTTAGACGTGCGTCCAGTATCTGCCATTAGTGTAGTGGGATTTAGACAATTGATGGAGGTATTGTGTCCCTGGTAGCAAATCCCATCTAGATTCCACTTCACTAGGCAGGCAATACCGAGATTTTGCCATTTAATTCCAGTGATTTGGACGTATAATTCCAGTGAATTTGCCATTTAATTCCAGTGATTTTGCCGTTTAATTCCATTGATATGGACCTATAATTCCAGTGATTTGGACATATAATTCCAGTGATTTTGTAGTATTATTACAGTGATTTTGCAGCAAAATTCCAGTGATTTTGCCATTTAATTCCAGTGATTTGGACGTATAATTCCAGTAATTTTGCCATTTAATTCCAGTGATTTTGCCATTTAATTCCAGTGATTTTGCAGTATAATTCCAGTGATTTGGACGTATAATTCCAGTGATTTGGACGTATAATTCCAGTAATTTTGCAGTATAATTTCAGTGATTTTGCCATTGAATTCCAGTGATTTTGCCATTTAATACCAGTGATTTGGACGTATAATTCCAGTAAATTTGCCATTTAATTCCAGTGATTTTGCTATTTAATTCCAGTGATTTTGCAGTATAATTCCAGTGATTTGGACGTATAATTCAAGTGATTTGGACGTATAATTCCAGTAATTTTGCAGTATAATTTCAGTGATTTTTCCATTGAATTCCGGTGATTTTGCCACTTAATTCCAGTGATTTGGACATATAATTCCAGTGATTTGGACGTAAAATTCCAGTGGCAATTGTTTGTGTCGCTTGGCTTAGTCATACAGATACCTCATTGCACCTCTTCGACATCTTTGCATGAGGTGCTGTTTGGGGCATAGTTTTTGAAAAGTGCCATCCTGTCTGACACTGCAGTGCCACTCCGAGATGGGCAAGGTGTTTGTCCCACCCACTTGTGTCGCTTGGCTTAGTCGTACAGCAGCCTCGGTGCACCTCTATTTCTTCTTTGCATGAGGTGCTGTTTTGGGGACTGGTTTTTGAAAAGTGCCATCTTGTCTGCAACTGCAGTGCCACTCCTAGATGGGCCAGGTGTTTGTGCCACACACTTGTATCGCTTAGCTTGGTCATACAGCCACCTCGGTGCAACTTTTAGGCCTAAAAACAATATTGTGAGGTGTGAGGTGTTCAGAATAGACTAGAAATGAGTGGAAATGAATGTTATTGAGGTTAATAATACTGTTGGAGCAAAATTACCCCCAAATTCTGTGATTTTAGCTGGGGGTTTTTTTTTTTTTCAAAAATCATCCAGGTCCAAAACCAAAACCAGAACACGAAAGGGTGGTTTTGGCAAAACCAAGCCAAAACCAAAACATGAAAGTGGAATTAGAACCAAAACACAAAACACGAAATGTGCCAGCTGCACGTCTTATTCCAGTGATTTTGCAGTATAATTCCAGTGATTTTGCCATTTAATTCCAGTGATTTTGCCATTTAATTCCAGTGATTTGGATGTATAATTCCAGTGATTTGGACGTATAATTCCAGTGATTTTGCATTTTGCCATTTAATTCCAGTGATATGAACGTATAATTCCAGTGGGAATTGTTTGTGTCGCTTCGCTTAGTCATACAGCTACCTCATTGCACCTCTTCTACATCTTTGCATGAGGTGCTGTTTGGGGCCTAGTTTTTGAAAAGTGCCATCCTGTCTGACACTGCAGTGCCACTCCTAGATGGGCCAGGTGTTTGTGCCGCACACTTGTGTCGCTTATCTTGGTCATACAGCCACCTCGGTGCAACTTTTAGGCCTAAAAACAATATTGTGAGGTGTTCAGAATAGACTGGAAATTAGTGGAAATGAATGTTATTGAGGTTAATAATACCTTAGGAGCAAAATTACCCCCAAATTCTGTGATTTTAGCTGTTTTTATGTTTTTTCCCAAAATCATTAAGATCCAAAACCAAAACCCGAAAGGGTGGTTTTGGCAAAACCAAGCCAAAACCAAAACACGAGTGGGGAATTAGAACCAAAACCATAACACAAAACACTAAAAGTGCCAACCGCACATCTTTCATTTATAACTATCTTAGCTGGGAAATGGAATGTCAGCCTCCCTTATTTTGTTTAATTTTGAAGCTGACAATTTATGACTTTAGAAAATGTTTTTATTTTATTTTACTATAGTACGTTCTCAGTATTTTTATAAACAGAATGGTCCTTAATTTGCATTTGACATATAAATGTTCTAAGAACATACACATAATAATATGTTTGCAAACTTCAATTTTTAAATCTGTATTTTGAATTTTGAAAGAGTGGGTGGAAGAGGTGATACAAGATGAGCTGGTACTGGTTCTTACTATGGCAGAGTGACCCTATATTGTGGTTCCCCATAACATAGGGGGTCATTCCGACCCGAACGCTCGCTGAAGTTTATCGCAGCACAGCGATCGGGTCAGAATTGAGCATGTGCCGGCGCCACAGTGCACCGGTGCATGCCGGACGGCCGAAGGCCGTTGCTTCCCTGCGATCGCCTCTGCCTGATTGACAGGCAGAGGCGGTCGCTGGGTGGGAGGGGGCAGTACGGTGGCGTTTGGCCGCCGTTATGGGTGCACGGGCCGGCCAATGCAGGCGTGGCCGGGCCGTGCAGGGAGCAGGCCGCAGCGGCTGCGTGATGTTACACGCAGCCGTTGCGGTCCGGGGAGCGACGGGTGGCTCCCGGCCAGCATGCTAAAGCTGCGCTGGCTGGGAGCTACTCCTAAAGTGCAAAAGCATCGCCGCTGTGCGATGCTTTTGCACTTCTGCGCGGGGGGGGGGGGGGCACTGACATGCGGGGCCCTGTGCTGGGCGTTCCCCCGCATGTCTATGGACATGATCGTGGCCCTGCAAAATTTTGCACGGCTATGATCAACTCGGAATGACCCCCATAGTGTGACTGGTTCAGCCTGCCTTGCTGCTGGTTTCTATAAAAGGGAGAGGCACGATCTGCCTGCATCCCACTATACTGTACCTGGTATTAACCCATTGAGTAGACTCAGAGGCAACGTTTTGGGATATCAATCTGGTCACAGCTTTATTTGATTTAAACGCAATTAAAATTCATTGCAGGGCACCAAAATAAGCATTTGGCAAGGATAGTTTACATTATCCACTCAACTATGTTCTGGGGCATGCCCTGCCTGCCCAGTAGGCACTGCAGCTATGCCCCCTAGGGAACCTGCCCCCTTGCACATATCCCGCTCACCTATCACACAACCCATGGGCCCAACTATCTAAAGCTGGAGGCATGCAGCCATTCACCGGGGTTGAATCTGCAAACCTTGGCTGGCTCCCTCCATTTCCTATGCCTTGAGCACTGCTTATTTCTGCCACCCAAATACTGAAGCTCCCACCCTGCAAACTTCCATGCCACAACACCCTCTAGTGCTTCATGTAGTGTGTTGTTAAATTGATCAATGCCGACATCTGACAGATGCACCCTGTTCCCTCTGTACATGTCCTCTTTATTGCCAGTGATGTCCCCATACTGCAGGATGCTACTTCTATAGTGGAGACCAACTTTTCAATGCTACATTTACTTTCTTCTGGGCTCACTTCATGCCCGCCTCTCGCCAGGCTCCGAAGCATATCATCTTGGGGACGATGTTGGACCAGATAACTCGCACAATACTACTGCACCCTATAATCCATAATAAGTCTTCATGTATGACCCTAAGTACGTCAAGGGACTTCACTTTGCCCAGGTCACTGCCCCCTAAGTGCAGTGCTATCATGTTCATCTAACCCACAAACTCTTCAGAGATTAATAAAGCCCTTTTCAGCTCATACTACCTCATTTCCTTTTTCCCAAACCAGAATACCTTCCCGGTTTAGACCAGACATGCCATGCCTCCCATAAGGCCTGGAGGCAGCCCTGCTTGTGGCCCAATAAATGTAGGTTTGCACAACATCCCTCCATTGCATCCTGTGGGAAGGAGGGAAGGAGGAGATATTTGGATATTCAGTTAGCTGCTGAGCTGTCACTTATGAACAAGCTACCCTGGTGAAACGGCCGTCTGTGCTCAGTGATGCTGAACCTTTTGTAGTTCAGATCACTCCCTGGTATCCCCTGGTATTGTATGTGTCCACTGGGACTCTCTGCATTACTACCAATTATTTCATTATTATTATATATATTTCTTTCTTTGTCTGCTAAAGTGATATTTAGATTTCTCTTAGATTGCCATAGACCACTTTTTTCTTTTCCATATAAAATGCTTATGTCTCCTAACATTTTTACGTGCATAGCAGTATTTCGTATAATTTGTTTCTAAGCCTACTTATTTGTAATTTGTGCATGTTTCTTATCAGCACTATATCAATGGCTATTCCGCTACCTAGTTATTTCATAACTATTATTATGTAACCTAATTTAGGTTCTTTTTCTCGTAATTTTCTCTATACTGGTCCTTTGGCTTAGCAAAGTAGCCTGTTATAAATCGACTTTTTTGAGTACATCATATTGTCTTCAAATCTTTACTTTCAATAGGTGAGCCTAACCTACCTCTCTCATCCACTGTCCGCTATAACATATAAGACAGTGGACAGCAGAAGGTGGGGTCCCCTCCCTATCCTCTACCTATCTCACCTATAATTCTGTACCCTCTCATCCAGATGCAAGACCACTCTCTGCAATGCCTGTAGTAACAGAGAATCTGCGCTATTAACTGGACAGCAGAAGTACTCTTGTTGCTCATCCTCTATTACACTCTCTCATTTGTGTCATAGTGTTTCAATTACTGCCATATTTCAGCGGAAACGCCTAATCTCATCCGATCTTGGAAGCTAAGCGTTGATAAGCCTGATTAGTACCCAGCTGGGTGACCACTTGGGAATATCAGGTGCAGTAAAGATTTAACCTCTGATCACAAACAGCAGAAGTGTTAGAGCAACTTCCGAATTTTCTAAGTCTGTACCTATTTCTTGGCTACTCCCTAATAACCTTAGATCACCACTATTTTGGCAATCTTGGTTTTGTTTTCTTATGAATGTCGTTTGGAATCAAATTCTTACAAGGATCTTCTCGGTAGCAAAGATAGCTTCGACCAGGGGATTACCATCAGTTATTTATCATTTCAATTGTGAATTATATTTATAATTATACTTACCTGTGCCCTCTATCTTGATCAATTAGGCAAATAGATTTCTAATAACCTATTGTCACTACAATTGTGATTTCATTTCATTTTCATCTATTTGTGCCCTTTATCTTGATCAACCAGGCTTATATTTGTTTTCCATATATTTTTCACCATAGGTGCTCCTAATTTGTTATCAGGCTTATCCTGATTTTTGTTAATTAATTTTGAATCAGATTCTTCTTTCCCTGTGTGGAATTTATCAACTACTTTATTTATTTATATACTTTATACATTTGAACACATTTTCTGTGAAGATTGTTACCAATATATGTATATCTTGTGTATTTGAACATTTTTCTGTATCAAACCTATCCCCTTTTTTATGCGCAACTAAATTAAAAGTTACGTTTTAATAAATTAACAAATTTCAAAGTGTGCCCCAACTTTCCTATTCAATTTATTACTGACTCTGGGAGCACCACCAACCTATAATAATTATCAGGTACCTTTTTAAAGGATCTCTATGCTCAGTATTGTTGGTTAGTCTAACAGTTTTCTACAAGTTTTGTACAAACCCATGTTCATTGTTATAATAACTTTCCTGTGCGGAACCAAACCAAACCTCTCTGTTAAACTTATGGGACTGATATAAGCATCATAGCTATCATACCTCCACCTCCCTAATGCTTTTATATCTTCCACTGGTCGTCAATGGCTGTTGATGTTGCTGCCCCTATCCTAAAAGAATGGATAGTGAATTTATGCACGTCCCATCCTAACCTCCCTATACATCTCCTAAAGACTGCCATGAACTGAAACTTGGTTAATGTGGATGCATCCCTTTTTTTTATGGTCACTGGATCCCTATTGTCCGGCTTCTTCACCTCTGATTTGGCCCAACCTTTCATGATTCTGTGCACCACAAAGGCTTTGGTCTTGTCCCCTTCTTCTCTTTAACTTGGAGAAAAATTAAATGCCAGACAGTATAGTGTTAGCCTTGGCCCTGGAAAGCCTGCTCCCTTTTGAGTTTGGCCAGAAATGCCAGCCTTTGTAAATGCATAGTCATACTTGCGTCATACAGATCCATCATATTCCTTGTACACTCAATAAATGAAATCTGTATATTTTAACACGCTCTTTCCCACCTCTGTGTAGGTCTCCATATAACAGCCTGAGTAGGTGAACATCTTGCTCAGCCAGTTTTCTATAGTTTTATAGGCCTCTAACTGCCCACCACCCTTTGCATAGCTCTTTCTTTATCCCTTAACCCTATTTATCCTTTAGCCTCTGTTAATGAGCAAATGTCCACAAAAGCACTGTTCCCAATCTCCTTCATGGTTTGCTTTGGCAAGTACCCTGCCACTGACCCCAGGTCACAGCCTACTGTTACCCCTTCCCAGAAGAAACCCCTGCTTTATTTTTCTGTATCTGTCCCATCTGGTTTCTAACTGCATCTACCCTTGGATGCTTGCTTTTTTCTTCTTACTATTTGCCCTTACTAACTTAAGCTGCTTTTTAGCACCTTACAGGCTTCATCCTCTTCTGACTCCAATTAACTACTGTCCTACATGCTAACCTGTACTGCTGCCTAATTACTAGACCCTCACAACAGAATTGCTAACATCCTGGACAACTATTGCATCAATATTACTGTAAATTAACATTGCACTTATTATTGATACTCTCAACATTCCTTTGTGTGAAGAAGGATCATCGGTCCTGATGGAAGTGCTGGCAGATTCTTTGTGTTGGACATGGCGTGAGCAGTCTGCGGTGTTGCTGCAGGAACCTCGCTGAATGCAGGGCTGGCCATGTTGATATTCCCTTGTGATGTCCTGCTGGGCCTGGTGAAGGTTACTCTTGCTTGTTAAACTGGCAAATTGGATCTGGAGTTGTAGGAGCCTTGGCTTGTCTCTGTAGGAGCCCAAAAGAAAAAACCCCAATGGTGCAAAGGCAACTTTAGAGTCTGACAACACAAATGTGTAATATAAAACACACGATGTTGCCACCATTATCCTCATATATCTTTGTAGGAAATTTTAATTATATAACGTCCACACACTGATAGTATTATACTTGCATAGTAAATATTCCCAAAGGATCAGTACACATGCGGGAGTTAAGTGAAAATATATATGTTTTGGTAAGAACTTACCGTTGAAAATGGTACTTCTCCTAAGTCCACAGGATCCAAAGGATAACATTGGGATATGATGAAGCGACAGCGGATTTGCACCAATCGGTCAAAGCTTTTCGGCCTCCGAGCGTACAACGGGCCCATCCATATATCCCCGCCTCCTGGCTCAGACAAATCAGTTGTTTTCCCAAAGCTTAAGGCAGGAGCAACATAGATAGCCCTAATCAGGTGAGAAGAACACACATGCACACCCTTCTGTACAAGAAGCAAGAGGTTAGTTAGTAAAAGGATCCTCAAATCAGGTGTGTCAGGGTAGGATTCCTGTGGATCCTGTGGACTTAGGAGAAATACCGTTATCAACGGTAAGTTCTTACCATAACTTATATTTCTCCGGCAGGGTCCACAGGTTATCCACAGGATAACACTGGGATTTCCCAAAGCAATTTATTGGTGGGGACGCTCCTGATTGGACAGGAGTATCCTTCACCCGAATTCATTGTCCTGAGAGGCAAAGGTATAATGTCTAATTAATGTGTTAATGGAAGACCATTTGGCTGTTTTAAATAGCTGTTCTGCTGAAGCACCACGTTGTGCTGCCCATAATCGACCTACCTTACGAGTAGAGTGAGCAGAGACATTATCCGGGACAGGGAGATCAGCGTGAGAATATGCTTCTGAAATAGTCATCCGAAGCCACCTCGCCAGTGTCTGCTTATCAGCAGGCCATCCTCTCTTGTGAAATCCGTAGAGAATGAAGAGAGAATCTGTCTTTCTGATGGCGCTGGTACGATCCAAGTAGATCCTTAAGGCACGGACCACGTCCAGTGATGCATCTTCCGCAAAAAAAGCCTGGTTCCTGGAAAGCCGGGACTACAATTTATTCATTAAGGTGAAATATAGATACCACCTTGGGAAGACACCCAGATTTAGTTCTGAGAACTTCTCTATCTGGATAAAAGATCAGAAATGGAGGATGACATAACAATGCCCCTAAATCTGATACTCTTCTAGCTGACGCCATAGCCAGTTGAAAGAGAACTTTAGCTGTCAACCATTTAAGATCCACTTTATTAAGTGGTTCAAACGGGGCAACTTGAAGGGCCTTTAGGACTAAACTTAAGTCCCAAGGCACTGTAGGAGGAACAAAAGGAGGTTGAATGTACAGCATTCCCTGGAAAAAAGTATGCACATCCTGTAAGTTGTCAATTTTCTTTTGGAACCATACAGTCAATGCTGACCCTTGTACTCTCAAGGAAGCCACCTTCAAACCTTTATCCATTCCTGCCTGAAGGAATGCTAAGACCCTGGAAACTCTGAAAGACCTAGGGTCCATTTTCCGTTCACTGCACCAATGAATATAGGCTTGCCATATTCGAAGATAAATTTGAGCTGAGAAAGGTTTCCTTGCTCTGAGCATTGTTTGAATTACCTGTTGTGAAAATCCTCTTGACTTCAGGATAGAGGTCTCAAGAGCCACGCCGTCAAAGACAGTTGATCCAGATGTCTGTGATAACAAGGACCCTGCGTCAGTAGATCTGGACATTGAGGGAGCAGGAATGGAGCATCCATCGACATTCTCTGGAGATATGTTTACCAATGTCTTCTGGGCCAAGCCGGAGCTATAAGTATCACGGCACCCTTTCCTTGCTTTATCATTCTCACACCCTGGGTAATAAGGTGATTGGAGGAAACCCATAAGCCAGATGAAAGTCTCATCTCACCGACAGGGCATCCACAAAGATCGCTCTGGGATCCTTTGTTCTTGACCCGTATGCGAGAACTTTGTTGTTCTGAAGGGACGCCATGAGATCTATCTCTGGCAACCCCCAATTGTTGACTAGAGTCTTGAAGACACCCAGGTGTAGAGCCCATTTGCTTGCCTGAATGGCATGTCGACTGAGAAAATCCTGTTCCCAGTTTAGAACTCCCGGAACGAATAATGTGGACAAGGCTGGATGATGAAGTTCTGCCCACTTTAGTGTGTGACTTACCTCCTTCATAGATTTTTGGCTGCGAGTTCCTCCCTGATGGTTGAGGTACGCTACTGCTATTGCATTGTCTAAGCGGATCTGAACTGGTTTTGCCCAAAGGATGTCCTTTGCCTGAATCTGCCATGTATATGGCTCAAAGTTCCAATATAATTATTGGCAGGCAACCTTCTTCCTTGGTCCATTGCCCCTGGAAACAAAACCTTCCTGATACTGCTCCCCAGCCCTGGAGACTGGCATCTGTTGTAAGAATTTCCCAATCTGATATCCAAAAGGGTCTCCCTTTGTCCAGATGGGATTTTTGTAGCCACCAGGCTAACGACCTCCTTACTTCCACCGTAAGGACCATAGTTTGCGTTCTTACCAACTTATGAAACAGATTACATTTGTCAAGGATCAGATACTGCAGAGGCCTCAAGTGGAACTGAGCGTACTCCATCATGTCGAATATTGACACCATCGATCCCATCACACGCATTGCTGCATGAATCAATACCCTTTAACTATGTAGCAGCTTCTGAATCCTTGAATGAACTTTGAATATCTTGTTCAGAGGTAAAAATACTCTTTGAAGGCTTGAATCCAGTACAGCCCCCAAGTGAATCATCCGCTATGACGGAACTAGAGATGATTTTGCCCAATTTATGAGCCACCCGTGCTTCTGCAAACACGATATTGTCTGTTGCAGATGATACAGGAGCAATTCTTTAGACTGTGGCAGGATTAAAAGATCGTCGAGGTATGGAATAATTCTTATCCCCTGCTGGTGGAGATAAGATGCCATTACCACAATAATTTTGGTAAATACACTGGAGGCTGTGGCTAACCCAAAAGGTAGGACCTGGAACTGAAAATGCTGTTGGAGGATAGCGAACCTGGGATAGCACTGATGGTACAGTGCTATAGGAACATGTAGGTAAGCATCCTGGATATCCAGTATGGGTATGAGTATGGGCCAGATTGACCCATTTAGCTTCTGAACTAGGAACAGGTTGGAGTAAAAACCCTGGCCAGTATTTACTAAAAATCCGAGTTTTGCCGATTTGTGTTTTTTTTTCTAAGTCCCAATCCGGGAATTCACTAAGCAGAAAAATCGGCAGTGTCTGGTCTATTTGTAATGGTTTGATTGGCAAAGTTCAGAAATACGAATGAATAGACCATCGGTCAAACGCGGCTGTTATTTCATACAATACGGGCATTCACTATTCATTCGTATTTGGGTGTTAGTCTCTGAGTGCTCAAGTGCGGGTCTGTTTTTTTTCGATTTGTTAAAAAAAGCAGCAAAAAAATAGACCTGCTTTTTCCAGGCGAGTTTGGATAACCATACACGGATCAGTGAGATCTGTGCATGGTTATCTATAGGAAAGGGTCTGTTTAGTGTAAAAACAGAAAAAAAAATTGCGTGGGTTCCCCCTTCTAAGCATAACCAGCCTCGGGCTCTTTGAGACGGTCCTGGTTGACAAAATATGGGGGGGGGGATGACAGGGGTTCCTCCATATTTAATCAACCAGCACCAGGCTCTGCACCTGGTCCTGGTTCCAAAAATACGGGGGACAAAAAGCGTAGGGGTCCCCCATATTTTTTAAACCAGCACCGGGCTCCACTAGCCAGGTACATAATGCCACAGCCGGGGGACACTTTTATAGTGGTCCCTGCGGCCCTGGCATTACATACCCAACTAGTCACCCCTGGCCGGGGTACCCTGGAGGAGTGGGAACCCCTTAAATCAAGGGGCCCCCCCTCCAGCCACCCAAGGGCCAGGGGTGAAGCCCGAGGCTGTCCCCCCCATCCAAGGGCGGCGGATGGGGGGCTGATAGCCATGTGTAAAAAATGTGAATATTGTTTTTAGTAGCAGTACTACAAGTCCCAGCAAGCCTCCCCCGCCAGCTGGTACTTGGAGAACCACAAGTACCAGCATGCGGTGGAAAACCGGGCCCGCTGGTACCTGGAGTAGTACTACTACTAAAAAAATACCCCAAAAAAACAGGACACACACACCGTGAAAGTATAATTTTATTACATACATGCACACCTCCAAACATACATACTTACCTATGTTCACACGAGGCTCGGTCCTCTTGTCCCTGTAGAATCCTTGGGGTACCTGTGAAAAAAATTATACTCACATAATCCAGGGTAGCTTGTGTTGTTTGTATAATCCACGTACTTGGCAAAATAATAAAACGAGAACCCGACCACGCACTGAAAGGGGTCCCATGTTTACACATGGGACCCCTTTCCCCGACTGCCAGGACCCCCACTGACTCGTGTCAAAGAGGGTCCCTTCAGCCAATCAGGGAGCGCCACGTCGTGGCACTCTCCTGATTGGCTGTGTGCTCCTGTAGTGTCTGTCAGGCAGCACACGGCACAGATACAATGTAGCGCCTATGCGCTCCATTGTAGCCAATGGTGGGAACTTTGCGGTCAGCGGTGAGGTTACTTTCGGTCAACCGCTGACCGCAAAGTTCCCACCATTGGCTACAATGGAGCGCATAGGCGCTACATTGTATCTGTGCCGTGTGCTGCCTGACAGACACTACAGGAGCACACAGCCAATCAGGAGAGTGCCACGACGTGGCGCTCCCTGATTGGCTGAAGGGACCCTCTTTGACACGAGTCAGGGGGGGTCCTGGCAGTTGGGGAAAGGGGTCCCATGTGTAAACATGGGACCCCTTTCAGTGCGTGGTCGGGTTTCCGTTTTATTATTTTGCCAAGTACGTGGATTATACAAACAACACAAGCTACCCTGGATTATGTGAGTATAATTTTTTTCACAGGTGCCCCAAGGATTCTACAGGGACAAGAGGACCGAGCCTCGTGTGAACATAGGTAAGTATGTATGTTTGGAGGTGTGCATGTATATAATAAAATTATACTTTCACGGTGTGTGTGTCCTGTTTTTTGGGGGGTATTTTTTTTAGTAGTAGTACTACAGGTACCAGCGGGCCCTGTTTTCCACCGCATGCTGGTACTTGTGGTTCTCCAAGTACCAGCTTGCGGGGGAGGCTTGCTGGGACTTGTAGTACTGCTACTAAAAACAATATTCATATTTTTTACGCATGGCTATCATCCCCCCATCCGCCGCCCTTGGATGGGGGGGACAGCCTCAGGCTTCACCCCTGGCCCTTGGGTGGCTGGAGGGGGGGGACCCCTTGATTTAACTGGTTCCCACTCCTCCAGGGTACCCTGGCCAGGGGTGACTAGTTGGGTATGTAATGCCAGGGCCACAGGGACCACTATAAAAGTGTCCCCCGGCTGTGGCATTATGTACCTGGCTAGTGGAGCCCGTTGCTGGTTTAAAAAATACGGGGGACCCCTACGCTTTTTGTCCCCCGTATTTTTGGAACCAGGACCAGGCGCAGAGCCCGGTGCTGGTTGATTAAATATGGGGGAACCCCTGTCATTTTTTCACCCATATTTTGTCAACCAGGACCGGCTCAAAGAGCCCGAGGCTGTTTATGCTTAGGAGGGGGGACCCCATGCAATTTTTTTTTAATTTTTTAAGACTTTAATGAACTTTTTAAGGTACACAATGAAGCCCTGCACGGATCTCACTGATCCGGCTGGGATTTCTTGTGATTTGTCAGGCAGTGTTTTACTCATCACTCCCTTAAAACACTGCCTGATATTACGAATCACATCGACATCGGGAAAAAACGAATGTGCAAAACTCGGCAGCTTAGTGAATGACCGTATCAGGATTAAAAAAGTTGCAGTAAAATGCACCCGATACCATTCGAGATCAAACACCCTTCAAAACAGCAAAAACACGAATATTAGTAAATAAACCCCCCTGTCCTCATTGTTCAGGAGGAACTGGAATGATTACCCCTGACTGAATCAATTTCTGAACATCCTCTTGCAAAGCCCTGGCCTTTGTCTCTACCTTCAAGGAGTGTGTTTCTTGAAGGCAAAAGCATAACAGAGAGATATTGCTTCCTGCACCCAGGCATCTGTTGTAGACTGCTGCCAGATCAAGCAAACTGAAGAAGTCGACCCCCCACCCTGGAATCCCCGAGGTGGAGGGCCGCACCATCAGGCTGATGGCTTTTTTTCTGTTTTACCAACTGGTCCTCTGGTAGCCCAATGCTTTTAGTCTTACCAGACTTGTTGTATTGGGCTGTTTGCCATCACTTTTCCCTTTGGCTTTTCCTTGAGACGAAAGGGATGAAAAGCTGGAACTTTAGGCTTATATTTGTATGTGGAAGGAAACTTTACTTTCTTGGAATCTGCTTCTGACTCCAAAATATCTGTCAATTCTTTACCAAAAAGAATATCTCCAGAGAAAGGTAAAGACTCCAAAACCTTTTTAGATTTTGTACGTAGTACGTAGCCAAACTGCTATGCCAGCGGCTACTGTTGAAGCTGATGTCCAGGAGGCAATTGTACCCATATCCAAAGCTGCTTCTTCCAATAACATCGCAGCCTGTTTTATATGTGCCATATGGGATTTTTTTCTCTCTAGATGCAATTGAAAGATCTCCTTCCAATGCATCAGACCAGGCAGCCACTACTTTTGCCATCTAAGCTGAAGCCATGGCTGGTCTAATGATTGCCCCAGACAGGGAAAACATTTTTTTTTAAAAACCATCCACTCTCCTATCCATTACATCATTTAATGATGTTGACGGCAGAGGTAATGTAGATTTTAGAACTAATCTAATAACATGCATATATCTACTTTGGGGGCCACCTCCTTCTTTAAACAATCCCCAGCTGGAAGAGGATAATTGGAATTCCATTTCCTAAAAAATTCTAAACTTCTTACTGGGCGTAACCCAAGCCTCTTCCATGATTTCCGTCAGCTGATCTAACCCAGGAAACTCAGTCTTAACTGTTTTGGGACGTTTAAACACAGGTGCCTTGGATTTTAACACAGGCTCTGCTGATTCTTCTAAGGATAGAATGGCTTACATTGCCTTAATTAACTCAGCTATATCCACTGAGTTAAGTGCTACCTCCTCATCTTCGTATGCAGAACCAGAGCTTAATGAGCCTTCATCCTCTGATGATTCCTTATCTGAAACATGTGTAGACTGTGAAGATGTAGATTTACTTACCAATGGCTTTTCAGCCTGTTTCTTTTGAGAGGCTGCTGCTGGAAGTGATAAGCCCAGATGGGAAGCTGCATATAAGGGTTAATCGTGTAACCTATTCCTGGTACAGAAGTTGTAATTATCCGCTCAGCTATACAGGATAATGTTTGTGCAAACATAGCCCAAGGGGATCAACTTGCACCTGTATCTGCCTTGTACTATTCTTGCACCTGTATCTGCCAATCATAAACTATGTGGACAAACAGAAGGAAATATTATCCCTCACCACATAACTGACCCTAAGGATGACAAATAAACACAATCTACTTAATTACATTTCAACACCCACTTTATCTACGCTTCTGATTAATTTCATACTAAATCAACACCCATTGAGCCGACACTGCTTTTCTCACCTGCATTTCTGCAATTCTTCGGCTCTGAATCCCTTACAGCCTCCACTCCTACTTCCACTTTCCCACAACCTATTTACCTACTAAACACTATGTCAAGGCTTTCTTATACTCCCCACATCACTCAGTGTCTACCTAATCATGTGTCTTTCTCCTTCCCCCGTGGTCTCCTACACCTCCTCCTCCCTCCCCTCCTCTGTCTCCCCTCCATCTCTCTGTACTCTTTCCCCTCCTTTCCTGTTTCCCCACTTTCACTCACGTCTACCCCATGGTCCTGCTACCCCACAACTCAGCCCTGCTCCATCCCTCCCTTCCCTGTCACCTCCCCACACCCCATCCACATCACACTTACCTCCCTCCCTGCCCACCTCCTGCAGTTTCCCCTCCTAGCTCAGGCACCTGCACCATAACTACTCTCTCATCATCCCAGCCCTCAAAGTTAATCTCTCCTCATCGCTACAGTAACCCTGATAATCTCATTCACATCTCTCCCACAAACTCATACCCCCTATCCTGTGCCCTCTGGAATGCCAGATCTGTTTGTAACAAACTGGTCCCCACTCATGACCTTTTCATGTCTAACTCCCTACACCTACTAGCTATTACTGAAACTTGGATTACGCCCTTTGATACTACCTCTCCTGCTGCTCTCTCTACTGGAGGCCTTGCATTCACACACACACCCTGACCTGGGGGTCGCCATGGGGGTGGTGTTGGGGTCCTTTTACCTTCTAGTTACTCCTACCAACTCATACCACCAGAACCATCCCTTACATTCTCTACATTTGAGGTCCATACTATACGCCTCTTCCAACCAGTCCATCTTAGAGTAGCTGTCATTTACCGCCCCCCCTGGCGCTGCTTCCAAATTCATCGACAACTTTGCTTCCTGGCTTCCTCACTTCCTCTCTTCTGACATTCCCTCCATTATCCTAGGCGATTTTAACATCCCTATTGACATCCCCACACAATCCCCTGCCTCTAAACTCCTTAACCTCACCTCTTCACTTGGTCTCTCCCAGTGGACCTCCTCACCCTCCCATGTGAATTGGAGCTCACTGGATCTGGTCTTCACTCACCGCTGTGATATTTCTGATTTTTCCAATTCCCCATTTCCCCTCTCTGACCACCACCTGCTTTCCTTTAACCTATCTCTCTCGACTTCCCCATCTCTACCTCCCAAGGCTACCATCACTAAGCATAACATCGACGCTATTGACACCACATTCCTTTCCTCCCTGTTTGACTCACTTCTCTCTCCTATTCTGTCTCTCTCATGCCCTGAACAAGCCACTTCCATATACAATGCATCCCTGACTTCTGCTCTTGACTCTGTTGCTCCACTTACCACTATTCACCCTCGCAAATTAACACCTCAACCCTGGCACACCAAATGCACCAGATATCTGCAAAAATGCTCACGTACTGCTGAGCGTCACTGGAGGAAATCACGCTCTAAGGCAGACTTCCTCCATTTCAAACTTATGCTCTCATCCTTCAGTACTGCCCTTTCTCTTGCTAAACAGTCATACTTCAAGAACCTCATCTCCTCCCAGTCTTCCAACCCCCGGCGCCTCTTTGCCACTCTCAACTCACTTCTCTGCCCACCTCCACCTCGTCTCCCTTCCTCACTCTCTGCTCTTGACTTTGCCACTTACTTCACATCCAAAATTGACTCCATACGTAAGGACATCACATCACACCAGACCATCAGTAACCAGCTTTCTCCCATCCCTTACCACCCCTCCCCATCCCTCCCACCAACTCTGACATCTTTCTCCCATGCATCTGGAGAGGAAGTCATGGCCCTCATTCATTTCTGTCCCCTCACCACCTCCCCACTTGACCCTATCCCCTCCCGCCTCCTCCGCTACCTCTCTCCTTCTGCTTGTTCCCATCTTTCCCACCTTCTCAATCTCTCCCTCTCATCAGGCACTGTCCCCTCTGCCTTCAAGCATGCACTCATCTCTACTATTCTTAAAAAACCTACCCTTGATCCAAATACTCTCTCCAACTACCGACCCATCTCTCTCCTTCCTTTTGCCTCCAAACTCCTTGAGCGTATTGTCTACAACCGCCTTATTTCCTTTCTTTCCTCACACTCACTACTTGAACCATTCCAGTCTGGCTTCCGTCCTCTCCACTCCACTGAAACTACCCTTACAAAAGTATGCAATGACCTCCATGCTGCTAAATCTAAGGGACACTACTCTATACTTATTCTACTTGATCTATCTGCTACTTTTGACACTGTGGACCATCCTCTCCTACTGCAAATCTTTCACTCCATTGGTCTGCGTGACACTGCCCTCTCTTGGCTGTCTTCCTACCTCTTTGACCGTTCATTCTCTGTCTCCTCTCATGACTCCACCTCCGCCTCACTTCCACTAACTGTAGGTGTACCCCAAGGTTCTGTCCTTGGTCCTCTTCTCTTCTCTCTCTATACATCCTCACTAAGCAAGCTCATTAGTTCTTTTTGCTTCCAATACCATCTCTATGCTGATGACACCCAAATCTATCTTTCCTCTCCAGACCTCTCCCCTGCTCTCCTCACTCGTATCTCTAACTGTCTCTCTGCTACCTCTTCCTGGATGTCCCAGCGCTTTCTTAAACTTAACATGTCTAAGACCGAGCTGATCATCTTCCCTCCCTCCCGCATAACCTCACCTCCTACAATCTCATTATCTATTGATGGCACTGCTATCTCCTCTAGCCCCCAAGTGCGTTGTCTTGGAGTAATCCTTGACTCCTCCCTCTCCTTCAAACCACACATTCAGCACCTCTCACAAACCTGCCGTTTTCATCTAAAAAATATTTCCAGGATCAGACCCTTTCTGACCCAGGATGCTACTAAGACTCTTATCCACTCACAGGTCATCTCCAGACTGGACTACTGTAATCTCCTCCTGACTGGCATTCCTGACAAACACCTCTCTCCACTCCAATCTATCCTCAATGCTGCTGCCCGGCTCATTTTCCTCACCAAACGCACTACGTCTACCTCTCCTCTCCTACTAGACCTTCACTGGCTCCCCTTTCCTTTCAGAATCCATTTCAAGCTTCTCACACTCACTTACAAAGCCCTCACCCACTCCTCTCCCACCTACATCTCTGACCTTATCTCCCTTTACACTCCCACCCGTCCTCTTCGCTCTGCTAATGCACGACGACTCTCCTGCCTACGGATTACTTCCTCCCACTCCTACCTCCAAGATTTTTCACGTGCTGCACCACTTTTCTGGAATTCCCTACCTCTCCCCCTCAGACTCTCCACCTCTCTACAAAACTTCAAACGGGCTCTCAAGACCCACTTCTTCACCAAACCCAGCCAAATCTCATCCTAAGCCTGTGTTCCACATTCTCTATGTACCCCATCTGTGTCACCCCTGTCTGTCTACCCCTCCCCTTTAGATTGTAAGCTCTCACGAGCAGGGCCCTCTTCCCTCATGTGCTTATCCTTTGTCTTACTTTAATAATCTTCAACTGTACCACATCCAGCAGTCTTCTGCCACCTGATACTTATTCCAGTGTCATCTGCTGATGTAACTATGTTTATTTACACTGTACTTGTCCTATACTGTCATCAACTGTAAGTTGCTGTTTTCCTGTTTGATTATTTATGTACTCTGTAATTGGGCGCTGCGGAACCCTTGTGGCGCCATATAAATAAAGGATAATAATAATAAATAATTAAATGCTCCTTTTTAAATTTCTCAATAAGAAACTTTTGGCCTAGGGGTGCCATGAAAAAAATTCTGATACTCTAGGGCGCCATGATTAAAAAAAGTTTGAGAACCACAGCTACACCAATTCTGCATTTTGCTTTATGTGCGCTCGAGTGAAATGGGTAGAATGTGGAGATAAATACAGGGAATCTGCATTACTGGCGGAGGGTGCTTGGCCTAATGACACAATCACATTGTTTTCCCGGTGATAAGGTTAGATCTAATGAAAAGAGTAACCCAGACCTGCCCCTGTCGCCACCCACCTGCTTCTTCTCTCCTGGGCATCTCCAGAGAGGAAAGCTTTAATGTAGGCAAGTATTGATAATATCACAACAGAGACTTTGGTAGGACAAATAATAGGTAGAGGTGTGCGGATGCCACTTTTCGTGTTTTGTGTTTTTGGTTTTGGTTCTAAATCCATTTTCGTGTTTTGGTTTTGACTTGGTTTTGCCAAAACCACCCTTTCGGGTTTTGGTTTTTGTTTTGGATCTGGATGATTTTTTGGGGAAGGGAAACATAAAAACAGCTAAAATCACAGAATTTGGGGGTAATTTTGCTCCTACAGTATTATTTCCCTCAATAACAATAATTTTCACTCATTTCCAGTCTATTCTGAACACCTCACACCTCACAATATTGTTTTTTAGGCCTAAAAGTTGCACCAAGGTGGCTGTATGACTAAGCTAAGTGTGCGGAACAAACACCTGGCCCATCTAGGAGTGGCCCTGCAGTGGCAGACAGGATGGCAGATTTAAAAAATAGCCCAAAACAGCACATGATGCAAAGACAAAAAAGAGGTGCAATGAGGTAGCTGCCAAGCTGAGCGACACAAGTGTGCGGCACAAACACCTGGCCCATCTAGGAGTGGCACTGCAGTTACAGACAGGATGGCACTTAAAAAAACTAGTCCCCAAACAGCACATGATGCAAAGAAGAAAAAGAGGTGCAAGATGGAATTGTACTTGAGCCCTCCCACCCACCCTTATGTTGTACAAACAGGACATGCACACTTTAACAAACCAATCATTTCAGCGACAGGGTCTGCCACACGACTGTGGCTGAAATGACTGGTTTGTTTGGGCCCCCACCAAAAAAGAAGCAATCAATCTCTCCTTGCACAAACTAGCTCTACAGAGGCAAGATGTCCACTCCATCCTCATCCTCTGATTCCTCACCCCTTTCACCGTGTACATCCTCCTCACTGAGTATTAATTCATCCCCACTGGAATCCACCATCACAGGTCCCTGTATACTTCCTGAAGGCAATTACTGGTCAAGGTCTTCCCGGAAGACTTTATGATTCATTTTGATGAACATCGTCTTCTCCACATTTTGTGGAAGTAACCTCCTACGTCGATCGCTGACAAGGTTACCCACTGCACTAAACACTCTTTGGGAGTACACACTGGAGGGCAACTTAGGTAAAATAAAGCCAGTTTTTGCAAGGGCATCCAAATTGCCTCTTTTTTCCTGCCAGTATACGTACGGACTGTCTGACGTGCCTACTTGGATGCTGTCACTCATATAATCCTACACCATTCTTTCAATGGTGACAGAATCATATGCAGTGACAGTAGACATGTCAGTAATCATTGGCAGGTTCTTCAGTCTGGACCAGATATCAGCTTTCGCTCCTGACTGCCCTGCATCACCGCCAGCGGGTGGGCTAGGAAATCTTATCCTTTTCCTTGCAGCCCCAGTGGCGGAGGAAATTGAAGGATGAGCTGTTGACGAGTTACGTTCCACTTGAGTTGACAATTTACTAACCAACAGGTCTTTGCACCTCTGCACACTTGTGTCAGCTGGAAAGAGAGATACAATGTAGGCTTTAAACCTAAGATTGAGCACAGTGGCCAAAATGTAGTGTTCTGATTTCAACAGATTGACCACCCTTGAATCCTGGCAAAGCGAATGAAGGGCTCCATCCACAAGTCCCACATACTTTGCGGAATCGCTCCATCTTAGCTCCTCCTTCAATTTATCCGGCTTCTGCAAAAGCCTGATGAGGTGAATGACCTGACTCAAGCTGGCAGTGTCTGAACTGACTTCACGTGTGGCAAGTTCGAAGGGTTGGAGAACCTTGCACAAAACGGAAATCATTCTCCACTGCACTTGAGTCAGGTGCATTACCCCTCCTTTGTCTATATCGTAGGTGGATGTATAGGCTTGAAAGGCCTTTTGCTGCTCCTCCATCTTCTGAAGCATATAGAGTGTTGAATTCCACCTCGTTACCACCTCTTGCTTCAGTTGATGGCGGGGCAGGTTCTGGAGTGTTTGCTGGCGCTCCAGTCTTTGGCACGCAGTGGCAGAATGACGAAAGTGCCACCGACAGCATCTCCTGCACACCCCTCTCATTTTTCAAAAAAATTCTGCCCCACCAAATTAATTGTATGTGCAAAACATAGGACATGCTGGAATTTGCCCAGATGTAATGCACGCACAATATTGGTGGCATTGTCCGATATCACAAATCCCCAGGAGAGTCCAATTGGGGTAAGCCATTCTGCGATGATGTTCCTCAGTTTCTGTAAGAGGTTGTCAGCTGTGTGCCTCTTATGGAAAGCAGTAATACATAGCGTAGACTGCCTAGGAACGAGTTGGCGTTTGCAAGATGCTGCTACTGGTGACGCTGCGGGAGGCCATACATCTACCCAGTGGGCTGCTACAGTCATATAGTCCTTAGTCTGCCCTGTTCCACTTGTCCACATGTCCGTGGTTAAATGGACACTGGATACAACTGCATTTTTTAGAACACTGGTGACTCTTTCTGACATCTGTGTACATTCTCGGTATCGCCTGCCTAGAGAAATGGAACCTAGATGGGATGTGATACCGGGGACACAGTACCTCAAACAAACCTTTAAGTGACTCTGAACTAATGGTGGACACCGGGCGCACCTCTAACACCAACATAGCTGTCAAGGCCTCAGTTATCCGCTTTGCAAAAGGATGACTGCTGTCATATTTCATCTTCCTCACAAAGGACTGTTGGACAGTCAATTGCTTACTGGAAGTAGTACAAGTGGTCTTCCGACTTCCCCTCTGGAATGACGATCGACTCCCAGCAGCAACAACAGCTGCGGCAGCAACAGCAGGTGTACCACTCAAGGATCCTACGGAGGAATCACGGTTAGGAGAGGACTCCTCAGTCTTGACAGTGACTTGGCCTGCAGGACTACGGACGTTCCTGACTGAGGAGGAAGTTGACGTTACGGAGTTGGTGGTGTGGCTTGCAGGAGCTTGGGTACAGGAGGAAGAAGGGATTTAGGTGTCAGTGGAATGCTTACACTCTTACCCAAAGTTTCTGAACTTGACAGTGACTTCTGATGAATGCCGTATAAGGGAGGATGTTCCTAGGTGGTTAACATCCTTACCCCTACTTATTACAGAGTGACAGAGGCAACAGATGGCTTGACACCTGTTGTCCGGATTTGTGGAGAAATAATTCCACACCGAAGAGGTGGCTTTTTTGGTAGTTTGCCCAGGCATTACAATGGGCTTCTTCGTCCCAAGGACAACAGGTGTCTCCCTGGTGCCTGACTTAAACAAACCACATCACCATCAGAATCCTCATCGTCAACTTCCTCCCAGCAACACCCATATCCTCATCCTGGTGTACGTCAACAGTGACATCTTCAATTTGAATATCAGGAACTGGACTGTGGGTGCTCCTTCCAGCACTTGCAGGGGGCGTGCAAATGGTGGAAGGAGCCACATCTTCCCGTCCAGTGTTGGGGAGGTCAGGCATCGCAACCGCCGACACACTTGGACTCTCCTTGGGGATTTGTGATACCATCTCAGAGGTCACAGTTCTTTTCTGTGCTCTTTCCAGATTAACGCTTTTAATTTTCTAGCGGGAGGATGAGGGCTTCCATCGTCATGTGAAGCTGAACCACTAGCCATGAACATAGGCCAGGGCCTCAGCCGTTCCTTGCCACTCCATGTTGTAAATGGCATATTGGCAAGTTTACGTTTCTCCTCAGACAATTTAAATTTCTGTTTTTGGTTCTTTTTACTGAACTTTGGCTTTTTGGATTTTACACGCCCTCTACTATGATATTGGGCATCGGCCTTGGCAGATGACGTTGATGGCATTTCATTGTCTATGTCATGGCTAGTGGCAGCAGCTTCAGCACTAGGAGGAAGTGGTTCTTCTTGATCTTTCCCTATTTTCTCCTCAAAATTTTTGTTCTCCATTATTTTTGGGGAATTATATGAAACAATATGCGTCACAGGACTGACTGGAATTACTGATGACACAGGACACTACCACTGGTCTGATGCAGCCCAACAGGTTGTTATAATTGTTATACTGCAGCAGTGGATATATAGCAGCAGCGTATATCATCACTGGAATTACTGATGACACAGGACACTACCACTGGTCTGATGCAGCCCAACAGGTTGTTATAATTGTTATACTGCAGCAGTGGATATATAGCAGCAGCGTATATCATCATTGGAATTACTGATGATACAGGACAATACTACTGGTCTGATGCAGCCCATTACAGGTTGTTATAATTGTTATACTGCAGCAGTGGATATATAGCAGCAGCGTATATCGTCACTGGAATTACTAATGACACAGGACACTACCACTGGTCTGCACAACACAGCACCACTTTATACAGCTACACTGGATATATGGCAGCAGAGAACACCAACACTGTGAATGGCTGGACTGATGCCGCACAATACACTGACTACACTGGACTGGTCTGCACAACACAGCACCACTTTACAGCTACACTGGATATATCTGCCTGTACTGATACAGCACAATACACTGACTACACTGGACTGTTCTGCACAACACAGCACCACTTTACAGCTACACTGGATATATTGCAGCAGAGAACACCAACACTGTGACTGCCTGGACTGATGCAGCACAATACACTGAGTGACTACACTGGACTGGACTGAGCAGCACAACACTTGCCACCCCACTTTCCCGCCCCAACACACAGACACTGAACACTGAGGACATGTCCTCTCTATACACTGTCCGAGACTGGAGTGAAAATGGCGGGGATGTGCGGCTCCTTATATGGAATCCAAATCCAGCGGGATGATGACGTTTTGCCGCTTTCGGGTTTCCAAGTCAAGAGGGAAAATCCGAGCCTGGCTCGGATCCGGACTCGGAAGGCAAAGTTAGGTAGAGTTCAGTTCTCTGAGAACCGAACCCGCTCATCTCTAATAATAGGATAGGGAGGGGGGCGTGGCTTGAACACCTAGCAGGACGGACGTTTCCTGAGAGTGCTCCGACTGCTGAGACTCCTATTTTCCCCTTTTCTGCCCACCCAAGCCCGCCCTAGTTACTTTCCCAGCGCTCTGTAGCTGACCTCAGTGCGCTGTACTGGACGGGGTGAGCTGTGGAGCCAATGGACTGGATCATCCAGTTCTTGCAGGTTGCGGCCTCCCCTCCATGGTAAGGCCGGGTCCTCGATTCTGCTGACTACTGGCTGCAGCTCCAGGGGAGTTTGAGTGCTGCACTTCCGCCCGCGGCTTTCACCTGCTGCACGACCCCACTCGCGGTGCCTTGCCTGGGGATCCGGTAGGTGCTGAGGCGGCGCAGGATCCAGCTGACTGCTGACCCTGGTTTGCGGCTGCTGGGAGAGTGTCCGCGGGAGCCCGTTGGCGGCGGCCATCTTGGACTGAAGGAATCCTTGTGCAGCAGCTCCTGGATGCAGCTGGAGACCACTCTAGCAGATAAGTGTGTGGTCTGGGGGGTCTGAGCCTTGGTCCTGCCTGAGCTCTCTGGCCTGCATATAAGGTGACAGAATGCCCCTGTGCTCCCCCCCATACTGCTCTCTATCAGTAGCTTATTATATGCAGCTGGCCCCACTGTGCACTACCTGGGTAACAAGTAAAGTGTTGTGGTTTGTGTTTGTTTTTTTACTTCAGCACATTTGAACACCCCCTTTGTTCTATTTCCACATTATACTGTGCAACTGATATAGCTCCAATTAAAGAGCGCATCAGGTTTTTTTTTTGTTATCAAGCCCTCTACCACGCTATATTGGGCCCTTTAGTACCCGTGCTGTTCTCCATGATGGGCAGTCTTCTATTGTAGGACACATGTTCCCTACACTTTGTGACCCCTGTATACCACCACGGAGCGCTGCTGGAGATAACCTTCCACAACATGCTCCCGTAGTGTGACCTCACCCCATCCTGGTTCCCGTATATATATATATCCGAGTGCTACCGGTGCTTTCCTCCCCACTTCAGCTCTGTCAATTGCTTTCATCTTCCTGCTCATCCCCACTATGTCAAAAAATAAAAGAGCCCAGCAGGCTCCCAGCAGGGCAAAGCTAAACCTGCACAGATGCAAGGGTCCCTGCTTGACTCCCCTTCTTCTCCATCCCCCTCTGATTCAAGTATTGACCCGCAAATACAGGCCGTGATGACCGGCTTGCTGGAAGGTGTACAATCTGCCTTTGGCCAGGAACTCTCCAAAGCGGTCGCAGAATTTAAATCAGAAATCGCTTCGTTGGGAACCAGGACTGATGCTTTGGAATCTAAAACTGATGACCTCAGTCGCTCACAACATCGTATGGACTTGGAACACGCTCGGCTTCACAACGAGATTGAACTACTCAAAGAGAAGCAGGAAGATCAAGAAAATCGCTCCAAACGTAACAATCTCCGCATTCGCCAAGTTGCGGAATCTGTGTCCGGTGCCTCTCTGCAGTCCTTTCTTAAAGATTTCTTCCATCACCTGGTGTCAGACCTCTCCGACGATGATTGCCTATGCGACAGGGCTCACAGGGCCTTAAGAAGCAAACCTTCTGCAACCCAACCCCCTAGAGATGTTATTGTATGCCTTAACTACTAAAGATCTAAAGAGCGAATTCTGTTCTCCACCCGAGATGCTCCCACTGTATTATTCCGAGGCATGCAACTGCAAATATTTCAAGACCTGGTTCCCTCTACTGTCCAGAAGCGGAGGGATCTCCAACCCATCACGAAGATCCTTCGTCAACACAACATTCGTTATAGATGGGGGTTCCCCTTCCTTCTCTAGGTCTACACCAACAATACCATATATTTGGCAAAGACTCTGACTCAAGGTCAGGCCCTGCTCGCCAAATTGGATCTGCTTCCAACCTCTCTTCACACCTCCTCGGCTTCCCCTACAGCTCAGCGTTCGAAGCCGCCAACGGCTGAGTGGTCGAAAGTGTTCCGTCAGCATTCAGGGGATACAGACCCCCCCTGATCTCACTGGGACTCCTGCTTGGCCTTCACCATTACCCATTGCAGTTCTTGGACATTGTTCTGTTTCCATGACTGTGATTTGGTAGCGACCCTCGTTTGCCGGGTTCCTGACATATTGCTTTTCTATTTTCGAACGCCCTGCCCTCGGGCTGCTATGCTGTGTTTTATTCATTTTTATGTATCATTTTTTTGTTTTTGTTTTTTTGTTGTCTGTTTTTACTTGCTGGTTTTTGATAACTCAAGTTCTTCCATATATTATTGTATTGATACTGCTTAGGTTTCTTTTAGTTTTATATGCTGCACCCCCCTTGTCTCTTCCCCTCCCCCTCTCTCTTCCCTTGTCCTCCCCTTCCTCCTACCCTACTTCCTTCCCCTGTTTCCCCCCCCCCTTCCTCTCCCTGCCGGTATTGGTAGCATTTCTACCCTTTCTCTCCCTACCAGTAGGGATTGCTTTTGATGTTTCGGGCCCCCCTACGAGTTTGGGACCAGGATGCTCTGGTCACATAGGTTCTGACCTTTTGCCACCCCCATCCACCCTCTATCATTGATGACTGTTGTTGCTGTACTGTTTTTTATAGCGGTCCTCCAGTGGGACCCATTTCCTCAGGGTTGTTGCCCCTTTGGGCACTTTCTGTCTTCTTCTCTTTTCCTGTTTTGTCTTCACCTTGTATTTCTCTTTCTCTCTTCTTCTCCCTCATTTCCTTGGCTCTGGTGTGGATTCTCTGTGAATTTTTTTTCTTTTTCAGTTTCCCTTCGGGCGATTTATCCCATTTGGAATTAGCATTTCCCCTCACCTCTCACTATGGCTTTGAAACTACTTCCTGTTAATGTTAATGGCCTTAACTCCCCTAAAAAACGTACTATAGTCCTTGGTGCCTGTAATAGGTAAAGGGCATATGTTGTTTTCCTCCAGGAGACCCACCTAATCAGCTCGTATACCCAGCTGAAAGGCAAGCGATACTCCCAGACCTACTTTGCCTCAGCTGATTGTAAAAATCATGTTAAGATGATAGCAGACCCGGAAGGACGATATGTAGCGGTGATTGGCTCCTTACGCTCTGATACATACACCTTTATCTCTGTTTATGCTCCCAACCACGATCAAGCTCAGTTCTTTCAACACTTATTTCTCCGCCTTCACAAAATTGCGCAGGGTCATGTTATCCTAGGTGGCGAGTTCAATACGGTCCTCAACCCGTCCATTGACAAATCTGGCAATTCAAGCTCCAACAAAGTCTCTACTTTTTCTAGGGCTTCTCTTACTCTCACTTCTTCCCTCAAACTATTTAACCTCTGTGACTCGTGGAGGTTCTGCCATTCCTCGACCCACGACTACACACACTACTCAGGCCCCATCAACAATACCCGCGCATTGACATGCTTCACGTCTCCCAACCTCTTTCCACATCCTTAGTGGACACTGGTATTACCCCCTTTACATGAACCGACCATGCAGGGGTCTATATTCTATTAGATCTTTTGCAGGGTCCCTCTCCATCTCGCAAATGGCAATTGGATGACACGATGTTACTGCACCCTTCGAATGTGAATGAACTCAAAGAAGTCCTCAAGCATTATTTTGAAGAAAATGATACCCCAGATGTTGCCCCTGGAGTCGTGTGGGAGGCCCACAAAGCCACTTTCCGAGGCCACATAATGGTAAAAACCTCCATTATGCAGAAAAAGATGACACAAGAGGTCTCTTCTCTTGAAAGTCAAATTTCGACCTTGCTAGCCCAACATAAACTTAACCCCATGTCCGCCCATCTTCATCAGATTGATAATCTTAGAGGACAGTTGAATACTCTCCTCTCCCATCGTGCTGCTACTACCCTGCAGAAATTACTCCAAAGATTTTATGACAAGTCTGATAAAATGGACTCTTTGTTAGCCAACAAGTTGCGACGTAAGCAGGCCTTGACCTCCATTGATAAACTCTATCCTGCCACACTGAAGGGCTTCACATACGATTCCAGAGTGATGGTTGATGAATTTAGAGGTTTTTATAACTCCCTGTATAACCTGCCAGTGTCTCCTGCTTCCCCACACGACACTGAGGCTGTCCAAACTTACTTTTCTGACACGCCCCTATCTTCTATAACTGAAAGCCAATTGTCCGCATTGAATGCTGACATTACACAGGAAGAGACCATAGCTGCCATAAAATCAATGCGACCCTCCGCTGCCGGGACCCGACGGTTATACGGCCCATTACTACAAGACATTTGCAACCGATCTTGCCCCCGCCTCACCTCTCTATTTAATGGCATCCTAAATGGTGCCTCATTTGCACCCGCTACACTACAAGCTGACACAGTAGTGATCCCAAAACCTGATAGAGACCCCTCGAAATGTGCTAATTACCGACCTCTCTCTTTACTCAATGTAGACCTAAAGATCTATGCCAAAATCTTAGCCCTGCATCTCGCTATTTATCTTCCCCACCTAATTCATCCAGACCAAGTGGGCTTTATCCCAGGACTCCAAGCGTCTGATAACACCAGGAAAGCCATAGACATAATCCATTCTATACATGTACAGAAACTTCCCTCGCTGATTTTAGCTTTGGACGCCGAGAAGGCATTCGATCGTATTTCGTGGTCCTTTGCCTTTCAAGTTCTCCACAGAATGGGTTTTGCTGGTAGATTCCTCCGGGGTATTCAGGCGCTGTACCACTCTCCCTCAGCCACGGTTTCAGTTAACCACTTTACCTCTTCCCCTTTCAGGATTACTAACGGTACCAGGCAAGGCTGCCCGCTCTCCCCCTTAATATTTGCCCTCGTTATGGAACCCCTAGCCGCAAGCATACGTGCCAATGCGGACATTGCTGGTGTACGAATTGGCCCAACTGAGCATAAAATCGCGCTCTATGCCGATGATGTCCTTATATCTCTGGGAAAACCGGCCCAATCTCTGCAACCTCTTTTGACCGAAATAGAACTCTATTCCAAATTTTCTGGTTATAAAATTAATCCCGACAAAATTGAGGTACTTGATTTTTATGTTCCGGCCCAACCAAACTAGCTCTCGAAGTTTCCTTCCCGTTCACCTGGCATAAACGTAAACTTAAATACCTCAGTATCTATCTCCCCATCGACATCACCAACTCTTTCAGGCTAACTTCCCCCGCGTTCTGGACCAGGTCAAATCAGACCTACTCTCATGGTCTTCTTTGTTTATATCATGAATCGGACGAATTAATTCGGTGAAGATGAATGTGCTCCCTAGGCTCCTTTATCTTTTCCAAACACTCCCAATCTTTGTCCCCTCTTATGTTTTTAAATTTTTAAGATTTCAATCCTCTAGTTTTATTTGGGCTAACAAGCGCCCCAGAGTTCGCCTACGATTGTTATAGCACCCGAGTCTTGGAGGAGGTCTGGGTATTCCAGACTTTAGACGTTATTATATTGCAGCACAATTGGCTCCCTGCGTACAATGGTGTAACCCTGGGGCACGGAAGGTCTGGGCTGACATTGAGGCAGCTGTCCTGGGGCTCGCTTCTCTCTCCTCCCTTCTGTGGATACCAAGATCCAACTGACCCAAAACTGTAGCCTCTCACCCGATTATATCTCGCTCCTTATCTATATGGGACTCTGCACACAAAAAATTCAGAATAGCCCCCACTCCATCTCCGATTGTGCCTCTTCTACATAATCCTGCTTTTCCTCCGGGTATGCACAAGACATTGTTACTCCCATGGAAGAACAGGGGCATACTGTTTCTTAATGATATCTCCATGACCGCATATTTTCCCCAATTCTCCCAAAATTCAAAAAGATATATCTATTCCCACTAAAACATTTTTTTCAGTTCCTCCAAATCAGACACTTTCACTCTACCATGCAACCGACTATTACCAAACGACCTCTGACTACTTTCGAGGCATTGTGCCTTAGACGTTCTTCCACTAGAGGCCTGATATCTCTCATATACACATTACTTACCGAGGACCCTCCCCCATCCCACTTCTTATGAGACAGCTTGGGAAACCGACTTTCAGGCTACCCTCACTGAAGACGAGTGGTCGGAGATCTGGGTCAACGCTGCCTCTAGCTCTATCTGCTTTAAGATTAAAGAGAATATATACAAACTGCTTTACAGATGGTATTACGTCCCCTCTAGACTTTGTAAAATGTATCCTGGTTCTTCCGATAGGTGCTGGAGGGGCCGTGATACTGAGGGTTCCTTCATACATATATTGTGTTCCTGCCCTAAAATAGTCACTCTATGGAAGGATGTCATTGCCTACATAACGACTTCACTACAACTGCCCATTCCGTATGACCCTAAGTTTTTTCTTTTACCATTGTATGTCCCAACCTTATCCAGGCACCAAAACCAATTGATGTGTCATGTGGTCTCTGCGGCCACCTGCCAAATTGCAATGGACTGGAAACGTACTGATACTCCTTCAATTCACTCTATTTTAGCTCGTATTTGGTACGTGTACCGCATGGAATACATGACTAGCATCATTAATAACTCCTCCAAAAAATGTAATTCTGTATGGTCCCCATGGATCTCCCTCCAGCGAGTAGCCTCCCTGTTCGTTCTTTAAAATGCCGTCCTGTTCTCAGGTCGTACCAATTATTATTTTACTTTTTCACAGAAGATCCACCATTTCTATCTTTTCTCCCTTTCCCTTCTCTATTCCTCTTCTCCTAGCCACCTTCTTTGTTTCTCTTATTCGCCACTTTGCTTCGACTCTCCTTTTCTTTTCTCTCCTCTCTTTTCTTCCACTCTCACTCTGTCTCTTTCTCCTAAAATTGTTAAAATGGATCATGTTTAATTTTACTGTCTATATTGTCCTTTCTGACTTTATGTACTAGTTTGTACATCTTTCGATTTTGACAGCTATGTTTGGTATTGTGTCCTGATCCACCTAATAAACAAATATTAAAAAAAAAAAAATAGGATAGGGAATCCCACTAGCTAGCAGAAATAACTGGTGGGAAACAATTCAGTACTCTGTGAATAAAACACTGAAAATTCAGGTGTAAAATAATATCCACCAATTAGTACAGAATGTCTATCGGATACTGTATGTAATTAATGCAGCTTCTGGATAAGAGTAAGACCCTATAACTCTCACAAACTAAGGATACAAATAATGACTTGCATGATTTAAATTATTATTTTGTTGTTGTTTTTTTTTAACCACAAGACATTAAATCATTTCATCTATCATAATATAACAATTTTAATATGTAATACAGCTACAGTCAGTGCCCGCAGTGCCCCGTGCGATCTCATAGCTCGCCCAGCCCTAGAAATGGCCCTGAGTGTTGATAGGCTCAGATATTACAGGACATGGTGAGAACTGAGTTAGACTGTACTCTGACTGGATATGTCTGAGCCTGAAAATAACTAGAGTAATCACAGGATACCAGGGCCGGGCTGTCCATTTGGCACTTCTGGCAAATGCCAGAAGGGCCGATGGCCTGTTGTCCAGGGCCAGCCACATAGAGAGCCGGGATGGCCAGCTGACATGCTCCAACATGGCGATGACCGTGCATCTGTTCTCACACAAAGTCAAGGAGGAAATTCTGGACCTGCAAGACAGTTGGCAGAGGACAAGTTATTTAGGACATACTGTAAGTGAATAAGTCAGCATTATGGCAAAATGCAGTTCATGTATTATCTAATTATTATTATCATTTATTTATAATGCACCACAAAGGTTCCGCAGTGCATAGCAAAATACATAAACAAATGGGCAAGACAAGAAAGCAACGACTTACCATACAAGACAATGTAGGGCAAGAACAGAGTACTGTATATAAACATTGTTGCATCAGGGGACAGAACACTAAAATAATCATTCGGGTAGCAGGGAGTATGGAGTAGAAAATAGTCTAAGAAAGAGAGACACATATGAGGAGAGAGGGCCCTGCTCGTGAAAGCCTACATTTAGAAGGGTAGGGGAATACAGACAGGGTGACACAGGGGTAGAACTAAATGTTTAGGATGAGATGGCAGGGTTTGATGAAGAAGTGGGTCTTGAGAACCCGTTAAAGTTGTGTGGAGAGGTGGAGAGTCTGATAGGGAAAGGAAGAGAATTCCAGATATAGGGAGCACCACGGCAAAAGTCTTGGAGGCAGGAATGGGAGGAGGTAGCCAGTTGGCAGGAGAGGCGGTGTGTATTTGTGGTGTGAAGAGTGCAGGTAGCAGTGTAAAGGGAGATAAGGTCAGATATGTAAATGGGAGATGTATGGGGCGAGGGCTTTGTGAGTGTGAGAAGCCTGAATTGGATTCAGAAAGGAACAACCACATACTTACTGATAATTGTATAGCATGTGTGGCTCCTTTATGTTCACAAGGAAAAATATACGGTATGTTTAAAATAATCACAACTTGAATTTTATGATCTAGTAATATTTGCATATATTAAATACTGTACCATCCATTGAGTGTTCAATCTGAAGCATTACAGCTTTATAAATCTTTATAAAGTGTCACTTTTTTTATGAGTTTGCTAAAGTAAAATTGCAATGAAGTTATTTATCATTACATGAATTACAAAACAAACCTTTCAAGGGCCAAGCTTCAAACTAACAAACAATAATGCATATTAAGGTTAACAATGTACCTTTTGGCAGTCAGATAATAAATACGTCTTCTGGCTTATACTTTAATGCATGCCCAAATCATAAACACTACACATACGCTGCTTTTATGCAATGTCCTCACTCCCCACCTATCTAGAAATATTTACTGAGAAAACTACTCTCTCCAACAGTCAGGGAGAAGCAAGTGAATGGTCACCTACAGTATTACTAATTTCATTTACATTTCTATTTGAAGTTGAACTAACACAAGTATGAAGATTTGAGGAAAATTAGATGTTTGTTATTGAAATTTGCATTTCATTACATTTTATAAAAATGCTACTTTTACGTTTATCAATAAAACTATTCCCTTTTGTTTATGACACTTCTGTATATTATTATAATATTGTGTACAAATAATATAACACTAACACTTTAAAGTCATTATATTTCCAAGGCCGCCAAGGCTTCTTGCAGATTCGTTGCTAGAGAAGGGGCGTGGTCAAACAGTCGGTGTGGCCACTCTCCTCGTGGAGTACAAGGAGCCCTCTGCCAGAAAGAAAAGTGCTGCCTTGCCTTCCTTAACTGCTTGATCCTTTCTGGGCTTCACAGACAAGCACTGGCCCAGGTAATCTGTAAACCCCCTTCTCATTGCAACAAGGATATGTTCAAGCTTTCTCCATGGTATCTCTATGCGTATACTTATGTCCACTTGTTACACCTGACATAATACAGATGCAAATGCTTGTGATTTTAAGAAGGGCCCCTCTCCAGATACTTCCAACTGAACATATGAACATCAACATGCTTTTTACATGCATCCCACTGGCATATCTATAATGGGTAGGTGTGCAATGCACAAGGGCCCCTGAGTCCAGGGGGCCCCCACATTCGCACAAGTTACACCCATTTTTTTAGTACTCACCCCTCCTAAGTCCCGCGCCAACATCACCAGCGCTGTTAAAACCCTGTGGAAATGGTGCAGCATCCATTTTCACGAAGTTCTGCGCATGCGTAGTAGAGAAATCACTGGGAAAATGGCCACCACGCCGGAGATCTGCGCATGTGCAGTTGAGTCTGAGCCCTCTATTGCTCAGACTCAACTGCGCTCCCGGCAGAGAGGAGGGGGCCCAAACAGAGGAGGCTGGACACGGGGGCCTCCTCTTCTCTTAAAGCGCCGCTGATGAATCCTTTCCCTACTTACTTTCTAAGGGCGGTATTCAAATGACATATCACGCCCAATCTCCTTTCTAAAGTGATCCACATTATCGGGCATATAGTAATTAGGTTTAGCTGAGTAAAAGGTTGGCGCCTCGCTACTCCAGGCGTAGCGAGCTGAAATGATGATACCACAGCTGTCAGCAGAAACAGAACGGGTGTGGAAGGGGGCAGAAAGAATTGAATACTGTCCTAAATGAATATACATTCACCTCTAATGTAGGCCCTTTGACCATCACCTTACATATTTTCACCAGCAGGTTTTGAGTCAAAGATTGAATATTTTCCCAAAACTTAGTAAGAAAGCCAGATGTCATTTTATTCTTGGCAGGCAAAATATTTCCTGTTGTTTATAATTAGAATGACAGCATGCCAAAATAAATGCTACTAGATTATACATTTAAGGCATATATTTCACGCACAATTTATGGTGTCTTAAATTAAAATAATAGCTGAAAAACAGCTTATTTTGCTTAAAAGTTTCAAGGAAGTTTATGCTAAAAAGTCGTACTATAACTCTAACTGTATATATAATAAAGGAAAGCAATCCACCATTATAAGAAGCTTTAAAAGAGCAAACATTATTTATCTGACTTCTCCTGCCCAATACCATTATGGTGGTGACAATTTTCATTTTTGTTCATATTTACTATTCATATTCATATTATTATTATTATTATTATTATTATGTATTATTATTATTATTATTATTATTATTTATATGGCGCCACAAGGGTTCCGCAGCGCCTTACAAAGTACATAAACAAATTAGCAAAACAAGAAAACAGGGACTTACAATACATTACAATATAAGTACAAGACAATATGTATCAGTGTGAACAAGTAAAATGTGTCACTTCCAGCCCACTCTGTCCCCCCACTCCAGCCACATGCACCCTGTTATCTCCTCTTACCCCTTGTGTCCCCTCCAGCCACAAGCCCTCTGTGCCTCCTGTGTTTATTCAGCCTCCAAACCCTGTGCCAGCCACCTCCAATTTACCTTCTTCGATTTCTATCCAGATTCCAGAAGAATCCTCCTGCAATTAGGGCAGCTGGGGCACACACACACATATACAGGGCGTGACGGCTTAAGTGCTAATAACATTGAGCAAGCGGGATACGGGGGGAGGGGCAGAGATCAGAGATCTGCAAAGGCAGCAGCTCCCCCATGGACATTTTCCCATCTCCTTCACTATCTTCTCATGCATTTGCAGAACGGTGAATGCTGCTCGATGGGTGCTAAGCTTTGATCACAGCAGATGGGTCAACAGTAATTCATCCGGCGGTGAGCCGCATTCCATTTTGTTTAAAAAAATAATAAACTTGGGCCGCAAAAGTATGCATTGTGTGAGTTTGACATGTCTTATATAAAGTATATGAAAAATGCAAAGAATATAAATATATTATAAATATCTTCTTTGTATTAGTCTAATCATTTTTATAGTCAAAACTCTATAGTAAAATGTCTATGGCAGGAGAGGCAGTGCCCTGTCGGGATCCCAGAGTTTATATTGTGACAGCCGGGACCCTGACTATCGGTATGCTGACCGCATAGCATTCTATAATGCCCACTTGAACCCTTTGGCTCATATACAGTATTGCGTGTAAATCTGCCACTGGTACTAGCTAGTGCCTCCCCAGCCATTTACCTCACTGCATGTCCCTGGTTTACAGTGTCAAAAGCAGCAGAGGTCAAGACGAATGAGCAGAGAATAGTGGTCCTTGGATTTGACAGCAAGGAGGTAATTGCTGACTTTTGTGAGGGCAGTTTCAGTGGAGTGGAGAGCCAGACTGAAATGGGTCAAACAGGGAATGGGATGAAAGAAAGGTAAGGTGGTTGTAGAAAAGGGTATGGGTCGTTGGGTCGGCCCAACTTAGGTCGACAGTCATTAGGTCGCCCACTATAGGTTGACATGCATTAGGTCGACAGGGACACTAGGTCGACATGGCCATTAGGACAACATGTGCTAGGTCAAGAGGTCGACATGAGTTTTTGGACTGTTTTTGGTGTCGTTTTCTTTGTAAAGTGACGGGGAACCCCAATTAGTGCACTGTGTCCCCACGCATGGCTCACTTCGCTCGCCATGCTTCGGGCAAGGTTACCATTCCCAATTGTAGTCCATGTGGATCATAAAGTATGAAATAGTAAAAAAAGAATATTTTTTTTAAAAACTCATGTCGGCTTTTTTACCTGTCGACCTAGTACACGTCGACCTAATGACCATGTCAACCTAGTGTCCCTGTCGACTAATGCATGTCAACCTATAGTGGTCGACCTAATAACTGTCAACCTAAGTTGTGTCGACCTAACGACTGTATCCCGTAGAAAATATGCTCAATGAGTATGGTGACAAAAGGGAGGAGAGAGATGGGATGGTAGTTGTAGAGAGTGTTGGCATCAAGGGTAATTTTTAAGAATGGGGGAGACAAAGGCATACTTGAATGCAGAGGCGAATTTGAGGAGGTGGGTAAGATGGGAACAGGCTAAAGGAGAGAGGTAGCGGAGGAGGCTGGAGGGGATAGGGTCAAGGGGATGAGGGCCATGACTTTATCATCTGATAAAAGGAAAAAAGATGGTAAGATGGGTATGGTTGCTGAGCATCTGGTAGGATGTGATGTCCTGACATATGGAGTCAATTGTTGATGTAAAGTAAATGGAAAAATAATGGGCAGAGAGTGAGAAACAGAGTCTAGGAGGGGGTGGTCAGGGGAGGGAGTTTAATGTGGCGAAGAGACACCAGAGCTTTGAAGATTGGAAGGAGATGAGTTTCTTGAAATAGAACTGTGTAAAGGCGGAAATGGCAGCACTGTAGGATCAGAGCAAACATTTGAAATGGAGGTAGTCTTTCTTAGAGAGTGATTTCCTCCACTGTCACTCTACAGTTTGTAAACACTTTTGCAGATAACAGGTGCATTTGGAATGCCATGGGTAAGGTGTTCATCTGCAAAGGTCAACAGTGATTGCTAGAACAATAGTAGAAGTAAGGGAAACAGTGTATAGGGAAGTGGCTTGACCAGGGCAGGAGAGAGAGAGAAGAGGAGAGAGAAGTAAGTGTGTCAGGGAGGATAAGAAAATGGCATCAATGTTACACTTAGTGGTGGCAGCCTTAGGAGGAGGAGATGAAGAAACCGAGAAGGATACATTAAAAGAGAGCAGGTGATGGTAAGATAGGGGGAATGGGGAGTTTTAGTAATCAGAAATATCACAACAGTGAGTGAAGAATGCCATGGGTAAGGTGTTCATCTGCAAAGGTCAACAGTGATTGCTAGAACAATAGTAGAAGTAAGGGAAACACTGTATAGGGAAGTGGCTTGACCAGGGCAGGAGCGAGAGAGAGAGAAGAGGAGAGAGAAGTAAGTCTGTCAGGGAGGATAAGAAAATGGCATCAATGTTACACTTAGTGGTGGCAGCCTTAGGAGGAGGAGATGAAGAAACCGAGAAGGATACATTAAAAGAGAGCAGGTGATGGTAAGATAGGGGGAATGGGGAGTTTTAGTAATCAGAAATATCACAACAGTGAGTGAAGACCAGATCAAGTGAGTGCCCACTCACTTGGAAGGGTGATGAGGTCCACTGGAGAGACCAAATGATGATGTGAGGTAAAGGAGTTTAGTGGGGATGTCAATTAGGATGTTGAAAATATGATAATGGAGGAGATCTGAAGAGAGGAAGTGGGGATGTCAGGAATCAAGGTTGTCGAGGAATGTATAGGGAGTGCCAGGATTATAGTAACATAGTAACATAGTATCTGAGGTTGAAAAAAGACAATTGTCCATCGAGTTCAACCTATTTGTGGTCTCCTATGCATGATGATTTGACTAAAATTTCTGACTGATGCTGCTGTCAGCCGTTGCATTTCATCCCTATTTATAGTAACTATAATGCATGACTATGCACCATACCCCTGGATATCCTTATCCATTAGGAATTTATCTAACCCATTCTTAAAGGTGTTGACAGATTCTGCCATTACAACTCCCTCGGGCAGGGAATTCCAAACACGTATTGTCCTTACCGTGAAAAAGCCTTTACGACGTATTGTGCGGAATCTCCTCTCCTCTAACCTGAGCGAGTGTCCACGAGTCCTCTGTGTTGATCTAACCAAAACAGGTCCCGCGCAAGCTCTGTGTATTGTCCCCTTATATATTTGTAGATGTTGATCATATCCCCTCTTAGTCTCCCCTCTTAGTCTCCGCTTTTCCAATGTAAACATGCCTATGTCAGTAATCGTTGGCAGGTCCTTCAGTCCAGACCAGATGTCAGCACTCGCTCCAAACTGCCCTGTATCTCCGCCAGCGGGTGGGCTCGGAAATCTTAGCCTTTTCCTCGCACCCCCAGTTGCGGGAGAATGTGGAGGAGGAGCTGTTGACGGGTCACGTTTCGCTTGACTTGACAATTTTCTCACCAGCAGGTCTTTGAACCTCTGCAGACTTGTGTCTGCCGGAAAGAGAGATCCAACGTAGGTTTTAAATCTAGGATCGAGCACGGTGGCCAAAATGTAGTGCTCTGATTCCAACAAATTGACCACCCGTGAATCCTGGTTAAGCAAATTAAGGGCTCCATCCACAAGTCCCACATGCCTAGCGGAATCACTCTGTTTTAGCTCCTCCTTCAATGTCTCCAGCTTCTTCTGCAAAAGCCTGATGAGGGGAATGACCTGACTCAGGCTGGCAGTGTCTGAACTGACTTCACGTGTGGCAAGTTCAAAGAGTTGCAGAACCTTGCACAACGTTGAAATCATTCTCCACTGCGCTTGAGTCAGGTGCATTCCCCCTCCTTTGCCTATATCGTAGGCAGATGTATAGGCTTGAATGGCCTTTTGCTGCTCCTCCATCCTTTGAAGCATATAGAGGGTTGAATTCCACCTCGTTACCACCTCTTGTTTCAGATGATGGCAGGGCAGGTTCAGGACTGTTTGCTGGTGCTCCAGTCTTCGGCACGCGGTGGCTGAATGCCGAAAGTGGCCACCGACAGCATCTCTTGCACGCCCCTGTCGTTTTTTAAATAATTCTGCACCACCAAATTCAAAGTATGTGCAAAACATGGGACGTGCTGGAATTTGCCCAGATGTAATGCACGCACAATATTGCTGGCATTGTCCGATGTCACAAATCCCCAGGAGAGTCCATTTGGGGTAAGCCATTCTGCGATGATGTTCCTCAGTTTCCGTAAGAGGTTGTCAGCTGTGTGCCTCTTATGGAAAGTGGTGATACAAAGCGTAGCCTGCCTAGGAACGAGTTGGCGTTTGCGAGATGCTGCTACTGGTGCCGCCGCTGCTGTTCTTGCTGCGGGAGGCAATACATCTACCCAGTGGGCTGTCACAGTCATATAGTCCTGAGTCTGCCCTGCTCCACTTGTCCACATGTCCGTGGTTAAGTGGACATTGGGTACAACTGCATTTTTTAGGACACTGGTGACTCTTTTTCTGAGGTCTGTATACATTTTCGGTATAGCCTGCCTAGAGAAATGGAACCAAGATGGTATTTGGTACCGGGGACACAGTACCTCAATGAAGTCTCTAGTTGCCTGTGAATTAACGGTGGATAACGGAAACACGTTTCTCACCGCCCAGGCTGCCAAGGCCTGAGTTATCCGCTTTGCAGCAGGATGACTGCTGTGATATTTCATCTTCCTCGCAAAGGACTGTTGGACAGTCAATTGCTTACTGGAAGTAGTACAAGTGGTCTTCCGACTTCCCCTCTGGGATGACGATCGACTCCCAGCAGCAACAACAGCAGCGCCAGCAGCAGTAGGCGTTACACTCAAGGATGCATTGGAGGAATCCCAGGCAGGAGAGGACTCGTCAGACTTGCCAGTGAAATGGCCTGCAGGACTATTGGCTTTCCTGTGTAAGGAGGAAATTGACACTGAGGGAGTTGGTGGTGTGGTTTGCAGGAGCTTGGTTACAAGAGGAAGGGATTTAGTGGTCAGTGGACTGCTTCCGCTGTCATCCAAAGTTTTTGAACTTGTCACTGACATGATGAATGCGCTGCAGGTGACATATAAGGGAGGATGTTCCGAGGTGGTTAACGTCCTTACCCCTACTTATTACAGCTTGACAAAGGCAACACACGGCTTGACACCTGTTGTCCGCATTTGTGTTAAAATAATTCCACACCGAAGAGGTGATTTTTTTTTTGTAATTTGACCAGGCATGTCAAGGGCCATATTCGTCCCATGGACAACAGGTGTCTCCCCGGGTGCCTGAATTAAACAAACCACCTCACCATCAGAATCCTCCTTGTCAATTTCCTCCTCAGCGCCAGCAACACCCATATCCTCATCCTGGTGTACTTCAACAGTGACATCTTCAATTTGACTATCAGGAACTGGACTGCGGGTGCTCCTTCCAGCACTTGCAGGGGGCGTGCAAATGATGGAAGGCGCCACCTCTTCCCGTCCAGTGTTGGGAAGGTCAGGCATCGCAGCCGACACAATTGGACTCTCCTTGGGGATTTGTGATTAGTTCTTTGCTGTGCTTTTGCCAGCTTAAGTCTTTTCATTTTTCTAGCGGGAGGATGAGTGCTTCCATCCTCATGTAAAGCTGACCCACTAGTCATGAGGAACATAGGAGAGGGCCTTAGCCGTTCCTTGCCACTCCATGTCGTGAATGGCATATGGGCAAGTTTACGCTTCTCCTCAGACGCGGCTATGTCTGGCGCTGGCGGCATGCAGCGGACTTCAAACCAGCCGCTGGTTCGTGAGCCAATCAGAGCTTGCGGACCGACGGCTCCTGATTGGCTGCCGGTACGCAAGCTCCGATTGGCTCACGAACCGGCGGCTGGTTTGAAGTCCACTATTCACCGCCGCGCCGGACACAGTCGCGCTGGCGCGCTCTCCTGACAGGCTGACAGCTGAGACACGCTGCCGCCGGACTGAGCGGCAGCGTGTTTCAGTGACACAAGGGGGGGGGGGGGCTTCGGGCCCCCCTGACCCGGCGGGCCCTAGGCAACCGCCTAGCGGCAAATCCGCCACTGGGCGCAATGAGGTAGCTGTGTGACTAAGCTAAGCGACCCAAGTGGCCGACTCAAACACCTGTCCCATCTAGGAGTGGCACTGCAGTATCAGACAGGATGGCACTTCAAAAAAAAAGTCCCCAAACAGCACATGAAGCAAAGAAAAAAAGAGGCGCAATGAGGTAGCTGTGTGACTAAGCTAAGAGACCCAAGTGGCCGACACAAACACCTGGCCCATCTAGGAGTGGCACTGCAGTTTTCTAGCAAAAGGATGAGTGCTTCCATCCTCATGTGAAGCTGAACCATTAGCCATGAACATAGGCCAGGGCCTCAGCCGTTTCTTGCCACTCCGTGTCGTAAATGGCATATTGGCAAGTTTATGATTCTCCTCAGATGCTTTTAATTTTGATTTTTGGGTCATTTTACTGAACTTTTGTTTTCTGGATTTTACATGCTCTCTACTATGACATTGGGCATCGGCCTTGGCAGACGACGTTGATGGCATTTCATCATCTTGGCCATGACTAGTGGCAGCAGCTTCAGCACAAGGTGGAAGTGGATCTTGATCTTTCCCTATTTTACCCTCCACATTTTTGTTCTCCATTTTTTAATGTGTGGAATTATATGCCAGTATCAATAGCAATGGCCTACTACTATATATACTGCGCACAACTGAAATGCACCACAGGTATGGATGGATAGTATACTTGACAACACAGAGGTAGGTAGAGCAGTGGCCTACTGTAGCGTACTGCTATATATTATATACTGGTGGTCAGCAAACTGTGCAAAACTGAAATGCACCACAGGTATGGATGGATAGTATACTTGACGACACAGAGGTAGGTAGAGCAGTAGCCTACTGTACCGTACTGCTATATATTATATACTGGTGGTCAGCAAACTGTACAAAACTGAAATGCACCACAGGTTTGGATGCATAGTATACTTGACGACACAGAGGTAGGTAGAGCAGTGGCCTACTGTACCGTACTGCTATATATTATATACTGGTGGTCAGCAAACTGTGCAAAACTGAAATGCACCACAGGTATGGATGGATAGTATACTTGACGATACAGAGGTAGGTAGAGCAGTGGCCTACTGTACCGAACTGCTATATATTATATACTGGTGGTCAGCAAAGTTATGCACTGTACTCCTACTATATACTACAATGCAGCACAGGTATGGAGCGTTTTTCAGGCAGAGAACGTATAATACTGGTGGTCAGGGGCGGATCCAGAACAAAATGACAGGGGGGGCACCACAGACAGCCGGCTAGTACAGAAAGGGGCGACGCATCATGTTTGTAGGGGCGGGGGGGGGGGGGGGCAAGCTGCCCCCCCCCGTTCCTACGCCTATGCCCTCTGTCCCCCGTCCTGTTTTCAGCATCTACCTGTCCCCTGACGTTCACCCACCTCACAGCAGCAAAACCTGCTTTCTTCTCCCGGCTCCCCTGTCAGGCTGTGGCAGTGTCGCATCCTAATTACAGCAGATGTGCGACGTTGCCGGGAGCCGGGACTGGTGCTGCTGTAAGGGACACGGAGGCAATGCACGCTAACACAGCTGACTACGCACCCTGTTACTGTATGGTATCAGTGGCAAACGCAGGATTTTCATGGGGGGGGGGGGTTCCGTACGTGTGTGTGTTTGTAATTGAGCAGCCAGCACACTGCACAAGCTGTGTGTGTGTGTGTGTGTGTATGTGTATGTATGTATATGTATATATATATATATATATATATATATATAAACAAACAAAATTGAATCGGCACTCTCTCCTATCATGGATTATTGCCCTGGTGCCATCCGGAACAATCCAATACTTAACACATCCAGTAGCGGCGGCACTCACGGGTCTTACTCACAGTCAATAAAGTGCAAAAAGTGCTTTTATTTCATCACTTTGTGTCCGACGTTTCGGGGCCACAACGCCCCTTTTTCGAGGTGATATATCACCTCGAAAAAGGGGCGTTGTGGCCCCGAAACGTTGGACACAAAGTGATGAAATAAAAGCACTTTTTGCACTTTATTGACTGTGAGTAAGACCCGTGAGTGCCGCCGCTGCTGATTGTGTTAAGTATATATATATATATATATATATAGACAAACAGTCCCTTCCCACCTGTGGCTCAGGTGTTTGTGTAGAGGAGGAAACAGGCGGCACTCCAAGGACTTGTATAACAAACTTGTATTCAAAACATGGTGAAAAAAACAAAGCAAAACAAAGGTACAGGTATCTTACTTTTTGTATATATATATATATATATATACACACAGAACATCTGTACATAGACATACACACACATACTGTACACAGCATACATGCGTACACAGTTTACATGCACACATCATACACACACACAGTATACATGCACACAGTATACATACATACATACTAACACGGTATACATGCAAACATACATACATAGTATGCATGCACATACATAGTATACGTGCACACAGCATACTATACATACACACGCTGCACATACATATACACAGTATATATGCACACAGCATACACACACACTATACATGCACACAGCATACTGTACATACCTACACACACACACAGCATATATGCACACACAGTACACATGCATACAGCATATATACATAGTTACACACACACACACTATACATTTACATAGCAATACACACACTCATTAACAGTAAACAGAACCCCCTCCTCACCTTACACTACAGTGGGAGCCGAAGACAGCAGCCACTGCCTCACGTAGCTCTGTCTCATGGCCCCTTGAACTGCCTGAGAGGAGCTGCGCTTCCGCTGCAGCTCCCCCTACAGGCAGCCACCAGCGGCAGCAGCAGCAGCAGCCAGGTTCTCACTGTCACTCGGACAGTGTAAGCAGCTTAACAAGCTTCTCCTCGTTAAAAAAAAAATGACAGGGGGGGCACGTGCCTGGGTGCCCCCCCCCCCTGGATCCGCCACTGCTGGTGGTCACTGGTCAGCAAAACTCTGCACTGTACTCCTCCTATATAATACTGCTGGTCCCCAGTCCCCACAATAAAGCAGTGTGAGCACAGATATATGCAGCACACTGAGCACAGATATGGAGCGTTTTTCAGGCAGAGAACGTATAATACTGGTGGTCACTGGTCAGCAAAACTCTGCACTGTACTCCTCCTATATAATACTGCTGGTCCCCAGTCCCCACAATAAAGCAGTGTGAGCACAGATATATGCAGCACACTGAGCACAGATATGGAGCGTTTTTCAGGCAGAGAACGTATAATACTGGTGGTCACTGGTCAGCAAAACTCTGCACTGTACTCCTCCTATATAATACTGCTGGTCCCCAGTCCCCACAATAAAGCAGTGTGAGCACAGATATATGCAGCACACTGAGCACAGATATGGAGCATTTTTCAGGCAGAGAACGTATAATACTGGTGGTCACTGGTCAGCAAAACTCTGCACTGTACTCCTCCTATATAATACTGCTGGTCCCCAGTCCCCACAATAAAGCAGTGTAAGCACAGATATATGCAGCACACTGAGCACAGATATGGAGCGTTTTTCAGGCAGAGAACGTATAATACTGGTGGTCACTAGTCAGCAAAACTCTGCACTGTACTCCTCCTATAATACTGCTGGTCCCCAGAATAAAGATATTTGCAGCCCCCTGAAACAAAGTGAGAGGACGCCAGCCACGTCCTCTCACTATCATTTCCAATGCACGAGTGAAAAATGGCGGCGACGCGCGGCTCCTTGTATAGAATCCGAATCTTGCGAGAATCCGACAGCGGGATGATGATGTTCGGGCGCGCTCGGGTTAACCAAGCCATACGGGAGAATCCGAGTCTGCCTCGGACCCGTGTAAAATGGGTGTAGTTCGGGGGGGTTCGGATTCCGAGGAACCGAACCCGCTCATCACTAATAAAGACTACATCTAGTTTTAATTTATTGCAATATATTAGGACCTTCCTGCTCTTTGCAGGGGAGTTAAATCCTCCTACATTAAAGGAGCCTGTTTTAATCTCAGACATGTTGCATAACAACAGAGTGGGACGTAGGTAAACCAGTGTTCTGAAATTACACATTTGAAAAGGAGGGAGAGCCTAGGGGAAGGGGAGTACAGGACACAATGGGATGGGTACACAAAGACAAAGAGAAACACCAAAAAAAAATAGCATGCAGAGATACGCATTGCGTATCAAACAGAAATAATGCAATTTCACATAACCAGGTAACAGGCAAAAAACAATAATACCATCAGGTACAGTAAACACTGTTGCAGGAACCCGGAGCATAACACCATCCATGCCGGCTGTAAACGGAAGTAAATTCTCAGAACAATCTTCAAGGCAACAAAGGAGTATAGGACTTCAGAGAAGATAGCCAATACGATAATCCAGAGTTACTGGGGGGGAGTGCAGTTAAGCAACAAACAAACAAATAAATAACCATGTTGCGGAGGAGAATGTGTAAATACAAGATTCCTCAGGTGGTGTCAGTGATATCCTGGTCTGAGCTTGGGCATCTAGCACAAAGGAAATCCTCAGCATCAGCAGGAGTTAGGAAATCAAAATGCCTGTCTTTTTTAAACAGGCGTAACTTGGCTGGGTAGATAAGTGCAAATTTCCTCTTGTCAGCAATCAGACGGGTGCAGATAGGAGAGAAAGCTCTATGGGCTTTTGTTAACGCAGCCGAGTAATCTTGAAATAGCCTGAGATGTTTGCCCTCCCATTTAAGGATGGGCTGTTTTCTGGAGGCTGTCCATATGTCTAACTTTCTAACTTGTGGGTATAGCTCAAACACTTAAAAATGGTGACTCTGGGGCGCGAGTCGTTTGGACGTGGAGGAGGGCCCAGTCTATTAACTCTTTCTATTACCATATCCTTGCAGTGATCTGGTATACCCAGTAGTTGTGGTAAAGTGTGAGTAACATATTGCTCCAATGAGTGTCCCTTAAGTTTTTCAGGCAGCCCATGAACCCTAATATTATTACGTATGAAGCTATTTTCAATTTCCTTCATTTTATTAATTATAGAATAATTCTATTATTCAAGCCATTTAACTTTGCACTGTAGATCAGCCAGATTGTGAGCAATAGAGCCAATTCTGTTCTCAGCAGTGGCTACATGGGTAGTCAGTTGTTGTAACTGTGTTGTAATGTCACTTACCGCTTTGGTAAATATCAGTCCCATAGTGGATGTAATGGCGTCCACCAAGTCCCTGTACAGTAGCGGGCTATCCCGGTGGCGCTGGTGGGAGACAGTGTCAGTGTCCTGTGCTTCAGTAACTGACTTCTTAGAAGCCGGGGTAGTGGCGTGTGCTTCCTCCTCTGGCGCCATTGCAGGGTCCACACCTCTTTTAATCTGCCGCAGCGCCTGCTGCTGCGAGCATGGCTGTTGCGAGGATGTGACATATTTGTCCATCTTGGGAGGGCATGTGAGAGTGTGGGGCGGATGAGAGGCTAAAATAGCCGTGAAAAGGGTCAGATGGGCCGGGAATGGAGCGGAGCTGTGAGCCTGAGCTGCTCACTCCATGCACCCGGAACCGGAAGTGGGGATACAGCACTATAAAAAAAAGAGAGATGTCTTTTAGTTTGGGTGGACTGACAGAACACCCCTAGATGGATGAAGCAGCTGCAGTCCCTGGATGTATACTGGGATAACACAGCACAAAATATTAATTTAAAAAAAATATACATATTATTTTTTATATCACACACTGTGGTTACAGTGTCGAACAAATGAGTCAGAAAGAAGTATTATTATTTTATATATCACAGACTACGGTTACAGTGTCACACAAATGAGTCAGAAATATGTATTTTGATATCACACATTGCGGTTACAGTGTCAAACAAATGAGTCAGAAATATATATATTATTTTTTATATCACACACTGTGGTTACAGTGTCGCACAAATGAGTCAGAAATATGCATTATTATATTTTATATTACACACTGGCAGCTACAGTGTCGCACAAATTAGTCAGAAATATGTAATTTTACACACTGCGGTTTAGCTTCACCAACAGTGTCTCACAAATGCGTCAGAAATATGTAATATTATTTTTTATGTCACACACCGGCGGTTACAATGCTGCACAAATGAGTCAGAAATATGTAATTTTACACACTGCGGTTTAGCTTCACCAACAGTGTCTCACAAATGCATCAGAAATATGTATTATTATTTTTTATGTCACACACCGGCGGTTACAATGTTGAACAAATGAGTCAGAAATATGTATTTTTTATATCACATACTGCAGTTACAGTGTCAAACAAATGAGTCAGAAATATATATATTTTTTTATATCACACACTGAGGTTACAGTGTCACACAAATGAGTCAGAAATATGCATTATTATTTTTTATGTCACACACCGGCGGTTACAATGTTCCACAAATGAGTCAGAAATATGTAATTTTACACACTTCAGTTTAGCTTCACCTACAGGGTATCACAAATGAGTCAGAAATATGTATTATTATTTTTTATGTCACACACCAGCGGTTACAATGTTGCACAAATGAGTCAGAAATATATATTATTACCCACTCTGGTTTAGCTTCATCAACAGCATCACACAATAGGTGTATGAGTCACAAATGGTAGTCGAACACTGCGGTTTACCTTCACCAATTACATCACACAATACATGTATGAGTAGGAAATAATATACTGTGGTCTGATTGGCAGTGTCACAGTACTTATGAAAATAAAATAAAGATTCTATAGGACACTGGGGTACAACTTAAACAATAAATATATATTTTTTATAATTATAATTTTAGGCTTTTTGTTTATAGCTTTTATTATTTTAATTTTACACTGGGGCGGAGCCCCTGGATGGATGGACAGATCATCCCTTTCAGATACAGCAGAAAAGGCACCCCTTTTTCAGATATAGCAGACAGAGCACTCTTCAACTGATACAGCAGTCTTAGCACCCCTTTTCAGCCGTTATCAGATATAGCAGACAGAGTACCCCTGGACTGATACAGCAGACAGGGCATCCCTGGACTGTGACAGCAGACAGAGCTCCCCTGGCTGATACAGCAGACAGAGCACCCCACCTGGACTGAAACAGCAGAAAGAGCAACCCTTTCAGATAGAGCAGATAGAGCACTCCTTTTTCAGATACAGCAGGCAGAGCACCCCTGGACTCATACAGCAGACAGAGCACCCCTGGACTGAAATAGCAGACAGGGCACCCCTGGACTGATACAGCAGACATGGCACCCCTGGACTGATACAGCATACAGGCAGGGGCGGATCCAGAACAAAATGACTGGGGGGCACCACAGACAGCCGGCTAGTACAGAAAGGGGCGACGCATCATGTTTGTAGGGGCGGGGGGGCAAGCTGCTCCCCCCCGTTTCTACGCCTATGCCCTCTGTCCCCCGTCCTGTTTTCAGCATCTACCTGTCCCCTGACGTTCACCCACCTCACAGCAGCAAAACCTGCTTTCTTCTCCCGGCTCCCCTGTCAGGCTGTGGCAGTGTCGCATCCTAATTACAGCAGATGTGCGACGTTGCCGGGAGCCGGGACTGGTGCTGCTGTAAGGGACACGGAGGCAATGCACGCTAACACAGCTGACTACGCACCCTGTTACTGTATGGTATCAGTGGCAAACGCAGGATTTTCATGGGGGGGGGGTTCCGTACGTGTGTGTGTTTGTAATTGAGCAGCCAGCACACTGCACAAGCTGTGTGTGTGTGTGTATGTGTATGTATGTATATGTATATATATATATATATATAAACAAACAAAATTGAATCGGCACTCTCTCCTATCATGGATTATTGCCCTGGTGCCATCCGGAACAATCCAATACTTAACACATCCAGTAGCGGCGGCACTCACGGGTCTTACTCACAGTCAATAAAGTGCAAAAAGTGCTTTTATTTCATCACTTTGTGTCCGACGTTTCGGGGCCACAACGCCCCTTTTTCGAGGTGATATATCACCTCGAAAAAGGGGCGTTGTGGCCCCGAAACGTTGGACACAAAGTGATGAAATAAAAGCACTTTTTGCACTTTATTGACTGTGAGTAAGACCTGTGAGTGCCGCCGCTGCTGATTGTGTTAAGTATATATATATATATATATATATATACACACAGAACATCTGTACATAGACATACACACACATACTGTACACAGCATACATGCGTACACAGTTTACATGCACACATCATACACACACACACACAGTATACATGCACACAGTATACATACATACATACTAACACGGTATACATGCAAACATACATACATAGTATGCATGCACATACATAGTATACGTGCACACAGCATACTATACATACACACGCTGCACATACATATACACAGTATATATGCACACAGCATACACACACACTATACATGCGCACAGCATACTGTACATACCTACACACACACACAGCATATATGCACACACAGTACACATGCATACAGCATATATACATAGTTACACACACAAACTATACATTTACATAGCAATACACACACTCATTAACAGTAAACAGAACCCCCTCCTCACCTTACACTACAGTGGGAGCCGAAGACAGCAGCCACTGCCTCACGTAGCTCTGTCTCATGGCCCCTTGAACTGCCTGAGAGGAGCTGCGCTTCCGCTGCAGCTCCCCCTACAGGCAGCCACCAGCGGCAGCAGCAGCCAGGTTCTCACTGTCACTCGGACAGTGTAAGCAGCTTAACAAGCTTCTCCTCGTTAAAAAAAAAATGACAGGGGGGGCACGTGCCTGGGTGCCCCCCCCCCTGGATCCGCCACTGCATACAGGGCACCCTTCGACTCTCCACGGCCAGAGTGAAAATGGCACAGATGCATGGGGACTTATATAGAATCCAAAACGCGAGAATCCGGCAGTGGAAAATCAAGTTTGGCCTCACTTTGGGATCCAACTAAGGTGGGAAGTCATGAGCAGGACTTGGATCCTGACTCAGATTTCAATATTTGGGTGGGTTCGGTTCTCTGAGAATGAACCCGCTCATCTCTACTTGGAATAATCCAAATAAAACCTCCTGATCTGCGATGAAGTCCATAGACACACAATATCTGGAGACATGCCTTTAGCTGGGCATGCATGGGGCCATGATTCTGGTAAAAAGGTCCTCGTGTCTCCTGTGCCTGCTGCATGCATACCAGCCATTCTGAGAACATCATATCTACCTCATTGCCAAAAACTGTCTTATAACCAAGAAATCTTTGATAGGAACACTTTATAATAATAATGGGTGCAGTGTGTGTGGTGCACATGGGCCCCTGAGTCCAGAGGGGGCCCCCACCGCACACGCTGCACCCATTTTCTGAATACTCACCGGAGTCCCACGGCAACATCCACGGCGGTGTTAAAACTCCATGAAAATGGCCCAGCTGCCATTTTCATGGAGTTCTGCGCATGCGCAGTAGAGAAATCTCAGGGAAAATGGTCGCTGCCCATACGGAGGAGGCTGCACCTGGGCCTCCTCCTCTCTTAAAACGCTCCTGGACAGGAAGTGTGGTTCACTTTTTATAGGCTAACAATGAATGAATTATGTGTTGTATGTGTGTAAATGGCTAAGATGTGTATGTCTTAAAGCAACAGATATATGGTTATTTTGCAAGTTTTTCTGGCTATTTTCTGGTGAGTTCACAAGTTATTTTTCAATAGCAAAAATTGGGACACTTATTGTGCAATTTACTGCCAATTTTCTCTCTAGTCTCTGTTGACTAAAGATGTGCGGTTTGGTTTTCCTGAAATATGAACCCACCCAAACTTAGGGGTTCTGAGCAGTGTTAGTTCCAGAAGTGGGGCTGCAGCGCACTCCAAAATTCAAATAGAGGCACCATTCCAAATGTTGCTGGCCAGGTCTCACTGGCAGCTGGTGCTTCTCCCCTATTTGAATTTTGGACTACGCTGCAGCCCCACCACTGGAGCCACCATTGATTCCCAGTCGAATTGAATCCCAGTTCGTAATCACTTAGGGGTTCCAAGTGGAATCGAGTCCAGGCTTGGGTTTGTTATCAGTTTGAAACTCAGGATATCCTCACAAACTCAGGTTTTGGAGTGCATGTAAACTGATCAAAATTACATGATTTTAGCTGTTTTTATCGATATATATGATTTTTATTGAAAGGAATGCACAACTGAACCAAAAACCATATCAGAACAAAAACACTTGAGGGTGGTTTGCCAAAACCAAGACCAAAAACTAGAGATGAGCGCCTGAAATTTTTCGGGTTTTGTGTTTTGGTTTTGGGTTCGGTTCCGCGGCCGTGTTTTGGGTTCGAACGCGTTTTGGCAAAACCTCACCGAATTATTTTTGTCGGATTCGGGTGTGTTTTGGATTCGGGTGTTTTTTTCCAAAAACACTAAAAAACAGCTTAAATCATAGAATTTGGGGGTCATTTTGATCCCAAAGTATTATTAACCTCAAAAACCATAATTTACACTCATTTTCAGTCTATTCTGAATACCTCACACCTCACAATATTATTTTTAGTCCTAAAATTTGCACCGAGGTCGCTGTGTGAGTAAGATAAGCGACCCTAGTGGCCGACACAAACACCGGGCCCATCTAGGAGTGGCACTGCAGTGTCACGCAGGATGTCCCTTCCAAAAAACCCTCCCCAAACAGCACATGACGCAAAGAAAAAAAGAGGCGCAATGAGGTAGCTGTGTGAGTAAGATTAGCGACCCTAGTGGCCGACACAAACACCGGGCCCATCTAGGAGTGGCACTGCAGTGTCACGCAGGATGGCCCTTCCAAAAAACCCTCCCCAAACAGCACATGACGCAAAGAAAAAAAGAGGCGCAATGAGGTAGCTGACTGTGTGAGTAAGATTAGCGACCCTAGTGGCCGACACAAACACCGGGCCCATCTAGGAGTGGCACTGCAGTGTCACGCAGGATGTCCCTTCCAAAAAACCCTCCCCAAACAGCACATGACGCAAAGAAAAAAAGAGGCGCAATGAGGTAGCTGTGTGAGTAAGATTAGCGACCCTAGTGGCCGACACAAACACCGGGCCCATCTAGGAGTGGCACTGCAGTGTCACGCAGGATGTCCCTTCCAAAAAACCCTCCCCAATCAGCACATGATGCAAAGAAAAAGAAAAGAAAAAAGAGGTGCAAGATGGAATTATCCTTGGGCCCTCCCACCCACCCTTATGTTGTATAAACAAAACAGGACATGCACACTTTAACCAACCCATCATTTCAGTGACAGGGTCTGCCACACGACTGTGACTGATATGACGGGTTGGTTTGGACCCCCACCAAAAAAGAAGCAATTAATCTCTCCTTGCACAAACTGGCTCTACAGAGTACAGCCGTGAACTACCGCACTGTACACTGGTTGATAAAGAGATAGTAGTATACTCGTAACAACTAGTATGACTGACTATGACGGTATAAAGAATGAAAAAAAAAACCACGGTTAGGTGGTATATATTGTAATACAATTATGGATGGACGGACTGCCTGCCGAGTTCCGACACAGAGGTAGCCACAGCCGTGAACTACCGCACTGTACACTGGTTGATAAAGAGATAGTAGTATACTCGTAACAACTAGTATGACTGACTATGACGGTATAAAGAATGAAAAAAAAACCACGGTTAGGTGGTATATATTATAATACAATTATGGATGGACGGACTGCCTGCCGACTGCCGACACAGAGGTAGCCACAGCCGTGAACTACCGCACTGTACACTGGTTGATAAAGAGATAGTAGTATACTCGTAACAACTAGTATGACACTATGACGGTATAAAGAATGAAAAAAAAACCACGGTTAGGTGGTATATATTATAATAATACAATTATGGATGGACGGACTGCCTGCCGAGTTCCGACACAGAGGTAGCCACAGCCGTGAACTACCGCACTGTACACTGGTTGATAAAGAGATAGTAGTATACTCGTAACAACTAGTATGACTGACTATGACGGTATAAAGAATGAAAAAAAAACCACGGTTAGGTGGTATATATTGTAATACAATTATGGATGGACGGACTGCCTGCCGAGTTCCGACACAGAGGTAGCCACAGCCGTGAACTACCGCACTGTACACTGGTTGATAAAGAGATAGTAGTATACTCGTAACAACTAGTATGACTGACTATGACGGTATAAAGAATGAAAAAAAAACCACGGTTAGGTGGTATATATTGTAATACAATTATGGATGGACGGACTGCCTGCCGAGTTCCGACACAGAGGTAGCCACAGCCGTGAACTACCGCACTGTACACTGGTTGATAAAGAGATAGTAGTATACTCGTAACAACTAGTATGACTGACTATGACGGTATAAAGAATGAAAAAAAAACCACGGTTAGGTGGTATATATTATAATACAATTATGGATGGACGGACTGCCTGCCGACTGCCGACACAGAGGTAGCCACAGCCGTGAACTACCGCACTGTACACTGGTTGATAAAGAGATAGTAGTATACTCGTAACAACAAGTATGACACTATGACGGTATAAAGAATGAAAAAAAAACCACGGTTAGGTGGTATATATTATAATACAATTATGGATGGACGGACTGCCTGCCGACTGCCGACACAGAGGTAGCCACAGCCGTGAACTACCGCACTGTACACTGGTTGATAAAGAGATAGTAGTATACTCGTAACAACTAGTATGACACTATGACGGTATAAAGAATGAAAAAAAAACCACGGTTAGGTGGTATATATTATAATACAATTATGGATGGACGGACTGCCTGCCGACTGCCGACACAGAGGTAGCCACAGCCGTGAACTACCGCACTGTACACTGGTTGATAAAGAGATAGTAGTATACTCGTAACAACTAGTATGACTGACTATGACGGTATAAAGAATGAAAAAAAAACCACGGTTAGGTGGTATATATTATAATACAATTATGGATGGACGGACTGCCTGCCGACTGCCGACACAGAGGTAGCCACAGCCGTGAACTACCGCACTGTACACTGGTTGATAAAGAGATAGTAGTATACTCGTAACAACTAGTATGACACTATGACGGTATAAAGAATGAAAAAAAAACCACGGTTAGGTGGTATATATTATAATACAATTATGGATGGACGGACTGCCTGCCGACTGCCGACACAGAGGTAGCCACAGCCGTGAACTACCGCACTGTACACTGGTTGATAAAGAGATAGTAGTATACTCGTAACAACTAGTATGACACTATGACGGTATAAAGAATGAAAAAAAAACCACGGTTAGGTGGTATATATTATAATAATACAATTATGGATGGACGGACTGCCTGCCGACTGCCGACACAGAGGTAGCCACAGCCGTGAACTACCGCACTGTACACTGGTTGATAAAGAGATAGTAGTATACTCGTAACAACTAGTATGACTATGACGACGGTATAAAGAAAGAAAAAAAAATACCACGGTTAGGTGGTATATAATTATACAATTATGGATGGACGGACTGCCTGCCGAGTGCCGACTGCCGACACAGAGGTAGCCACAGCCGTGAACTACCGCACTGTACTGTGTCTGCTGCTAATATAGACTGGTTGATAAAGAGATAGTATACAACAATATACTACTATACTGGTGGTCAGGCACTGGTCACCACTAGTCACACTGGCAGTGGCACTCCTGCAGCAAAAGTGTGCACTGTTTAATTTTAAATTAATATAATATATTATGTACTCCTGGCTCCTGCTATAACAACCTGCAGTGCTCCCCAGTCTCCCCCACAATTATTATAAGCTTTTATACATTGATGTGCAGCACACTGGGCTGAGCTGAGTGCACACAGACTGAGTCACACTGTGTGACTGCTGTGTATCGTTTTTTTCAGGCAGAGAACGGATATAGCAGAGAACGGATATATTAAATAAAAGTTAACTTAACAACAACTGCACTGGTCACTGTGGTAAACTCTGTCTGCACAATCTCTCTCTCTCTCTCTCTCTTCTAATCTATTCTAATGGAGAGGACGCCAGCCACGTCCTCTCCCTATCAATCTCAATGCACGTGTGAAAATGGCGGCGACGCGCGGCTCCTTATATAGAATCCGAGTCTCGCGAGAATCCGACAGCGTCATGATGACGTTCGGGCGCGCTCGGGTTAACCGAGCAAGGCGGGAAGATCCGAGTCGCTCGGACCCGTGAAAAAAAAAGTGAAGTTCGTGCGGGTTCGGATTCAAAGAAACCGAACCCGCTCATCTCTACCAAAAACATGATGATGGATTAGAACTAGAGATGAGCGGGTTCGGTTTTACTCGGTTCTCAAAATGTCATCTTATTGGCTCACGGATGTCAGATAAAACCGAACTGGCGTTAATTCTGGTGTTAAGTCCGAACCTGCTCATCTTTAATTTGAGCTAAAACACAGGGGTCCATGAACATCTCTGCTGTTAATTACATACAGTGACTTTAAATTCTCTGAAAAACAGGAAAGAAAACTAGGCAGTTTTAAAAAATCAAAGGTTATTACATTCCCTCCTCAATCAGAAAAGAAAAGTATGTAGACAGTAGTCTAATACCTATAATGAAAACAGAATCATTTTGGATTTAAACTTTAAATATTTTTATGCTACCTGAGATCAATGATTCTTCTGAGTTACTGTATTTTTTTTGGTGCAGTAAGATTTTAAAATGCACACTGTTACCCAATTGTTGCTCTGTGTCTATAGGTATCCATTTTTCTCACATGGGGGTTTATTTACTAATTTTTTTTCCGATTTTGACCGAGTTTTTTTTTTTTTTTTCTAAGTGTCATCTCGGGAATTTACTAAGCACAAATCTCTGCAGTGTTGGGGCTATTCGTAATGGATTTCATGGCAGAGGGCAGAAATACGAATGAATAGACCATCGGCAGCTGCTTGTTCATACAACATGGGAATTTACTATTCATTGGTATTTTGGTGTTTGTCAGTGAATGTTCAATTGCGGTTTTATTTTTTTGCTAATCGTAAAAAAAAGGCAGCAAAAAAATAGACCTGCTTTTTCCTGGTGTGTTTGAATAGTCATACACGGTTCAGTGAGATCCGTGCATGCTTATCTGTGGGAAAGGGTCTGTTTAGGTTAAAAATGAAAAAAAAATTGTGTGGGGTCCCCCCTCCAAAGCATAACCAGCCTCGGGCTCTTTGAGCCGGTCCTGGTTGTGAAAATACAGGGGAAAAATTGCATAGGGTCCCCCATATTTATACAACCAGCACCAGGCTCTGCGTCCGGTCCTGGTTCCAAAAATATGGGAGACAAAAGATGTAGGGGTCCCCCATATTTTTAAAACCAGCACCAGGCTCCACTAGCCAGAGAGATAATGCCACAGCCGAGGGACACTTTTATATTGGTCCCTGCGGCTGTGGCATTACCCCCCAACTAGTCACCCCTGGTATTTTGGGGGGTATTTTTGTTGTTGTAGAACTACAGGTACCAGCGGGACTGTTATTTCTCTGCATGCTGGTACTTCTGGTTCTGCAAGTACCAGCTTGCGGGGGAGGCTTGCTGGGACTTGTAGTTCTTCAACAAAAAACAATATTCTTATTTTTACACAAAGACTATCAGCCTCCCATCCATCGCCCAGGGATGGGGGGGGACAGCCTCAGGCTTCATCCCTGGCCCTTGGGTGTCTAGAGGGGGGGACCCCTTGAATTAAGGGGTCCCCACTCCTCCAGGGTACCCTGGCCAGGGATGACTAGTTGTGGGGGGTTATGCCACGGATACAGGGACCAATATAAAAGTGTTCCCCGCCTGTGGCATTATCTCTCTGGCTAGAGAAGCCCGGTGCTGGTTTTAAAAATATGGGGGACCCCTGCATTGGCTTCACTGTGACTGACAGTGACTTCCAACTGTTAGCCACAGGTGTTTCCTTCCCTGGGACTGGCAGACCGGGCTGCGATAAGCAGAGAGCTGGCTGAAGGAAACCACTCCCTGGCTATAGGAAACCACTGCCTGATCTGGCTTCTTTGGGCTGCAGCCAATGCAGGCCACAGATGTTGGGGGTTTTCACATGCACAGTTGGACTGCTGCTAGATTCATTACGCTCGTGCCAGCATCCACGGCTGGCTGTCTTCTCTCTGGGCACGGCGCTAGCGGCAGTTCCCTAATAAAAGTAAGTAGGAGCCACCACAGCTTCCAAGGTATCTGGAAGTGATGGTGGATACTAAAAGTAGTGCACTACAGCTTGCATTTATTTCTCCAGCATAAAGAAGGACCAACACTGAATAACAAATGTTAAAAAAAAACCTGCTGGGAATATCTTTCCTTTTTGTAAAATGATTTGAACTCTTTAGACACCTGAAATAGTCTTCACCTCCAGAGTCTCAACAGCATTATCTTTACAATACTTAAAATATCCTCAGTATAAGTAATAACACATCTGGTCAAGCATTTTCCATCTTACGGCAATAGCATTTTATATATACAGTGCATTAAAAGTGCATGTTTAAGCATTTGGCTCTGTCTAACTGAGCACTCATAATTTGGCCTGTAGCTGGTCAATCCGCTTTTTAATTTCAGCTTCGTGTCTGCCAAATTTTTTGGCACATTTCTAATACAGCATTAAATTTTCATATCAGGACAAACGTGATTTGAACTGTTAAATAATATTTTCAAACTGTACTTAAATTCATCAGCCAAACATTAGAGTTGACATAAATTCTTAAAACAAATCAAGTTAACATTTGACCATAATTTAATATAGGAAATCATTTCCCTTACTATTATAGTTTGTACCTGTATTTTTTTTAGAACATTGTTTCATTGCTTTTCTAGCGAGACCAGTAGAGTCAGTTTTGCAATTGGCATCTGTAAACCACCAGCTCCTGCAATTTATACATAACAAGGAAATAATTACATTTGAATTATTTTTTAAAATACACAAAAAATTGTTTTACATTGCCTTTCTATATTACACCAAATCAATACTTAATGCAGAATTTAACTTTATAGCACAGTGTTTCCCAACTCAAGACCTCATGTAACATGGCAGTTTCCTGTATAATTGAGATTTTGTATTTTGTTTGTATACTGTTTCTATGCTATTTATTTATTTATGTTTCTATTTGTATATATAAAATGTAATTGTATAATTAATGCATTACTAAACTTGTTATGGCTGTCAATTTGGCTGGCTAGCTTTTAATCAATTATCGATAAGCTGTATCAACTGCTGCCAATAAATCCACACACTGTTTATTTCCAGTAGCCTGGCTCACAGCGGACAAATGAGTAAAGATACAGATTTGGTTTGCTGCATGGAAAAAATACATATGTTTGTACTCATGCAGATTCCTTGTGTCTTTAGATGTGACTGTTCCTATGTGTAGGGCTGTTTGCTACTGTACTAGTAATCATGAGTAGGCACTTACACCTATCCTATACTAGATATAATAAATATGGTTTTGTTAGTCTGATCCAAATCAAGAAGCATAGACTGGGCTGATGAGGAGTACTGAAAACTAGGTGAGCGTATCAGATGTGTTTTCATGGACTAGACACCAACAAGTGATGTGACCTAATGTCGTCTGAGAGAAGTCAGCAATGACTGGAAGGCCCCCAGCCTGCACCAGGAACCCCTTGGAAGGAACTCAGCCCAGGCCCTGAATCTCAGGACCATGGAGCTGGAACCAGGGAGAACTCAGGAGCAGGACAGGTGGTAATACATATAATAAATAGCCCAACTGGAATCCACTAAATATGGTGCAACCCATATACCAGAGCTGGGTGCCTGGAGCCTACACCCTAAGAAAACACATAAACCCAGTTCCAAATACCCAGAGTTAACCACTCCACTGGAGACTCAGCACAAACCCCCAGCACTCAGAGAGAGGCCCCTCAGGATAACAACCACCATCAATGGTTAAACTGATGCTATGATGAGCAGAGAGTCTCAAAGAAAGGCTTGGAGCAGTGATGTTTAGAAGAATAGTGGTATGATGTGGAAATCACTGAGCAGCAACTGAAGTATGAATACATCCACTGAACTCGTGATTAGCAGACAAAATGTAAATAGAAGACTTGCTTGAAGTCACAAATGGTAACAGACTGAAGACTTGGCATTTGGAATAATTAAAGCTGTCAAGAGGCTTAATCAGGATACTTAAGAATACTGCAGGCTGGAATTGTACTGCAACCAGAGTGTGGAAAGCAGACTGAACTGGACTGATACTGGTGAAGACGTCAGCTTGAACCAGACTGGAACCTTTGGAGACAACAGCGTAAGCCAGACTGGAACAAAAGGAGACAGTGGCCCTGAACACAGACTGAAGGTATTTAGGGTGGATACTGGCGATGGCGCTATGCTACAGAGCGGAAGAGACAGACTCCCACGAAGCAGGGTAGAAGTGTCTTGCAAAAATCCAAATAACAGAGGCAGAGTGAGAACACAGAGAAGCTATGTTCCACATTGTTTCGAAAGTGTGCTAAAAAATGGCTGGAATGACACCTGGATTTGTATTGGGGTCATAGACTTGAAAGGCAAGATACAATAAGTTTGCAAAATTCTTTGCAGATAAAATATCCTCCACCCAGGCTAGACTCCCCACAGTGCCATCAAAGGAGTGTCAAACCTGTCAGTGAAAGCCACTTGTCTTCATGGAACTACATTGACTCAATGGATTTAAAAGATATTGCTGAAATTACCCAAATGTTGCATCCCACCACATGTGATCTGGACCCTGTCTAAACCAAGCTCCCAATAGAGTGTATAGACATAAATGGCTATGTGTTGGCAAAAATAGTCCAATGCTTTTTGCAGACAGACATTTTTACTGAACCACTAAAGAAAGTATTTAGACTAGTTCTTGGACTGACCAACAGGGGTACAGGGGAAACTCCCGGTAGGCCCCATTTCTGGAATGCCCACACCCTTCTAGGTATCGGGTTCCAGACTATGAACTTGAATTATACATGATATATTTATATGTTACATTATACTGCACAGGACTATAGGGTATTATTCACTACAGTGCATTGCTTTTATTAATCTGGTGTACTATATGGAATGCACTGTCAGTATTTACTATACAGTGCATTCGGAAAGTATTCACAGCACTTCACTTTTTCCACATTTTGTTATATCACAGCCTTAATGGAATAAATTCATTTTTTCCCTCAAAATTCTATACACAATACCCCATAATGACAACGTGAAAAAAGTTTTTTTTTTTTAGATTTTTGCAAATTTCTAAAAACTAAAAAGCTAAGAAATCACATGTACATAAGTAATCACATCCTTTGCTCAATACTTTGTTGATGTACCTTTGACAGCAATTACAACCTCAAATATTTTTGAATATGATGCCACAAGCTTGGCACACCTATCTTTGGCCAGTTTCACTCATTCCTCTTTGCAGCACCTCTCAAGCTCCATCAGGTTGGATGGGAAGTGTTGATGGACAGCCATTTTCAGATCTCTTCAGAGATGTTTAATCGGATTCAAGTCTGGGATCTGGCTGGACCACTCTAGGACATTCACAGAGTTGTCCTGAAGCCACTTCTTTGATATCTTTGCTGTGTGCTTAGGGTCATTGTCCTTCTGAAAGATGAAACGTCGCTCCAGTCTGAGGTCAAAAGCGCTCTGGAGCAGGTTTCCATCCAAGATGTCTCTGTACATTGCTGCATTCATCTTTCCCTCTATCCTGACTAGTCTCCCAGTTTCTGCTGCTGAAAAACATCCCCACAGCATGATGCTGCCACCACCATGCTTCAATATATGGATGGTATTGGACTGGTGATGAGCGGTGCCTTGTTTCCTCCAAACATGATGCCTGGTATTCACACCTAAGAGTTCAATCTTTGTCTCATCAGACCAGAGAATTTTGTTTCTCATGGTCTGAGAGTCCTTTAGGTGCATTTTGGCAAACTCCAGGCGGGTTGCCATGTGCTTTTTACTAAGGAATGGCTTCCGTCTGACCACTCTACCATACAGGCCTGATTGGTGGATTGCTGCAGAGATGGTTATCCTTCTGGAAGGTTCTCCTCTCTCCATGCTGTATCTCTGAAAGAGTGACCATTGGGTCCTTGGTCACATCCCTGACTAGGGCCCTTCTCCCCCGATTGCTCAGTTTAGATGGCCGGCCAGCTCTAGGAAAAGTCCTCGTGGTTCCGAATGGCCTCCATTTATAGATGATTGAGGCCATTGTGCTCATTGGGTCCTTCAAAGCAGGTGATATTTTTCTGCACCCTTCCCCAGATTTGTGCCTTGAGACAATCCTGTCTTGGAAGTTTACAGACAATTCCTTTGACTTCATGCTTGGTTTGTACTCAGACATGCACTGTCAAATGTGGGACATTATATAGACAGGTGTGGGACTTTCCAAATCATGTCCAATCAACTGAATTTACCAAAGGGGGACTCCAATTAAGTTTTAGGAACATCTCAAGGATGATCAGTGGAAACAGGATGCACCTGAGCTCAATTTTGAGCATCATGGTAAAGGCTGTGAATACTTATGTATATGTGATTTCTTAGCTTTTTATTTGTAAGAAATCTGCAAAAATCTAAAAACAACTTTTTTCACTTTGTCATTATGGGGTATTGTGTGTAGACTTTTTAGGGGAAAAATTAATTAATTCAATTTTGGAATAAGACTGTAAAGTAACATACACTATGTGGAAAAACTGACGTGCTGTGAATACTTTCTGGATGCACTGTATATATAAAAAAGGGCCCAGACCATGCACTATAGTATTGATGCTGTCTGCAGGCTATGTCCTCTCTAATGGTTAGCCAGGCCTCTGTGTTGATTTGCAACACCCTCATGGAGGCTGGCAACTCTCCAAAGCTAGGGACCATTCCTCCTTTGGGCCTTTCATGCCGTAGTCCATCATTGTACACAACTGTACCTGTCCTTTACTCCAGGTATTGAGAACCCAATAACAACCCTAAATGGCTGTCTAGCTGAGCTTCCGGAGTGGATGAATGCCAGATGGCTGCGACCGAATCCTGATAAAACAGAGGTCCTTATGACAGGTCACAGGACAAGACTGCAGCATAGTCAGCCAACATGACTTACACTTGGGGGTTCAGAATTACAAAACACTGAACATGTATGCAATCTTGTTAATCTTCTGGATAGTGGCTTGACACTTAAACATCAGTTATCAGCCACAATATTATCCTCATTCTGTTATCTCTGGAACATAGAAAAAAGAGAGAATCTCACTGCACAGGCAGTTTTAGTGGGGAAAAATAGGGAAAATTAGAAAAGGGTTACCATAACGATCATTATAAACAAATATATCCAGTTAGCTGGTGGTGGTGCTTCCATAGAGTAAATCAGGCAATCAGAAAAGAAAGAGATGCCCAAGGGGGCAGTACATAGGACTCTTTGGGTGGTCAAGCAATCAATATATAAGAAACAATGAAAAGGAGTAGTATAAGGCTTAGGGGTATATTCAATTAGCAGTGATAACGAACATTTCGCGTGAAAAGTCCGGTTTTCGCGCGAAAAACCGGACTTTTCCCGCGAAACGCAATTACAGCCTATTCAATTTTCCGGGAAAATTTATCGGTGATCATTTTTTCACTAATTTCACTTCACCTACTCTGAAGCAGGTGAAAAGTTGGAAAAAGTCACTATTTTAAGGTAAAAATGTTTGGATATGGTACAGAACTCCTGGGACACCCCCCTAAATGACTAATTAGGCACGTTGAAGTTTTTAATTATTTTTAATTGGCCAATAATGACATGTCATTTTTGGGGTGAAAAAGTACAAAGTGATGGAAATTGGGATTCAAGGTATGGGGCAGGTATATTGGGGTGCTTTATGAGTGGGACAGATGTTTTTAGGCTTGCAGATGGGAGTAATCGGTCTGTTTCCACTTTTTTTCAAAGTACCCTAAAATGACCCAAATATATACTTATACCCATTTTCATGTACCCCAAATTTAATGAGAGCATTTATTTTGCTCAAAAAAACTTGCTTTCTATCATTTTTTAAAAATGCATATAACAGCCATTTCACACAATTTAAGTCCCCAAAAACTCTCTAATGTGATCTCTAACACACTTCTATTCTGTTTTCCTATGTTAGTTTAGCATTTTTTGGGGTACAGGCTGATTTCCCCATTTTCACCTGCACTTTTCACTGCAAGAATTTTCACGTGAAACCTGTTTGGAATTAAATAGGGCAAAAAATTGCCGCGAATTTGCGGATAATTGAATACCCTAGTTAACCTTTAATTATGTTCATTTAAACTCCCTAGGATAGGGTGTGTACTCATATACACATGACAGAGGCAAAATATGGACAAGAACATATACATACACATAAACAATAAAACACATATAAGAGTTAAAAAGCAAACTGGTCCTAACTTCATATGATTACCAATGATCCAGTGTTTTTCAGAGAAAATAGCATAAGAGATAGCATAGAAAGGACTATTGAGGTACGTTCTGAGTTCTGATGCCCCCCATTTGCCTAGGCATTGAATGAGGGGTGAGAGACTCCTGCTGGTGCCAGTCCTTAGAGAATTTAGTAGGTGTAAGAGAGAAGGGAACTTTTCCTTTCGGCTTTTGACCGATAATTACAATAATCAGTGCAGCCAATGAGAGAATTACTAGGTCGCCCTTTTTCTCTCACTGAAAAACAATAAAAGTGTATTGGCAAAATAGTTGAGTACACCAATTCAAAATAAACAGTAGAATATCACAAATGTATAAATTGCTCTCTTTTATAGATTTTTATATCAGTGCAATATTTACTATATTACGTGTGCCAAGACAGCACAACAGGATATCTATAACAGACATAGAAAAAAGCATACAGGGTTTGTCTGAGTACAACAGAATGGCTACTTGTATCTTGTATCCATTCTAAAGTGTCAGTTTCTCAAAGTAACGTCTCGGCTATGTAGGCACAAAAGAGGATTCCAAAACATTAAACATCAACATGTATATGTAACCTCTTTATCAGCTGTAAACACAGGCATTAGAAACAGAAAGGAACATATTTCTTTTTTAACACATGCAAGCTGCATGTATAATGTCTATGTCCTGACAATAAAATCAGCCTACTGTTGCCACAAGTTCTTTTTGACAGATATAAAGATCAGTGTAGTTTAAATAGCATTGACACCAGAGAACATACTGGACCTGAAAGCTGGGGCAGTCCGCTGTGCGCAAGTCGCGGACATACCCTTCCTGGACGTACGTTTTGCCGAGTGAGGAGGCTTTTTTGAGGCTTTTTATTTCCTGACGAAAAAGCCTCCTCACTCTGCTTTTTTGAGGCTTTTTGTTTCCTATTAACCAACAAGCCCCGTCCCAGCCCCATAACACCCATTCTCTATTCCCTACACTGGCTGCCTTTAAGATGGCAAATTGTTTTCAAGATTGGCTTACTGACTTTCAAAGCCCTACATGACCAGGGCCCAAGGTACCTGAAGCAGCTTCTAATTTCTCATTGTCTTTCTCAATTACTGTGATCTGCAGATAAAGGACTATTAGCAGCTCCTAGAATCTCCCTGAATTCATCTGGGGATCGATGTTTCAGCTTTGTGGCTCCGGCTCTATGGAACCCTCTTTCCCGTACAGTTCAAGAGGCCCCCACCCTAGAATCCTTCAAAAATAGTCTCAAGACTTCCCTGTTCACCCATCCATTTAACTAATGTTGTTAACCCTTGTTAAGCTTATTTTGTACTATAAAGGCAAATATAAAGCACTCTGAGTCCTATTAGGAGAAATGCTATATAAATAACTATTATTATTATTATTATTATTATTTGTTTTATTATTATTATTATTATTATTATTATTATTATTATTATTAAAACTCCCACCAGCAGCTTTACCAATCCCAGTGGCTGCATATAAAGGTTGACCTTTGCTCGAATATAGAAGTTCTGGGTAACCCTATGGTCACAGCATACCCGCAGGAGGTTAGACACTGTTTCTGCCCCAAAACTGCCAAAACAGGCCTGCGTTTCTTCTGCCCTATTATCTTCCCCAAATTGTCACTGAGAATCATTTGCAAATAAATTCTCTTTGACCATCACTATCACAGTACATGCACTGCACAACTTAGCCGCATGTGCAGACTGTCGATTAACGCTCAGCTTTGTACTAAATTGACATTGAGTACAACTCTGAAACAGGCACTGAGTCGCTCTTCTCATTTGTGGCCAGAGAACAGACATGTGTGTGCACCAGAGAATAAGCAATGTATTTTGCACTGAGCATCCTACTCAATGTGATATCTAGGAAAGAAAACATACTCAAAGGAGTGACCCATTTTGGGCACACTACAATGGTTACAGTAGTTGAATATAAAATATGAACTGCAAAGAAGAAAATACACACAGAATCACCAGGAGATGAGCAGTATGCAGAAATAGGATTACTGTATACAAAATTCAGTATAAAAAAGGATGCACATAGAATCATCAGTTCCACAGATTGAATACACCACTGCAGGCCTAGGGTGAACAGAGGCAGCCGGAGGAGGCCAGCAGGATCGATAGCCGTGACAGTCCCACGGTTCCACTCAGACTCTTAGCGAGACCACCGCAGCGCTGCAGAGTGAGTATTTATTCTGTGCCACATGTCCTCTCTCCTCCATCATCCTGTTCTCTCCCAGATCTCCCTCTTATTGCTCTCCCCCAGCTATTCCTCTGTTCTCTTGTAACCCACCTGCTGCTGTCCCCCTTCAGCTATTTACCTCTGTTCTCTTCCAACCCCTCTGCTGTTGTCTCGTACCCCCCCACCAGCCATTCCCCTCTGTTATCCCGTCACCCCCTTATTGCTGCCCCACTGCTCCCGTGAGCATTGCGGTGTATGGCATAATATGGTGCAGGGGGCATAATATGGTGCATGGTGTATTACTGTGTGGAGCTGAATAAGGTGGCATTTTTTTTATTCCTGTGGTGGACAAGGTCTGTTGCAGGGTCAAAAACTGGGGTGTAAGGTAGTCTTTGTCTTTGAGGCCATGCCCATTTTTAGTGAAGCCACTGCCATTTTAGTGATGCCACTCCCATTTTAGGGAGTCAACGTCCTTCACTGGGAACACCTGCACAAAAGTTTTTTTTTACGTCTATGGGAGGGTGGGGGGGGAGGGTGCATTTTGAATGTGTATGGGGGGGGGTGCATTTTTTACTGTTCGCACTGGGAGCCAAATTGCCTAGATACTGCACTGCTTCCCCTCCCTGAGCTGTGGCTCAGCACCTCCTGATAATATAGGTAAACATTGGTCTGTACTACTGCTTCCTGAACTAGTTCCCCCCTTCTTCTAGCAGTACTGTGCTGTTTTCAGCACCCAGTGACAGATTAGTTGTACAATACTTTTCAACACCAGAGGGAAGTGCTCTGAGCATCCAGAAAGTTCCCACTAGAGTGCCCCGTACCTTTTTTAAGACATTTCTCATGTAGACAGCCAGATTTATCAAGAAATTAACTGATTACTACTATAGAGATGAGCGCCTGAAATTTTTCGGGTTTTGTGTTTTGGTTTTGGGTTCGGTTCCGCGGCCGTGTTTTGGGTTCGAACGCGTTTTGGCAAAACCTCACCGAATTATTTTTGTCGGATTCGGGTGTGTTTTGGATTCGGGTGTTTTTTTCAAAAAACCCTAAAAAACAGCTTAAATCATAGAATTTGGGGGTAATTTTGATCCCAAAGTATTATTAACCTCAAAAAACATAATTTACACTCATTTTCAGCCTATTCTGAACACATCACACCTCACAATATTATTTTTAGTCCTAAAATTTGCACCGAGGTCGCTGTGTGAGTAAGATAAGCGACCCTAGTGGCCGACACAAACACCGGGCCCATCTAGGAGTGGCACTGCAGTGTCACGCAGGATGTCCCTTCCAAAAAACCCTCCCCAAACAGCACATGACGCAAAGAAAAAAAGAGGCGCAATGAGGTAGCTGTGTGAGTAAGATTAGCGACCCTAGTGGCCGACACAAACACCGGGCCCATCTAGGAGTGGCACTGCAGTGTCACGCAGGATGGCCCTTCCAAAAAACCCTCCCCAAACAGCACATGACGCAAAGAAAAAAAGAGGCGCAATGAGGTAGCTGTGTGAGTAAGATTAGCGACCCTAGTGGCCGACACAAACACCGGGCCCATCTAGGAGTGGCACTGCAGTGTCACGCAGGATGGCCCTTCCAAAAAACCCTCCCCAAACAGCACATGACGCAAAGAAAAAAAGAGGCGCAATGAGGTAGCTGACTGTGTGAGTAAGATTAGCGACCCTAGTGGCCGACACAAACACCGGGCACATCTAGGAGTGGCACTGCAGTGTCACGCAGGATGTCCCTTCCAAAAAACCCTCCCCAAACAGCACATGACGCAAAGAAAAAAAGAGGCGCAATGAGGTAGCTGTGTGAGTAAGATTAGCGACCCTAGTGGCCGACACAAACACCGGGCCCATCTAGGAGTGGCACTGCAGTGTCACGCAGGATGTCCCTTCCAAAAAACCCTCCCCAATCAGCACATGATGCAAAGAAAAAGAAAAGAAAAAAGAGGTGCAAGATGGAATTATCCTTGGGCCCTCCCACCCACCCTTATGTTGTATAAACAAAACAGGACATGCACACTTTAACCAACCCATCATTTCAGTGACAGGGTCTGCCACACGACTGTGACTGATATGACGGGTTGGTTTGGACCCCCCCCAAAAAAGAAGCAATTAATCTCTCCTTGCACAAACTGGCTCTACAGAGGCAAGATGTCCACCTCATCTTCACCCTCCGATATATCACCGTGTACATCCCCCTCCTCACAGATTATCAATTCGTCCCCACTGGAATCCACCATCTCAGCTCCCTGTGTACTTTGTGGAGGCAATTGCTGCTGGTCAATGTCTCCGCGGAGGAATTGATTATAATTCATTTTAATGAACATCATCTTCTCCACATTTTCTGGATGTAACCTCGTACGCCGATTGCTGACAAGGTGAGCGGCGGCACTAAACACTCTTTCGGAGTACACACTTGTGGGAGGGCAACTTAGGTAGAATAAAGCCAGTTTGTGCAAGGGCCTCCAAATTGCCTCTTTTTCCTGCCAGTATAAGTACGGACTGTGTGACGTGCCTACTTGGATGCGGTCACTCATATAATCCTCCACCATTCTATCAATGTTGAGAGAATCATATGCAGTGACAGTAGACGACATGTCCGTAATCGTTGTCAGGTCCTTCAGTCCGGACCAGATGTCAGCATCAGCAGTCGCTCCAGACTGCCCTGCATCACCGCCAGCGGGTGGGCTCGGAATTCTGAGCCTTTTCCTCGCACCCCCAGTTGCGGGAGAATGTGAAGGAGGAGATGTTGACAGGTCGCGTTCCGCTTGACTTGACAATTTTGTCACCAGCAGGTCTTTCAACCCCAGCAGACCTGTGTCTGCCGGAAAGAGAGATCCAAGGTAGGCTTTAAATCTAGGATCGAGCACGGTGGCCAAAATGTAGTGCTCTGATTTCAACAGATTGACCACCCGTGAATCCTTGTTAAGCGAATTAAGGGCTGCATCCACAAGTCCCACATGCCTAGCGGAATCGCTCCGTGTTAGCTCCTTCTTCAATGCCTCCAGCTTCTTCTGCAAAAGCCTGATGAGGGGAATGACCTGACTCAGGCTGGCAGTGTCTGAACTGACTTCACGTGTGGCAAGTTCAAAGGGCATCAGAACCTTGCACAACGTTGAAATCATTCTCCACTGCACTTGAGACAGGTGCATTCCATCTCCTATATCGTGCTCAATTGTATAGGCTTGAATGGCCTTTTGCTGCTCCTCCAACCTCTGAAGCATATAGAGGGTTGAATTCCACCTCGTTACCACTTCTTGCTTCAGATGATGGCAGGGCAGGTTCAGTAGTTTTTGGTGGTGCTCCAGTCTTCTGTACGTGGTGCCTGTACGCCGAAAGTGTCCCGCAATTTTTCTGGCCACCGACAGCATCTCTTGCACGCCCCTGTCGTTTTTTAAAAAATTCTGCACCACCAAATTCAAGGTATGTGCAAAACATGGGACGTGCTGGAATTTGCCCATATTTAATGCACACACAATATTGCTGGCGTTGTCCGATGCCACAAATCCACAGGAGAGTCCAATTGGGGTAAGCCATTCCGCGATGATCTTCCTCAGTTGCCGTAAGAGGTTTTCAGCTGTGTGCGTATTCTGGAAAGCGGTGATACAAAGCGTAGCCTGCCTAGGAAAGAGTTGGCGTTTGCGAGATGCTGCTACTGGTGCCGCCGCTGCTGTTCTTGTGGCGGGAGTCCATACATCTACCCAGTGGGCTGTCACAGTCATATAGTCCTGACCCTGCCCTGCTCCACTTGTCCACATGTCCGTGGTTAAGTGGACATTGGGTACAACTGCATTTTTTAGGACACTGGTGAGTCTTTTTCTGACGTCCGTGTACATTCTCGGTATCGCCTGCCTAGAGAAGTGGAACCTAGATGGTATTTGGTAACGGGGGCACACTGCCTCAATAAATTGTCTAGTTCCCTGTGAACTAACGGCGGATACCGGACGCACGTCTAACACCAACATAGTTGTCAAGGACTCAGTTATCCGCTTTGCAGTAGGATGACTGCTGTGATATTTCATCTTCCTCGCAAAGGACTGTTGAACAGTCAATTGCTTACTGGAAGTAGTACAAGTGGGCTTACGACTTCCCCTCTGGGATGACCATCGACTCCCAGCGGCAACAACAGCAGCGCCAGCAGCAGTAGGCATTACACGCAAGGATGCATCGGAGGAATCCCAGGCAGGAAAGGACTCGTCAGACTTGCCAGTGACATGGCCTGCAGGACTATTGGCATTCCTGGGGAAGGAGGAAATTGACACTGAGGGAGTTGGTGGGGTGGTTTGCGTGAGCTTGGTTACAAGAGGAAGGGATTTACTGGTCAGTGGACTGCTTCCGCTGTCACCCAAAGTTTTTGAACTTGTCACTGACTTATTATGAATGCGCTGCAGGTGACGTATAAGGGAGGATGTTCCGAGGTGGTTAACGTCCTTACCCCTACTTATTACAGCTTGACAAAGGGAACATACGGCTTGACACCTGTTGTCCGCATTTCTGGTGAAATACCTCCACACCGAAGAGCTGATTTTTTTGGTATTTTCACCTGGCATGTCAACGGCCATATTCCTCCCACGGACAACAGGTGTCTCCCCGGGTGCCTGACTTAAACAAACCACCTCACCATCAGAATCCTCCTGGTCAATTTCCTCCCCAGCGCCAGCAACACCCATATCCTCCTCATCCTGGTGTACTTCAACACTGACATCTTCAATCTGACTATCAGGAACTGGACTGCGGGTGCTCCTTCCAGCACTTGCAGGGGGCATGCAAATAGTGGAAGGCGCATGCTCTTCACGTCCAGTGTTGGGAAGGTCAGGCATCGCAAACGACACAATTGGACTCTCCTTGTGGATTTGGGATTTCAAAGAACGCACAGTTCTTTGCGGTGCTTTTGCCAGCTTGAGTCTTTTCAGTTTTCTAGCGAGAGGCTGAGTGCTTCCATCCTCATGTGAAGCTGAACCACTAGCCATGAACATAGGCCAGGGCCTCAGCCGTTCCTTGCCACTCCGTGTGGTAAATGGCATATTGGCAAGTTTACGCTTCTCCTCCGACAATTTTATTTTAGGTTTTGGAGTCCTTTTTTTTCTGATATTTGGTGTTTTGGATTTGACATGCTCTGTACTATGACATTGGGCATCGGCCTTGGCAGACGACGTTGCTGGCATTTCATCGTCTCGGCCATGACTAGTGGCAGCAGCTTCAGCACGAGGTGGAAGTGGATCTTGATCTTTCCCTAATTTTGGAACCTCAACTTTTTTGTTCTCCATATTTTATAGGCAGAACTAAAAGGCACCTCAGGTAAACAATGGAGATGGATGGATTGGATAGTTTACTAGTATACAATTATGGACGGACTGCCACGGTTAGGTGGTATAAAAAAACCACGGTTAGGTGGTATATATTATAATAATAATACAATTATGGATGGACGGACTGCCTGCCGACTGCCGACACAGAGGTAGCCACAGCCGTGAACTACCGCACTGTACACTGGTTGATAAAGAGATAGTAGTATACTCGTAACAACTAGTATGACACTATGACGACGGTATAAAGAATGGAAAAAAAACCACGGTTAGGTGGTATATATTATAATAATAATACAATTATGGATGGACGGACGGACTGCCGACTGCCGACACAGAGGTAGCCACAGCCGTGAACTACCGCACTGTACACTGGTTGATAAAGAGATAGTAGTATACTCGTAACAACTAGTATGACACTATGACGACGGTATAAAGAATGGAAAAAAAACCACGGTTAGGTGGTATATATTATAATAATAATACAATTATGGATGGACGGACTGCCTGCCGACTGCCGACACAGAGGTAGCCACAGCCGTGAACTACCGCACTGTACACTGGTTGATAAAGAGATAGTAGTATACTCGTAACAACTAGTATGACACTATGACGACGGTATAAAGAATGGAAAAAAAACCACGGTTAGGTGGTATATATTATAATAATAATACAATTATGGATGGACGGACTGCCTGCCGACTGCCGACACAGAGGTAGCCACAGCCGTGAACTACCGCACTGTACACTGGTTGATAAAGAGATAGTAGTATACTCGTAACAACTAGTATGACACTATGACGACGGTATAAAGAATGGAAAAAAAACCACGGTTAGGTGGTATATATTATAATAATAATACAATTATGGATGGACGGACTGCCTGCCGACTGCCGACACAGAGGTAGCCACAGCCGTGAACTACCGCACTGTACACTGGTTGATAAAGAGATAGTAGTATACTCGTAACAACTAGTATGACACTATGACGACGGTATAAAGAATGGAAAAAAAACCACGGTTAGGTGGTATATATTATAATAATAATACAATTATGGATGGACGGACTGCCTGCCGACTGCCGACACAGAGGTAGCCACAGCCGTGAACTACCGCACTGTACACTGGTTGATAAAGAGATAGTAGTATACTCGTAACAACTAGTATGACACTATGACGGTATAAAGAAAGAAAAAAAAATACCACGGTTAGGTGGTATATATTGTAATACAATTATGGATGGACGGACTGCCTGCCGAGTTCCGACTGCCGACACAGAGGTAGCCACAGCCGTGAACTACCGCACTGTACTGTGTCTGCTGCTAATATAGACTGGTTGATAAAGAGATAGTATACAATACATACAACAATGAATATACTACTATACTGGTGGTCAGGCACTGGTCACCACTAGTCACACTGGCAGTGGCACTCCTGCAGCAAAAGTGTGCACTGTTTAATTTTAAATTAATATAATATTATGTACTCCTGGGGGCTCCTGCTATAACAACCTGCAGTGCTCCCCAGTCTCCCCCACAATTATTATAAGCTTTGCCTTTTATACATTGATGTGCAGCACACTGGGCTGAGCTGAGTGCACACAGACTGAGTCACACTGTGTGACTGGCTGCTGCTGTGTATCGTTTTTTTTCAGGCAGAGAACGGATATAGCAGAGAACGGATATATATTAAAATAAATAAAAGTTAACTAACAACAACTGCACTGGTCACTGTGGTAAACTCTGTCTGACTCTGCACAATCTCTCTCTCTCTTCTAATCTAATTTCTAATGGAGAGGACGCCAGCCACGTCCTCTCCCTATCAATCTCAATGCACGTGTGAAAATGGCGGCGACGCGCGGCTCCTTATATAGAATCCGAGTCTCGCGAGAATCCTACAGCGTCATGATGACGTTCGGGCGCGCTCGGGTTAACCGAGCAAGGCGGGAGGATCCGAGTCTGCTCGGACCCGTGAAAAAAACATGAAGTTCGTGCGGGTTCGGTTTCAGAGAAACCGAACCCGCTCATCTCTAATTACTAGTACTACTAATCATCACACAGATACACCATGGGGTAAATGTGATAGCCTACGACATACAGGCATCGGCGAGTCCAGCAAGTCTGCCCAGTTTTTTAAAGGGAGAATCATTTCAAAAGCAGAACCAGGTTGGTTTTGCTTTTTAAATGATCACCCCTTTAAAACATCAGACCGACTTGCCAGGAACTCAGCGATGATTGCAATTCCCAGACTATTACACTTATCTTTATGTTTTTTGTTTCTTTTAGTTTCTATATTTCACTGATTCGAATTCATATAATATGTCAGTCATTAATGAATTAATACAACCAGAAGCTAGTGCTGCTGGTCATCATCATCACCATCATGGTTTCTTGTTGTATCAATCTTGCACCATCTGTAAGATATATTCTTACTGGCATGTATATATGTGTCTTCAGTCTAAGCCTGCCTGTTGAGAAACTCCCAGTTCCATCTCTCCAGTTGCAAGGAGAAGAAATGCTGGGTACCCACTCTGATTTCACGTTCGTTCAGAAGTCCCAATCACAATGCCAATACATGCGAACACACCTTTACATTCTAACTTGCGATCTTCAACACCCTTCTGTCTAATATACTAGTCAAAAGACACAAAGGCAGCAGCTGCATGGGCAGAACGGTTGGCAGTGCATACACACTTCACGTTTGGTCCAGTATCGCAACATCTCATCGGGTAAATATTCATTTGTACATAAAACTTGATCTTCAGATGCAACCTGTTTTCTTCTGACAAAACACAATTGACGAGGGTACACACACTTAAGATATTGCATGAATGGGTCGGGAATTGAGAGAATGGCTCAGCCACTGTATAAGTGTACACCCAGCTTAATAAGCATAATCAATCAGCCATGGGGCAGACTGTGGGCTGATTGCAGTGCCCAGAGCTATTTAATTGCAGCTCATGGTAAAATAACAGGCGGCACTTACCACAGGTTCCTGCTCGCACTCTCCTGAGGTGCAAATGAAAATATGGGGTAAGTAGATAATTTTGCCCTTATCACAATTTCTGCAACTGAGTTAACCCATATCTCTGAGCAATTAACCAGCAACCTATGGGTTAATGGGGGTAATTCCAAGTTGATCGCAGCAGGAATTTTGGTAGCAATTGGGCAAAACCATGTGCACTGCAGGGGAGGCAGATATAACATGTGCAGAGAGAGTTAGATTTGGGTGTGGTGAGTTCAATCTGCAATCTAAATTGCAGTGTAAAAATAAAGCAGCCAGTATTTATCCTGCACAGAAACAAAATAACCCACCCAAATCTAAGTCTTTCTGCACATGTTATATCTGCCTCTCCCTGCAGTGCACTTGGTTTTGCCCAACTGCTAAAAAATTTCCCGATCAACTTGGAATTACCCCCAATGTGCGGTAGCCCTGGGTTTATCGCAGAGGAAATGGGCTTAAAATTGAATAGCTCCAAGCATTAAAGCTCAAGGCTATCATCCCACGGTAAGCCCTGTGGCTAACTGAATATGCCTCAAAGTGTATGATGCTGTAAAATCTTCCTACTGATACATGTGTATACCTTTTTATGATGCACTGTACAGAAATATGTATTTTATGCAAAAATGTACTGTAAACTCCACATACTGTAGGCACTTTAGTGCACATTAAGGGGTGAACAGGGGGATATATAGTATAAATTCAAATTACACCCATTGCTTGCACACAGTGCAAGCAGCTTATCAATGAAATGTAGGTTGAATGAAAATGTGACGTCCGATTTTTTCTATGGTGCTACTTTACACTAATGTACCTTGACTATTTTTCTATATTATATAAATATGCAGGCTTATGAATACTCTTCTGACCCTGCACATTGTGATGAAAACATCTGTCCTAAGATTTGATCATCTCTATTATGTTTATAATTCAATTTATTTCAAGTAATGATTTTTCTGTCTGAATTTTGTTCAAATCACTTGCCTTAAAGGTGAACTATAAGTCAAATAAAGAGCTGACATTATGGGGGTAATTCCAAGTTGATCGCAGCAGGAATTTTTTTTAGCAGTTGGGCAAAACCATGTGCACTGCAGGGGGGGGGGGGCAGATATAACATGTGCATAGAGAGATAGATTTGGGTGTGGTGAGTTCAATGGCCCTCATTCCGAGTTGTTCGCTCGGTATTTTTCATCGCATCGCAGTGAAAATCCGCCTAGTACGCATGCGCAATGTTCGCACTGCGACTGCGCCAAGTAACTTTACTATGAAGAAAGTATTTTTACTCACGGCTTTTTCTTCGCTCCGGCGATCGTAATGTGATTGACAGGAAATGGGTGTTACTGGGCGGAAACACGGCGTTTCAGGGGCGTGTGGCTGAAAACGCTACCGTTTCCGGAAAAAACGCAGGAGTGGCCGGGGAAACGGTGGGAGTGCCTGGCCGAACGCTGGGTGTGTTTGTGACGTCAACCAGGAACGACAAGCACTGAAATGATCGCACAGGCAGAGTAAGTCTGGAGCTACTCAGAAACTGCTAAGTAGTTAGTAATCGCAATATTGCGAATACATCGGTCGCAATTTTAAGATGCTAAGATACACTCCCAGTAGGCGGCGGCTTAGCGTGTGTAACTCTGCTAAATTCGCCTTGCGACCGATCAACTCGGAATGAGGGCCAATCTGCAATCTAATTTGCAGTGTAAAAATAAAGCAGCCAGTATTTACCCTGCACAGAAATAAAATAACCCACCCAAATCTAACTCTCTCTGCAAATGTTATATCTGCCCCCCCCCCCTGCAGTGTACATGGTTTTGCCCAACTGCTAAAAAATTTCCTGCTGCAATCAACTTGGAATTACCCCCTATATACATAGAAAAACAAATGCGTTATTTTAAGAATACATTTTTTTATTTTTTTACTGGTGTCATATCTTGGCTGATATGGATTAACCTCTCAAAAATTGACTGGTAGTTATGGTTCCATACACCCAAACACAAAGTGTTATTAAGTTACTCTCTTTTCACAATTACTGTAAGGTAATGTTTTGCAAATGAGAATAATATATTAATATATGAGTTGCTCTCTTAAATTATAAGGTAAACGTGGTTAATGAGGAAAGAGAGCAGCAAAAAAAAAATGAAATAACATCATTCACACACATATCACGCCAGCTGTGCAGCACAGCCGATGGACGATTTGTCTGCAGATATATACACTAGCCTGTACATTTTCTGCAGAGACTGTCAGTGACTGCAAGTATGTATGTACTTACTGATCATCAGATAGGTCGGTGGATCGGCCTGTCAGCAAATCCGCTGGCCTACTGTGTACCCAGCATTAGGTATTATGGTGGCTTTGGTGAATCAATGTGACGTCATGCAGCCGCCCCAAAAACAGTCACATCCCGCTCCATTCAGAATGCCCCGCCCCCCAATGCCATGATGATGCCCCCCTGATGGCCGCCACTGTCAATCACATTGTGGTCGCCTCCATCGGGGATGCGCTGCAATGTGTGTGTCCGCGCACTGAATGACCCCCATTGTTCTGTATTACTGCTGTGAACAGCTTTACAATTGCAATCCATGCTGAATGAGCTCCTTAGAACTTACTGTCCTTTTAAATCCTATAATAGTCTTCTCTGTTGTTTAACTGTAAAGTAGTTCTCTTGTGATGTTTGTTGATGAGTTATCTTGTCTTTTGATGTTTTCGAGCATTATTTTGTAAACACTAATTTTATCATATGAAATTAAGATATGAATATTATGCATAGTAAACAAGCCAGGAAATGTAATGAACGTTGTCTTATTAGTTTCAAAAAGAAGGATATATTCATAAATCAAATGTGACGCTTCTAAATTTAGGAGCATTAAGAAGGGCATTGAAAATATTATTATGCAGGATAAAAAGGCATCTGGTACAAAGTAAATGAATTACATTATGGTCATTTTCCATCACACTCACTTGTGTTGGCATGAGTATAAATGTGTAGCAAATATAGTTTGTGCATTGTGATATTTATCTAGAGGTGTTGAATATAGTTTAACTATATATTCCTTTCATATTGTCCCTAGAGATTTCCATGTAGTAATGGTTCAAGTTCCTACTGAAAATACTTTATTTTAGGATTAAAATTAATTAGATTCAATGTCATTGTTAATGGATTAAGGGCCTAATTCAAGGTTGATTGCAAAACAACATTTTCCTCTAATGGGCAAAACCATGTGCACTGCAGGTGGGGCAGATATAACATGTGCAGAGAGAGTTAGATTTGGATGGGTTATATTGTTTCTGTGCAGGGTACATACTGGCTGCTTTATTTTTATACTGCAATTTAGATTTCAGTTTGAACATACCCCACCCAAATCTAATGGGCCCTACACATATAAAGATCCGCCGCCGAGCTGCCTGACGGCGGATCCGGCCGACGGGCGACCCGGCGGCCGGGGGGAGTGAAGTTTCTTCACTTCCCCCGTCACCCGGCTCCATTGAAGTGCAGGCAAATATGAACTAGATTGTCCATATTGGCCTGCATGTACAGCCGATGGGGCACCAGCGATGAACGAGCATGGGGCCGCGCATCGTTCATCGCTGGTGCCTCCACACTCAAAGATATGAATGTTATCTTGTTCCATAACGAGATCATTCATATCTTTGATGAATATCGGCCAGTGCGTAGGGCCTATTACTCTCTCTGCACATGTTATATCTGCCCCACCTGCACTGTACAGGAATTTCCCATTAGAGGGAAATGTTGTTTCACAATCAACCTTGAATTAGGCCCTAAAGACATTATTATGAAATCTGATCAGTTTTCAGATGCAGGATTTGAGAGCACTTTGCCTTATTCCTGTTATGATCTGTTTCTATTCGATCAGCTTGCCATGTTTTCCTGCATTCCCACTTTATTTCAGATTCCTGCATTTTCCTGTGTGTTCAGCTTCAGCTGCAGTATAATGAAGAGTTTTGTCTGTGTGTGTAGCTGAACATGCGCATTGAGTCTCCTCATCAGAGGGCCTGGTCTCCCTAGCTGTTCAGATTGGGAATTGTCTCCAGTATTTGTGTTTCCAGTCCCTATTCCATGCTGGTCATAGATACTGGTAGTCCAGGAGCCGTGTCATGGTACCAACCCCAGGAGGGGAGTCCGAGATGCCAACCCCAGAAGGGGAGTCTGAGGTGTCGACCCCAGGATGGGGATCCAAGGTGCTAACCCCAGGAGGGGAGTCCGGGATGCTGCCCTTAAGAGAGTCATCGGATATATAATGGCTGATGGGTCAGTTCCAGAAGAATCTTCTGTTTCAGTAGCCTTAGAAACGTCATATGACTCTACAGCCCTTGAAGGGGCATCTGACTCCAAAGCCATAAAAGAGGCGTCTGTCTCAGTATCAAGTCCTGTAGTCCCAGGAGGGGCATCTGCCTTTATGTCAATTCATGTCAATACCCGTCGAGACCCCGGGAGGGGTAGATTCTGTTGTCGAGCTCCCAGAAAGGGAGAGTCCAGCCATGACCTCAGATGAAGTAGTTCATGCCATGTCCCCTAATGTGACTTCCAGACACTTAACTTCTGAAAGAACTTTTGACCCTATAAATTCTGGGGAGCAATCCCAACAAGTTACTGTAATGGGGACTTCACAGTCTCTTCCCACAGACCAAGATCCAGTGCTAGTCCTCTTCTATGGGAAATTGGAGCAATTTTGTGAACTCATGTTGCAGTCCTTAGATGCAGCTTCACTCTGTACTTCATTAGAGGTTGTGTTACTTTTTCTCATGTCCTTCAGAGAGATGCCATTCTGCAGGATTTTGGGGCCTTCACCCAAGCTGTGGTCAGGAGGTTCGGTGGACCGGAGTTGGTTCCTTCTGAATCTCCCACAAGTTCTGTTTCATTAGCCAAGAACTCTGTGTCCAACCAAAAGGATAAAGCTCGCATGAACCATGCTTCTGAGGTCTCTCATTCTCAGGGTGATCTCAATACAGTACCATCTTCATCAAGATCTCCCATCTGGAAGTTAACTGTTGGTTATACCTCACTGTCTGCTTCACGTAAAGGAGTTGTGCAAAAGCCTGATCCACTGTTTCCAGGACCTGTTCAGTCTGCCAATGCCCAATCAAGCCGTTCTACACCGGTACCATCTGTCTCTAAGAAGAAAACTGTTATCTTCCCTATGCATGTAGACTCCAACTCAGCTTATGATTCTGAAGCCAATGAGTTTCCTTGGCTGGGCGGTACCATCAGTTCCAATAATGTATGGGGACTTACTTTGGTCAGACCACTAGAATCCAGCAGGAAGAAGTGTCAACAGAAATCTTGATCTACCTTGTCCGCCTGCCTGTTCTTGTCAAGTCCTCAGTTTCCCTTGGTCCTGATAGGGTGTCCGGAGTCCACCCTCAAGTGGGGGGTACTGTTATGATCTGTTTCTATTGGATCAGCTTGCCATGTTTTCCTTCATTCCCAGTTCATTTCAGATTCCTGCATGTTCCTGTGTGTTCCGCTTCAGCTGCAGTATAATGAGGAGTTTTGTCTGTGTGTGTGTAGCTGAACAGGTGCATTGAGTCTCCTCATCAGGGCTGGTCTCCCTGGCTGCTCTGATTGGGATTTGTATCCTATAAATGTGCTTCCTGTCCCTCATTCCATACTGGTCATAGAGCCTAGTTGCTGCGGGAGCCTTTGTCTCGAGATTCTAGTTCTAACTGTGGATACCTTTGTCTGGCTTAATTCCTACTGTCCTTAGCATTACTCATGTGTTCTGTTCAGTGTCAGTTATATAGTCATCAGCATCCCACTCAGCTATACCTGTGTAAAGCTCTGTGTCAGTTATATAGTTACCAGCATCCATCTCTGTATTCCTTTGCCCAGCCCAGTGGCAGTACATAATCTTCAGCATCTTATTCTGTGTCAGCCACATTATCTGCCTTGATTGCTTTAGTTATTTCTGCCATAGTACTCTTAGTCTTCTTGCTATACTGTCTTGTGTTTCCAGTTATCTACCTCACCTACATACCATCAGTACCCCCAGGGCCGGTGCAAGGTTTCTTGTCACCCTAGGCAAAACTTCTGCCTAGTGTCCCTCAACACCATCAATTACCACTTTCCCAGTCAGTAAGGTGAAAGCGCAGAGGCGGTGTCTTATACGTTTCCCAGCCGTCTGACTGCATTGAGTATGACAAGATGTATCGCTCAAAGACATCCTAAATTATTTGATGGGTACACTCAGTGGCACCCCCTTACCAGATCCTGGCACCCTACCCAGCAGCCTATCTCTTTCTATTTCATTCTGTCTCTCATACATACATACATACATACATACATACATACACTGCCTCTCTCATGCATACATACATACATACATACATACATACATTTCCCCTTTCATACATATATACATCTATACACTGCCCCTTTCATACATAGATGCAGCCATACACTGCCCCTTTCATAAATATATACAGCCATACACTGCCCCTTTCATACATAGATACAGCCATACACTGATGCTTTCATACATGCATACAGTATGCCTCTCTCATACATACATCAATACACTGCCTCCATACATACATACATACATATATACAGCCATACACTGCCTCCATACATACATACATACATATATACATCCATACACTGCCTCCATACATATGTACATATATACATCCATACATACATACATACATACATCGTCTCCATACATACATACATACATACATACATCCATACACTGCCTCCGTACATGCGTACATATACACATCCATACATATATCCATACACTGCCTCCATACATCCATACACTGCCTCCGTACATACGTACATATACACATCCATACACTGCCTCCGTACATACGTACGTACATATATACATCCATACACTGCCTCCGTACATATGTACATATACACATCCATACGCTGCCTCCGTACATACGTACATATACACATCCATACGCTGCCTCCGTACACGCGTACATATACACATCCATACACTGCCTCCATACATACGTACATATATACATCCATACATCCATACACTGCCTCCATACATACGTACGTACATACACTGCCTCCGTACATGCGTACATGTACACATCCATACACTGCCTCCGTACATACGTACATATACACATCCATACATACATACACTGCCTCTGTACGTACATACACACATCCATACACTGCCTCCGTTCATACGTAGATATATACAGCCATACACTGCCTCCATACATACATACATACATATATACATCCATACACTGCCTCCATACATATGTACATATATACATCCATACATACATACATAGTCTCCATACATACATACATCCATCCATACACTGCCTCCGTACATGCGTACATATACACATCCATACATACATCCATACACGGCCTCCATACATCCATACACTGCCTCCGTACATACGTACATATACACATCCATACACTGCCTCCGTACATACGTACATATATACATCCATACACTGCCTCCGTACATACGTACATATACACATCCATACGCTGCCTCCGTACATACGTACATATACACATCCATACGCTGCCTCCGTACATACGTACATATACACATCCATACACTGCCTCCATACATACGTACATATATACATCCATACATACATACACTGCCTCCATACATACACTGCCTCCATACATACGTACGTACATACACTGCCTCCGTACATGCGTACATATACACATCCATACACTGCCTCCGTACATACGTACATATACACATCCATACATACATCCATACACTGCCTCCGTACGTACATGCACACATCCATACACTGCCTCCGTTCATACGTACATATATACATCCATACACTGCCTCCGTACATGTACACATCCATCCATACACTGCCTCCATACATACATACATACGCACATATATACATCCATACACTGCCTCCATACATACAGCTACACTCTGCCTCTATATATATATATATATCTCCACCCACACATACACTTCCTCCATATATACATACATCCATATTTACACAGTCTCCATATATAAATCCAACCCCTCTCCTCCCCCATCCAGGGCGGCAGACTTTGGTCATTACCTCTTCCCCGGGGTGTGACTCCAGGCAGGGTCAGCTGCATCAAAGGGGCGGCTGCATTTTACCGCTGGCAAGGAAGTAGTGGAGGGATTACTTCTCCCCACTGCTGTCATCTCCCGGCTCATGACGTCCGGACGTCCGGGTTAACATTGCTTGGCTTCTTCTGGCGGGGAGGCACTGCTCCCGTTGCTGCTGCTTGCGGGCGGCTGTTGCCTCTAATTAATAGCCGGCGCTTATCCTCAATCCTGCCGCCCCTCCGGAACCCGCAGAAACACAAAAACAAAACTGGTGCTGTGGGTTGCGGGGAAGGGGGACAGTGGCGGCCGCTCATTGCTCATGTGCTGCTGACTAAGTGCCGCCCTCCAGCGGCCAGCGCTCCTAGGCAGCTGCCTAAAGTTGCCTAATGGTAGCGCCGGCCCTGAGTACCCCTATGCCAGTGGCTCTGTCTCTGCGTTGTTTTGGTTTAACGTCTTTCTGTAGTGTATTGTCTGTGTACATACTTTATGTTCTCTCCTGGCCCGAAAACTGTACAGAGTTTTGGAAAGTTCTGTGTTAAGTGTCTATTGCTAGTTCTCCAGTCTCTCGTCTTAGAGTAGCTCCTATCCTCTTTTGCTCTTTTCGGTCCCAGTACCGGTAGACGTATAAAGTCTTATGGGAAAAGTGGCTCTTATAGGCTTGAAGACCTGCTGAGTCTGTTCTATGAGTATCAACCTCGGGTGTACAGGGGTCACTGCCAGAAGACCTGCAAGCAACACCCAATCTTCGAAGGAGTCAATTCCATCTTAACAATTCCACAAATCTGGTCAGTCAAAATACTGCTGACCACCAGGGACGTCACTGGGGTCAGTGACCCCCAGTGTGCTAAACAGACCAAAAGGGGGTTTGGTGGTCTCATGGGAAGGCGTACACCCCCCCCCCCCCATACACCCCACCCCCTGTTTTCCACACTCCAGGAGTGTGCCTAGCATTTCTAGAGATGCTGGGCTGCTCCCAGAAACACTCTCTGCACTACCAGCCAGGCCCGCCATCAAGGAGGTACTGTGGGGACTCCAATCCTGGGCCCGGACTGAGATGGCACTCAGGTGGCAGCAGTGAGAATTTAGGGCCAGGCCAGCTGCTTGCCTGCACACCAGCAGCCAGCCACAACATGCAGGGACAGAGTTGCAGCGGTATTCTTACTACAGAGCTGGCAGTGAGCCAATCAGGAGCTGCCACTCGGCTCTGTAGTAAGAGTACCGCTGCATCTCTGTTTCTCAGTGCTGTGGTATCCTGTCGGTGAGCAGGCAAGCAGCTGGCCTGGCCCCCGCTCCTCACTGCTGCCACCCAGGCCCCCTCAAAATGGTAAGTTTGGGGGATGCAGGGTTGAGCAGTGGGGCAGTGTGTATGGTAGGGGGGCCCTGCCTTATTTGTCAGTCCCGAGCCCCATAATTTCTGATGGCAGCCCTGCTGACAGCTTCTCCTCAGTTATGAGCTGGGCGTTAAATGATAATGTAAACATTGCAGTATCCCACACCCAGTCACTGGGTAGGAGCTGACATTTTGGTATCACCTCCTCAGAGGATGACACTCAGGTGCATTCCGCATGCCCCGCATACCGCGACACCTTTTTCTAACCACATTGGCCATATCAGTAGAATTCATTAACTGATCAGATTCATAGTTCAACTTCTGAGGGAGCTTTCAGGAGTACTGTCAGAGACAGTAGTCTCAGTACTTTCACTACTTCTCAGACAAAACTATCAGTCAATCACAGCCTCAGTTGTTGACTGTTAGTGCTGTAATTCAAAGTTGCATGCCAGGCATCTGCAAGTGTTGTATTACATGCATAGACGTAATTACCATGATGTCTGCTTCTGACAGTAGCATCACTATCAGTGCACATTTGCACCAGCCATGTACCTGGTCCAAGAGATCCAAAAACAATTAGATCCCTGTGTACACATACCGTAATTCTTCACAACAATGATGCACCCATGTCCATGACATGCCCCCAGAGAACTTAGCCTATGGCCCATTGGCGAGCAGTTTTACACATTCAGACACTGGGGGTCATTCAGATCTGAACGCTGCTGTGTGTTTGCATTCAGATCCAAACTGTGCATGCGTGTGCATTGCGCCGACGCATCGCACTGCTGCAACAGGGATCACTGGTCAGCAACGGGATTGTGTGACGGATCCATTCGCACGGGCGTTCGCACTTCGCAAGGAGATTGACAGGAAGAGGCTGTTTGTGGGTGGCGACTGACCATTTTCAGGGAGTGTCTGGTAAAACGCAGGCGGGATCAAGTGTTTTCAGGGAGGGTGTCTGATGTCAATTCTGGTCCTGAACAGGCTGATATGATCGCAGCGGCTGAGTTAGTCCTGGGCTGCGCAGAGACTGCACAAAATCAGTTTGTGCAGCTCTGCTACACATGTGATCGCACACTTGCACAGCGAAAATACACTCCCCTATGGGCGGCGCCGGCAACTATCTGATCGCACGACAGCAAAAATCGTTGCCTAGCGATCAGATCTGAATGACCCCCACAGTTAATTTATCATGTGCATGACGTGCACAACACTGAATCCCCAGATTATACTGCACAGTATTCAATCTCATCTGTTGGATTGATTTAATTAAATGCATAGGTAAATCAGGATTTTATAGCTTAACTATACTGCAGAGTATTCCATCTCATGTGTTAGATTGATTTAATTAAATGAATAGGTAAATCAGGATTTACAGTATATCCTAACTATACTGCAGAGTACTCCATATAATCGGAGGGATGTAATACAGTCAGAGATCGCTGTTGGTGTGGGTTGCCAGCCGATCTTGGACGTTTTCTTAAAGAGACAATCACTTACAAGCAGAGCTAGATTAACAATGGGGCGGATGGAGCTGCAGCTCCAGGCCCCCCATTGAAAATAGGCCCACAGCAAATTGACAGCATTGACAGGAAAAATGTTTTTCATGTCATAGACTGTCAGCGGCCTCCTCTCTCCCGTGCCCTACCTCCTCCGGCTCCGTCCTGCTCATTCACTGGGTTGCCACGGTGCCGTGCAGGCAGTGTGGTGGCCGTCCCTCCCTCTCCTCCAGTCACTGCTTCACTGGGGGTCCTTCTCTCATTCACAGCCTTAAGCTCCGCCCCCAGTCTGTACAGGGAGCTGCTGATGCAGGCCTGCAGGAAGCCTTGCAAGCGTAATTGCTCTTGATTAATGTGTGTATACTATTTGTGTGTGTGTGTACTGAATGTGTGTGTAGTGTGTACTGTGTGTGTGTATATGTGGTGATGGGTGTGTGTACTTAATGTGTGCATATGTGGTGTGAGTGTACTTTATGTGTGTAGTGTGTATATGTGGTGGTGTGTGTGTATGTACTGTGCTGCTCTTCCCCGTCTGCCCGCGGCTCTCCCCGTCCCTCCTGTCTCACAGCTGCCGCTCCGTCCCCCCTGTCACAGCCGCCACTCCATTCCCCTGTCACAGTCGCCGCCGCTCCCAATCTTCCCCTCTCTCACGGCAGCGTCCACCTGGCTCCAGCAAGCGAGGTCTCGCTTGCTGGAGCTAGGTGGACGCTGCTGTGACCGGCGGCTGTCCTCCAGCACTGCTCGGCTCTCCCCTTCTCCGGCGCTGCTGTCCCCATCTCATTCGACTTTTTTTAAAGTCGAACTGAGATGGTCTAAAAGGGGGCCAAAACCTGTCAGTTTTGGCCCCGTTTTCGACACAAGCACGTGGATCGGCAGCTATTCCACCGATCCACGTGCTTTTCGACAAGTCGAATTCCACGACTTGTCGAATAGGACCTTAAATAGTCGAAAACTGCCGTCTTTTCGACAGACGGCAGTTTTCGACACCAATTGAATATACCCCTTAAAATGCTATTTGAATAATGCAGTGGCAAAAAGGAATATTTCTGCTGTCCTATTTGATTGGATCAAAATCACTGTTTTCCCCTATTTTTCCTCAGGAATACATCGTAAGGAGTAAATTTCCCCTGTTTTTACCCGTTTGTAGAGGTACAAAAACGCTGAAGGGAGAGTAAACCACGTAAGGCGTATCTACCTATGGTGGTCATTCCGAGTTGTTCGCTCGCTAGCTGCTTTTAGCAGCATTGCAAACGCTAGGCCGCCGCCCTCTGGGAGTGTATCTTAGCAGAATAGCGAACGAAAGATTAGCAGAACTGCTACTAAATATTTTCTTGCAGTTTCTGAGTAGCTCCAGACCTACTCCTAGATTGCGTTCAGCTCGGTCCGTTTAGTTCCTGGTTTGACGTCACAAACACGCCCTGCGTTCGGGCAGCCACTCCCACGTTTCTCCAGACACTCCCGCGTTTTTCCCTGACACGCCTGTGTTTTTTAGCACACTCCCGGAAAACGCACAGTTACCACCCAGAAACGCCCCTTTCCTGTCAATCACTCACCGATCAGCAGTGCGACTGAAAAGCGCTGCACGAACACCAGCAAATCTACTAAGTTTTGTGTAAAATAACTTAGCACATGCGCTCTGCGTACCATGCGCATGCGCACTTAGCAACAAATCGCAGCATAGCGAAAATCGGCAACGAGCAAACAACTCGGACTGACCACCTATATTCAGATTTCTCTCCAGTCAAATAGGTCAGCAGAAATATTCCTTCTTGCCACTGCATTATTAAAATGGCATTTTAAATGTTTAAATGTTTCTTGTTTTTTGTCATGTATTGTACTGTCTATGTATACTGGTATTAGGACCAATAAGCATTATATAAACCATATAAACTATCACTAATATCAAGTTTTTATGCTTTATATCCTAATAAATTGGATTATACCAGATTTTAAAAGCAAACTGCGTCTGTGTGTATATGCTTTGGTGGGGGAGTTTTAGTGTATTTTATTTGTGTGTGTGTGTGTGTGTGTGTGTGTGTGTGTGTGTGTGTGTGTGTGTGTGTGTGTGTGTGTGTGTGTGTGTGTGTGTGTGTAATGTGAACCGTGTTTGTGTGTATGGGGTGGTGGGTGTGTGTTTGTGTGTACTGAGTGTGTATATGTGTTGGTGGGTGTGTGTGTACTTTATATGTGTATAGTGTGTGTGTGTGTGTGTGTGTGTGTGTGTGTGTGTGTGTGGGGGGGGGAGGTGAATGTGTTAGTGGTCTTTGGGATGTTGAGATTTATCAATTAATGGCTTAAGAGTGCTAGGTGGGGGTAGTTAACGGGTGCTGCTGTGTGTGTCTGTGTGTGTATGTGTAGTAAGGGGTTCTGCCATGTTTGTGTAGTAACGAGTGCTGCTGTGTGTGTAGTAAGGAGCACTGCTGTGTGTGTAGTAAAGGGTGCTGCTGTGTGTGTAGTAAAGGGTGCTGCTGTAGGTTTGTAGTAAGGGGTGCTCCGGTGTGTGTGTAGTAAGGGGTGCTGTTGTGTGAGTGTCGTAGCGGGTTCTGCTGAATGAGTGCAGTAACGAGTAGAGATGAGCGGGTTCGGTTTCTTTGAATCCGAACCCGCACGAACTTCACTTTTTTTTCCACGGGTCCGAGCGACTCGGATCTTCCCGCCTTGCTCGGTTAACCCGAGCGCGCCCGAACGTCATCATGACGCTGTCGGATTCTCGCGAGGCTCGGATTCTATCGCGAGACTCGGATTCTATATAAGGAGCCGCGCGTCGCCGCCATTTTCACTCGTGCATTGAGATTGATAGGGAGAGGACGTGTCTGGCGTCCTCTCCATTAGAATAGAGATAGATAGATTAGATAGAGAGAGATTGTGCAGAGTCGCAGACAGAGTTAGTTTACCACAGTCAGTGACCAGTGCAGTTGCTAGTTAACTTTTATTTAATATAATATATCCGTTCACTTCTCTCTGCTATATCCGTTCTCTGCCTGAAAAAAAAAACGATACACAGCACAGTCAGTCACACAGTGTGACTCAGTCTGTGTGCACTCAGCTCAGCCCAGTGTGCTGCACAGTCATCAATGTATAAATTAAAAGCTTATAATTAATTGTGGGGGAGACTGGGGAGCACTGCAGGTTGTTAGCAGGAGCCAGGAGTACAATTATATTAATTAACAGTGCACACTTTTGCTGCAGGAGTGGTGACCAGTGCCTGACCACCAGTATAGTATTGTTGTATACTACTAATATCTCTTTAAATATCAACCAGTCTATATTAGCAGCAGACACAGTACAGTGCGGTAGTTCACGGCTGTGGCTACCTCTGTGTCGGCACACGGCAGGCAGTCCGTCCGACCAGAATTGTATTATTTATTATTATATACCTACCACCTAACCGTGGTTTTTTTTTCATTCTTTATACCGTCATAGTGTCATCCTAATTGTTACGAGTATACTACTATCTCTTTATCAACCAGTGTACAGTGCGGTAGTTCACGGCTGTGGCTACCTCTGTGTCGGCACACGGCAGGCAGTCCGTCCGACCAGAATTGTATTATTTATTATTATATACCTACCACCTAACCGTGGTTTTTTTTTCATTCTTTATACCGTCATAGTGTCATCCTAATTGTTACGAGTATACTACTATCTCTTTATCAACCAGTGTACAGTGCGGTAGTTCACGGCTGTGGCTACCTCTGTGTCGGCACACGGCAGGCAGTCCGTCCGACCAGAATTGTATTATTTATTATTATATACCTACCACCTAACCGTGGTTTTTTTTTCATTCTTTATACCGTCATAGTGTCATCCTAATTGTTACGAGTATACTACTATCTCTTTATCAACCAGTGTACAGTGCGGTAGTTCACGGCTGTGGCTACCTCTGTGTCGGCACACGGCAGGCAGTCCGTCCGACCAGAATTGTATTATTTATTATTATATACCTACCACCTAACCGTGTTTTTTTTTTCATTCTTTATACCGTCATAGTGTCATCCTAATTGTTACGAGTATACTACTATCTCTTTATCAGCCAGTGTACAGTGCGGTAGTTCACGACTGTGGCTACCTCTGTGTCGGCACACGGCAGGCAGTCCGTCCGACCAGAATTGTATTATTTATTATTATATACCTACCACCTAACCGTGGTTTTTTTTTCATTCTTTATACCGTCATAGTGTCATCCTAATTGTTACGAGTATACTACTATCTCTTTATCAACCAGTGTACAGTGCGGTAGTTCACGGCTGTGGCTACCTCTGTGTCGGCACACGGCAGGCAGTCCGTCCGACCAGAATTGTATTATTTATTATTATATACCTACCACCTAACCGTGGTTTTTTTTTCATTCTTTATACCGTCATAGTGTCATCCTAATTGTTACGAGTATACTACTATCTCTTTATCAACCAGTGTACAGTGCGGTAGTTCACGGCTGTGGCTACCTCTGTGTCGGCACTCCGCAGCCCGTCCATAATTGTATATACCAGTGACCTAACCGTGGTTTTTTTTCCTTTCTTTATACATACATACTAGTTACGAGTATACTATCTCTTTATCAACCAGTCTATATATTAGCAGCAGACACAGTACAGTGCGGTAGTTCACGGCTGTGGCTACCTCTGTGTCGGCACTCGGCAGCCCGTCCATAATTGTATATACCACCTAACCGTGGTTTTTTTTTCTTTCTTTATACATACATACTAGTTACGAGTATACTATCTCTTTATCAACCAGTCTATATATTAGCAGCAGACACAGTACAGTGCGGTAGTTCACGGCTGTGGCTACCTCTGTGTCGGCACTCGGCAGCCCGTCCATAATTGTATATACCACCTAACCGTGGTTTTTTTTTCTTTCTTTATACATACATACTAGTTACGAGTATACTATCTCTTTATCAACCAGTCTATATATTAGCAGCAGACACAGTACAGTGCGGTAGTTCACGGCTGTGGCTACCTCTGTGTCGGCACTCGGCAGCCCGTCCATAATTGTATATACCACCTAACCGTGTTTTTTTTTTCTTTCTTTATACATACATACTAGTTACGAGTATACTATCTCTTTTTCTTTGCGTCATGTGCTGTTTGGGGAGGGTTTTTTGGAAGGGACATCCTACGTGACACTGCAGTGCCACTCCTAAATGGGCCCGGTGTTTGTGTCGGCCACTACGGTCGCTAATCTTACTCACACAGCTACCTCATTGCGCCTCTTTTTTTCTTTGCGTCATGTGCTGTTTGGGGAGGGTTTTTTGGAAGGGACATCCTACGTGACACTGCAGTGCCACTCCTAGATGGGCCCGGTGTTTGTGTCGGCCACTAGGGTCGCTAATCTTACTCACACAGCTACCTCATTGCGCCTCTTTTTTTCTTTGCGTCATGTGCTGTTTGGGGAGGGTTTTTTGGAAGGGACATCCTGCGTGACACTGCAGTGCCACTCCTAGATGGGCCCGGTGTTTGTGTCGGCCACTAGGGTCGCTTATCTTACTCACACAGCGACCTCGGTGCAAATTTTAGGACTAAAAATAATATTGTGAGGTGTGAGGTATTCAGAATAGACTGAAAATGAGTGTAAATTATGGTTTTTGAGGTTAATAATACTTTGGGATCAAAATGACCCCCAAATTCTATGATTTAAGCTGTTTTTTAGTGTTTTTGGAAAAAAACACCCGAATCCAAAACACACCCGAATCCGACAAAAATAATTCGGTGAGGTTTTGCCAAAACGCGTTCGAACCCAAAACACGGCCGCGGAACCGAACCCAAAACCAAAACACAAAACCCGAAAAATTTCAGGCGCTCATCTCTAGTAACGAGTTATGTGGTGTCAGTGTAGACTTTGGTGCTGCAGTGGAGTGTAGTAATGGGTGCAGCTGTATGAGTATAGTAACGGGTGCTGTGGTGTGAGTATAGTAATGGGTGCTCCTGTGAGTGTAGTAATGGGTGCTACTGGTTATGCCTCTCCACATCACTAGTCACACCCTCGGCGGCCGCATATAATAGGCCCTTTGTAAGTTTCAGCTCCAGGCCCATGTGGACCTTAATCTGGCACTGCTTACAAGGCAAAACCATTGTCCCTTTAAAAAAACATGTGAAATCGGATGGCATCCCGCACCTCTGGTGATCTCGGACTGCATTAATGTACATCCCGCCGCATGTGTTGGATTGATTTAATTAAAAATAAGAATTTACTCACCGGTAATTCTATTTCTCGTAGTCTGTAGTGGATGCTGGGGACTCCGTAAGGACCATGGGGATTAGCGGCTCCGCAGGAGACTGGGCACAATTATAAAGAAAGCTTTAGACTACTGGTGTGCACTGGCTCCTCCCACTAAGACCCTCCTCCAGACTTCAGTTAGGATACTGTGCCCGGAAGAGCTGACACAATAAGGAAGGATTTTGAATCCCGGGTAAGACTCATACCAGCCACACCAATCACACCGTATAACTCGTGATACAATACCCAGTTAACAGTATGATAACAACTGAGCCTCTCAACAGATGGCTCAACAATAACCCTTTAGTTAAGCAATAACTATATACAAGTATTGCAGACAATCCGCACTTGGGATGGGCGCCCAGCATCCGCTACGGACTACGAGAAATAGAATTACCGGTGAGTAAATTCTTATTTTCTCTAACGTCCTAGTGGATGCTGGGGACTCCGTAAGGACCATGGGGATTATACCAAAGCTCCCAAACGGGCGGGAGAGTGCGGATGACTCTGCAGCACCGAATGGGCAAACTCTAAGTCCTCCTCAGCCAGGGTGTCAAACTTGTAGAATTTAGCAAACGTGTTTGACCCCGACCAAGTAGCTGCTCGGCAAAGTTGAAGAGCCGAGACCCCTCTGGCAGCCGCCCAAGAAGAGCCCACCTTCCTCGTGGAATGGGCTTTCACTGATTTAGGATGCGGCAAGCCAGCCGCAGAATGTGCAAGCTGAATCGTACTACAGATCCAGCGAGCAATAGTCTGCTTTGAAGCAGGTGCACCCAACTTGTTGGGCGCATACAGGATAAAGAGCGAGTCAGTCTTTCTGACTCCAGCTGTCCTGGAAACATAGATTTTCAGGGCCCTGACTACGTCCAACAACTTGGAATCCTCCAAGTCATTTGTAGCCGCAGGCACCACGATAGGTTGGTTCAGATGAAAAGCTGATACCACTTTGGGGAGAAACTGGGGACGAGTCCTCAATTCTGCCCTATCCATATGGAAAATCAGATAAGGGCTTTTACATGACAAAGCCGCCAATTCTGACACACGCCTGGCCGAAGCCAAGGCCAACAACATGACCACTTTCCACGTGAGATATTTCAAATCCACGGTTTTCAGTGGCTCAAACCAATGTGACTTTAGGAAATCCAACACCACGTTGAGATCCCAAGGTGCCACTGGAGGCACAAAAGGGGGCTGAATATGCAGCACTGCCTTAACAAAAGTCTGAACTTCAGGTAGTGAAGCCAGTTCTCTCTGGAAGAAAATCGATAGAGCCGAAATCTGGACCTTAATGGAACCCAATTTAAGGCCCATAGTCACCCCTGACTGTAGGAAGTGCAGGAAACGGCCCAGCTGAAATTCCTCCGTTGGAGCCTTCCTGGCCTCACACCACGCAACATATTTTCGCCATATGCGGTGGTAATGGTTTGTGGTAACTTCTTTCCTAGCTTTAATCAGCGTAGGAATGACTTCCTCCGGAATGCCCTTTTCCTTCAGGATCCGGTGTTCAACCGCCATGCCATCAAACGCAGCCGCGGTAAGTCTTGGAACAGACAGGGCCCCTGCTGCAGCAGGTCTTGTCTGAGCGGTAGAGGCCATGGGTCCTCTGACAACATTTCTTGAAGTTCCGGGTACCAAGCTCTTCTTGGCCAATCCGGAACAATGAGTATAGTTCTTACTCCTCTTCTCCTTATTATCCTCAGTACCTTTGGTATGAGAGGAAGAGGAGGGAACACATAAACCGACCGGTACACCCACGGTGTCACTAGAGCGTCCACAGCTATCGCCTGCGGGTCTCTCGACCTGGCGCAATATTTTTCTAGCTTTTTGTTTAGGCGGGACGCCATCATGTCCACCTGTGGCCTTTTCCAACGGTTTACAATCATTTGAAAGACTTCTGGATGAAGTCCCCACTCTCCCGGGTGGAGGTCGTGCCTGCTGAGGAAGTCTGCTTCCCAGTTGTCCACTCCCGGAATGAACACTGCTGACAGTGCTAACACGTGATTTTCCGCCCATCGGAGAATCCTTGTGGCTTCTGCCATTGCCGTCCTGCTTCTCGTGCCGCCCTGTCGATTTACATGGGCGACCGCCGTGATGTTGTCTTACTGGATCAGTACCGGCTGGTTTTGAAGCAGGGGTTTTGCCTGACTTAGGGCATTGTAAATGGCCCTCAGTTCCAGAATATTTATGTGCAGGGAAGTCTCCTGACTTGACTATAGTCCTTGGAAGTTTCTTCCCTGTGTGACTGCCCCCCAGCCTCGAAGTCTGGCATCCGTGGTCACCAGGACCCAGTCCTGTATGCCGAATCTGCGGCCCTCTTGAAGATGAGCACTCTGCAGCCACCACAGCAGAGACACCCTTGTCCTTGGAGACAGGGTTATCAGCCGATGCATCTGAAGATGCGATCCAGACCACTTGTCCAGCAGGTCCCACTGAAAGGTTCTTGCATGAAACCTGCCGAATGGAATCGCTTCGTAGGAAGCTACCATCTTTCCCAGGATCCGCGTGCAGTGATGCACCGACACCTGTTTTGGTTTTAGGAGGCCTCTGACTAGAGATGACAGCTCCTTGGCCTTCTCCTCCGGGAGAAACACTTTTTTCTGTTCTGTGTCCAGAACCATCCCCAGGAACAGTAGACGTGTCGTAGGGACCAGCTGTGACTTTGGAATGTTTAGAATCCAGCCGTGCTGTAGTAGCACCTCCCGAGATAGTGCTACCCCGACCAACAACTGCTCTCTGGACCTCGCCTTTATCAGGAGATCGTCCAAGTACGGGATAATTAAAACTCCCTTCTTTTGAAGGAGTATCATCATTTCGGCCATTACCTTGGTAAAGACCCTCAGAGCCGTGGATAGACCGAACGGCAACGTCTGGAATTGGTAATGACAATCCTGTACCACAAATCTGAGGTACTCCTGGTGAGGATGGTAAATGGGGACATGCAGGTAAGCATCCTTGATGTCCAGTGATACCATGTAATCCCCCTCGTCCAGGCTTGCAATAACCGCCCTGACCGATTCCATCTTGAACTTGAATTTTTTTATATATGTGTTCAAGGATTTCAAATTTAAAATGGGTCTCACCGAACCGTCCGGTTTCAGTACCACAAACATTGTGGAATAGTAACCCCGTCCTTGTTGTTGAAGTAGGGGTACCTTTACTATCACCTGTTGTGAATACAGCTTGTGAATTGCCTGTAACACTGCCTCCCTGCCTGAGGGAGTGGTTGGCAAGGCAGATTTGAGGAAACGGCGGGGGGGAGATGTCTCGAATTCCAGCTTGTACCCCTGAGATACTATCTGAAAAATTCAGGGATCCACCCGTGAGCGAGCCCACTGATTGCTGAAATATTTGAGACGGGCCCCCACCGTACCTGGCTCCGCCTGTGAAGCCCCAGCGTCATGCTGTGGACTTAGAGGAAGCGGGGGAGGACTTTTGCTCCTGGGAACTGGCTGTATGCTGCAGCTTCTTTCCCCTACCTCTGCCTCTGGGCAGAAAGGACGCGCCTTTAACCCGCTTGCCCCTATTGGGCCGAAAGGACTGTACCTGATAATATGGTGCTTTCTTTGGTTGTGAGGGAACATGGGGTAAAAATGTAGACTTCCCAGCTGTTGCTGTGGAAACGAGGTCCGAGAGACCATCCCCGAACAACTCCTCACCCTTATAAGGCAGAACTTCCATGTGTCATTTGGAATCTGCATCTCCTGTCCACTGCCGAGTCCATAACCCTCTCCTGGCAGAAATGGACATTGCACTAATTTTGGATGCCAGCCGGCAAATATCCCTCTGTGCATCCCTCATGTATAAAAGTGCGTCTTTTATATGCTCTACGTTTAGCAATATAGTGTCCCTGTCTAGGGTATCTATATTTTCTGACAGGGAATCTGACCACGCAGCAGCAGCACTGCACATCCAGGCTGAAGCAATAGCCGGTCTCAGTATAACACCTGTGTGTGTGTATATATAGATTTCAGGATAGCCTCCTGCTTTCTATCAGCAGATTCCTTCAGGACGGCCGTATCCGGAGACGGTAGTGCCACCTTCTTTGACAAGCGTGTGAGCGCTTTATCCACCCTAGGGGATGTTTCCCAGCGTGACCTATCCTCTGGCGGGAAAGGGTACGCCATTAGTAACCTCTTAGAAATTACCAGCTTTTTATCAGGGGAAGCCCACGCTTCTTCACACACTTCATTTAACTCTTCAGATGGAGGAAAAGCTACTGGTAGTTTTTTCTCTCCAAACACAATACCCTTTTTTGTGGTACCGGGGGTAACATCAGAAATGTGCAACACATTTTTCATTGCCTCAATCATGTAACGTGTGGCCCTATTGGAAGTTACATTAGTCTCATCGTCGTCGACACTGGAGTCAGTATCCGTGTCGACATCTGTGTCTGCCATCTGAGGTAGCGGGCGTTTTAGAGCCCCTGATGGCTTTTGAGACACCTGGGCAGGCACAGGCTGAGAAGCCGGCTGTCCCACATTTGGTATGTCGTCAATCCTTTTATGCAAGGAGTCGACACTGTCGCGTAATTCCTTCCACAGCACCATCCACTCAGGTGTCGACCCCGCAGGGGGTGACATCACGTTTACAGGCATTTGCTCCGCCTCCACATAAGCCTCCTTATCAAACATGTCGACACAGCCATACCGACACACCGCAAACACACAGGGAATGCTCTGACAGAGGACAGGACCCCACAAAGCCCTTTGGGGAGACAGAGAGAGAGTATGCCAGCACACACCAGAGTGCTATATAACACAGGGATCCCACTATAAATGAGTGTTTTCCCTTATAGCTGCTTTTTTTTATATCATATATATATCTATACTGCGCCTAAATTTAGTGCCCCCCCTCTCTTTTTTACCCTTCTGTAGTGTTCAGACTGCAGGGGAGAGCCAGGGAGCTTCCTTCCAGCGGAGCTGTGAGGGAAAAATGGCGCCAGTGTGCTGAGGGAGATGGCCCCGCCCCTTTTTCGGCTGACTTTCTCCCGCTTTTTCTGGAATACTGGCAGGGGTAATTTTACATCTATATAGCCTCTAGGACTATATATGATGTAGATTTGCCAGCCAAGGTGTCATATATTGCCCTCAGGGCGCCCCCCCCAGCGCCCTGCACCCATCAGTGACCGGAGTGTGAGGTGTACATGAGGAGCAATGGCGCACAGCTGCAGTGCTGTGCGCTACCTTGGTGAAGACCGAAGTCTTCTGCCGCCGATTTTCCGGACCTCTTCGTTGCTTCTGGCTCTGTAAGGGGGACAGCGGCGCGGCTCCGGGAACGAACACCAAGGTCAGGTCCTGCGGTCGATCCCTCTGGAGCTAATGGTGTCCAGTAGCCTAAGAAGCCCAAACTACCACCTGTTAGGTAGGTTCGCTTCTTCTCCCCTTAGTCCCTCGCTGCAGTGAGTCTGTTGCCAGCAGATCTCACTGTAAAATAAAAAAACTAAATATACTTTCTTTCTAGGAGCTCAGGAGAGCCCCTAGTGTGCATCCAGCTCAGCCGGGCACAAGAATCTAACTGAAGTCTGGAGGAGGGTCTTAGTGGGAGGAGCCAGTGCACACCAGTAGTCTAAAGCTTTCTTTATAGTTGTGCCCAGTCTCCTGCGGAGCCGCTAATCCCCATGGTCCTTACGGAGTCCCCAGCATCCACTAGGACGTTAGAGAAAGCATAGGTAATTGTACATTCTGCACACTGCTTAAGATATTTGAAATCTGCTATTGACTAAAGGGGATAATTCAGACCTGATCGCTGCTGTACGTTTTCGCACAGCGGGCGACCAGGCACAAACTGCGCATGCGTATGCACCGCAATGTGCAGGCACGTCGCACATTGTGGGTCTGTGGGTGTCAACTGACCGTTTTCAGAAAGTGTCTGGAAAAACGCAGGCTTGTCCTAGCGTTAGTAGGGAGCGTTCCTGACGTAAACTCCGGTCCCAGACAGGCTGAAGTGATCGCAGCGGCTGAGTAAGTCCTGGGCTGCGCAGAGACGGCACAAAATCAGTTTGTACAGCTCTGCTAAACATGCGATCGCACACTTGCACAGCTACAATACACTCCCCCTGTAGGCGGTGACTATCTGATCTCAGCAGTGCAAAAATCGCTTGCTAGCGATCAGATCTGAATTAGGCCCAAAGTACCTTCCAAGTTGTCTAGCAAATCTACTCCTGTCTGTATGAAGGGAGGATCTTATTTTAATTCTTAATGATGATACAGTACATGGTACAATGGAATGCCATGGTTGTTTTTGTAAGCTACTTTTATTACTATATATTGTAGGGAGTGGGTATTGGGTTGGTAGATTCCTATTATTTATTCATACACTTAAAAAGTCCTGTCTGAATTACCATTGCTTTTCTTGCCCTCACTCTGGGGGTAATTCAGTTGAGTTGATCGCAGCAGCAAATTTGTTGGCAGTTGAGCACAACCATGGGGGTCATTCCGACCCGATCGCACACTGCACTTCGTCTCAGCCGTTGCGATTGGGTCGGAACTGCGCATGTGCTGCGGCCGCATTGTGCAGGCGCATCGTTACCCGGCGAGCAGCGACGCCACTAGCGAAGAAAGAAGATTGTGACCGCAAGAAGATTGACAGGAGGAAGGCGTTCCGGGGCGTCAACTCACCGTTTTCTGGGCGTGAAGATCCGAACGCAGACGTGTTGAGGCGTTTGGAGGGCAGATGTCTGACGTCAATTCCGGGACCTGCAACGCTGGATTCATCGCACAGGGTAATACCCCTTTAACACTGCAAAACTTTTTTGCATATCAGGGCTGCACAAACGATTGCAGCCTTGCTATGCAAAAAAACACTCCCCCATAGGCGGCGTCTAGTTGATCGCACGGGCAGCAAAAAGATGCTACGTGCGATCAACTCGGAATGTCCCCCCCAACTGCACAAGGGGGGGGGGGGGCAGATATAACATGTGCAGAGAGAGTTAGATTTGGGTGTGGCGTGTTCAAACTGAAATCTAAATTGCAGTGTACTGTAAAAATAAAGCAGCCAGTATTTACCCTGAACAGAAACAAAATAACCCACTCAAATCTAACTCTCTCTGCACATGTTACATCTGCCCCCCCTGCAGTGCACATGGTTTTGCCCAATTGCTAACAAATTTGCTGCTGCGATAAACTCGGAATTACCCCCTCACATCCTTCCTTTCTTACAGTCAAACTCAATCTCTACATCCATATTACCTATGCTTTTGTTTTATTTCACTTCAAACTAAATTTACTGCCGTTGAGCTTACACTGTTACCAACACAGATTTTCTTACCTGCATTTCTGCAAATCTACTGCTCTGATTTTCTTACAGCCTCCACTCCTATGTCCAGGTTTTTTTCAACTGCCCCATCATGCAGTGTCTACCTAATCATGTATCTTGCCCCCTGTACCCAGCTTTATCATTCCCCCCAGTCTTTTACACCTCCTCTCTCTTCCCTCCACCCCTCTGTTTTTTCCCCCTCCTCTGCAGTTTCTCCACTTTCAATCACCTTGGCCCCACCATGGTCCTAGTACCCCATCAATTAGCCCTACTCCTTGCCTCCTCTCCCTGTTATATCATGTCACGTCCATCAGCATCACACTGAACCCCATCCCTGCCTCCCTCCTACAGTTTCCCTTCCTAGCTCAGGAAAACACACCAACAATGCACCCCCATTTTCCCTGCTTTGCAAATTAATCTTACCTCATCGCTACAGAAACCCAGATAATCTCATTCACAAGCTCTCTCCCTCTCTTCGGTGCTCTCTGGGAAGCCAGATCTGTCCGTAACACATTAGTCTCCACCCATGACCTTTTGATCTTCAACGCCCTAAATCTCTTAGCCATTACTGAAACCTGGGTTTCCCTCTGACACCACTTCTCCCGCTACTCTTTCCACAGGGGGCCTCACATTTACATACACCCCCTGCCTGGGGTTCGACATGGTGGTGGTGTTGGGGTTCCTTCTTACCTTCAGTTACTCCTTCCAACTTATACTCCCAGAACCTTCCCTTACATACTCTACATTTTAGGTCCATGCTATATGCCTCTTTCAACCTGTTCACCTTAGATTAGCTGTCATTTACCATCTCTCTAGCATTCCCACCAAACTCCTTATCACTTTGCTTCCTGACTCACTCACTTCCTCTCTTCAGACATTACCTCCATTATCTTTGGTGATTTTAACACCTCAATCAATACCCCTACAGAATCCACTGCCTCTAAACTCCTTAACCTCACATCATGGTCTCTCCCAGTGGACCTTCTCACCCTCCCATATGAATGGGAACTGACTTGCTCTGGTCTTCACCCACTGTTGTGATATTTCTGTCTTCTCCAACCCCCCATTCCCCTTCTCTGACCACCACCTGTTCTCTGTTAACTTAGCCCTTTCTGCTTCTCCATCTTTGAACCCCATGATGTCTCATTACCACTGTGCTCCCGACCTTCTTCACTGTCTGCCTTTGACTTTACTACCTACTTCACATCCAAAATTTGACTTCATACATCAGGGCATCACATACAGACTGTCAACCAGAGGCGGAACTACCGGCAGTGCAGGCAGTGCACTGCACTGGGGCCCGCCTCTGTCCAGGGGCCCAAGCATGTAATTAGTCAAACTGACTCATTACATGCCGCTGTGCGCTGCGGGCAACCGCTGCCCGCAGCGCACAGCCGCCCGGCGAAGAGAGGAGAGGAGAGGAGCAGCGGTACTACAGACGGGGGAAGGAGGAGGAGGGAGGCTGAGAAGGGAGCCGCAGCAGCGCTTTGTTACTGGTGGAGGCGCTGCTGCTGCTGCCCCTCTGCTTCCCTATAGGCTGTCTTCCGAGAACAGCCTATAGGGAAGCAGAGGGGCAGCAGCAGCAGCGCCTCCACCAGTAACACAGCGCTGCTGCGGCTCCCTTCTCAGCCTCCCTCCTCCTCCTTCTCTCCAGCCCGGGAATCGTCTCTGACGCTGCACCGAGGAGCCTGAGCCAGCGGAGAGGGTAAGTATAATTCTTCTATAATTCTTCTTTCTTTCTTTCTTTCTTTCTTTCTTTCTTTCTTTCTTTCTTTCTTTCTTTCTTTCTTTCTTTCTTTCTTTCTTTCTTTCTTTCTTTCTTTCCTTCTTTCCTTCTTTCTTTCCTTCTTTCTTGTGCCTGCCTGCCGCAATGTGTAAAAATGGGGGACTACCTGCCGCACTGTGTAAAAATGGGGGACTACCTGCTGCACTGTGTAAAAAGGGGGGACTACATGCCGCAATGTGTAAAAAGGGGGGCATACCTGCCGCAATGTGTAAAAAGGGGGGACTGCCTGCAGCAATGTGTAAAAAGGGGGGACTGCCTGCAGCAATGTGTAAAAAGGGGGGATTGCCTGCCGCAATGTGTAAAAAGGGGGGACTGCCTGCCGCAATGTGTAAAAAGGGGGGACTGCCTGCCGCAATGTGTAAAAAGGGGGAATCAGCCTGCCGCAATGTGTAAAAATGGGGGACTGCCTGCCGCTATGTGTAAAAAGGGGTAATCTGCCCGACGCAATGTGTAAAAAGGGGAATCTGCCTGCCGTAATGTGTAAAAAAGGGGGACTGCCTGACGCTATGTGTAAAACGGGGACTGCCTGACGCTATGTGTAAAAATGGGGAATCTGCCTGCTGCTGTGTGTAAAAATGGGGAATCTGCCTGCCGTAATGTGTAAAAATGGGGACGCTGTCTGCCGTAATGTGTAACAAGGGCACGCTGTCTGCCGTAATGTGTAACAAGGGCACGCTGTCTGCCGTAATGTGTAACAAGGGCACGCTGTCTGCCGTAATGTGTAAAAAGGGCACGCTGTCTGCCGCTATGTGTAACAAGGGCACGCTGTCTGCTGTAATGTGTAAAAAGGGCACGCTGTCTGCCGTAATGTGTAACAAGGGCACGCTGTCTGCTGTAATGTGTAACAAGGGCACGCGGTCTGCCGTTATGTGTAAAAAGGGCACGCTGTCTGCTGTAATGTGTAAAAAGAGGAATCTGTTCGCTGTAAGGTGTAAAAGGGTCTCTACCTTATGTAGTGGTGCTACTGTGCGGCGTAATTTGAATAATGGAGACTACTGTGTTGGTATTATTTTGTGGCCACACCCCTTCCCCACGAAGCCACGCCACTATGTATTTTTGCGCGCGCCTACGGCGCGCACTGCCCCTGGGGTGGACTTGGATGGGGGGGGGCCCAAAGCATTTTGTCGCACCTGGGCCCACCGCTTGCTTGTTCTGCCACTGCTGTCAACAACCTGCCCCCTCCTTTCCCTGACCAACCGCCCCCCCCCACCCCATCAATCTCATCAACTCTGACTTATTTTTTCCCTCATCTGGTCCTTCCTCCACAATTACCTCCCCACTTGACTGTAGCCCCCCCACCTCCTGTGCTACCTCTCGCCTTTTGCCTGTTTCTATCTTGCCCACCTCAGTCTCTCCCTCTTGTCAAACACTGTCCCCTCTACCTTCAAGCTTACCCTTGATCCTAACACTCTCCCCAACTACCAACCAATCTCCTCCCTTTTGCATCTAAACTGCTTGAGTGTGTTGCCTACAATGGCCTTACTGCCTTTCTTTCCTTCCACTCCATGATTGACCAAGATCTTTCTGGTTTCTGTCCTCTCCACTCCTGTGAAACTGACATAATAAAAGCCTGCAGTGATCTCCTTGCTGCTAAATACAAGGGCCACTACTCTCTGCTTATTATCCTTGACCTCTCTGCCACTTTTGACACTGTGGACCACTCTCTCCTCCTGCAAATCCTTCTCTACTCTGGTCTGCATGATACTGCTCTCTCCTGGCTGTTATCCTACCTCCCTAACTCCATCTCCCCTGCACTTCCCCTTACAGTAGGTGTCCACTAAGGTTCTGTTCTTGGACCTCTCCTTTTCCCTCTCCATACATCATCTTTATGTGAGCTTATTCACTCTTTCTGCTTCCAATATGCTAATGACACAAATCTACATTTCATTCCCTGACCTCTCCCTCACTGGTATCTACAGTTGTCTCTCTGCTATATCTTCTTGGATGTCCCAGTGTTTTTTAAACTAATCATGTCATAGACTGAGCTGATCATCCTCCCACCCTCCTGCATAACCTCCACTCCCACAATTTCCCTATCTATTGATAGCACAACTATCTCCTCTATCACCCAAGTATGCTGTCTGGAAGTTATCCTTGATTCCTCCCTCTCTTTTAAACCACACAATCAGTACCTCTTGCAGTCCTGCTGTTTCCATCTCATAAATATTTCCAAGATCAGACCCTTTTTCACCCTGGATGCTACTAAGACCCTCATCCACTCACTGGTCATCTATTGGACTACTGTAATATGCTTCTATCTGGCCTCCCTCAGTACCACCTTTCTCCACTCAAATTCACTCAATGCTGCTGCCCAGCTCATCTTACTCTCCAAACATACTACATCTAGCTCACACTTTTACAAACTCTACACTGGCTCCCCTTCACCTTCAGAATCCAATTCATGTTTCTCACTCTCTTACAAAGCCCTCACCCATTCCTCTCCCATTTACATATATGACCTTATCTCCCTTTACACTCATACTTGCCCTCTTCACTCCCCAAATGCATGCTGCCTCTTCTGCCAACTGATTACTTTCTCCCATTCTCTACTTCTCCCAATCAGACTCTCCGCCACTCTACAAAACTTTAAATGGGCTCTCAAGACCAACTTCATCAAACCCAGCCATCTCTCATCCTAAGCCTCTGTTACATGCTCACCTTTAGCCCATCTCTCATCCTAACCCTCTGCTACATGGCTTACTTCTACTACGTCTGTGTCACCCCTATCTCACTGCCCCTCCCCTTCATAATGTAAGCTCTCATTAGCAGAGCCCTCTCCCCATGTACTTTTCCCTCTCTTAGACTATTGCATACTCCATAATCCCTACAACAGCACCTAATACTTGGTTTCTGCCACCCTGATGATTATTTCAGTGTTCTGTCCCCTAATGCAGAAATGTTTATATACCATGTACTTGTCCTACATTGTCTTGTACTGTAAGTCATTGCTTACCCTTTTTTATTAATTTGTTTATGTACTTTGTCAGATGCTGTGGAACCCTTTTGGAGCCATATAAATAAATGATAATAATAGAACAGACTGTCTTGCAACTCAGAACCAGGCTCACTGTGTTCTGTGAAAACAAGGCCCTGCTTGTAGGTCAGTGGTTCCCACACAATCACAGCACTCTAGAGTATCAGCATGTTTTGTTCATGGGTCCCTAGGATAAATGTTTTTTATTGATACATTTTGGGGGGCATTACATTTTAATTGTACATACCTGTTCTCCTTAGGTTCAGTTATGTATTGGTGTCCAGTTGTGCTTCTGATTGTCCACATGCTTTATGATTGGCAGCCACTAACACAGATTTTTCCTATCATTTTGACCTTAAATAATTAGATGTGGCTCTGGACCATCATCCTGAGGCTCCCCTGCAAGAATATAAACAGAATTTTTTTTAACGATTTTAGGGCTAGGCTACGATTAGGGTTAAGGTTTCACTGTGGTTAGGGTTATGGTGTGATTAGAGCCAGGTTTAGAATAAGGCTATAATTAGGGTTAGAGTTGATGATTAGTGGTAGGGTTGCACTGTAGCTGGAGTAAGGATGCAATTAGTGTAAGGGTTATGGTTAGGCTGCAGTTAAGGATAGGGTTGCACTGCAATTAGGGTTAGGGTTAGGTTGTGACTAGGGTCAGGGTTAGGCTGCGATTAGGGTTAGAGTAAGACTACATACAGGGTTGCACTGTGATTAGGGTTAGAATTTGCCTGAGATTAGTTTCAGGGTCAGGGTTGCACTGCGATTAGGGTTAGGGTTAGGTTGTGACTAGGGTCAGGGTTAGGCTGCGATTAGGGTTAGAGTAAGACTACATACAGGGTTGCACTGTGATTAGGGTTAGAATTTGCCTGAGATTAGTTTCAGGGTCAGGGTTGCACTGCGATTAGGGTTAGGCTGCGATTATGGTTAGGAGTAGGGTTAAGCTGAGGTTAGGGATACTAATTTCTCCAAGGCAAATTTGCATAGTCAATATGTTAACTGTAATAATTCACATCATTATGTCAGCATTATGAACATCGGCACTTGACATGTCGTACACCTCTCCATGTTGACATTCTAAATGTCAACATCCTAAACATCAACATACTGTATAGTAGCACATCGGAAGCTGCATGCAATTATCACAAGAGCACAGTGACTGCTATTCCAATCTGAAGCTATTGAGGTGGTATTTGTTACTAATTACTTGCCATTGATTTCACTGACCTTTACTCAACCTCTACTGCCTTATATATATGACATATGACACAATAGATAAACAGTATGATAAAGTAATAGATTGTGTACAAATTGGATACTGTAAGGGTGGGTACACTACACACTAGGCGATGTACTTCATGAGCGACGTCACCTAGTGTTTCTCCTCCCAGGCAGGGCTGCCCGACCGGCGGCATACACACTGTGCGATATCACTAATGATATCGCACAGTGACGTCATGCAGTTTTGGACGATGAGTCCAAATTGAGCTGCATGCACGGCTGACACCAAGGGTTGTTAACGACCTGCGGGGCCACGCATCGCTCATCTTCGGCGGCATACACACTTAGCAATAAAGTAAATGACGTCGCACTGGAAGGGTCAAAATGAGCGACTTTACAATTTACTACTACCACAGTCAAGCCTCATCTCCTGGGGTAAACTAAGTGCATACTATACACCATTGTTTAATTCTAGCATAAACTTGGTACAGGTTGAGTATCCCTTATCCAAAATGCTTGGGACCAGAGGTATTTTGGATATCGGATTTTTCCGTATTTTGGAATAATTGCATACCATAATGAGATATCATGGTGATGGGACCTAAATATAAGCACAGAATGCATTTATGTTTTATATGCACCTTATACACACAGCCTGAGGTCATTTTAGCCAATATTTTTTATAACTTTGTGCATTAAACAAAGTTACATTCACACAATTCATTTATATTTCATATACACCTTATATACACAGCCTGAAGGTCATTTAATACAATATTATTAATACCTTTGTGTATTAAACAAAGTTTGTGTACATTGAGCCGTCAGAAAACAAAGGTTTCACTATCTTACGCTCATTCAAAAAAGTCTGTATTTCGGAATATTCCGTATTTCGGAATATTTGGATATGGGATACTCAACCTGTACTTTACTACTATTTTCTCCTGGCGTAAATCTTTGCATATGCTACCTTGCACAGCTGGATGCATCCTCAGATGCACTAGACTCAGCAAGGTGTATGCATCTCTTTGGGACCTGTGCTTTTTGAATAAAATGCAAACAACTACAGTATGCATGAGCCCCATCTAAGAAATGTATTAGCATGTATTGGTAATACATTTTAATAATAAATAAATAAAAATCAAATCAAATGATTGCTTTTGCATTACATAATCTGTTGATAAGAACATTTCAACCCACAGGTAAAGTGTTAATCTCTCTATTACTTGTGTTTTTTTGTAGAGGATTTACTTGTCATTTTCGGAAAGAATGAGTTCATATGGGTTTATTCTAAAAATAAAGCATAATCCGATAAGATTGCATAAGAATTTTTATTATTTTCTATCACCAAAATATACACTATTTATTTTACTTAACTGTTTTATAAATATAGCCTGATTTGCAATAGTTTGTGCTGGAACACATACGTAGAAACGCAGTCCTGGCACTTATTTTTCCTTTGTAATGTTCTTACATCCTCTGCTTCTTTTTTCTCTGGGATCCACTTTTGTATCTACTAATTAAGCACCAAATATAACGGGACGTATAGGGCAGTGGGAGGTATTTGATATGCCGGCTGTCGGGATCCCAACGCTCAGCATACCGACCACGGGAGCCTGACAGCCGGCATACCGACAACTATTCTCCCTCTTGGGGTGTCCACGACACCCCTGAAGGGAGAATAAATAGCGTGGCGTGTGTAGCGTGCCACCGTGCCCGCAGTGTGGCGAGCGCAGTGAGCCTTCAAGGGGCTCTTTTGCGCTCGCCCCGCTGCCGGCATGTCGGCGGTCGGGATCCCGGCGCCGGTATACTGAGCGCCGGTATCCCGACTACCGGCATAACGTAGTAGACCCAGGGCAGGATGCAACGAAGTACAAGTTCAGCGCAGTGGCGGAACTAGCGAGCGGTGGGCCCAGGTGCGACAAAATGCTTTGCCCCCCCCCCCTCATCCCATCCAAGTCCACCCAGGGCCAGTGAAATGGATACCTAGCAACAGTGCCGTAATTAGACGTTTTAGCACAGTGTGCAAGAAACAGCATCAGAGCCCCACCACTGCATGCAAAACAGGGGCAGTGCGCGCCGTAGGAGCGTGAAAAAATACATAGGGGCGTGGCTTCATGGGGAAGGGGTGTGGCCACAAAATAATACCAATTCATAAAACGGTGCACAGTAGTCTCCATTATTCAAATTACGCCGCACAGTAGCACCACTACACCAGGTAGAGACCCTTTTACACCTTACGGCGGACAGATTCCCCTTTTTAAACATAACAGCAGACAGTATCCCCCTTTTTACACATTACGGCAGACAGCATCCCCCTTTTCACACATAACGGCAGATAGCGTGCCCTTGTTACACATAACGGCAGACAGCGTGCCCTTTTCACACATAACGGCAGATAGCGTGCCCTTGTTACACATAACGGCAGACAGCGTGCCCTTGATACACATAACGGCAGACAGCGTGCCCTTGTTACACATAACGGCAGACAGCGTGCCCTTGTTACACATAACGGCAGACAGCATCCCCCTTTTTACACATTACGGCAGACAGCATCCCCCTTTTCACACATAACGGCAGACAGCGTGCCCTTGTTACACATAACGGCAGACAGCGTGCCCTTGTTACACATAACGGCAGACAGCGTGCCCTTGTTACACATAACGGCAGACAGCGTGCCTTTTTACACATTACGGCAGACAGCATCCCCCTTTTTACACATAACGGCAGATAGCGTGCCCTTGTTACACATAATGGCAGACAGCGTGCCATTTTGCACATTACGGCAGACAGCCCCCCCCCCCCTTCCCCCCAGCCACAACACACGCCCCCTGCAAATAATCGATCGTATATTGAGGTGTCATGAAATAACCAACGTTTCAGGGCCCATGTGACAAGCTCTAGGACAAATAGGCAGATTTTACCCGCCCCCCCACCAGAGACACACACACACACACACACACACACACACACACACGTTAGCAACCACAGTGTACACTGCTGCCTTGATGGATTAATTCACCTGCTTTTATGGCTCTTATTGTCAGGACTAGGAAGCCCGTTGAATCTTCTCTCCAGCACTAGGGATCCTGGCTGGAATGATGACATCTCCTCCCCACAGGCACGCGAATCGCGGGTAAAATGCCGCGAGTGGGCGGAGCCTAATGCCGCGAGTGGGCGGAGCTACGATTGTGACCCGCGATCAAAAAAAATCTTTTCAGTTAATCAGGGGGGGTTTCTGGGTACGCGTGCGCCAGTGAGAAGGACAGCAGCAGCAGTGCCTGAACCTATAACACAGCGCTGCTGCGGCTCCCTCCTCCACCTCCCTCCTCCTCCTTCCCCTGTGTCCGCTGCCTGCGCTGCTCTCCTCTCCTGTCCGGGCGGCTGTGTGCTGCGGGCAGCGGTTGCCCGCAGCACACAGCGGCATGTAATGAGTCAGTTTGACTCATTACATGCTTTGGGCCCCTGGACAGTGGCGGGCCCCAGTGCAACGCACTGGTTGCACTGGCGGTAGTTCCGCCTCTGGTTCAGCGGCTGTGCAGGATGCCAGCTGAACTCAAATGGGTTTTTTACATGAGTGCCTCTTTAAAAAAATATCTGAGTTCGGCTGGCATCCCACATTGCCTCTGAACTAGGGCTTCATTACATCCAGTGGTGCAAGTACAAATGTTTTCTTAGTGGTACTGAGTGCCGGAAAATGGGTGTGGTCATCTGTTGCGAGGGGGGATGGTCACATGCTGCTAGTGGGAGTGGCTACATGACACTAGAGGCATGGTAACACGACAGCCCCTTTTTGTGGGGAATCTGGAGGCAAGACTAAAAATATATAGTAATTCCTCCAGTATAATAGAAATATATAGTGATACCTCCAGTATAATAGAAATATATAGTAATAATGCCCCCAATTTAATAACAATATATAGTAATGTCTCCATTATAACAGGAAAATACAGCCACTGTCGCACTCCCAGTAACCCTGATAAAGTGGGAGGAGCCGTCACGCTTCCAAGCACCATGGTCTCATTGCTTTGTGGCACATTATAATTGTGATAATGGCAAAGTGTGTGGCAGGTGGTACTGCGTACCCGCTGCCAAATTCTTAAGGGTACTCCATACCCGAGCGTACCGGCATACTTGCACCGCTGATTACATCCCGCCCCTAGTATGTTAATTGTCAGTTTTAGTAAATTATGTTAATAATAACATTTGATATTTGTTTAGACAGTGTTTTATGTATACTGTCTGTTCATAGGCGTGCGCAGCACATTTTATTAGGGGGTGCACCGTCGGAGGGGTGTGTCTAGCACCACCTTTTGGGCGTGTCTAGCACCATCTATTGACGGTCATCGCAATATAAAATATCCACCCTTGTACCAGTCCTAATAAAGCAGATACATTGTCAGATATTGTGGTGTGCACCAAACAAACACCCCTGATGGCACTCACTGCAATTATACTGCTCCTCCTCTGTCTGGTCTGGCTCCCCCTCTCTTTCCCCTGCAAGCTGCAGCAGCTTACTTACAAGTCAGTCACTCACTGACAGTCGCAGAAGGAGAGAGGTGGGCATGTGGCGGGTGTGGCGGGTGGGCGCGCGAGCAACATGACGTAATCACATCACGCTGTTTTTGTACATGGAGGTAGAGCCGGGAGTTTGAAAGCCGGTGGCACCCTTGATTAACCCAGGCGTCCGTTCAGTAATGCAGTCCTGACAGGGTGCAGCGCAGAGGGGACAGTAATCAGCCTGCTCGGCTGCATCGGGCATGTGAGATCGGGGAGCCGGACATTAGGGGGTGCCTGTGCGCACCAGGCACCCCCCCTGCGCACACCTATGTCTATGTTCTTGCTTAATCCTTCATAAGAGCATTATTATCAGTAATGCACAATTTGCATCAGTTAAAGAAGTCACAAGATTACAAATCAGCTGATATTTTAACCACTTTAGTTCCAAAATTTGATGTTGCCTATTTCTTTTATGCTCAGGTACCTGCATGCATCAGCAAAACATTAGTGCTGTTTTCAATAGCTATTTTTAGCTGTGGTTTTGATCACTAACAGTAGGCCCCTGGTATCTTGAGTATTGTACTGCACAACAGGCGAGACATCCCTGAGAAAACGTTTTTTATCCCATTAAACTCTCTTTTCTGTAAATCTTGTGTATGGTGTTTATTATAAATTCATTACAGCATACTTGCTGTCTTTCTTAGAGACTCTCAAATTTCAGAGAACTCTGCCAGACTACAGTAGAGTAGAACACAGTGGTTTATTGGGCCACCAGGAAATCAGGGTACTTCTCTTTGGGCCGGACCGCCTCTCTCATTAGTGGCCTCAGGCAGGGCCGGTGTAAGATTTCTCTGCACCCTAAGCACAGCTTCTGCCTAGTGCCCTCTAACCTGCAACCACTCCAGGAGGGGCGCTGCAGGTGGCCACTAGGTGAACTGGGGTAATTGTATTGTTATACATATTGTGCCAGATGTACTAAGCCAGGGGCGGCCAGACTTTTGGAGTTGGCGATCTACTTTGAAAGCTAAAAAGCTTTTGTGATCTACCTAGGAGGAATAATAGGCGGCGCGCGCGCAAAAAAGGGGCGTGGAATAACTTAAAAGTGGGCGTGGTATAACAAAAAGTGGGCGTGGTATAACAAAAAAAGGGACGTAGCCTTGCTGCACAGATTGTAATGACTGTCTCGCATGAAATAACACATTGGCCCCCACAGGTAAAAACCTCAAACACATATGCCCCCACAGTGCCAGATACACATATGCCCCCACAGTGCCATGTGCCCACAGTGCCAGATATGCTCCCACAGTGCCAGATACAGATATGCCCCCACAGTGCCATGTGCCCACACTGCTATATATACCCCCACAGTGCCAGATTACTGATATGCCCCCCAGTGCCATGTGCCCGCAGTGCCAGATATGCCCCCATAGTGCCAGATATGCCCCTACAGTGCCAGATATGCCCCCACAGTGCCAGATTACAGATATACCCCCACAGTGCCATGTGGCCGCAGTTCCAGATATGCCCCCACAGTGCCAGATTACAGATATGCCCCCACAGTGCCATGTGCCCGCAGTGCCAGATATGCCCCCACAGTGCCAGATATGACCCCACAGTGCCACATATGCCCCACATTGCCACATATGCCGCCACTGTGCCATGTGCCCGCAGTGCCAGATATGCCCCCACAGTGCCACATATGCCCCACATTGCCAGATATGCCCCCATAGTGCTCACCGTGCTGTGTGGAGAGTACAGCGCGTGCTTCTTCTGCCTACCGCCCTGCCCCTCAGTCTGGTCTCCAGCGGTGACGGCAGCGTGTATGGCTCAAATCAGGCGCAGGTTCGCGAGCTCTGATTGGCTAACGAACCGGCGCCTGATTTGAGCTATACACTCCGCCGTCACTGCCGGAGACCAGACTGAGGGGCAGGACGGCAGGCAGGAGAGGCGCGGCTTCGGGTGGATGGGCAGCAGATCGCGATCGACTGTTTGGCCACCCCTGTACTAAGCCTTGGAGAGTGATAAATTTCATGGTGATAATGTACCAGACAACCAGGTCCTGTCATTTTTCAACTCAGCCTGTAACATGGCAGTTAGGAGCTGATTGGCTGGTACCTTATCACCATGACATTTATCACTTTCAAGGCTTACCTGTAGTACATCTGGCCCATTCAGAGAAAATAGACAACACTCAATGACTTTTAAAGTGATAAAGTATATTGTAAACAAAGTCACAAAATTGTGACTTTGCTGACAATATACTCTCACTTTAAAAGTCATTGAGTGTTGTCTATTCTTTATGTATACACACTAGCCAGCATGTTAGCAATCATATAGGACACTGAGGCCAATTTCACTTATATATACATATACACAATTACACATATATACTGTATATGGGGTCTGGTGGGAATATTTAATTGAGATTGGGTATGGGTTGCCGGCAGTCAAAATACTGACAGTGGCATCCCAACATTTTGAATAAAATAAATTAACCCTATCCCTTCCCCTTCCCCTAACCCTCCCTGGCATACTCACATTCAGAATGCCAGCTGCCGAGATTCTGGCGTTGGCATTCTGACCGGTGTACTGTATAAATATATATATACGCACAGACATACATATATTTGTATGCTCCCTATTGTGTTTCATCCCCCCATCTGTGAGTCCATTACTAACCCCACTCCTCCATATGTACTATATTGTGCCCCAGTGCCTGTGTTTTCCTTATTATGCTGTTTACAAGTGCAAACCACCCAGCAGGCTGTAAGATCTGTACTGTCTGTGGTCCCACAGAGCCCCTATGGGTTACTGACCTAAAAGTTGTTTCCTTGTGTTTCCCTCAGCATTGGCAGGATACCTCTTGCAGGCAGCAGCAGCAGCATTACAGGGGCCTGGAGGAGATTCATCAGGGCTATGAGAAGCAGCCGTGGGGGTGCCCGCCGGGAGCTATAGTGACATCCGCCTTCTACAGTATGTGCTGTCACATGACTTGATGTTACACGTGTCAGCACGGAGGAAGCGCTGAGGCACTATGTGGTACAGCCCGATAGCGGCGGCTGCACCTGATTAGATCTGCAGCAGCCAGCGCAATGTAAAAGGAGGAGCCGCGTATAGAGACATCCTTCAATTTTTTTGCTAGATGAATTTAGTGGTGCCCTCCAGGAGCTGGTGCCCCTAGGCAGCTGCCTAATGGTAGAGCCGGCCCTGGCCTCGGGGCCTGATTCTTTAAGGATTGCAAATGAAAAGCTGCTTGCAGCAGCTTTGCATTTGTCGTCCTTAGCAATGCAAATGCAGGAGGAAGTGCATACCACCTCCTCCATGCATTTGCAATGCAATCTCATCCCAGAGGAACATCCAACCATCGGTCGCAATGTTCATCTGCGATAACAGGCTGAGTAAGTTTAGGATCTTGCATGTGCGCATACCAGCATATGCACATGCACAGATGTGCAGAAATTGCTTTATAGCGATTTTTGCACATCAGCATGAGGGTCTGTATCGGCCCCTCATTGCCTACACCAGGGCTGGCCAAACCGGTCCTCGAGATCTACCAACAGTTCACATTTTCCAGACCTCCTAGCTGGTGCACAGGTGTAGTCATTACTAATTAAGATGTGCTGCATTCATTCCTAACTGACAATTCTACAGATCTCCAGGAGGCCTGGAAAACATGAACTGTTGGTAGATCTCGAGGACCGGTTTGGCCAGCCCTGGCCTACACCAAATGGTAAAATACCTCCTCTTTCCCTATTTTTTTTTCTATGTTATCTGTGTCTGGTTTGTCTTGTTCTGCTCTAGGAGAGAGTATTTATATAAACTACTACTATTACGCAAGCCATTTCTAATTACATTTTCAAGCGTGCCCCTGGCAAAAAGAGAGTACTTTTTCTTTTTCTCCTATTTGCATGACACTAAAAAGAATCGGTAGAAAAAATCCAGTGAGTGGATGTGGGTCTTAGTAGAATACAGGGTGAGAAAGGGTCTGATCCGGAAAATATTTCTGAGATGGAAACAGCAGGACTGCGAGAGGTACTGATTGTGTGGTTTGAAGGAGAAGAAGGAGTCAAGGAATACTCCAAGACAGCATACTGGAGGGCTAGATGAGATACTGTAGATAATAGATAATTAAATTGTGGGATTTGGGGTTGTGAGGGAGAGTGGGAAAATGCTCAGCTCAGTCTTAAGTCCCCCACAAATTAGAACAAGTTTATGCACGATGTGCACGATTTTGATGCATTGGATTGATACAGTGGGGGTCATTCCGAGTTGATCGCTCGCTAGCTACTTTTTGTAGCTGTGCGAAAGTATAGTCACCGCCCAATGGGGAGTGTATTTTAGCTTTGCAAGTGTGCGAACGCATGTGCAGCCAAGCAGTACAAAAACAGTTTGTGCAGTTTCTAAATAGGTCTGAACTTACTCATCCGCTGCAATCACTTCAACCTGTCCAGTCCCAGAATTGACGTCAGACACCCGCCCTGCAAACGCTTGGACACGCCTGCATTTTTCCAACCACTCCCTGAAAACGGTCAGTTGACACCCATAAATGCGTTCTTCCTGTCAATCTTCTTTGCGATAGGCTGTGCGAAAGGATTCTTCGTTAAATCCATCGCCCAGCAACAATCCGCTTTGTACCTGTATGATGTGCCTGCGCATTGCGGTGCATATGCATGCGCAATAGTGACCCGATCGCTGCGCTGCAAAAAACGGCAGCACACGATCAGGTCGGAAAGACCCCCATTGTTCGAAATTGTGCAAATCCTGCAGTTTCCACTAATGATAAAGATCAGATGTGCAGTTCCGCCGGTTTGTCATTTCTTCAGATCTTACCTACTACAGGGAAGATCTTGTCAGCTCCTTAATGACAGCATACTCCTGGATGTGGCCACTGACGATATCTTTTGTAGATTTCACAGTGTGTATGCATTAAGGCCCTCATTCCGAGTTGTTCGCTCGCAAGCTGCTTTTAGCAGATTTACTCACGCTAAGCCGCCGCCTACTGGGAGTGAATCTTAGCTTCTTAAAATTGCGAACGACGTATTCGCAATATTGCGATTACACCTCTCTTAGCAGTTTCTGAGTAGCTCCAGACTTACTCGGCAACTGCGATCAGTTCAGTGCTTGTCGTTCCTGGTTTGACGTCACAAACACACCCAGCGTTCGCCCAGACACTCCTCCGTTTCTCCAGCCACTCCCGCGTTTTTCCCAGAAACGGTAGCGTTTTTCCGCACACACCCATAAAACGGCCTGTTTCCGCCCAGTAACACCCACTTCCTGTCAATCACACTACGATCACCAGAACGATGAAAAAGCCGTGAGTAAAATTCCTAACTGCATAGCAAATTTACTTGGCGCAGTCGCACTGCGGACATTGCGCATGCGCACTAAGCGGAAAATCGATGCGATGCGAAAAAAAATACCGAGCGAACAACTCGGAATGACCCCCTAAATTGTGAGTCCAGGACTGCCGGGAAGCTGCTGAGGAGTACGAGGGAAATTGTTAACTACATTGCACCATCTGCGAGTCATTCTAATGTGTGGGGGCTTTTAGTCATGTTAAATTTAAGATAGCGAAGTGAGGAGAGAGGGGGCAAGGTCAGGGGAGGAAAGGAAGATTTTAGTATAATGAGTATATACTGTAGATGATATTAGAAGTCAAAATAGCTAGTGAGATCACCTAAAGAGAACATAGAGAAAGAGAAAAGGAGAGGTTCAAGAATACAACCTTTGGGGACACCTACTGTTAGAGGAAGTATGGGGGAGGTGGAGTCATCAGAGGAGACAGAGAAGGGGTGGGCAGAGAGGTAGGAGGACAGCCAGAAGTGGGAAGTACCGTGCAAGTCAATGGAATGAAGGAGTTGCAGGAGGAGAGGGTGGTCCACAGTGTCAAAAGCAGCAGAGCAGTCAATGAGAATAAGAAGAGTTTAAGGGCCCTTGGATTTGGCAGCATGGAGATCATTGCAGACTTTCATGAGGACAGTTTCAGTGGAGAGGATATAAGCTAGACTGAAATGGGCCAAGCAGAGAGTGAAAGGAAAGAAAGGAAGTAAGGTGGTTGTAGGCAATATGCTCAAGGAGTTTGGAGGCAAAAGGAAGGAGTAAAATGGGTGGTAGTTGGAGAGAGTGTTAGAATCAAGGGTAGGTTTTTAAGAATTGGGGAGACAAGGGCAAGCTTGAAGGTACAGGGGACAGAGCCTGGCGAGAGGGAGAGATTGCGGAGGAGCGCAAAATGGGAACAGACAGAAGGAGAGAGGTAGCGGAGGAAGTGGGAGGGGATAGGGTCTAGTGGGGAGGGGCAGGTGAGGGCCATGACTAAGGCCCTCATTCCGAGTTGATCACACGTAGCAACTTTTTGCTGCTCGTGCAATCAAATTGACGCCCCCTATGGGGGAGTGTATTTTAGCATAGTAGGACTGCGATCGCTTGTGCAGCCCTGCTATGCTAAAAAAGTTTCCTGCAAAACAAGACCAGGGTTCAGACTTACTTACCCTGTGCGACGAAGGTCCCGGGATTGACGTCAGACATCCACCCTTCAAACGCCTGGACACGCCTGTGTTCAGATCTCCATGCCCGGAAAACGTTGAGTAGATGCCCCAGAATGCCTCCCCACTGTCAATCTTCTTGCGATCGCGCTAGCGATCACTTTCTTCTTTCTTCTGGCCACTACCCATCGCCGGGCAACGATGCACGTGCACATTGCGCCCGCCGCGCATGCGCAGTTCTAACCCATTCGCACCACAGCAAAGAATCGCTGCATGCGAACGGGTCAGAATGACTCCCTACATCTCCAAATACCAGGGGTAAAGAACTCAGAGTTGGTAAAAAGAATGGAGAGGGGTAGTCAGGGAAATGAGGGGCAGAATTGTTGACGGTCTGGTGGGATGTGATGTCCAGACATATAGGGGTATATTTACTAAGGTCCCGATTTTGACCGAGATGCCGTTTTTTCTTCAAAGTGTCATCTCGGTAATTTACTAAGCAAAAATCACGGCAGTGATGAGGGCATTCGTAATATTTTGGAAGTCCTAGGAAAAAATCACGAATCAATACACCCAGGGCCGGCAACAGAAATTTTGGGGCCCGGTGCACTGATATCTCTGCGGGCCCCCCCCACCCCCAGGAAACAGGACACAAGTATATTAAACACAAAATTATAAACTCTCTAACGTCTAGAAAACAAAACTTTAATGGAACAATACAATACCGATATAATGGGATCATCCCTTTCCAAAATTAAGATTCACAGACCCACAATGGCAGGAATTTTGTAGTCTGTACTGAGCAGCAACTGAGCCTGAATGACCAGTCACCACCACAGCACAGACATTCTGCTCTGATGAGTCTGATCTCATCTGACACGCACATGCATGCAGATGCATCCATGTGCAGAATGCATATGCATGCATAATGTGCCTGCCTACCTGCATCCCACCCCAAACTAATCCTAAAGCCCTAACCCAAACCCAAATCCCATTCCCTATACATAAACATGTATTATGATTTATGAAATGCAAAAGCCTTACCCTGCTTGCTGCTGCAGCAACACACTGACACAGCCGCGCTAATTCACCAGGCTCGCCTCCCCAATTCCCACAGGCCGCAGTACTCTGTCTGTCCTGTTCTGGCAGCTCCTGCTGTGCGCTCCGTGCCTCATTCCGGCTCCTCACTCACACAGCAGAGAGAGACAGGGAGGCAGCGTGCGGTGAGGACGCTGGAGGGCGGTCCTGGCTGGCAGGATAACAGGTGACCTGGGGGCTGGGGGCACTGAGGGGTGAACAGGGCACTGAGGGGTGAGCAGCACACAGGATTCGGGAGAGAAGGAGGGGGGCGGGGGCGTGCGCACGCAAACACACATCAATCACAGGGCACTGAGGGGTTGAACAGCACACGGGACTCGGGGGGGGGGGCGCAGGCAAACAAACACACACACTTAAATCACAGCGAATCCGCGATGCCGGGAGCAAACAGGTTTTTTTGACAGTTATGATGAACTGCTGCTGCCCGCTGCCTGGACCTTGGGGCCCCTAGCAACGGCGGGGCCCGGGACGGGTGTCCCCTTTGACCCCCCCTGTCGCCGGGCCTGAATACACCATCGGTCAAATACGCCTGCAATTTGGTAGAAATCGGTCATTTACTAAAAAGTGCAAAACACAAACACTGCCGACAATAGCCAAACACTGCCGTGCTAAAATACAAACCGTGAAAAAGTGCTAAAAAAAAACAGACCTGCTTTTTTATCCCGTGTTTGTATAGGCATGCACGGATCCATGAGATCCGTGCATGTTTTTCAGTGGGAAGGGGTGGGAAATGTTATAATTTTTCAAAAAAAAATTGCGTGGGGTCCCCCCTCCTAAACCAAACCAGCCTCGGGCTCTTTGAGCCGGCCCTGGTTGCAAAAATATGGGGAAAAAATTGACAGGGGTTCCCCCATATTTAAGCAACCAGCACCGGGCTCTGCGCCTGGTCCCAAAAATACGGGGGACAAAAAGTGTAGGGGTCCTCCGTATTTTTGAAACCAGCACCGGGCTCCACTAGCTGGACAGATAATGCCACAGCCGGGGGTCACTTTTATACAGTGCCTTGCGGCCGTGGCATCAAATATCCAACTAGTCACCCCTGGCCGGGGTACCCTGGGGGAGTGGGGACCCCTTCAATCAAGGGGTCCCCCCCCCAGCCACCCAAGGGCCAGGGGTGAAGCGCGAGGCTGTCCCCCCCCATCCAATGGGCTGCGGATGGGGGGCTGATAGCCTTTGTTGAAAGTAATGAATATTGTTTTTAGTAGCAGTACTACAAGTCCCAGCAAGCCTCCCCCGCAAGCTGGTACTTGGAGAACCAAAAGTACCAGCATGCGGCGGAAAACCGGGCCCGCTGGTACCTGTAGTACTACTACTAAAAAAATACCCCAATAAAGACATTACACGCACACCTTGAAAGTATAACTTTAATGCATACATACACACCACCATATACACATACTTACCTTATGTTCACACGAGGGTCGGTCCTCTTCTCCAGTAGAATCCATGGTGTACCTGTTGAAAAAATCCTACTCACCAAATCCAGTGTAGAGGGCTCCTCGGATAATCCATTTGTAATCCACGTACTTGTAAAAATAAAAAAACGGGACACCCGACCACGAACTGAAAGGGGACCCATGTTTTCACATAGGACCCCTTTCCCCGAATGCCAGAAACCCCCTCTGACTGATGTCTAAGTGGGTTTCTTCAGCCAATCAGGGAACGCCACGTTGTGGCACCCTCCTGATCGGCTGTGTGCTCCTGTACTGTCTGACAGGCGGCACACGGCAGTGTTACAATGTAGCGCCTATGCGCTCCATTGTAACCAATGGTGGGAACTTTGTGGTCAGCGGTTGACCGAAAGTGACCTCACCGCTGACCACAAAGTTCCCACCATTGGTTACAATGGAGCGCATAGGCGCTACATTGTAACACTGCCGTGTGCCGCCTGTCAGACAGTACAGGAGCACACAGCCGATCAGGAGGGTGCAACAACGTGGCGCTCCCTGATTGGCTGAAGAAACCCACTTAGACATCAGTCAGAGGGGGTTTCTGGCATTCGGGGAAAGGGGTCCCATGTGAAAACATGGGTCCCCTTTCAGTTCGTGGTCGGGTGTCCCGTTTTTTTATTTTTACAAGTACGTGGATTACAAATGGATTATCCGAGGAGCCCTCTACACTGGATTTGGTGAGTAGGATTTTTTCAACAGGTACACCATGGATTCTACTGGAGAAGAGGACCGACCCTCGTGTAAACATAAGGTAAGTATGTGTATATGGTGGTGTGTATGTATGCATTAAAGTTATACTTTCAAGGTGTGTGTGTGTAATGTCTTTATTGGGGTATTTTTTTAGTAGTAGTACTACTACAGGTACCAGCGGGCCCGGTTTTCCGCCGCATGCTGGTACTTGTGGTTCTCCAAGTACCAGCTTGCGGGGGAGGCTTGCTGGGACTTGTAGTACTGCTACTAAAAACAATATTCATTACTTTCAACAAAGGCTATCAGCCCCCCATCCGCAGCCCATTGGATGGGGGGGACAGCCTCGGGCTTCACCCCTGGCCCTTGGGTGGCTGGGGGGGGGAGGCCTCTTGATTGAAGGGGTCCCCACTCCCCCAGGGTACCCCGGCCAGGGGTGACTAGTTGGATATTTGATGCCACGGCCGCAAGGCACTGTATAAAAGTGACCCCCGGCTGTGGCATTATCTGTCCAGCTAGTGGAGCCCGGTGCTGGTTTCAAAAATACGGGAGATCCCTACACTTTTTGTCCCCGTATTTTTGGAACCAGGACCAGGCGCAGAGCCCGGTGCTGGTTGCTTAAATATGGGGGAACCCCTGTCAATTTTTTCCCCATATTTTTGCAACCAGGGCCGGCTCAAAGAGCCCGAGGCTGGTTTGGCTTAGGAGGGGGGACCCCACGCAATTTTTTTTTTAAGTTTAAACATTTTTTATTTTTTTTACAAGGTGCACAATGAAGCCCTGCACGGATCTCTCAGATCCGGCCGAGATTCATTGTATTAAAGTCGGCAGTGTTTTACAAGTCACTCACGTAAAACACTGCCTAAAAAAAACGAATGACATCGACATCGGAAAAACCGAAAATGCAGAATACGGCAGCTTAGTAAATTAGTCATAATCAATTCAAAAAGTTGCATATTTACACTTCCTATGTCATTCGGGAAAATACGATTCTTAGTAAATTTACCCCATAGAATCAATTTTTGATGTGAAGTCAAGGGCAGAGAGTGAAGTGGACAGTCGAGGTGGGGGTTAATAGAGAAGGGAGTTGACAGTGGCAAAGAGACACCAGGATGACAAAGACTGGAAGGAGATGAAGTTCTTGAAGTATGACTTTTTAGAAAGGGAAAGGGCAGCACTGTAGGATGAGAGCATAAATTTGAAATGGAAGTAGTCTGCCTTAGAATATGATTTTCTCCATTGTTGCTCGACGGTACGTGAACATTTTTGCAGATATCAGGTAAATTTGGAGTGTAAGGGTTGAGGTGTTGATCTACAAGGGTGAATAGTGGTTGCTGGAGCAACAAAGTCAAGAGAAGAAATAAGGGAGGCATTGTAAAGGGAAATAGCTTGTTTAGGGCAGGAGAAAGAGAATAGGAGAGAAACTCTGGCTTTTTTTAAAGGGACAATAATTTACAAGGCTAAACCATGCATCCCGCACGGCCGCTGAATTCAAACTTCTTACATCCTGTCCAGTATAAAGAAATGGAGTTGTTCTTTGGGGGATACTTGTATATGATGTAAGTAGTTTAAAAAACAACTGATAATCAAGTTATGGGAAATCAATATTCAGAGGCACTATAGAATATATAAAAATTTACTAACCTGATTGATATAATTTATATAGGTTTTGTTGTTACTTTCTAATTAGGGAAGCCATTCTCACCTCATTTTCTCATACGTCCTAGAGGATGCTGGGGACGACATCAAGACCATGGGGTATAGACGGGATCCGCAGGAGACATGGGCACTCTAAAAACTTTTCATTGGGTGTGAACTGGCTCCACCCTCTATGCCCCTCCTCCAGACCTCAGTTTTAGAAATGTGCCCAGGACTGGATGCACTCTGAGGAGCTCTACTGAGTTTCTCTGAAAAAACTTATGTTAGGTTTGTTATTTTCAGGGAGAACTGCTGGCAACAGACTCCCTGCTTCGTGGGACTGAGGGGGCAGAAGTAGGAACCAACTTCCTGAAGAGTTTCATGGCTCTGCTTCTGGCTGACAGGACACCATTAGCTCCTGAAGGGTACTGAACGCTAGCCGTGCCTAGATGATCACTCCCACAGTACGCTGTCACCCCCCTCACAGAGCCAGAAGTCAGAAGACAGGTGAGTAGAAGAAGACAGATCTTCTATCAAGAAAACTGACGGCTGAGGTACAGCGTGGCTAGCGGGAGCTCAGCGCGCCATTGCTGCCCACACACACAGGCACTGAAGGGTGCAGGGCGCGGGGGGGGGCGCCCTGGCCAGCAAAAACACCTCTATAAACTGGCAAAAAGGGGGCATAAGATGCCCAGGCACAGCACTACCCCCGCCAGTATAAATATTATGAAAAGTTTCTGAGGTAAAAAGGGCGGAGCTTCTTCCTCAGGCAGCCAGCACACTGCTCAGTGCCATGTTCTCTCTCCTCAGGGTGCAGAGAAATCGCTAGTCCTCCTTCACTTCTGACTACAAGTATCAGGGTGCAAAACAGTGGGGGGCACAAGCGAATTTGGTGCTTTACAAGTGTGTTTTACTGTGTAAAAAGCGCTGCATGTCAGTGGGCATTCTGTGTTCACAGGCATTAGATACTGGCGCTGCGGTTGTGAACTGGCTGCTCCTAAACTGTGTCCCTCTGACAGATTTTACTGTGGGTCTGTCCCCTATAAGTCCCAGTGTGTCTGTGTGTGTGTGTTGTACACGTGTGTAAGACATGTCAGAGGCAGGGAGTTCCTCCCTGGAGGAAACCATTTTAGGGACACAGAAGTGTAATGTGGTGACGCTGCCGGCACACCAAGAGCCTGCATGTGTGAAAGAAATACGTGATAGTATTAGAGATGAGCGGGTTCGGTTCCTCGGAATCCGAACCCCCCCGAACTTCAGCCTTTTTACACGGGTCCGAGGCAGACTCGGATCTTCCCGCCTTGCTCGGCTAACCTGAGCGCGCCCGAACGTCATCATCCCGCTGTCGGATTCTCGCGAGGCTCGTATTCTATCGCGAGACTCGGATCCTATATAAGGAGCCGCGCGTCGCCGCCATTTTCACACGTGCATTGAGATTGATAGGGAGAGGACGTGGCTGGCGTCCTCTCCGTTTAGATAGAGAGTGAGACACTTGATTTACTAGTAATTTAATTTTAGTAATTTTAGGGAGCATTAGGAGTACTCAGAGAGTGCAGAGTTTTGCTGATAGTTATACTAGTGACCACCAGTTTTATTTATTATTTAAAATCCGTTCTCTGCCTGAAAAAAAAACGATACACAGTCACATACCATATCTGTGCTCAGCCTCAGTGTGCTGCATGATAATATCATCTATGTATATCTGACTGTGCTGAGTGCTCACTGCTCACACAGCTTAATTGTGGGGGAGACTGGGGAGCAGTTATAGCAGGAGTACATAACAGTGCACACTTTTGCTGCCAGTGTGACTGACCAGTGACCACCAGTATATTGTCTTCCTGAAAAAGTTAAACACTCGTGTGGTGTTTTTTTTATTTATTCTATAAACGCATTCTGCTGACAGACAGTGTCCAGCAGGTCCGTCATTCATTATATTATAATATATACCTGCAGTAGTGATATATATATATTTTTTATATCATTATCATCCAGTCTATACTAGCAGACGCAGTACGGTAGTCCACGGCTGTAGCTACCTCTGTGTCGGCAGTGCTCGTCCATAATTGTATACCTACCTGTGGTGGTTTTTTTTTTTTCTATCTTCTTCATACTAGTAGTTTAGGAGTCTGCTGCTGACAGTGTCCAGCAGGTCCGTCATTATATAATATATACCTGTCCTGCAGTAGTGATATATATATATTTTTTATATCATTATCATCCAGTCTATACTAGCAGACGCAGTACGGTAGTCCACGGCTGTAGCTACCTCTGTGTCGGCAGTGCTCGTCCATAATTGTATACCTACCTGTGGTGGGTTTTTTTTTTCTATCTTCTTCATACTAGTAGTTTAGGAGTCTGCTGCTGACAGTGTCCATCAGGTCCGTCATTATATAATATATACCTGTCCTGCAGTAGTGATATATATATATATTTTTTATATCATTATCATCCAGTCTATACTAGCAGACGCAGTACGGTAGTCCACGGCTGTAGCTACCTCTGTGTCGGCAGTGCTCGTCCATAATTGTATACCTACCTGTGGTGGGGTTTTTTTTCTATCTTCTTCATACTAGTAGTTTAGGAGTCTGCTGCTGACAGTATCCAGCAGGTCCGTCATTATATAATATATACCTGTCCTGCAGTAGTGATATATATATATATATATTTTTATATCATTATCATCCAGTCTATACTAGCAGACGCAGTACGGTAGTCCACGGCTGTAGCTACCTCTGTGTCGGCAGTCACTCGTCATCCATAAGTATACTAGTATCCATCCATCTCCATTGTTTACCTGAGGTGCCTTTTAGTTGTGCCTATTAAAATATGGAGAACAAAAATGTTGAGGTTCCAAAAATAGGGAAAGATCAAGATCGACTTCCACCTCGTGCTGAAGCTGCTGCCACTAGTCATGGCCGAGACGATGAAATGCCATCAACGTCGTCTGCCAAGGCCGATGCCCAATGTCATAGTACAGAGCATGTAAAATCCAAAACACCAAATATCAGTAAAAAAAGGACTCAAAAATCTAAAATAAAATCGTCGGAGGAGAAGCGTAAACTTGCCAATATGCCATTTACCACACGGAGTAGCAAGGAACGGCTGAGGCCCTGGCCTATGTTCATGGCTAGTGGTTCAGCTTCACATGAGGATGGAAGCACTCAGCCTCTCGCTAGAAAAATGAAAAGACTTAAGCTGGCAAAAGCACAGCAGAGAACTGTGCGTTCTTCTAAATCACAAATCCACAAGGAGAGTCCAATTGTGTCGGTTGCGATGCCTGAGCTTCCCAACACTGGACGTGAAGAGCATGCGCCTTCCACCATTTGCACGCCCCCTGCAAGTGCTGGAAGGAGCACCCGCAGTCCAGTTCCTGATAGTCAGATTGAAGATGTCAGTGTTGAAGTACACCAGGATGAGGAGGATATGGGTGTTGCTGGCGCTGGGGAGGAAATTGACCAGGAGGATTCTGATGGTGAGGTGGTTTGTTTAAGTCAGGCACCCGGGGAGACACCTGTTGTCCATGGGAGGAATATGGCCATTGACATGCCTGGTGAAAATACCAAAAAAAATCAGCTCTTCGGTGTGGAAGTATTTCAACAGAAATGCGGACAACATTTGTCAAGCCGTGTGTTGCCTTTGTCAAGCTGTAATAAGTAGGGGTAAGGACGTTAACCACCTCGGAACATCCTCCCTTATACGTCACCTGCAGCGCATTCATCATAAGTCAGTGACAAGTTCAAAAACTTTGGGCGACAGCGGAAGCAGTCCACTGACCAGTAAATCCCTTCCTCTTGTAACCAAGCTCACGCAAACCACCCCACCAACTCCCTCAGTGTCAATTTCCTCCTTCCCCAGGAATGCCAATAGTCCTGCAGGCCATGTCACTGGCAATTCTGACGAGTCCTCTCCTGCCTGGGATTCCTCCGATGCATCCTTGCATGTAACGCCTACTGCTGCTGGCGCTGCTGTTGTTGCTGCTGGGAGTCGATGGTCATCCCAGAGGGGAAGTCGTAAGACCACTTTTACTACTTCCACCAAGCAATTGACTGTCCAACAGTCCTTTGCGAGGAAGATGAAATATCACAGCAGTCATCCTGCTGCAAAGCGGATAACTGAGGCCTTGGCATCCTGGGCGGTGAGAAACGTGGTTCCGGTATCCATCATTACTGCAGAGCCAACTATAGACTTGTTTGAGGTACTGTGTCCCCGGTACCAAATACCATCTAGGTTCCATTTCTCTAGGCAGGCGATACCGAAAATGTACACAGACCTCAGAAAAAGACTCACCAGTGTCCTAAAAAATGCAGTTGTACCCAATGTCCACTTAACCACGGACATGTGGACAAGTGGAGCAGGGCAGACTCAGGACTATATGACTGTGACAGCCCACTGGGTAGATGTATGGACTCCCGCCGCAAGAACAGCAGCGGCGGCACCAGTAGCAGCATCTCGCAAACGCCAACTCTTTCCTAGGCAGGCTACGCTTTGTATCACCGCTTTCCAGAATATGCACACAGCTAAAAACCTCTTACGGCAAATGAGGAAGATCATCGCAGAATGGCTTACCCCAATTGGACTCTCCTGTGGATTTGTGGCATTGGACAACGCCAGCAATATTGTGTGTGCATTAAATATGGGCAAATTCCAGCACGTCCCATGTTTTGCACATACCTTGAATTTGGTGGTGCAGAATTATTTAAAAAACGACAGGGGCGTGCAAGAGATGCTGTCGGTGGCCAGAAGAATTGCGGGACACTTTCGGCGTACAGGCACCACGTACAGAAGACTGGAGCAACACCAAAAACGCCTGAACCTGCCCTGCCATCATCTGAAGCAAGAAGTGGTAACGAGGTGGAATTCAACCCTCTATATGCTTCAGAGGTTGGAGGAGCAGCAAAAGGCCATTCAAGCCTATACAACTGAGCACGATATAGGAGGTGGAATGCACCTGTCTCAAGCACAGTGGAGAATGATTTCAACGTTGTGCAAGGTTCTGCAACCTTTTGAACTTGCCACACGTGAAGTCAGTTCAGACACTGCCAGCCTGAGTCAGGTCATTCCCCTCATCAGGCTTTTGCAGAAGAAGCTGGAGACATTGAAGGAGGAGCTAACACAGAGCGATTCCGCTAGGCATGTGGGACTTGTGGATGGAGCCCTTAATTCGCTTAACAAGGATTCACGGGTGGTCAATCTGTTGAAATCAGAGCACTACATTTTGGCCACCGTGCTCGATCCTAGATTTAAAACCTACCTTGGATCTCTCTTTCCGGCAGACACAAGTCTGCAGGGGTTCAAAGAACTGCTGGTGAGAAAATTGTCAAGTCAAGCGGAACGCGACCTGTCAACATCTCCTCCTTCACATTCTCCCGCAACTGGGGGCGCGAGGAAAAGGCTCAGAATTCCGAGCCCACCCGCTGGCGGTGATGCAGGGCAGTCTGGAGCGACTGCTGATGCTGACATCTGGTCCGGACTGAAGGACCTGCCAACGATTACGGACATGTCGTCTACTGTCACTGCATATGATTCTCTCCCCATTGAAAGAATGGTGGAGGGTTATATGAGTGACCGCATCCAAGTAGGCACGTCAGACAGTCCGTACGTATACTGGCAGGAAAAAGAGGCAATTTGGAGGCCCTTGCACAAACTGGCTTTATTCTACCTAAGTTGCCCTCCCACAAGTGTGTACTCCGAAAGAGTGTTTAGTGCCGCCGCTCACCTTGTCAGCAATCGGCGTACGAGGTTACTTCCAGAAAATGTGGAGAAGATGATGTTCATTAAAATGAATTATAATCAATTCCTCCATGGAGACATTCACCAGCAGCAATTGCCTCCACAAAGTACACAGGGAGCTGTGATGGTGGATCCCAGTGGGGACGAATTGATAATCTGTGAGGAGGGGGATGTACACGGTGATGAATAGGAGGATGATGATGAGGTGGACATCTTGCCTCTGTAGAGCCAGTTTGTGCAAGGAGAGATTAATTGCTTCTTTTTTGGTGGGGGTCCAAACCAACCCGTCATTTCAGTCACAGTCGTGTGGCAGACCCTGTCACTGAAATGATGGGTTGGTTAAAGTGTGCATGTCCTGTTTATACAACATAAGGGTGGGTGGGAGGGCCCAAGGACAATTCCATCTTGCACCTCTTTTTTCTTTCATTTTTCTTTGCGTCATGTGCTGTTTGGGGAGTGTTTTTTGGAAGGGTCAGCCTGCGTGACACTGCAGTGCCACTCCTAGATGGGCCAGGTGTTTGTGTCGGCCACTAGGGTCGCTTAGCTTACTCACACAGCTACCTCATTGCGCCTCTTTTTTTCTTTGCGTCATGTGCTGTTTGGGGAGTATTTTTTGGAAGGGCCATCCTGCCTGACACTGCAGTGCCACTCCTAGATGGGCCAGGTGTTTGTGTCGGCCACTTGGGTCGCTGAGCTTAGTCACACAGCTACCTCATTGCGCCTCTTTTTTTCTTTGCGTCATGTGCTGTTTGGGGAGTGTTTTTTTGAAGGGCCATCCTGCGTGACACTGCAGTGCCACTCCTAGATGGGCCAGGTGTTTGTGTCGGCCACTAGGGTCGCTTAGCTTACTCACACAGCTACCTCATTGCGCCTCTTTTTTTCTTTGCGTCATGTGCTGTTTGGGGAGTGTTTTTTTGAAGGGCTATCCTGCGTGACACTGCAGTGCCACTCCTAGATGGGCCTGGTGTTTCTGTCGGCCACTAGGGTCGCTGAGCTTACTCACACAGCTACCTCATTGCGCCTCTTTTTTTCTTTGCGTCATGTGCTGTTTGGGGAGTGTTTTTTGGAAGGGCCATCCTGCCCGACACTGCAGTGCCACTCCTAGATGGGCCAGGTGTTTGTGCCGGCCACTAGGGTCGCTGAGCTTAGTCACACAGCTACCTCATTGCGCCTCTTTTTTTTCTTCTTTGCGTCATGTGCTATTTGGGGAGTATTTTTTGGAAGGGCCATCCTGCCTGACACTGCAGTGCCACTCCTAGATGGGCCAGGTGTTTGTGTCGGCCACTTGGGTCGCTGAGCTTAGTCACACAGCTACCTCATTGCGCCTCTTTTTTTCTTTGCGTCATGTGCTGTTTGGGGAGTGTTTTTTGGAAGGGCCATCCTGCGTGACACTGCAGTGCCACTCCTAGATGGGCCAGGTGTTTGTGTCGGCCACTTGGGTCGCTGAGCTTAGTCATCCAGCGACCTCGGTGCAAATTTTAGGACTAAAAATAATATTGTGAGGTGTGAGGTGTTCAGAATAGACTGAAAATGAGTGGAAATTATGGTTATTGAGGTTAATAATACTTTGGGATCAAAATGACCCCCAAATTCTATGATTTAAGCTGTTTTTTAGGATTTTTTGAAAAAAACACCCGAATCCAAAACACACCCGAATCCGACAAAAAAAATTCGGTGAGGTTTTGCCAAAACGCGTTCGAACCCAAAACACGGCCGCGGAACCGAACCCAAAACCAAAACACAAAACCCGAAAAATTTCCGGTGCACATCTATAGATAGTATGCATCATATCAATAGGAGATTAGATAAGTCTGAATCTCATGCTGAGTGCTGGAGAAAATCTGTGGAGGATGTGATTTTTCAGGGCAATGTTCTTCCATCTGCAGGCGACACTTCTGGGTCACATAAGAGACCATTTGCAAATATTGTGAATACTGATACCGACACGGACACTGATTCTTGTGTCGACGATAGTGACTCCAGGGAAATAGATCATAAATTGGCAAAAAATATACAATATATGATTGTGGCTATAAGGGAAGTTCTGGAAGTCACGGAAGCCACTCCTGTACCTCAGGAGAAGCTTATTTCTATAAAGAAAAGAAATCTAAGGTCACTTTCCCTCCTTCCCATGAGCTTAATACACTCTTTGAACGGATGTGGGTGAATCCCGAAAATAAATTTTGTATTCCCAAGAGAATTCAGATAGCTTATCCTTTCCCGGTGGAGGACAGAAAAAAATGGGAGTCACCCCCTGTGTTAGACAGTGCACTGTCCAGGTTGACAAAGAAGGTAATTCTCCCTGCACCTGGCATGGCTTCACTAAAAGAGTCGGCAGACCGAAAGATGGAAACTACATTGAATTCCATTTATGTTGCCAATGGTACGCTGCTCAGACCCACAATTGCTTGCGCGTGGGTGAGTCGCGCTATTGAAAAATGGTCAGAAAGCGGTCATCAGAAATTGACACGATTGATAAAGATGTGATACTCCTTAAGTTAGGGAATATCAAAGATGCTGCCGCATACATGCTAGAAGCGATGAAAGATATTGGACTCTTGAGTTCACGAGCTGCTACCATGGCAGTATCGGCTCGGCGGGTGTTGTGGATTCGCCAGTGGAACGCGGATGCAGATTCCAAAAGAAATATGGAGGCTCTCCCATATAAAGGTGAGGCCTTATTTGGCGATGGACTGGATGCGTTAGTCTCGGCGGCTACCGCAGGTAAGTCAACATTTTTGCTCTCTGCGCCTGCACCGGCAAAAAAGACATATCACCCGCACATGCAGTCCTTTCGGCCCAATAAATACAAAAAAGCGAGAGGTCCCCCCTTCTTTGCGGGTAGGGGAAGGGGAAAGAAGTCCACAGCAGCTTCAGGTTCCCAGGAGCAGAAGTCTACCCCTACTTCTGCCAAATCTTCAGCATGACGCTGGGGCTCCTTTGCGGGAAGCCGCTCGGGTGGAGGCACGTCTCAAACTGTTCAGCCAAGGTTGGATTCTGTCTGACCTGGATCCCTGGGTGTTGCAAATAGTGTCCCAGGGATACAAGCTGGAGTTCCAAGGCGTTTCCCCATGCCAATTTTTCAAATCGACCTTGCCAGCTTCTCTTCCAGAAAGGGAAGCAGTAACAGCGGCAATCCAAAAATTATGTCAGGATCAGGTCATAGTCCTGGCACCTTTGTCACAACAAGGCGAGGGGTTTTATTCAAGCCTTTTTTGTAGTTCCGAAGCCGGACAGCTCGGTCAGACCGATCATAAACCTGAAAAATCTGAATCTCTACTTGAAACGATTCAAGTTCAAAATGGAATCACTGAGGGCAGTGATTTCTAGTCTGGAGGAGGGGGACTATATGGTGTCGGTAGACATAAAAGATGCTTACCTGCATGTTCCCATTTATCCTCCTCACCAGGCTTATCTGAGATTCGCGGTTCAGGATTGCCATTACCAATTCCAGACGTTACCTTAAACGTGCTGGAATTGAGAGCCATTTACAACGGCCTTCAACAAGCGGTACATCTTCTTCAAGATCATCCCGTGCAGATCCAGTCGGACAATGTAACAGCAGTTGCGTACATAAACAGGCAGGGCGGAGCGAAAAGCAGAGCGGCAATGGCAGAGGTGACGAAGATCCTCCTCTGGGCAGAAAGACATGTAAAGGCTCTGTCGGCAATTTTCATTCCGGGAGTAGACAACTGGGAAGCAGACTTCCTCAGCAGACACGATCTCCATCCAGGAGAGTGGGCCCTACACCAAGAAGTCTTCACAGAGGTGACAAGCCTTTGGGGAGTTCCTCAAGTAGACATGATGGCATCTCATCTCAACAAGAATCTTCAGAAATATTGTCCCATGTCGAGAGACCCTCAAGCAATAGCAGTGGATGCGCTTGTGGCCCAGTGGGTGTTCCGGTCGGTGTATGTCTTCCATCCACTTCCGCTGATCCCAAAAGTGCTCAGGATCATAAGAAGAACAAGAGTTCGAGCAATCTTCATTGCCCCAGACTGGCCAAGGAGGGCTTGGTACCCAGATCTTCAGGAGTTGCTCATAGAAGATCCTCGGCCTCTTCCTCTTCGCGAGGACCTGCTGCAGCAGGGGCCGTGCATGTATCAAGACTTACCACGGCTACGTTTGATGGCATGGCTGCTGAGCACCGGATCCTAGCCCGAAAGGGTATTCCCAAGGAAGTCATCCCCACCCTTATTCAGGCCAGGAAAGGAGTAACGTAGAAACATTACCACCGTATTTGGAGAAAATATGTGTCTTGGTGTGGATCCAAGAAGGCTCCTATGGAAGAGTTTGAGTTGGGACGTTTTCTCCATTTTCTGCAGGCTGGTGTGGAGGCGGGCCTACAATTGGGATCATTCAAGGTCTAGATTTCGTCCTTGTCAGTGTTCTTTCAAAAACAATTGGCCTCTCTTCCAGAGGTTCAGACCTTCGTGAAAGGGGTTCTGCACATCCAGCCTCCTTTGTGCCTCCAGTGGCACCATGGGACCTTAACGTGGTGTTGCAGTTCCTTCAATCAGATTGGTTTGAGCCTCTACAAGAGATAGAGTTGAAGTTTCTCACTTGGAAATTGGTGATGCTTTTGGCATTGGCATCCGCGCGGCGGGTGTCTGAATTGGGGGCCTTGTCTCACAAGAGCCCTTACCTGATCTTCCATGAAGATAGGGCAGAGTTGAGAACTCGTCAACATTTTCTTCCGAAGGTGGTTTCATCTTTCCACATAAACCAACCTATTGTGGTGCCAGTAGTTACTGACACGTTCACTGAGTCACAGTCTCTAGATGTGGTTAGGGCTTTGAAGATTTATGTTGCTAGAACAGCTCGAATACGGAAAACAGAGTCTTTGTTTGTCCTGTATGCTCCCAACAAGATTGGGTATCCTGCTTCGAAGCAGACTATTGCGCATTGGATCAGAAGTACGATTCAGCACGCTCATACTACGGCTGGATTGCCGTTACCAACGTCGGTGAAGGCCCATTCCACTAGGAAGGTGGGCTCATCCTGGCCGGCTGCCAGGGGGGTCTCGGCATTGCAACTTTGCCGAGCAGCTACTTGGTCAGGGTCAAACACATTTGCTAAATTCTACAAGTTTGACACCTTGGCCGATGAAGACCTCAAGTTCGGTCAATCGGTGCTGCAGGGTCATCCGCACTCTCCCGCCCGTACTGGAGCTTTGGTATAGACCCCATGGTCTTGATGTCATCCCCAGCATCCTCTAGGACATATGAGAAAATAGGATTTTGATACCTAAAGGTAAATCCTTTTCTCCGAGTCCGTAGAGGATGCTGGGCGCCTGTCCCAGTGCGTACTTTACCTGCAGTTTAGTTATTGGAATTACACAAGTTGTGTTATCTTAGTTTTCAGCATGTTGCTGCAATTGGTTCGTGGCTGTTGGCGTGTGTTATGTTGAATGCCATGTGTGCGGCATGGTTGAGGGTGTGGGTTGGTAGATATCTCACCACTAGTTTAAGTAATTCTTTCCCTCGAAATGTCAGTCTCCCTGGGCACAGTTCCTACAACTGAGGTCTGGAGGAGGGGCATAGAGGGAGGAGTCAGTTCACACCCAATGAAAAGTCTTTAGAGTGCCCATGTCTCCTGCAGATCCCGTCTATACCCCATGGTCTTGATGTCGTCCCCAGCATCCTCTATGGACTAGGAGAAAAGGATTAACCGGTAGGTATCAAAATCCTATTTTTTTAATCTCGGGATTCAGATAAAAAAATCCTGGAATTCCATTTACACTCTTGCAGGTGCTGTGCATAGACCTACTATAGTGGCTTCTTGGCTGTAAAAGCTATTGAAGCCTGGGTTCAAGAAGTTGAAGCGGAGATGCCTCTGAATTTTTCTGATAATGCCAGATAGTGTATTTCATATATTACCACAGCCTCTCATTACATTCAGGAGGCGGCCTCTGATGCCGGTGTGCTGGCGGCCAAAGTATCTACTACGTCCATTCCGGCTCGCCGGATTCTGTGGTTGCGGTCCTGGTCTGTGGATTTGGACTCTAAAAAGACATTGGATGTGATTCCTTTTAAGGCAGGGGTGGGGAACCTCCGGCCCGCGGGCCGTATACGGCCCGCGAAGCCGTATGGTCCGGCCCACCAGCTTGTGTCAGTGAGACACGCTGCCGCTCAGTCCGGCGGCAGCGTGTCTCAGCTGTCAGAACAGGGAGACAGGGAGGAGAGCGCGGCTGTTGAGTGGGAGCGGAAGCGTGTAGTACTGCAAACCAGCCGCCGGTCCGTGAGCCAATCAGAGCTCGCGGACCGGTAGCCAATCAGGAGCCGCGGCTGCCGGTCCGCGAGCTCTGATTTGCTCTCGAACCGGCGGCTGGTTTGAAGTACTACACGCCGCCACTCCCATCCGACAGCCGCGCTCTCCTCCGTGTCCCACGGTAAGCAGCACGGAGGGGAGGGGGGAGGGCATCTGTATACCTGGCACTGTGGGGGCATCTGTATACCTTGCACTGTGGGGGCATCTGTATACCTGGCACTGTGGGGGGCATTTGTATACCTGGCACTGTGGGGGCATCTGTATACCTGGCACTGTGTGGGCATTTGTATACCTGGCACTGTGGGGGCATCTGTATACCTGGCACTGTGGGGGGCATTTGTATACCTGGCACTGTAGGGGCATCTGTATACCTGGCACTGTGGGGGGCATTTGTATACCTGGCACTGTGGGGGGCATTTGTATACCTGGCACTGTGGGGGCATCTGTATTCCTGGCACTGTGGGGACATCTGTATACCTGGCACTGTGAGGGGCATTTGTATACCTGGCACTGTGAGGGGCATTTGTATACCTGGCACTGTGAGGGGCATTTGTATACCTGGCACTGTGGGGGGCATTTGTATACCTGGCACTGTGGGGGCATCTGTATAACTGGCACTGTGAGGGGCATTTGTATACCTGGCACTATGGGGGCATCTGTATACCTGGCACTGTGGGGACATCAGTATATCTGGCACTGTGGGGGCATCTGTATACCTGGCACTGTGGGGACATCTGTATACCTGGCACTGTGAGGGGCATTTGTATACCTGGCACTGTGAGGGGCATTTGTATACCTGGCACTGTGGGGGCATTTGTATACCTGGCACTGTGGGGGCAATTGTGGATCTGGCACCGCACTATTGGGGGCATATGTGTATCACGTCCCATTTTAACTGGCCACACCCATTTTTTTGGCGCATGCGCGCCTCCGGCTCGCACACACAGTACCTCTAAAGGGCAGACCTACTGGGGGGCAGGGTAATTTTTTAAGTTGAGAATTTTTATACGGCCCCCGAAGGATTTTATAAATATCCAAATGGCCCTCGGTAGAAAAAAGGTTCCCCACCCCTGTTTTAAGGGAAACATCCTTTTTGGGGAAGATATGAACAAGATTGTTGCTGACTTAGCGTCTGCTAAAACTGCATGTCTGCCGAGTACTAATCCTTCGGCTCCGAAGGCTAAGAGTACTACCTTTCATTCCTTTCGACCTCCAAGTAAAGCAAAGGGTCAGGCGTACCCGAAACAGGCTTGCACTTCCAAAACCTCTAAGCCCAAACCTAAACGTTCCTGGGCTGCCTGTCATCCTGCTTCCAAACCAGACAAGCCTGCTGCATGACGGGGAGGGCCTCCCCAGGGTGGGAGGCCAACTTCTGCAGTTCGTCCAGGTATGGTTACAGACCACTTCAGACGCCTGGGTGAGGGAAGTCATCACTCACGGATACACCATCTCTTTCAAGAAATGTCTCCCTCGCCAGTTTTGCTCGACAAATATCCCTTCGGATCCATTGAAAGCAAGGACTCTACATTTGGTGGTACAATCCCTCCTGGACACAGGAGTGATAGTGCCGGTACCTCTGGCCCAGAGAGGCAGGGGGTACTATTCAACGCTGTTCCTAGTTTCGAAACTGAATGGATCCTCCTGGCCCATTCTCAACCTCAGGTCTTTGAACAAATTTGTTAAGGTATCCAAATTCCGTATGGAAATTATTCGCTCTATTGTTCTGGCCTTGGAACCCAAGGACTATATGGTATCCCTGGACATACATATACCTATTGCCATGTCACATCAGTAATATCTGCGGTTTGCTATTGGCAACCTATACTATCAATTCTAGGCCTTGCCTTTTGGAATGACCACGGCTCCACGAATCTTCTCTAAGGTCATAGCAGTCATGACGGCCCTTCCCCGCCATCAGGGTATCAGGATTCTGCCGTATCTGGATGACTTGTTGATCCTGGTGAACTCCCCAGAGGTTCTCCTTCGTCATCTGGAACTGACAGTCCACATCCTGTAAGCCCACCGGTGGCTCATCAACTGGAAGAAGTCCTCACTGGTCCCTGCTCAGAGCATGGTGCACCTGGAGGCGTTACTGGACACACACAACCAATGGTTGTTCTCGTCTCCGGAGAAGGTCCTGAAACTTCAGGACAGGATAAGATGCTTCCTATCTCGCCCACGTGTGTCGATCCACTCGGATAAGATGCTTCCTATCTCGCCCACGTATGTCGATCCACTCGGCGATGTAAGTACTAGGCCTCATGGTGTCGGCTTTCGACATGGTAGAGTACGCTCAATTTCATTCTCGCCCCTCTGCAGGGGTTAATCCTTTCCAAGTGGGATGGCTTGCCTCACCGGATCAGGTCTCACATGATTTCCTTGACTCCGGAAGTTCGTCCGTCTCTGAGCTGGACCAACGATTGAGCAGGGGTTGTCCCTTCTGGATGTCCAACTGGGTCCGCCTAACGATGGATGCCAGTCTGCAGGGTGGGGCGCAGTGTTAGAACAACACTCTCTTCAAGATCGGTGGACCAGGGAGAAATCTCTCCTTCCGATAAACATTCTGGAGTTGCGGCCAGTGTTCAATGCTCTGAAACTGGCCCTGCTTCTGGTACAGAACAGGCCTGTTCAAGTACAGTCAGAAAACGCTACCACAGTGGCGTACATAAATCATCAAAGCGGCACTTGAAGCCGCATGGCAATGATGAAAGTGTCAAAGATTCTTCTATGGGAGGAACGTCATCTGCCAGCCATATCGGCAGTGTTCATTCTGGGGGTCTTCAACTGGGAAGCGGACTTCCTCAGTCGTCAGGACGTACACGCCGGAGAGTAGAGTCTTTCTTCATCCGGAAGTCTTTCAACTTCTAGTGGACAAGTGGTGCCTACCAGATGCAGACCTGATGGCGTCTCGACACAATCACAAGGTTCCAGTCTTCGGAATAAGGACAAGGGATCCGCGCTGGCAATTCCATGGAACTTTTGGCTGCCGTATATGTTCCCTCTGGTGTCACTCCTGCCCAGGGTAATAAGGAAGTTCAAGCAAGAAGGAGGAATACTACTTCTAAATTGGTCCAGCGTGGCACAAACGGCATTTGTTCTCAGACCTGCAGGGTCTCTCGATAAAGCGTCCTCTTCTACTTCCACAATGCCCAGACCTCCTCGTTCAGGGCCCTTGTGTCTACCAGGATCTGGCCTGACTGGCTTTGATAGCGTGGCTCTTGAAGCTTCAGTCCTGAGGGCCAAAGGATTTTCTGAGGCGGTCATTCAAACTATGTTGAAAACCCATAAACCGGATTCAGCTCGGATTTATTATAGGGTCTGGAATTCTTACTTCACCTGGTGTGCAGCTAAGAATTATGAGGCATACAAGTTCAGTACTGCCAAACTTTTGGCTTTTCTGCAACAGGGCCTGGACTTAGGCCTTCGTCTGTCCTCCCTCAAGGTTCATATGTCGGTATGGTTTCAGAGAAAAATTGCGTTGCTACCTGACGTTCATACTTTCACTCAGGGTGTTTTACGGATTTAACCACCCTATGTCCCTCCTGTGGCTCCTTGGGATTAGTCAGTTGTTCTGGATGCCCTACAAGAGTCTCCGTTTGAACCTCTTGAGTCTGTGGACCTTAAATGGCTTACACTTAAGGTCTTGTTTTTGCTGGCTATTGCCTCTTCTAGAAGGGTTTCAGACTTGGGTGCCTTATACTGTCGGTCACCCTTTCTGATTTTTCACCATGACCATGCGGTTCTTAGAACTCGCCCTGGTTATCTGCCTAAGGTGGTGTCATCTTTCTACCTTAACCAAGAGATTGTGGTTCCAGCCTTTATCTCTCCTGGTTTGTCCTCCAAAGAACGGTCTTTGGATGTGGTATGGGCTCTCCATATATATGTGAAGAGAACAGCTTCTCTTAGGAGATCTGATTCTCTCTTTGTCCTTTTTGGTTTTCACAAATGTGGCTGGCCTGCGAATAAGCAAACCTTGGCCAGATGGATTAGAATGGTGATTGCACAAGCTTATGCGCAGGCTGGACTTCCAGCCCCTGCTACTATCAAGGCCCATTCTACTTGGTCTGTTGGACCTTCTTGGGCGGCCCTAGAACAACTGTGCAAGACGGCTACGTGGTCCTCAGTGAACACATTCATCAGGTTCTATGCTTTTGATATTTCCGCCTCCCAGGATGCTTCCTTTGGACACCGGGTTCTTGTGCCCGCTACAGTGCGTCCCCTCCCTTGAGGAACTGCTTTCGGACATCCCCTATGTTATTCCCTGTGGAATACCAGTGTACCCCACTGCAGAAAAGGAGATTTATGGTAAGACTTACCTTTGTTAAATCTCTACACTGGATTCCACAGGGCACCCATCCTGACGCACTTAGCTTCTTTGGGTTTGAATGGCATTAGCCACTGGTACCTTCTCCTGTTGTGAGAATGTAGTTATCTGTGGCTACTAACTACTGTTGTCTCTTTCTCTTATGTCCAGGAGGATGCTGGGGTCCACATTAGTACCATGGGGTATAGACGGTTCCACTAGGAGCTATGGGAACTTTAAGAGTTTAATAGTGTGGGCTGGCTCCTCCCTCTATGCCCCTCCTACCAGACCCAGTTTAGAAATGGTGCCCGGTGGAGCCGGTCACAGCTAGGGGAGCTCCATAGGAGTTTTTCTAATTTTATTATTTTTATTAGAGTTAGGCACAGGGAGGCTGCTGGCAATAGCCTCCCTGCTTTGTGGGACTTAGGGGGGAAGTGGTGTCCAACCCTCTGAGGTTAATGGCCACTAGCCCCGCTGACAGGACACTGAGCTCCTGAGGGTGTCAATCGCAAGCCCCTGAGGCAACCTCTCGCTCCCGCAGCACTGCCGCTAACCCCTAACAGAGTCATAAGATGTCGGTGGTGAGTTGGACACCGGCGCCCCGACAAGCGGGGATCCAGTGAGAATGGTGGCATCAGGGTGGAAGCGCAGCGCTGAGGCTGCGCTCCGGAGGGCTCCGAGGTACAGTGTTTGTGGTGCTGAGACGGGAGCCCTGGGCCAGCGCAAACACCCTTACACTGGTCACTTTTGCTATCAGGGACATATGTACTGCTGTTAGTGCCATTACCTCAGGCCAGTATAATCTGTTTAAGTGCGGGAAGATTTTAGGAGCGGAGCTTCTCCTCAGAGCAGATCCAGCACTCACCAGTGCAATTTTCTTACTGCAGATCACACAGAGATGCTGACAGGGAGAGCTGACCCTCCACGTAACTCCAGCTATCCTGTGCGGTACCAGGGGATTATAGAAGGAGGGGGAATGCATTTATTCACATTACTGTGTAGTCTGTTAGGTGACTCAGTCAGCGCCAGACAATTATTATATAACTGTCTACTGGGGTGCTGTGTGGGCTGGCTCCAAAACTCTGTGTCTCTCTGAAGGTACTTGGGGGAAACTGTGTCTGACATTTTCTTGTGTGTGTGTGTATGCTATATATCTCACATTACCATTTTTAGGGACTCTGTGTCTTGTGCTGCAGAGTATGTATCTTCTCTAGAGATGAGCGCCGGAAATTTTTCGGGTTTTGTGTTTTGGTTTTGGGTTCGGTTCCGCGGCCGTGTTTTGGGTTCGACCGCGTTTTGGCAAAACCTCACCGAATTTTTTTTGTCGGATTCGGGTGTGTTTTGGATTCGGGTGTTTTTTTAAAAAAACCCTAAAAAACAGCTTAAATCATAGAATTTGGGGGTAATTTTGATCCCAAAGTATTATTAACCTCAAAAAACATAATTTACACTCATTTTCAGCCTATTCTGAACACATCACACCTCACAATATTATTTTTAGTCCTAAAATTTGCACCGAGGTCGCTGTGTGAGTAAGATAAGCGACCCTAGTGGCCGACACAAACACCGGGCCCATCTAGGAGTGGCACTGCAGTGTCACGCAGGATGGCCCTTCCAAAAAACCCTCCCCAAACAGCACATGACGCAAAGAAAAAAAGAGGCGCAATGAGGTAGCTGACTGTGTGAGTAAGATTAGCGACCCTAGTGGCCGACACAAACACCGGGCACATCTAGGAGTGGCACTGCAGTGTCACGCAGGATGTCCCTTCCAAAAAACCCTCCCCAAACAGCACATGACGCAAAGAAAAAAAGAGGCGCAATGAGGTAGCTGTGTGAGTAAGATTAGCGACCCTAGTGGCCGACACAAACACCGGGCCCATCTAGGAGTGGCACTGCAGTGTCACGCAGGATGTCCCTTCCAAAAAACCCTCCCCAATCAGCACATGATGCAAAGAAAAAGAAAAGAAAAAAGAGGTGCAAGATGGAATTATCCTTGGGCCCTCCCACCCACCCTTATGTTGTATAAACAAAACAGGACATGCACACTTTAACCAACCCATCATTTCAGTGACAGGGTCTGCCACACGACTGTGACTGATATGACGGGTTGGTTTGGACCCCCCCCAAAAAAGAAGCAATTAATCTCTCCTTGCACAAACTGGCTCTACAGAGGCAAGATGTCCACCTCATCTTCACCCTCCGATATATCACCGTGTACATCCCCCTCCTCACAGATTATCAATTCGTCCCCACTGGAATCCACCATCTCAGCTCCCTGTGTACTTTGTGGAGGCAATTGCTGCTGGTCAATGTCTCCGCGGAGGAATTGATTATAATTCATTTTAATGAACATCATCTTCTCCACATTTTCTGGATGTAACCTCGTACGCCGATTGCTGACAAGGTGAGCGGCGGCACTAAACACTCTTTCGGAGTACACACTTGTGGGAGGGCAACTTAGGTAGAATAAAGCCAGTTTGTGCAAGGGCCTCCAAATTGCCTCTTTTTCCTGCCAGTATAAGTACGGACTGTGTGACGTGCCTACTTGGATGCGGTCACTCATATAATCCTCCACCATTCTATCAATGTTGAGAGAATCATATGCAGTGACAGTAGACGACATGTCCGTAATCGTTGTCAGGTCCTTCAGTCCGGACCAGATGTCAGCATCAGCAGTCGCTCCAGACTGCCCTGCATCACCGCCAGCGGGTGGGCTCGGAATTCTGAGCCTTTTCCTCGCACCCCCAGTTGCGGGAGAATGTGAAGGAGGAGATGTTGACAGGTCGCGTTCCGCTTGACTTGACAATTTTGTCACCAGCAGGTCTTTCAACCCCAGCAGACCTGTGTCTGCCGGAAAGAGAGATCCAAGGTAGGCTTTAAATCTAGGATCGAGCACGGTGGCCAAAATGTAGTGCTCTGATTTCAACAGATTGACCACCCGTGAATCCTTGTTAAGCGAATTAAGGGCTGCATCCACAAGTCCCACATGCCTAGCGGAATCGCTCCGTGTTAGCTCCTTCTTCAATGCCTCCAGCTTCTTCTGCAAAAGCCTGATGAGGGGAATGACCTGACTCAGGCTGGCAGTGTCTGAACTGACTTCACGTGTGGCAAGTTCAAAGGGCATCAGAACCTTGCACAACGTTGAAATCATTCTCCACTGCACTTGAGACAGGTGCATTCCATCTCCTATATCGTGCTCAATTGTATAGGCTTGAATGGCCTTTTGCTGCTCCTCCAACCTCTGAAGCATATAGAGGGTTGAATTCCACCTCGTTACCACTTCTTGCTTCAGATGATGGCAGGGCAGGTTCAGTAGTTTTTGGTGGTGCTCCAGTCTTCTGTACGTGGTGCCTGTACGCCGAAAGTGTCCCGCAATTTTTCTGGCCACCGACAGCATCTCTTGCACGCCCCTGTCGTTTTTTAAAAAATTCTGCACCACCAAATTCAAGGTATGTGCAAAACATGGGACGTGCTGGAATTTGCCCATATTTAATGCACACACAATATTGCTGGCGTTGTCCGATGCCACAAATCCACAGGAGAGTCCAATTGGGGTAAGCCATTCCGCGATGATCTTCCTCAGTTGCCGTAAGAGGTTTTCAGCTGTGTGCGTATTCTGGAAAGCGGTGATACAAAGCGTAGCCTGCCTAGGAAAGAGTTGGCGTTTGCGAGATGCTGCTACTGGTGCCGCCGCTGCTGTTCTTGCGGCGGGAGTCCATACATCTACCCAGTGGGCTGTCACAGTCATATAGTCCTGACCCTGCCCTGCTCCACTTGTCCACATGTCCGTGGTTAAGTGGACATTGGGTACAACTGCATTTTTTAGGAGACTGGTGAGTCTTTTTCTGACGTCCGTGTACATTCTCGGTATCGCCTGCCTAGAGAAGTGGAACCTAGATGGTATTTGGTAACGGGGGCACACTGCCTCAATAAATTGTCTAGTTCCCTGTGAACTAACGGCGGATACCGGACGCACGTCTAACACCAACATAGTTGTCAAGGACTCAGTTATCCGCTTTGCAGTAGGATGACTGCTGTGATATTTCATCTTCCTCGCAAAGGACTGTTGAACAGTCAATTGCTTACTGGAAGTAGTACAAGTGGGCTTACGACTTCCCCTCTGGGATGACCATCGACTCCCAGCGGCAACAACAGCAGCGCCAGCAGCAGTAGGCGTTACACGCAAGGATGCATCGGAGGAATCCCAGGCAGGAGAGGACTCGTCAGACTTGCCAGTGACATGGCCTGCAGGACTATTGGCATTCCTGGGGAAGGAGGAAATTGACACTGAGGGAGTTGGTGGGGTGGTTTGCGTGAGCTTGGTTACAAGAGGAAGGGATTTACTGGTCAGTGGACTGCTTCCGCTGTCACCCAAAGTTTTTGAACTTGTCACTGACTTATTATGAATGCGCTGCAGGTGACGTATAAGGGAGGATGTTCCGAGGTGGTTAACGTCCTTACCCCTACTTATTACAGCTTGACAAAGGGAACACACGGCTTGACACCTGTTGTCCGCATTTCTGGTGAAATACCTCCACACCGAAGAGCTGATTTTTTTGGTATTTTCACCTGGCATGTCAACGGCCATATTCCTCCCACGGACAACAGGTGTCTCCCCGGGTGCCTGACTTAAACAAACCACCTCACCATCAGAATCCTCCTGGTCAATTTCCTCCCCAGCGCCAGCAACACCCATATCCTCCTCATCCTGGTGTACTTCAACACTGACATCTTCAATCTGACTATCAGGAACTGGACTGCGGGTACTCCTTCCAGCACTTGCAGGGGGCATGCAAATAGTGGAAGGCGCATGCTCTTCACGTCCAGTGTTGGGAAGGTCAGGCATCGCAAACGACACAATTGGACTCTCCTTGTGGATTTGGGATTTCAAAGAACGCACAGTTCTTTGCGGTGCTTTTGCCAGCTTGAGTCTTTTCAGTTTTCTAGCGAGAGGCTGAGTGCTTCCATCCTCATGTGAAGCTGAACCACTAGCCATGAACATAGGCCAGGGCCTCAGCCGTTCCTTGCCACTCCGTGTGGTAAATGGCATATTGGCAAGTTTACGCTTCTCCTCCGACAATTTTATTTTAGGTTTTGGAGTCCTTTTTTTTCTGATATTTGGTGTTTTGGATTTGACATGCTCTGTACTATGACATTGGGCATCGGCCTTGGCAGACGACGTTGCTGGCATTTCATCGTCTCGGCCATGACTAGTGGCAGCAGCTTCAGCACGAGGTGGAAGTGGATCTTGATCTTTCCCTAATTTTGGAACCTCAACTTTTTTGTTCTCCATATTTTATAGGCAGAACTAAAAGGCACCTCAGGTAAACAATGGAGATGGATGGATTGGATACTAGTATACAATTATGGACGGACTGCCACGGTTAGGTGGTATAAAAAAACCACGGTTAGGTGGTATATATTATAATAATAATACAATTATGGATGGACGGACTGCCTGCCGACTGCCGACACAGAGGTAGCCACAGCCGTGAACTACCGCACTGTACACTGGTTGATAAAGAGATAGTAGTATACTCGTAACAACTAGTATGACACTATGACGACGGTATAAAGAATGAAAAAAAAACCACGGTTAGGTGGTATATATTATAATAATAATACAATTATGGATGGACGGACTGCCTGCCGACTGCCGACACAGAGGTAGCCACAGCCGTGAACTACCGCACTGTACACTGGTTGATAAAGAGATAGTAGTATACTCGTAACAACTAGTATGACACTATGACGACGGTATAAAGAATGCAAAAAAAACCACAGTTAGGTGGTATATATTATAATAATAATACAATTATGGATGGACGGACTGCCTGCCGACTGCCGACACAGAGGTAGCCACAGCCGTGAACTACCGCACTGTACACTGGTTGATAAAGAGATAGTAGTATACTCGTAACAACTAGTATGACACTATGACGGTATAAAGAATGAAAAAAAAACCACGGTTAGGTGGTATATATTATAATAATAATACAATTATGGATGGACGGACTGCCTGCCGACTGCCGACACAGAGGTAGCCACAGCCGTGAACTACCGCACTGTACACTGGTTGATAAAGAGATAGTAGTATACTCGTAACAATTAGGATGACACTATGACGGTATAAAGAATGAAAAAAAAACCACGGTTAGGTGGTAGGTATATAATAATAAATAATACAATTCTGGTCGGACGGACTGCCTGCCGTGTGCCGACACAGAGGTAGCCACAGCCGTGAACTACCGCACTGTACACTGGTTGATAAAGAGATAGTAGTATACTCGTAACAATTAGGATGACACTATGACGGTATAAAGAATGAAAAAAAAACCACGGTTAGGTGGTAGGTATATAATAATAAATAATACAATTCTGGTCGGACGGACTGCCTGCCGTGTGCCGACACAGAGGTAGCCACAGCCGTGAACTACCGCACTGTACACTGGTTGATAAAGAGATAGTAGTATACTCGTAACAATTAGGATGACACTATGACGGTATAAAGAATGAAAAAAAAACCACGGTTAGGTGGTAGGTATATAATAATAAATAATACAATTCTGGTCGGACGGACTGCCTGCCGTGTGCCGACACAGAGGTAGCCACAGCCGTGAACTACCGCACTGTACACTGGTTGATAAAGAGATAGTAGTATACTCGTAACAATTAGGATGACACTATGACGGTATAAAGAATGAAAAAAAAACCACGGTTAGGTGGTAGGTATATAATAATAAATAATACAATTCTGGTCAGACGGACTGCCTGCCGTGTGCCGACACAGAGGTAGCCACAGCCGTGAACTACCGCACTGTACACTGGTTGATAAAGAGATAGTAGTATACTCGTAACAATTAGGATGACACTATGACGGTATAAAGAATGAAAAAAAAACCACGGTTAGGTGGTAGGTATATAATAATAAATAATACAATTCTGGTCGGACGGACTGCCTGCCGTGTGCCGACACAGAGGTAGCCACAGCCGTGAACTACCGCACTGTACTGTGTCTGCTGCTAATATAGACTGGTTGATATTTAAAGAGATATTAGTAGTATACAACAATACTATACTGGTGGTCAGGCACTGGTCACCACTCCTGCAGCAAAAGTGTGCACTGTTAATTAATATAATTGTACTCCTGGCTCCTGCTAACAACCTGCAGTGCTCCCCAGTCTCCCCCACAATTAATTATAAGCTTTTAATTTATACATTGATGACTGTGCAGCACACTGGGCTGAGCTGAGTGCACACAGACTGAGTCACACTGTGTGACTGACTGTGCTGTGTATCGTTTTTTTTTTCAGGCAGAGAACGGATATAGCAGAGAGAAGTGAACGGATATATTATATTAAATAAAAGTTAACTAGCAACTGCACTGGTCACTGACTGTGGTAAACTAACTCTGTCTGCGACTCTGCACAATCTCTCTCTATCTAATCTATCTATCTCTATTCTAATGGAGAGGACGCCAGACACGTCCTCTCCCTATCAATCTCAATGCACGAGTGAAAATGGCGGCGACGCGCGGCTCCTTATATAGAATCCGAGTCTCGCGATAGAATCCGAGCCTCGCGAGAATCCGACAGCGTCATGATGACGTTCGGGCGCGCTCGGGTTAACCGAGCAAGGCGGGAAGATCCGAGTCGCTCGGACCCGTGGAAAAAAAAGTGAAGTTCGTGCGGGTTCGGATTCAAAGAAACCGAACCCGCTCATCTCTAATCTTCTCCAGAAGAGTCTATTCCATGTACTCAGGAATGCAATATACAAATGGGTCAACGGTTATCTTGAATAGTTTTCTGCGCCTAGGCACAACATGATTTATTAGCATAAACCCTTCATCTATTGTTCTCAGCTGCAATACAATACAGAGAACAATACAGCAGGGTATTAAGACATTACAGCAGGGGATTAAGTCCAACTGGCCAGTCTCAGTTAATCCTATTAAAGGTCAAGATAAATGTGAACCCATCTGTACTATCTCAGCCCTCTGAACCAGAACCCTAGTGGGTGGCTTCTATTAAGGGGATGATATCCCAAATTTTATCTAGGATAGCTCATTATGAGACTGAAACACAGTTTTAAATAAAATCTGTAGAGGTTTTATCGTATTCTACTCCCACTACTTCAACAAACTCTTCTAGTATTTGCCCAAAGAAGTGTGCTCTTGCCCAGGTAATGCAAGTCAACACGGATACAGACTCTGATCTGGTTGACAGTAATGGGGCTGTACTGTGGGGAGAGGCATCCCTTGCTAAAGGGGTGCAGCTAATGATTGAGGCCATTCGGGATGTTTTACATATTACTGACAAGGTACCTGAACAGGTCGAGGAGGCAATAAGACAATAAGAAAGTCTCCCTTACCTTTCCTGCATCTAGGGACTTAAACGCATTATTTGAGAAATCCTGGGAAAACCCAGAGAAAAAATTCCAGATCCCAAAGACAGTTCTGGCTGCTTTTTCTTTCCCTGAAGAGGATAGGAAAAAGTGGGAAAACCCTCCTATAGTAGACGCTTCTTTTTATAGATTGTCTAAAAAGGTGGTTTTACCTGTCCCTGGGTCTACCACTTTGAAAGAGCCGGCAGACCGCAAGATTGAGGCTACGCTCAAATCCATATACACTGCTTCAGGCGTGGCACTTAGGCCCACTATTGCTTGTGCATGGATTTCTAAAGTAAAGTGGTCGGGCACGTTACTAGAGGATTTAGATACTATGGATACAAGTGACATTGAAATGTTTTTACGACACATACAGGATTCTGCGGGTTTCATAATGGAGGCCATGAAGGACCTTGGTAATCTGACTGAACGGACGTCTTCCATGGCTGTCTTGGCACGCAGGGGACTCTGGCTGCGCCAATGGTCTGCGGATGCGGAATCAAAGAAGAGTGTGGAGAACCTACCCTTCGCAGGTCAGGCTCTATTTGGGAAAACTTTGGATGCGTGGATCTCCACGGCAACCACAGGTAAGTCAACCTTTCTTCCCTCAGCCACTCCGACGCCAAAGAAATCCTTCCCTGCATCTACAATGCAGTCCTTTCAGACCGCAAAGGTTAAGAAGTCCAAGTACCCTTCCACCTTCTTCAGAGGTGGTCGGGGAAAATCCAGAAAACCTGCACCAGCAGGTTCCCAGGAACAGAAGCCTGGTTCTGTTTCCTCAAAATCCTCAGCATGATGCTGGACCTGGAGGTTGGGCAGCTGGGAACACATCTACGAAATTTCAGTCAGGTCTGGGCGTCCTCAGGCCTGGACCCCTGGGTACAAGATATTGTATCTCAGGGGTACAGACTGGAGTTTCAATAGCTCCCACCTCACAGAGTTTTCAAATCAGGCTTACCAGCTTTGCTGACAGAAAGGGCTATCTTACAAGAAGCCATTCAAAAATTGGAAAGGGCAAATGTTATTGTTCCAGTTCCATCTCACCTGGAAAACAAGGGTTATTATTCAAACCTTTTTGTGGTGCCAAAGCCGGACGTTTCGATTGGACCAATATTGAACCTCAAATCATTAAATCCATATTTGAGCGAATTCAAGTTCAAGATGGAATCTCTGAGAGTGGTGATCTCAGGTCTGGAGGAGGGGGAATTCCTGGTATCCTTAGATATCAAGGATGCATACCTTCACATTCCTATTTGGCCGTCCCACCAGGCTTATCTCCGGTTTGCGCTGTTGGACTGTCACTATCAGTTCCAGGCGCTGCCAATCGGCCTAGCAACAGCACCAAGAGTGTTCACCAAGATAATGGCAGAAATGATGCTTCTACTCCGCAAGCAGGGTGTGAACATAATTCCATATCTAGACGATCTGCTGATAAAGGCATCGTCCATGGAGAAGTTGTTGCAGTCCATTGCTCTCAAAACTCGACTGCTCCGGGATCATGGTTGGATCCTGAATCTTCCAAAATCACATTTGGAACCGACGAGAGGACTGTTCTTCCTGGGGATGATTCTCGACACGGAAGCGCAGAGGGTGTTTCTACCAGTGGAGAAAGCATTGCTGATCCAATCTATGGTCAGGGATGCCCTGAAGCCATCCCGAGTATCGGTTCATCAGTGCATTCACCTTCTGGGGAAGCTGGTTGCCTCCTACAAGGCTCTACAGTACAGAAGATTTCATGTACGGTCTTTCCAGCTGGATCTCCTGGACAAATGGTCGGGATCTCATCTTCACATGCACCAGAGGATACGTCTGTCGCCGAAGGCCAGAATCTCGCTCCTCTGGTGGCTGCAAACTTCTCACCTACTGGAGGGCCGCAGGTTTGGGATTCAGAATTGGATCCTTCTAACCACGGATGCAAGTCTCAGATGTTGGGGAGCAGTCACTCAGGGGGAAAACTTCAAAGGAAGGTTTTCAAGTCTGGAATCCATCCTTCTGATAAATATTCTGGAAATAAGAGCCATGTACAACGGTCTACTACAGGTGGTACATCTTCTAAAAGATTGGGCCATTCAAGTTCAGTCAGATAATGTAACGACAGTGGCCTACATAAACCGAGGTGGAACGAAGAGCAGGGCTGCAATGTCAGAGGTAACAAGAATCATCCTCTGGGTGGAAAAACATGCGGTGGTGCTGTCAGCAATCTTCATTCCGGGAGTGGACAACTCGGAAGCGGACTTCCTCAGCAGACACGATCTCAATCCGGGAGAGTGGGGGCCTCCACCCAGAGGTGTTTGCAGAGGTGACAAGTATTTGGGGCATGCCTCAAATAGACATGATGGCCTCACTGCTCAACAAGAAGCTTTGGAGGTATTGTTCCAGGTCAAGGGACCCACAGGCAGTGGCGGTGGACGCCCTGGTAACTCCGTGAGTGTTCAAGTCAATGTATGTGTTCCCTCCACTTCTACTCATTCCAAGAAGTCTCAAAATAATCAAAAGAACAAGAGTTCAGGCAATCCTCATTGCTCTGGACTGGCCAAGAAGGGCTTGGTACGCAGATCTTCTGGAGTTACTGCTGGAAGATCCGAGGCCTCTTCCTCTTTGAGAGGACCTTCTGCAACAGGGGCCGTTTGCTTATCAAGACTTACCATGGCTACGTTTGACGGCATGGAGGTTGAACGCCAGATCTTAGCTCTGAAAGGAATTCCGAAAAAGGTTATTCCTACCCTGATCCAGACTAGGAAAGGAGTGACATCTAAACATTACCATTGCATTTTGAAAAAGTATGTGTCTTGGTGTGAATCCAAGAAGTTTCCTACAGTGGAGTTTCAACTTGGGCGGTTTCTCCTCTTCCTGCAAGCAGGTGTTGACGTGGGCCTACGTTTGGGCTCCATAAAAGTCCAGATTTCTGCCTTGTCCATTTTCTTCCAGAAACAGTTGGCTTCCTTCCCTGAGGTTCAGACTTTCTTGAAGGGGGTGCTGCACATCCAGCCTTCCTTTGTGCCTCCTATGGCACCTTGGGATCTTAACTTGGTGTTGTAGTTCCTGCAATCAGATTGGTTCGAGCCTTTACATGAGGTTGAGGTCAAGTTTCTCACTTGGAAGGCGGTCACATTGTTGGCATTAGCTTCTGCTAGGCGTGTGTCTGAATTGGGGGCATTGTCCTGCAAGAGCCCCTACTTGATTTTTCATGAAGATAGAGCTCAGCAGTTTCTTCCAAAGGTTGTGTCGGCTTTTCATATCAACTAACCTATTGTGGTGCCAGTGGCTACTGACTCATCAATTACAACAAAGTCCTTGGATGTTGTGAGGGCTTTGAGGATTTATGTGAAGAGGACTTCACGTCACAGAAAGTCGGACTCTCTGTTTGTCCTTTATGATCCCAATTAGATTGGGTGTCCTGCTTCTAAGCAGTCGAAATCTCGCTGGATCAGGTTCACTATCCAGCATGCGTATTCTACATCAGGCTTGCTGTGTCCGAAATCTGTTAAGGCCCATTCTATTCGTACGGTGGGTTCTTCCTGGGCTGCTGCCCAGGGTGTCTCGGCTTTACAGCTTTGCTGAGCGGCTACTTGGTCGGGGTCGAACACGTTTTCTAAGTTCTACAAGTTCGATAGTTTGGCCTCTGAGGGCCTAAAGTTTGGTCAAGTCAGTTCTGCAGGACCCTCCGCGCTCTCCCTCCCATACTGGAAGCTTTGGTATATCCCCATGGTACTAATCTGGACCCCAGCATTCTCTAGGACGTAAGAGAAAATAGCATTTTATTTACCTACCGGTAAATCCTTTTTTCGTAGTCCACAGAGGATGCTGGGTGTCCGCCCAGCGCTTAGTTTTCCTGCAGTTGTTACATGATTCGGTACTGCCTTGTTAATTGGTTTAGTACTGTGTTGTTACTTGGTTAAGTACTGTTATTCAGCTGTTGCTGAGGTTGTTCAGGCTGGTTGGCCTGGTCTGCCCTGTTATATGTGAGCTGGTGTGAATCTCACCACTATCTGTGTATTTCCTTCTCTCAAAGTATGTCGGTCTCCTCTGGCAGTTTCTAGACTGGGTCTGGTAGGCGGGACATAGAGGGAGGAGCCATCCCACACTATTAAACTGTTAAAGTGCCCATGGCTCCTAGTGGACCCGTCTATACCCCATGGTACTAATGTGGACCCCAGCATCCTCTACGGACTACGAGAAAAGGATTTACCGGTAGGTAATTTAAATCCTATTTTTACCTGCTACTGCATTGGACTGGTTATCAAAACTGAGCTCCAGTGCCTGGACTCGAGGATATAGAGGAGTCGGTGCAGTGCATCCTGGGAACAGTCAAAGCTTTAGCCTGTTGGTGCATCAGATCAAGATCCATCTCTACACCCCAATGTTATTCCCTGTGGAATCCAGTGTACCTCGCAGAAAGAGATTTAACAATGGTAAGTCTTACCATAAATCTCCTTATTCCCCCCCCCCCGCCTACACACACAATTAGCAGCCTTACACATAATGCCCACAGTAGTGTTCCTTACACATAATGTCCCCAGTATAGTGTCAGATACACATAATGTCCCAGTATAGTGCCAGATACCCATATGTGGTACCCCAATAGGGACCATTTCTCTTTTAACATTGCTTACAGTTGAAACTGTCTGTGGGTGCCTTGCAGGACTGGCACTGCAGGAGTTAATATTTCCCCTTGCTTAGGTTGCTAGGCAAAGCCAGCAACCAAAGGACAGCAACTTGTTGAGCGCTAGGACCCAGGTGCAGACCTGCCAAGCAGGAGGAATCTAAGCCGCTGATTGGGTGGTGCAAAGCAGGAAGAGTAGAAGGTGGAGTTACCATCCAGAATGTGTGCTCTGAGGTAACAGCTCAGAGAGTGATGCTGCACTGAGGTGGTGCTGAGGAGACAGCATGGAGAAATGCTGTACGCTGAGAGAGCGCGGTTGGCCCAGCATGCGCATTGGTGTGAGAGAGCCCGGTTATGAGAGAGAGCACCGTGGAGAGGAATCATTGCGCCAACTTGACATTGCATCCATGCAGACACTGGAGGACAGTGAGGAGTGAGAGCTGTGGAAAACAAGACAGGGAATTGGAACGAAGGGGCAATGTGTAACCTGTGTCCACCAGTCAGCGTGAGTAGTAAAACACCTGACTTGGGGCATTGCAGACTGTCTGTCACTGGGAGAGTGTGTGGCAGAACTAAGTACCAGAGAACTGAGAGGTGTGAGAGAGTGGTACTTTTTCAGTTAGTAACAACCAGGGCATGTAATAGCCAGCTTCAGTTACTCTTATCAATCAGCTAAACACAGGTTTCCAGTCAGAAAGAGACTTTATCAGCCAATCCACTCAGCACCCAGAGGAGAGAGACTGAGGGGGTCATTCCGAGTTGATCGCTAGATAAAAATGTTCGCAGCGCAGCGATTAAGTGAAAAAGCGGCACTTCTGCGCATGCGTATGCAGAGAAATGCGCACGCACTACGTACTTTCACAACAGCCGATGTAGTTTTACACAAGATCTAGCGAGGCTTTTCATTCGCAATGTCTGCCGCAGAGTGATTGACATGAAGTGGGCGTTTCTGGGTGTCAACTGACCGTTTTCAGGGAGTGTTCGGAAAAACGCAGGTGTGGCTGGGAGAACGCAGGGCGTGTTTGTGACATCAAATCCGGAACTGAACAGTCTGAAGTGATCGCAAGCGCTGAGTAGGTCTGGAGCTACTCTGAAACTGCACAATTTTTTTGGTAGCCGCTCTGCATTCCTTTCGTTTGCACTTCTGCAGTGCTAAGCTAAAATACACTCCCAGTGGGAGGCGGCATAGCGTTTGCACGGCTCGAGCGATCAACTCGGAATGACCCCCTGAGTAATATGCAAATACAGAGTGCCACAAAGGGACCTAGGAGTGTTACTGAGGTGCCAGCAGCAGCTCCGTGTTTATCTCTGTCAGGGATAAAGGGAGAAGGTAGAAACTGTATAGCTCTCTTTTACCTACCTACAGTAACTAATCAGAAGCTGAACTGATGTGCTTATAGTAGCCCACTGCAACTTGTTAGCTTATCTCCATGCCTGCTTTCTATCACTGAACTGGGTGACTGCTTGCATAACTGTCCAGCAATTAGACTGCATGATTTATTTATAACTACTAAAGGAACAGTTATACAGCCTAGTGGACAAAAAGACTTCACAGAGAAGGAACATATGCTTGTTTTAAGTGGTATTGTAGGCTCACTCTGCCACCATCAGTACAACAAAAACATTATAGCGCTTTTGCCTCTAAAAAGTGCTTCAGTTTATTATGGCTTCAGCAGCCATTTTATGGACAGTAGTGACATTAAAGGGGCTCTTGCTGCCCAATGTCCTTTACTGACTAACACTTGAAATGCCACCTAGTGAACACAAGAAATATTGCTAAGGCTTATACACATGATACTGCGGGGCATGTAAGAGTAGGGAATTATATTTTAAAAAGTGTTTAACAGTGAAGCACAGTATATTTGTATGGAGTTATCTGACAATTACTGTGACAATTAGGAATTTCATGTGTTTGCCTATTCAGTGTATCTGTGTATGCATAAAACTACCATTTTAACCCAGTTAATTTGCAGTGATGACCAGTTCCATCCAGTTAAATAAACAGTCACCGTCCTAACGTGTGGTGACTTACTAGGGGTTGAGGCTTGGGGATCTCCTCGTCCCTCTGCCTAGGGTACAGCAGTGAAGTCTGGAAGAGGTCATTGTCCACGTTACTGCAGTATCAGGTACGGCCGACTTCAGAAAGGACACTCCACAACCACCTACTTACCTTACATGGGTAGTATCACACAGAATGCCCCCAGTAGAGTGCCAGATACACATAATGACCCCAGTAGTGCAGTACCAGATACACATATGCCCCCAATAGTGCCAGATACACATAATTACTCCAGTAGTGCAGTGCCAGATACACATATGCCCCCATCAGTGCCAGATACACATGCCCCCATCAGTGCCAGATACACATATGCCCCCATCAGTGTCAGATACATATATGCCCCATCAGTGCTCGATATACATGACCAATAGTGCAGTGCCAGATACACATGTTCCCCTAAGCAGTGCCAGATATACAGTACATATGCTCCCAGCTGTGCCAGATACACATATGCTGCTAGCAGTGGCAGATACACATATGCGTCCAGCCATACTAGATACACATATGCTCCTAGCCGTGCCAGATACACAGATGCCCCCAACAGTGGCAGATATACATAGACCTTCCATAGTGCCAGATACACTTATGCCCTCAGTAGTGCTACTCACCACCACCACCCGCTGGGCTCTGCTGCTCCGGCTGCAGGGCTCCGCTATTGCTGCTATGAGTCTGGAGCTCATGAGGGTGAGAAGGGAAGTCCATATCACCCAAGCCAGGGAACCGCTTCTTGTCCAGGCGGCTGCAATTTAGGGCCTGTGTAGGTCCCAGGCTGAAAGGAGAGGGAAGAGGGAATGGAAGGCAGGGGCAGGGAAGAGGTGGGGTCTGACAGCCTGGGGACAGCAACAACGGGGGCCACAGCACCTCAGCTTTTTAGCCCATGTTACCCCATCCAGCATTAACTCATGCAGCTTCTCCTCCACTGCATATGGTCTGCGGCCAGCTGCCCGCTCCTCAGGCTCTGCAGGGCTCAGCGCCGTCACCACCACACAGTACAATACTGCAGTGGAAGCAGCTCTAGCAGCCACTGACTACATCCTGATCCCAATCAACATTCAGCTCCCGCCCCTGCAGCAGACTGCTCACCGCCTTGGTGTTGAAAGACAGTGGCTCCCGGCAAGGGGAGAAAGGATGCCGCATGACTGGCATCCCCTTCACGAGTTCCCACATGGCTGGGGCAGTCATGGGAGAAGCTGCAGGTATCATGGAGGGGGAGACATCAGGAGAGTGTAGTCCGGCAGTTGGAGGTGGAGGAGCATCACTGCAGGAAATGTCCTGGCACCCTCAGAAGCCCGGCACTCCATGCGGCTGCTCCAGTCGAACATGCTTGGAGCCGGCCTTGATAGCTACCATAGGTGCAGGGAGTGCATCTGCTATGGGGCCCATAGATAAGAGAGGCCCACCTTCCCTGTCAAAGTTAGTATGGCATAATATGAACTGGAGTCACTGTAACATTGCATAATATGAACTGGGAATACTGTATGTAATAATGTGTTTTAGGGGTGCTGTGTTGCATAATGTGTACTGACAGCCCTACAAAGTGACTTAATGTGAACTAGGGTACTACTATGGCTCAGAAAGTCAATTAGGGCACTATTATTTGGCATACAATTAACAACAGCAACAGAGAGGTGTCTCTATAGAAGCATTTGGAAAATGGCCCCTTCAAAATGTTGATATGGGGCCCATAAAGTTCTGGTTACGCCCCTGACTCTGTGTACAGTACTGTATACAGCAGTGGTTCCCAAACTTTTTGGAATCACGGCGCTCTAGAGTATCAGAATTTTATTCATGGCACCCCTCAGCCAAAAGTTTCTTATTGAGAAATTGAATTTTTTTTTGTTATTAAGTAAACTGTGTTTATATGTCATCCTTAGGTTCAGTTGTGTGATGAGGGACAGGATTCGATTCTGTTTGTCCACATGTTTTATGATTGGACCCACAAACACTGTTTTTGACTTTTCATTGACCATAAATACTTTGAATTGCACCAGGACCACCAATCCAAGGCACCCCTGCAAGTGTCCCAAGGCACCCAATGGTGCTACGGCACACAGTTTGAGAACCCCTGGTATACAGGGTCACCTGGAGCAGCTCACTTCTACTTTTCAAGGTGGAGGAGGATAGAGTAAGATCTAACTGTACCTTGAAATAAAATATCAATTATCTGCAAAAGGAATAAAATGTCATACTCCTATTCCCCCAAAATAATGAAAAATATATTATACAGTTTCTATTCAAGAAAAGAAAAGAAAAGAAAAGAAGAGCTGGATTAAGGCTTCGGAGGGGGGGGGGGGGGGGGGCTGTGTACTTAACACAGGGGACCCTAAGATCTAAACTTAAAATCACAATGTCTGCAATCACTACAAAGTATAATAAATATGTACACACATGTATATTTATGTCTATATAATATATATATAGTTAGTGTGTGTGTGTGTGTGTGTGTGTGTGTGTGTGTGTGTGTGTGTGTGTGTGTGTGTGTGTGTGTGTGTGTGTACATCCCCTTGATGAAGTCCTCATGCTAGAACGAAACACGTTGGGACAGGGACTTGATTCTTACCCCTTGGACTTCCCACTTGCGGACAGATAAGCTGTTTTTTATTTCAATCCTGTACGTTTGATACCTGCCATTACAGATAGATAATCTGCCTGAATACTCATTTATCTATGGTTTTTCCGTACGCGGACAGATAAGCTGTTTATATTTTTTAATCTTGTACGTGCGCTACCTACACTTATGATCAGACGAGCTGTTTTTTAGATTTTCGATTGTGTATATCTGCCACCTGCGTTTGTGGCAGGATTGTGTTTAATAAATTGTTACTGTTTTTATTTTATTCTGCTCCCTCATCAAATTATTGGAATCGGCAAAGTTCCTAATGCTTGAATCTTTGAAAAACGTTTAAAAACAGTACACACTATGTTGTTTTTATCTCTCTTTTACATGTTATACTTCTAAGAATCATCAGGCTGAAAGTTTTATGAGCTAAGTTATTTTTATATTTGAATATATAGATCTCTACACTGACACTATTAGGCGCTCTTATTTACTCCATTTTTTTAATCTTCATTTCTATACTGTTTGAGAGCTGCCACTCACTCACATATGAGGTGTGTCGCGTCCTGCAAAAAAGGACAGTTAGAAACTTATACAATTTTAATATCTATTAAGTGTCTTACTGGGTGCACTTAAGCGCTATCCTCTACTGTTCCACAAATAAATATATATATATATATATATACACACATACATACTAGAGATGAGTGGGTTCGGGTTTTACTCGGTTTTACTCGGTTCTCACAACGGCATCTTATTGGCTATCCAAAACAAGAGACATCCGTGAGCCAATAAGATGCCGTTTTGAGAACCGAGTAAAACCGAACCCGCTCATCTCTAATATATAAATATACACATATGTGTGTGTGTGTATATATATACTGATAGATCAGATCAGGGATCCTCTTTCTGCCTTGTTCCATGCAGCCTGTGAGCCCAGCCAATGACTGAGCCGCAGGCTGCTGCTTCACAGATTATTGGACAACTGAGCTGTTGCTCAGCTGTCCTGCCTGGCCCTGTACTCCTGCTATTGTGGGACAGCTGCATTGCATGCGGCACTGCAAGCGTTTGGCAGTGGGAAGCGAGTAGTGGGGACAGGGAGCCAGGAGATCTGTCGATCAGCAGCCGTCGCACAGCTGCACTGCATGTGGCACCGGCTTTTAGCAGTGCAGCTGAGAGCCAGGAGCGCTGTGGCGGGGGCCGGGGGCCCTTTTAAAAAGGGGGGCCTGGGGTACTTACCCACATCCCCCCTTCCCCCTTAACACGGCTCTGGATAGGATACTGTACATAGTGGGTGATTCAGACTTGATCGCTGGGCTGCAGACGTTGCTGTCCTACGTTCAGATAGTCGCTGCCTCCGGGGAAAGTGTAGATTTGCTGTGCAAGTATGCGATCCCATGTGTACGCCGGGCTGAAAAAATCCACTTTGTGCAGTCACTGCGCTGCCCAAGATTTACTCCTCCAGTGTGATGAGAACAGGCTGATCAGGGCCGGAGCTGACGTCAGACACCCGCCCTAAAAACGCTTGGACACACCTGCGTTTTTCCGGACACTCCCAATAAACGGTCAGTTACCACCCACAAATGGCTTCCTCCTGTCAATGACCTTGCGAATGCTCGTGCGATCAGATTTTTTACACAATCTCGTCGCTGACCAGTGATGTCCTTTGTATCTGTCCGACGTGCATACGCATGCGTAATTACTACTTGATTGCCTGATATGCGAAAACGCACAGCTGCGATCAGGTCTGAATCACCCCCATCGATATATAGATATTAAAGAGGGACTTAAATTAAAGGTGAAGGGTGAGCATTGCCATTGCCGTGGCATTTAAACATCTCGCACCCTTCACCCCCCAAACCCACTGACCGAATCAGAAGTTCACACAAAATTGCTTGCTACCACATGGGGTGGCTAACACTTTTGTGTGATATTCCACAGCCATCGAGTGCAGCAGCTACTGCTCAGATTCAGTCGGGCAAGATCATTTTTCAGCAATTGAATTTGCCCCATAAAGAAAGAGAAAGAGAGAGATTTTGCTCTTTCAGAGTTGAAATTTGTCATTATTTTAACATGCAGCTGTCTCAATTTAGTATTGATATTTAGAAACAGGAGTAACAATGTATTTGTTACTCTAGTAGCCATCATGACTGTGTTTAAAATTGGTTTTGCACAATAAAAATAACTCTATTGTGGCGAAAAACAGTGTCCTAGATTCTGCACAATAAAGAATGTCATACCAGAATGCATCTAGATAATTGGCCTTATTTACGATGGAAGTAAAAGGGGATGTTGGTGTTTCAGTCTCTAGCTTACAATAGTGTAGAACAATGGATAAATGTGGAGCTCCACTTACACAATGTCTGAGTACAGATGACTCACAATAATATTCTGTTTCTGGTGCTCAGCAAATGAATTCATTATACACAGCATGTAATATACAGGTACAGTATGTGTATGAAACATTATTTTTTACAAGAGCCCAGGTTATTGCATTTGAGTCAAAATACCTTTAGATTATTTTTATCAATAGAAATAGGAAAATGTAAAAAAAACTAGAGATGTGCGGTGGACACTTTTCGTGTTTTATGTTTTGGTTTGGGGTCTGGATCCCCTTTTTAAGAAGGGAGGCCCAGGGTACATACCTCCAGCCCCCCCCCCCCCTCCCCCCAATCCGGCTCTGGATAGGATACTGCACATAGTGGGTGATTCAGACCTGATTGCTGGGCTGCAAACTTTGCTGTCCTACGTTCAGATAGTCGCCGCCTCCAAATGTAAATTTGCTGTGCAAGTATGCGATCCCATGTGTACGCCGAGCTGCTAAAATCCACTTTGTGCAGTCTCTGCGCTGCCTAAGATTTACTCCTACAGTGTGATGAGAACAGGCTGATCAGGGCCGAGGCTGACGTCACACACGCCCTAAAAAACGCTTGGACACACCTGCGTTTTTCCGGACACTCCAAATAAACGGTCAGTTACCACCCACAAATGGCTTCCTCCTGTCAATCACCTTGCGAATGCCCGTGTAATCAGATTTTTCACACAATCTCGTCGCTTACCAGTGATGCCCTTTGTTGCGGTCCAACGTGCATGTGCATTGCGGTACATACGCGTGCGTAGTTACTACTTGATCGCCCACTATGTGAAAATGCACAGCTGCGATCAGGTCTGAATCACCCCCATAGATAGATAGATAAATATTAAGAAGGTCTTAACTTACAGGTGAAGGGTGCAAATTGCCATTTCATTTAAACATCTCGCACCCTTCACCCCCACAAACCCACTGACCGAATCAGAAGTTCACACAAAATTGCTTGCTACCACATGGGGTAGTGAACACTTTTGGGTGATATTCCACTGCCATCGAGTGCAGCAGATACTGCTCAGATTCGGTCGGGCAAGATCATTTTTCAGCAATTGAATTTGCCCCATAAAGAGAGAGAAAGAGAGAGATTTTGCTCTTTCAGAGTTGAACTTTGTCATTATTTTAACATGCAGCTGTCTCAAATTAGTATATATATTTAGAAACAGGAGTAACAATGTATTTGTTACTCTAGTAGCCATCATGACTGTGTTTAAAATTGGTTTTGCACAATAAAAATAACTGTTGTGGCGAAAAACACAGAATTTGTGGGTAATTTTGAGCCTACGGTATTATTAACCTCAATAACATTAATTTCCACTCATTTCCAGGGTATTCTGAATACCTCACCAGTGTCAGACTGGGGCATGAAGGGCCCACTGAGGGGATGCAGTGTAGGGGCCCATACTTAGGGGTGTGGCCAGCCTACAAAGGGGGTGTGGCCAGCCTCCACAGAGGCTTGAAACACAATAGTTTAGTGCAGTGTAATGCAACATACAGTATCTACCATGTTTAATACAAGTGCACAGTCTGGAACCTGATCCCTAGAGGAAGGAGTGGGCCCTCAGGCAGTGCGGCCTACCGGAAGTTTCCCTGGTACCCCTGTGGGCCAGTCTGACCTTGCACCTCACAATATTGTTTTTAGGCTAAAAGGTTGCGCCGAGGTCACTGAATGACTAAGTTAAGCGAAACAAGTGGACGGCACAAACACCTGGACCATCTAGGAGTGGCACTACAGTGGCAAACAGGATAGCAGTTTAAAAAACTAGTCCCCAAAGAGCACATAATGCAAAAAAAAAAAAAAAAAAGGAGGTGCAACAAGGTCGCTGGATGACTAAGGAAAGGACACCAGTAGGCGGCACAAACACCTGGCCCATCTAGGAGTGGCACTGCAGTTGCAGAAAGGATGGCAGTTTTAAAAACTAGGCCCCAAAGAGCACACAGTGCAAAGAAAAAAAAGAGCTGCAAGATGGAATTGTCTTGGGCCCTCCAACCCACCCATATGTTGTTTAAACTGACATGCACAGTTTAATAAACCCATCATTTCAGCAACAGGTGGTCCCCCTGGAAAAAGCTTGCAGAGATCTCCGAATAATAGCTAGCTACAAACATACCACCTCCTTCTTTGATGACTTTTCACATTACGAGAAGAGGCAAGAGGAAGAGGACAGTGTCAAGAAGGTGATTAAAAATTAGAGAGGCACACGCAATCAGGAACAACACACAGGCTTTCACCTCCACTCCTATATTGGTGTGGAACAGAAAGGACTTTAAACAAGCAAATATATAATTACCACATTACTGGACAAACTGTAAAACTAGGGGCCAAAGCCTCCAGAACTGTACCCCCCTACTCCATGTTCAGGAATTAAGATAATCTCGGATTTAATGCCGGGATGCAAATAAACTGGTGTATACCACAGGATCAAGATTGGATATTTTCCCAACCCCTGGAGTCTGGAGACTTATTTTGTGAAAATCTCGTGGGTTTCTTTTTTTCCATTTTGTATTGCATTTTTATTTACATATTTTGTGGCAGATGCCTTATTTTTGTTTTTTACAGCTCCCAGTGAACATACCTGTGAGTCCCAGTTACACACATATGAGCATACCTGTGTGTCTTGTTTATTTCATTCCTATTTTATTTTTAAATAAAGCAGCCCCTTAGATATTTTAGCAGCCCCTCCTGAGCCCCCACAGCAGCCCCGGATGGGGTAAGTTAAGTTTGGGTGGGTTCGGTAAAGTACTAAGCAGGAATGTGCAGTGAATTTTTTTATTATTGATCCCCTACCCTAGTGGAGCTTATCACTCTACAGCTAAACTCATTTCATACTATAAGTAGGACTGTGGGAGGAAGCAATGCTAACCTCTGTGCCCACAGCATGCCTCAGTCTGGCAAGCTAGACATCGTCCTGGCTGTAAGCCACCATGAGACTCCATACTGGGCCTTATTCAGTAACTGTTTGTGCCTCACAGGAGCTCCTGGCCCATCTAATGCTGCAGTGCAATGGAAAGCTGATGCAATGCAAGATCACTGAAACTCTGTTCTTTTAACACCGCAAGGTCTTGCGATAATCCCACGCAGCCCTTAGGAAAAGAAGATCCCTGTACTACAAATGCGCATCTTCTAAATAACGTATCCCAAAATGTGGAACATCAATAATAAATCAAAATTAAGGTTGACTATTTGGAGCCATTCATTTGAGTGAGTCCCTAACATGAAATTATTAAGAAGAACCTCTCTCTAATGCTTCGGCAGAAAATATCACTTTTACCTCTCCATGAGTTGCACTGGATTACGATTCAGTCTCTTCTAAGTCACACTGACTTTGGCCACAAATATGGTCTCTCCCTACTTTATTTAAAAACACTTTGGCAATTTCCATTTCCACCTTTGCTGCTAGTTTTCACAAATCTCTTTGTGATGTTGAAGCTTGTTTCATATATGCTCTAGGCTTTCATTTAAACCTGGGACCAAGTACAGCAGCACCCCTGGATTTATACGGCAGCACCCCTGGAGAATTACACAGCACAGCAGACAGGCAACAGCACCCGTGGACTTAAACAGCAGTGGGGCAATACCCCTGGACTGATAGAGCAGAGAGGCAACAACCCATATAGGGCAGCACCCCTGGAATGATGTGGCAAAGAAAAGACATGCAAGACGGAATTGTCCTCCCATCCACCCTTATGTTGTATAAACAGGATATACACACTTTAACAAACCAATCATCTCAGCAACAGGGTCTGCCACATGACTGTAGCTGAAATGATTGGTTTGTTTGGGCCCCCACCAAAAAAGAAGCAATTTTTCTCTCCTTGCACAAACTGGCTCTACAGTGGCAAGATGTCGTCCTCATCCTCAGATCCTCCCCTTCAGTGTTTACATCCTCATCCTCACAGAGAAATAATCAAACAAACCACATCATTTAGGTATCAGTGGACCCCTTATGCTATTACCCAAAGTTTCTGAACTTGACAATGACTTATGATGAATGCGCTGCAGGTGACGTATAAGGGAAGATGTTCCTAGGTGGTTAACATCCTTACCCCTACTTATTATGGATTAACAAAGGCAGCAGATGGCTTGACACCTGTTGTCCGGATTTGTGGAGAAATAATTCCGCACCAAAGAGGTGGCTTTTTTGTTATTTTGCCCATGCATGGCAATGGGCTTTTTCATCCAATGGTCAACAAATGACTCCACTGATGCCTTATTCAAACAAACTACATCACCATTATTATTATTACATTTTATTTATATGGCACCACAAGGGTTTTGCAGCGCCATACAAAGGACAGTACAGGGAGACAAAACTTAGCATTACAGTAACTAAATAACAAAAATAGAGTACAGGTAACAAAGAGCACCACAATTCTCAAAACATAATACAACTAAGATGTAAGTAGCGAGGGAGTAATCATCGTACTACTTGGGGCTGGCGGCCATAGAGAGAGACGAGCCTTTACCAGCAGGAGAAAAGCGGTTAAAGATAGGTGCTGAGTAGGAGAGATCTGCAAGTGAAATGTGTTGAGAAGAGGGCTATGACAACAAGAGGAAAGAGGGCCCTGCTCTGAAGAGCTAACAATCTAGTGGGAAGGGGTGACAGACAGATGATATGAGGTGCAAGCAAGCAGGAGGTAGCCTGATGGCAGTATGTAAGCAAAGCAGAGATGTTAAAAGAATGAGGCAGGGGGATGGAGGAGTAGCCTCAGGACTAGGTTATGCATCGGAAGGGTATGCTTTGATAAATAGGTGGGTTTTCAGTGCCCGTTTGAAGTTTTGCATAATCATCAGGTTTCCTCGTCGTCAGCTTCCTCCGCAGCACCAGCTACAACCATATCCTCCTCATTTTGGTGTACTTCTACAGTGACATCCTCAATCTCAGTATCAGCAACTGGACTGGTGGTGCTCCTCTCAGCACTTGCAGGGGGTGTGCAAATGGTGGTAGGAGCCTCCTCTTCCCATACAGTGTTGCGAAGGTCAAGCCTAAACATCACAACCGTGGACAGTGCCAGCACCCCTGTATTTTCACAACACCCCTGTAAATTTGCAGCAGACAAGACCAGTGTACATTTATTTTCACTACACCCCTGTATTTCTACAGCATACATGACCAGTATACTTTTATTTTAACAGCACCCCTGAATTTTTACAGGATACAGAGCCAGAGTAATGTTATTTTAACAGCAGCACCCCTATATTTTACAGCGTACAGGAGCAGTGTGCTTTTAATTTTTCACAACTGCACCCCTTAATTGTTACAGCATACAGGGCCAGTGTAATGTTATTTTAACAGCAGCACCCCTATATTTTACAGCATACAGGAGCAGTGTGCTTTTAATTTTTAACAACTGCACCCCTGACTTTTTACAGCATACAAAGCCAGTGTAATGTTATTTTAACATCAGCACCCCTATATTTTACAGGATGCAGGAGGACAGCACCACCCATGTACAGCTGTAGCACCCATACAGCACATGAAACACCAGTAAGAGCCAGGACAGCACCCCTAACAGAGCACAAGTACACCACAGTGACTGCAGCAGCACCTATACAGAGCACACACTAACCCTACCCAATGCCACCAACCACAGAGAGGCAGAGGTCTGTCTCCCTCATTCTCTGAATGAAAATGGCGGTGACATGCGGCTGTTTATATGGAATCCAAAACCCATGAGAATCAGACCACAGGATGATTATGTTTTGCCTCATTCTGGTTTCCGAGTCTGGCGGGAAGCTCATTCTAAAAAAAAAATACAGAAAGAGCACTTAAGTTAAATGTATAATTTTGAATAGGATACTTTATAAAGAGAAATGTCCAATAGGTTTCATTTGTTCCTTTTATATAGGCCGGTAAGTGTCCCTGGACTATTCAACACATGCTGCTGTAGAAGGATTTAGGGGGCAAATGCTTTTTTTTTTTTTTTTTTGCTGTAATAAGTGTTAAGAAATAATAATTACTGGGTGTAGAACCTGATAATACATATGCCCCAGAAACATTTTTGTACCTACTCTCATGCTGCTGAGTATTGCAGAGTTCATAGCAACCTGCTTCTGACTAGACAGTGTCCCGGCCACAGTATTAGAAAGCAGCTGTTATTTTTGTCAGTCTGGAAGTTCCATGGATTTCTAGGCAATTCTCCAATAGCTCATCAGAAGACACCAGTCCAAGGATACCTAATTTATGTAATGAATGGAATATTCTTGGAAAATAAAGGAGTGCCTTGTGAAAATGGAAGTGAGATGAGTGGCACATAAGGAAGAGGTGCTGGAGCTAGGAAAAAGTGAGAAAGAAAGAGAAAGGAGAGAAAGAGAAATAGATTTGTTAAAGAGCTATTAGAAAAAATACAAAGAGCCAGATCAGATTGAAGTTAAACCCCACTGTGCAGGCTCTGCACCCTGAGGGGAAGCTAAGTGAAGGAGAGAAAGATAGAGATATATAGTATACAGGTATGGGGATGTTGACAAAGACTAAGCAGTGAGAGAACATATGTCTACATGTGAACCCTAACACAAACAGTTTACACTGTAAGGATCCAGGACACTGCTTATAGATAAGGAAGTTTACACATAGTTGCTGGTTTCCTGGGTGCTCTCTCTGGGGGCCATATGTACTAAGCCTTGAGAAGTGATAATTTTCACGGTGATAAAGTACCAGCCAACCAGCTCCTGTCATTTTTCAAACCCAGCGTGTAACATGACAGTTAGGAGTAGAGATGAGCGCCGGAAATTTTTCGGGTTTTGTGTTTTGGTTTTGGGTTCGGTTCCGCGGCCGTGTTTTGGGTTCGACCGCGTTTTGGCAAAACCTCACCGAATTTTTTTTGTCGGATTCGGGTGTGTTTTGGATTCGGGTGTTTTTTTCCAAAAACCTAAAAAACAGCTTAAATCATAGAATTTGGCGGTCATTTTGATCCCAAAGTATTATTAACCTCAAAAACCATAATTTCCACTCATTTTCAGTCTATTCTGAATACCTCACACCTCACAATATTATTTTTAGTCCTAAAATTTGCACCGAGGTCGCTGTGTGAGTAAGATAAGCGACCCTAGTGGCCGACACAAACACCGGGCCCATCTAGGAGTGGCACTGCAGTGTCACGCAGGATGGCCCTTCCAAAAAACACTCCCCAAACAGCACATGACGCAAAGAAAAAAAGAGGCGCAATGAGGTAGCTGTGTGAGTAAGATTAGCGACCCTAGTGGCCGACACAAACACCGGGCCCATCTAGGAGTGGCACTGCAGTGTCACGCAGGATGTCCCTTCCAAAAAACCCTCCCCAAACAGCACATGACGCAAAGAAAAAAAGAGGCGCAATGAGGTAGCTGTGTGAGTAAGATAAGCGACCCTAGTGGCCGACACAAACACCGGGCCCATCTAGGAGTGGCAGCAGCTTCAGCACGAGGTGGAAGTGGATCTTGATCTTTCCCTAATTTTGGAACCTCAACATTTTTGTTCTCCATATTTTAATAGGCACAACTAAAAGGCACCTCAGGTAAACAATGGAGATGGATGGATTGGATACTAGTATACAATTATGGACGGGCTGCCGAGTGCCGACACAGAGGTAGCCACAGCCGTGAACTACCGCACTGTACTGTGTCTGCTGCTAATATATAGACTGGTTGATAAAGAGATAGTATACTCGTAACTAGTATGTATGTATAAAGAAAGAAAAAAAAACCACGGTTAGGTGGTATATACAATTATGGACGGGCTGCCGAGTGCCGACACAGAGGTAGCCACAGCCGTGAACTACCGCACTGTACTGTGTCTGCTGCTAATATAGACTGGTTGATAAAGAGATAGTATACTCGTAACTAGTATGTATGTATAAAGAAAGAAAAAAAAACCACGGTTAGGTGGTATATACAATTATGGACGGGCTGCCGAGTGCCGACACAGAGGTAGCCACAGCCGTGAACTACCGCACTGTACTGTGTCTGCTGCTAATATAGACTGGTTGATAAAGAGATAGTATACTCGTAACTAGTATGTATGTATAAAGAAAGAAAAAAAAACCACGGTTAGGTGGTATATACAATTATGGACGGGCTGCCGAGTGCCGACACAGAGGTAGCCACAGCCGTGAACTACCGCACTGTACTGTGTCTGCTGCTAATATAGACTGGTTGATAAAGAGATAGTATACTCGTAACTAGTATGTATGTATAAAGAAAGAAAAAAAAACCACGGTTAGGTGGTATATACAATTATGGACGGGCTGCCGAGTGCCGACACAGAGGTAGCCACAGCCGTGAACTACCGCACTGTACTGTGTCTGCTGCTAATATATAGACTGGTTGATAAAGAGATAGTATACTCGTAACTAGTATGTATGTATAAAGAAAGAAAAAAAAACCACGGTTAGGTGGTATATACAATTATGGACGGGCTGCCGAGTGCCGACACAGAGGTAGCCACAGCCGTGAACTACCGCACTGTACTGTGTCTGCTGCTAATATATAGACTGGTTGATAAAGAGATAGTATACTCGTAACTAGTATGACTATAAAGAAAGAAAAAAAAACCACGGTTAGGTGGTATATACAATTATGGACGGGCTGCCGAGTGCCGACACAGAGGTAGCCACAGCCGTGAACTACCGCACTGTACTGTGTCTGCTGCTAATATAGACTGGTTGATAAAGAGATAGTATACTACTAATATTATATATACTGGTGGTCAGGTCACTGGTCACTAGTCACACTGGCAGTGGCACTCCTGCAGCAAAAGTGTGCACTGTTTAATTTTAATATAATATTATGTACTCCTGGCTCCTGCTATAACCTATAACTGGCACTGCAGTGCTCCCCAGTCTCCCCCACAATTATAAGCTGTGTGAGCTGAGCACAGTCAGATATATATATACATTGATGCAGCACACTGGGCTGAGCAGTGCACACAGATATGGTATGTGACTGAGTCACTGTGTGTATCGTTTTTTTCAGGCAGAGAACGGATATATTAAATAAAACAAACAACTGCACTGTCTGGTGGTCACTGTGGTCGTCAGTCACTAAACTCTGCACTCTCTTCTACAGTATCACAGCCTCAGGTCAATCTCTCTCTCTCTCTCTCAACCCTAATCTAAATGGAGAGGACGCCAGCCACGTCCTCTCCCTATCAATCTCAATGCACGTGTGAAAATGGCGGCGACGCGCGGCTCCTTATATAGAATCCGAGTCTCGCGAGAATCCGACAGCGTCATGATGACGTTCGGGCACGCTCGGGTTAACCGAGCAAGGCGGGAGGATCCGAGTCTGCTCGGACCCGTGAAAAAAACATGAAGTTCGTGCGGGTTCGGATTCAGAGAAACCGAACCCGCTCATCTCTAGTTAGGAGCTGATTGGCTGGTACTTTATCATCGTGACATTTATAACTTTTCAAGGCTTAGTATATCTCCCACTGCGAGAGAGCAGCCCCCCCCGTATCACAGGGGGCAGGGAGGAGGCATGACAATACAAACGAGGGCGCAGTAGCTACAACCGCATCAATCTAGCGATACATTAAATTGCAGGGGGTGTGGCTACAATTCCAGCCACCTGGATCGCCCACTTTACTCGCTAAGTGGCCAGTCAGGCACGGGTTCATCTGAAATCTGGAGACTTGCCCATTCTTCAGAGGGCAATCTGATTTTCAGGAGGCCTTCTGGCTGTTCCAGGATAGTAAGCAAGTACTGTATGAGTTTACATAATATTAATAACAGTAATATATACTTATAATTACACTTATTGTATGTAGTGCCTATTTTTTTATTTTGTTAATGGTAACTCAATTTGAATTACTGTCAAGAGAGATGAGATGCTAAACATCAGGGACTCAACAACAGCTGATTTCTGTCCCAGTTTCCTAGTTTCGTCCAGGGATTTACTGGACATTTTGGTCAAAGTTGCTCTGACCCTTGACCAAGCAGTGCGACGGAGATGTAAAGGAAAGTGCACTGGGCTTTGTTGCACTTCAGGAATAGTGGATTACATACGCCTCTAGCTGGAATTCTCTTCTCAAATGTCCACTCACTGTATAGCAAAATGGATAAACTGCGTCTTCTTTTTACGACAAATATAGTCTTTTCTCTCTCTTTGTCATAGGGGGTAATTCCAAGTTGATCGCAGCAGGATTTTTGATAGCAATTGGGCAAAACCGTGTGCACTGCAGGGGAGGTAGATATAACGTCCAGAAAGAGTTAGATTTGGGTGGGTTATTTTATTTCTGTGCAGGGTAAATACTGGCTGCTTTATTTTTACACTGCAAATTAGATTGCAGATTGAACACACCACACCCAAATCTAACTCTCTCTGCACATGTTATATCTGCCTCCCCTGCAGTGCACATGGTTTTGCCCAATTGCTAACAAAAATCCTGCTGCGATCAACTTGGAATTACCCCCATTATGTTTTACAGAATCGTGGCTTTCTGAATGTATACTGGACTCAGCCATTCAAATTCCCAGCTTTCAGCTACTACATGCAGGCCGCAAGGTGACTCTTACACACAATGCTAATAGTGGAGGGATTTGTCTCTATATAAATCAAGTCTGGTGCAATGATATAAAAGTGATTCTGCAAACTTGTTCTCCTGACCTGGAATTCCTTTTTTATTATGACTAGACCATATTATTCACCCCATGAATTTGCTTTCTTCATATTGGCCAGAGTCATACATTCATCCTCAAAAATACTAGGAGTGGAGAGAGGAAATCAGAACTCCCCAGTTATTACTCCTGGAGACTTTAATAAGGGAAATTTAACTCATGAGCTCCCCAAATATAAATAACTGATTGTAATCCCTGTCTGACCAGGGAGGAGAAAATTTTGATCACTTTTACAGCACTATTGGTAGAACTTATCACAATCCCATCCGCCCACCCCACCCCCAAGCTGTTCTGCATCTGATACCAGCATACAGGTAGAAACTAAAACTTTGAAAATTGGAGCAATAGAGGAGCAGCGGAGGAACTGCGTGACTGTTTTGAAACCTGAGTGAGTTATAACAATGACATACCCTGTTTCACAGCTAATGACTACAGACCATTCACTTTGACCTTTGTGGTAATGAAGACATTTAAGTGCCTCTTGATGAGCCACCTCAACCACTAGCTCCTTTCTCAACACACTGCAGTTTGCCTACAGAACCAACAGGTTAGTAAACAATGCAGTCAACATGGGACTTAAATGTAATCCTCCAGCATCTAGACTATCCTAACACCTACCGCAGGCTACTTTTATGGACTTCAGCTGTGCATTTAACACACTTCTAGGAGACAGACTATCCCAGCTGAGCATGCCTGAGCCCACCTGCAGGTGGATCACTGATTTCTTGACAGACAGGAAGCAGTACATGAGGCTGGGTAAGTTAGTCTCGAAGCCCAGGACCATCAGTACTGGAGCCCCATAAGGCTGTGTACTTTCTCCTCTGCTCTTCTCTCTCTGCACTAATAGCTGCACCTTTAGCCATCCATCAGTCAAACTCTTTAAAGGGGGGGGGGGGGGGGGGGGTAAACACGGAGAGATGTATGCTTAATTTCTAAGCATCTGACTAGATTGCTTAGAAATTAAGCACAGATCTCTCCGTGTGTATGCCCTATAGCGATAGCGATGCTCAGCCCCACGCATCGCTATCGCCGGTTCTAGATTGGCACAATCTAGTTAAACAGCTCCCCTATCCTCCCCCCCCCTTGCTCGCTCAGCACACATCGTCCTTGCGGGGGGAGAGATGGGTGCAGAGGCGTAACTAAGGGGAGTCGAGCAGGGCACGTGCCCTGGGCCCCGTGGTAGGCACAGCAGAAGGGGGCACTGCCGGCCAGGGCATCGTACCTGCTCGCCCGCCCTCGCCTCCATTAATGTGCTGCTGCTGCCACTGGGAGCCTGCTGTGTGATAACGAGGAACAGCAGCAGCAGAGAGTAACCAGTGACAGTGGGGTTAGAGGAGCATGTGCTGAGCCCAGATTGGTGGAGCCCAGCACATGCTCATCTGACCCAAGCAGGGGGCGGGGCTACATCAGGATCTTCTACAGCTCTTCTCCTGGGCCCTGGATGGCAGCGTAGAAGAGGAGGGAGGAGCTGCTGGAGGCTAAAAGTCATCAAAGGTGAGGGCACCTCTGTGTGTGTATGTCCCTGAGTGTCTCCATGCCTCACATCAGCAGTGTGTGTGTGTGTGTCTCCATGTCCCCCTCCCCCCCATCAGCAGTGTGTGTCTTCATGTCCCCCTCCCCACACCAGAGTGTCTCCATGTCCCCCTTCCCCATCAGCAGTGTGTGTCTCCATGCCCCCCCAACAGCAGTGTGTGTGTGTGTGTGTGTGTGTATGTGTATGTGTGTCCATGTCCCTCCCATCAGCAGTGTGTGTCTCCATGCCCCCCCCCCCAACAGCAGTGTGTGTGTGTGTGTGTGTCCATGTCCCCCCCATCAGCAGTGTGTGTCTCCATGTCCCTCTCCCCACACCAGTGTGTCTCCATGCACCCTCCCCACCAGCAGTGTATCTCCATGCCCCCTCCCCACCAGCAGTGTGAGTATCTCCATTCAACATCACAAGGGGGTTCGTCTACCGCATTGCGATGTTAATCGCATATGTTAGCATCGCTGCGGAAGATGGTGAGGGGCGTCAATGTATTTTAATACATCCCGTCCTCTCTGTCAGAATGCCAGCAAAGGGCGCTCAGGTGCGGTGCAGTCTCCCTGAAAGCAGCAGCATGGGCTCCCAGCACATGGATCATACACAGAGACACAGAGTGCGATGGCATGTGCTGAATGATGATGCAGGGGGAGGTGATGGTGTGCTGAATGATGATGCAGGGGGAGGTGATGGTGTGCTGAATGATGACGCAGGGGGAGGTGATGGTGTGCTGAATGATGATGCAGGGGGAGGTGATGGTGTGCTGAATGATGACGCAGGGGGAGGTGATGGTGTGCTGAATGACGACGCAGGGGGAGGTGATGGTGTGCTGAATGATGACGCAGGGGGAGGTGATGGTGTGCTGAATGATGATGCAGGTGGAGGTGATGGTGTGCTGAATGACGACGCAGGGGGAGGTGATGGTGTGCTGAATGATGACGCAGGGGGAGGTGATGGTGGGCTGAATGATGACGCAGGGGGAGGTGATGGTGGTGTGCTGAATGATGACGCAGGGGGAGGTGATGGTGTGCTGAATGATGACGCAGGGGGAGGTGATGGTGTGCTTAATGATGATGCAGGGGGAGGTGATGGTGTGCTTAATGATGATGCAGGGGGAGGTGATGGTGGGCTGAATGATGATGCAGGGGGAGGTGATGGTGTGCTGAGTGACGACGCAGGGGGAGGTGATGGTGGTGTGCTGAGTGACGATGCAGGGGGAGGTGATGGTGTGCTGAATGACGACGCAGGGGGAGGTGATGGTGTGCTGAATGATGACGCAGGGGGAGGTGATGGTGTGCTGAATGATGACGCAGGGGGAGGTGATGGTGGTGTGCTGAATGATGACGCAGGGGGAGGTGATGGTGTGCTGAATGATGACGCAGGGGGAGGTGATGGTGTGCTTAATGATGATGCAGGGGGAGGTGATGGTGGGCTGAATGATGATGCAGGGGGAGGTGATGGTGTGCTGAGTGACGACGCAGGGGGAGGTGATGGTGGTGTGCTGAGTGACGATGCAGGGGGAGGTGATGGTGTGCTGAATGACGACGCAGGGGGAGGTGATGGTGTGCTGAATGATGACGCAGGGGGAGGTGATGGTGTGCTGAATGATGATGCAGGTGGAGGTGATGGTGTGCTGAATGACGACGCAAGGGGAGGTGATGGTGTGCTGAATGATGACGCAGGGGGAGGTGATGGTGTGCTGAATGATGACGCAGGGGGAGGTGATGGTGGTGTGCTGAATGATGACGCAGTGGGAGGTGATGGTGTGCTGAATGATGACGCAGGGGGAGGTGATGGTGTGCTTAATGATGATGCAGGGGGAGGTGATGGTGGGCTGAATGATGATGCAGGGGGAGGTGATGGTGTGCTGAGTGACGACGCAGGGGGAGGTGATGGTGGTGTGCTGAGTGACGATGCAGGGGGAGGTGATGGTGTGCTGAATGACGACGCAGGGGGAGGTGATGGTGTGCTGAATGATGACGCAGGGGGAGGTGATGGTGTGCTGAATGATGACGCAGGGGGAGGTGATGGTGTGCTTAATGATGATGCAGGGGGAGGTGATGGTGTGCTGAATGATGATGCAGGGGGAGGTGATGGTGTGCTGAGTGACGATGCAGGGGGAGGTGATGGTGTGCTGAGTGACGATGCAGGGGGAGGTGATGGTGTGCTGAGAGACATCGCAGGAGGAGGTGATGGTGTGGCTGAGAGATGATGCAGGGGGTGGTGATGGTGTGACTGAGAGATGACACGAGAGGGAGATGATGGTGTGGCTGAAAGTCGAAGGGGGCAGGATGTGAGTCTTGTTAAACCACTGTTGCATGATGCTGACCTTGTTAATATTCCTGCACAAACAGGCATCTTCTGGACGATGGGATCTCCTACATGAATAGTGAATACCAATTGAAGACGCCATCTGCCTCAGAGGATACAGTTCTTCAGAGGTTCCATATTGTGAGAAACCATCATACAGGTAAGGTGAATGTTGAATTGAAAAGAATGTTCCCAGTGGGACGTGAAACAGGTGGCGTGTCATGTTGTCACGCCCCATTTTCAGTGACCATGCCCCTTCTGGTATGTGACCACGCCCATTTTTGGGGCGCTCGCACACACACACACACACACACACACACACACACTTTGTCGATTTGTTTCTAAGGATTGTCTCTCCTTCTTTCTTTTTTTCTTTTTTTTTAGGTGGTGGGGAGGAAGGTTGAGGGGGGAGGGGAGGCGCCATTCCTAATCTTGCCCTGGGCTCCAAAAACCCTAGTTACGCCCTGGATGTGTATTCAGCGTTCTGTGATAGATCACTCAGCACACATCTCCCCGTGTGTACCCCCCTTTAGTTTGCAGTTGACACAACTCTAATTGGATTAATTTCCAATGGGGATGATTCTGCTTACAGAATCAAAGATGATTATTTGCCTTCTTGGTGCAGCCAGAACCACCCGGAGCTGAATTGTCAAAAAACTGTGGAGATGGCAGTACATTTTAGGAGGAACCCAATGTTGATTTCCCCCCTTATCATGTGTGACTTCCCACTTAGTTCTGTGGGGTCACTGAGATTCCTGGGAACTAGGGCCCTCATTCCGAGTTGTTCGCTCGGTAAATTTCATCGCATCGCAGCGATTTTCCGCTTAGTGCGCAAGCGCAATGTCCGCACTGCGACTGCGCCAAGTAAATTTGCTATGAAGTTAGGATTTTTACTCACGGCTTTTTCTTCGCTCAGGCGATCGTAGTGTGATTGACAGGAAGTGGGTGTTTCTGGGCGGAAACAGGCCGTTGTATGGGCGTGTGGGAAAAAATGCTACCGTTTCCGGAAAAAACGCAGGAGTGGCTGGAGAAACGGGGGAGTGTCTGGGCGAACGCTGGGTGTGTTTGTGACGTCAAACCAGGAACGACAAGCACTGAACTGATCGCAGATGCCGAGTAAGTCTGAAGCTACTCTGAAACTGCTAACAAGTTTGTAATCGCAAAATTGCGAATACGTCGTTCGCAATTTTAAGTTGCTAAGATTCACTCCCAGTAGGCGGCGGCTTAGCGTGAGCAACTCTGCTAAAATCGCCTTGCGAGCGAACAACTCGGAATGACCTCCTATAATCTCTAAGGATCTTAGGAGAGCATCACCACCATCACGAAGAATGCACAGCAGAGGACGTGTCAGTTTCTTTGTTTAGGAATCAGTTATTGTAAGACTTTCAAATGGACTGGCTGGAGACCATGCTACATAAAGAAACTTTTTTGAAGTGTAAGAAGGTTTCATAGGCTTCCTTACTTTAGACCTTAAATTACAAATTTACTATTGCTTTTGCTATATTTCTTAATATGAGACACGCGTTTTGTTAGAAGAGTCACAGATTTCTTTATCTTCTTTGTCTTTATCTTGTCTAATTATGTAATGTATTTATGCTTTGATGAATAAAGAAATATTAAAATATTTGCTTGATATGAATGAGCAGTAAATACTCCCAGCACCACAAATATGTTTAACTTCCAGTTCAATTATACAATACAGAGGGATAGGTATTCGTATAACCCTAACCTCCCCCCTTAGTGCCCAACCCTAACCCCCCGGTGGTGCCTAACCCTAACCCCCCCACACTCCCCGCAGCCTAACCCCTTCGAGTGTTGCATAAAATTAACATGCCCTGCAGCCAAACCCTAAACCTCCCAGCTATACTTATCTTTGGGATTCTGGCTGTCAGTATTCCGGTGTCGGGATACTGACCTGTCCTGGATTCTGTGTTTTGACAGGTGTCAGGATTCGGATGTCTGTATTTCAACTGGCGGGATCCTGACAGTTGGTATCTTGAACGTATACCCACACAGAAACCCCAGTTCACCAGGGATGCGCATTGAGGTAAATGGCTCAGGAGGCAGTGGCTTGTACCAGAGCCAGATTTACACACAATATACAGTATGTGCCAAAAGATTCATGTGGGCATTATACAAAGGTGCAGCAGTATATACTACTGGAAATTTGGTGAGGTATGATCAGAGTTGTGCGGACAAGGTAGGCAGAGTTTACCTTGAGACAAGGATTTTACTCCAGAGTTCTGACTATAAAAATGATTTTATAATACAAAGAAGACATTTCTAATATATATTTTGTATTTTTCATATACTTTATATAGTTAAAACTCTGACATCTACATTAGTATGACAGGAAAGGCTCTTCCTCACTGGCCTCACCCCAACGCATGTCACTGCAGTTCACATATGCTAGAATGCCCCAAATGTAACTACGTGTATGTTCACTATTGTTTCCTCCAAACAGGCTCATTTGCAGGTATGTGCAGGTCTGCATGGCCCACATTTGTGGAAAAGTGCCCTTACTGAACTGTGACATGCCACAACTCCCTTACCACCCCATTTCCGCTTCTTCACTCATGAGGGTATAAGTTGTATATGACACTGCACAGTCCATACTTGCCTACTTTATGGTTACTCCCTCTGGCATTGTAAAGTTGTGGTGGGGCAACAATTATATGATTCAACACTGCAAGTGGGGCAGATGTAACATGCAGAAAGATTTAGATTTGGGTGGGGTGTGTCCAAACTGAAATCTAAATTGCAGTGTACTAATAAAGCTGTCTAACATCTGTGGGCTACAAGCAAAGGCAGCCAGTATTTACCCTGCACGAAACAATATAAAATAAGAATTTACTTACCGATAATTCTATTTCTCGGAGTCCGTAGTGGATGCTGGGGTTCCTGAAAGGACCATGGGGAATAGCGGCTCCGCAGGAGACAGGGCACAAAAAAGTAAAGCTTTACTAGGTCAGGTGGTGTGCACTGGCTCCTCCCCCTATGACCCTCCTCCAGACTCCAGTTAGGTACTGTGCCCGGACGAGCATACACAATAAGGGAGGCATTTTGAATCCCGGGTAAGACTCATACCAGCCACACCAATCACACCGTACAACTTGTGATCTAAACCCAGTTAACAGTATGACAACAGAAAGGGCCTCTTAAAGATGGCTCCTTAACAATAACCCGAATTAGTTAACAATAACTATGTACAAGTATTGCAGATAATCCGCACTTGGGATGGGCGCCCAGCATCCACTACGGACTCCGAGAAATAGAATTATCGGTAAGTAAATTCTTATTTTCTCTATCGTCCTAAGTGGATGCTGGGGTTCCTGAAAGGACCATGGGGATTATACCAAAGCTCCCAAACGGGCGGGAGAGTGCGGATGACTCTGCAGCACCGAATGAGAGAACTCCAGGTCCTCCTTTGCCAGGGTATCAAATTTGTAAAATTTTACAAACGTGTTCTCCCCCGACCACGTAGCTGCTCGGCAGAGTTGTAATGCCGAGACCCCTCGGGCAGCCGCCCAAGATGAGCCCACCTTCCTTGTGGAGTGGGCTTTTACAGTTTTAGGCTGTGGCAGGCCTGCCACAGAATGTGCAAGTTGAATTGTGTTACAAATCCAACGAGCAATCGACTGCTTAGAAGCAGGTGCGCCCAACTTGTTGGGTGCATACAATATAAACAGCGAGTCAGATTTTCTGACTCCAGCCGTCCTTGCAATGTATATTTTTAAGGCTCTGACAACGTCCAACAACTTGGAGTCCTCCAAGTCGCTAGTGGCCGCAGGCACCACAATAGGTTGGTTCAGATGAAATGCTGATACCACTTTAGGGAGAAAATGCGGACGAGTCCGCAGTTCTGCCCTATCCGAATGGAAGATTAGATAAGGACTTTTATAAGATAAAGCCGCCAATTCAGATACTCTCCTGGCAGAGGCCAGGGCTAGTAACATAGTCACTTTCAATGTGAGATATTTCAAATCCACCTTTTTCAATGGTTCAAACCAATGGGATTTGAGGAAATCTAAAACTACATTTAGATCCCACGGTGCCACCGGAGGCACCACAGGAGGCTGTATATGCAGTACTCCCTTGACAAAAGTCTGGACCTCAGGGACAGAGGCCAATTCTTTTTGGAAGAATATTTACAGGGCCGAAATTTGAACCTTAATGGATCCCAATTTGAGACCCATAGATAATCCTGATTGCAGGAAATGTAGGAAACGACCCAGTTGGAATTCCTCCGTCGGAACCCTCCGATCCTCGCACCACGCTACATATTTTCGCCAAATGCGGTGATAATGTTTCACGGTGACTTCCTTCCGTGCCTTAATCAAGGTAGGAATGACTTCTTCTGGAATGCCTTTCCCTTTTAGGATCTGGCGTTCAACCGCCATGCCGTCAAACGCAGCCGCGGTAAGTCTTGAAAAAGACAGGGACCCTGCTGTAGCAGGTCCCTTCTCAGAGGTAGAGGCCACGGTTCGTCCGTGAGCATCTCTTGAAGTTCCGGATACCAAGTCCTTCTCGGCCAATCCGGAACCACTAGTATTGTTCTTACTCTTCTTTGCCGTATGATCTTCAATACCTTTGGTATGAGCGGCAGAGGAGGAAACACATACACTGACTGGTACACCCAAGGAGTTACCAGTGCGTCCACAGCTATTGCCTGTGGATCTCTTGACCTGGCGCAATATTTGTCCAGTTTCTTGTTGAGGCGAGACGCCATCATGTCTACAATTGGTCTTTCCCAACGGTCTATTAACATGTTGAAGACTTCTGGATGTAGACCCCACTCTCCCGGATGAAGATCGTGTCTGCTGAGGAAGTCTGCTTCCCAGTTGTCCACGCCCGGGATGAACACTGCTGACAGTGCTATCACGTGATTCTCCGCCCAGCGAAGAATCTTGGCAGCTTCTGCCATTGCACTCCTGCTTCTTGTGCCGCCCTGCCTGTTTACATGGGCGACCGCCGTGATGTTGTCCGACTGAATCAACACCGGCTTTCCTTGCAGGAGAAGTTCCGCCTGGCTTAGAGCATTGTAGATTGCTCTTAGTTCCAGAATGTTTATGTGAAGAGACTTTTCCAGACTCGTCCATACTCCCTGGAAGTTTCTTCCTTGTGTGACTGCTCCCCAGCCTCTCAGGCTGGCGTCCGTGGTCACCAGGATCCAATCCTGAATGCCGAATCTGCGGCCTTCTAATAGGTGAGCCTTCTGCAACCACCACAGAAGTGACACCCTTGTCTTTGGTGACAGGGTTATTCGCAGGTGCATCTGCAGATGCGACCCTGACCATTTGTCCAACAGATCCCTTTGGAATATTCTTGCATGGAATCTGCCGAATGGAATTGCTTCGTAAGAAGCCACCATTTTTCCCAGGACTCTTGTGCATTGATGTACTGACACTTTTCCTGGTTTTAGGAGGTTCCTGACCAGATCGGATAACTCCTTGGCTTTTTCCTCTGGAAGGAAAACCTTTTTCTGAACCGTGTCCAGAATCATTCCTAGGAACAGCAGACGAGTTGTCGGGATTAAATGGGATTTTGGAATATTCAGAATCCACCCGTGTTGTCTTAGCACCTCTTGAGATAGTGCTAAAGCTGTCTCCAGCTGTTCTCTGGACCTTGCCCTTATTAGGAGATCGTCCAAGTATGGGATAACTAATACGCCTTTTCTTCGAAGAAGAATCATCATCTCGGCCATTACCTTGGTAAAGACCCGAGGCGCCGTGGACAATCCGAACGGCAGCGTCTGAAACTGATAGTGACAGTTTTGAACAATGAACCTGAGGTACCCCTGGTGTGCGGGGTAAATCGGAACGTGTAGATACGCATCCTTGATGTCCAAGGATACCATAAAGTCCCCTTCTTCCAGGTTCGCTATCACTGCTCTGAGTGACTCCATCTTGAACTTGAACTTTTTTATGTAGAGGTTCAAGGACTTCAGATTTAGAATAGGCCTTACCGAGCCATCCGGCTTCGGTACCACAAATAGAGTGGAATAATACCCCTTTCCTTGTTGTAATAGGGGTACTTTGACTATCACCTGCTGAGCGTACAGCTTGTGAATGGCTTCCAACACCCTCTCCCTTTCGGAAGAGACGGTTGGTAAGGCAGACTTCAGGAAACGATGAGGAGGATCCGTCTCTAATTCCAACCTGTACCCCTGAGATATTATCTGCAGGATCCAGGGGTCTACCTGCGAGTGAGCCCACTGCGCGCTGTAATTTTTGAGACGGCCCCCCACTGTCCCCGAGTCCGCTTGAGAGGCCCCAGCGTCATGCTGAGGTTTTTGCAGGAGCCGGGGAGGGCTTCTGTTCCTGGGAAGGAGCTGCCTGTTGGTGTCTCTTCCCTCTTCCTCTGCCTCGTGGCAGGTACGACAAGCCCTTTGCTCTCTTATTTTTGTAGGAGCGAAAAGGCTGCGGTTGAAAGGTCGGTGCCTTTCTCTGTTGGGGAGTGACTTGAGGTAAAAAAGTGGATTTCCCGGCAGTAGCCGTGGCCACCAAGTCTGATAGACCAACTCCAAATAACTCCTCCCCTTTATACGGCAAAACCTCCATGTGACGTTTTGAATCCGCATCGCCTGTCCACTGTCGTGTCCATAAGGCTCTTCTGGCTGAAATGGACATAGCACTCACCCGAGATGCCAGTGTGCAAATATCCCTCTGTGCATCACGCATATAGATAAATGCATCCTTTATTTGTTCTAACGACAGTAAAACATTGTCCCTATCTAGGGTATCAATATTTTCAATCAGGGATTCTGACCAAACTACTCCAGCACTGCACATCCAGGCAGTTGCTATAGCTGGTCGTAGTATAACACCTGCATGTGTGTATATATTCTTTTGAATAACTTCCATCTTTCTATCTGATGGATCCTTAAGTGCGGCCGTCTCAGGAGAGGGTAACGCCACTTGTTTGGATAAGCGTGTGAGCGCCTTGTCCACCTTAGGGGGTGTTTCCCAGCGCGCCCTAACCCCCACGCTTCATCACACACGTCATTTAATTCTTCTGATTCAGGAAAAACTGTTTGTAGTTTTTTCACACCATACATAATACCCTGTTTTACGGTATCTGTAGTATCAGCTAAATGTAACGTCTCCTTCATTGCCAAAATCATATAACGTGTGGCCCTACTGGAAAATACGTTTGAATTTCTACCGTCGTCACTGGAATCAGTGCCCGTGTCTGGGTCTGTGTCGACCGACTGAGGCAAAGGGCGTTTTACAGCCCCTGACGGTGTTTGAGGCGCCTGGACAGGCATTAATTGATTGTCCGGCCGCCTCATGTCCTCAACTGACTGTTTAAGGGAAGATAAACCATCACGTAATTCCACAAATAAAGGCATCCATTCTGGTGTCGACCCCCTGGGGGGTGACATCTGCATATTTGGCAATTGCTCCGCCTCCACACCAATATCGTCCTCATACATGTCGACACCACGTACCGACACACACCGCAAACTCACAGGGAATGCTCTAATGAAGACAGGACCCACTAGCCCTTTTGGGGAGACAGAGGGAGAGTCTGCCAGCACACACCACAAAGCGCTATATATACAAGGGATATCCTTATATTAAGTGCTCCCTTATAGCTGCTTTAATATATATATATATAGCCATTAATGTGCCCCCCCTCTCTGTTTTACCCTGTTTCTGTAGTGCAGTGCAGGGGAGAGACCTGGGAGCCGTTCTGACCAGCGGAGCTGTGACAGAAAATGGCGCCGTGTGCTGAGGAGATAGGCCCCGCCCCTTTTTCGGCGGGTTCTTCTCCCGCTATTTTTCCAGTCAGGCAGGGGTTAAATATCTCCATATAGCCCCTATGGGCTATATGTGAGGTATTTTTAGCCTTGTATAAGGTTTATATTTGCCTCTCAGAGCGCCCCCCCCCAGCGCTCTGCACCCTCAGTGACTGCCCAGTGAAGTGTGCTGAGAGGAAAATGGCGCACAGCTGCAGTGCTGTGCGCTACCTTATGAAGACTGAGGAGTCTTCAGCCGCCGGTTTCCGGACCTCTTCACGCTTCAGCATCTGCAAGGGGGTCGGCGGCGCGGCTCCGGGACCGGACTCCACGGCTGGGCCTGTGTTCGATCCCTCTGGAGCTAATGGTGTCCAGTAGCCAAGCAGCAAATCCACTCTGCATGCAGGTGAGTTTACTACTTTCCCCCTAAGTCCCACGTTGCAGTGATCCTGTTGCCAGCAGGACTCACTGTAAAGAAAAAAACCTAAACTAAACTTTCTCTAAGCAGCTCTTTAGGAGAGCCACCTAGATTGCACCCTTCTCGTTCGGGCACAAAATCTAACTGGAGTCTGGAGGAGGGTCATAGGGGGAGGAGCCAGTGCACACCACCTGACCTAGTAAAGCTTTACTTTTTTGTGCCCTGTCTCCTGCGGAGCCGCTATTCCCCATGGTCCTTTCAGGAACCCCAGCATCCACTTAGGACGATAGAGAAATGTATTTGCTCCCCTTGCATTGCAGCATGATTTGTTCCAGACACAAAGTTACCTGTGCTTTTTGCTTTACTTACAAATCTGAATCATGTACAAAGAGTGTGTTCTAGTTGAATTCCAGTGTAATGTCACAGGATTATCATGTCTAACATGAATGTTATTACACAACTTGAATGCAGTGTGCACCAGGAAGCAACCAAAATTCCTGCCCCTGGCTGGACCTCAGACTGTCACTGACAATGGTGTGAAACAAAGTGTAACATGCTCTGAAATGTTACCGCAATCTTTAACCATTTGGAGGTGTCAAATAATTAAAACACCTGTCTTCTATCCACGTTTGTGCTGTCCTAGTTTTGTACTGCATTAATCCTGCGGGGTACATGTAACCTCGTGCTTTGTTCCCTGAATTATTCACTCATGACATGCTTTACTATACATATCGCTGATCACTGCAAAATGTGTATTTCTTCTTATAGCATCATGCCCTATTACTGCTCATTCATTGGTACTCATTTTTTGTCTCTTCCATTTTCAGAATTAGATGTCTGTACGTCTAACAGAAATTGTGTCACCATAGAAAGAGCCAGCAAATATAGTTATTTTGTAATTCATTACATTTAACATTTTTCCACTTTTTTTTGTATTGGTGTTTGAGTAATAAGGCCAATTGAATTTTACTGGATATCATATATAAAGGTTTTATTTACTTTGTGTACAATTATTGCAGTACAAGCCACTGAGAGTGAAAAAGAATTGATTTTGATCAATCTATTTGCATGGTAAAAAGAAACCAGTCAGGAAAGTCAATTGTAAGTAAACTTCACTCCCAGATTGAAAAAGTCAATAATAATCAATGTACCACATAACCTCCCTGGGTCGCTACATGACTAATTAAATATGTATAGCCACAAGACATTCTGTTAGACGCGCACCGACATTTTTCTAAATGATTAAGTAGAATATTGAACACAATGATTGGAAAAGTCCAAAATGGCCGTGGGCCGCAGCTCAGAATTTTATTTGTACTGTGCCTCAGTTTGTGCCAAAAGTGGAAGTTTTTGAAAACAAGCTGGGGCAATTATAGAGGAGCATGATGTAGAGGGGTGAATCATGGGCTTGATGCTGAGTTGGCAGTAAAGCAAAAAAGAGCAAGTTAATGTGCATCTGGACAAACCATGTTGAAATGCAACCGGTACAAATAAATTTATTATTTTTGCATGCAGGGTAAATACTGTCTGCTTTTGTTATAGTCCACAAATGCTGAACAGCTTTATTTTTACACTGCAGTTTTAGATGTGAGTTTGGTCACATCCCTCTGAAACAGTGGCGTATATATAATGGGTGCAGTGTGTGCGGTGCACACGGGCCCCTGAGTCCATAGGGGGCCCATACTGCACACACTGCACCCATTTCTCTTATACTTACCTTTCCGGAGTCCAACGCTGACCTTGTGTGGGTCCCCTCCTCTCCTGTAGCCGGTGCACCGCTGCTAGACCACTGACCACTAGAGACTCTGGCACAGTGCCAGAGTGTACAACGCATGCGCAGGACTCCGAAAAAAATGGTGCAGCGGCCATTTTTTTGAGTCCTGCGCATGCGCTGTAGACTCTAGCACTGTGCCAGAGTTTACAGCGCTCAGAGCGCTAGCAGCAGCTGTGACGGCTACGGGAGAGGAGGGGCCCCACACATGGAGTCTGCACACGCGTCCCCTCAACTCTAGAGACGCCCCTGCTCATAAATATAAATTTAGGTGTATATGAAATTTGCCGCACCTGCAGTGCAGCAGGGTTTTACCAAGGTGCACAGTTACTTGTTCTGGTTTGCTTTACTCCCACCTCAGAATCAGGCATTAGGGCATTTATTTATGAAGAGTTGGGTTGTTAAAATTTCAGCATAAACACACACAGAAGTTTCGGGTTTAACAACCCAACTCTTTGTAAATAAACCCTTAGGTCTCATTCTATAGTTTAATGGGAAACATTTTGCACCATCTCAGGATACAACTATGCCCAATATAAGCCTAACCTTCCCTCCCCCACAGCAAAACCTTCTCTGGTGGTGCCTACCTCTATAACCCTAGCCATCCCCCTGCAGCCTAAACTTAAACCTTCCCCACCTTAACTTTGGGTGGGGTGTGTTCAAACTGAAATCTATATTACAGTGTAAAAATAAAGCAGCCAGTATTTACCCTGCACAGAAACAATATAACCCACCCAAATCTAACTCTCTCTGCACATGTTATATCTGCCCCACCTGCAGTGCACATGGTTTTGCCCATTAGCTAACTAATTTGCTGCTGCGATCAGATCTGAATTAGGCCTCATTTGCCAAAAGTGCCAGATGAGCAGTCCAGCACTGCTCATGATAGTATTAAGGCAGCAATCTTGAGTATATAGGTTTCTCTGAGAGGGCCCCCATACCATCCATTACAGATCACATTTCTATTGCCTATCTGATCTGCAGCATTACAGCCAGCAGACACTGGCAATGACCCTCTGACAGCCATCCAGAGGTGGAACTACCGCCAATGCAACCAGTGCGTTGCACTGGGGCCCGCCTCTGTCCAGGGGCCCAAAGCATGTAATGAGTCAAACTGACTCATTACATGCCACTGTGTACTGCGGGCAACCGCTGCCCACAGCACACAGCCTCCCGGAGAGGAGAGGAGCAGCGGTATGGGGGAGAAGGAGGAGGAGGGAGGTGGAGGAGGGAGCCGCAGCAGCGCTTTACTACTGGTTGAGGCGCTGCTGCTGCTGCTAGCCCTTTGCTTCACTATAGGCTGTCTTCCGAGAACAGCCTATAGTAAAGCAGAGGGACAGCAGCAGCAGCGCCTCCACCAATAACACAGCGCTGCTGCGGCTCTCTCCTCCACCTCCCTCCTCCTCCTTCTCTACTGCCCGGGAATCATGAGTGACCAGAAGCTGCACCGAGGAGCCTGAGCCAGCGGAGAGGGTAAGTATAATTCATTCTTTCTTTCTTTCTTTCTTTCTTTCTTTCTTTCTTTCTTTCTTTCTTTCTTTCTTTCTTTCTTTCTTTCTTTTCTTTTCTTTCTTATCTTTCTTTCTTTCTACAAAAAGGGGGACTGTCTGCCACAATGTGTAAAAAGGGGGAATCTGCTTGCCGCAATGTGTAAAAAGGGGGAATCTGCCTGCCGCAATGTGTAAAAAGGGGGAATCTGCTTGCCGCAATGTGTAAAAAGGGGGAATCTGCTTGCCGCAATGTGTAAAAAGGGGGAATCTGCCTGCCGCAATGTGTAAAAAGGGGGAATCTGCTTGCCGCAATGTGTAAAAAGGGGGAATCTGCCTGCCACAATGTGTGAAAAGGGGGATGCTGTCTGCCGCAATGTGTAAAAAGGGGGAATCTGCCTGCCGTAATGTGTAACAAGGGCACGCTGTCTGCCGTAATGTGTAACAAGGGCACGCAGTCTGCCATAATGTGTAAAAAGGGGACGCTGTCTGCCGTTATGTGTAAAAAGGGCACGCTGTCTGCCGTTATGTGTAAAAAGTGTACGCTGTCTGCCGCTATGTGTAACAAGGGCACGCTTTCTGCCATTATGTGTAAAAAGGGTACGCTGTCTGACGCTATGTTTAACAGGGGCACGCTGTCTGCCGTTATGTGTAAAAAGTGTACGCTGTCTGCCGCTATGTGTAACAAGGGCACGCTGTCTGCCGTTATGTGTAAAAAGGGTACGCTGTCTGCCGCTATGTTTAACAAGGGCACGCTGTCTGCCATTATGTGTAAAAAGTGTACGCTGTCTGCCGCTATGTGTAACATGGGCACGCTGTCTGCCGTTATGTGTAAAAGGGTACGGTGTCTGCCATTATGTTTAACAAGGGCACGCTGTCTGCCGTTATGTGTAAAAAGTGCACGCTGTCTGCCGATATGTGTAAAAATGGCACGCTGTCTGCCGTTATGTGTAAAAAGGGGGACGCTGTCTGCCGTGATGTATAAAAAGGGGACGCTGTCTGCTGTAGTGTGTAAAAAGAGGAATCTGTCCGCCGTAAGGTGTAAAAGGGTCTCTACCTGGTGTAGTGGTGCTACTGTGCAGCGTAATTTGAATAATGGAGACTACTGTGCACCGTTTTATGAATTGGTATTATTTTGTGGCCACACCCCTTCCCCATGAAGCCACACCACTATGTATTTTTGCGCGCGCCTACGGCGCGCACTGCCCCTGTTTTGCATGCAGGGGTGGGGCTCCGATACCGTTTCTTGCACACAGTGCTAAAATGTCTAGTTACGGCACTGTTGCTAGGTATCCATTTCTCTGGCCCTGAGCAGTTCCCCCTCACCAGATCCTCTCCAGGGGTGAGGGGGTGGACTTGGATGGGATGGGGGGTCCAAAGCATTTTGTTGCACCTGGGCCCACCGCTCGCTAGTTCCGCCACTGCAGCCATCATATTGACTGCGACGCAGACCAGTGCTGGGCTGCCAGTGGGCATCCAATGGGATGTGAATGCAGCTGCGTAGGCTCTGACTGTGAGTCTGGCATGCAGGCTGAAGGGAAAGAGGGATCAGGCACATAGAGGATCAGTGCAGGGTCCATGATCTGTTATTAATTTATCTGCAGCACTGCCTCAAGCACTGTCTCACTGAGTTGAGCTCTCACCACCTGGATGCCACCTTCTGGGTTGCCGTGTATCAATCCACTTCTCTCCAAGTTTCAGGCAAGAACCCATCCTACCCCCAGCATACAAACACCCCTTATGTATAGATTTATTTCCTGTTTTTCCTGTATTATTTTTCTATTATAAAATGCTGCAGAATAAAGATTGTGCATATGTTTCTGTAATTTAGCCCAAAGTAAGTGCATTTTTAAATGCCAAACCAGGTTAAATTCTGCATCTAATTGCTAAAATGTCAATACTTGCCACAACCCGCATGCTATTGCATTGGTTCATCAGACTTAAATAGCCTGCCAAGTGAATGAGGAGATTAGCCATCTGCTTAGTGTGTCTGAAGCTGCAAGCATTAGTGACGCTCAGGAAGAACTTGCGGCCAGTGCGCCACTCCTGAAAAGAGCATCGGAAGGTCAGAGTTTGTGAGACAGACCCCTATTTCATACCGCCTAACATTTGGGAGTTCAGAAACAGTATGTAATTTGGACTGTCTACATAAATGTGTGTGTGGCCATGTCCCTCGTGGGCATCACCGAGCTCACAAACTGTCTTTAAATACAACTACAGTACTTTAAGTGGCTCATTTCTTTTCCTCTACAGTAGCTGCTGCAATATGCTATATGGATCTTTCTGCATGTCCTGATGCTGGTTAATGCAGAAGAAGAGTCCAGCTCTCCAAACTTATTAGCACTATTTAGCAATGTTTCAAACCCTCAGGTGCTTTCTCAAGCCAAGGGTTTAAAATGTTGCTGAATATTGCTAATAAACAGCTGTGTTTAAACAAATGATACATTTGGAGTGCTGAACTCCTCTGCATTAACTATTAATATTGGAATAACAATCTTTTTTATGTACCATGCTATGATTTTAATTTTCAATTTTAGGGCCCTCCTTTCTTAAATGCCCCGACCCACCCAAAGACTTACTCCAGCTCTGCTTTGTGAGATAATAATACATGGAAATAACAAATACAGTATAAGGGTAAAATTAATAGTTCTTAATATGATACCAACTGCATAAATAATTCTAATAATAATAATAATAATAATAATAATAATAATAAATATGTTGTTCACCCTGCCAATGAAAGTAATAATGAGGCAGCCTACATGTGCTCAATGCATAGGTAACAGTGGGCAGCAGCACTTTGTAGAAGTGCAATATACAGTGGAAAATAATGCTAATTTCATCGTGAGCCTCCATATTAACTGTTGCCTCTCAAGTGAGCGCAGGTCTCTAAATGAATAGCTCTAGGCCTATTACACAGCAAAACACAGAGGCATCATGGTGCCCACAGGAAGGGTATGTTTTTGTGTCCCCATCCCATGTACTGAATTGGAAACCTAGCCAATATGTGATGGCATGATACATTTGATAATAAATAATATTTAAAAATCCTAAATTGGTGACAGGACCAGTTCTAAACCTTTAAGAGCAAAGGGCAAACGTTTCCTTTGGGTGCCCCCCTTGTTTAAATTAGGGTCAGTGCATGCCGAAGGCTTGCAATAACAATATAGTGGCATGGCAGTAAGGATGGTGTAATGGTTAGCATTACTGCCTCACAGCACTGAGGTCATGGGTTTGATTCCCACCATGGCCTTAACTGTGTGGAGTTTGTATATTCTCCCTGTGCTTGTGTGGATTTCCTCTGGCTACTCTGGTTTCCTCCCACAATATAAAAATATTGTCAGGAATCGACTTACCAGGCTGACATCCGTCCGCCGCTGCGGACTCCGTCCTGGCTCCCTGCGGTCACCGGTCGCCTATGCCCCTGCCATGGGTCATCATCTGGATCCTGGGGGCACTGCTGAGACAGCAGGCGTGTAGCGCGCCGCGTCCCCGCTGGGCCGCGGCGTGGGCGCCGCCATGACAGTCTGCAATAGCCAGTATGCTGCGGCCAATCCGGTGCGTGGCCGCACCCACCTTTCCTGCACTCATCCAATCCCTGCGTACCATGGGGTATATAGGAGGCTACAGGTACAGCTCACAGGCATCCTGGACTTTGTGTCTATCTGCGACCTACATGAAAGGATCGGTTCCTGTCTCTCCTGAGTTCCTGGTTCTCTGCTAAGAACATTATACTCCTGGTTACTCTGCATTCTCCCGTGGAACTTCAAGGCTCAGCAATACCTGCAACCTGCATAAGGCCTCACACTCATCACCACCTTGTGTGCTTCAGCCTGCAGTTGAAGACAAACTCCAGGTGCGTTCATTTCCTCCACCTGTGACACAGCTTGCTGCTGCCAGTGCCCATCACCTGCACTGTGAGTCGGTCTCCTGCTTATGCTCAGGTTTGCCATATCATCTACTGCCTAGTTTCCCGTTTTAACCCTGCACTGGTTTCCAAGCCAGAACCATTCCATAAGACATTCTGCTCTTCTGATTTATATTCTGGATATTATTTCTCAAATTCATTTATCATTCATTTGCCATAGACTTTCAGATTCATTACTGAGTGATTGACTTTTTTCACCTGTTATTATTATTTCTGCTGCAATAACTGTTATACATCTGCCTAATAAAAATACCTTTGCGCTCATGCGCAGGAACGTTATTCAACCTCCTCGTTTCCTTCCTTCCACCTCCACTGACCCACTAGCGCCCCCTCCGGGGACACAGACCAAACACAATCTGACAGTAAGTCCAGGATCGATGGACTCGGATGGTGGACGGAGTGTGGGGTCAGAGGCCTTGCAAGATCTGGTCTCCCGTCTGGATGGTCAAGAGGTTGCGCAGCAGCAGATGCTTCACTTTCTACAAGGGATGTCCTCCCGATTGGATACACTGCAGCAATCCCTGCCCAGTGTACTTTCACCTACTGTTCCAGTTACTCCAGCACCTGCCAGTGCTGTAAATTCTTCTACGTCGGCTGCATCAGTTCCAGTATCACGCCTGCACCTGCCCGTGCCGAGCAAATATGATGGCAGTCCTAAACTATGTCGCGGCTTTCTCAATCAGTGTGAAATACAGTTTGAGTTATTGCCACATAACTTTCCCACACCAAGGTCCAAGGTTGCCTACATCATTTCCTTACTCTCTGGTTCTGCTCTGAGTTGGGTGTCTCCTCTGTGGGAACGTGCTGACCCTCTGATCAACAACTACTCAGACTTCGTGTCAACCTTTAGACGGATCTTTGACGAACCTGGTCGAGCAACATCAGCTTCGGCAGACCTGATCCAACTTCGTCAAGGTAACCGAAGCATGGGACAATATGTCATCCAGTTCCAGACGTTGGCTGCAGAGATCCAGTGGAACAACCAAGCTCTGGTAGCAGCCTTCTGGCACGGACTTTCGGATCGGATCAAGGACGAATTGACAACCCGTGACATTCCTGTTCAACTGCCTGATTTGATCTCCCTATGTATTAAGCTGGACTCTCGCATCCGCGAACGCAATAATGAACGCGCTCGGAGTGAGTCTCGCAGACCAAGGTACATACCTCCTGTACAGTTCCAGTCTCCCTCTTCTGACGAGCCTATGCAGATTAATAGGTCCCGCCTATCTCCTGAAGAGCGGACAAGAAGAATACGGGAGAGGCTCTGCCTGTACTGTGCTGCTGCGGGTCATCAAATTAACTCCTGCACGATGCGTTCGGGAAACGCCAGATCCTGACTTGTAAGGGAGGAGTCAAGTTAGGATCTCTCAGTCAAGCTCCTTCCCAACAAGACCTCATTCTCCCAGTGACGCTAGAAACCTCCGTTGGGCTCCAGTCTGCGTCAGCATTAGTGGACTGCGGTGCTGCAGGAAATTTTATCACCCAAGCTGCCGTAAATAAATTTCGTCTGTCTACCTGTGAACTTTCTTGTCCTGTATACATTACTGCTGTGGATGGTAGTAGAATCTCTAAGGGGAACATTTCACATCAAACTACCCCAGTGGTTCTGGGAGTTGGATTTCTTCATTCAGAACTGATCAAGTTCCTGGTCATCCCTCAGGCCACCCAGGAGATTGTCTTGGGCATGCCTTGGCTCCAGCTACATAACCCACAGTTCAACTGGACAACGTTGCAGCTTACCTCATGGGGTTCACATTGTCACCAATCCTGCTTAGCCCAAGTGTGTCCCATTAAATCAACCGAAGTAAAGTCACAGCTAAGTCTTCCAGCAGTTTATCAAGACTTCGCAGACGTCTTCTGTGAAAAGGCTGCTGATATTCTGCCGCCCCATAGGGAATGGGATTGTCCCATCGATCTCCTTCCTGGCAAGAAGCCACCTAGGGGGCGCACCTACCCTTTATCTGTTCCTGAAACAGAGGCGATGAGTAATTACATCAGAGAGAATCTCCAGAAAGGATTCATCCGTCCGTCATCATCACCCGCTGGTGCAGGTTTCTTCTTTGTCAAAAAGAAGGATGGAGGACTGCGTCCATGCATTGACTATCGGGGTCTCAATGACATTACCATCAAGAATAGTTATCCTTTACCACTCATTACCGAACTTTTTGATAGAGTTAAGGGGGCCCGCATTTTCACCAAGTTAGATCTCCGCGGTGCCTATAATCTCATCAGAATCCGGAGTGGTGACGAGTGGAAAACAGCTTTCAACACTCGAGATGGCCATTATGAATACCTTGTAATGCCATTTGGGTTGAGTAATGCTCCAGCGGTATTCCAACACTTTGTGAATGAAATTTTTCGAGATGTGCTGTATAAATACCTCGTTGTCTACCTAGATGATATTCTTATCTTTTCTCAAGACCTTCCATCTCATCGCCTACAAGTCTGTGAAGTTCTCCGACGTCTTCGTGAGAATCGTCTCTACGGGAAACTATCTAAATGCACCTTTGAAGTTCCCTCTATACCCTTTCTGGGTTATATAATCTCCGGATCGGATCTTCAGATGGACCCGACGAAATTGGAAGCCATTGCCAACTGGTCCATTCCAACTTCCCTCAAAGCTATCCAGCGGTTCCTGGGTTTCGCCAACTACTATAGAAAATTTATTCGAGGATTCTCCACTCTCATCGCTCCTATTACCAACCTGACTCGGAAAGGGGCAGATCATTCCAACTGGTCAGAAGAAGCCTTGGCAGCCTTCCGGAAAATCAAGCTAGCCTTTATGTCTGCTCCAGTGCTGTCACAGCCAGATGTCGACAGACCATTCGAGTTGGAGGTAGACGCCTCTACAGTTGGGGTAGGTGCTGTTCTCTCCCAGAAGGGATCTGATGGGAAAGTCCACCCGTGTGGATTCTATTCTCGCAAGTTTCTTCCTGCAGAAGCTAACTACTCCGTGGGAGATCAAGAGTTACTGGCAATCAAGCTGGCTCTCGAGGAATGGAGATATCTCCTAGAAGGGGCCAAACATCCGTTTAACATCTTCACGGATCATAAGAACTTGCTTTATTTAAAAGCAGCCCAGTGCCTTAACCCTCGCCAGTCCAGGTGGGCTATGTTTTTCTCACGTTTTAATTTTAAGCTTCATTTCCGCCCAGGTTCACAGAATGTGAAAGCCGATGCATTATCCCGATCCATGGAATCTGAAGAAGGAACATCTGACTCTGTGCCACATTCCATCCTGAGTCCCGTGGTTTTCGCTGCCTCTCAAGTCTCCCCAGCTCCTCCTCCTGGTAAGACTTTTGTTTCCTCAGAGCTCCGTCCCAAGTTGCTATCTTGGGCCCATCAGTCCAAGTTCACTGGTCATCCTGGTGTCCTGAAGACATTCAAGTTCCTTTCCGCATCATATTGGTGGCCAAAGATGAAAATGGACATCCAGGATTTCGTGGCATCCTGTCCTAAATGTGTGCAGCACAAGACTCCTCGTCAGTCACCAGCAGGTCAGTTACAACCCTTGTCTGTCCCTAGTCGTCCTTGGTCTCATCTGTCCATGGATTTTATCACTGACCTTCCATCTTCTCAGGGACATAATACCATTTGGGTTGTAGTGGACAGATTCACCAAGATGGCTCATTTCGTTCCCCTCCAGGGTCTCCCTTCTGCCCCGAAACTTGCCCAAATCTTCATACAGGAGATTTTCCGCTTACATGGTTTACCCTCTGAAATAATATCTGATCGGGGGGTACAGTTTGTAGCGAGGTTTTGGAGGGCCCTCTGTTCTGCCATGCAGGTAAAATTGAAATTCTCGTCATCCTACCATCCTCAGACGAATGGGCAGACAGAGAGAGTCAATCAAGAACTTGAGACTTTTTTAAGGTTATATGTGTCATCTTCCCAGGATGATTGGTTCAATCTGCTCCCGTGGGCCGAGTTTGCCCATAACTTTCGATATCATACTGCCACTGATACGACACCATTCTTTGCAGTTTATGGGCAACATCCCCGTGTACCTGAATTCCAGGAGCTTCCTCATATGGATGTTCCAGCTGCCACTTCTGCACTAACTCAGTTTTCAACCATTTGGAAAAAGATTCACGTTTCCCTCAAAAAAGCCTCCAGTCGATATAAGATCTTTGCCGACCGCAAGAGACGTGCGGTTCCCTATTTGAAACCTGGGGATCGAGTTTGGTTATCAACCCGCAACCTTCGTCTCAGGGTTCCTTCCATGAAGTTTGCACCACGCTTCATTGGTCCTTACCCTATTGAGAGTGTCATCAACCCAGTGGCTTACAAGTTGAAATTACCATCTTCACTTCGTATACCTAATGCCTTTCACATTTCTCTCCTCAGACCTTTAGTTCTAAACCGCTTTCAGAATACTCTTCCAGCAGGTCCCAAGATCCGAACTCAGCGGGGCGTGGAATTTGAGATCAACAAGATTCTGGACTCCCGTTGCCGGTATGGACGTCTCCAGTACCTGGTCGATTGGTGCGGTTATGGCCCAGAGGAGAGAAGCTGGGTGAATTCATCTGATGTCCATGCTCCTAGGTTGGTCCGTGTTTTCCACAGCACTCATCCCTCCAAACCACGTGGGTGTTCGGTGTCCACCCCTAAAGGAGGGGGTACTGTCAGGAATCGACTTACCAGGCTGACATCCGTCCGCCGCTGCGGACTCCGTCCTGGCTCCCTGCGGTCACCGGTCGCCTATGCCCCTGCCATGGGTCATCATCTGGATCCTGGGGGCACTGCTGAGACAGCAGGCGTGTAGCGCGCCGCGTCCCCGCTGGGCCGCGGCGTGGGCGCCGCCATGACAGTCTGCAATAGCCAGTATGCTGCGGCCAATCCGGTGCGTGGCCGCACCCACCTTTCCTGCACTCATCCAATCCCTGCGTACCATGGGGTATATAGGAGGCTACAGGTACAGCTCACAGGCATCCTGGACTTTGTGTCTATCTGCGACCTACATGAAAGGATCGGTTCCTGTCTCTCCTGAGTTCCTGGTTCTCTGCTAAGAACATTATACTCCTGGTTACTCTGCATTCTCCCGTGGAACTTCAAGGCTCAGCAATACCTGCAACCTGCATAAGGCCTCACACTCATCACCACCTTGTGTGCTTCAGCCTGCAGTTGAAGACAAACTCCAGGTGCGTTCATTTCCTCCACCTGTGACACAGCTTGCTGCTGCCAGTGCCCATCACCTGCACTGTGAGTCGGTCTCCTGCTTATGCTCAGGTTTGCCATATCATCTACTGCCTAGTTTCCCGTTTTAACCCTGCACTGGTTTCCAAGCCAGAACCATTCCATAAGACATTCTGCTCTTCTGATTTATATTCTGGATATTATTTCTCAAATTCATTTATCATTCATTTGCCATAGACTTTCAGATTCATTACTGAGTGATTGACTTTTTTCACCTGTTATTATTATTTCTGCTGCAATAACTGTTATACATCTGCCTAATAAAAATACCTTTGCGCTCATGCGCAGGAACGTTATTCAACCTCCTCGTTTCCTTCCTTCCACCTCCACTGACCCACTAGCGCCCCCTCCGGGGACACAGACCAAACACAATCTGACAAATATACTGGTAGATTAATTGGCTCCTAACAAAACGTAACCCTTACACCGCACAGTAGGGTCCGTTATTCACATTACACCACACAGTAGTACCCCTTATACATGTTATGCCATACAGTAGAGACCCTTATACCTGTTATGCCACACAGTAGAGCCCATTATACATGTTACGCTATGGTTGACCCCTTATACATATTACATCATGGCAGAGCTGCTATGGAAGTAACTGTATTTAACTATTTACTTGTTTAATTCAAATAAATTAAAAACACTATATATGCCCCAACTGACATGACCTCACAAGCCCCTATTGAAAATAAAGCCCTAAATGGGACCGCCCCACAATCTGGTGACCCCCCTTATCACTGAAAGAAATTAATGGCCCTAAACTGACATCCCCCCAGATCTGATAATCTCCCAAAGACTCAATGAAAATATTGCCACAAATGTGACCACCCCAGAGACCTGAAACCCCCCAAACTCTCAATGAAAATAATGCACTAAAATTGCGCCAGCCCCCCCCCCCCCAATTTGATAATCCTCCATTGCCTCAATGAAAATAATACCCATTACCAATACTGCCATCTCAGACCTGGAAATCCAACTATTCTTCAATGAAAATAATGTCCCAGAATTGCTTGAGGGCAAAAAGAGCTGTGCTGCATCAGCCTGAGGGGCAGAGAGAGGCACTGCACTAGCCTGAGAGACAGAGTAAGGTGCTGCAGCTTCTAATGCAGAGAAAGGTGCTACAGCATAAATGTAGAGAGAAGTGCTGCAGCAGCCTGGGCAGAAAGAAGTGTTGCAGCACCTGGGGAAGAAAGTGGTGCTGCAACAGCAGCTGAGGCAGAGAGCAGGGCCGGAGCTTCCACTAGGCAGCTAGGGGCGCCAGGACCTGCAGGGGAGGCCTGCTACAGCTGCCTGAAAAAGGTTGCATGGTCCTACCTTTCCCAGCCGCTGCAATCCCCCAGAAATCGTATGTTACAGTAGCTACAATTGCTAAGCTCCCGTATTGCAGCCTCCAGCTCCACCTGCACTCAGCATAGGCAGTAACTTTGACAGCTCCTGGAGTCCTGGCTGGGGGTGACGTGCAGCACCGCTCTTCATTCCAGGCTCTTTCACAGACTACTCTGTCCCAACCCTGCACTGCAGCCCGCAGGTAAGGTGGCTGCACAATGCATTCTCTGCATTGATAAGGAAAGAGGGCGAGAGCAGCAGTGTGGTGAGGGGGGGGAGATGAGGAGCAGGCATGGGGTGAGAGCAGCATGCCTTTCATCTGAAGGGTGGGTAGGGGGAAGGGGCAGTAGGCAGAAGTTTTGCCTAGGGTGCCGAGAACCCTTGCACTGGCCCTGGCAGAGAGAGGTGCTGCAGCATCAATGTAGAGAGAAGTGCTACAGCAGCCGGGGCAGAGAGAGGTCCTACAGCACCTGGGCAGAGAGATGTTCTGCAGAAGCTAGAGATGTGCACTTGAAATTTTTCGGGTTTTGTGTTTTGGTTTTGGGTTCGGTTCCGCGGCCGTGTTTTGGGTTCGACCGCGTTTTGGCAAAACCTCACCGAATTTTTTTTGTCGGATTCGGGTGTGTTTTGGATTCGGGTGTTTTTTTCAAAAAACACTAAAAAACAGCTTAAATCATAGAATTTGGGGGTCATTTTGATCCCAAAGTATTATTAACCTCAAAAACCATAATTTCCAATCATTTTCAGTCTATTCTGAATACCTCACACCTCACAATATTATTTTTAGTCCTAAAATTTGCACCGAGGTCGCTGGATGACTAAGCTAAGCGACCCTAGTGGCCGACACAAACACCGGGCCCATCTAGGAGTGGCACTGCAGTGTCACGCAGGATGGCCCTTCCAAAAAACACTCCCCAAACAGCACATGACGCAAAGAAAAAAAGAGGCGCAATGAGGTAGCTGTGTGAGTAAGCTAAGCGACCCTAGTGGCCGACACAAACACCTGGCCCATCTAGGAGTGGCACTGCAGTGTCACGCAGGATGGCCCTTCCAAAAAACACTCCCCAAACAGCACATGACGCAAAGAAAAAAAGAGGCGCAATGAGGTAGCTGTGTGAGTAAGATAAGCGACCCTAGTGGCCGACACAAACACCGGGCCCATCTAGGAGTGGCACTGCAGTGTCACGCAGGATGGCCCTTCCAAAAAACACTCCCCAAACAGCACATGACGCAAAGAAAAAAAGAGGCGCAATGAGGTAGCTGTGTGAGTAAGATAAGCGACCCTAGTGGCCGACACAAACACCGGGCCCATCTAGGAGTGGCACTGCAGTGTCACGCAGGATGGCCCTTCCAAAAAACACTCCCCAAACAGCACATGACGCAAAGAAAAAAAGAGGCGCAATGAGGTAGCTGTGTGAGTAAGATAAGCGACCCTAGTGGCCGACACAAACACCTGGCCCATCTAGGAGTGGCACTGAAGTGTCACGCAGGATGGCCCTTCCAAAAAACACTCCCCAAACAGCACATGACGCAAAGAAAAAAAGAGGCGCAATGAGGTAGCTGTGTGAGTAAGATAAGCGACCCTAGTGGCCGACACAAACACCTGGCCCATCTAGGAGTGGCACTGCAGTGTCACGCAGGATGGCCCTTCCAAAAAACACTCCCCAAACAGCACAAGACGCAAAGAAAAAAAGAGGCGCAATGAGGTAGCTGTGTGAGTAAGATAAGCGACCCTAGTGGCCGACACAAACACCGGGCCCATCTAGGAGTGGCACTGCAGTGTCACGCAGGATGGCCCTTCCAAAAAACACTCCCCAAACAGCACATGACGCAAAGAAAAAAAGAGGCGCAATGAGGTAGCTGTGTGAGTAAGATAAGCGACCCTAGTGGCCGACACAAACACCGGGCCCATCTAGGAGTGGCACTGCAGTGTCACGCAGGATGGCCCTTCCAAAAAACACTCCCCAAACAGCACATGATGCAAAGAAAAAAAGAGGCGCAATGAGGTAGCTGTGTGAGTAAGATAAGCGACCCTAGTGGCCGACACAAACACCTGGCCCATCTAGGAGTGGCACTGCAGTGTCACGCAGGATGGCCCTTCCAAAAAACACTCCCCAAACAGCACATGACGCAAAGAAAAATTAAAGAAAAAAGAGGTGCAAGATGGAATTGTCCTTGGGCCCTCCCACCCACCCTTATGTTGTATAAACAGGACATGCACACTTTAACCAACCCATCATTTCAGTGACAGGGTCTGCCACACGACTGTGACTGAAATGACGGGTTGGTTTGGACCCCCACCAAAAAAGAAGCAATTAATCTCTCCTTGCACAAACTGGCTCTACAGAGGCAAGATGTCCACCTCATCATCATCCTCCGATATATCACCGTGTACATCCCCCTCCTCACAGATTATCAATTCGTCCCCACTGGAATCCACCATCTCAGCTCCCTGTGTACTTTGTGGAGGCAATTGCTGCTGGTCAATGTCTCCACGGAGGAATTGATTATAATTCATTTTAATGTACATCATCTTCTCCACATTTTCTGGAAGTAACCTCGTACGCCGATTGCTGACAAGGTGAGCGGCGGCACTAAACACTCTTTCGGAGTACACACTTGTGGGAGGGCAACTTAGGTAGAATAAAGCCAGTTTGTGCAAGGGCCTCCAAATTGCCTCTTTTTCCTGCCAGTATAAGTACGGACTGTGTGACGTGCCTACTTGGATGCGGTCACTCATATAATCCTCCACCATTCTTTCAATGGGGAGAGAATCATATGCAGTGACAGTAGACGACATGTCCGTAATCGTTGACAGGTCCTTCAGTCCGGACCAGATGTCAGCATCAGCAGTCGCTCCAGACTGCCCTGCATCACCGCCAGCGGGTGGGCTCGGAATTCTGAGCCTTTTCCTCGCACCCCCAGTTGCGGGAGAATGTGAAGGAGGAGATGTTGACAGGTCGCGTTCCGCTTGACTTGACAATTTTCTCACCAGCAGGTCTTTGAACCCCAGCAGACTTGTGTCTGCCGGAAAGAGAGATCCAAGGTAGGTTTTAAATCTAGGATCGAGCACGGTGGCCAAAATGTAGTGCTCTGATTTCAACAGATTGACCACCCGTGAATCCTTGTTAAGCGAATTAAGGGCTCCATCCACAAGTCCCACATGCCTAGCGGAATCGCTCCGTGTTAGCTCCTCCTTCAATGTCTCCAGCTTCTTCTGCAAAAGCCTGATGAGGGGAATGACCTGACTCAGGCTGGCAGTGTCTAAACTGACTTCACGTGTGGCAAGTTCAAAGGGCAGCAGAACCTTGCACAACGTTGAAATCATTCTCCACTGCGCTTGAAACAGGTGCATTCCACCTCCTATATCGTGCTGAATTGTATAGGCTTGAATGGCCTTTTGCTGCTCCTCCAACCTCTGAAGCATATATAGGGTTGAATTCCACCTCGTTACCACTTCTTGCTTCAGATGATGGCAGGGCAGGTTCAGGCGTTTTTGGTGTTGCTCCAGTCTTCTGTACGTGGTGCCTGTACGCCGAAAGTGTCCCGCAATTCTTCTGGCCACCGACAGCATCTCTTGCACGCCCCTGTCGTTTTTTTAAAAATTCTGCACCACCAAATTCAAGGTATGTGCAAAACATGGGACGTGCTGGAATTTGCCCAGATTTAATGCACACACAATATTGCTGGCGTTGTCCGATGCCACAAATCCACAGGAGAGTCCAATTGGGGCAAGCCATTCCGCGATGATCTTCCTCAGTTGCCGTAAGAGGTTTTCAGCTGTGTGCGTATTCTGGAAACCGGTGATACAAAGCGTAGCCTGCCTAGGAAAGAGTTGGCGTTTGCGAGATGCTGCTACTGGTGCCGCCGCTGCTGTTCTTGCGGCGGGAGTCCATACATCTACCCAGTTGGTGGAAGTAGTAAAAGTGGTCTTACGATTTTCCCTCTGGGATGACCATCGACTCCCAGCAGCAACAACAGCAGCGCCAGCAGCAGTAGGCGTTACACGCAAGGATGCATCGGAGGAATCCCAGGCAGGAGAGGAATCGTCAGAATTGCCAGTGACATGGCCTGCAGGACTATTGGCATTCCTGGGGAAGGAGGAAATTGACACTGAGGGAGTTGGTGGGGTGGTTTGCGTGAGCTTGGTTACAAGAGGAAGGGATTTACTGGTCAGTGGACTGCTTCCGCTGTCGCCCAAAGTTTTTGAACTTGTCACTGACTTATTATGAATGCGCTGCAGGTGACGTATAAGGGAGGATGTTCCGAGGTGGTTGACGTCCTTACCCCTACTTATTACAGCTTGACAAAGGCAACACACGGCTTGACAAATGTTGTCCGCATTTCTGTTGAAATACTTCCACACCGAAGAGCTGATTTTTTTGGTATTTTCACCAGGCATGTCAACGGCCATATTCCTCCCACGGACAACAGGTGTCTCCCCGGGTGCCTGACTTAAACAAACCACCTCACCATCAGAATCCTCCTTGTCAATTTCCTCCCCAGCGCCAGCAACACCCATATCCTCCTCATCCTGGTGTACTTCAACACTGACATCTTCAATCTGACTATCAGGAACTGGACTGCGGGTGCTCCTTCCAGCACTTGCAGGGGGCGTGCAAATGGTGGAAGGCGCATGCTCTTCACGTCCAGTGTTGGGAAGGTCAGGCATCGCAACCGACACAATTGGACTCCCCTTGTGGATTTGGGATTTCGAAGAACGCACAGTTCTTTGCGGTGCTTTTGCCAGCTTGAGTCTTTTCATTTTTCTAGCGAGAGGCTGAGTGCTTCCATCCTCATGTGAAGCTGAACCACTAGCCATGAACATAGGCCAGGGCCTCAGCCGTTCCTTGCCACTCCGTGTGGTAAATGGCATATTGGCAAGTTTACGCTTCTCCTCCGACAATTTTATTTTAGATTTTGGAGTCCTTTTTTTACTGATATTTGGTGTTTTGGATTTTACATGCTCTGTACTATGACATTGGGCATCGGCCTTGGCAGACGACGTTGCTGGCATTTCATCGTCTCAGCCATGACTAGTGGCAGCAGCTTCAGCACGAGGTGGAAGTGGATCTTGATCTTTCCCTAATTTTGGAACCTCAACATTTTTGTTCTCCATATTTTAATAGGCACAACTAAAAGGCACCTCAGGTAAACAATGGAGATGGATGGATACTAGTATACTTATGGAAGGACGAGCGACTGCCGACACAGAGGTAGCTACAGCCGTGGACTACCGTACTGTGTCTGCTGCTAATATAGACTGGATGATAATGAGATGAAATCAATATATATATATATAATATCACACTAGTACTGCAGCCGGACAGGTAGATATATTTATTATGTAATGACTGATGACGGACCTGCTGGACACTGTCAGCTCAGCAGCACCGCAGACTGCTACAGTAAGCTACTATAGTAGTATGTATAAAGAAGAAGAAAGAAAAAAAAAACGGGTAGGTGGTATACAATATTATATATATATTATATACAATTATATATATATATATAACTTCAAATGGTGCGGCACTCCAGACGAAAAAGATTACTCATAACGGCAGTGTTAGCAGCAACGTTTCAATGCCTTTATTGTGGCATTTTCATCAGGCTTGATGAAAATGCCACAATAAAGGCATTGAAACGTTGCTGCTAACACTGCCGTTATGAGTAATCTTTTTCGTCTGGAGTGCCGCACCATTTGAAGTTATCTATTTCCGTTTGTGAGGGCAACCAGCACAGAAACGCAATAGCCACCCTAAGGAGTGCCGGTAATATGTATCTGTATATATATATATATATATATATATATATACCGTATTTTTCGGACCATAAGACGCACTTTTTCTCCCCAAAAATGTGGGGCAAAAAGTATGTGCGTCTTATGGAGCGAATAAGAGCAGATGCAGATGGAGTTCGCGTGTAGCGGCGTTCCTGGATGCTGCTGCTGCTGCTGAGCCGTCATCAGCAGAGCGCGGCGCATCTCAGAGCCCAGCAGCAGAGCCCGGCATCATGTGACTCCCCCCCCCCCCGCTCCCCCACACCTCCTCCCTCCTCAGGAGTTTCCCTGCAGGCAGCGTTAGCTGAGTGCCTGGACATGGGGGAACCGGCGGGTCCTGGATGCTGCTGCTGCTGCGCCGTCATCAGCAGAGCGCGGCGCATCTCAGAGCCCAGCAGCAGAGCCCGGCATCTACCCCACACCTCCTTGGTCCTCAGGAGTGCACCCGGGGCAAGCGTTAGCTGAGAGCCTGGACGCGGGGAACCACTGGTACTGTCTACAATATATGCGTGTGTGTGTGTGTGTGTGTGTGTGTGTGTGTGTGTGTGTGTGTGTGTCTGTGTGTGTCTGTGTATGCTGGCTCTGATGTGTGTGTGTGTGTGTGTGTGTCTGTGTGTCTGTGTATGTGTATGCTGGCTCTGATGTGTGTGTGTGTGTGTGTGTGTGTGTGTGTGTGTGCGTGCGTGCGTGCGTGTGTGTGTGTGTGTGTGTGTCTGTCTGTCTGTCTGTGTATGCTGGCTCTTTTTTTTCCAGTTTACTTACTCTAAAAACTAGGTGCGTCTTATGGTCCGGCGCGTCTTATGGTCCGAAAAATACGGTATATTAAACTGGTGGTGATTATTAAACTGGTGGTCAGGTCACTGGTCACACTATCAGCAACTTGCAAGTAGTACTCCTAAGCAGACAATCACAATATATATTATACTGGTGGTCAGTGTGGTCACAATGGCAGTGTGGCACTCTGGCAGCAAAAGTGTGCACTGTACGTTATATGTACTCCTGAGTCCTGCTCTCAGACTCTAACTGCTCCCCACTGTCAGTGTCTCCCCCACAAGTCAGATATACATTATACAGTCACACTATCTATCACTTCAGCAAGTAGTAGTACTCCTCCTAATGCTCCCCAAAATTACTACTGTGTCTCTCTCTACTCTAGTCTCACTCTCTTCTCTATAAACGGAGAGGACGCCAGCCACGTCCTCTCCCTATGAATCTCAATGCACGTGTGAAAATGGCGGCGATGCGCGGCTCCTTATATAGAATCCGAGTCTCGCGATAGAATCCGAGCCTCGTGAGAATCCGACAGCGGGATGATGACGTTCGGGCGCGCTCGGGTTAACCGAGCAAGGCGGGAAGATCCGAGTCGCTCGGCCCCGTGTAAAAAAAAATTAAGTTCGGGCGGGTTCGGATTCCGAGGAACCGAACCCGCTCATCTCTAGCAGAAGCTGGGGCAGAAAGAGGTTCTGCAGCATCTAGGGCTGAGAGAGCTGCTACAGCAAGACTGAAGTAGAGACATGTGCTGCAGCTTTCAGGAAAGAGAGCTGCTGCTGCATCAGGGCAGAGAGTGGTGATGCAGGACAAAAGTAACCCTGCTGCACAGCTACAAGCAGATAATGAGACATATAAAGTGGGCCGGCAGAACTCCGTCATGTGCCAGCAGTAGCCTCTGGCCTAACTAGTCAGTGTGTGCCCCCTCTGCTTCTCTTCCTCTTGCTCTGTGGCTGCCAGTACAGTGGCCTGCGGGAAGGGGATGCGGTGGGCAGCAGCGTGCCCTCTAACGTTTTCAGAGTCTGGAGCTCACGCTCCAGCAGAGCTGCCTTCGCTACACCCCTGGCAAAACGTACCACTCAAATTAGACTGCATCTAACTCAATAAGTATACCAATGGGGTATATTTCCTAAAGTGCGTTATTTTAGAAGTGGAAATGTTGCAATACCAATCAGATTCTAATTAACATTTATCTAGCACCTTCTAGAAGATAATAGTTAGAATCTGATTGGTTGCTATGGGCAACATCTCCACTTCTAAAACCCCACACTTTATTAAATATACCCAATGACTCCTTCAGTGCATTAAACTAACCAATCAGACCCTATTATTTTCTAACTTGTCCTAGAAAAATGAAAGCTATTTGCTAAGTGGCTGTTGGGATCTAGTGTAAATTTGGGCAACTAATTGCAAGGTTATTAAGTACTACTGTAGTTACAACACCTGGGGCCAGATGTAATGGAGTATAAGATGGCCAGAGATTCGAGTTTCGGACAAACTCGTACATTTTTTTTTAAAGCAGCAAACATTTACAAGGCAAAACCAGGTTGGTTTTGCTTTGTAAATGTTTGCTGCTTTAAAAAAAAAGTATGAGGTCGGCTGGAATCTCAGCGCTCCGACCATCTCACACTCCTTTACATCCGGCCCCAATTGTTTAAAATACACTTTGTGTGCAAATGAAGGCTTTATATATAAGAATGCATGCAAATAATAGCTAGTTAGCTCCTTTCAACTACAAAACATGTATCTTATCAATAACCACTTTAACATTAACTTTTCATTCTTTTACTTTCTTTGCCTTCCCTTTAGATTTACAAATAAAACAAACTATCTGTTTTGCTCTCATCCTATCATGTATTTTGTTTTAAAATCATTAGAAATGTAAAAATTAGAGATGTGCAGGTTTGGATTTACTTGGTTCTTTACACCAAAATTAAGGCAAGTTCATATTTATCCAGATTTTCCTTATTGGCTATCCAAAACACGTGACCTCCGAGAGACAATAAGATGCCATTTTGAGATCCGGGTAAATCCGGATAAATACAGGTAAATCCGAACCTGCACATCTCTAGTTCAAATTGTTATTTAAGTGTAAATTACATGTTTAGGCAGAGGCGGATTGGTCATAGGGTCTACAGGGAAGATTCCCGGTGGGCCGGCGCACCCGCGGAACCTGTTTTTTTGAGGACATGTGGTCCTATTTATAGACATAATGAATAAGATGCCAAACAATTTGCATATATGAAAATTACTTTACCACTTAGCCTGTGATTGCAGATGATCTAGTGCACAGGTTCTCAAACTCGGTCCTCAGGACCCCACACAGTGCATGTTTTCCAGGTCTCCTCACAGAATCGCAAGTGAAATAATTTGCTCCACCTGTGGACCTTTTAAAATGTGTCAGTGAATAATGAATACACCTGTGCACCTGCTGGGTTACCTGCAAAACATGAACTGTGTGGGGTCCTGAGGACCGAGTTTGAGAACCATTGATCTAGTGTATGCTCTGTCTGCCTGCTTGGCTGACATATAAGATTGAATGAATAGTGATTGGGATTCGGTTGGTGTAGTAAGCAAGAAAATATATCTTTCTAAAGAATTATATAGTTTCCTAAATTATAAAGGTGTATCATATAATGTGCTTATAACATTTAATTTTATTTCCTTTTAACTTCCCCTTGATGGTGGACATCCCCACTATCTGGAAAGTCTTGGGGGGAGGGTGCTGCTGCCATGACCCATGGCTAAACCTTACACCATACTTGCCTACCTGACCCTCTCCATGAGAGAGAAAATGCTCTGTTCCTGGAAATTTCCTGGTAATGTATGATTGCCATCACCTGTGGTGAAACACCTTTCTTATCAATTAACTAGCTCACCACAGGTGATGGCAATCATACATTACCAGGAAAGTCCAGGAACAGAGCATTTTCTCCCTCATGGAGAGGGTCAGGTAGGCAAGTATGTCTTACACCTCTGGTGTAAGTGGGGCCACTAGTACAAATTTTTCCAGGGCCGCTTTTTGTTCCCAATCCGCCCCTGTGTTTAGGTTTCGCTTATCAGTAAAGGAATCACAAGAAAAAGCCATAAACAAATAGGCTATTTTATTTTCAAACCTTTTGTTCACAAAAAATGCATTTTCGTGATTCATTAAAAAAAAAAGTTTTCTGTAATACTGTAGTACTGTCTGCCAGGAAAATGTGTGAATCTACTTCTTCCAATGAAAATAAAAAAAATGTAATCACTGTGATGTTGTTCATTTTACCATTGTTATGATAAAAAAGAATTTTAGAAGAATATATTTGCAGGGAATCAGACTTATATAAAGGCTGACCTACTGCTGGAGATGACAATTGTTTACAATCCATAACAAGCCAGGAACAGAGAGTTTATCATGAATGATAGTCTATCGTTGTCATTACAACATAACTAGCACATTTTATTTACCCTATAATTGCAATAATTATCAGCAGAAAATGTTTGCGAACATCTTAAAAGTAGAATAGCTATTTCATGAGCAATAATGTTAAGAAAATAGTGGTGGACTGAGGTAGCAGTACACATGTATATAACAGTTGTTACAGTAAATACTGATGATTATAAATCAGGTTGTGTACGAACTTATAAACAAAATAATAAGAATAACTCCAAATATTCTGACCCTTTAAAGCAGAACAAATTTCAAAGTGGTGGGAGGTCGAATACTTATGCAACCCCACACAGATTACAAGGTCAGAGGGTCCACTCTGATCCCCGCATACAATGCCATGATAAATCTGTGGAGAAAGATACAAGAGCAAGACATGAACTACCACCTCCACCTCGTGCCGATCTTGGGGCAAGACCAAGAGCTAGGACCCAAACTACTCATGAATCACACTCAAAAGTTTTTTTAGACCAAAGAAAGAGAGGATTCCCCAGAGATCATTAACAGGACAGAGACCAACAATTAGAGACTCTGAAAAGGAAAAGGTTTTCAAGTACAGAGGTAGAAGAGGAGGTAAGAGAGAGAGAGAGAGAGAGAGAGAGACATAAGAGACTAATCTCCAATAAAAATAAACATAAAATAAGCAATATTTGTAATTTATCTTCAAAGAAGCTGAGTGCACATGAATCCCAGATTCTCAGCAAAGGCTTAAAATTTGCTCCTTCTAAACCCCCCAACATCTTCAACCTTGTTGATGAATTAAATAGATGTGTTAGATCACTCTGCAGAAAAAAAATATTTTGCAAAACAAACTTTACTTAAACAGGATGGAGAGGCATTTGCATTCTTTTAGATACAAGTGATACACCATTTTTAAATATATTAGAAGAATTATTGGAAGAGGGAAATACAGAGGATACAAATAAAACAGTGCCTATTTTTGATATTGATACTGAAAAAAAGAAATTCAAAGGAAATTCAGAATTTTATCCAATAAAATCGAAAGGAACAAGTTTGGAAAGTTTCTATAAAACTACGTTAGATGATTTTAAAAATCTGTAATGATTCAACACCAACATCCAGAAAAAAAGACAACCTTAATAAATGGGAAAAGCGGGCACTTTATAATCTAACGAAAGATACTTCTATTGTAATATAGGAGTCTGACAAAGGAGGGGGCATTATAATACAAGATAGAGTAGACTATATCACAGAAGCATATAGACAATTGGCCAATACACACTTTTATAGAATATTGCCCAAGGATCCCACACAATCTTATATACTGGAGCTTAAAGAACTGTTGGATACAGCATTATTCGATGGGGTCATATCTAGGGAACAATTTTGTTTTCTATTCATACCCCACCCTTTGATCCCAATTTATTATCACCTCTCCAAAATCCATAAATCCCTCACTTCACCCCTGGGCCACCCTATTATTTCAGGTTGTAATTCACTAACCTCTAATCTTTCCTATTATGCTGACTCCTTTCTTCAACCCCATGTTTCTTCATTGAGGTCCCACATCAAAGATACCACACACTTCTTAAATTTAATCGAAGGAGTGGTATGGAAGGAAACATATGCCTTCTTGACTTTGGATGTTCAAAGCCTTTATACTAATATTTCCCATGACTTAGGGATAAAAGCAATTGTGAATCAATTGACAACTGATGGGGACCTCATGGAGAAACAGGGATTTCCACTTGTCTTGTATCTCTTTTATTCTCAAACACAATTATTTTCTTTTTCTCAGCACATTTTATTTACAGTACGAGTGATAAGTACGGCCATGGAGACCAGATTCACGCCTAGTGATGCCAACCACTCCACAGGTGCAGGGGCGGTCAAGGCGTGGGTCTGGTCCTCAATGGCCGTTACATACTGTAGATGATCTATTTATTATTTGGGATGGATGCTTTGCATCTGCTCTTAACTTTGTCACTCACCTTAATTCTAATTCATATAATTTATCCTTCACTCACACCTATCACTCCACATGAATTAATTTTCTGGATCTGACCCTTGAAGTTGTTGACAATAAGATTCACACGTCAAACTACTGCAAGGAGATCAGGACTAACACCTATCTCCATTTCAACAGTGCACATTATTCCCCATGGGTCAAAGATATCCCCAAGGCCAATTACTACAATTGAGACATAATTGTTTGGACCCCATATATTTTAAAATTCAAGCAAAACAGATGATTGATTCATTTTTGGATCAAGGCTATGCTAAGTTCTAATTGAAAAAGCCCTCTCTGAAGTTAAGAACCAAAACAGAGAAGATTTACTGAGGAAAAAAGTAGAAATAGGAATAAGGAACCAGTAGGAATAGAGAGGAATAGTGCCTTTATCTCTACTTTTAATAATCAACATTTAGAAATGAAAAAGATTGTGGCAAAAAATGACAGTATTTTTAAACAAGATCAGATACTAAGGAACTTATTACCAGACAAACCCTGCTTCATTTTCAAATAGAATAGATCTTTGAAAACCATGTTAGCCCTAAGTCTCCTAAAAGATATAAAAGACCACCAAGGACAAGAGAATACTAATCGGCTACTTAATAAAATAAAGGGATTTTTCTTACGTCCTAGAGGATGCTGGGGTCCATTTTAGTACCATGGGGTATAGATGGTTCCGCAGGAGCCTTCAGCACTTTAAGACTTTTAACAGTGTGAACTGGCTCCTCCCTCTATGCCCCTCCTCCAGACCTCAGTTTAGAAAATGTACCCGAGAGACGGGATGCACACCAGTGGAGCTCTACAGAGTTCTGCTGGAAAATACTTTGTTAGGTTTTTTATTTTACATGGGACTTAGGGGGGGAAGTAGGAACAAACTTCTCAGTTAGTTAATGGCTCTGCTTCCGCTGACAGGACACCATTAGCTTCTGAAGGGTACTGAACACAGCCCTTGCCTGGCTGCTGCTCACTCCCACAGCACTGCCGCCACCCCCTAACAGAGCCAGAAGTCAGAAGGCTGGTGAGTATTTACTTGAGACCTGCAGAGAGGGGTCCTCCAGTCATCACGGCGGCATAAAGGTACCAGCGCAGCACGGGACGCTGCGCAAAAATATGTCTCTCAGCACAGGGTGCAGAGCGCGCCGCGGGGCGCGCTCTGAGGGACATGATAAAATCCTTACTCTCATTGGCATTAAAGTACACACAAGGGAGCCGCTGGTGTACATACCCCTGCCAGTATAAATATTATATTACTGTGGCTGAACCGTGCCATTACAGGGGACGGGGCTTTTCCTCAGAATTGGTAGTAACACTCAATTGGCACCATTTTCTCCTCACAGAGACACCGGAGCACTGATCCTGCATGCTGCTGCTCCTCACACATCGCTGATACAAGTACCAGGGTGTTACAGAGGGGAGGGAAGCATCATTTATTGAAGTCTGCGGGTTTCATATTGGATATAAAGTGCTGTGTTTGTGTATATATATATATATATATATATATATATATATTCAATGTATGCAATACATATAGGGCGCGTGGTGTCGACTGGCATTTCCCTCTGGGTCCCTCTGACAGACATTAGTGTAGGTCTGTCCCCATTAGCTCCCCTCTGTGTGAGTGGTGTGTCTGTACACGTGTGTACCATGTCTAGAGAAAGTTCTTCCCCAGAGGAACCCATTTTGGAGGTACAAGAGTGTTCTGAGCCTGTGTGGGTGAGAAACTGCAGAGTAATATGGCTAAACTAGCAAGGAAATTATCTGTCTGAAGAACAGACAAAGCATTGGAGACAGTCTGTGGAAGATGCTCTATTTGCTGATTCCTCCACATCATCCAGTCGGGACCCCTCCAGTTCCCAGAAAAGGTCCCTGACCCAAATTATGCAAAGGGACACTGACACAGATTCCGACACTGACGTTGACACTGGGGCTTTGAGGGGGATAGACCCCAAACTGGCAAAGCACATTCAATGTATGATAGTCGCTATAAAAGAGGTGTTGGAATTTCCGGACACAACACCTCCACCTGAGGAAAAAGATTATTTTAAATTAAATAAAAAACAGGTGGTGACTTTTCCTCCGTCTAAGGACGTAAATACGCTTTTTGAGGAATCCTGGGCTAACCCGGAAAATAAATTTGCTATCCCTAAAAGGTTGCGGGTAGCGTACCCTTTCCCTGAAGAGGATAGGTGTAAGTGGGAGTCACCCCCAATGATAGACACCTCAGTCTCTAGGTTGTCAAAGAAAATCATTTTACCTGCCCCAGGGTCAGCTTCATTAAAAGAACCTGCTGACCGCAAATTATAGACGACTTTAAAGTCCATCTATGTTGCTATGGGTACTGTACATTACTCAGGCCCACAATTGCTTCTGCGTGGGTAGGTAAAGCAGTCGAAAAGTGGGCAGATAAATTGATTGTTAATATTGATACGGTCGATAAAGATGACATGCTGCAAATTCTAGGTCATATCAAAGATTCTGCAGGTGGCTTGGTTGAGGCTATAAAGGACGTTGGCTTGCTGGGCTCACGGGCCTCTGCTATGGTGATTTCAGCCTGCAGGGCGCTCTGGATCCACCAATGGAATGCTGACGCAGAATCCAAAAGAAATATTGAGGTGCTCCCTTACAATGGTGAGGCCCTCTTTGGAGAGAAACTAGATGCCATGATATCAACTACTACATCTGGCAAGTCAGCATTTCTGCCGTCGGCAGCTGCATCGGCTAAAAAAGTATATCATTCTCATACTATGCAGTACTTTCGGTTCAACAAGTACAAAAAGGCTAAGAGTACCCCTTTTTTTCACAGGAAAAGGGAGAGAAAAAGGTAGAAAACCTACAACACTCTAAGGCTCCCAGGAGCAGAAGTCAGCAACTACTTCTGCAAAAGCCACAGCATGACGCTGGGGCTCCTCTGCGGGAGTGCGATCGGGTGGGGGCACGTCTACTATTTTTTAGCCAGGTCTGGCTTCGCTCAGACCTGGATCCTTGGATTTTACAGATAATATCCCAAGGTTACAAGTTGGAATTTCAAGACCTTCCCCATGCCGATTTTTCAAATCAGCCTTGCCAGTTTCTGCTCAAGACAGCACAATGCACAAAGTAATTGCCTTGGTTCCTGCCGAACAAAGGAACCAAGGCTTTTATTCAAGCCTGTTTGTGGTACCGAAGCCGGATGGCTCGGTCAGACGATTTTAAACCTAAAATCTCTGAATCTTTATTTGAAAAGATTAAAATTCAAGATGGAATCCTTGAGAGCAGTGATTTCCAGCTTGGAAGAAAAGGAATTTCTGGTGTCAGTGGACATCAAGGATGCTTACTTGCATGTCCCCATTTACCCGCCACATCAAGCATACCTGAGGTTTGCAGTTCAGGATTGCCACTACCAATTCCAGATATTACCGTTCGGGCTCGCCACAGCTCTGAGAATATTCACCAAGGTGATGGCAGAGATGGTGGTTCTCCTTCGCAAAGAAGGAGTCAACATAATTCCATACTTGGACGATCTCATAAAAGCGAGATCCAGGGACAAGCTAATCCAAAACATAGCATTATCCCTGAGGGTACTTCAACAGCACGGTTGATTCATCAACTTTCCAAAATCTCAGTTGGAACTGACGATGAGGTTATCATTTTTGGTAATGATACTGGACACCGAGGTAAAGAGAGTATTTCTACTGGTGGAAAAGGCTCAGAAGATCCAGAGCATGGTCACACAACTATTGAGACCAAGAACAGTATCAATTCATCAGTGCATTCGCCTGTTGGGGAAAATGGTAGCGGCTTACGAGGCACTACAATATGGCCGATTCCATGCCAGTGTCTTCCAGTGGGACCTACTAGACAAGTGGTTCGGGTCACATCTCCACATGCATCAAAAGATAATCTTGTCAGCAAAAGCCAGAATTTCACTCCTGTGGTGGCTACAAATGTCTCACCTCCTGGAGGGACGCAGGTTCGGGATTCAGGCCTGGATCCTGGTGACCACGGATGCAAATCTCCGAGGATGGGGGGCAATCACGCAAGGTGAAAGCTTCCAAGGAAGATGGTAAAGTCAAGAAACTCGCCTTCACATAAACATTCTGGAGTTGAGAGCTGTGTACAACAGTCTTCATCATGCGGCACACCTTCTTCAAGGTCGTCCCATACAGATCCAGTCAGACAATGTAACGGCAGTAGCTTACATAAACCGCCAAGGGCGGTAGAAAAAGCAGAGCGGCAATGGCAGAGGTGACAAAGATACTCCTCTGGGCTGTTGTCAAAAGTTGTCAAAGTGGTCATGCTGTTGGCCTTGGCTTCAGGCAGACGAGTGTCTAAGTTAGGAGCTCTGTCACAACACAGTCCTTTTTTAATATTTCATGAAGATTGGGCTGAACTGAGAACACGTCAGCACTTTCTTCCGAAGGTTGTGTCTTCTTTTCATATCAACCAACCAGTGGTAGTGCCAGTGGCTTCTGAAACCTCAGCCGTCTCAAAGTCCTTGGATGTCATCAGAGCGGACTTCGGTAAAAGCCCACTCTACAAGGAAAGTGGGTTCGTCCTGGGCGGCTGCCCGGGGTGTCTCGGCTTTGCAAATCTGCCGAGCTGCTACTTGGTCAGGTGCAAAAACGTTTGCTAAGTTTTATAAGTTTGACACCTTGGCTGCTGATGACCTAAAATTTGGTCAGTCAGTTCTGCAGGAACATAAGCACTTTCCCACCCATACTGGGAGCTTTGGTACATCCCCATGGTACTAAAATGGACCCCAGCCTCCTCTAGGACAGAAGAGAAAATAGGATTTTAATAACCTACCGGTAAATCCTTTTTTTGTAGTCCGTGTAGGATGGTGGGCGCCTGCTAATTTTTTCCTGCAGATTAATTTTATCTTTTTGCACACATGTGTTCAGATGTTGACAGCTGTTGCTGCTGCGTTATACATGCTGGTTGGCATGAGTTATGTTAAAGGCCATGTTAGCCAACATGTTTTTGTATATGGTGTGAGCTGGTGTGAATCTCGCCACAAGTTTATTAGTAATTCCCCTCTCAAAAATGTCCGTCTCCTCGGGCACAGTTCCTATACTGAGGTCTGGAGGAGGGGCATAGAGGGAGGAGCCAGTTCACACTGTTAAAAAGTCTTAAAGTGCCGAAGGCTCCAGCAGAACCATCTATACCCTAAACTAAAATGGACCCCAGTATCCTCTATGGACTACGAGAAAAGGATTTACCGGTAGGTTATTAAAATCCTATTTTTACAAATGTGGCAAAATGAGATGTATCACATGTAATTATACTCAAAACCGTACGCAAACTATCACAGTTGATGGAGACAAAACTTACACCATTAAAAGATTCATCAACTGTGATACATTGTATGTTACATACATGTTAACCTGTGGTTGCAATCTGAAGTATATAGGAAGAACTACTCAATGTCTAAAAAACAAGATTCTTAGAACACAGAAGAAATATTCTGATAGACTGCAGTCCCATAGTGTATCGAAACATTATAGTATGGTACGCAATACTGATCCAAAGTGTTTGAAGGTGATTGGCTTTGAAATTATTCCAATAACTAATCGGGGCATGGACAGATATAGCAACCTGTGGAGATTTATTGGATGTTTAAAATAAATTTGATATTCCCAGCAGGCCTACAGTAAATTAATCAGTAGAACTTAATGTGATCATTTACAGTAATTTAACTAACATTGTAACCTTGCTTATTAATGATATAATGCTATTGTTGGTGGTTTTGATATTACGACTAATAGTATCATTATTAGTATTACGGTTTATATCTGTTCATGGTCTCTTCTGTTTTAAACACTTGTTCTCTCTGCTATAAATAGTATTAAAGTATTGGAACCAATAATATTTGCTGCCTCTATAGACAATGAGGTAGTATATATGAAAAAATAACCAAAATAAAAAATAATTAAGATATCTGAAATATGATACATACTCATTATATGCCTATATGTTGAATTTATTAGATATGACCTTCTCCTCTTCTGGAATATGTCCTTGAATTTCCGTCATCTTTATTACTTATTTATGTTTGAATTGTGTCCAGAATGTGTATTTCCTCTATTTAATGTCTGTAGATATTGCAGTTCATGTCCTGGATATTTGCGTTCTATAGTGAACGGAAACAATGCTAATGTATTACCATGGTTACCACTGAACTATTCCAATTAGATGGGGGGGATGATGTATGTTACCGCAGCGTCTCATGGACCGGAGGTCAGGTGAGCCGAAGTCGCAATCGGAAGTCTCGTATCCACTGTGCGGTCCAAAGGCCGGAAGTTCGTATTGACTGAGACTGTAATTCATTTTCTGGACATACGCTCCCCTGTCTGATATAATTTACATTAACTCTTGTTGAAAGACTACTATGACCACATGGAATTAATGCTTCTAAATGGGAAGTTGATGGTAGCTGGCGCTGTGATTCACGGACCGGTAATCCCGTTAACCACGGTGATGACCGGAAGTTACATGACCACTGTGTGTTCCAAAGACCGGAAGTCCAGTCCCTTCTGCATTCTCTGCAAATTTTGAATTCTCCTAAACTCAGATAGATGCCCCGTTTTTTACATTAAACAATTGTGAAATATATTAGCAAAAAAGAGGAGAAGAACAAGCGCCTATGGTGCAGTAAGTTTTGTATGTGTTGGACAACACTGTAGCGATATATATAAATGCGTACCAGATAATTTCTGAAGAGCGGAAGGTGCCTAATATAACTGATTTGAAGCTCACGAGACTTTGCTAGGACTTACATAAACCTATGAAACTTTGCTACTATCCATTTTTGAGGCTATTATACCACCGACTTTATATACACGGAAAAAGTTTTAACCGTGCGGTCGACTCCAGAAGAAGCGCACCAGTCTACACACATCTTTTCTCTGTGAAATATATTATATTGCCTGCTATCCGTTTCTATGGATTTAAATGTGTAATTTTTAATAAGAAAATTGAATGAGTTGTCTGACATGTGTTTGTGAATTGGTAATTGATTGCCTATTTAGTATGATATATACCCAATACAGCCAGATATCAGATCACCTTTCAAAAAGCTGTATATTACAGCGAAACGCGTAAAAGGTGCGGCCCAATTCCCAGTATACAGGATATCCACCATCTCTACGGGAGAACCCGGAGCAGTCTCTGGATAATATTAGCTTCAAGATTGAACTCCTTTTGCTCTTTTCTACCCATTCCTCTTGATCCATCGAGACACTAGGACATTCTAAGTGAGGACTATCCCTACTATTAATGGATAAAACCAAGGGATGATTCCTACCTATGGTGACCTTTGTGGTAATTACCAAATCTGCTTAATGTGCATGTTCTCAGAGGCATATTGAGCAATAACTTTCATTTATTTCTCTTAATCATAGACAATTACAGATTACAGGAACGGAGTTAATACGGTGGAATCCTGTTTACATGTTGGGTGGTCAAAAATACTTATGAAATAACCTTTTTGTGCTGTATTTGATCTAATATTATTAGAGATGTGCAGCGGGCACTTTTCGTGTTTTCGGTTTTGGTTTTGGTTCTGGTTCCATGCTTGTGTTTTGGATCTGGATTGGTTTTGCCAAAACCACCCTTTCGGGTTGTGGTTGTGGTTTTGGATCTGGATGATTTTTGAAAAAAACTTAAAAACAGCTAAAATCATAGTATTTTGGGGTAATTTTAATACTAGGGTATGATTAACCTCAATAACATTCATTTCCACTCATTTCCAGTCTATTCTGAACACTTTACACCTCACAATATTGTTTTTAGGCCAAAAGGTTGCACTTAAAAAAAAGTAGTCCCCAAACAGCACATCATGCAAAGAAGTAAAAGAGGAGCAATGAGGTAGCTGGATGACTAAGTTAAGCGACACAAGTGTGCGGCACAAACACTTGGCCCATCTAGGAGTGGCACTGCAGTGGCAGACAGGATGGCACTTAAAAAATAGTCTCCAAACAGCACATCATGCAAAGAAGAAAAAGAGGTGCAACAAGGTAGCTGTATGCAGAGCTGGATTAAAGCTTCGGGGGGGCCAGGGTACTTAAGACAGTGGGGCCCTAAAATCTAAAATTAAAATCATAACGTCTTCAATTACTACAAAGAAAATTACAATTTGGTGGTAAATTTGAAAGAATCTTCCAGATAGGGAGCACACGCATGTATATATAATATATACGTATATATATATATATATATATATATATGTACAGTCAGTGGTCGAAGTGGAAATTTTGAAGTGAGGGTATGGAAAAGTGAAGGTTGCAATTATGCGTGCGCCTCCGTAAAAAGGGGCATGGCCACTAAAAAGTGTAGTTTACCACACCATATACCCCTTATACATATTATTCACCACAATAGTAGGACTCCTTATACTATCTAGTACTGGTACTCCTTTCACGTTATACCACATGGTATGAGCTGAAATTCACATTCTAGCACACAGTATGAACTGAAATTCATATTATAGCACACAGTATGAGCCAAAATTCACATTATAGCACACAGTGTGAGCTGAAATTCACATTATAGCACACAGAATGAGCCAAAATTCACATTATACTACGCAGTATGAGCCGAAATTCACATTATAGCACATAGTATGAGCCGAAATTCACATTATAGCACACAGTATGAGCTGAAATTTACATTATAGCACACAGAATGAGCCAAAATTCACATTATACTACGCAGTATGAGCCGGAATTCACATTATAGCACACAGTATGAGCCGAAATTCACATTATAGCACACAGTATGAGCTGAAATTCACATTATAGCACACAGTATGAGCCGAAATTCACATTATAACACACAGTATGAGCTGAAATTCACATTATAGAAAACAGAATAAGCCGAAATAGCACACAGTATGTGCTGAATTTCACATTATAGCACACAGTATGAGCCGAAATTCACATTATAGCACACAGTGTGAGCCGAAATTCACATTATAGCACACAGAATGAGCCAAAATTCACATTATACTACGCAGTATGAGCCGAAATTCACATTATAGCACACAGTATGAGCCGAAATTCACATTATAGCACACAGTATGATCTGAAATTCACATTATAGCACACAGAATGAGCCAAAATTCACATTATACTACGCAGTATGAGCCGAAATTCACATTATAGCACACAGTATGAGCCGAAATTCACATTATAGCACACAGTATGAGCTGAAATTCAATAGCACACAGTATGAGCTGAAATTCACATTATAGCACACAGTATGAGCCGAAATTCCCATTATAGCACACAGCATGAGCTGAAATTCACATTATAGCACACAGAATGAGCCAAAATTCACATTATACTACGCAGTATGAGCCGAAATTCATATTATAGCACACAGTATGAGCCGAAATTCACATTATAACACACAGTATGAGCTGAAATTCACATTATAGCACACAGTATGAGCCGAAATTCACATTATAACACACAGTATGAGCTGAAATTCACATTATAGAAAACAGAATGAGCCGAAATAGCACACAGTATGAGCTGAAATTCACATTATAGCACACAGTATGAGCCGAAATTCACATTATAGCACACAGTATGAGCTGAAATTCACATTATAGAAAACAGAATGAGCCGAAATTCACAATATAGCACACCGAATGAGCCAGGGACCCATGGCCATTCCAAGCCTTGCACCCATTTTAGATACACCACTGCACAGGATGTACTAAAGGAAAATATGGCTAAAAATCCAAATACTACTGTTTTCAGAGTTTTGGTCACATTTCCCATAAGTAATAAGCTCCAGAATGCAATATTTTCCTTAGCTTATATGGGGTTGCTCAGTAGAGGGCAATGGGCTTCTTTTTACATTCATAACAGAGAGGCATGGCTGGATTAAGAGAGGGGCTACAGGGGGTGGCCGTCCCAGGGTCCCCCACACATTAGGGTCCCTCACACTGGGACGTGCGGGGAAGTCCGATGCCGGCCACTGCTGTGTCTGTTAAACTATATGACAGGCAGCGGCACCAGTCACCCGTGCAAACGCAGCTCTGTTCTCTAGTCCCCTCCCTTTTCACTCCTCCACAATGTCAAGATTGTCAAGTCACAGGTAGATCCAGGGGGGGCATGCGACCCCCTGCCACATTCTGTCTTTTCAGCTATTTTAAAGGGCAAGGGCTGGAGGGGGGGTGGACACACGCATCCTGGCCGGAGGGGAGCCAGACAGTCATCAGGCACTAGGTTCCAGCGATTTACTAGAGCAACATCTTCATCTCCACATGTGCTGCACTGCCTGCTTTTAGCAGCAGGAAACCCCAGCTATAGTAGCTCAGCACACACAGGAGAGGACCCTGCGCAGCCAAGAAAAACAGCAGTGGCAGCCAGCCAGGTCAGTGGCTAATGGGGTGAAGGGAACATCCCACCAATGTTGCAACAAAACAACCACCCATCCTTTCATCCTCAATCAATCATCAAAATCATCTGTACACTTTCCAACTATAATCCTCATGACCTCTAAGAACAGAATGCAACCAATTTTATATAAAACCAGTTACATTGTGATTTGCATGTGACTGTACATACCTGTTTGTCATTTTGCTCTGTAATGCTCAGTTAACATACAGCAGAACAACACCAGTAAATAGGAAACTGAACTTTTAACTATAATCAGTGAAACCTTACACTCTCAGCATACATAACTTTGGTTTAATCTCAAACGAACTATGTACCACAAATTGATTTTCTGCATTGCTCTTTATGGAATATTCATGAAGGCCATTACATCATTCAGTCTTCCAGCAACTCACCCCTCTGTACATGTTGCCCCCTCAATTATTCACTCCCCTCTTATTGACACTCATGAGCTTTTTACTTCCCTATGGGGGTCATTCCGAGTTGGTCGCTCGTTGCCGATTTTCGCTATACTGCGATTAGTCGCTTACTGCGCATGCGCAAGGTTCGCAGAGCGCATGCGCTTAGTTATTTTACACAAAAGTTAGGTATTTTACTCACGGCCTAACAAGGATTTTTCATCGTTCTGGTGTTCGTAGTGTGATTGACAGGAAGTGGGTGTTTCTGGGCGGAAACTGGCCGTTTTCTGGGAGTGTGCAAAAAAAACGCTGGCATTTCTGGGAAAAACGCGGGAGTGTCTGAAGAAACGGGGGAGTGTCTGGGCGAACGCTGGGTGTGTTTGTGACGTCAAACTAGGAACGAAACTGACTGAACTGATCGCAATGTAGGAGTAAGTCTTGAGCTACTCAGAAACTGCTAAGAAATTTCTATTCGCAATTCTGCTAATCTTTTGTTCGCAATTCTGCTAAGCTAAGATACACTCCCAGAGGGTGGCGGCTTAGCGTGTACAATGCTGCTAAAAGCAGCTAGCGAGCGAATAACTCGGAATAAGGGCCTATTTTCATTGACAATAACATCTACAGCCTCTCACCAGAAAAAAACTTTCACAAACCTCTGACACTCACATTTATCTCTCTCTTCTGCTTCTGATAGCTGGTGATATTTCACCAAATCCCGGACCCAACCACTTGCATCGCTCACATTTACCTGATTCACAGCAACATACAAAGCCAGCTAACCTCATAAACATCACATGTCTTCCATCACCATCCAGATCACTAAAATGTGCCTTATGGAATGCACACTCTGTTTGTAACAAATTAACATACATCCATCCAGGACCTCTTCATATCTAACAACTTCAATCTGCTGGCTATAACAGAAACCTGGCTCACACAATCAGACACAGCCTCCCCTGCAGCACTGGCACATGGTGGTCTTTACTTTACACACACATCCAGGCCTGGTAACTATAAAGGAGGAGGAGTTGGACTATTACTTTCCCAATCGTTGCATACACGTTTCTACCACATGTTCTACCACAGGTTCCATCACTCACATTTACATAATTTGAAGTACATTCCATCAAGGTTTACTCTCCCCACCTGGGCATCCCAAACAATTTCTTGAAGATTTTTCTGCCTTGCTCCCTCACTTCCTATCCTCTGACATCTCCTCCATCGTCATGGGTGATTTAAATATTGCTATGGGATTGTCCAAAATCTGCTGCTCACGCCTCTAAACTACTCTCTCTAATCTCCTCTCTCGGTCTCTCCCGATGGACTGACTCCTCTACTCATCAGGAGGGCCACTGCCTGAATCTAGTATTCACCAGACTATGCTCCATTTATGAACTCTCCTTTCCCCCTCCCACACAACCTTATCACCTGCATGCTCTCCTCTGTTAATTCAAACTCTGTTACTGAAATCCTCCAATACTCCTAAAATCCAAAGAAATATTAACACAATTAATCTTCAAGAACTTTCTACCTCACTCCAACAATTGCTTTCACCTATTTCTGCATTCACCTCTCCTGAGATGGCTGTAGAACTAGCCCTTGATGAAGTGGCTCCAGCTACCCATCACACTCCACATAGGCCTAGATGTCAACAATGGCACTCTAAATTAACAAGACATCTACAAAAACTCACACGTAAACTTGAACGTCAGTGGCGTAAATCTCGTATATCAAGTGACTTCCTCACATATAAGACTGTCTACCACTCTTATAGAAATGCCCTGGACACTGCCAAACAAACATATTTCCAAACTCTTATCTCTGCTCAAGCCTCTAACCCCAAACGACTCTTTAATACATTTAAACCACATCTGAATCCTCCGTCACCTACCCCACCAGCCACTATCAAGGCACAAGATCTTGCTTCCTACTTCAAGGAGAAAATTAATAAAATCCGAGATTAAATGGTATGCTCTTCGGCAGCCAGTGACCTGCTCAGTTGTTTACCTTAACCATCTGGCACTCTCACTTCATTTGATCTGACAAATGAAGATGAAGTATCATCACTCTTCTCATCCTGCTTCTCTACTACCTCTCCTTTTGATCCTTTACCCTCACAAATAAGTAAAGATCTGTCTCCGGTGCTCATACCTACCTTAACTAACATCTGTAATCTCTCTCTCTACTCAGGGCCGGTGCAAGGTCTCTTAGCACCCTAGGCAAAACTTCTGCCTACTGCCCCTTCCCCCTACCTGCCCTTCAGGAGAAAGGCATACTGCTGCTGACCCCCACCCCGTCTGTTGTATGGCTGCAGGGCCAATTCCGGGGCTTCTGGCGCCCCGGGCAGCATATGGGGGCGTGGCTTCGTGCAGGGGGCGTGGTAATGTACGCCCCCAGGTACAGACTGAAATGATGTGCGGTGCGCGATGACGTCATCGCGCACCGCACAGCAAAGGTCCTCTCCGCGAAGGGAAACTAGATGCGTACGCGTCTAGTTTCCCTTCCCAGCGGCAGTGGCCAGCGGGCAGCAGGGGGCACACAGCAGCAGCGGATCTTGCCCTGGTGTGGCGCCCTCCGGACGGCGCCCTGCGCCCTCCGGAAGGTGGCGTCCTGGGCAAAAGTCCTGCTTGCCCGTGGCAAGATCCGCTACTGTATGGCTGCTCCCTTCTCCTCAGTCTGTGTGGGCTCCTGCTGCCCCCCCCCCCTCCACTCTTTTAAATGTCATCTGTTCTATCCCCTCCACCATCTGTGTGCATGCCAACTGCTCCTCTCCCCCCCTCCCCAGATTGCTGCTCTCCCCCTCTTTTCTTATTAAATGCAGGCAGTGCACTATGCAGCCACCTTACCTGCAGGCTGTGATGAGACTGAGTAGTCTGTGAAAGAGCCTGGAATGAAGAGCAGCACTGCATGTCACCCCCAGCCAGGAGTCCAGGAGCTGTCAAAGTTACTGCCTGTGCAAGGCGGAGTTGGATGCTGCAATACAGGAGCTTGGCAGTCGCGGTTACTGTAGAATATTGTGCCAGGGGGATTGCGGCTGCTATGAGACCACACTACCTTTTTCATGCAGCTGTAGCAGGCCGCCCCTTCAGGTCCCGGCGCCCCTAGGCAGCTGCCTAAAGCTGCCTAGTGGAAGCTCCGGCCCTGTCTCTACTGGTATTTTTCCTTAACTGTTCAAGCATGCAGTGATTACTCCCATTTTGAAAAAAACTAAATTCTGACCCTAACTCTCTCTCAAACTACCGCCCTATCTCTCAGCTCCCTTGTCTCTCTAAGCTACTTGAGAGACTTGCCTACACTCAACTCACACACTTTCTTAACTCACACAACTTATTGGACGCACTTCAGTCAGGCTTCAGTTGTCCACAGAGACAGCACTGACTAAAGTGGTTAATGATTTGATCACTGCGAAGTCTAAAGGCCATTACTCACTACTTATTCTTCTAGATCTATCTGCTGCCTTTGACACTGTTGACCACTCTCTTCTCATACAAACACCACAATCCCTAGGTCTTAAAGACACAGCCTTTTCTTGGTTCCTATCCTACCTATCTAATCTTCAGTGTTCGCTTCTCTGATTTTGCTACCTCTTTCAGCTGGAGTACCGCAAGGCACAGTCTTGGGTCCTCTGCTTTTCTCTATCTATACCTCATCTCTTGGTAAACTAATCAGCTCTTTTGGATTTCAGTATCATCTGTATACAGATGATACTCAAATCTACCTATCCTCCCCTGATTTGTCCCTATCTGTACTGGGCCGTGTCACTGAAAGCCTTTCTGCCATTTCATCTTGGATGACATCTCGCCACTTCAAACTTAATATTTTAAAAACAGAGTTCATTATATTTCCACCGGCCAATAGTAGGTACCAACCTGATATCTCTTTCACTGTTGAAAACTCTACAGTCTACCCTAACCAACAAGCTCCCTGCCTAGGTGTCATCCTTGACTCTGATCTGTCCTTTGTTCCCCACATTCAATGTCTCAAAATAATGTTACATGCATCTAAAAAACATATCCAAAATACGACCATACCTCACACAAGACACAATACTCTAATCTATGCTCTCATTATCTCCCACATTGATTATTGCAATAGTCTCCTAACTGGTCTTCCCAAAATGAGACTCTCATCACTACAATCCATTCTGAATGCAGCTGAGAGGCTAATCTTCCTCGCTAGACATTCATCGTCTGCAGACCCACTCTGTCAGTCCCTCCATTGGTTACCTGTATTCTACCGCATTCAATATAAAATACTTTTACTCACACACAAGGCCCTTAACCAAACTACACCAACATACATCATTGCGCTTATCTCAAAATATTTCCCGACCTCTTTGCTTTTCACAAGATCTGCGTCTCTCATCCACACTCATTACTCGCTCCCACTCACGATTGCAGGACTTTATTTAGGCTGCACCCACTCTGTGGAATGCCCTACCACACAAAATAAGACTCTCCTCTAGTCTCCAAACCTTCAAGCATTCCCTGAAAACTCACCTCTTCAGGCAAGCATATCAAATTTCAGAACTGCCCACATAACTTTCATAAACCTTCCTATCAAATTGTATCCACTCTGCACAGTCCACACATATCCTCACATGTCTTCTCATTCTTCACTTTCCCATCCTCTCGACCCCGGTTCATCATTGCTGTATGACCATATCATACAGCCCACCAAGAACCTTTGCAATCTGGTGGACAACTATGCAATAGATAGCACCTATCCTTGTGTATCCATGCCTAGTTCCCTATAGATTGTAAGCTTGCAAGCAGGGCCTTCCTACTGTACCTCTATGACTGTTTTTTATTACCCAGTTTTGTTATATCATTGTTATTTCCAATTATAAAGCGCAATGGAATTTGCTGCACTATATAAGAAACTGTTAATAAATAATAATATGGGAGCTGGCAAACACTGATTGGGTGAGTAGATATGCATTGTCACCCTGTGTATGTATCTCCCTCTGTCACCCCACATATATGATATTCTGCTGCCCCATATATATACCCCTCTGACACCGTGTGTATGTCACTGTCACCCTGTGTATGTCACCCATATATATATGCAACTCTCACCCCATGTATATGTGCCACTGTCACCACGTCACTTCTGTCACTTCACTCGCTATAGGTTACTGTTCCCAGTAGATGATAATGTAGCTCTGCACCTGACGAGAAAGGACCTTTTGGCAAAGCATCTACCATACCACTAACTTTCCCCTTCCCCTGTCAGCGGGTACCCCCCATCATATTCTTTTGGATCTGCCTCTGCTGTGTCTGGGTGATGTGTAAGCGACATTACTGTGGGCATTATGTGTATATGGGGCACTACTACTGTGACCATTATGTATATAAGTGGCACTACAGTGGGCATTATGTGTTTAAGTGGCACTACTACTGTGAGCAATTCACCGGCCCTGCCCCCACAGACTGCTTTTTCAGTCTAAGCACTCTCCCTCCGGTGGTTCAGCTGTTCATTAACATCAGCTGCCGAGAAGCTGCGTGTACAGTCTCATGTGATAGTGAAGAGAAATCCTGCAAGACACTCAGTGTGAACAGCACCGATGCACTGTCTCTGGCTAGGTTGCTGCTCCGTGACATTCAGGTAGTGTCGTGTGTGTGTGTGTGTGTGTGTGTGTGTGTGTGTGTGTGTGTGTGTGTGTGTGTTGGGGGACCCCACGTCCAGGACCGGCTCTACCATTTGGCAGCTTTAGGTGGCTGCCTAGGGGTGCCAGTCACTGGAGGGCACCACTGAATTCATCTAGCAAAAAAACTGAAGGATGTCTCTGTATGCGGGTTAGTAATGAATTTACAGATGGGGGGATGGAACACAAGAAGGAACATACAAATATATGTATGTCTGTGCGTATATAAGTATGTATACCCATGCAATTAAAAAGATGTAGTTTGCACCCTAGTGGATGGGATGTTGCCATTCAGAATACTGGCACCAGAATCCAGACACCTGTCAGTATGCCGACACCAGAATACCCACAGCCGGCATCCAGCCGGCATACGCTTAGCCGGTATTCTGAATGTTAGTGTGAGGGTTAGGGTTAGGCTGTCAAATTTTGTGACTAGTTTAAAGTATACTTTATCTCTTTAAAAGACCTTGAGTTTTGTACCTTTTCTTTGTATATGTATAATGATGCAATTCACCCCAGCACACCTAGTGGCCACCTGCATCTCACCTCTGGGAGGTGGCGGTTGGGTGGGTTTGCAGGCTAGGGGGCGCTAGGTTGAAGCTTTGCCTAGGGTGCAGAAAGACCTTGCACCAGCACTGCCGACGCCTTCATTGCCCTGGGCCCTCTCCAGTCTAAATCTGGCCCGGCAGAGGGGTGTCCTTCCCAGTAACCCCCATGGCACACATCATAAGTGTCACAATCCTGACTGTAGGTTTCATATTTGGTGACTTACCCCTGCCATCTGTCCTGGATCCTGTGTCTTTTACTCACTGAGTTAAACAGCTTGTCAGCACTATGAGTTTTCCTGAGTTCTCTGCCTGAAAGGTAATAGTTAATTAGCTCCTCCTGTGGTGAGCTCCTGTGTGAGGCTGAATTCAGTAATCTGAAGTTTAGGCCTAAAAGCCAGCATCTTATGTTTTGCAGAAGTTCAGGCTTCAGGGTTCTCTCGGCCTGCTAGGCCTCATTCTACATCACAGCCTAGTCTAGAGTAGTCACATGACAGTGACTGTTTACCTGACCCAGAGTTGTCCAATCCTCTGCCAGCCTGAGACTCTCTGCATCACCTAATCCTGCTCACCAATCACCAAGGACCAGGAAGTATAAGTCGGGAGGCTGAGTTAGAAACTGGGCCAGTTCCTCGTGTCACACACAGCTCTGTGTGGGTCTTAAAGCTGAGCTCCCTAAAGGTAACCTTTGTACTTAAGTTCCTGTGATAACTCTGTTCCCTTGTTACCCTGTTTGGTTTACTTTTGTGTTGCCAGTGATATTCACTATTTCCATGAGTCTCAATGTAAAGGCACAGCTGCAGTGGTTCATCTTAAAGGCACAGTACTGTATTCCATAGTCTCAACTGAAAACCACAGCTGCCGTGTTTCATCTTTACTGCTGTTGTAGTTGTGATCTCCAGAGCTCCCGTATCCCTGTGGCCTCTGTGCCTCAGCACCACCGTGCCTCAGCACCTCCGGGCCTCGGCATCTCCGTGCCTCAGCACCTCCGTGCCTCCAAGAACCTCCGTGCCTCAGCACTTCCGTGCCTCCAAGAACCTCCGTGCCTCAGCACCTCCGTGCCTCAGCACCTCCGTGCCTCAGCATCTCCGTGCCTCAGCACTTCCGTGCCTCCAAGAACCTCCGTGCCTCAGCACCTCTGTGCCTCAGCACCTCTGTGCCTCAGCATCTCCGTGCCTCAGCACCTCCGTGCCTTCAAGTATCTCCGTGCTTCCAAGCACCTCCGTGCCTCCAAGCACCTCCGTGCCTCCAGGCATTTCTTCACCTCAGTGCCTCCAAGCACCTCAGTGCCTCCAAAAACCCAGTGCTCACAAGCGTAGTTGGTGTCTCCAGCATCCGGTACTCCTTAATTCTTTCCTCAGCACCTTTTCAAGTTCTGTCTTTCAGGAGACCTCCAGCATCCATACCTGCTTCCTGTCTGCCGACCAAATCCTGCATGAGGAAAACCTAGATTCGGTCCTCCCTGCTGCGGTCCCTCTTCCTGGTCACCGGAAGAAACCCAGAGCCCACAACACCCCCAATCCAGGTCAGTGAAAGTATTCACATAGCCCTCCAGTCGCCCGCACAGACTTCACTAACACCGGGTTCACAAAACCTCAGTCATGACAGTAGGAACTGGCCTCATGGACCCGGCCGAAAGTGTTTGTCTGACGCAGGACCTCCTAAACAATATTGCAGGATGCTTGGAAGGTCTGGAGTCGACTCAGCATCAATTACCACAGTGTCTGCAGCGGAACTCTTTCTCCAGAGATTCTCTGACCTTCTGCACTAAGACTCCTAACCAACTGCAGTTTTTCTACCAGATGTTATTACAGTTACAAGAACTTTTGTCTAGTATTCTTTCTGTGATGCCTGATCTCTTCAGGAATACTACCAACGTTGTTGATCCTGTTTTGTCCCATCCAGTTAATAGAGTCTCTTCCTCTGTGCAAGGAAAAGTTGTTCATCAGAGCTATCCACGGCCCAAACTCTCTGAAGCTGAACGTCAGCGGCGTAGGAAGCTACACCTCTGTCTTTACTGTGGAAATTCCAGTCACTTTGTTAAAGACTGCATTCTTCATAAGCCAGGGAATGGTGACAAATCTCAGTATCACAGTGCTCATGTCTACAAGTCATCCACAGTAGCCGATCCTGCTACTGTTGATGAGGGTATCAAGATGGCTACTCTGAAAGAGACTCAAATTTATGACTGGGGTCCGGTGATTAAAAGACCTTATCCCAAGTTAGGTGTCCAGAGAAGAATGTTTAAGCCATTTAGAGTCACAGAGGAGTCCGTGTCTACAGCCCAAGGAGGGGCGTCCGTGTCTACAGCCCAAGGAGGGGCGTCCGTGTCTTCAGCCCAAGGAGGGGCGTCCGTGTCTTCAGCCCAAGGAGGGGCGTCCGTGTCTTCAGCCCAAGGAGGGGCGTCCGTGTCTTCAGCCCAAGGAGGGGCGTCCGTGTCTTCAGCCCAAGGAGGGGCGTCCGTGTCTTTAGCCCAAGCAGGGGCGTCCGTGTCTTCAGCCCAAGGAGGGGCGTCCGTGTCTTCAGCCCAAGGAGGGGCGTCCGTGTCTTCAGCCCAAGGAGGGGCGTCCGTGTCTTCAGCCCAAGGAGGGGCGTCCGTGTCTTTAGCCCAAGCAGGGGCGTCCGTGTCTTTAGCCCAAGGAGGGGCGTCCGTGTCTTTAGCCCAAGGAGGGGCGTTCGTGTCTACAGCCCAAGGAGGGGCGTCCGTGTCTTCAGCCCAAGGAGGGGCGTCCGTGTCTTCAGCCCAAGGAGGGGCGTCCGTGTCTTCAGCCCAAGGAGGGGCGTCCGTGTCTTCAGCCCAAGGAGGGACGTCCGTGTCTTCAGCCCAAGGAGGGGCGTCCGTGTCTACAGCCCAAGGAGGGGCGTCCGTGTCTTCAGCCCAAGGAGGGGCGTCCGTGTCTTCAGCCCAAGGAGGGGCGTCCGTGTCTTCAACCCCAGTGAGGGGTTCAGAGGGTCCAGCCCCAGGGAGTCTTCAGAGCGCTGCCCAGCCAGAGAGACTACAGAGCGCTGCCCAGCCAGAGAGACTACAGAGCGCTGCCCAGCCAGAGAGACTACAGAGCGCTGCCCAGCCAGAGAGACTACAGAGCGCTGCCCAGCCAGAGAGACTACAGAGCGCTGCCCAGCCAGAGAGACTACAGAGCGCTGCCCAGTCAGAGAGACTACAGAGCGCTGCCCAGCCAGAGAGTCTACAGAGCGCTGCCCAGCCAGAGAGTCTACAGAGCGCTGCCCAGCCAGAGAGTCTACAGAGCGCTGCCCAGCCAGAGAGTCTACAGAGCGCTGCCCAGCCAGAGAGTCTACAGAGCGCTGCCCAGCCAGAGAGTCTACAGAGCGCTGCCCAGCCAGAGAGTCTACAGAGTGCTGCCCAGCCAGAGAGTCTACAGAGTGCTGCCCAGCCAGAGAGTCTACAGAGTGCTGCCCAGCCAGAGAGTCTACAGAGTGCTGCCCAGCCAGAGAGTCTACAGAGTGCTGCCAAGCCAGAGAGTCTACAGAGTGCTGCCCAGCCAGAGAGTCTACAGAGTGCTGCCCAGCCCCGCGTAGTGGGGGCTCTTGCCTCAGCCCAGCCCCGTGAAGTGGGGGCTCTTGCCTCAGCCCAGCCCCGTGAAGTGGGGGCTCTTGCCTCAGCCCAGCCCCGTGAAGTGGGGGCTCTTGCCTCAGCCCAGCCCCGTGAAGTGGGGGCTCTTGCCTCAGCCCAGCCCCATGAAGTGGGGGCTCTTGCCTCAGCCCAGCCCCGTGAAGTGGGGGCTCTTGCCTCAGCCCAGCCCCGTGAAGTGGGGGCTCTTGCCTCAGCCCAGCCCTGTGGAGAGGGGGCTCTTGCCTCAGCCCAGCCCCGTGAAGAGGGGGCTCTTGCCTCAGCCCAGCCCCGTGAAGAGGGGGCTCTTGCCTCAGCCCAGCCCCGTGAAGAGGGGGCTCCTTCCTCAGCCCAGCTCCGTGAAGAGGGGGCTCCTGCCGGTCCAGCAATATTCCAGGCTCCACCTGGTCAGTCCGTCCCGGTTCCAGCCGGTCCAGAAATACTCCAGGCTCCGCCTGGTCAGTCCGTCCCGGTTCCAGCCGGTCCAGCAATACTCCAGGCCCTGCCTGGTCAGTCCGTCCTGGTTCCATCCGGTCCAGCGGTGCTCCAGGACCAGCCTGGTCAGTCTCCGTTGGCTCCAGCCAATTCAAGTATCCTCGGATCCAATCCAGTCCTACTCGTCCAGCCAAAGATTTCTCCAGTTTCAGCCTCTAAGCTTTCGTCTGATGGTTTACCACCTATTTACTTTGATGGAGATTTATTGCAATATACCGCTCTGGTTGAACAATTTCTCTCTCTGATGGAGTCTGATCCTTCAGGTGCAGTAACTCCTTCCAACGTTACTCGATATCTGTTCCTGCCATTCAGAGGAAGAGCTTTGGAGTGGGCCAACATGCTTTTTGAGAGTAATGATCCTGTGTTCCATGATTTACAGACTTTTAGTAATGCAGTCTTTAAAGAATTTACTCCAAAGCCCTCGGAATCTGACTCAGTTAAAAGATCATGCTCCAAAAAGAATCTCAGTTCGTCTTCATTCAAACTACCACAGTCTGATACAAAAGTAAGTATGTGCAGTCCTGCCAAAGATAATCCAAGTATCTCCTTCCGTAAGAATCCGACCATTAAGGTTGGTCATGTAGGAGTCTCTCCTAGCCCAATACTAAGTTCTCCGCCAAAAAATTCAAAGCTACAGTGCACTTCTTGGTCATTTTCAAACTGTGTATCTAAAGGAGATTCGTATTTTCCGTTAGACTTGGACTCAGACTCTGAATTTGATCCAGTTTATGATGCTACTCCTTTCCTGGGAGGTGCTGTTCCTTCCTGTTATGCTTCCACGCATGAAGAGGTTCCAGAATCACCAAAAAGCTCTACAGGTCTCTGTATGAAAAGTCCTCGTTATAGAACAAGATTTAATTTAAGCCTCAGTGGAGTGCTAGCTTCGAAAGCACAATCTTCTCGCACTACAAAACGAGGAGAGGAACCTTCTACAGTTTATTCCTCAGTCCTTTCTGATGAAGGAAATTCCAGTTTTGTCTATGATGGATGGTCTACCTGTTCAGAAGATGAAGATCAGGAAGACTTCTAAAGAATACAGCTTAAGTTTTGTTTCTGGACCCTCCGGTTTCCACTTTTCAGAAGCTTTGTGTACAAGTTATTCATCAAGTTCCCCTAGGTTTCAAGATGGGTGTCCGGAGTCCACCCTTGAAGAGGGGGATACTGTCACAATCCTGACTGTAGGTTTCATATTTGGTGACTTACCCCTGCCATCTGTCCCGGATCCTGTGTCTTTTACTCACTTAGTTAAACAGCTTGTCAGCACTATGAGTTTTCCTGAGTTCTCTGCCTGAAAGGTAATAGTTAATTAGCTCCTCCTGTGGTGAGCTCCTGTGTGAGGCTGAATTCAGTAATCTGAAGTTTAGGCCTAAAAGCCAGCATCTTATGTTTTGCAGAAGTTCAGGCTTCAGGGTTCTCTCGGCCTGCTAGGCCTCATTCTACATCACAGCCTAGTCTAGAGCAGTCACATGACAGTGACTGTTTACCTGACCCAGAGTTGTCCAATCCTCTGCCAGCCTGAGACTCTCTGCATCACCTAATCCTGCTCACCAATCACCAAGGACCAGGAAGTATAAGTCGGGAGGCTGAGTAAGAAATTGGGCCAGTTCCTCGTGTCACACACAGCTCTGTGTGGGTCTTAAAGCTGAGCTCCCTAAAGGTAACCATTGTACTTAAGTTCCTGTGATAACTCTGTTCCCTTGTTACCCTGTTTGGTTTACTTTTGTGTTGCCACTGATATTCACTATTTCCATGAGTCTCAATATAAAGGCACAGCTGCAGTGGTTCATCTTAAAGGCACAGTACTGTATTCCATAGTCTCAACTGAAAACCACAGCTGCCGTGTTTCATCTTTACTGCTGTTGTAGTTGTGATCTCCAGAGCTCCCGTATCCCTGTGGCCTCTGTGCCTCAGCACCACCGTGCCTCAGCACCTCCGGGCCTCAGCATCTCCGTGCCTCAGCACCTCCGTGCCTCCAAGAACCTCCGTGCCTCAGCACCTCTGTGCCTCAGCACTTCCGTGCCTCCAAGAACCTCCATGCCTCAGCACCTCCGTGCCTCAGCACCTCCGTGCCTCAGCATCTCTGTGCCTCAGCATCTCCGTGCCCCAGCACTTCCGTGCCTCCAAGAACCTCCGTGCCTCAGCACATCCGTGCCTCAGCATCTACGTGCCTCAGCACCTCCGTGCCTTCAAGTATCTCCGTGCTTCCAAGCACCTCCGTGCCTCCAAGTATCTCCGTGCCTCCAAGCACCTCAGTGCCTCCAAGCACCTCAGTGCCTCCAGGCACTTCTGCACCTCAGTGCCTCCAAGCACCTCAGTGCCTCCAAAAACCCAGTGCTCTCAAGCGTAGTTGGTGTCTCCAGCATCCGGTACTCCTTAATTCTTTCCTCAGCACCTTTTCAAGTTCTGTTTTTCAGGAGACCTCCAGCATCCATACCTGCTTCCTGTCTGCCGACCAAATCCTGCATGAGGAAAACCTAGATTCGGTCATCTCTGCTGCGGTCACCGGAAGAAACCCAGAGCCCACAACACCCCCAATCCAGGTCAGTGAAAGTATTCACATAGTCCTCCAGTCGCCCGCACAGACTTCACTAACACCGGGTTCACAAAACCTCAGTCATGACAATAAGGCACATGCACAGAAGAACTCCCTGGTCATAAACCCAGAAGTCCTTGTATCACAAAGGACAGCTCTTATCAGGAGAGCTGTCCTTTGCAATTCTAATTGCAATTCTAGGAACATAACAGCGTTATTAACACAGTTATGTTCCCGATAAGTGGTGGGATGTATAGTATCCAAAATACGATGTACAGTACAGCCCACCTTATACGAGATAAAAAAATGGCGTAGACTAGTATGCTTTTCTTAGTTTATCAGATAACTACTCTAACTGTGCATTTTGTCATCTGGCTTTGTATTGAAAGAGGATTTACTCTTGATACATACCATATAAATGTAGAAAAGTTTTGCCGTACATTATGTTGGATTTTTTTTCTCATTTCTAATACTGTATTTATTCATTCAGAAGTTTTTCTTATGTGAATAGAGACATGCCATTGGCATAGGCGTGCGCGGGGTTGCCTGGTGTGCACAGGCACCCCCTAATTTTCGGCACCCCCCACATGCCATGCACAGTGACTATCACTGCAAACATGTGGGTGTGTGACCGGACGACGACGCCTGCTGCTCATTCCTGTCACTGAGACTCCCCCTGCTGCACCTGCCACCCACGCACAGGATGATGTGTTGGCACTGACTGTATATTCTTTACTTGCATGCAGCCGTACAGGGGGAACTTAAGTCACTTTGAAACATCCTCCCATTTTCCTCCGTCCAGGCTCTGCCTCACGATGTGATTCACACCGCGTGACCTCCCTTTCCACCGGCCCGAGCGATCTCTCTTCTCCCGCCTGCGCTCTCAAACCTCAGCGTTCCTCTTTGGAGGACTTGAGCCACTGCTGGAGGACACATTCTGCAGAAAACAGTTCAGCAGAGACAGTCACTGAGACTGTAAGTCACTGCTCAGCCCTGCAGCCTGCAGCTGAACATGCTCCTGCTGCAGGGAAAAGAGGGGGTCCAGGGCAGAGAAAATAACATGATTATGTTACATCCATGAAGTGAAGTTACCCCCTGTCTCCCCCAAAAATATAATTTTTTTATTTATTTGTGGGTGCACTCAGGAAAAAAAAAGAGAAGGGTTAAATAAATATATTAGCTGAGTCAAGCATTCAGTAGATTCCTGAGTGGGGGTTTATGGGTATCTGGCACTGCTGGAGGCATACTGAGTGGTGCAATGTGAATTTTGTTCAAACTGTGTGGTGTAACGTGAATTTGGCTCATACCATTTGTCATAATGTCAATTTTGGCTCATAATGTGTGACGTAATGTGAATTTTGGTTCATACTGTGTGGCATAATATGCATTTTTGACTCATACTGTTTGGTGTAATGTTGTTAAGGGGCATGGGGACATATGTGACAAATGCTGGTGTTCTGGGGAGGAGGGGATAGAATGATGGCATAGAAAAAGACAGATGTGGCTCTGATGGCACATGTGTAAATTTTAAACTTTACTTGTGTTATATTAAAACTGAAATATTGGGGGGCGTGGCTTGGCTGGCAACTCGAGCAGACACACAAACAGGGAGCTCTCTCCCATAGGCATTTCTAAGGCCCATTTTAGCAGCCCCTGCCCTTTCTATAACCCTACAGTGGTCTCCCTTTACCTGCCTGCATTGGTTGCATCCCTGGGCTATGGTAGCAGAGCCGGTGGATCACTACAGGTGCCCTTACAGGTTGTTGCCTACCTTGAGCCTAATTGACCGCCACGGGAGCTTGCTGGCGTGGAGGTGTCCAGTGGTACCCCTACATCGTGGGAACACCTGGCTGTACACATGGAGCTGGCTCACCTCATCCACTTTCTGGTAGAAGCCCTTGGGAACATGGTGCTTACCACCTCGGGTGGTCCTTTGGCCAGCCTGGTGGCTGGCTGTGTCTGTCTGCTGGAAACTTTGCCTGGGAGACGTTGCCCTGCTGGATTTGGGCTACTGAAGTGGGGAAGCTGCCTGGCCCCCTCCTTTCTGCCTTCTCCAATACCTCTGCACTGTACTGCTTCCTCTGATACCCTGGGGAAAGACCTTGGAGTATATAGGCAGGCTCTGTTGCTCTTATTCAACTGTCCTGTGTGTAAGCTGCCAGCAGCCATTTTGGTCGGTGGACTGATTATTCAGTGATCCTGCCACACATTGGGGAACTTATTGTTTCCTTAATCTGCTCTACTGCCCTGCATAAGTACATCTCCCTCAGTAACCACAGCCCCTGACACTATTTAAACAGAGTGTGTCTACTGTATATTTGACTCTTCTGTTTATTTAATTGCTGACCTTTCTACTACATCTCCCATACCTGCGTTGGAATCTGGGATACTATCCTGAGGATCCTTTTCCTGGATTACTCAGATTGATGGGGTCTGGGTCCGTCAAATGATGTGATTATATGCATTGCCTGACTCCACCTCCCCCCACCCAAAGCTACTGGCGAAACCCAGTGGACTTTCATTGAAACCTATCCCTGAGTTGGCGCCTTTGTTTTGCTTGCTAGATATATGAGTAGAGCGAGCACTCAGGCCAATAAAGGAGCTTCACAGGATATTACTCAACACATTTTGCGCTGGGAGAAATCAGTATCAGTTTACTCACTGCCATCTGCACTGCCTAATCAGACGATGGATCCAAAAACTGCTCCCTCTACTGAGGAGGACATACAATCTCTTCAGAGTATGATACTAGACCTTAAAAATTCTTTCAGCACTGCTCTCCAGTTGGCAGTTGGCGAATTAAAATCTGACTTGGCAGTTTTTGACTCTCGCACCACTTTCTTGGAATCACAGTTGGAAAAACAACAAGATTTCCAGAAACGAGTAGGAGATGATATAAGTTATCTCGAATTGGATTTCCTCAAAGATAAATCAGAGGATAGTAAAAAATCATGAGAAACGTAACAATCTGCTCATTTGGAATGTTCCCGTATCCATATCTGCTCATTTGGAATGTTCTCTACTTGGTTCCATCGCTGTCTGAACCTGCAATCCAAAAAGAGAGAGCTCATCATGCATTGAGGCCTAAATCTTAGGACTCTGTCCCTCCCCGGGATGTTATTCTTAAGTTTCTATCTTTAAAGATTAAAAATAGTATCACAATGGCAGGAACTCAAGCTCGAATTATTTGAGGGATCTCCGATTCAGATATATCAAGATCTGGCGCCAGTGACCATTGCTAAATGATGTGACCTACGCACTGTCACCTCTACGCTACATGATAATGGATATAAATATCATTGGGTATTTCCCTTTCAGCTCATAATGGATATTGATGGTAGAGATCATTTCATTTGCTCTCCTGAGGAAGGCAACAGACTACTTTGTAAACTTCAACTGGCACCTACTTCTGGATCAGACCCTACTGGACCAGATGCCTCTTCCCCGATGTGAAGCTTTTCACGCTTGGGTTTGAATTACTCCTGGTTTAATATACTTCTGACTTTAATTTTCATTTACTCTCTATGCTGAGATTAACACTGGTGATATTTCATATTTGAGCCATGTTCTTTTTCAAATGTTTTCAGTTGCTTATTAGCCATTTTTATAATACTTAATCTTATTCTTGATGCCATAACATTCTGCCAGCCTGTTACCATTTGCCGGCTCTGTGCTGTTCCTGTTTCTCAGTGACTTTATGACCTCACTGTCCTGTCCGGTGGATTGCAGAGGATAGTAAAAAATCATGAGAGACGTAACAATCTGCTCATTCGGAATGTTTCCGAATCCATATCTGTCTCTGAACTGGAAACATATTTCAAAATTCTATTGCTATGACCACAGGTTTGAGCTTCTAGATTGAACTCTGATTCGATACTGTGTGGCATGCCTTTATTTACCAGTCAGCACTGTGACATTACTATAGTTCAATTTTCAAAATTTTTGTACCACTGTTTAATGGTTTGAAATCATTGGTGGTCATTCTGAGTTGTTCGCTCGTTGCTGTTTTTCGCAACGGAGCGATTAGGTGGAAAATGCACATGCGCATGGTACGCAGCGCGCATGCGTTCAGTAATTTAACACAAAACTTTGGAGATTTGCACAAGCTCGAGCGACGTTTTTTCATCGCTCAAGTGATCGTAGTGTGATTGACAGAAAGTGGGTGTTTCTGGGCGAAAACTGGCCGTTTTCAGGGAGTGTGCTAAAAAACGCAGGCGTGCCAGGTAAAAACGCAGGAGTGGCTAGAGAAACGGGGGAGTGGCTGGCCAAATGCAGGGCATGTTTGGGACGTCAAACCAGGAACTAAACGGACTGAGGTGATCGTAATCTAGGAGTAGGTCTGGAGCTACTCAGAAACTGCAAGGAATTATTTAGTAGCAATTCTGCTAATCTTTCGTTAGCTATTCTGCTAAAATAAGATACACTCCCAGAGGGCGGCGGCCTAGCGTGTGCAATGCTGCTAAAAGCAGCTAGCAAGCGAACAACTCGGAATGACCACCATTGTCCGTATCTTCTGTGTTTCCGGTTTGCTCAGCCACGCTCTGGGTCTTTATTTTCTGTTCAGATTTCCGCCCATTATATTTACTTTTAGCTTTGGATGGGTGTGTTGGCGCCTTTGACAGCCATTTTCTCCCCCCTTTATTAGGGATTATAGATACGAATTACTATATAGCGTTTATACCCTCTTCAATTATACTGAATTTGACTACCACCAGTAAGCTCTTTCTGTTATAGAGCTCAACTTTAGGGTACTTTGTCTACATATTTTTTTCTTTTATTTTCTTTTAAGTTTATATATATACAGAGTATATATATATATATATATACACTAGTGATGAGCGGGTTCGGTTTCTCGGAAACCGAACCCCCCCGAACTTCAGCCTTTTTACACGGGTCCGAGCCATGCTCGGATTCTCCCGTGTGGCTCGGGTAAACCGAGCGCGCCCGAACTGCATCATCCGATTGTGGATGCAGGTAAATGGATCAGGGCGGCGTCCTGATCCATTTACCTGCATCCACAATCGGAAAGGAACTTACCTAGTCCTGCTGCCGGTGTCTAGCTTGGAAGGAGTAAGGAGGAATTCCGGAAAAACTCCAAAATTTGTTGCTCTTTCCATTGCTCCATGCTGGGAGCTTGGCACGGTACGGTTCCAATTTTATCAATGTTAAAGTTAATGTCTTCACTTTTATGTAAAAGACCATTCTTTTTATATTCTTTTTGAATCACAAAATAAATTACCGATTTTAAAACTTAAAATACTACACTATATGTGCCTTTCTACATTTCTTTTTTGCAAGGACATTAATTGCTCAAGAAGTTCACTGATGTGAGGATTATTTGGAGAAAGGTGGACCTGTGGAAGAAACAAAGAAATCTCGCTGGGACAATATTATAGACTTTTAATATTAATGAACATTGATTATATTCATTTAAGGTGGTAGCGCCCAAGCTATATTCAAAATTTGTTTACTTAGATTATTCATTATTGGTGATTGGGAATCACCTGAATATTTCTGGGCAGCTTTTAGTCCACTAAGCGCTATTGTCTGATCCATATTTCCATATTTTGATCATAAGTTTAGCAGTCTGCTGACAGTGTCCACCAGGTCCGTTATTATTATACAGTATATTATATATATAGCAGTACGGTAGGCCACGGCTGTACCTACCTCTGTGTCGTCAGTGCACTCGTCGTCCATAAGTAATATAATAATACTATACTATCCATCCATCTACATTGTATACCTGTGGTGGCTTTTTTTTTCTTCATACTAGTTTAGCAGTCTGCTGACAGTGTCCACCAGGTCCGTTATTATTATACAGTATATATATATATATATATATATATATATATATATAGCAGTACGGTAGGCCACGGCTGTACCTACCTCTGTGTCGTCAGTGCACTCGTCATCCATAAGTAATATAATAATACTATACTATCCATCCATCTACATTGTATACCTGTGGTGGTTTTTGTTTTCTTCACACTAGTTTAGCAGTCTGCTGACAGTGTCCACCAGGTCCGTTATTATTATATAGTATATTATATATAGCAGTACGGTAGGCCACGGCTGTACCTACCTCTGTGTCGTCACTCGTCCTCCATAAGTAATATAATACTATACTATCCATCCATCTGCATTGCATACCTGTGGTGGCTTTTTTTTTCTTCATACTAGTTTAGCAGTCTGCTGACAGTGTCCACCAGGTCCGTTATTATTATACAGTATATTATATATAGCAGTACGGTAGGCCACGGCTGTACCTACCTCTGTGTCGTCAGTGCACTCGTCGTCCATAAGTAATATAATAATACTATACTATCCATCCATCTACATTGTATACCTGTGGTGGCTTTTTTTTTCTTCATACTAGTTTAGCAGTCTGCTGACAGTGTCCACCAGGTCCGTTATTATTATACAGTATATTATATATAGCAGTACGGTAGGCCACGGCTGTACCTACCTCTGTGTCGTCAGTGCGCTCGTCGTCCATAAGTAATATAATAATACTATACTATCCATCCATCTACATTGTATACCTGTGGTGGCTTTTTTTTTCTTGATACTAGTTTAGCAGTCTGCTGACAGTGTCCACCATGTCCGTTATTATTATACAGTATATTATATATAGCAGTACGGTAGGCCACGGCTGTACCTACCTCTGTGTCGTCACTCGTCCTCCATAAGTAATATAATATTATACTATCCATCCATCTACATTGTATACCTGTGGTGGCTTTTAGTTGTGCGCATTAAAATATGGAGAACAAAAATGTGGAGGTTAAAAAAATAGGGAAAGATCAAGATCCACTTCCACCTCGTGCTGAAGCTGCTGCCACTAGTCATGGCCGAGACGATGAAATGCCATCAACGTCGTCTGCCAAGGCCGATGCCCAATGTCATAGTACAGAGCACGTAAAATCCAAAACACAAAAGATCAGTAAAAAAATTACCCAAAAATCAAAATTAAAAGCGTCTGAGGAGAAGCGTAAACTTGCCAATATGCCATTTACGACACGGAGTGGCAAGGAACGGCTGAGGCCCTGGCCTATGTTCATGGCTAGTGGTTCAGCTTCACATGAGGATGGAAGCACTCAGCCTCTCGCTAGAAAAATGAAAAGACTTAAGCTGGCAAAAGCACAGCAAAGAACTGTGCGTTCTTCTAAATCACAAATCCCCAAGGAGAGTCCAATTGTGTCGGTTGCGATGCCTGACCTTCCCAACACTGGACGGGAAGAGCTTGCGCCTTCCACCATTTGCACGCCCCCTGCAAGTGCTGGAAGGAGCACCCGCAGTCCAGTTCCTGATAGTCAAATTGAAGATGTCAGTGTTGAAGTACACCAGGATGATGATATGGGTGTTGCTGGCGCTGGGGAGGAAATTGACAAGGAGGATTCTGATGGTGAGGTGGTTTGTTTAAGTCAGGCACCCGGGGAGACACCTGTTGTCCGTGGGAGGAATATGGCCATTGACATGCCTGGTCAAAATACAAAAAAAATCAGCTCTTCGGTGTGGAATTATTTCATAACAAATGCGGACAACAGGTGTCAAGCAGTGTGTTGCCTTTGTCAAGCTGTAATAAGTAGGGGTAAGGACGTTAACCACCTCGGAACATCCTCCCTTATACGTCACCTGCAGCGCATTCATCATAAGTCAGTGACAAGTTCAAAAACTTTGGGCGACAGCGGAAGCAGTCCACTGACCAGTAAATCCCTTCCTCTTGTAACCAAGCTCACGCAAACCACACCACCAACTCCCTCAGTGTCAATTTCCTCCTTACCCAGGAAAGCCAATAGTCCTGCTGGCCATATCACTGGCAAGTCTGACGAGTCCTCTCCTGCCTGGGATTCCTCCGATGCATTCTTGAGTGTAACGCCTACGGCTGCTGGCGCTGCTGTTGTTGCTGCTGGGAGTCGATGGTCATCCCAGAGGGGAAGTCGGAAGACCACTTGTACTACTTCCAGTAAGCAATTGACTGTCCAACAGTCCTTTGCGAGGAAGATGAAATATCACAGCAGTCATCCTGCTGCAAAGCGGATAACTGAGGCCTTGGCAGCCTGGGCGGTGAGAAACGTGTTTCCGGTATCCATCGTTACTTCAGAGCCAACTATAGACTTGATTGAGGTACTGTGTCCCCGGTACCAAATACCATCTAGGTTCCATTTCTCTAGGCAGGCGATACCGAAAATGTACACAGACCTCAGAAAAAGAGTCACCAGTGTCCTAAAAAATGCAGTTGTTCCCAATGTCCACTTAACCACGGACATGTGGACAAGTGGAGCAGGGCAGACTCAGGACTACATGACTGTGACAGCCCACTGGGTAGATGTATTGCCTCCCACTGCAAGAACAGCAGCGGCGGCACCAGTAGCAGCATCTCGCAAACGCCAACTCGTTCCTAGGCAGGCTACGCTTTGTATCACCGCTTTCCAGAATACGCACACAGCTGAAAACCTCTTACGGCAACTGAGGAAGATCATCGCAGAATGGCTTACCCCAATTGGACTCTCCTGGGGATTTGTGGCATCGGACAACGCCAGCAATATTGTGCGTGCATTACATCTGGGCAAATTCCAGCACGTCCCATGTTTTGCACATACCTTGAATTTGGTGGTGCAGAATTATTTAAAAAATGACAGGGGCGTGCAAGAGATGCTGTTGGTGGCCAGAAGAATTGCGGGCCACTTTCGGCGTACAGGCACCGCGTACAGAAGACTGGAGCACCACCAAAAACACCTGAACCTGCCCTGCCATCATCTGAAGCAAGAGGTGGTAACGAGGTGGAATTCAACCCTCTATATGCTTCAGAGGATGGAGGAGCAGCAAAAGGCCATTCAAGCCTATACATCTGCCCACGATATAGGCAAAGGAGGTGGAATGCACCTGTCTCAAGCGCAGTGGAGAATGATTTCAACGTTGTGCAAGGTTCTGCAACCTTTTGAACTTGCCACACGTGAAGTCAGTTCAGACACTGCTAGCCTGAGTCAGGTCATTCCCCTCATCAGGCTTTTGCAGAAGAAGCTGGAGACATTGAAGGAGGAGCTAAAATAGAGCGATTACGCTAGGCATGTGGGACTTGTGGATGGAGCCCTTCATTCACTTAACCAGGATTCACGGGTGGTCAATCTGTTGAAATCAGAGCACTACATTTTGGCCACCGTGCTCGATCCTAGATTTAAAACCTACGTTGTATCTCTCTTTCCGGCAGACACAAGTCTGCAGGGGTTCAAAGACCTGCTGGTGAGAAAATTGTCAAGTCAAGCGGAACGTGACCCGTCAACAGCTCCTCCTTCACATTCTCCCGCAACTGGGGGTGCGAGTAAAAGGCTAAGAATTCTGAGCCCACCCGCTGGCGGTGATGCAGGGTAGTCTGGAGCCAGTGCTGACATCTGGTCCGGACTGAAGGACCTGCCAACGATTACTGACATGTCGTCTACTGTCACTGCATATGATTCTGTCACCATTGAAAGAATGGTGGAGGATTATATGAGTGACCGCATCCAAGTAGGCACGTCAGACAGTCCGTACGTATACTGGCAGGAAAAATAGGCAATTTGGAGGCCCTTGCAGAAACTGGCTTTATTCTACCTAAGTTGCCCTCCCTCCAGTGTGCACTCCGAAAGAGTGTTTAGTGCAGCCGCTCACCTTGTCAGCAATCGGCGTACGAGGTTACTTCCAGAAAATGTGGAGAAGATGATGTTCATTAAAATGAATTATAATCAATTCCTCCGTGGAGACATTTACCAGCAGCAATTGCCTCCAGAAAGTGCACGGGGACCTGAGATGGTGGATTCCAGTGGGGACGAATTAATAATCTGTGAGGAGGGGGCTGTACACAATGAAAGGGGTGATGAATCGGACGATGATGATGAGGTGGACATCTTGCCTCTGTAGAGCCAGTTTGTGCAAGGAGAGATTGATTGCTTCTTTTTTGGTGGGGGCCCAAACCAACCAGTCATTTCAGTCACAGTCGTGTGGCAGACCCTGTCGCTGAAATGATGGGTTCGTTAAAGTATGCATGTCCTGTTTATACAACATAAGGGTGTGTGGGAGGGTCCAAGGACAATTCCATCTTGCACCTCTTTTTTCTTTCATTTTTTCTTTGCGTCATGTGCTGTTTGGGGAGTATTTTTTGGAAGGGCCATCCTGCGTGACACTGCAGTGCCACTCCTAGATGGGCCAGGTGTTTGTGTCGGCCACTTGGGTCGCTTATCTTAGTCACACAGCTACCTCATTGCGCCTCTTTTTTTCTTTGCTTCATGTGCTGTTTGGGGAGTATTTTTTAGAAGGGCCATCCTGTCTGACACTGCAGTGCCACTCCTAGATGGGCCAGGTGTTTGTGTCGGCCACTTGGGTCGCTTATCTTAGTCATCCAGCGACCTTGGTGCAATTTTAGGACTAAAAATAATATTGTGAGGTGTTGAGAATAGACTGGAAATGAGTGTAAATTATGGTTATTGAGGTTAATACTACTATGGGATCAAAATGACCCCCTAATTCTATGATTTAAGCTGTTTTTTAGGGTTTTTTTTAAAAAACACCCGAATCCAAAACACACCCGAATCCGACAAAAAAAATTCGGTGAGGTTTTGCCAAAACGCGTTTGAACCCAAAACACGGCCGCGGAACCGAACCCAAAACCAAAACACAAAACCCAAAAAATTTCCGGTGCACATCACTAATATATACACACACACACACACACACACACACACACACACACACACACACACACACACATTTTCCCCTTTCAGCAGAGTCCGTGGTTCCTTAGTTTAATTTGGGTTATTTCCTCTCTTCCCCTCTCCTATCATGCCACTAACGTGTTTGTCAATTAATGTCAAAGATCTTAATTCCCCCCAGAAGCACTCCCATCTTCATAGGACACTTAAAACATTAAAGAGGGATGTGATCTTTTTACAGGAAATGCACATGAAAGAGAGTCCACATTCCTCTTTGCCATCCAAATCCTTTCCCACAGCTTGGTACTCCAATAATGCAACTAAACAAAATGAAGTAGCTATCCTTGTCAGATGTTCCACTCCCTTCCAGTTCCTGGACTGAAAATGCGACAATGAGGGTCGTTATATTATGGTGCGAAGGAAAATTGGACACGAGGAGGTTACATTGGCCAATCTTTACGCCCCTAATACTGGCACTTCTGTGGTATTACGAGATTTTTCCATATTAAAGGTCAATTTGCCCCAAAATCCTTTGGGGAGTGTCAAGATTGCCTTGGTGTTCCATCCTCGTGTCATTATCAATCTGTTGGGCATAGTATTGCTCTTTAATCCACAACAGCCTTGCTTCACGCCCCTATTCCCGACCTACCAAGAACCCATGATAAGCTCATTATACACATCTGTATGGCGGCTAAAGCCCTGATAGCTAAACATTGGAAAGACCAAGAAGCACCTTCCCTGACTGTACTTGTGGCTACGATTAACTATATTGCCAATCACTAGTTTACGGAATAATTCAGTAGCTAAGTTTCACAATATCTGGTCCCTGTGGTACCTCGCACACTCCCTGCCCATACCCGGACTCTGCTGATATCCATATCCAAATCCATCCTCCTATTTAATTATTTGCTCCTTTTTTAATTCCCCCTTCCCAACCTTGAATACAGTACTTTTTAATCTTATTTTTATTCTTACTTTTTTCCTATATTAAGTGTTCCTATTTTTGCTTCTTTTTTTTTTAATTGGTGATAAAAATAAAGGAATTGACCACCCACGAAGGAATTGGAAGCATTGTATGTTGTTATCCGCTGATAATTTGAAATAACACTGTATATTATATATTCACATTCCAATGTTTATGAGTATCTCACTGCTCTCTCAATATCCAACATTGTTAATGTCCGATTTCACTGTGTTCAATGCCAAACACTGTAATTGGCTCACTGTTTCCCTGTACTGTGGATATTGGTCAATTTCAATAAAGATTCATTGGGTTTTTTTTAAAACAAACAAAAAACTGAAATGTTGGACCCTCTAAATCTCCTGTACTTTGCAGAGTGGCCCACTCAAAATCAGGGTGTAGGTGCAAGGGTTGGGGGGGGGGGGGTGTGGGCAAGGGGAATGTATATGCACCAAGGCCCATCATTCTCTAGTTCCGCCACTGGGTCGGGCATAGGTTGGAAGTGTAAGAAGCAATAGGGTGCAGCTGCAGCTAGGACGCAGGGTTATGCCGTAGCGGCCAGTCAGTACCGGCCAGTGGTCGCACCATTATGTTTCATTTTATTTCTCAGGGGTGTATTACATCTACTTTATTATTACTAACTAGGGAGAAATAAGATTAAACCATGTGATTTTACTGAATGTAAAATAGTGCTAGATATTATGAAAGCTAAATATTTATCTTATTAAAAACACGTTAAAGGTTAAAGAACACAGTACGCAATTGGCGCAAAAAGTACCGCAAGGGTACTCCCTTAACTATACCTTAAGGAATGTACTTATACTGTAAACCTCTGTGTAGTGGTAGAGTGTAAATGCAACACAGTGTAACCTTATTAACTTCAAAACTGTTTGAGCGTCACCGACGCTCTGAGAGTACTTAACACTATAAGAAATACACAGATACCTGGGCTTAGGGTCTAACGCCTTATATATATATTATGGATGGTATGCTTGCAAAAGAATAATACAATACAATTATACACTACCAATATAACATAGAATATCTAACCAAGTTAACTACACAGGAAATACAATACAATACAATTTACGTTTAAGGGAAAATGAGGGAGAAAGAGGAGAAGAGAGAGAGAGAGAGATATGGCTCACAATAACAATAAGACAATATGGTTGCAGAGAAGCTTACACATGTGAGGAACAATCGCTGCGCAGTTAGTCAATGCTGAATACCGCATGGGATGGAAGCTAGACTCCATTTTGGGAAAGCTCCCAGGATTCCAAAGACTGCACCACATGGTTGAAAGGGGGATGCTAGCAGCCATTTTAGATTTGCAGGTCCAAACAACTTCAGTATCTCAATAACCAGAGCATATTCATCACAAGACCAGATCACAATGTAACCACACATATATTATAACAAACCAGCACAATCTATTTATAATCACCATAGGCAAACAAATACCACAAATACTATGCTACAGATTGTCTACTATTCCAATTCATCACAGACTTCACAGAGTATTAACACAAACACCCAACGATCACACAACTGCCCAAACCTCGTTAACCTTAAGCCATTTGTCTCTCCAAACTAACTAATCTATGCTTACCTATCATTCTACAACTACTATACCACAGACACATATTTAACTATTCTATGCCAATCAGCCATGAGATATTGAGATGATGATACTTAGCCTTTGGTGCCTGGTGATGATCCAGCCATGCTTCTGAGAGCTTTGTTCTGAGTGTAGCTTCATTACATCTGTTCTCTGAGGCCACCAGCAACACTGACCCCGACCCCCCCCCCCCAGACAGGAACTATACTCCTGTGTGTCTGTTCCTAGGGGAGGGGTCTCTCTCTCTCCTTTGTATATGCTAATCAGGTTCAGCCCTGAAAATCTTAGTAAAGGGTTGGCTTGATCATCCATTGTTCTTAACAAAGTGATCTTAGCTTTTATACATATAATCATATCTATCCGCTGCAATGTCCCACAACTTCACAACAAGCTTCAAACTAACCCACACATCAATCTGCTTGCTTCAATACCAAACATGACGGGCGCATCTGGTTCTGTTCAAATAATACATATTCATGACATCAATTCATCAGCCAATTCTACATCTCCATGATGTCTGGTGCTTGACATTATTATAACCATGTACTGTATGAAACAAGCGCCGAATCCATCTCCGTGCCATGTCCGAGCAAATGCGTGTGTTTCCATATATTGCTGTGCTCGCTGCGCATATTTTCAAGTATAGCGACTTAAATGTGTGTGTGTGTGGTTTGTATGTTCTCTCTATGTAATATTTTTGACTTTGACAATATGTTCCTGGGTGGTGCTAGAAATGCCCAAAAGGCGGTGTTAGATACGCCCAAAAAGGGATGCTAGACATGCCACTCCAGCTGTGTACCCCCTAATAATATTAGCTGTGCACGCCTATGGCTACTGGTAATTACTGCTCACAATATTACTGCTTTACATCTTGATACATTTCTATAAATTATTATTTATCTCACTATCAAAATTAAGATATTCTCTTAATTTTCCAGGGTTTCATATGCATTATCATTACATGGAAAGAATGTCAAATGGGATTTTTTAATCCTTTGATATTTCTGGTGAAGATTTCATTTTCCTTTTTCTGTATCCAATTAAGATGTTAACTATTTTAAGTGTAAATTCCTTAAAAATTAGTTTCCTATTCTCTATAAATCCCTGAGGAGGATATACTCATATTCAGATACAAAGCCCCTGACATCCTCCATCTGTTTTGCAAAGGTAATTAAATCCCATCAGTTGACACCAGTGTCTAGTTTTAATACTCTCTGCCAGATGTTCAGAAAAAAATATCTGAAGGATCGCAGGTCAGAGCATTTATTAGAATTCTAATATTTGGACTCTTGGTTTTGTTGTTTTGTTTTTTTGTTTGTTTTTTGTGTGCGTGATTCTCAAAACATTTCAAATAGTTCCATGCAGTCAATAATGCAAACTGAGTAAAGGAAAATATTTTTGAGCCTGTCCGAGACTTTCTGGTATTAGTGATTATTTTCTATTATAAGGCTTTCTTATTCTTTTTTTCTATGACTGCCTTCTCAAACATCAGTTGCTTCAAGTTTGGAAAGTGATGACAGTCTGGTCTTGAATGTTATCGTAAACAATGTTGATTTGGTTGTGCGATGGTCATAAAGACAGTCAACTGATGTTTTCATTACATACATTGTAATAGTTTGATATCTACTGTATATCTGGGATGCAATAAATCTTCAAACAATCCTCCAATAACTCTATACCTGTATTTTCAATAAAAAAAAATATCAAGATGTTTTCTTTGATAATATTGGTAAGACAGCTGTAATCAGGGAATAATGTTTTCTTACTTGGCTCTAGACCACTAAACATTTCAAGAATTGCTGAACAAAAACTGAGTCATGTCGATAACTACTATACTGTAGACTTAGTGTAGTATAAATTAACACAAACAAATGCCAAATAAAATACAACTGTAAAAGAATCAGTTTGCCTGTACTGCAGAAGCAAAGGTCATCTTGCTGGTTGCTGTCCTCAGAAGTCAGAAAAAGACAAGGCCTGAATGACGCTGGAGAAATTAATTTGAGCCTATCTTCTATTTCTCCTTCTAATTCGGTGTTGATCCCAACATGACTGTCACTGAGAAGTAGGTTAAGGTCTTTCTGGATAGTGGGGCTGCTGTAAAGTTCATGGACGTAGCCTTCACGCAGTCCCAAGGGCATTAGGATTACTGTACCTAGTCAAGTATTTTGGGTTATCCAGTGCTCCTGCAGTGTTCCAGGACCTGATAAATTATGTCCTAAGGGAATTTTTGGGCAGGTTCTTTGTGGTATATCTTGATTACCTCTTGATTTATTCTTTCAAAAATTTAAGTCTTTGAAAAACACAGTTATCATGTCCATCTCTGCTTCAGAAACTTTGAGAAAATAACCATTACGTTAAATTGGAGAAGTGGGAGTTTGAGACAGCAAAAACTTAATTTCTGGGAAACATCATCTCTCATAAAAAGGCTTCTCCATGGACCTCAGTAAGCTACAGGTCCAAATGGGTCCATCCCACCTTCTTGAAGGCCATCCAGCGGTTCCTGGGCTTTGCAGATTATTAGCAAAGATTAATTAGCTCATTTTCCACAATAGTCGCTCCAATTGTGGAACTAACCAACTAACCAAGAAAGGAGCCCATGAGTATCGGGAGCGTGCATATCCACAGTAATGCAAAATTAGGCTTGATGGGCACATATTTTTGAATTTAGTTCAATTGAATTCTCCTCTTAGAGTTAGTTTTGTTCTGTAATGGAATTAGTACAGTAGAAATCCACCGACAAAGAATTCCGATGCATTGGGCAGGGTACAGTAGGACCTGTATTTTCCTTTTTATACAGACTGCATACTTTTTAATCCTCAGCTTTGCAAATTTTTCCTCAATTTTGCATCTTACTTTGCTTATAGTATGCTGTGTACTTTTAAAGCAAAATATTTCGTTAAAACTTAAAAAGTAAAGTAAAGCTTAACTATGCATAGATTTTTTTTCTACTTTTTCATCAACTTTGTATCATTGTTTGCTTAGAGTGTACTAGGTACTGTAGAGTTAGTCTTTTGGTGCAGCTAAATTGCAAAGTCTGTGGTGCTCTAAATAGGATTATTTGGCATGCTTTGAGGATAGTTGCATGTCAACACATCTGAGGTTTTTTTACATTTCTTTTGGTGCACACTGTACAGTAATTATTTTCCTTTTTTCCCTCTAGGTTTTTCCGCATGTGGAGAAGATTCAAGAACTATATTAGGAAGCATCTGTCTTCAAATAAGAAATATCTTCCGTTATGTGTAAGTGGATGCCTATACCTGTGGATGATAATGAGGATCCCACATTCAAAGGAATATTGAAATGTAGGGGTAAATTTGCAATAAACTTTAGTTTTAAACCAAAACCAATTGGCATTGGTAGGGTTTAGGTGTCCGAAAACTGACTAGTGGCAGTAGCAGCACATGCCGCAAAGTACCGATATTCTGTACTTTGCGAACACGCCGCACCCATCCTGCGCAAGTGCAGTATGGATCTGTGGCATAGCACACAGATCAGCAGTATACTGCAGTTTGGGGGTAGTGATGGCCTCTTTTTCGCAGATAAGAGGTATGTCTCCATGGTTGTGGGAGAGGAACGAGGCCAGGATCTCCATAAGATTACAAAGATTTCCTGCGTGCCGAGCCCAGGACTTCCTGGGCCCTGCAAAGGGGTTCCAAACAGCATTTATTGGCTATCCAGCAGTCTCGTGTTTTGCATAGCCAATCAGAAAAATACAGATAAGTCCAAACTTACGCTAACTTGGCATTAACAACTAAGTAAATACGAACCCACAAATCTCTAATTTCAAGTGTTTTTCATTGTTTTTCATTCCTAGCAATAACATTTATTTAAATTAGTGATAAGCAGTTTGTTGCTCGGCAACAACCTATTGACTGCCAGTGTCCTATTTCTGTAAAAATATGTGCAATTAGTATAAATATCTTGACTGCTATTTAAAATTGAATACATGTACTACCTATGTAATTTATGGTCATTAAAATAATTATTGCTGTAATCTCCATCCATTTTAATAGAACAACTTTCTGCAGATGACTCAGTTTTTGTTACAATTGTTGAAAAGTTAAAAGTAAATGTAGCCAACCAACCAATTTAGTTTTTTCTTTCAATATTGAGAAATAAAATTATTCTAAATTCTATTAAATCCCACCAATATAACACCTAAGTACAATTAATACTGTTATACTGCAAAATGATTATTATATTGCACATAACATTTATAAAATACATGTTATTATAAATTGTCAAAGGATGAATATAAATTCTGACTCATGGGTTTGAAACTGTAGCAATAATATACCATGCAGTATGCTATAATAAATGGTAATAATATTTATAACAGTAACATTTATAAGCAGTAACAGAATTCTGGTAGTTAAACAGATATACTTATCCAACATTCAATCCAGTAAACCCAGTACTGCAAAGTCAAGGGTAATACCTGGCATTGTGTGCATGAAAATCCAGAACAAGATTCCAAGTCAGGGAACCCCACACCTTCACAGTTCCTGACATTCTTTCATATAGATTTTATATAGATTATGGGCATGGCACCTCTGACATGCTACTACCGGGTTCTACCTGGTATCTAGTAATGTCCAACATTTCATAAACTGGATAGACACCTAAACGATTCATCAATCATGCAATGTGCCAATACAATGCAACAATATAGCATGCCCACGTACACACTGCACAATCTGCCATATGATGAAATGATTTAGGGATCTATTCATGAAGCAGTGAAAAGTGTGAAGAGGTGAGCCAGTGGAGAAGTTGCCATGGCATTGAAGTAACATTTATAATTTGCATACTACACAATTGTACGGAGCAGCTGATTAGTTGCCATAGGCAACTTCTACAAAGGCTCACTTCTCACTGCTTCATGAATAGACCCTACAGTGCAGGCCTGGCCAACCTGTGGCTCTCCAGTTGTTGTGGAACTACATGTCCCAGCATGCCCTGCCACAGTTTTAGCATTCCCTAATAACAAAACTGGGGCAGGGCATGCTGGGATTTGTAGTTTCACAACTGCTGCAGAAGCCACAGGTTGGCCAGGCCTGCTATAGTGTTACAGTATTAATATTAGTAAACCACATTATACCCAGCATCATCTCATCCAGGGACAGACTGGGGCCATGAAGCAACTGGCATGTCACTGTGTGTGCACGATGCAGGTGCATACTCATGAAAAGGGTGACATAGCCACGGCTCATGGGGGCATGCCACAAGGCCAGTTTCCCCTGACTCTTGGCATGCAAAAATGAGCCATGGTATGTATACCAGCTCCGGTTGGGATAGAGGCAGGGTGGGTGGCTGAGCAGAGAACCAGGAGGCTGCACTGCTCAGCCAGCCCCCCTATCTGTGTGGCCAGAATGGGCCATCCAGCCATGGGCTGGCTTGGCAGGGGGGCAGGGTGCCATCTGCCCCCCGGGCCAGTGCAATTTAAGAGTTTCAGGGCCACCTGACTGCGAATTCCCAGTGAAAACCTGGGCCGCTTGCTTGAGTCTGCCCCCTAGACTGAAAATTGCCAGCCAGCCCCTGCATCCAGATACTTTGCCAGGAGTGCCAGATGGCCAGTCCGGCCCTGGTCCCATCTGATGTGCAGCACATCATGTGGGAAAATGCACCCACACAATTCATCAAATTAATTGAGTGCAATTTGGAGTACACACTGTATGATGGTCATTGCAATCCTTTGTGGATCACAAGATTGACCAATATATTGTACAGGTTTAGTATGAAATACCTACAATCAAAATCCCGATGTTCAAAATACCGACAACAATTGACCGACAGTCAAAATACCAACAACGTCACATACAGACAAGGTCAAAATACCGACATTTAAAATACAGACAAGGTCGAAATACCAACATTTAAAATGTTGAGCGGTCAAAAAGCCGACATGAGTTTTTCAAAAAAAATTGGGGTGTGTATGTCGACATAGGTTGACATGGACACTGTATAAGTTTAATACATCCCCTTGCATGGCTTGCTGTGCTTGGCACACTATTATATTCCCCCTCTAGGTCCAGTGTGACGGTAAACTATGAACAAGTCGGTTTCAATAAAACAATCATGAAAAACTCATGTTGACTTTTTGACCTGTCGACATATTAAATGTCGGTATTTTGACCGTGTCAGTATTTTAAATGTTGGTATTTTGACCATGTCTGTATTTTGACCTTGTCAGGATTTGGTTGTCTGTCAATGGTTGTATTTTGTCCGCTGGGCTTTTGATTGTAGGTAAATTGACCGTATCCCTTTTGTACAGTGTGTACTCAACTTTAGAACCTTGCCTCTAGAGACTGCACATAGTAGTGACCTACGACCATTTTGTATCTCTTAGTCATCACCCTACATGGCAACCTCCTTACAGCTGCATAGTGAACTATTTACATTTCTTACAGTTTTGAGATCTCATAACTGATACAACTGCACCATCTTTGAAATGGCTTGTGACCACCTGCTGCATACAGTATACATATTTTGCCTCATGAATGCAAGTAGTCCAATAATATCTCAAATGACAACCAACTGCCTTGAACTATCCAATGGCTAAAGTTAACCACTGACAAGCTGAATATCTTTGATACTCTTTCTGTCAGTAATACCCCTTTCCCACCTAAATCCCGTGTCCCATCCAGGATCCTCAATATGGTTTAAAGACATATTAAAACCCATTTCAGACCCTTTCACACCGAGGCAAGGACCCAGGGATTTAGGCCCGATATTGCTGAGCCAACTTGGGTCATGTGTCAATGTGAATAGTGCGGACCTGTGTTAATGTTACACCCCTTTCACACCACAGCCTACACTGATTGGTCTCGGGACTTACAACCTGGTTTACCCTTTCTCACCAATACAATACAGTTGTCCTGGCAAAATCCAGGGTCCGAGGTGTGGTGTGAAAGAGGTATAAAAGACATTATATAAATGCTAATTAACTAATTAATATTAGTAAAAATGTAATTAATACTACTTAAAAAGTATCAAATCTATGGAGACCCTGGCTGAAAAAATTAGGACTACCTTTTCTGTTGAAGGTTTTGCAACTGGATCCTCACAGCATAAAGGCACATATACATGGGGGTTTATTTACTGATATTCGTGTTTGAGTCGGTTTGTGTAGTGTTTAAACTCATTTTTTTATCGGGTGCATTTTCATGCAACTTTTTGAATCTATGGGGGTAATTCCAAGTTGATCGCAGCAGGAAATTTTTTAGCAGTTGGGCAAAACTATGTGCACCGCAGGGGAGGCAGATATAACATGTGCAGAGAGAGTTAGATTTCGGTGGGTTCTTTTGTTTCTGTGCAGGGTAAATACTGGCTGCTTTATTTTTAGACTGCAATTTAGATTGCAGATTGAACACACTACACCCAAATCTAACTCTCTCTGCACATGTTATATCTGCCTCCCCTGCAGTGCACATGGTTTTGCCCAACTGCTAACCAAATTCCTGCTGCGATCAACTTGGAATTACACCCATAGATTCAAAAAAGTTGCATGAAAATGCACCCGATAAAAAAATGAGTTTAATATATACGCTAATTTACGAAGATGTCGATTTTTTGGTTTTCGTGTTTTCCGATGTCGATGGCAGTCGTTTTTTTTGGCCCATTTACGGCCGTCATTGTCGTTTGCATTCGTGTTTTTGTTGTTTTTACTCGTTTATTTTCTATGTTAAACGCGGCCGGGTTATTTACCAACCATGGCCGCATTTTAACTTTTAGTTTCGTTTTTCATCCCCGTTCGTGATTGGTTGTATTTCAGATGTAGGAGTGTCTGTGCGCAACCATATAAATATGCACCAAACCGTCTGCACCTCGTGGGTTTAGTTAGTGGTGAGGAGGGAGTTTGTGCTATGGAGGTTGGTGAGGAGTTTTTTTTGTGATTACGGAGTGTAGTATTGAGTTTGAAAGTAGTCTTGTCATTCTTGTAGTCTTGTTTTTTTTTGTTTTGTCTTATTTTTTGTCCAAGTTTGTTTGCTTTATAGTCCCTTGTCAGTGTGTGTGTGTGTGTGTGTGTGTGTGTGTGTGTGTGTGTGTGTGTGGTGTGTGTGTGTGTGTGTGTGTGTGTGTGTGTGTGAGTTGTGCAGTGCTAGTGGAGGAGTATGTTGTTTGTCTTTTTTTTCTGTGTTAATTGTTCAACCACACATTTATGTCTGACTCAGAGGTGGGTGAGGTGGCTGAGGTGAGTGAGGTGGAGGGTGTGAGTGAGGGGGAGGAGGTTGGTCAGGTGGAGGAGGTGTGTGAGAGTGAGGTAAGTGAGGTGGAGGAGGTGGGTGAGGTTGCTGCAGCAGCCTCAAGTGACAGTGATAGTAACAGTCAGACAGCTCCACAGCCACCCACCACTACTAAGACTGGGCGGAATGTAAAGTTTAGTTATGCAGAAAATGTGGCATTGGTGCGGGAGCTGATGAAGTATCAGCGGCAGCTATTTGGGCCTGAGTCCGCCAAGGTGCCAACACGGAAGAAGACGGTGTTGTGGGCGAAAGTTGTTGCTGCTGTAAATAGTGAGGGGGTGGTCAAGCGGACGGAGGACACGTGCCGCAAACGGTACTATGACATAAAGCGACGCATCAAGTCCAAAATGGCCAAGGAGGCGAAGTCGGCTCGCAAAACCGGTGGTGGACAGCCCTATATTGCCAGATATCTGGACTATGAGGAGCCCATGCGGAGTTTAATCCCTCCTGAAGTAGTGTCTGCAACCCATGTCTGTGATTCCGATCGGCCCAGGAAGGATGGTGAGCATGTGTATTTGTCTTAACATTCTATTACATTACTTCTGTCTTAATGTTTTTGTAAATGTGTGTCATGTGACGTTGCATATTACTCCCATCTTCAAGTGTGCGTCAGCAAAGACATTGTTTTGGGTAATTTTTTCAACAAAAGCCAATGTAACATAGTACTTTATTGTATGTCATGTGGTTTTTAAACAGTACATTTTCCATGTGTAGTTTGGACTTGGTGGGTCATTGAATTGTCCAGCAATAATGTTTTCCTTTTGCACATTTTACAGTTTGAAAGATGGACTATGTTTTTTATATCAATTATCCATGTGCAATGTTTCAAAAACAGTGGTTGACATGTTAGAGGCTGGAGTAGTGCAAAGTGGTTTTGAAGCCAGTTACATGTGTAATTTCATTAGTACTGAATGTAATCTTGTTTAAGACTATTTGTTGGTTCAGTTTGAGTCTCTATTTGTACCCTGACACAACACTGCAGACTTAGTTACCTTACTATTATGATGGGGGGGGGGGGGGGGTTTGGCTCATATTGTGCTAATGTGTGTTTGTAGTGCCACACCACAGAGCATCTTCTATATTGCATCTTTCATTAATTACATTACATTTTAAAATGAAGATTATTCTTCTTATTATTATTATCCTTTATTTATATGGCGCCACAAGAGTTCCGCAGCGCCCAATTACAGAGTACATATGCACATAATAAAAACAGGAAGACAGTGACTTACAGTTGAAGACAATATAGGACAAGTACAGGGTAACTAAGCATAACTACACTAGCAAACGACAGAGTTAAGTTCCAAGGTGGCCACAAAACTGCGGAATTTGGGCAGTTGAGGACTATTAAAGTAAGAAAAGGATAAGCACATGAGGGAAGAGGGCCCTACTCGTAAGAGCTTACATTCTAAGGGATGTGTGTGTTGTGGCTTGTTAGTGTATGTATTTGTAATTGTGTCCTATGTCTGTGTCCTGTACATTATTTCCTGTGTTGCACTTTCCATAGTGCATATGGCTATTGGCCAATGTGTGTGTTTTTCTTTTCTTTTTTTGTTTTTGGTCCGAAATTTTTCCCACATAAATAAACAACCATTTTTATAATTTGTAATGTGAATAAACATAATGGGTGGATGTATCAACAATAGCATGAATAAATGAGTTATTTTATTTGTTTCATTATTTACAGTGTTGAAAAAAGCAGCACTGGTCGTCCTACAGTCACTACCATGACATCTGATGATTATGACGATGCGGAAGCAGGTAAAGTGTCCATTGTAGTATAGGTTATGTTTGTAAAGGAATGGCCATTACAAAATTACACTTGAAATACTAGGTCCATCAAAAGAAGTTGTGAGCAGCAGAAGGCGGACTCCTGTACCACACCAAACAATAATACATGTGGCAACAAAGAAAGCAAGGTCTGATGTCCAGTCCCAACCACAACGGTCTACCCCGCCACGAAGATTGTCTACTGCAGGGGTGGCCAGACTTTTGGAGTCAGCGATCTACTTTGGAAGCTAAAAGCTTTTGTGATCTACATAGAAGGAATAATAGTGCGCGCCTGCGGCGCGCCCGCAAAAAAAGGGGCATAGTATAACGAAAAAGTGGGCGTGGTATAACAAAAAGTGGGCATGGCATAACAAAAAAAGGGACGTAGCCTTGCTGCACAGAGTGTAATGACTGTCTCGCACGAAATAACACATTGGCCCCCACAGGTAAAAACCTTAAACACATATGCCCCCACAGTGCCAGATACACATATGACCCCACAGTGCCATGTGCCCACAGTGCCAGATATGTCCCCACAGTGCCAGACACAGATATGACCCCACAGTGCCAGATATGACCCCACAGTGCCAGATACAGAAATGCCCCCACAGTGCCAGATACAGATATGCCCCCACAGTGCCATGTGCCCACAGTGCTAGATATGCCCCCACAGTGCCAGATTACAGATATGCCCCCACAGTGCCAGATATGACCCCACAGTGCCAGATACAGATATGCCCCCACAGTGCCATGTGCCCAAAGTGCTAGATATGCACCCACAGTGCCATGTGCCCACAGTGCCAGATATGCCCCCACAGTGCCAGATTACAGATATGCCCCCACAGTGCCAGATATGCCCACACAGTGCCAGATATGCCCCCACAGTGCCAGATTACAGATATGCCCCCACAGTGCCAGATATGCCCCCACAGTGCCAGATATGACCCCACAGTGCCAGATACAGATATGCCCCCACAGTGCCATGTGCCCACAGTGCTAGATATTCCCCCACAGTGCCATGTGCCCACAGTGCCAGATATGCCCCCACAGTGCCAGATTACAGATATGCCCCCACAGTCCCATGTGCCTGCAGTGCCAGATATGCCCCCACAGTGCCAGATATGCCACCACAGTGCCAGATTACAGATATGCCCCCACAGTGCCATGTGCCCGCAGTTCCAGATATGCCCCCACAGTGCCAGATTACAGATATGCCCCCACAGTGCCATGTGCCTGCAGTGCCAGATATGCCCCCACAGTGCCAGATATGACCCCACAGTGCCACATATGCCCCACATTGCCAGATATGCCGCCACTGTGCCATGTGCCCACAGTGTTAGACATGCCCCCACAGTGCCACATATGACCCCACAGTGCCACATATGCCCCACATTGCCAGATATGTCGCCATTGTGCCATGTGCCCACAGTGCCAGATATGCCCCCATAGTGGTCACCGTGCTGTGTGGAGAACGCAGCACGTGCTTCTCCTGCCTGCAGCCCTGCCCCTCAGTCTGATCTCCGGTGGTGACGGCAGCGTGTATAGCTCAAATCAGGCGCCGGCTCGCGAGCTCTGACTGGCTAACGAACCGGCGCCTGATTTGAGCTATACACTCCGCCGTCACTGCCGGAGACCAGACTGAGGGGCAGGGCAGCAGGCAGGAGAGGCGCGGCTACGGGTGGATGGGCGGCGGATTGCGATCGACAGGTCGCATGTCCGCGATCGACCAGTCATTTGCGATCGACTGTTTGGCAACCCCTGGCCTACAGTTACTTCGGTCCCACCACTCCAAATTTTGGACACACCTCCAAGATGCCAACCACACTCCCCTCATCTTGATTGTGAGTAAGAAACTGTAAACAATAAAAAAATTAGTCATCTCATAATAATACATTTAATTAGACTAATTAACTCAAAATCCAACAAAATCTGCTATACTTACCGAAAACACTAAAACATCAAATGTAATCTGAGCAAAATGGCCTTGTCCACATCCAGTAAAGATATGTATGTCCACTTCAGCCATACAGTAGCAGATTGTGTGGAAGATGCTGCAACATAAACACATGTGTAAGCTTGGCAAATAGTAAGGTTTTTGTCCTCAATTTCACATATGTGTTTGTCCTAACATTGGCATCAACATGCAAAAACATTACTATGTTTTTGTTTTAAACACTATAAGGCAACACATTATGGTTTAAAGTGTGTTTTTATGGTGAAGTATGTCTGATCTACCATACAACTCATGTGCTTGCTTTAAGAATGAAGTAACCAGACACATTTGCCACAAACAGGAATATGTGTGTATTTGAGTTCTGAGTGATGATATTGCTATGCTGGATATCTGAAAGCACCATTCAAATACATGTGTTCCATGTTTATTGCTTTGTATTAATTTCTCTAACATATGGCTAACTAACGCCAACATTATTCTAATTCCAGATTCTAGTACTGGTACCAGCATCCGGACGCAACAGCAGCAACACAGTGACATGGATGAGACAATCATTTTACAAATGCAGCCAGTAATCGAAGGAATCAGCCACCCAGCACCTGTGAGTACACCACCACAGCAAAGCACACCACCACCACAACACATCCCAACAACACCAGTAGCACAAGGCCCTGATCAAGTGTTTTGGGACAGTTGGGCTACACAGTAGGCCACTAATCAAGATTGCCTGCGTAGGCAGACCCACATTTTTTCTAGCCTACCATCTCACCTCAGAAGAATCAGCAGAAATATCAGTCGCCAAAATGAACCAACCACCAGAATTGCCAATACCATGGAAATCATGCGTGCAGACATTACACATGTCATGGGCAACTTACAACGCATAATGGAAGAACAGCACAGACAACAGCAAAGCTATATCAACATCTTAGAAAACAATCAAATGATCAATGAATCTATCACCAGAATTTTAGAAAATCAAATTACTGCAACACGGGAACTCAATGCCACCCTCACTAACCTCAATGAAACACTCAGATCCCAGCACCAACAGCAACCAAGCAGCAGTTCTGGTATGACTATTCCTATTCTATCGCCAGTGTCCTCACCACCAAGGCGCTTCACCAGAGCACACCAACACGACAGTGGTAAAGTCAAAGGCCAGTCCAAGCAGCCAACCAAAACAAAATAAAAAATATAGACACCGACTTCTGTATAGAGAAGAAAATAAACACAGTTAGTAAGTGTAGGATTGTCAGAATATATATAACACTTAGCACCTTGTCAATTTTTACAACATCATTAATTATAACTGTTACAAACAACAACAGGATTTTTTGCAGCACATTTATTCTTTAACATCTTTGTTTTTTTTGGAGGAGGAAAATGTTCTTTGAGCTGCACATTGATCTTAGCATGCAGTAACAAGACCACTTGATTTTTTTAGAATAATTACTCTTTCTTGATTCCAACCACTCTCATATCCTGCAGACAGACTAATTGGCAGCCATGCAGAATAGACCACTTGATTTTTTTAAGAATAATTACTCTTTCTTGATTCCAATCACTCTCATATCCTGCAGACAGACTAATTGGCAGCCATGCAGAATAGACCATTTGATTTTTTTAGAATAATTACTCTTTCTTGATTCCAATCACTCTCATATCCTGCAGACAGACTAATTGGCAGCCATGCAGATTCATCCATGACCAATACAACTTAAAATGTGAATTTTAACTCTTTTACATTTCTTCTCTAGACGACATTACAAGAATAACACAATTGAGTTGGCTAAAAGTGTCCTAATATGTTGGCAAAAAATATAGATAATTCAGTCCCAAAATGAATGTCATTATTGTTGTGCTATGTTTGTGTGTGGTAAAAATGAGTAATCAGATTCTAAAACATGATGCAGAAACAAAGAAATTGGAAATATTTGAATTTAAAAAAAATAATGTGTGTAATAATGGATATATGTTGAAAACTGTGTATTGACTTATAAATCTGCAAGTTTACTCCAGCAAACATAACAAAATAAATTATTTTGGATGAGACTAAGTTTGTGTCCCTTAAATACGATGGAGCATCACACATAGGGACACATGTATTCCTCAAGACTAACATATTATATGTGGAGAAGTGTTACATTAGGACGTTACACACATTCATAAAGTAAAAAACATACTCAATTACTATGTGGATTATGTGTGTTTTAAAGAAATTATCAGTAAAAGTTTATTAACACTTATCCAGACACTCATGCATGTCACTCATAATCTGTTGTTTAGAAAATTTAAATAAACACAATACACATGCTGCATTTGTTTTGCATAAAGCAAGGGTATGTTTGTATGTCTCAAGGAGACAGACACATTCTGAGTAATGGTTTTTAAACGAAAAATGGTCCAACATATATTTAGGCTTACACAACAAATGAAAGAAGCAAAAAATACTTACCTTAAAAAAAACTATTTATGAGGTCTTGCCTAACCTGCCTCCCTACATCTGTACTCCAAGTGAAACCAGATGTCTCTGCTTTCTGGCTGCTTTCTTCATCCTCCTCGTCATCATCAACATGTGGCAGATGTTGTTGCAAACACATGTTATGAAGAAAGCAGCAGCAGAACACAATTCGAGTCACCTTCAAGGGACTATACAGCAAAAGGCCACCAGACTTATCCAGGTACCGAAACCTAGATTTGAGCACACCAAAACATCTTTCTATCACATTCCGCGTGAACTTATGTGCATTATTGTAATTGTGTTCAGCAGGGGTATCAGGTCGGGACAATGGAGTTAGAAGCCAAGAGAAACAGCCATATCCACCATCACCTGAAAGACAGATATAGTAACATGATTCATGTTAAGATACAGCAACACATAAGTAACACACTGTATTTGGCCAAAGTATACACAGTCCTACACATATCAAATTACATACCCAGCAGCCATCCAACTGGCATTTGTCTGTCCTCAAACTTATCAAAGAGGGATGACTGACTGAGAATGAAGGAGTCATGGCAGTTCCCAGGGTAACCAGCAACAACACTCATTATTTTGAGTTTTGCATCACAAACCACCTGCACATTTGCGGAGTGGTCTAGATGACGATTAGTATAGATGTGCTGCCTGCCCCTAGGTGGTCTCAGCTGAATGTGTGTGCAATCTATAGCTCCCAGCACATTGGGCATGCCAGTAAGCTCATAGAAATCTATCCTGACGGCATACCACTGAGACTCCTGGGTAGGGAAGCAGATTGAGGCATCGATGTGGGGCTGCAAATCACCCAACACCTGTGTGTATATTTGATAGAAAAAAAACATGAGATTTTAGGACAGAACATCATCACTGGCCACTGAGAGTAATTAAAACCAACCAAAAACAGAGGAGGTAGTTAGGTATACATTACCTGTGTTTCTTGAAAATGAGGGCTGTGAGATTCCAATGACATCCCCAGACACAGCCTGAAAGCTCCCAGTAGCCATAAAGTGCAACACAGCCAAGAGTTTGTGCAGGCCTGAGATAGGGCGAGAGCGTGCTGTCTCAGGGTCTAGGCACAGTTAGACAAGGTCATACAGACGGAAAATGTTGTTATGATTTAGATGGAACATCTGTATGACCCTGTCATCGGACAATGCATTCAAGTTTAAATGCCCCCTAAAAAAACGAGGCCTGCGCAGCCTCAGCGGAACCTGTACAACCTGCTGACCATGTTCAGTTTCTTGGCCCTGGTTACTTACAGGCTGATGTCTGAGCCTGAGGAATCCCACAGCACACAAAAGATCACTGGTCCAGAGTCCTGCAGACATTTCTGAGTGTAGGTTGTTTGAAATGGACCTAAGATCCTTTTATAGGCATCACAATTCAGGTGTGAATGATTTGTAAGTGGCAACACATGTAAACACGCCTGAAAAAAGCAGGTCTATTTTTTTGCTGCGTTTTTTAACGAATCGCAAAAAAATACGACCGCAATTGAGCACTCAGAGACTAACACCCAAATACGAATGAATAGTGAATACCCGTGTTGTATGAAATAACAGCCGCGTTTGACCGATGGTCTATTCATTCGTATTTCTGAACTTTGTCATCAAAACCATTACGAATAGCCCAAACACTGCCGAGATTTGTGCTTAGTGAATTCCCGTGTTGGGACTTAGAAAAAAAACACAAATCGGACAAACTCAGATTATTAGTAAATATAGGCCATGGTGCGATTCTTCCTATGTGGCCAATTTGCACTGTGCGATTTCCCTTAAACTCCCTGGAGCCCAAAACCACCGATATTGACTATACACACGGTACAATTTTGGCTATGTCCAAGTTTTGCTTTGGCCAATTTTGACGGGAGGCATTTGATATGCCGGCTATTGGGATCCCGGCACTCAGCATACCGGCGCTGGGATCCCGACAGCCGGCATACCGACATCTACTCTCCCTCTTGGGGTGTCCACGACACCCCGGGAAGGGAGAATAAATAGTGCAGCACAAAAGGCGTGCTTAGCGAGCCACCATGTCTGCAGCGTGGCAAGTGTAGTGAGCCCACAAAGGGCTCTTTGCGCTTACCCCGCTGCCTGCATGCTGGCGGTCGGGATACTGACGCCTGCATGTCGGTGGTCAGGATTCCGGCACCGGCATAACATAGTAGTCCCAATTTTGACTATACTATATGTACTAGATTGTGCACTTTATAGTCAAAATTGACCTGTCTTCACAGTCTATTTTTTCTTGCAATACGGACCCCATTGGAGCGCGTATCGGCATGCAAGCTGTATACACACAGGGGGATATTCAATTGGGTCCGAAGAGACATCGGGAGTAAAAACCCCCGATGTTTCTTCGGGTGCTGCGGTCGGGCTATTTAATTTGCTCGGCCGGTAACAAGTCCTCTTACACCCGAAAACACACAGGTTCAGTGAAACCTGTGTGTTTTCGGGTGAAACAGCCCCGTTTTCGGTTGAAAACGGGGCTGTTATCGGGCATTTTGCTTCGCCTGCCGGAGGCAGGTGAAGCAAAACCCCTGATAAGCCGCGGCACGCGCCGGCTTATCGGGGCCAGTTAAATAGCCCCCACCGGCCGATACTTATCACCCGGCACCCCGTGCCAAATTGAATATCCCCCATAGTGTGATATGTACTATGTTTTCTACCGATAGGGATTATATAGTCCAAATCGGTAGTTTACATCACACCATGTGTATGCCCCTTAAGATTTGTCTCTTTGCTGATGACATCCTTTTATTTATTACAAAACCTGAAACTTCCCTCTCATCTATTCATAATATTTTGCAGGACTATTCTCCACACTTGTATTATAAATGAAACACCTCCAAAACAGAAGCATTGGCTTTAGGTATAGATAATGGGCTCCTGAAACTACTCCAATCAGAGCCGGATTAAGGCTTCGGGGGGCCCGGGGTACTTAAAACAAGGGGGACCTAAGGTCTAAAATTGAATTTATATATATATATATATATATATATACACACACACACACACACACAGCAGAATAGCTTGGCACTAAGGACAAAACTGCAAAATGTAGGATGCCTTCCCAAAGAAATTAATAATCACCAGTATGCTACATATAAGAATGAGGCGACACTCCAGGGTAAAGTGACTTTGCTGTACGTCCTGATGAAAAGGTCTGTGGACCTTGAAACGTTGACATGTTTGGAATTATGCTGAATTATTAATACACAGGATCCTTGACTTACCCTAGAGTGTCGCCTCATTCTTATACGTAACATACTGATGATTATATATATATATATATATATATATAATGACACACACTACAATTTCAACTAGGGGAGAATCGGGTAGTTTATAATATATATATATATATATACACACACAAACAAACACATATACATATATAAACATATATATATATATATATATATAATATATATAATACATATATATATATATATATATATATATATATATATCCATAACATTAACTTAAATTTTAATAACAAAAAAAAGATAATGCAGCCTGTCTTACTTTTGCACTGCTGTTCTGATGGGAGACAGGCTGTGATGAGTGACAGACACACAGAGAACAGGAGGAGAGCATGTTCCTCTCTCCTCCGCCAGTTATTACAACAACCCCCAGTCCACGGTAGCGGGTCCACTCGCGCGAGGCTCTGCATGCCCGGGATCCCGCCTCCTTCCTCCCCTGCAGCCTGCGCTCCAACCAGTCACGGAGCCGCAGGCTGCAGATTCACTTATCATTGGACAGCAGTGCCGTCATTCGGCTCGGCTGCCCACTAAAAGTCTGCAGCACTGGCGGCGGCTGCTTGATGGGGTGAGCAGGGAGCGCATGTCGCAGATCGGATCGGTAATAGAGATCCGATCTGCGTTGGGTGGCGGTGGCCCCTCTTACAGCGTGGGGCCCATGGGTACTTATCCCCAGAGCCCCCCCCCTTAATACGGCTCTAACTCCAATCCCAATATAATTTCTTCGATAAGTAGGAATCAGAATCCCACGAAAAATACAGAATGTTGTAATTTGTAATTATCAACCCCACATGAACCACTTTCCTGATTTAACCAAGCAATGGGTAAATGATGAAATCTCCTGGATGGGGCACTTTTCATATATTAAAATTATGCTGCTTCCTAAAATTCTTTATCTGTTTCGAGCCATACCATATCTAGTTCCAATAAAACCACTCAATAAAGTCTACTCAATAATTTCTAAATTTATTTGGAAAGGTAAAAGACCTAGAATGGTTAGGGTTAGTCTATTTAGCTCTAAATCCTGTGGTGGTCTAACTTTACCCAATTTAGGGAGTAATTCAGACCTGATCGCTAGGGTGCGTTTTTTGCAGCCCTGCGATAAGATAGCCGCCGCCTACAAGGGGAGGGGTAAAGCCTGTGCAAGTGTGTATTCGCTTCTTTAGCAGAGCTGCACAAACATCAGTCTCTGCGCAGCCCAGGACTTACTCAGCCACTGTAATGTATTCCTGGTGATCGGGGCCAGAGCTGACATCAGACACCCTCCCTCAAAATGTTTGAGCACGCCTGCGTTTTTTTGGACACTCCTGAAAAACGGTCAGTTGACACCCACAAACGCCGTCTTCCCGTCAATCACCTTGCGATCGCCCGTGCGATCGTTTTTTTTTGCACTATCCCATCGCTAGGCACCGATGCCCGGTGCTGTTGTGTGACATGCCGTCGCATTACGGTGCAAATGCACAGCAGTGATCAGGTCTGAATTACCCCCTCGACATGCCTGCCTTCTTGATCAACTGAAGGATTGGCTCTCTCCTGAACCTGTTAAAAAAAAAACCTGGGTTGATATTGAAAGTTCTATGTGTCATGGTTTTCCTGTACATGACTTAATTTGGGTTAAGACCTACGATAGGCTATCCTATTCTTTTTCTTTGAAAATCATTTTAGACACCCTCATTGTTTGGGACAAATGTATTTGTTTATTAGGGAATTTTATCTCCCATCATCTAATATTTCCCTGCTAGCACTATCAAAAATATTTCCTGATATATATTTAAAGAATTGGCATGATTTGGGCATTTTTAATGATTAGAGATCTGTATGTTGATTCCCATCTTAAGCCCTTTCAACAATTTCAAACTTAGTATGCGGTACCTTGGAGAGATTTCTACAAGTACAGTACTTGCAAATAAATGGTTCTGTCTGACTCATCTGCTCACCTCACCCCTTCCCCTACCCCCATATATTATATCTAAATGTTCCCCTCTATGCCACAAAGGTGGAATTTCCTTATGGTATAATACTCTCATGTCTCATATTAATGATCAAAAACTTCATATTCAAACCAGATGGAAATCTGAATATATCTTTAACTGAGGAGGATTGGTATACTGTTTTTTCAAAAATCTTTAAAATGTCCAAATGCCTCAATCACTCTGAAATTATGCTTAGATTAATCCATGGTTTATATCATATGCTGGATAAGTTACATATGATAGCCAGATCTGTATTCATCTCTGCACATGCTGGGGGCCGCACAGCACAGGGCAAGGCCGCCCAGCATTTGTGAGGCCGCCTTCCGATGCATCTGCAATTACTGTAGATTGCAAAGGAATCGGATCTAAGCTTGACCACTGGCACTGCAGCCTGGCTGCACTGTCACGCAGTCAGCGGTCATATTTTTTCAAAGCAGCTGTATGTGATGTCACACAGCCACCCCCAAAAAAGGCTCCCCACACGCCCCTGTTTGGTATGCCCCGCCCCCGTTGCTGCAACGATGGCCACAGCTATCAACCACACTGCGGCCGCATCCTTCCTGGATGCCGCCGCAATGTGTAAGATCACACACTTGCACTGCGGTCAGTGTGCGTGCATAGACCAGATGGACGCAGCTGCTGCGATAAATATCGACAAATATCCAGCAGAGCTTTGTAACGGAAACTATTGGGTTTAAATACTCTTTATCACCTTCTTTACCATTGATTATGTAGCAATCTGGGTTGGTTTACTATGATACTTGAGGCTCTGACTAACACTACAGGTTATTGTATACTTTTGGTAACAATTTGCTGTAAAGCTTGGTGCAGATTATCTTCCAGATCTAGCTGGTTGGAATGAAAATCTGGTAATGGATGAGAACAAAATCTCTCTCACCAATCTCTACATTTACCACACCTGACATTGCTGTATCCCACCTGCACCAGACCCTAGAGAGTGCCCTTGATGAAGTGGCTCCAGCTACCCATCACACTTAGATGCCAACCGTGGCACTCTAAATCAACAAGACACCTACACAAACTGTCACGTAAAGTAGAACGTCAGTGGCGTAAATCTCAGAATCCAAGTGACTTTCTGTTAGGGTCTCCTGCCCTGTGCTGCCACGTCGTCATGGCAACCGAGAGACAAGTGCTAGTGGAGTAACCTGAGCGCAGCTGATACTCCGGTTCGGGTCTTTTGCTGTGCAGTGGTTATAGGCTCTGTGCACGGCAGGGGATCCGGTGCTGGTTTTTGTGCTCACAGTCTGTGAGGTCTGAGTGGGGCGTGGACAGCACCTGCTTTATAAGGCCTCTTTTCAGGGTAAGCAGATGCTGCTGAATCTTTGTTGGTTAGTCAGTTCATGAAAGTTAGCCAGTACTGTGTAGCTTTGTATTTGTTTGTTGCTTACTGCAAATAGGCCTGGGGATTTGGTATTACACTCTGCCAATCCAGACCTAGCAGTAAGACTGGAGTCAGTCGTTTAGCTTGCTGGGGTTCTGTTACTACTCTGTGAACCTAGCAAGTTTGCGGCTGTATTCTAAGACTTGCCTGTCTAATCCTGTCTCACTGTGCTAGGTGTCAGGGGTCAGTTTAGTGGCAGTAAGCTAAAACCTGTGCACTGCAAGTGAGAAATAGGATTGTGGAGACTCTCCTTGTGTCTATCATTCCATCTCTGACCAAGGAGTTTACTGCCACACCCGTTGGTAACCCTTTAGGGTTTTGCTGTTGCCCTTAGCAACAGCATTTCAGGTTCTCTACGTATTAAAACACAACATCTTGCTTTTTACATCTGAGCAGTTCTAATACAAGGAGATACCCAGTTCCTTAGCCTCTGGGCTTCTCTGTTCACTTTGTGTGTATTTTGTTACCCTATCACCGTCTGTGTACGTTATGTCATATTCCCCAGTTTGTCTGTGAGTCCATTTGTTTTGCATTACAGTTCAAACACCAGTACATTCCTGCAGACACTGGAGTGCATAACAGTTCTGACACCAGTACTTTCCTGCAGGCACTGGTGTGCATAACACTTTCTCACATATAAGACCACCTATTGTCAGGCCCTGGACACTGCCAAACAAACATATTTCCAATCTCTCATCTCTTCTCATGCCACCAACCCCAAGTGACTTTTTAATACATTTAAATCACTTATTTACCCTCCCTCACATCCCGCACTAGCTACTACATAGACACATAGAATTTGACTGCAGATAAGAACCACTTGGCCCATCTAGTATGTCTTTTTTTAAAACATATTTTTATCTCAAAACTTCTTTGATCCTTATTTCTTTGTAAGGATATCCTTATGTCTATACCATGCATGTTTAAATTGCTCTACTGTCTTAGCCTCTACCAGCCCTGATGGGAGGCTACTCCACTTGTCCACTACCCTTTCTGTGAAGTCATTTTTCCTCATATTTCTCCTGAACCCCCTCGCCCCCCTCCAGTCTCAGTGCATGTCTTCGTGTCCTATTGCTTCTCTTCACATAGAGAATGTTTTCCTCATGGACTTTGTTAAAACCCTTGATATATTTGAAAGTTTCTATCATGTCCCCCCTTTCCCTTCTCTGCTTCAAACTATACATATTGAGATTTTTTTAGTCTTTCTGGGTATGTTTTGTGATGTAGGCCATGCACCATTTTAGTTGCCCTTCTTTGTACAGTCTCTAATGTATTAATATCCTTTTGAAGATATGGCCTCCAGAATTGAACACAGTATTCTAGATGAGGCCGTACTAATGACCTATACAGTGGCATTATTAGTTCTTTCTGCTGCTGATTCCTCTCCCAATGCAGCCAAGCATCTGACTTGCTTTCCTCATTGCTTTGTTACATTGCTAACCTGCCTTTAAGTCACCTGAAATAGTGACTCCTAGATCCCTTTCCTCCTCAGTAACTTACAGTATAGTGTCATTAATACTATATTTAGCCTTTGGATTTTTGAGACCCAAGTGCATGATTTTGCATTTTTGGGCATTAAACTGTAATTGCCCCACTCTTGACCATTCCTCTAGTCTAACTAGATCCTCAGTCAATTGTTTTACCCCACATATCTTATTTCAAGGATAAGATTGATAAAATCCGAGATGAAATGGTATGCTCTAACTCAGCCAGTGACCTGCTCAATTCCCTACCTGAACCCTCTGCCACTTTCTCTTCATTTGATCCCAAAAGTGAAAATGAAGTATCAACACTCTTTTCATCCTCCTACTCACCTACCTCTCCTTTTGATCCTATACCCTCACAAGTCAGTAAAACTTTGTCTCCTGTCCTTATCCCAACCTTTACTAAAATCTGTAATCTCTCTCTGTACTGGTATCTTTCCTTCTCTGTACAAGCATGCAGTGATTACTCCCATTCTAAAAAACACAACTCTGACCCAAACACACTCTCTAACTACCGTCCCATTTCTCAGCTACCATGTACCTCCAAGCTACTTGAAAGACTTGTCTATACTCGCACTTTCTTAACTCCCACAACTTATTGGACCCACTGCAGTCAGGCTTTCGTGCCCAACACTCCACAGAGACAGCACTGACCAAAGTAGTGAATGATCTGGTCACTGCTAGATCGAAAGGCCATTACACACTACTTATTCTTTTAGATCTCTCTGCTGCTTTTGACACTGTTGGCCACTCTCTTCTCATACAAACACTACAATCAGTAGGTCTTCAAGACACAACCCTTACTTGGTTCTCATCCTACCTATCTAATCGCTCTTTCAGTGTTCACTTCTCTGACTCTACCTCTTCTTCTCTACCTCTATCAGTTGGAGTACCGCAGGGCTCAGTCTTGGGTTCTCTGCTGTTCTCAATCTATACCTCATCTCTTGGTAAACTAATCAGCTCCTTTGGATTTTAGTATCATTTGTACACTGATGATACTCAAATCTACCTATTCTCCCCAGATTTATCACCATCTGTATTGGTTTGTGTCACTGAATGCCTCTTTGCCATTTCATCTTTGATGTCATCTCACCACCTCAAACTCAACATTTCCAAAACGGAATTAATTATATTCCCACCAGCCAAGAGTAGTTACCAACATGATTTCTCCATAACTGTTGACAATGCGACTATCCACCCTACCCCACAAGCGCGCTCCCTAGGTGTCATCCTTGACTATGAACTGTCCTTTGTTCCACACATTCAATCTGTCTCTAAATCACGTTGCATGCACCTAAAAAACATATCCAAAATACGCCCTTATCTTACACAAGACACTGCAAAAACTCTAATCCATACACTCATCATCTCCCGCATTGATTATTGTAATAGTTTCCTTACTGGTCTTCCCAAACATAGGCTCTCACCACTACAATCCATTTTAAATGCAGCTGTGAGGCTAATCTTCCTTGCTAGACTTTCTTCTTCAGCTCATCCGCTCTGTCCCTCCATTGGTAACCAGTATTCTACCGAGTTAAATATAAAATACTTTTACTTACATACAAGGCTATTAACCAAACTGCACCATCATACATCTCTTCACTCATCTCAAAATATCTCCCTACCCGACCTCTCCACTCTGCACAAAATCTGAGTCTCTCATCCACATGTATTACTTGTTCCCACTCAGAATTACAGGACTTTATCTGGGCCTCACCCACTCTGTGGAATGCCCTCCCACGCACAATAAGACTCACCTCTAGTGTCCAAAACTTTAAACGTTCCCTGAAAACTCACCTCTTCAGACAAGCCTATCAAATTCCAGACCCACCCACATGACCTTCAATGCTTCCCTAGCCAATTACATCCTCTCTGTACAGTCCACATAACCTCACATATTTTGTCTTCCAACATTGCTGGGTGATCATATCATACAACCCATTAAGAAACCAGCAATCTGGTGGACCATTATGCGATATGTAACATCTATCCTTTTGTATCAATGCCTATTTTTCTATAGATTGTAAGCTTGCGAGCACGGCCTTCCTACCTCTATGTCTGTCTGTTTTTGCCCAGTTTTGTTCTATAACTGTTGTTCTAATTTTAAAGCACAATGGAATATGCTGCGCTATATAAGAAACTGCTAATAAATAAAGAAATAATAAATAACAAATGACAATCAATCATTTGCTCCCAAACACTGCAAAACAGACAAAAACAGTTGTTCATCCAAGTTGGTTAGTTTTCTGTTTAACCAGTTTGTATAAACGAAAGGGTTTTGTTAGTTTTCCAGTGTTTGGAAGCAAATTGTCGATTGTCATTTGCTTTCATCCATTACCAGATTTTCATTCCAGCCAGCCAGATCTGGCAGATAATTGTATAGTGTGTACCTAGCTTAAACCTTTTTCTAAATTAGTATTGTTTTCTCACTTCAACATAACAAACATACTAAACATAAGTTGACTTGTTAATTTTACTGACAGGCATGCTCATAAGTGATTACTTAAACTACTCTTTTCCTATCCTTAGGTCCTCTGGTTGATGCTTTATTGGGCGGGAGCATACACATTCTACTTACATCGTATCAGTCCCTTCTTTTCTTTTACCTCCTCTGTATTATATGTTGTCCCATTTTCTTTCCATCATTCATTTGTATAATGTATTTTGTGCAACTCATTATAGTTTATACCTAATACTAATGTTGTGTACTTAATATGTCATTAAGTATGATCTGTTATGTAAATCTTTTTCTTTAATACAAATATTTGAGTTGAAAAATAAAAGTCATTAATAATGTTATGATGTACAGTGGATTACATTGTTATAATACACATTATATTGATATACGGTATGCTATTTTTGCAAATGTACAATGATTGATTAGTGAGATCATCACATATTATTGACTGCAGTAGCCATTACTGTAAGTAGACATTAAGACCACTTGTGCACTATAAGGAACAGCTTACTCCCTTGTGCATTTAGGGCCTAATTCAGACCTGATTGTAGCAGCAAATTTGTTAGCAGATGGGCAAAACCATGAGCACTGCAGGTGGGGCAGATATAACGTGCAGAGAGAGTTAGATTTGGGTGGGTTATATTGTTTGTGTGCAGGGTAAATACTGGCTGCTTTATTTTTACACTGCAATTTAGATTTCAGTTTGAACACACCCCACCCAAGTCTAACTTTCTCTGCACATGTTACATCTGCCCCCCCCCCCCCCCTGCATTGCACATGGTTTTGTCCATCTGCATACAAATTTGCTGCTATGATCAGGTCTGAATTAGGCCCTTGATCGCTAGGCTGCGTTTTCGTACAGCGAAAGGTCTAAACTGCGCATGCATATGCACTGCAATGCGCAGGCACGTCACATGGGTACAAAGCAGATAGCCGCTCAGCAATGGGTTTGTATTTGCACAGACGTTCGCAAGGAGATTTACAGGAAGAGGGTGTTTGTGGGTGGCAACTTACTGTTTTCCGGGAGTCTTTGGAAAAACGCAGGCGTGTTCAAGCGTTTGCAGGGAGGATTCCTGACGTCAATTCCGGTGCCGGACAGGCTGATGTGATCGCAGCGGCTGAGTAAGTCGTGGGCTACTCAGAGACTGCACAAGATCTGTTTGTACAGCTCTGCTATACATACGTTCACACACTTGCACAGCTAAAATACACTCCACTGTGGGCGGCGACTATCTGATCGGCGCAGTGCAAAAATCGCTTGCTAGCGAACAGGTCTGAATTACCCCCTTAGTTAGCATGATTGACTGAACTATTAAAAGCACTTGGCACAATACAGTAAATCTGACTCTATTAATAATTAACTACATAGATAAGTGAACTTGAAATTAAACACTTAAAAGCTTAATATAATTAAAACATAATGTTTAAGTCCTGCATTCAGAATCTGGTGTCCTGTTGCTTGGTTCTAACAAGTTTCTTTTTAACACTGTAACTTTCAAGTCCATTTTGTTCTTGGCAAGACCTAAATTAAATTAATTAATTAATCAATCATTACTCTCAGTGTTTTGGGGGAAAAAGCAAAAGAGCAGCAGACAGAACATAAGGGAAGATCTAAATAAATAAAGATCATTTAAAAATAAGAAATTTGGATTTTGCAATGCATTATAATGGGTAGATGTCTTAACATATACAGTATGAGGAATACAGTTATATTATAAATGTTTATATTTCCTGCAGTTTTGAGACACTGAACAAAAATACTGGGGTTCCAGTGTGGATTTTGATGCATTATGTTACACTTCTGACTAATTGTATGCTTCAGAATATTTACAGTAGGTGATAAACATTTAGTCTTGGAAGATGAGGCAGCCATCAAATAGGGGAGACATGTAGAGACGTTTGTTGCTTCTGTTCCATGGACAACTTATTCCATTTCAGTTTTCATGCATACCCCAGCATATATCTGCATTGTTTACTTCCCTCTCAGGTCATGCACCTGTTTCTTGTTGACATTTAGTTAAATTGTTGAATGCTATAAGCTGTCTCTTACCTGAGCGTTACTGTGAATGACTCATCAACCACAATAACATCACGTCTGTTTTATTGTGCATGACTTATCAGCTACAGTAACATCACATGTCTAAGTTACCAGGCTTAAAGGTGAAACTGATTATTCTCCAGGTGCATGTTGTTTACTTGGCTCTATAAAAGGGTCTGCATATGTCCAAACCTTTCACTATGTTATTGGAGCATTACAGTGCTGTACAGCTGTACAGTACTTAACTCAGGAGAGATTGATATCTTATCATATTGACTGCTGTTAATCTTCTATCAACTTTATTTTGTTATTGTCAATAAAACCTATTCTGGATTGGAGTCAATGGGTGGACTAACCTCCTTGCTCACATCTGCTATGCAGGCACCTGCCAATATGTTATGGGCCCAGGAACAGCAAAGTATATTCCAACATTAATGGGAATTTGTCCTCAAAGGATATGCTGGTAGCCCTGCAAATCGCTTACAAAGATAATGGTCTTAAGAGGAGAATAATGTTAAGCCACACTTTGAATGGGATTAAACAAAGTGAATTTAAGGGCATCAATGAATACATTGATAAGATGTGGTCCATCACCCAGCAATTGGAGTCTGTTGGAGTCAAGGTAGACAATGAAGGCTATGTTGCAAACCAGACCCGATTGCAATCAAATACCACTGCATTAACTACTGTTATCATCAGGACAAAAGCTGCTACAATTACGGGAAATTATACTTGAGGACAATATTGTAGGAGCATCTGCCTTTTACACTAAGGACATTAAGTTTAAAAGACCAAAGTACAAATGTTTTATTTGCCACAAAGTAGGGCACGAGGCTTCAGATAGCAGACTAAGGGGGTCATTCAGGTATGTTAGCAAACCAAAAAAGTTAGCAATCTTTCTACACATGTTAAATCAGCCCCACCTGTATTGCAACGTGGTTTTGCCCAGTATATAACTTTTTTGGTTTGCTAACAAACATGAATAATGCCCTAAGAGACCAAAGTGGTATGCGGAAAAAGCATTATAACAAATATGAGTCAACTTTGAACATAGCAGGCAGTCATAGGAGAAACTACTGGTATATGGACTTATGTGCTACTCGACATTCTAGTGGCAGTGAAAATGGTTCAAATTAATGAGTGAATGTGGACCCATTACTGTCAGAAGAATCAGAAGCAAGGTCCTCAAATCATCTGAAGTTGGGACAATTACAGTGAACCTAAAATCCATACCAAACTATGTAAGGTTATAAATTCAGAGGCAGACGCTGAGTCTCTCCAGAATGATCTATTTAAACTGGAATCATGGGCAGCAAAATGGAGAATGAGGTTTAATACAGACAAGTGTAAGGTAATACACCTTGGTAGCAAGAACAAAAATTACACCTGCATACTTATTGGGGTGATTTTAGGGGACTCCGTACTGGAAAAAGATTTAGGTGTTCATATAGATAACAAAGTTGCGGCAGCAGCACCCAGTGTAGGACAGCGGCAAAAAAGGCACACAAGGCACTAGCATGCATAAAGAGGGGTATTGATGCAAGGGATGAGAGTGTTATACTCCCATTATATAAAGGCCTAGTGAGGCCCCATCTGGAATGCTGCACACGATTTTGGGTACCATACTACAAAATGGATATCCTGTAACTAGAAAAGGTTCAGAGGCGGGCGACCAAACTAATTAAGGGGCTGGAATACCAGGAAAGACTTGCAAGGCTTGACATGTTCACACTAGAAAAGAGGAGATTAAGAGGGGACACGATCAACATTTATAAATATTTAAGAGGACAATACACAGTGCTTTCGGGGGATCTGTTTTTGTTAAGACCAGCACAGAAAACACGTGGACACCCACTTAGGTTAGAGGAGAGGAGATGCCGCACACAGAGGCGGAAAGGTTTTTTCACAGTAAGGACAATCCGAGTTTGGAATACCCTGCCTGAGAAAGTAGTAATGGCAGACTCGGTCTATACTTTTAAGAATGGCCTAGATAAATTCCTAATGGATAAGGATATACAGGGTTATGGTGGGTAAATCACGTACCATAGTTATAATAAAATGAGGGAATACAACACAATGGCTGACTTAATCAAAAGATAAAATTAATCCTGAAAATAATACAGAGTAGGAGAACACAAATAGGTTGAACTCGACGGACGGATGTCTTTTTTCAACCTCACAAACTATGTAACTATGTAACTGTGTAACTACCTGAAGCCAGTAACAATATGTATTAAATGATATGCTGAACAGTTTTATGCAATGGCTGTTGCTGACTGTAGTCAAACTATAGAACTGTGGCATAGGCGAGTGGGATATTTAGGATATGAGAACATACACTAAAACTTTAAGAAGACTTGGTTACAGGAACTAATATAATCAATCCTGATCATCTGGTGTGTGATAGTTGAATTAAGGGTAAGCAAACCTAATGCTCCATCCTGAAGTCAGCAACTAGAGCTGAGGCACCACTGTCATTGATGCACTCAGATGTATGTAGTCCTATGGAACATGAATTACTTAGTGGATTTAGGTATTTCATGACTCTAATACACAATTTTACAAAGAATGACCCATGTGTACTTCCTAAGGGCAAAAGGTAAAGTAATACACAAAATTGCAGTTTAAAAAATGTAGTATAAACTCAAATGGGTTACAAACTACTAAAGACTTTAAGATCCGTCAATGCAGGAAAGTACCAAAACAAAAGTTTTTCATACAGTACTTCATCAGAAAATATGGGAATCAAGTATCAGCTAACCATAGTGTATACATCAGAAAAAAAGGTGTTAACATGCAAATTGTACTGTAGTGAAAAGAAACCACGCAATGCTAAATAACGCTGACCTTGAAAATAAATTTTGGCCTGAGGCCGTTCAAACAGGCGGTTTATCAAAGGAACAATGCACCCACTGTTGCAGTGAAAGGGAAAACACTGATTGGTAGAGATGAGCGCCTGAAATTTTTCGGGTTTTGTGTTTTGGTTTTGGGTTCGGTTCCGCGGCCGTGTTTTGGGTTCGAACGCGTTTTGGCAAAACCTCACCGAATTTTTTTTGTCGGATTCGGGTGTGTTTTGGATTCGGGTGTTTTTTTCAAAAAACACTAAAAAACAGCTTAAATCATAGAATTTGGGGGTCATTTTGATCCCAAAGTATTATTAACCTCAAAAACCATAATTTACACTCATTTTCAGTCTATTCTGAATACCTCACACCTCACAATATTATTTTTAGTCCTAAAATTTGCACCGAGGTCGCTGTGTGAGTAAGATAAGCGACCCTAGTGGCCGACACAAACACCGGGCCCATCTAGGAGTGGCACTGCAGTGTCACGCAGGATGTCCCTTCCAAAAAACCCTCCCCAAACAGCACATGACGCAAAGAAAAAAAGAGGCGCAATGAGGTAGCTGTGTGAGTAAGATTAGCGACCCTAGTGGCCGACACAAACACCGGGCCCATCTAGGAGTGGCACTGCAGTGTCACGCAGGATGTCCCTTCCAAAAAACCCTCCCCAAACAGCACATGACGCAAAGAAAAAAAGAGGCGCAATGAGGTAGCTGACTGTGTGAGTAAGATTAGCGACCCTAGTGGCCGACACAAACACCGGGCCCATCTAGGAGTGGCACTGCAGTGTCACGCAGGATGTCCCTTCCAAAAAACCCTCCCCAATCAGCACATGATGCAAAGAAAAAGAAAAGAAAAAAGAGGTGCAAGATGGAATTGTCCTTGGGCCCTCCCACCCACCCTTATGTTGTATAAACAAAACAGGACATGCACACTTTAACCAACCCATCATTTCAGTGACAGGGTCTGCCACACGACTGTGACTGATATGACGGGTTGGTTTGGACCCCCCCCCAAAAAAGAAGCAATTAATCTCTCCTTGCACAAACTGGCTCTACAGAGGCAAGATGTCCACCTCATCTTCACCCTCCGATATATCACCGTGTACATCCCCCTCCTCACAGATTATCAATTCGTCCCCACTGGAATCCACCATCTCAGCTCCCTGTGTACTTTGTGGAGGCAATTGCTGCTGGTCAATGTCTCCGCGGAGGAATTGATTATAATTCATTTTAATGAACATCATCTTCTCCACATTTTCTGGATGTAACCTCGTACGCCGATTGCTGACAAGGTGAGCGGCGGCACTAAACACTCTTTCGGAGTACACACTTGTGGGAGGGCAACTTAGGTAGAATAAAGCCAGTTTGTGCAAGGGCCTCCAAATTGCCTCTTTTTCCTGCCAGTATAAGTACGGACTGTGTGACGTGCCTACTTGGATGCGGTCACTCATATAATCCTCCACCATTCTATCAATGTTGAGAGAATCATATGCAGTGACAGTAGACGACATGTCCGTAATCGTTGTCAGGTCCTTCAGTCCGGACCAGATGTCAGCATCAGCAGTCGCTCCAGACTGCCCTGCATCACCGCCAGCGGGTGGGCTCGGAATTCTGAGCCTTTTCCTCGCACCCCCAGTTGCGGGAGAATGTGAAGGAGGAGATGTTGACAGGTCGCGTTCCGCTTGACTTGACAATTTTGTCACCAGCAGGTCTTTCAACCCCAGCAGACCTGTGTCTGCCGGAAAGAGAGATCCAAGGTAGGCTTTAAATCTAGGATCGAGCACGGTGGCCAAAATGTAGTGCTCTGATTTCAACAGATTGACCACCCGTGAATCCTTGTTAAGCGAATTAAGGGCTGCATCCACAAGTCCCACATGCCTAGCGGAATCGCTCCCTTTTAGCTCCTTCTTCAATGCCTCCAGCTTCTTCTGCAAAAGCCTGATGAGGGGAATGACCTGACTCAGGCTGGCAGTGTCTGAACTGACTTCACATGTGGCAAGTTCAAAGGGCATCAGAACCTTGCACAACGTTGAAATCATTCTCCACTGCACTTGAGACAGGTGCATTCCACCTACTATATCGTGCTCAATTGTATAGGCTTGAATGGCCTTTTGCTGCTCCTCCAACCTCTGAAGCATATAGAGGGTTGAATTCCACCTCGTTACCACTTCTTGCTTCAGATGATGGCAGGGCAGGTTCAGTAGTTTTTGGTGGTGCTCCAGTCTTCTGTACGTGGTGCCTGTACGCCGAAAGTGTCCCGCAATTTTTCTGGCCACCGACAGCATCTCTTGCACGCCCCTGTCGTTTTTTAAAAAATTCTGCACCACCAAATTCAAGGTATGTACAAAACATGGGACGTGCTGGAATTTGCCCATATTTAATGCACACACAATATTGCTGGCGTTGTCCGATGCCACAAATCCACAGGAGAGTCCAATTGGGGTAAGCCATTCCGCGATGATCTTCCTCAGTTGCCGTAAGAGGTTTTCAGCTGTGTGCGTATTCTGGAAAGCGGTGATACAAAGCGTAGCCTGCCTAGGAAAGAGTTGGCGTTTGCGAGATGCTGCTACTGGTGCCGCCGCTGCTGTTCTTGCGGCGGGAGTCCATACATCTACCCAGTGGGCTGTCACAGTCATATAGTCCTGACCCTGCCCTGCTCCACTTGTCCACATGTCCGTGGTTAAGTGGACATTGGGTACAGCTGCATTTTTTAGGACACTGGTGACTCTTTTTCTGAGGTCTGTGTACATTTTCGGTATCGCCTGCCTAGAGAAATGGAACCTAGATGGTATTTGGTACCGGGGACACAGTACCTCCAACAAGTCTCTAGTTGGCTCTGCAGTAATGATGGATACCGGAACCACGTTTCTCACCACCCAGGATGCCAAGGCCTCAGTTATCCGCTTTGCAGTAGGATGACTGCTGTGATATTTCATCTTCCTCGCAAAGGACTGTTGAACAGTCAATTGCTTACTGGAAGTAGTACAAGTGGGCTTACGACTTCCCCTCTGGGATGACCATCGACTCCCAGCGGCAACAACAGCAGCGCCAGCAGCAGTAGGCGTTACACGCAAGGATGCATCGGAGGAATCCCAGGCAGGAGAGGACTCGTCAGAATTGCCAGTGACATGGCCTGCAGGACTATTGGCATTCCTGGGGAAGGAGGAAATTGACACTGAGGGAGTTGGTGGGGTGGTTTGCGTGAGCTTGGTTACAAGAGGAAGGGATTTACTGGTCAGTGGACTGCTTCCGCTGTCACCCAAAGTTTTTGAACTTGTCACTGACTTATTATGAATGCGCTGCAGGTGACGTATAAGGGAGGATGTTCCGAGGTGGTTAACGTCCTTACCCCTACTTATTACAGCTTGACAAAGGGAACACACGGCTTGACACCTGTTGTCCGCATTTCTGGTGAAATACCTCCACACCGAAGAGCTGATTTTTTTGGTATTTTCACCTGGCATGTCAACGGCCATATTCCTCCCACGGACAACAGGTGTCTCCCCGGGTGCCTGACTTAAACAAACCACCTCACCATCAGAATCCTCCTGGTCAATTTCCTCCCCAGCGCCAGCAACACCCATATCCTCCTCATCCTGGTGTACTTCAACACTGACATCTTCAATCTGACTATCAGGAACTGGACTGCGGGTGCTCCTTCCAGCACTTGCAGGGGGAGTGCAAATGGTGGAAGGCGCATGCTCTTCACGTCCAGTGTTGGGAAGGTCAGGCATCGCAACCGACACAATTGGACTCTCCTTGTGGATTTGGGATTTCGAAGAATGTGCTGTGCTGCTTTGCTGTGCTGCTTTTGCCAGCTTGAGTCTTTTCATTTTTCTAGCGAGAGGCTGAGTGCTTCCATCCTCATGTGAAGCTGAACCACTAGCCATGAACATAGGCCAGGGCCTCCGCCGTTCCTTGCCACTCCGTGTGGTAAATGGCATATTGGCAAGTTTACGCTTCTCCTCCGACAATTTTATTTTAGGTTTTGGAGTCCTTTTTTTACTGATATTTGGTGTTTTGGATTTGACATGCTCTGTACTATGACATTGGGCATCGGCCTTGGCAGACGACGTTGCTGGCATTTCATCGTCTCGGCCATGACTAGTGGCAGCAGCTTCAGCACGAGGTGGAAGTGGATCTTGATCTTTCCCTAATTTTGGAACCTCAACATTTTTGTTCTCCATATTTTAATAGGCACAACTAAAAGGCACCTCAGGTAAACAATGGAGATGGATGGATTGGATACTAGTATACAATTATGGACGGGCTGCCGAGTGCCGACACAGAGGTAGCCACAGCCGTGAACTACCGCACTGTACTGTGTCTGCTGCTAATATATAGACTGGTTGATAAAGAGATAGTATACTCGTAACTAGTATGTATGTATAAAGAAAGAAAAAAAAACCACGGTTAGGTGGTATATACAATTATGGACGGGCTGCCGAGTGCCGACACAGAGGTAGCCACAGCCGTGAACTACCGCACTGTACTGTGTCTGCTGCTAATATATAGACTGGTTGATAAAGAGATAGTATACTCGTAACTAGTATGTATGTATAAATAAGAATTTACTCACCGGTAATTCTATTTCTCGTAGTCCGTAGTGGATGCTGGGAACTCCGTAAGGACCATGGGGAATAGCGGGCTCCGAAGGAGGCTGGGCACTCTAGAAAGATCTTAGACTACCTGGTGTGCACTGGCTCCTCCCACTATGACCCTCCTCCAAGCCTCAGTTAGGTACTGTGCCCGGACGAGCGTACACAATAAGGAAGGATTTTGAATCCCGGGTAAGACTCATACCAGCCACACCAATCACACCGTACAACTCGTGATATGAAACACAGTTAACAGTATGAAACAATAGAGCCTCTCAACAGATGGCTCAACAATAACCCGATTTAGTTAACAATAACTATGTACAAGTATTGCAGATAAACCGCACTTGGGATGGGCGCCCAGCATCCACTACGGACTACGAGAAATAGAATTACCGGTGAGTAAATTCTTATTTTCTCTAACGTCCTAGTGGATGCTGGGAACTCCGTAAGGACCATGGGGATTATACCAAAGCTCCCAAACGGGCGGGAGAGTGCGGATGACTCTGCAGCACTGAATGAGAGAACTCCAGGTCCTCCTCAGCCAGGGTATCAAATTTGTAGAATTTTGCAAACGTGTTTGCCCCTGACCAAGTAGCTGCTCGGCAAAGTTGTAAAGCCGAGACCTCTCGGGCAGCCGCCCAAGATGAGCCCACCTTCCTTGTGGAATGGGCATTGACAGATTTTGGCTGTGGCAGGCCTGCCACAGTATGTGCAAGCTGAATTGTACTACAAATCCAACGAGCAATAGTCTGCTTAGAAGCAGGAGCACCCAGCTTGTTAGGTGCATATAGGATAAACAGCGAGTCAGATTTTCTGACTCTAGCCGTTCTGGAAACATATATTTTCAGTGCCCTGACAACGTCTAGCAACTTGGAGTCCTCCAAGTCCCTAGTAGCCTAGGCACCACAATAGGCTGGTTCAGGTGAAACGCTGACACCACCTTTGGGAGAAACTGGGGACGAGTCCTCAATTCTGCCCTATCCATATGGAAAATCAAATAAGGGCTTTTACAAGACAAAGCCGCCAACTTTGATACTCGCCTGGCAGAAGCCAAGGCCAATAACATAACCACCTTCCACGTGAGATATTTCAGATCCACGGTTTTTAGTGGTTCAAACCAATGTGATTTTAAGAAACTCAACACCACGTTGAGATCCCAAGGTGCCACAGGAGGCACAAACGGGGGCTGACTCTGCAGCACTCCTTTTATAAATGTCTGAACTTCAGGTACTGAAGCTAGTTCTTTTTGAAAGAAAATCGACAGAGCCGAGATCTGTACCTTAATGGAACCCAATTTAAGGCCCATAGTCACTCCTGCTTGCAGGAAATGCAGAAATCGACCTAGTTGAAATTCCTCTGTTGGGGCCCTTTCGGCCTCACACCATGTAACATATTTTCGCCATATGCGGTGATAATGAGTTGCTGTAACCTCTTTCCTGGCTTTAGTAAGCGTAGGACTGACTTCCTCCGGAATGCCCTTTTCCTTCAGGATCCGGCGTTCAACCGCCATGCCGACAAACGCAGCCGCGGTAAGTCTTGGAACAGACAGGGCCCCTGCTGCCGCAGGTCCTGTCTGAGTGGCAGAGGCCATGGGTCCTCTGATATAAATTCTTGAAGTTCTGGGTACCAAGCTCTTCTTGGCCATCCACGAGTATCGTTCTTACTCCTCGCCTTCTTATTATTCTCAGTACCTTTGGTATGAGAGGCAGAGGGGAGAACACATAAACCGACTGGTACACCCACGGTGTTACCAGAGCGTCCATAGCTATCGCCTGAGGGTCCCTTGACCCGGTGCAATATCTTTTATAGCTTTTTGTTGAGGCGGGACGCCATCATGTCCACCTGTGGCCTTTCCCAATGGTGTACAATCCTATTGGAAGACTTCTGGAGGAAGTCCCCATTCTCCCGGGTGGAGGTCGTGTCTGTTGAGAAGATCTGCTTCCCAGTTGTCCACTCCGGGAATGAACACTGCTGACAGTGCTAACACATGATTTTCCGCCTATCGGAGAATCCTTGTGGCTTCTGCCATCGCCATCCTGCTTCTTGTGCCGCCCTGTTGGTTTACATGGGCGACTGCCGTGATGTTGTCTGATTGGATCAGTACCGGCTGGTTTTGAAGCAGAGGCCTTGCCTGCCTCAGGGCATTGTAAATGGCCCTCAGGTCCAGAATATTTATGTGTAGGGAAATAACCTGACTTGACCAAAGTCCCTGGAAATTTCTTCCCTGTGTGACTGCCTCCCAGCCTCAAAGGCTGGAATCCATGGTCACTAGGACCTAGTCCTGTATGCCGAACCTGCGGCCCTCTTGAAGATGGGCACTCTGCAGCCACCACAGTAGAGATACCCTGGTCCTTGGAGACAGGGTTATCAGCCTATGCATCGGAAGATGCGATCCGGACCACTTGTCCAACAGGTCCCTCTGAAAAGTTCTTGTATGGAACCTGCCTAATGGGATTGCTTCGTAGGAAGCTACCATTTTTCCCAGGACTCGCGTGCAATGATGCACCGCTACCTATTTTGGCTTCAGGAGGTCTCTGACTAGAGATGACAACTCCTTGGCTTTCTCCTCCGGGAGAAACACTATTTCTGGTTTATGTCCAGAACCATCCCCAGGAACAGTAGACGCGTCATAGGAACCAGCTGTGACTTTGGACTGTTTAGAATCCAACCATGCTGTTGTAGCACTTTCCAAAATAGTGCTACCCCGACTACCAACTGCTCCTTGGACCTCGCCCTTATAACGAGATTGTCCAAGTACGGGATAATTACAACTCCCTTTTTTTGAAGGAGTATCAACATTTCGGCCATTACCTTGATAAAACACCCTCGGTGCCATGTACAGTCCAAACGGCAGTGTCTGGACTTGGTAATGGTAATCCTGTACCACAAATCTGAGGTACTCCTGGCGAGGATGGTAAATGGGGACATGCAGGTAAGCATCCTTGATGTCCCAGGATACCATGTAATCCCCCTCGTCCAGGCTTGGAATAACCGCCCTGAGCGATTCCATCTTGAACTTGAATTTTTGTGTTCAAGGATTTTAAATATAAAATGGGTCACACCGAACCATGCGGTTTCGGTACCCCAACCCGTGTGGAATAGTAACCCCGTCCTTGTTGAAGTAGGGGCACCTTGAGTATTACCTGCTGGGAATACCGCTTATTAATTGCCTCTAGTACAGCCTCCCTGCCTGAGGGAGTTGTCAGCAAGGCATATTTTAGGAAACGGCTGGGGGGAGACATCTCGAATTCCAGCTTGTACCCCTGAAATACTACTTGAAAGAAACAGGGATCCACCTGTGAGCGAGCCCACTAATTGCTGAAATTTTTGAGACGGCCCCCCACCGTACCTGGCTACACCTGTGGAGCACCCGCGTCATGGTGTGGCCTCACAGGAGGCGGGGGAAGAATCTTGATTCTGGGAACAGGCTGACTGGTGCAGCTTTTTTCCCTCTACCCTTGTCTCTGTACAGAAAGGAAGCGCCATTTGACCTGCTTGCTTTTCTGAAGCCGAAAGGACTGTACCTTTGTCTGTGAGGAAACCTGAGGTAAAATTATTTCTTCCCAGCAGTTGCTGTGGATACGAGGTCCCAGAGACCATCCCCAAATAATTCCTCACCCTTATAAGGCTCTCTATGCGCTTTTTAAGTCAGCATCACCTGTCCAGTGACAGGTCTCTAATACCCTCCTGACAGAATGGTCATTACATTTATTTTGGATGCCAGCCGGCAAAATATCCCTCTGTGCATCCCCCATATATAAGACGACGTCTTTAATATGTTTTTATGTTTGCCAACTAGTATCCCTGTTTGACAGGGTCACCGACCACGCTGCAGCAGCACTATCTGCAGGTCTCAGTCTAGTACCTGAGTGTGTAAATACAGACTTCAGGATAGCCTCCTGTTTTTTATCAGCAGGTACCTATTAAAGTGGCCGTATCCTAAGACGGCAGTGCCACCTTTTTTGACAAACGTGTGAGCGCCTTATCCACCCTAGGGGATATCTCCCAGCGTAACTTATCCACCTGGCGGGAAAGGGTACGCCATCAGTAACTTTTTATAAATTACCAGTTTCTTAACGGGGGAACCCACGCTTTCACACACTTCATTTATTCATCTGATGGGGGAACAAAACACTGCCTGTTTTTTCTCCCCAAACCTAAAACCCATTTTTAGAGGTGCTTGGGTTAAAGTCAGAAATGTATAACACATTTTTTATTGCCGGGATCACGTCACGGATGTTCCTAGTGGATTGTGTATATGTCTCCACCTTGTCGACACTGGAGTCAGACTCCGTGTCGACATCTGTGTCTGCCATCTGAGAGAGCGAGCGTTTTTGAGCCCCTGATGGCCTTTGAGACGCCTGGGCAGGCGCGGGCTGCGAAGCCGGCTGTCCCACAGCTGTTACGTCATCCACCCTTTTATGTAAGGAGTTGACACTGTCGGTTAATACCTTTCACCTATCCATCCACTCTGGTGTCGGCCCCACAGGGGGCGACATCACATATATCGGCCTCTGTTCTGTCACCATATAAGCCTCCTCATTCAACATGTCGACACAGCCGTACCGACACACCGCAGACACACAGGGAATGCTCTAAACGAGGACAGGACCCACAAAAGCCCTTTGGGGGGACAGAGTAAGAGTATGCCAGCACACACCAGAGCGCTATATATATACAGGGACTAACTGAGTTATGTCCCTAATAGCTTTTATATAATATACTGTTTACAGTGCCAATTTTAATGCCCCCCCTCTCTTTTCCCTCTTACTGTACTGTAGAATTGCAGGGAAGAGCCAGGGAGCTTCCCTCCAGCCGAGCTGTGAGGGAAAAATGGCGCCAGTGTGCTGAGGAGATAGGCTCCGCCCCTTTTTCGCGGCCTATTCTCCCGTTTTTTATGGAATTCTGGCAGGGGTATTTACCTCATATATAGCCCCTGGGGCCATATATTGAGGTATTTTAGCCAGCCAAGGTGTTTTTATTGCTGCCTCAGGGCGCCCCCCCCAGCGCCCTGCACCCTCAGTGACCGGAGTGTGAAGTGTGTGAGAGGAGCAATGGCGCACAGCTGCAGTGCTGTGCGCTACCTTGGTGAAGACAGAGTCTTCATGCCGCCGATTTTCCGGACCATCTTCTTGCTTCTGGCTCTGTAAGGGGGACGGCGACGCGGCTCCGGGACCGAACATCAAGGCTGGGCCTGCGGTCGATCCCTCTGGAGCTAATGGTGTCCAGTAGCCTAAGAAGCCCAATCCGGCTGCAAGCAGGCGAGTTCGCTTCTTCTCCCCTTAGTCCCTCGCTGCAGTGAGCCTGTTGCCAGCAGGTCTCACTGAAAATAACAAATTCTAAGACTATAACTTTCTAAGAGCTCAGGAGAGCCCCTAGTGTGCATCCAACCTCGGCCGGGCACGAAATCTAACTGAGGCTTGGAGGAGGGTCATAGTGGGAGGAGCCAGTGCACACCAGGTAGTCTAAGATCTTTCTAGAGTGCCCAGCCTCCTTCGGAGCCCGCTATTCCCCATGGTCCTTACGGAGTTCCCAGCATCCACTAGGACGTTAGAGAAAAGAAAGAAAAAAAAACCACGGTTAGGTGGTATATACAATTATGGACGGGCTGCCGAGTGCCGACACAGAGGTAGCCACAGCCGTGAACTACCGCACTGTACTGTGTCTGCTGCTAATATATAGACTGGTTGATAAAGAGATAGTATACTCGTAACTAGTATGTATGTATAAAGAAAGAAAAAAAAACCACGGTTAGGTGGTATATACAATTATGGACGGGCTGCCGAGTGCCGACACAGAGGTAGCCACAGCCGTGAACTACCGCACTGTACTGTGTCTGCTGCTAATATATAGACTGGTTGATAAAGAGATAGTATACTCGTAACTAGTATGTATGTATAAAGAAAGAAAAAAAAACCACGGTTAGGTGGTATATACAATTATGGACGGGCTGCCGAGTGCCGACACAGAGGTAGCCACAGCCGTGAACTACCGCACTGTACTGTGTCTGCTGCTAATATATAGACTGGTTGATAAAGAGATAGTATACTCGTAACTAGTATGTATGTATAAAGAAAGAAAAAAAAACCACGGTTAGGTGGTATATACAATTATGGACGGGCTGCCGAGTGCCGACACAGAGGTAGCCACAGCCGTGAACTACCGCACTGTACTGTGTCTGCTGCTAATATATAGACTGGTTGATAAAGAGATAGTATACTCGTAACTAGTATGTATGTATAAAGAAAGAAAAAAAAACCACGGTTAGGTGGTATATACAATTATGGACGGGCTGCCGAGTGCCGACACAGAGGTAGCCACAGCCGTGAACTACCGCACTGTACTGTGTCTGCTGCTAATATATAGACTGGTTGATAAAGAGATAGTATACTCGTAACTAGTATGTATGTATAAAGAAAGAAAAAAAAACCACGGTTAGGTGGTATATACAATTATGGACGGGCTGCCGAGTGCCGACACAGAGGTAGCCACAGCCGTGAACTACCGCACTGTACTGTGTCTGCTGCTAATATATAGACTGGTTGATAAAGAGATAGTATACTCGTAACTAGTATGTATGTATAAAGAAAGAAAAAAAAACCACGGTTAGGTGGTATATACAATTATGGACGGGCTGCCGAGTGCCGACACAGAGGTAGCCACAGCCGTGAACTACCGCACTGTACTGTGTCTGCTGCTAATATGTAGACTGGTTGATAAAGAGATAGTATACTCGTAACTAGTAGGTATGTATAAAGAAAGAAAAAAAAACCACGGTTAGGTGGTATATACAATTATGGACGGGCTGCCGAGTGCCGACACAGAGGTAGCCACAGCCGTGAACTACCGCACTGTACTGTGTCTGCTGCTAATATATAGACTGGTTGATAAAGAGATAGTATACTCGTAACTAGTATGTATGTATAAAGAAAGAAAAAAAAACCACGGTTAGGTGGTATATACAATTATGGACGGGCTGCCGAGTGCCGACACAGAGGTAGCCACAGCCGTGAACTACCGCACTGTACTGTGTCTGCTGCTAATATATAGACTGGTTGATAAAGAGATAGTATACTTGTAACTAGTATGTATGTATAAAGAAAGAAAAAAAAACCACGGTTAGGTGGTATATACAATTATGGACGGGCTGCCGAGTGCCGACACAGAGGTAGCCACAGCCGTGAACTACCGCACTGTACTGTGTCTGCTGCTAATATAGACTGGTTGATAAAGAGATAGTATACTACTAATATTATATATACTGGTGGTCAGGTCACTGGTCACTAGTCACACTGGCAGTGGCACTCCTGCAGCAAAAGTGTGCACTGTTTAATTTTAATATAATATTATGTACTCCTGGCTCCTGCTATAACCTATAACTGGCACTGCAGTAGTGCTCCCCAGTCTCCCCCACAATTATAAGCTGTGTGAGCTGAGCAGTCAGACAGATATATAATATATATAGATGATGCAGCACACTGGCCTGAGCCTGAGCAGTGCACACAGATATGGTATGTGACTGACTGAGTCACTGTGTGTATCGCTTTTTTCAGGCAGAGAACGGATATATTAAATAAACTGCACTGTGTGTCTGGTGGTCACTCACTATATAATATATTATGTACTCCTGGCTCCTGCTATAACCTATAACTGGCACTGCAGTAGTGCTCCCCAGTCTCCCCCACAATTATAAGCTGTGTGAGCTGAGCAGTCAGACAGATATATATAATATTATATATAGATAATAGATGATGCAGCACACTGGCCTGAGCCTGAGCAGTGCACACAGATATGGTATGTGACTGAGTCACTGTGTGCTGTGTATCGCTTTTTTCAGGCAGAGAACGGATTATAAATAAAACTGGTGGTCACTATCAGCAAAACTCTGCACTGTACTGAGTACTCCTAATGCTCCCCAAAATTAGTAAATCAAGTGTCTCTCTAATCTATTCTAAACGGAGAGGACGCCAGCCACGTCCTCTCCCTATCAATCTCAATGCACGTGTGAAAATGGCGGCGACGCGCGGCTCCTTATATAGAATCCGAGTCTCGCGATAGAATCCGAGCCTCGCGAGAATCCGACAGCGTCATGATGACGTTCGGGCGCGCTCGGGTTAACCGAGCAAGGCGGGAAGATCCGAGTCGCTCGGACCCGTGAAAAAAAACATGAAGTTCTGGCGGGTTCGGATTCAGAGAAACCGAACCCGCTCATCTCTACTGATTGGAGTGTCAACGGGTAAGACAGTCACTAAAGAGTATTTGGTTACAAACCTTATGTATATTTTCCAAAAGGCGCAAGTTGTACTACAAATTACAAGACTATATTTTCTTCAATATTGTCTTGAGAGTAAGGATATAGACTATGGGACATTGCTAACAAATAACTTATTAAATCCCAAGATGTCATATTTCAGGATTCAAACTGTGAAGTGTCTGAAAATTGTGTAACACTAAAACTACCTGTGAATACCAATACTTCAAACCAAGAGACTTTAAACCTTGAAAGCCCATGGCATACAAGGATTTAAACAAGACATAAAATAAAATCCTTAATAGGTAAAGTGAGGAAATTGGCAATATAGCATTCTTAGAAATGCAAAGTTTAAAAGAAGCAAATTTGAGTAATAAGTGATCCGAATGGAAATCTGCTGTAGTTAAAATTATATTACATCTTTAGATTAAGATGAGACTTGGACTCTTGTGAACAGACTGACCCACCAGAAAACAATTAAAAGCAAATGGATTTTCTGTAGAAAGCTAAATATAGACAGATCAATTGCCCATTACATGGCTTGCCTTATTGTAAAAGTATTAACTCAAAGGTATGGAATTAACTATGGTGCAGTATTCTCCCCAGTTGCAAGGTACAGTACCTTACATTTAATATTTGTTCTATCTGCATTGTGTGACTTACTGTTATACAGCATCAACTAGATTTCGATTCAGCATATCTTAATGGTGAACCAGCTAGTCAAGAGAGTCACATTGAAAATGTTTAGAGACTTTTAGGAGAAATATGTCAATTGAAAGACTTCGGTCCTGCAAATCACCTGCTGGGTATAAGAATTCTGTAAAATCTAAAAGCTGGAACTATCAGTATAGATCAGTAAAACTATATTGAAACTGTACTGCTGAAATATAAGTCAGATACAAAATATAAGTATATTCCAATGCATTCTGAAATATAAAATATATTCCAATGCATGCTGAAATATAAGTCAGATGCAAAAACAAAGGTACATTACTAACTAGAAACATGTCAATAACTAAGAAGCTGAAACAGAGGAGATTAGAGCTACAGTATGCCATACTAAAATGCAATTGGGAGTTTGATGTACAGTATGCAAGTGTTGAAGTTGATTGGACATCACACATGAGCAATGGTAGCCAGTTTTCACAGAATCCTAGAAAACAGCATTAGTTAGTGGTTAAGAAGATCTTGAGATACTGTGCATAAAAGGTACTAGCACATTAAAACTTATGTTTTCAAAGACTAAAGCTTTAAAACTTGAAGTGTTCTGCAATGCATATTGGGGAGCAGATAAAGCCAACAGATGTTCTTATACTGGCTATCTAGTTGAATTAGCAGGTGCAGCAATAAGTTGGTCAAGCAACAGCTGCTTTACCTTCAACAGAAGCAGAATATATTGCCTTGACTGAAGCAGCACAAGAGACATTTTGGATTAAAAGTATGTTAACTGAATTAAGAGTTTGAAAGTCCAAAGAATCTAAACACAAGATGCATCACTATCAAACATTAGAGGACTTGTAAAGAATTAGCTAATCACTGTGAACTATGTGGACTGAAATGTGATTATTAATGATGTTTCATTATTGTCATTGAATTATGTTTTTATTACTGTATGTTTTGTTATGGGAATTTTTTTGCATGTTTTAGATATTTAGACATCATAAAGAGACATCTCTAAGCTAGTGGTGTTGTATACATGTAATTAAATGGCTAAATGACACAAGCTGTCTCTTAACTGAGTGCTATTGTGCATGACTTATCAACCGCAATAACATCATGTTTGTGTTATTGTGCATGACTCATCATCCACAATAGCACCACATGTCTCAGTCATCAGACTTAAAAGTCAGGCTGATTCAACTGTAGGTGTATGTTGTTTACTTGGCTCTAGAAAAGGTTATGCATCAACCTGACAGCATACAATATTGTTTTCAACAATATTGGCAAAGAGCTTTAGTGGGTTGATTGGCTTAACTAAGCAACAGAGCAGCAGCACAAATGCATGACAGGTTAAAAGAATATAGCATATCTATTAAACATATTAGCACTTCAGTGGCAGACAGGATGGCAGTTTATGAAAATCTATATGACTCTATAAAATGTTTTAATTACTCAAGAACTAATTGCCTAACAGTAAAGGCCTATTAGAAAATATAATAAATTACCAACACATTTATCCAAACAGAAAATCACAGGCCAAAGGCCAATATAAATTGATAATTGCATAGAAATTGATAATTTTCCAAATAGTAATTCACAAACCTGAGCTCAGTATAGGTGAATTGAGGTGGAGAAATATTTTGTGGTAATACATTAAGCTATTACTACTACTATAAGGAAAATTGAATAGGAAACATAGGGAAAAAATAAGAATTTACTTACCGATAATTCTATTTCTCGTAGTCCGTAGTGGATGCTGGGGACTCCGTCAGGACCATGGGGATTAGCGGCTCCGCAGGAGACAGGGCACAAAAGTAAAAGCTTTAGGATCAGGTGGTGTGCACTGGCTCCTCCCCCTATGACCCTCCTCCAAGCCTCAGTTAGGATACTGTGCCCGGACGAGCGTACACAATAAGGAAGGATTTTGAATCCCGGGTAAGACTCATACCAGCCACACCAATCACACTGTACAACCAGTGATCTGAACCCAGTTAACAGCATGATAACAGCGGAGCATCTGAAAAGATGGCTCACAACAATAATAACCCGATTTTTGTAACAATAACTATGTACAAGTATTGCAGACAATCCGCACTTGGGATGGGCGCCCAGCATCCACTACGGACTACGAGAAATAGAATTATCGGTAAGTAAATTCTTATTTTCTCTGACGTCCTAAGTGGATGCTGGGGACTCCGTCAGGACCATGGGGATTATACCAAAGCTCCCAAACGGGTGGGAGAGTGCGGATGACTCTGCAGCACCGAATGAGAGAACTCCAGGTCCTCCTCAGTCAGGGTGTGCCCCTGACCAAGTATCAGCTCGGCAAAGTTGTAAAGCCGAGACCCCTCGGGCAGCCGCCCAAGATGAGCCCACCTTCCTTGTGGAATGGGCATTTACATATTTTTGCTGTGGCAGGCCTGCCACAGAATGTGCAAGCTGAATTGTACTACACATCCAACTAGCAATCGTCTGCTTAGAAGCAAGAGCACCCAGTTTGTTGGGTGCATACAGGATAACAGCAAGTCAGTTTTCCTGACTCCAGCCGTCCTGGAAACCTATATTTTCAGGGCCCTGACAACATCTAGCAACTTGGAGTCCTCCAAGTCCCTAGTAGCCGCAGGTACCACAATAAGCTGGTTCGGGTGAAACACTGACACCACCTTAGGGAGAAACTGGGGATGAGTCCGCAGCTCTGCCCTGTCCGAATGGACAATCAGATATGGGCTTTTTTGAGACAAACGCCGCCAATTCTGACACTCGCCTGGCCGAGGCCAGGGCCAACAGCATGGTCACTTTCCCTGTGAGATATTTCAAATCCACAGATTTGTTTAAACCAATGTGATTTTAGGAATCCCAGAACTACGTTGAGATCCCACAGTGCCACTGGAGGCACAAAAGGGGGTTGTATATGCAGTACTCCCTTGACAAACTTCTGGACTTCAGGAACTGAAGCCAATTCTTTCTGGAAGAAAATCGACAGGGCCGAAATTTGAACCTTAATGGACCCCAATTTTAGGCCCATAGACACTCCTGTTTGCAGGAAATGCAGGAAACGAGCGAGTTGAAATTTCTTCATGGGGCCTTCCTGGCCTCACACCACGCAACATATTTTCGCCACATGTGGTGATAATGTTGTGCAGTCACCTCCTTCCTGGCTTTGACCAGGGTAGGAATGACCTCTTCCGGAATGCCTTTTTCCCTTAGGATCCGGCGTTCAACCGCCATGCCGTCAAACGCAGCCGCGGTAAGTCTTGGAACAGACATGGTACTTGCTGAAGCAAGTCCCTTCTTAGCGGCAGAGGCCATGAGTCCTCTGTGAGCATCTCTTGAAGTTCCGGGTACCAAGTCCTTCTTGGCCAATCCGGAGCCACGAGTATAGTTCTTACTCCTCTACGTCTTATAATTCTCAATACCTTGGGTATGAGAAGCAGAGGAGGGAAGACATACACCGACTGGTACACCCACGGTGTTACCAGAAACGTCCACAGCTATTGCCTGAGGGTCTTTTGACCTGGCGCAATACTTGTCCAGTTTTTTTGTTCAGGCGGGACGCCATCATGTCCACCTTTGGTCTTTTCCAACGGTTCACAATCATGTGGAAGACTTCCCGATGAAGTCCCCACTCTCCCGGGTGGAGGTTGCCTGCTGAGGAAGTCTGCTTCCCAGTTGTCCACTCCCGGAATGAACACTGCTGACAGTGCTATCACATGATTTTCCACCCAGCGAAAAATCCTTGCAGTTTTTACCATTGCCCTCCTGCTTCTTGTGCCGCCCTGTCTGTTTACGTGGGCGACTGCCGTGATGTTGTCCCACTGGATCAATACCGGCTGACCTTGAAGCAGAGGTCTTGCTAAGCTTAGAGCATTGTAAATTGCCCTTAGCTCCAGTATATTTATGTGGAGAAAAATCTCCAGACTTGATCACACTCCCTGGAAATTTTTTCCCTGTGTGACTGCTCCCCAGCCTCTCAGGCTGGCCTCCGTGGTCACCAGCATCCAATCCTGAATGCCGAATCTGCGGCCCTCTAGAAGATGAGCACTCTGTAACCACCACAGGAGAGACACCCTTGTCCTTGGAGATAGGGTTATCCGCTGATGCATCTGAAAATGCGATCCGGACCATTTGTCCAGCAGATCCCACTGAAAAGTTCTTGCGTGGAATCTGCCGAATGGAATTGCTTCGTAATAAGCCACCATTTTTCCCAGGACTCTTGTGCAATGATGCACTGACACTTTTCCTGGTTTTAGGAGGTTCCTGACTAGCTCGGATAACTCCCTGGCTTTCTCCTCCGGGAGAAACACCTTTTTCTGGACTGTGTCCAGAACCATCCCTAGGAACAGCAGACGTGTCGTCGGAAATGGCTGCGATTTTGGATATTTAGAATCCACCCGTGCTGTCGTAGAACTACTTGAGATAGTGCTACTCCGACTTCCAACTGTTCTCTGGACCTTGCCCTTATCAGGAGATCGTCCAAGTAAGGGATAATTAAGACGCCTTTTCTTTGAAGAAGAATCATCATTTCGGCCATTACTTTGGTAAAGACCCGGGGTGCCGTGGACAATCCAAACGGCAGCGTCTGAAACTGATAGTGACAGTTCCGTACCACGAACCTGAGGTACCCTTGGTGAGAAGGGCAATTTTGGACATGGAGGTAAGCATCCTTGATGTCCAGGGACACCATATAGTCCCCTTCTTCCTGGTTCGCTATCACTGCTCTGAGTGACTCCATCTTGATTTGAACCTTTGTATGTAAGTGTTCAAAGATTTCCCATTTAGAATAGGTCTTACCGAGCCGTCTGGCTTCAGTACCACAATATAGTGTGGAATAATACCCCTTTCCTTGTTGTAGGAGGGGTACTTTGATTATCACCTGCTGGGAATACAGCTTGTGAATTGTTTCCAATACTGCCTCCCTGTCGGAGGAAGACGTTGGTAAAGCAGACATCAGGAGCCTGCGAGGGGGAGACGTCTCGAATCTCCAGTCTGTACCCCTGGGATACTACTTGTAGGATCCAGGGGTCCACTTGCGAGTGAGCCCACTACGCGCTGAAACTCGAGACGACCCCCCACCGCACTTGAGTCCGCTTGTACGGCCCCAGCGTCATGCTGAGGACTTGGCAGAAGCTGTGGAGGGCTTCTGTTCCTGGGAATGGGCTGCCTGCTGCAGTCTTCTTCCCTTTCCTCTATCCCTGGGCAGATATGACTGGCCTTTTGCCCGCTTGCCCTTATGGGGACGAAAGGACTGAAGCTGAAAAGACGGTGTCTTTTTCTGCTGAGATGTGATTTGGGGTAAAAAAGGTGGCTTTTCCAGCTGTTGCCGAGGCCACCAGGTCCGATGGACCGACCCCAAATAACTCCTCCCCTTTATACGGCAATACTTCCATGTGCCGTTTGGAATCTGCATCACCTGACCACTGTCGTGTCCATAAACATCTTCTGGCAGATATGGACATCGCACTTACTCTTGATGCCAGAGTGCAAATATCCCTCTGTGCATCTCGCATATATAGAAATGCATCCTTTAAATGCTCTATAGTCAATAAAATACTGTCCCTGTCAAGGGTATCAATATTTTCAGTCAGGGAATCCGACCAAGCCACCCCAGCGCTGCACATCCAGGCTGAGGCGATCGCTGGTCGCAGTATAACACCAGTATGTGTGTATATACCTTTTTAGGATATTTTCCAGCCTCTCAGCTGGCTCCTTGAGGGCGGCCCTATCTGGAGACGGTACCGCCACTTGTTTTGATAAGCGTGTGAGCACCTTATCCACCCTAAAGGGTGTTTCCCAACGCGCCCTAACTTCTGGCGGGAAAGGGTATACCGCCAATAATTTTCTATCGGGGGAAACCCACGCATCATCACACACTTCATTTAATTTATCTGATTCAGGAAAAACTACAGGTAGTTTTTTCACACCCCACATAATACCCTTCTTGTGGTACTTGTAGTATCAGAAATATGTCACACCTCCTTCATTGCCCTTAACATGTAACGTGTGGCCCTAAAGGAAAATACGTTTGTTTTTTTCTTCACCGTCGACACTGGAGTCAGTGTCCGTGTCTGTGTCTGTGTCGACCGACTGAGGTAAATGAGCGTTTTACAGCCCCTGACGGTGTTTGAGACGCCTGGACAGGTACTAATTTGTTTGCCGGCCGTCTCATGTCGTCAACCGACCTTGCAGCGTGTTGACATTATCACGTAATTCCTTAAATAAGCCATCCATTCCGGTGTCGACTCCCTAGAGAGTGACATCACCATTTCAGGCAATTGCTCCGCCTCCTCACCAACATCGTCCTCATACATGTCGACACACACGTACCGACACACAGCACACACACAGGGAATGCTCTGATAGAGGACAGGACCCCACTAGCCCTTTGGGGAGACAGAGGGAGAGTTTGCCAGCACACACCAAAAACGCTATAATTATACAGGGACAACCTTTATATAAGTGTTTTTCCCTTATAGCATTTTAATATATATATACATATCGCCAAATAAGTGCCCCCCCTCTCTGTTTTAACCCTGTTTCTGTAGTGCAGTGCAGGGGAGAGCCTGGGAGCCTTCCCACCAGCATTTCTGTGAGGGAAAATGGCGCTGTGTGCTGAGGAGAATAGGCCCCGCCCCCTTTTCGGCGGGCTTCTTCTCCCGTTTTTCTGAGACCTGGCAGGGGTTAAATACATCCATATAGCCCCCAGGGGCTATATGTGATGTATTTTTAGCCAGAATAAGGTACTATCATTGCTGCCCAGGGCGCCCCCCCCCAGCGCCCTGCACCCTCAGTGACCGCTGCTATGAAGTGTGCTGACAACAATGGCGCACAGCTGCAGTGCTGTGCGCTACCTTATGAAGACTGAAGAGTCTTCTGCCGCCGTTTCTGGACCTTCACTTTTCGGCATCTGCAAGGGGGGTCGGCGGCGCGGCTCCGGGACGAACCCCAGGGTGAGACCTGTGTTCCGACTCCCTCTGGAGCTAATGGTGTCCAGTAGCCTAAGAAGCCAATCCATCCTGCACGCAGGTGAGTTCACTTCTCTCCCCTAAGTCCCTCGTAGCAGTGAGCCTGTTGCCAGCAGGACTCACTGAAAATAAAAAACCTAACAAACTTTTACTCTAAGCAGCTCTTTAGGAGAGCCACCTAGATTGCACCCTTCTCGGCCGGGCACAAAAATCTAACTGAGGCTTGGAGGAGGGTCATAGGGGGAGGAGCCAGTGCACACCACCTGATCCTAAAGCTTTTACTTTTGTGCCCTGTCTCCTGCGGAGCCGCTAATCCCCATGGTCCTGACGGAGTCCCCAGCATCCACTTAGGACGTCAGAGAAAAATAAACCAAATGCAAACTGAACAAGGGTCACCAGAAGCAATACAACTAGTATGTGCTATATTAGTAGTGGCTGATGTGTATATCATGGCTCTGGCTGTAATCTGTTACATATATATGTGCCCATCCTGATCTTATACATAATCACCTCTCACATGTGTATGCATCACAGCAATGATTATGTACAGCCTGCCACAGCTAGTCACAGTGGGTGTTTACTACATGCTTCCCTATGGAAGCAGATGCAAACTTACAAGCCTGCAGATGTTTGTGGGCATGCCATCCATGGCAAATGAGTCACTTTAACCACAACTCATTTTCAGGATCGAGCTGTACACATCTGTTTTCTGTTACTGTGGAGAAACTCCAGAAAATGGGGGTATATACCTGGAAAAAAAGCTGGTGATGGTTGGTCTTACAAGATACAGAACATCAACACCTGTGACAACAAGCGGCTGTACAGAATGGGATGTACTATATGCTGCTGCTCTGACCTCCAGAAAAGAGTTGCAAAGCTAGCGTTGGTACAGTACTTCTACATCTACTGAAGGAGGAAAAGCTGAAATGAGCATCTCATACAATCTTTACTTGTCATATTCCATTAGGGGGAGTATAAAAGAGAGTATCATTATCTAATGGCACCTATTAATATTTCCATAAATTTGATTTGTCTGAGAAAATCTGCTAACTTTAATTTTCATAATAGTAAACACGTTTTCATGCTGTTGCCATTACTACACATTGTATGGGAGCATAGTAGTGATAGTTACATGGAGTTTTATGCGATCAAAACTTGCTGTGTGTTAATATAATTTTTAATTCAGGGTCAAATCCCCCAGTAAGTATAGTATTATATGCTGCTTCTAAAACACACACAATCTTGACAAAACCCATAATGAAAAGTGCACTATGGAATTGTTCTTGGGCCCTCCTAACCAACCTTACTATATATTGTATATTAAAAAAGACATATAGTGGTACAGTTTAACAAACCAAGCTCTTCAGTGACTGGAACTGACACATTTTGAAGTGCTTGATTTATTTGGACCCCCACAAGAGAAAACATTATGGTGGTTGGTTAAACGAAGCTACCAATGGTCTTAAGGCTAACAGTGTTAACAATCCTCACAGTTGAAGATACCTTCATCCTCAGTATAACCCTCATCACTGTTGTTAAAGAATCATCAACCAAAAGTAGCTTTACCCCTTTCTCTACATTCTCTGTACTTAACGGTGAAGGTATTCCTCATACAATTTGTAGTTCATTTTGAAGAACATCAGTTTTTTTCAACTTTTCCACCTCTTACGCCAATTGCTCACAAGGTTCCCAATTGGGCTAAACACTCTTTCTGAGCACACACTGGAGGATGGGCAGCTTAAGTACACCTTTCCTAGAGTGTACAAGGGGTATCCAAATTGCCTTTTTTCACTCCCAGTATTCAATGGGACTTTGTGAGATTCTAATTTGTTCATTATCATTAAAGTAAACTTCCAACATTCTATTGATACTTACTGTATCATATTGAGTCACAGTAGATGTGTCAATATACTGTATGTGGGCATTTATTTACCTGACCAGATGTCAAAATGTAACACTGTTGTGCATTGAGTTGACCCATCGTCATCACCACTTGGTTAAGGGTATGACCTCACTCAGGCTGGCAGTGCCTGAACTCGTCACATTGGTTAAAATTTCAAATGGATTCAGTTGATTGCATAAAACCGAAAGTATTCGCCAGTATGCTGCAGTAAGGTGGTAACCTGTCCCTCCTCTTCCAACCTCATGGGCTGATATGTACATCCTGATGGTCTGTAGCTGTTACTGCAGTCACTGAAGCATCTAGGGTGGGTTGACTTCCACCTGGTTACTACCTCTTGGTGGCAACTCAAACTGAACTTTTCTTTCAGCTACTACAATTTTTTATATGTGGTTGCTGAATCTCAAAAATGCCCAGAAATTTTTCAGGCTACAGCCAGCATGTACTGCTGAACCACAAAGCGTATTGTGTGAAAAACATGGTATGTATTGAAAATCACCTAGTTGTAATACTGGTACAATATTACTTGTGTAATCGAGTATGAAAAATCCGGAGGACATTCTTAGCAGGGTAAGCTATTTTGTTATCACACCCCTAAGTTTTTCCAATACTGTATGATTTTTAGTGAAGCCAGTGATACAAAGAATAGCCTGCCTTTGAATGAGCAGATGTTGTGCTTTAGATACTGCTACTGAAGATGATACACCCACCCAGTGGACTGTTACAGTCCTGTACTCTTTGGCTTAACCAGTTCCGCTTGTTCACATACTGTATCTCCTATATATTAGCCCAGATCTGTGACTTTGTGCCTCATTTGCAAACGCTGGGCGGAGTTAGTCAAATGAGTCACGTATCTGGGCAAATCTATAGGAGACTTGGAGCAGAAACAGATGGTATGGGCATGGCATAGGCAGGGGTGCATACCTCCCAACTTTCTTCAGGCAGAAGGAGGGACACACGTGCAGCGAAAAGGGGGCATGACCAACGAAAAGGAGGCATGGCTTCGCTGGAGGACCTGTGATCGTGAGCCACGCCCCCATTTTCATCAGTGAGGGGGCATGCCCAGCGCTCTGTGAGTTGCTGGCATGCCCCATCTCCTCCTGTCTCCACTGAATAGACGCTGTGCAAATGCATACAGCATCTATTCACTGCTGCTCTGCTAAGCAGAACAGCGAGTACAGGAACCTCCCAACAGCCCCCCCCCCCCCCCCACCCCACCGGTCACTCCCAGTCTCCCCTTACCACAGTGCCCGGAAGCTGAGCGAGTTCCGCGCTGTGTGACTGAGGAGTGGGGGGAGGGATGCGGGCGGGCAGAGGAAGCAGGACTCAAGCCTGAGAGAGTCAGCCATGCCAAGTCTCCAGCAGCAGATCCCAACAAGTTGGAGTGGAACAGCAGCAGCCAGCAGCAGTGACTCTGGTAAGACACATCTGACTGTCACCACTGTTTTGTCCCTAATACCAATCTCTCCCATACCCTGTGTTCTGTCATGTCCCTGTCACCCCTGGCCTTGCCCTGTCACCCTTATCCTGGCCCTTTCACCCTTATCCTGGCCCTTTCACCCTTATCTTGGCCCTGTCACCCCTATCCTGGCCCTGTCACCCCTGTGATTGCTCTGTCAACCCTATCCTGGCCCTGTCACCCCTGTCCTGGTCCTGCCGCCCCTACCCTGGCCCTGTCACCCCTATCCTGTCCCTGTCATTTCTGTCCTGGCCCCGTTGCCCCTGTCCTGGCGCTGACACTCCTGTCCTTGCCCCGTCACCCCTGTCCTTGCCCCGTCACCCCTGTCCTGGCCCTGTCACCCCTGTTCTGACCTTGTCACCCCTGTCCCGGCCCTGTTACTGCATACCTTCCAACTACCTTTTTAGCAGGTACAGTACCCGCAGCGCCTCCAGACCCATCCTCAATGCACCACACCTCCGCACCTTCCCCTCTACCACATGCGGTACCCCACCCCTCCCCCACATGCTGTGCCTCCAGACCACCTACACCACCCGCGGCTCCCACTCCCCCGCCCTTCCACCACCCACAGCACCTCCAGACCCCCTCCACCATCCATCCCCCATATATATCTTCCCCCGCACCTGCCCCCCTCCACCCGCAGCATCTGCAGACACCCTCCCCCATCCGCGGTCCACACCCACCCCTCCCCAACCCACGGCACCACCGCACCCACCCCTCCACCACCTCTGGAGCCCCTTTCCTATTCGCTGAACCACCCACACCTGCCCCTCCCCCACCCGGGGCGCCTCCAGACCCCCTACCCCACCCCCGACACCCCCGCCCCTTCCCATCCCACAGCACCTCCAGAACCCTTCACCCATCTGCAACATCCCGCACCAGCCCCTCCCCCACCCATGGCACCCCTGCCCCTCCCCCACCTTCAGTGCCTCCGGACCCCTCCCCCATCTGCAGCCCCCACTCCTCTGCCCCTCCCCCACCCGCAGCACCTCCCGACCCTTCCTCATCCGGGCCCCCCACCGCATCTGCCCCCCCCCCTCCACCCGCAGCATCTACAGACACCCTTCCCCATCTGCAGTCCCCCCGTACCCGCTACATTCTGTACATCGTACCCTGCAGGCACTGTTCACGCCGTTGCAAGGGGCTGCGCCTCCTTCACCATCGCACGCCCTTTCATTGTGCAATATTTAACCACTAACAAAGGAATGCAGGTAATACTCCGTATAATATAAATATTGAACCCCACAAAGGCATGCAAGGGTTAAGGGGGTGTAGCCTCTTGCGACGGTGTGAAGAGCGCCCATAGGGCGCGATGAAGCACCTAGTATGTAATTAAGTGGACAGTCGGTACAATGGTATTTTCTAGGCAAAGATCAACTTTTTGTTTAAAGTTCTGGTACTCTGACTAAATAGTTCTGGTGCTCTGACTAAATAGAATCGAGATGGAATTTCGGTAGCATGGACACATCTCAACTTATTGGCTAAAACCAGATGCATTGATCGCAGATATTGGATGCAGATCTAATGCTAATATATCTATCATGGCTTCAGTGTTCTGCTGTGTAACAGGACGGTTGCTGTCATACTTTGCCCCGGTCAACTGGTTCCCATCTGTGATGAAGCTTGACCCACAGCAGCAGTCCTACCATGCAGGGATTCTTCTGGGAAATCCTGATAAGGGGAGTCAGTTAGCATTTGCAAATTGGATGCGTGCCTACCTCTAATGAGGAGTTTGATGATGAAGGTGTTGGCAGTGGAGATTGCATGTGCTGGTTTCACTCCATGCTGTTGGTAGCTGATGCTGGACTGCCAGTTATATATAATTTTCCAGATTTTGATCAATAACTTGAATGAGCTTTCTGCAAATGAGGTAACATGGAGGAGGTGCCTAGATTGTTAATGTCCCTACTTCTACTTACTGTACTTTAGCACTATAAATGGTACAGTTTTTTTGGTCTTTTGCTCAAGCATGACAATGCCCTTCTTATCACTGGCATGAAGTTCTGCCACTGATGGCTGACTTACTTCAACACAAATAACATCATCCTCCCATATTTTATCAGCTTATTCTTGTCTAACACATTCATCATCATTAGTATTAGATACACAAGTATATACAAGTACAGTAATATATGATGCTTCTAAAAAAAAAACCCACTGTTTTCCCTTTAAATATTTAAATTGAATTAAAACATAGGATTTTTTTTTTAAATTAGGAAAAAACATTTTCAACTTTTATTATTTTGTGGTGCAGCTTTTTCTTCTTATGGGAGCAACTCACTCAGACACAGTGCACTATTATTGTGCAATAATTTTGGGTCAGCTAAGCTTGCAATCACAGTACTAAGGTACCTCTGCTCCTAATGCATTTCAGTGTAGATGATACATATACCTTTGTGAAAAACAATTGTAAGTGCATGTGTGTGTATATTTATTGTTTGATAAAGCCTGATGACAGTAGGAGAGACTACTGAAACGTTGCAAAACAGCCACTTGTTTTTGTGAGTTATTGCATCTAAACCTCTGAGTGCCGCATCTTCATGTTTTCTATGGTTACCATATGAGGGCACCGGCTGCAGCTGTTATAGGGCCAGATGTAATAGAGTGAGAGTTTCAGAAAGTGAGAGATTTGATAAGGTCTTGCAGCTTTTTTTAAAGTGGAAATCATTTACACATCAAGATCAACCTGGTTTTGCGGTGTAAATGATTGGCACTTTAAAAAAAAACTGAAAACCCTTACCAAATCTCTCACTTTCTTAAACTCTCAGTCTATTACATCTGGCCCATAGTGTTTTTGGAGTGCCGAACCTTGCCGCAATTATATTGGAATAGACACAGATCAGTGAGTATTCCTGTTGAGGCACCCAGCCATTGTTTTAAAACCACTGTCACCATCATCTAGTTTGTCTAAATGAAGTTTTTAACAGTTATGTGCTTACAGCATTTATATTAGTACTCTTTTGGCATCAGTTACTGGAGGCAGTCACAGTCATTGTTTAGCCTGCAATTATACGGCAAGTTATTTACTACATGAGGCTATTGTTATTATGGAACAAATGGAGGACCAATTTGGACATTTCAGATTCCCTTTGGGGGAAACATTATTGTTATCTGAGACAGAGGCTGAGGCGATTCTTTTTTCGATAGAGGAATGAAAGATGAAGCCGAGTCAACAACAATGGATGGCATCTTTAAAGACCTGTTAAATTTGAAAAAGAAGGTGGACTTTTACCTTCATGATATCTCACTCAGCGATTACTATAAAATGAAAAAAATACCTAGAGGTTTTTGGGTAAAAAACTGCCCTACAATAGGGAGGTATGATGGGTAATTCTGTCAGCAGTGGACAGTAATTTTAAATAAATGTTAATTGGACTTGATTTTAATAGTAATTGAACAATCAAGCAGGGAGTTGGATACGATTAAAACTAAAATATCTGCTTTTGAAATGATTCATGTTCCTGCACTGGGGGCCGATAAAGATGGGGAATGGATGGACAAACTACAACAGCAAGTGTCCCAATATAAAAAAGAGCTGATTCTTTTTAAAAAAAGAGATGTAATAAAGGTTGAACAAGATTATGAAAAACATTCTGTGTATCGTTGGCTATCAGGCAACAGACAGGAGGATAAGAGATGCCCATTCTTCCAGAAAAATTGTAAGCCTTTCACTAGGTTTGATACAGAATTGTCACAAGAGACAAATAGTGATTCAGATAAATCACATCAGGCAGCAGCACCTTTAGGGGTAAGAACAAGAGCTATCAAAAATTCAGAACGAGATGGCACACCAGGAGAAGTGGTCAAAATGAGAGGCAGAGGAAGAGTGGGTCGGCCTCCAATTGCCAGAAAGATGCAATAGTAAACTTGTCATCATATGAATTAACATCAACTGAAATTTGCCTTTTGAACAAAGGATTGTCTTTTGTCCCATAGGTTCCGTTTGACCAGTTGCAATGGAACATAAAGAAATATTCATTACAAAGAAAAATTAAACTTAAGGAAGACTTCAAAGACAAGACTACAGCTGTTGCAGATGAAAACCGTATTCCTATCCAATTGAAACAATTTTGTCCTAAATCATCATTTGAGACAATTACATACAATCCCAGTATTAAGACTTTTATGAGGCTATTAAAACTTAACCGTTTTCAGTCTGCGCTCCCTAGACCTCCCAAGGTGCAAGCTGTTTAAGGAGAAGAATTTGAAGTTCATAGGATCCTTGACTGTTGTAAAAGATATGGTCGTCTCCAATATCTTATTGATTGGAAGGGATATGGACCGGAGGAAAGGTCCTGGGTTTCTGAAGAGGACGTCCACGCTCCAAGATTAGTCCGGGCCTTTCATACCAAGAATCCGATGAAAGCACAAGGGTGTTCAAAGCCCAAGCTAAAAAGCAGAATACTGTCAGGCCCCGGAGCCTTACCTTCGGTGGGTGCTCCCGCGGGTTGCCGTCCCATTGGTTGGTGTGGCTGCGGCGGCAGGGAGCTGCTGGCGGCGGGTCCTCCTGGACGGATGTGCGGCTGCCAAGGGCCGGGGGCCAAGGGTCTGGAGAGCCGGGTGCTGCGGCGGGGATCGCTGAGGTAAGGTCCTCTAGTGGTGACACAGTATAGTGTGTCAGAGACAGAAGCTGGCTAAAGCTGTGTGCTAACAGCTAAGTATGTCTCCTGTGCTGGGGGCAGCCATGTTGGAGACCAGAGTATTACCAATGAAGTTCCCAATCTGTGTCCAGCCAATCCTGTGTGTTCTCCCCTTACAAAAGGGGGGCGGCTCAGAGGGAGAGCGCTAGTGCTTCAAGTTACCTCCTTGTGAAAGGTTCTCCAGCTCTGTGCTCCCAGGTTACTTCTGGTTCCCTGGTCCTGGTTGCTCTCATCTATTGGTTACCTAAACACTGCTGCAGTCCTGCTGTCTAAGTCTGTTGCCACTCGTGGAAGCGCTCACGGGATCCCAGGTCGTAGAGGAGCTCCAGGTGCTAACAGCGGTTCCCGCAGATGTCTTAATTTCTTCAAAGTCCAAGTTCTTCAGCCTCGTCTTTCAATCACAAACCACAGTCTTCATTTCTTCAAAGTCCAAGTTCTTCTGCCTCGTCTTTCAATCACAAACCACAGTCTTCAGTTCTTTACCGGAGTTCTTCAGCTTCACTCTTCAAGTCATTTAACCATAGACTCTAATTCTTTCAGTTTCTATTTCTCCAATATTCGTGTACAGCCTGATTATTCATTAAAACTACAGTTATCTTCCTACGGAGTCCTCCTTTTCTTTTCGCCCTCCGGACAACGTTAACACTTAGTTTGGCTTCCACCCCATGAGGAGGAATTACATTCAGCCACCTTGTTTACTCTCCTCACAGGTAGCTGTCCCTTCAGCCAAAACTCAGTTGTCGGAACCCTAATTTACGCCGAGTTCATTTAAAAAAAAAACCATTGGCCTATCATAGAAACAGATCTTAACCTTAATTTGAGGGATACTCACCTAATGCCGTGTTATTTACGGGGCAAAAATCTACGTGATATGTTAGTAAAGACTGACTTTGCCAAATTAAACAAGGTGTCTTGAGGGAAAATTACATTTCTATCAGGAGTAAAAAAAACTTGGCTGTATCAAATGCTCGTGTGTGACATGTCAATACTTATTAACTGGTGATTTTTTTTCAATCATCCAGACACAGGACAACAAATACCAATAAAATATCAATTCAACTGCAATTCCAACTTTGTAATATATCAAATTATTTGCCGGTGCGGTCTCAGCTATATAGTCAAAATGGAGAGAAAATTTAAAAAGAGAATGTCAGCCTACCGTTCAGCTATTCGTAATGTCCTGGAAACTGGTGACAGTGAGCAGCCTGTAGCCAGGCATTTTGCCCAGTGTAAACATCCTGTTAACAGCATTAGATATAGAATGATAGACTGCGCCCTTTTAGAGCTTAGAGCGGGTAATAGAGCTGCTAAACTGTTACAGATTAAAACCAGATGGATATCATGTCTGGGAGTTATTAATCCAAAAGGTTTAAATGAATCTATTTCCTATTCCTGTTTTTTTAAAATAATTATAACAGGGAGTTTGTATCTTTCTGGTAATTGGTCTGACAATGTATCTTAATTATATATTTAATATGAGTTAGAGATGAGCGGGTTCGGTTCGTCAAGATCCGAACCCCCTGAACTTCACCTATTTTACACGGTTCCGAGGCAGCCTCGGATCTTCCCGCCTTGCTCGGTTAACCCGAACGCGGTCGAACGTCATCATACCGCTGTCGGATTTTCGCGAAATACGTATTCTATATAACGTGCCATGCGTCGCCGCCATTTTCACTCGTGCATTGGAGATTGAATGGAGAGGAAGTGGCTGCGTTCTCTCCCTGAAAAGCTCCGTATCTGTGCTCAGTGTGCTGCAAATATCTGTGCTCAGTGTGCTGCAAATATCTGTGCTCAGTGTGCTGAAAATATCTACGTTCTCTGCCTGAAAACGCTCCATATCTGTGCTCTGTGTGCTGCAAATATCTGTGCTCAGTGTGCTGCATTGTGGGGACCACCAGTATATAATTATAGTAGTACAGTACAGTACGCCATTGCTGTATCTTGCAGCTCTGTGTCAAGTATACTATCCATATCTGTGCTGCATTATTGTGAGCAGTATATAGTAGGACAGTGCAGCATTTTGGTGACCAGCAGTATATATATAGTACAGTACAGTAGGCCATTGCTGTATCTTGCAGCTCTGTGTCAAGTATACTATCCATATCTGTGCTGCATTATTGTGAGCAGTATATAGTAGGACAGTGCAGCATTTTGGTGACCAGCAGTATACATATAGTACAGTACAGTAGGCCATTGCTGTATCTTGCAGCTCTGTGTCAAGTATACTATCCATATCTGTGCTGCATTATTGTGAGCAGTATATAGTAGGACAGTGCAGCATTTTGGGGACCACCAGTATACATATAGTACAGTACAGTAGGCCATTGCTGTATCTTGCAGCTCTGTGTCAAGTATACTATCCATATCTGTGCTGCATTATTGTGAGCAGTATATAGTAGGACAGTGCAGCATTTTGCTGACCAGCAGTATACATATAGTACAGTACAGTAGGCCATTGCTGTATCTTGCAGCTCTGTGTCAAGTATACTATCCATATCTGTGCTGCATTATTGTGAGCAGTATATAGTAGGACAGTACAGCGTTTTGGGGACCACCAGTATACATATAGTACAGTACAGTAGGCCATTGCTGTATCTTGCAGCTCTGTGTCAAGTATACTATCCATATCTGTGCTGCATTATTGTGAGCAGTATATAGTAGGACAGTGCAGCATTTTGCTGACCAGCAGTATACATATAGTACAGTACAGTAGGCCATTGCTGTATCTTGCAGCTCTGTGTCAAGTATACTATCCATATCTGTGCTGCATTGTTGTGAGCAGTATATAGTAGGACAGTGCAGCATTTTGGTGACCAGCAGTAGTAGTACAGACAGTACAGTAGGCCATTGCTATTGATATATTACTGGCATATAATTCCACACATAAAAAAATGGAGAACAAAAATGTGGAGGGTAAAATAGGGAAAGATCAAGATCCACTCCCACCTCGTGCTGAAGCTGCTGCCACTAGTCATGGCAGAGATGATGAAATGCCATCAACGTCGTCTGCCAAGGCCGATGCCCAATGTCATAGTAGAGAGCATGTAAAATCCAAAAAACAAAAGTTCAGTAAAATTACCCAAAAATCTAAATTAAAAGCATCTGAGGAGAAGCGTAAACTTGCCAATATGCCATTCACGACATGGAGTGGCAAGGAACGGCTAAGGCCCTCTCCTATGTTTCTCATGACTAGTGGGTCAGCTTCACATGAGGATGGAAGCACTCATCCTCCCGCTAGAAAAATGAAAAGACTTAAGCTGGCAAAAGCACAGCAAAGAACTGTGCGTTCTTCTAAATCACAAATCCCCAAGGAGAGTCCAATTGTGTCGGTTGCAATGCCTGACCTTCCCAACACTGGACAGGAAGAGGTGACACCTTCCACCATTTGCACGCCCCCTGCAAGTGCTGGAAGGAGCACCCACAGTCCAGTTCCTTATAGTCAAATTGAAGATGTCACTGTTGAAGTACACCAGGATGAGGATATGGGTGTTGCTGGCGCTGAGGAGGAAATTGACAAGGAGGATTCTGATGGTGAGGTGGTTTGTTTAAGTCAGGCACCCGGGGAGACACCTGTTGTCCATGGGATGAATATGGCCATTGACATGCCTGGTCAAATTAAAAAAAAAATCACCTCTTCGGTGTGGAATTATTTTAACAGAAATGCGGACAACAGGTGTCAAGCCGTGTGTTGCCTTTGTCAAGCTGTAATAAGTAGGGGTAAGGACGTTAACCACCTAGGAACATCCTCCCTTATACGTCACCTGGAGCGCATTCATCAGAAGTCATTTACAAGTTCAAAAACTTTGGGTGACAGCGGAAGCAGTCCACTGACAACTAAATCCCTTCCTCTTGTACCCAAGCTCCTGCAAACCACACCACCAATTCCCTCAGTGTCAATTTCCTCCTTAGATAGGAAAGACAATAGTCCTGCAGGCCATGTCACTGGCAAGTCTGATGAGTCTTCTCCTGCCTGGGATTCCTCCAATGGATCCTTGAGTGTAATGCCTTCTGCTCCTCGCTCTGCTGTTGTTGCTGCTGGGAGTCGATCATCATCCCAGAGGGGAAGTCGGAAGACCACTTGTACTACTTCCAGTAAGGAATTGACTGTCTAACGGTCCTTTGTGAGGAAGATGAAATATCACAGCAGTCATCCTGTTGCAAAGCGGATAACTCAGGCCTTGGCAGCTGTGTTGGTGTTAGACGTGCGTCTGGTATCTGTTAGTTCACAGGCAATTAGAGAATTTCTTGAGGTAGTGTGTTCCCGGTACCAAATACCATCTAGGTTCCACTTCTCTAGGCAGGTGATACCGAGAATGTACACAGACGTCAGAAAAAGACTCACCAGTGTCCTAAAAAATGCAGTTGTACCCAATGTCCACTTAACCACGGACATGTGGACAAGTGTAGCAGGGCAGACTCAGGACTATATGACTGTGACAGCCCACTGGGTAGATGTATTGCCTCCCAGTACCAGTAGCAGCATCTCACAAATGCCAACTTGTTCCTAGCAGGCTACGCTTTGTATCACCGCTTTCCATAAGAGGCACACAGCTGACAACCTTTTACGGAAACTGAGGAACATCATCACAGAATGGCTTACCCCAATTGGACTCTCCTGGGGATTTGTGACATCGGACAACGCCACCAATATTGTACGTGCATTACATGTGGGCAAATTCCAGCACGTCCCATGTTTTGCACATACATTGAATTTGGTGGTGCAGAATTATTTTAAAAAATGACAGGGGCGTGCAAGAGATGCTGTCGGTGGCCCAAAGAATTGCGGGCCACTTTTGGCATTAAGCCACCGCGTGCCGAAGACTGGAGCACCAGCAAACACTCCTGAACCTGATATGCTTCAGAGGATGGAGGAGCAGCAAAAGGCCATTCAAGCCTATACATCTGCCTATGATATAGGCAAAGGAGGGGGAATGCACCTGACTCAAGCGCAGTGGAGAATGATTTCAACGTTGTGCAAGGTTCTGCAACCCTTTGAACTTGCCACACGTGAAGTCAGTTTAGACACTGCCAGCCTGAGTCAAGTCATTCCCCTCATCAGGCTTTTGCAGAAGCAGCTGGAGAGATTGAAGGAGGAGCGAATATGGAGCGATTGCACTAGGCATGTGGGACTTGTGGATGGAGCCCTTAATTCGCTTAACCAGGATTCATGGGTGGTCAGTCTGTTGAAATTAGAGCACTACATTTTGGCCACCATGCTCGATCCTAGGTTTAAAGCCTACGTTGTATCTCTCTTTCCGGCAGACACAAGTCTGCAGAGGTTCAAAGACCTGCTGGTGAGAAAATTGTCAAGTCAAGCGGAACGTGACCCGTCAACAGATCCTCCTTCACATTCTCCTGCAACTGGGGCTGCGAGGAAAAGGCTAAGAATTCCGAGCCCACCCACTGGCGGTGATGCAGGGCAGTCAGGAGCGAGTGCTGCTGACATCTGGTCCGGACTGAAGGACCTGCCACTGCATATGAATCTGTCACCACTGAAAGAATGGTGGAGGACTATATGAGTGACAGCATCCAAGTAGGCATGTCAGACAGTCCGTACGTATACTGGCAGGAAAAAGAGGCAATTTGGAGGCCCTTGCACAAACTGGTTTTATTTTACCTAAGTTGCCCCCCCCCCCCCTCCCACTCCAGTGTGTACTCCGAAAGAGTGTTTAGTGCAGCAGGTCACCTTGTCAGTGATCGGTGTACGAGGTTACTTCCACAAAATGTGGAGAAGATGATGTTCATCAAAATTAATTATAATCAATTCCTCCGTGAAGAGATTCACCAGCAATTGCCTCCAGAAAGTACACAGGGACCTGAGATGGTGGATTCCAGTGGGGACGAATTAATACTCTGTGAGGAGTGGGATGTACACAGTGAAAGGGGTGATGAATCGGACGATGAAGAGGAGGTGGACATCTTGCCTCTGTAGAGCCAGTTTGTGCAAGGAGAGATTGATTGCTTCTTTTTTGGTGGGGGCCCAAACCAACCAGTCATTTCAGCCACAGTCGTGTGGCAGACCCTGTCGCTGAAATGATGGGTTTGTTAAAGTGTGCATGTCCTCTTTATACAACATAAGGGTGGGTGGGAGGACCCAAGGACAATTCCATCTTGGACCTTTTTTTATTTATTTATCTTTGCATCATGTGATGTTTGGGGCTAATTTTTTTAAGTGCCATCCTGTCTTTTTTAAGTGCCACTCCTAGATGGGCCAGGTGTTTGTGCCGGCCACTTGGGTCGCTTAGCTTAGTCATCCAGCGACCTTGGTACAAATTTTAGGACTAAAAATAATATTGTGAGGTGTGAGGTGTTCAAAATAGACTGGAAATGAGTGGAAATTATGGTTATTGAGGTTAATAATACTATGGGATCAAAATTACCCCCAAATTCTATGATTTAAGCTGTTTTTGAGGGGTTTTTGAAAAATAAAACACCCGAATCCAAAACACACCCGAATCCGACAAAAAATTTTCAGGGAGGTTTTGCCAAAACGCGTCCGAATCCAAATCACAGCCGCGGAACCGAATCCAAAACCAAAACACAAAACCACAAAAATTTCCGGTGCACATCTCTAATATGAGTATTACTGGTACTGTTCATCTTATGTAAGTACAGTGTATCCAATGTTATAGGGAAGTATAGCCGCTCTGTACAACTACGTACAGTCTGGAATATAATGGTAGTTGTATATTCTATGATAAGTTAAGCTATGTGTATACTCTGTTGCATTTAGCGGTATACCCTATGGTTACATTGTGCTCGATATAATAGTAACATTGTGTACTGTTTTTGAATTTATTATTCAGACTGTAATGTGTGCTATGGGTTGCCATGGTGATGGGTTGTAACTTTCACGACGCCGTCGTATCCCGATTATGTCACAGCCTGCACCACCCGCCGGGTGAGCAGTCCCGGACGGGCTGGCGGGAATTCACTTGCTGTGATTTTTATAAAAGGTATGTAAAGTGTTTTATTGTTTGATAAAGCCTAACGACAGTAGGAAAGACTACTGAAACATTGCAAAACAGCCACTTGTTTTTGTGAGTTATTACATTTAAAGCTCTGAGTGCCGCATCTTCATGTTTTCTATGGTTACCATATGAGGGCACCGACTGCAGCTGTTATAGTGTTTTTGGAGTGCCGAACCTTGACGCAATTATATATATATATATATATATATATATTTCTATAAAGAAAGAGATATAGCCAAAGACACAATGGATGGCACAATGGATGGCACATGCTCACATACTTCGTAATGGAGGGCCTTTGGGTGTACTGTACCTGTGCCAGTACTTTGCTCTTCTCAATGTTGAAGGGCTTTACCTTATATGTATTGTGTATGTTAAGTAGAAAATGCGGAAAAATATTAGTATTGAGATATTAAGATCTACAATTAAAACATGCCTTATATACAGAATTCATCCACCATTGATGATTTGTGAAGTGACACTTATACATAGCTCAGAGGCATTTATAGAGAGGAAGAGGCCCATCTGTAGGCTCCGTCTGGGCCCCCTCCTCTCTAGCCGGTGGCAATGCTTAGCTCTGGGCACTAGGGTCCCTAGAGTTCCCTACAGTGCATGCGCAGATCTCCAGGAAAATGGCACGACAGCCACTTTCCCACTGATTTTTCTACTGTGCATTTGCAAAGCACGGGAAAAATGGCACCGCACAATTTTTCCAGTGATTTTGGCAGCACTGCTGCAGCAACATGGGACTCCGGAGGGTAAATATGAAAAATAATGGGTGCAGGGTATGCGGTGTGGGCCCTCCTGAACCTCGGGGGCCCGTGTGCACCGCACACACTGCACCCATTATAAATACGCCAGTGACATAGGTCTACTCAATACAGGAGCATGCATCAAGTCTGTTCCCACGGACAGAGGGCCTAATTCATATTTGTATGCAAATGCAATTGCGATTTTCTAGTCTACTGAACTGGTAATGTGTCGATAATCACTCCGTTGCGTGAACATCGGCTATTACGTACTATTTTATTCCCGTCAATAGACAATTTGTCATAATGTGTATATTTGTCTTTGATTACACAGGGTTGAAAGAGAATGCAGTCACTAAACTGACATTCCAAACTGTTGAAATTGTGGTGTTGACATTATGATTGTCAACATCACAATGTCAACAGTTACATCTGCAGTATGTACAAACGTTCACAATGTCGACATAAGAAATGTCCAAATTCTGCACAGGTCGGTGTGTTATGGTTAGGCTGAGGGAGAAGAGGGTTAAGGGCAGGAAGATTAGGTTTAGACACTAAGGTGAGGATAGGGTTAGGAAATCGGAGGACAGTTTGGGTTAGGGATTAGAGTTATGGTTACAGCTGATCGTTACTTATTACTAGAACCACTTCATGACAGCCAGAAGTCACAATCAGCTGACCATCATACCCAGAAGACAACACCAGAGCTGCTGGAGATAAGCTAGCAGATGAGTGAGCACTGCACCTACACACAACACCGAGAATTTACCAGTGTCGACATGGTCAATGTTGATATGCTGAACATGTCAAAATGCTGCATGTTGACATTACCTTCATATAATAAAGAAAGTATCAGTGACCTCCATATAATGCCAAGAGCATTAATGGCTGGTTAATATTGGCCCCAGGGCCAGGGCCGGATCAAGGCTCCAGGGGGCCCGGGGTACTTTAGACAAGGGGGGCCCCTGAGGGCTAAATATAGTGTATATACTGAGGAAGGGGAGGTTTCTTACAAATATATATATCTAAAGGTGGGTACACACTGGAAAGATATATCTGCAGATCAATTGATCTGCAGATATATCTATGGACGGATCGGGCAGTGTGCTGTGCATACACACTGCCCGATCCGTCGGGGACTGACGTCATGAACTGGGCGGGCGTGTACACACGCCCGCCCAGTTCAGCTGTCAATCACCGCCGGCCGCCGCAGCATGTGTACGGGCGGTCGGCCGACCGCCGTACACACACAGCGACGCGCCAATATATCGGTAGATATATTGGCCGTCGGCTGTGCTGCGGGGCCGACGCGATACGTCTGTGAACGACGGAGTTCACAGACGTATCGGCCGTACACACTGGCCGACGGACCCGCGATATATCGGCCGTTCAAGAGAACGGCCGATATATCGGCCAGTGTGTACGGGCCTTAAGATTGATAAAAGTGTGAGCAGAAAGCTGTTGGAGGCAGCAACAAAGGATAGCACTTATTATTAAATAGAAAATTAGCATACATACACACAACACACACATAGCATACATAAACACTCACAAACAGCATACATACATACATACCACACAGCATACACACTACACACCAACAACATATACACACACACACAACTACACACCAACACCATATATATACACACACACACTACACACCAACAACATATATATACACACACACACACTACACACCAACATATACACACACACACACACACACACACACACACACTACACACCAACAACATATATATATACACACACACACACACACACACACAACTAACCAACTGAACAGAGGAGAGGAGAAGAGGAGGAGATTCTGCCGGAGTCCATGTGAGTTAAACACAGGAGCTGCTGCTGCTGCACATGCTCAGCAGCTCCCTCTACGGTGTTACAGAGGCAGAGAGCTCAGCTGATCAGAGGCAGAGCTCAGTGAGGAGCAGCCGTACAATTCATTCACGGCAGCTCGTAAGTGCCTGTGGGTGGCCCCGCCGGGTGCAGAGACGGGGACAAGGCTGTCTCCGTCTCTGAAACACAAAATTTGTCTGCAGAGGGGAAAGTTTGCACCACTGCCACCAATGAATGAACTTTCTAAAATAAAAAAAAACTACCAGTGTTTGACGGCAGGCACGGCTGGCCCTTAAATATGGGGGGCCCAGGGTTATGTGTCCCCTGGGCTCCCCCCTTAATCCGGCTCTGCCCAGGGCTCATATAATACAAAGGAGTGTGATCGCAATACAATACATAAAGTATTTTGCCTTACAGCATCATTCCTTCATCAATAATTATCCCTATCACAAAAATTACAGTATTAACTACTTCTGTATAATCATAATTACCCAATTTAATGTAATTAACATATTTACCCCTTTTACAATAATTACCTACAAAATCCCCACTAAAATTAGCCCCAACATCATCAAATAATTCCATTTATGCATTTTAACCAGTTGCGGCTCCAGAGATAGGGCTGCAGCGCAGTTCAACATTCAAATAGGGGAGCAACACCAACTGTCACCCCAAACTCTGCCAAATATCGCCGGCCAGGATGGCAGTAGGTATGGCTCCCTGATTTGAATTTTGGACTATGCCCACCTCTGGAGCAGCCACTGATTTTAACCCACTAATTATCCCCTCACAGAAGTACAGCCGACTCTTATTCATGTGCATACCGTCATTTTCTAACACTGGAACAGGGGCAGAACTCATGGCAGTGCATACAGTATGGTTAATTGCATTGTGGCACAGAGCATTGAAAGGGACTGCAGCTGTGTGACATTAGCAGTAAGGAGTCAGAGTGACTCATTGTAGAATGCCAGCTGGCAAGTCACTGTGGGTCGAGGAGTTGATACAGCCAAAGGGCCTTCCCTTCTCTTCCCCTTGGGAATAGCGACCCGCATCATTACTACTTGCACTTAAACACTTCAGAAAGTTTCAGTGCTTCCAATAACTGCTACACCCACCTCCCCTACAAGTGATCTGTTATGTGGTGGCTGGTACCTCCTCTGGGATTAGCCACCCTTGTGCTGCAGTGTTATGGTCCCAAGCACATCCTTCCCTTTTGCAGGATCAGGCCCACATCCTCCTTCCCCTCTAACTGTATTCTACTCACTCCCATTCAGAAGACAAAGTCTGCTCCTTCTCCCCATCTATCCTGCCACACTCTATTCTGCTCCATCTCTCCCAGAGGATCAGGTCTGCCATCTCCTTCCACTCTAGTGGAGGGAGGAACTGGCATATTTTAATGATATTATGAGGAATGTATTGCAGTGTACTGATGTAGTGCAGCATATATTGGGGATGTAGTTTAGTGATGTACAGTAGTGTCGTGATATAGTGTTGGGAGGTACTAGCATATACAGTAAACATGCATGATATACTGTAGGTTCATGAGGGAACTCTGAGGCATATAAAGGAATGAGGGACTCTGAGGCATACAATGGGGCATAAGGAGGCACTGAGGTATAGATGTAGCAAGCTTAATTGCACCCACAACTAATAGGCTTTGCATTATGCGATCGCGGATGCGTATAGTTGCAGCCCAGTGTATCGAGTCACTGCCATGATGCTCATGCTCATGCATACGCATAGCAGCAAAGTTGAAAGTGGCTGTGTCTGTATGTAAAGTGGCATGAGGAGACTCGGGGGCATATAAGGTGCATGTGGAGCAGGTGGCATATAAAGGAGCTTACATGGACCTTAAATCTGAGAAATAAAATTATTGTCACCCTACTGCAGGTGTGACTATGCCCCTTGTCCCCACCCCCTTCCTTATATCTCCCAGGGCCAGCTAGAGAGCACAGATGGCACCCCTTTATAAGTAGAGCAGTGTGGCAGCTAATGCTCATATTACATACAGTTCTAGATCCCATATCTTTCATCACAGTTTTTGCAGGCTCAGGCTATCGTAAAAAAGTTGACAGGCATATGGTGAATACGCTGCTGAGGGGCCATGTCAAGGAGATGCATGGGGTATATGGGACACATTCCCCCACCTATACCCTAATTTACCTGTTGCAGATCTATATAGCTCTGCACTGCCCACCCCACCCCTTACCCAGCCATCCAAAGAATCTATGGTTTGGTGTGACCCATTTGGACTACACCAGAACATCCCAGTACCTGATACCCTGGAGCCTGGACCAACTACAGCCTTGTATTTCTGCAACCCAGGATTAGGTCGTGATTTGGGATATATTCACCTCCATGCATGACTGATCGGTTGGAGTGCCAGGAAGAAAAACTTGAGTGTCGATATTAGAGGAAGAAACACATACAGATAAAGAAACCTTTATGTGCAAGGGTTAACCTTACTCACTGTAAGTAAGGTACGCCATTACTTCTTATTTGACTGAATAGAAAGAGGTCACAGAAGGTGGAGGAAGATAAAGATACCTTTATGAGTGGTTCCTATTGCACTTGGGTGTGAGTACGGTACGAATAATTTTTGGTGGAAGAATAACCATTATGAAGCACTACGCCTCCACTAGGGATCAGTACTAAATGCCGGTGGTCGGAATCCCGGCGGTCGAAATACCGACACCGGAATCCCGACCACACAATCCCGACAGGGGTGGCAAGCGGAACGCAGCCCCTTGCGGGCTCGCTTCGCTCGCCACGCTGCGGGCACGGTGCCTCGCTACACTCGGCACACTATTATATTCTCCCTCTATGGGTGTCGTGGACACCCACGGAGGGAGAATATGTCGGGATTGCGGCGGTCGGGATTCCGGCGTCGATATTTCGACCGCCGGGATTCCGTCCGGCGGCATCTTGACCGGATCCCCTCCACTATTCATAAATAATCCACTGATAAGACTTTCTCTTGAACATTGGAAAAACATACTACACTATATTGTTTTTTTCTCTTGTCCCTTTTTTTATTGATAAACGGGCCAGAGGAAGTTTCAGCTGAAGTTCTTGGACTTACTGTGACCGATGTGGATGAACCCCCTATCTATCTAAGTATAAGGAATTTAGATTGTTCATTATATGTGAGCGCATGTGGAGAATTGTGTAAATTTCCTTTTTTTTTCTATCTGTTGCAGATCTATTTTACTCATCTCCTACTGCAGCCAAAGTCATCTGTAAGCATCATCAAGCACCTGTCAGCCAGATCCTGTCTAGGCTGTTGCTGTCAGAGAGAAAGAGGAGGGGCAATGCAGAGACAGGAGCTGTGCAATCTATTAATGCAGAACACAGCCCCTGTGAGGAGGTAGCTATATGCTGCATGTCCTCCCTCTCTGCTCTCCAGGATGGCAGCTGCATAGGCATACTTGCCAATTCTGCCAATATATCCAGGAGAGTCCCAAATTTATTGGGGCTTTCCCAGCCTCTAGACAGAGTTGTATAGTCTCCCGCAGTCACCCACTTCCTGACTGAAGTGGGCTGCCAGAAGGTTGGATGAATTGCACCATTCTAACCTTATCACCCACTGTAAATTGCCACATACAGTGGATTTGAACAATAGAGGTGGGACTATAATCCTATCTAGTTGCAACCACTGCTGTAATATGCTGCAAATTGCATGTTTGGACAGTGGTGGCAGGGCCAGGATGATGAAAATGTTGGAACCATGCCATTGAAATAGGTTGTTTTCTCCTACTCTCCTTGAGGGGTTTAATAAAATTACACCGGTATGCTACTAAGGCAGTTGTGGCTCCCCCACTTGCACCCTGCACCCTCTGTAACCCAGGGCACATGCCCTTCCTATGCCCCCCTCCACCAAATCTGGGTGCACCCCTCTGTATTATTTAGATTATTTTTAATAGGTGGTTGACAATAAATTCTGGGGCATTATTTTAAAGATTATATACAGACCATTGATAGATAGAGATAGATAGATAGATAGATAGATAGATAGATAGATAGATAGATAGATAGATAGATAGATAGATAGATAGATAGATAGATAGAGTTACAATTATGTTACGAAGCTGCCCAGTTTATTTATAGTTTTGCCTTTCTCTAACATTTAATTTTTATGATGAAAGATTACATAAACTAGTGACATTGAAAATGAATGCTGTTATTTGACAGTATTTTATAATAACATCTATTTTCAAGAGAATATTATTAAAAATGTGCTTAGAAATAAAGTTAGTTTACTATTCATAATGGTGGTCATTCCGAGTTGTTCGCTCGCTGCCGATTTTCGCAGTGCAGCATTTAAGTGAAAAAACGGCAAAAATGCGCATGCGCTAAGTACTTTCACACAAAACTTTGTAGATTTACACAAGCTCGAGCGACGTTTTTTCAACGCTCGAGTGATCGTAATATGATTGACAGGAAGTGGGTGTTTCTGGGCGGAAACTGGACGTTTTCAGGGAGTGTGCTAAAAAACGCAGGCTTGACAGGTAAAAACGCAGGAGTGGCTAAATAAATGGGGGAGTGGCTGGCCGAACGCAGGGCGTGTTTGGGACGTCAAACCAGGAACTAAACGGACTGAGGTGATCGCAGTCTAGGAGTAGGTCTGGAGCTACTCAGAAACTGCAGGGAATTATTTAGTAGCAGTTCTGCTAATCTTTCGTTCGCTATTCTGCTAAGCTAAGATACACTCCCAGAGGGCGGCGGCCTAGCATTTGCAATGCTGCTAAAAGCAGCTAGCGAGCGAACAACTCGGAATGAGGGCCATTGTTCCTTATTATTAACAAATAATGGAGGTGGCTACACTTCAGACATGTTTCGTTTATAGTCAGAAATGTTGCCAGGAATTTAGAAAATGTAAAAAAAATAAAAAAATAAGCACAATTAAAACTTTTAATTATTTTTAAGGTACAAGTCAGTTTTTGTCTTACAAAAAGTAAACAGGTCTGTAATAATGAAGTTTAACCTCAACAGAAATAACTTGATTACATTGTGGTTTTGTGATAATGATTAGCAAGAGAAATCAAATTAACCAGCAAAACAATGCATGTTAAATCTTTTTGTCTTTAACTTTGATAGAAGTAGGACTAGAGTACAATCAAAAGAAAGAGCTAAGACTCATGCGGATGTGTCACCAGAGAAGCTAATCTCTTCTCTGCCAGGTGGATTGGCACTGTCAACCTCTCTTGGCGCCAACAGAAGAAGGGCATACAGCAAGAAGATAGGTCACTCTCCTGCTGCAAATCTTCAATACCTTGTAAAAGGAGTTGAGCTTACTAAACAAGCACTTTGAACAACCAAGAACACTGATGGCCATCCTCAATATAATGGTTCCTCCAGATGAGCATTAGCAAGCATTTTGCCATGCTGAACTTGATCCACAGGGGAGACAAGCCACACCACCTACCTCTGCTCCTGCAACTCGCATGGAGCCAGGTGCATAGATATGATAACAACATTGGCAATAAGGATAAAAGAAAATCGTGAACATTTTTAAATTAGAATAAATGTTTTTCTTAAAAAAAAAAAAATCATGTTGAATTTATTACAATGTCTGCTAATCTTTCTAATTTATCCATAAATATTCACTTGAGTTTGAAAATATTATTCATGGGAAACATATCAAACATACTTGGATGCGAAGTTAAATGTGAGACAATTATGAAGATGGCTTCAGCAAAACACATTAAAAGCGTAAATTTGAATAATACAGCAGAGTAAACACTTAATGCTGCATGTATATATATTATGATTGAGGAGATGTATCAAAGCATGGAAAGAGAACGTGGACAGAGATAAAGTACAAACCAATCAGTTCCTGTCATTTTTCAACAGCGCAGCAAAAATCACAGCCAACATGGCCGCTGTATACGCACAGTAGTGAAATTACTCTCCGGAAACATGGCAGGCGACAGTCCATCTTTTCAAGGAAATAGTCCCATTTTTTATCAAATTTAATTACCCCTTTTTCGATATCAGGAATAGCGGAGTGCCTGTTGAAATACATCATAACTAGGGATGAGCAGGTTTGGATTTTCTCGGTTCTTAATGCCAGAATTATCGCAAGTTCTTTTTTTCTGGATTTTTCGTATTGGCTAACCAAAACATGTGATATCCGTGAGCCAATAAGGAGATTCGGGTAAATCCGAGTAAATCTGAGTAAAACCGAACCCGCTCATCTCTAATCATAACTTCTGTTTAAGTTAATATAGGGATGGGGAAGAAGAAAAGTCCAGTGTTGCAATAGGTATCCGGACTTCAGGTCAACACCATTGAGGTCAACAAACCTTAGGTCGACACCAGTTGGTCGACACACCTTAGGTCAACACCAGAAATAGGCCGACATGAGCTTTTCACTTTTTTTCTTTTTTTTTTACTTTTTCATACTTTACGATCCACAGGGACTAGGATTGGGAATAGTAACCTTGCACGATGCGAGAAGACACAGTGCACTAATTGAGGTTCCTGGTCACTTTACAAAGAAAACGACACCAAAAAACATAAACTCATGTCGCCCTTTTTCCATGTCGACCTTGTTCATGTCAACATATTGTCCATGTCGTCCAACTGGTGTCAACCTAAGGTGTGTCCACCTAAATAGTGTCGACCCTGAGTCCCTACCAGTTGCAATATAAGCTTCCTTGCTAAAAAGACTATCACTGTTACAATGGAATTATAGAAACTTAATTAGTACCCATGTCCCAATTAGTGATATTAGCACGTAAACAAGACAATGGATTTGGAGTAGTGATGTGCACCGGACATTTTTTGTGTTTTGGTTTTGGATTCGGTTCCGCGGCCGTGTTTTGGATTCGGACGCGTTTTGGCAAAACCTCCCTGAAATTTTTTTGTCGGATTCGGGTGTGTTTTGGATTCGGGTGTTTTTTTACAAAAACCCCTCAAAAACAGCTTAAATCATAGAATTTGGGGGTCATTTTGATCCCATAGTATTATTAACCTTAATAACCATAATTTCCACTCATTTCCAGTCTATTCTGAACACCTCACACCTCACAATATTATTTTTAGTCCTAAAATTTGCACCGAGGTCGCTGGATAACTAAGCTAAGCGACCCAAGTGGCCGACACAAACACCTGGCCCATCTAGGAGTGGCACTGCAGTGTTAGACAGGATGGCACTTCATAAAAATAGTCCCCAAACAGCACATGATGCAAAGAAAAAAAGAGGCGCAATCAGAGGCGGATTTAGACCTCATGGGGCCCTAAGCGAAATACTGATTTGGGGCCCCCCTACCTCAAACAATCCATAGCACTATATTTTTGTTCTGACTTACTTACATTACAGATGGAGTTCCGTCTGTGCCTGGGCCTATCACCGCGTCTGGGGCGTGCACGTGTCCGTGACACGCACGCGCCCCATTCACTAAAATGAGAGCTTCTGTGTGCACTCCCGGCGGGGCTAAGCGGCGACCAATCAGACAGAGTGCCCCCAAAAAATGGGTGTGGTCAATTAAAATGGGACGTGATCCACAGACATATGCCCCCAATAGTGCAGTGCCAGATCCACAATTGCCCCCACAGTGCCAAATCCACAATTGCCAGGTATACAAATGCCCCCACAGTGCCAGGTATACAAATGCCCCCACAGTGCCAGATCCACAAATGCCCCCACAGTGCCAGATCCACAAATGCCCCCACAGTGCCAGATCCACAATTGCCCCCACAGTGTCAGGTAGTACCTGACACTGTGGGGGCAATTGTGGATCTGGCACTGTGGTGGCAATTGTATACCTGACAGGTATACAAATGCCCACACAGTGCCAGGTATACAAAAGCCCCCACAGTGCCAGGTAAACAATTGCCCCCACAGTGCCAGGTATACATACAAATGCCCCACAGTGCCAGCCAATTGCCCCCACAGTGCCAGTTATACATAAAAATGCCCCACAGTGCCAGCCAATTTCCCCCACAGTGCCAGGTATACATACAAATGCCCCACAGTGCCAGCCAATTGCCCCCACAGTGCCAGATATAAATACAAATGCCCCACAGTGCCAGCAAATTGCCCCCACAGTGCCAGGTATACATACAAATGCCTCACAGTGCCAGCCAATTGCCCCCATAGTGCCAAGTATACAATTGCCCCCACAGCAGCCAGTGCTGCAGCTGCTTACTGCTGCTGCACTGCTGCTGCTGCTCCTCCGGGCGGCTGTGAGTGAGGCAGGGTGACGGTGAGACCGTGTCAGTCAGGAGAGGAGAGCGCCCGCCAACGCGGCCATGTCTGGCGCTGGCGGCATGCAGCGGACTTCAAACCAGCCGCTGGTTCGTGAGCCAATCAGAGCTTGCGGACCGACGGCTCCTGATTGGCTGCCGGTCTGCGAGTTCTGATTGGCTCACGAACCGGCGGCTGGTTTGAAGTCCACTATTCACCGCCGCGCCGGACACAGTCGCGCTGGCACGCTCTCCTCTCCTGACAGGCTCACAGCTGAGACACGCTGCCGCCGGACTGAGCGGCAGCGTGTCTCAGTGACATAAGGGGGGGCCCGCTTCGGGCCCCCCTGACCCGGCGGGCCCTAGGCAACCGCTTAGGTTGCCTAGCGGCAAATACGCCACTGGGCGCAATGAGGTAGCTGTGTGACTAAGCTAAGCGACCCAAGTGGCCGACACAAACACCTGGCCCATCTCGGAGTGGCACTGCAGTGTCAGACAGGATGGCACTTCAAAAAAATAGTCCTCAAACAGCACATGATGCAAAGAAAAAAAGAGGCGCAATGAGGTTGCTGTGTGACTAAGCAAAGCGACCCAAGTGGCCGACACAAACACCTGGCCCATCTAGGAGTGGCACTGCAGTTTTCTAGCGAGAGGATGAGTGCTTCCATCCTCATGTGAAGCTGAACCACTAGCCATGAACATAGGCCAGGGCCTCAGCCATTCCTTGCCACTCCGTGTCGTAAATGGCATATTGGCAAGTTTACGCTTCTCCTCAAATGCTTTTAATTTTGATTTTTGGGTCATTTTACTGAACTTTTGTTTTTAGGATTTTACATGCTCTCTACTATGACATTGGGCATCGGCCTTTGGCAGACGACGTTGATGGCATTTCATCGTCTTGGCCATGACTAGTGGCAGCAGCTTCAGCACGAGGTGGAAGTGGATCTTGATCTTTCCCTATTTTACCCTCCACATTTTTGTTCTCCATTTTTTAATGTGTGGAATTATATGCCAGTATCAATAGCAATGGCCTACTACTATATATACTGCACACAACTGAAATGCACCACAGGTATGGATGGATAGTATACTTGACGACACAGAGGTAGGTAGAGCAGTGGCCTTCTGTACCGTACTGCTATATATTATATACTGGTGGTCGCAAACTGTGCAAAACTGAAAAGCACCACAGGTATGGATGGATAGTATACTTGACGACACAGAGGTAGGTAGAGCAGTGGCCTACTGTACCGTACTGCTATATATTATATACTGGTGGTCAGCAAACTGTGCAAAACTGAAATGCACCACAGGTATGGATGGATAGTATACTTGACGACACAGAGGTAGGCACATTCCTGATTCATCGGGCTCCAGATGTTTGCACTGACCTGGTGGAATATAAGATCTATGAATAGTACGCATATGCTCTTACAAATAAGCTGATTGTAAAATCTTCATCATCCTCTCATAGTGTTTAGTTTAAATGTTCAGAGTTGAGACAGTAGTTTTGTCTTTCTGCCATGATAATGCTAATTTGTTCCAAGAAGAGCTGGATAAATTGTCAGTGAGGGAAAAATAAAGGTACCTGGTTTTGAGAAATTAGCTGTTGTGAGGCTAAACAAGGAATGGAGAGGCTCAGGTGTGTCTGGCACTAAAGCAGAGGGTGGATAAGAGGTCACATAATCGCGAGTTTGCAAATACAATAAAATTGAGTGTTTGGCAGCTGGAAGATATTTTGACGATTTGAAAACTGGTACATATTTCCTCCTGGGGCAAACACCTTGGAGGCAAGCTAAAGGCCTTTGTCCTGCCAAGCTAAAAAAATTGAATTAGAAAGTGACAAAGGGAAGAATGGATAACCTCACAGTGGAAGAAAAGGCAACCTGAGGCACTCCACCCATTGCTGACAAACAACTTCCAGCAGGCCAGACAAACAGCATGGACCCTGGGAGTTATAGTTAAGCTGGAGAGCCACAGGCTGCTTTTCTCTGATTCAGAACAGCAAATCTTGGTCCTATTAATCCCAAGAATCACCTTGAGCACAAAAAAAACATCTGTATACAGTGTGTACTATTAGCACCTCCACAAACAAGGCCACCACCTTTCTATTATATGCACAAAAAATATATAGCATAGCTGTCAGTCATTCACACTGGGAGCACATGTATGGTCTGTTCCCTATGGTTATCAATATTCATGAGGAAGTGGCACAAAAAGGCTAGACACACTGTGTTAGAGACAGGTGCTCTGTAGAAGTCACTCAGATGATCAGGTTTTAGATGGATGGTTGAACTTGGTAACAATGGATTGGACACAAATTGGCTTCATTGAGCCTGCTCTGATATACGCCCTAAACATTGCAGTGTAATGGTAAAAAGTCAAACAGATGATATCTTTTGACAAACTCTCCACGCTTGAATAGCGAAGCTTCTCCAGGTCAATTATGTCTTTCAGGAACTGAACATCTTAATCCTACATTGAGGTTGAAAATAATTTTAACAGATGATTAGCAAACCTTCTCCAGGTCAAAGATGTCTTTCAGGAACAGAAGAACTTGATCCTACATTAAAGTTGAAAATAATTTTAAGAAGACTATATTGTTAACTGCCATATGTTTGCTGCCCACTGCTGTAATTTATCTTAGTCAAAATACAAGATAGAGCTGCACTAATAGAAGTTGTAGCACTATGGCTGAAAAAATACTAAAAATGGTTCTATTCATAATGTATAAAAAAATACACATTTTGATTTGTTATTAATATACAGTAGATGAACACTTGGGTCAGTCTAACTCAAAGGGGTGAATAGTCTCTGATTAACTGGTATTTAAAAAATATGAATATATAAGCACTTATTCATCTCCCCACTTTCGGGAATGGGGAGAGATAAATGTAATTTGCATTTGCTGTGGCACAGTTACAAATATAACATTGTTAATAAGTGGATATCCACATCTTCCAATAAGCTTACTGAGAGCTGCTTCAAGCTGCACCCCCCCCCCCCCTCTTATCTATGAAGTGTAGTGAGGTGAAGGAGCTGCCTGCAGCTACCATCGGTTCTGTTTCACAAAAGGGGACCCAGAGTTTGCTGTATATTCTCCACGCAGCTCAATTGTCTGGATCAAATGTCCACCCATGGCTGTGAATGTGAAACTCTACCTGTATTTCACCTTGTACAGCATTGTCCCGGAGGAGATCCATGGCAAATACGTATTGCAGCATTAGGTCTTTTGACGAGTTTCACTCAAAGGAGCTAAGTCAGCCAGCTAGCTTGGTGCAACCTTTTGACTTAAACTAGATAAAATTAATATTTTGAGCTGTGAAATGGTCATATTAGAGAGGAACTGACTGGAAATTAATGTTATTGAGGTTAATCATACTGTAGGAACAAAAACAAAACAAACTTCTGTAATTTTAGCTGTTTTTATGATTTTTCCAAATAAATACAGATTTAAAACCAATACCCACAAGGGTGGTTTTGGCAAAAGCAATACAAATCCAAAACACGAAGGAGATACAGTTCCAAAACCAAAACCCAAAACCCATGATTTGGGCAGGCGCACATCCCTACCTGGTACACAAGGTGGAAGATGTGGGAGATGGGTCAGTTCTACTGTACAGTATGCACTCGTTCAATAACTAAATCTTGGAGTTCCTCCTCTATTTTGAGTAAAGCAGGTAGAGTGTTGTGAACAAAATGTGCCAAGGCCGAGTCTGTAATGGATTGCATTAAAAACACCAAGCAAATATTATTCCAGTGGGACCGGTTTTCCAAATGATTGATTTTGTTCCATAAATGGCAACTTTCGTTATACTGTATAGTGTATTAACCTTACATTTTACATCAGCCACTTCATGAAATGCAGAGCTGAGCTTGATTTCATTTTCAGTAATGCTCTTTGTGAGCTGCTGTATTTGTTTGGAGATGTCAGACACAGTTTACAATAATAGGGGGCCCATGGTGGCCTTAATTGCTTCTACTAAGTCCCCAGATGTCAAAGGGTGTCAGGGGGTGACAAACCTTAAATGCTGCAGCAGGGTAATGTTGCCTCTTTAGAAGCTGGAGAAGCTACTTCAGACTCCATGTACGGCATCGTATTGGGCACCGCCCAGTATTTCTCCTGGGAAGGCAGCTGGGAGGTCACAAGGGAGCCAGAGGACAGGTAAAGAGCCATCAGGCTGAAGGGGGATTGTATATGGAAATATGGAATGGTGTAACCTGGGCGCCTACTTTGTGGCTCGGTGCAAACACAATTAATACTGGTTCACTTTTTAAACCGATGATTTACAGAGTGTGTTATAGGTTAATACCTCCAATAAATGTCATAAAATCATATCATAAAAATGGTAAGTAGGTTTAATAAAACAAATCACGCATAAAACGCTTAAAGGACATGTGTCCCAATTTCTAATTAAAAAGAATAGTACCAAAGAGGTAGCATAGGAGCCGCAGGTGGTACAAATGGCAGGGTGGTCCAGACTTCACCCTGCTCTGGCTCCCAAGCTTACCAATGAAGGTCCATCCGCAAACGTCCTGGTCCCAAACTTGCAAATGTCCAATTACCAACGCATTTCGAGATGTATAATCTCTTCCTCAGGGCTTGATGGTCTCACTGTTCATCCAGATGGGCTTTTAAAGATGGTGGGTATGCACTTCCGGTTCGGAGTTCACCGGAACCGGAAGTGCGAGTCCGATTCAACAAACTGTAATATTCGTTTATTTCTAACTTAGTTGTGCAGGATTAATTATAGAGTACATTCAGATCACTTTGAGGTAATACGGTTTCCTAGGCGGCCCATAAAACTTTCCAGCGCCCAACGAGTTACTCCAAACTCCAAATTTGAAGGGGTATTGTGACCACTGGCAGCGAGGGGAAGCAAAGAGGCTGCAGGCAGTCAAGAGAGGGTAGATTAGCCAGGTAGTGAGCAAAGCCCTGTGATGGCACCTCTCACTCCATCAAAAGTGGAAGTCCCTTATATATATTTTTTTTTTAAGTAGCAGTCACAGTACAGATTAAGTATTGTTGAATAACATAATTAGGAGTGACAGAGTTGCATTAATCAGCATAAGCGCATATGTGTGCATCGGCTTTCTGGGTATTCACAGAGTAATTTTATGCAACATACAGTACTGTACACGTGCATACTTTATACTCCTATTAAACTGCAGTCAGTTTTAGATTCAACTTTAGTAATTATGGGTCTGTAACTATAATTTCACTTTCTTTGCTAAAGACACATCTGGAGGCATGTTGACAGTAAAGGATGATAACCAGTGGTATTATATAATACATTGTCTTAATAATATATATATCTTTATGTTCAATAAATAACCTATGCCAGATTTTTTTCTGATGAAATTTAACAAAACTTCAGTGGAGAAATGCGTTAGCAGTACATTTAGATTTCACATAGGTGGCTTTGCAATTGGATTCACTATCAAGTAAGCAGTGATGCTGGCAGTGGGGTAGTTTAGGCAGGACATGCTGGTCAAGACTGTGTGCCACTTTATAACACGCATAAGCGGAGGCATTGAGCATAGGATGGCTTGAACTTCACCTATTTTACACAGGTCCGAGACAGCCTCAGATCTTCCCGCCTTGCTCGGTTAACCATAAAGCGGCCGAAAGTCATCATCCCGTTGTCGGATTCTTGCGAGATTCGTATTCTATATAAAGAGCCGCGCATCGCCGACATTTTCACTCGTGCATTGGAGATTGAACGGATAGGACGTGGCTACGTTCTCTGCCTGAAAAGCTCCATATCTGTGCTCAGTGTGCTGCAAATATCTGTGTTCAATGTGCTGCAAATATCTACGTTCTCTGCCTGAAAAGCTCCATATCTGTGCTCAGTGTGCTGCAAATATCTGTGCTCAGTGTGCTGCATTGTGGGGACCAACAGTATATAGTTGTACAGTACAGTAGGCCATTGCTGTATCTTGCAGCTTCGTGTCACTGCAAGTATCCATTCCATATCTGTGCTACATTTTTGTGAGCAGTATATATAGTAGTACAGTGCAGCATTTTGGTGACCAACAGTATATAGTTGTACAGTACAGTAGGCCATTGCTATTGATATAATAATATTACTGGCATATAATTCCACACATTAAAAAATGGAGAACAAAAATGTGGAGGGTGAAATAGGGAAAGATCAAGATCCACTTCCACCTAGTGCTGAAGCTGCTGCCACTAGTCATGGCAGAGACGATTCAATGCCATCAACGTCGTCTGCCAAGGCCGATGCCCAATGTCATAGTAGAGAGCATTGTTATGCACACCAGTGCCAGCAGGAATGTACTGGTGTCTGAACGGAGAGGGATGCAAAACAAATGAACTCACAGACAGACTGGGGAATATGACATTACATACATAGAAGGTGATAGGGTAACAAAATAAACACAAAGTGAACAGAGAAGCCCAAAGGCTAAGAAACTGGGTGTCTCCCTAGTATTAGGAATGCTCAGATGGAAAGAAGCGAGATGTTGTGATTTAATACGTAGAGAACCCGTAATGCTGTTGCTAAGGGCAACAGCAAAACCCTAAAGGGTTACCAACGGGTGTGGCAGTAAACTCCTTGGTCAGAGATGGAGTAATAGACACAAGGAGAGTCTCCACAATCCTAGTCCTCACTTGCAGTGCACTGGTTCAGCTTACTGCCACTAAACTGACACCTGAACACCTTGCACAGTGAGAAAGGATTTTGGCAGGCAAGTCTGAGAATACAGCCGCAAACCTGCTAGGTTCACAGAGTAGCAAAAGAACCCCAGCAGGTTAAACGACTGACTCCAGTCTTACTGCTAGGTCTGGATTGGCAGAGTGTAATACCAAATCCCAAGGCCTATTTGCAGTAAGCAACAAACAAATACAAAGTTTACACAGTACTAGCTAGCTTTCAGGAACTGACTAACCAACAAAGATTCAGCAGCATATGCCTAACCTGAGAAGAGGGTTTATATAGCAGGTGCTGTCCACGCCCCACTCAGACCTCACAGACTGTGAGCACAAAAACCAGCACCGGATCGCCTGCCGTGCACAGAGCCTGTAACCACTGCACAGCAAAAGACCCGAACCGGAGTATCAGCTACGCTCAGGTTACTCCGCTAGCACTTGTCTCCCGGTTGCCATGATGACGTGGCAGCACAGAGCAGGAGACCCTAACAGTACCCCCCCTCTGACGAGGGGTCAAAGAACCCCTACCACCGGGTTTATCGGGGAACTGCGAGAAGAAAGAGCGTAACAGTCTGGGGGCATGAAGATCACAACTGCGCACCCACGACCGCTCCTCCGGGCCATACCCCTTCCAGTGCACCAAAAATGACAGCCGACCCCGAACCATCTTGGAGTCAAGAATCCTTTCAACAACAAACTCCCTCTGGCCACATATCAGAAGAGGAGAAGGTCTTCCACTGGAAGAAGGATTACAAATCGCCCGTTTTAAAAGGGAACAATGAAATGTTTTATTGATACCCAAAGAACGGGGTAGATCTAACTGAAATGCCACCAGATTGATAACCCTAGTGATCTTATAATGACCGATGAACCGGGGGCCTAACTTATGAGATGGCTATCTCAACTTCAAATTCTTGGTAGACAACCAGACGAAGTCTCCTAATTTGAAGCTGCAGGGTCTTTTCCGCTTATCAAAAACCCTTTTGGTCACTAATGACACAGACACAAGGGCTTTCTTCACTTTCCTCCAAATACCTCTAAGGACCGAAACCACAGAGGAACCACCAGGCGTGGAGTCCTGGGGGTCAAAAGAATTGGCCTTAGGATGATGCCCATACACACAAAGGAAGGGAGAGATCCCTGTAGCAGAGTGAGCTGCGTTGTTATAGGCAAACTCCGCCATGGACAGATGAGCAACCCAGTCAGTCTGACACTTGGAGACATAACACCTGAGGAACTGCTCCAAGGACTGGTTCACCCTTTCAGTCTGCCCATTAGACTGCGGATGGTAGCCTGACGACAAGCTGACAGAAATCAGGAGATCGGAACAAAATGCCCTCCAGAATTTGGCCACAAACTGGGATCCGCGGTCAGAGACCACATCAAGTGGCAACCCGTGGAGGTGCACAACATGCAGCATAAATAATTCAGACAGGCGTCTGGCCGATGGCAGCCCAACCAATGGAACGAAGTGCGCCATCTTTGAAAACCTGTCAACGACAACCCAGATGGCTGTCATCCCCGAGGATTTGGGCAAGTCCACCACAAAATCCATTGAAATGTGGGTCCATGGCTTAGATGGAATAGAGAGTGGATGTAATGGGCCAACAGGAACCCCTCTAGGAGTCTTATTTCGGGCACAGATGTCACATGCCCGAACCCACTGATCCACATCCCTAGCCACCGAGGGCCACCACACCGCCCTAGATAGCAACTCCCGAGTTCTGGCAATACCCGGGTGACCTGCCGACTTCTTGGCATGGAATTCCAGGAACACTCGCTGTCTTAACCTAGGAGGCACAAACAAAAGACCTACCGGAAGGTCTGGAGGAGCCTGCTCCTGTGCTCTAAGGACTAAAGACAAGAGGTCCTGGGTAATGCCCACTTTAATACATGATGGGGACACAATGGGCAATGGCTCCTCAGTGGTCTCCAGGATTGGAGCAAAACTCCGCGAGAGCGCATCAGCCTTGATGTTTTTTGACCCAGGGCGATATGTTAACAAAAAATTAAAGCGAGCAAAAAACAAAGCCCATCGTGCCTGCCTGGCATTGAGGCGCTTTGCTGACTCTAAATATGCCAAATTCTTATGGTCGGTGAGAATTGAGACCACAAACTTAGCCCCCTCAAGCCAGTGTCTCCACTCCTCGAGTGCATCCTTAATAGCCAACAATTCCCGGTTACCCACGTCATAATTCATCTCGACAGGCGAAAATTTACGGGAAAAGTAAGCAAAGGGATGAAGGCGATTATCAGACACCCCCATCTGAGAGATCATTGCCCCAATACCCATCTCAGAGGCATCCACCTCCACCACAAAAGGACGCTCTGGATCTGGGTGTCGCAGCACCTTGGCCGAGACAAATGCCCTTTTGAGACGGGCAAAAGCCGCTTTGGCCTCACAAGACCAGTGAGCAACATCCGCCCCTTTCTTAGTGAATGCCACCAAGGGCGCCACTATAGACGAAAATCCAGCGATAAATCGTCTATAAAAATTTGCAAAGCCCAGAAAACGCTGAAGCGCCTTCAAACTAGTGGGCTGCACCCAATCCAGGACTGCCTGTACCTTGGAACCCTCCATTTGGAAACCTTCTGGGGAGATAATATATCCTAGAAATGCGATTTGCTGAACTTCAAATTCGCACTTCTCCAGCTTCGCCCCAAGCCGGTGGTCTCTGAGTTTCTGGAGGACTAAGCGTACATGCTTCCGATGTTCCTCCAGGGAATGGGAGAAGATTAGGATGTCATCTAAGTATACAACTAAGAATCTATCCAAATATTCCCTGAGCACATCGTTCATGAAGTCCTGGAAGACTGCCGGGGCATTACAGAGCCCAAAAGGCATCACCAAATATTCATAATGCCCTGAGTGGGTATTAAAGGCAGTCTTCCATTCATCCCCCTCTCTTATTCGGATTAGATTGTACGCACCGCGTAGGTCAATCTTAGAAAAAATGGTGGCAGTACGAAGCTGGTCAAACAAGACCGAAATGAGAGGCAGTGGGTATGAGTTTTTAATCGTGATACGGTTCAATTCCCTGAAGTCGATGCAGGGTCGCAACGAACCATCCTTTTTACCCACGAAGAAGAACCCCGACCCAACTGGAGACTGTGAAGGTCTGATAAATCACTTAGCCAAGTTCTCCTGAATGTACTCTGCCATAGCCTGAGTCTCTGGACGTGACAGGGAGTACAACCTGCTCTTGGGAAGCTTAGCATTCGGCAACAAATCAATGGCACAGTCATAGGGGCGATGGGGAGGTAGTACCTCTGCAACTCTTTTGGAGAACACGTCCGCAAAATCTGCATAACATCCTGGCAATCCTGGCAAACTTAGCTGCGAAAGCCTGACTGGAAGGCTCAAGCAACTCCTGAAACAATCAGTACCCCAACTAAGAATCTCCCCAGAGACCCAGTCAAATTGAGGATTGTGGGCCCTTAACCAGGGTAACCCCAACACCAATGGGGCAAAAGTACAGACAGTCACATAAAAGGACAATTTTTCAGAGTGTGTGGCTCCAATAAACAAAGAAATCTGGCTAGTGCAAGAGGTAATTTTACCCTGGGATAATGGTTCCCCGTTTAACCCACAAATCTCAATCTCCGATGCCATGGGTACTAAGGGAACAGAGTGTTTCAGGGCGAATTGGCGGTCCATAAAAACCCCGTCGGCCCCACTGTCCACAAAGGCCTCAGTCTTGACAGTTTGACCGAGGATCTTCAAGGTCACCTGAATGATAAAAGTCTTCTTGGGAAATTCTGACTTCTGGCCTGACAGGATATTTCCCATCACCCTCAGGCCCTGAAGTTTTCTGGCTTTTCTGGGCATGATACTACCACATGACCTTTATTCCCACAGTACAAACATAACCCCTGCTGTCTCCTCCGCGTCTTCTCATGCGAGGAGAGGCGGGTAGCCCCAATCTGCATAGGCTCCTCGGAAAATTCCTCAGAGTCTGAGGTTCCCTTGGGAAAGAAGGAAACCTCGGTCTCCCTTTCAAGCCTGCGCTCTCTCAGCCGTCTATCCACCCGAATGGATAACTGCATGAGCTGATCCAAGCTATCAGGCAAGGGATATTGTACCAGTTGGTCTTTTAACTGGTTAGAAAGACCTCTTCGGTACTGGTGTCTGAGGGCTGGGTCATTCCACTGGGTATCATGGGCCAACCTCCGAAACTCCGTACAATAAACCTCAACTGGTCTTCGCCCTTGCTTAAGGATCGAAATCTGAGCCTCGGCTGAGGCCGTCTTGTCAGGGTCATCATACAACATGCCCAGTGCCGTAAAAAAAGCATCAACACTTTTAAGCGACGGACAGTCAGGCTGCAACCCATATGCCCAGACCTGTGGGTCTCCTTGTAGCAAGGAAATCACTATGCCCACCCGCTGAATCTCCGACCCAGAAGACTGAGGCCTAAGCTGGAAATATAGCTTGCAGCTCTCCTTGAAACAAAAGAACTGCGAGCGATCTCCAGAAAAACGATCCGGGAGATTTACTTTCGGCTCCTTAACCCCTAAAGGCACTGCTGCTGCGGGAGCTCCGCCAGCGGCCTGCGAGGTGTGCATTTTAATGGACAAATCATTAAATTGTCGAGTCAGGACCTGCACCTGATCGACCACCTGTTGCAAAGTATTTTGAGGGGTATGCTCCATATTCCCACAAAATTTCAACAGGAGTATTAGGCTGCTGATTATGTTATGCACACCAGTGCCAGCAGGAATGTACTGGTGTCTGAACGGAGAGGGATGCAAAACAAATGAACTCACAGACAGACTGGGGAATATGACATTACATACATAGAAGGTGATAAGGTAACAAAATAAACACAAAGTGAACAGAGAAGCCCAAAGGCTAAGAAACTGGGTGTCTCCCTAGTATTAGGAATGCTCAGATGGAAAGAAGCGAGATGTTGTGATTTAATACGTAGAGAACCCGAAATGCTGTTGCTAAGGGCAACAGCAAAACCCTAAAGGGTTACCAACGGGTGTGGCAGTAAACTCCTTGGTCAGAGATGGAGTAATAGACACAAGGAGAGTCTCCACAATCCTAGTCCTCACTTGCAGTGCACTGGTTCAGCTTACTGCCACTAAACTGACACCTGAACACCTTGCACAGTGAGAAAGGATTTTGGCAGGCAAGTCTGAGAATACAGCCGCAAACCTGCTAGGTTCACAGAGTAGCAAAAGAACCCCAGCAGGTTAAACGACTGACTCCAGTCTTACTGCTAGGTCTGGATTGGCAGAGTGTAATACCAAATCCCAAGGCCTATTTGCAGTAAGCAACAAACAAATACAAAGTTTACACAGTACTAGCTAGCTTTAAGGAACTGACTAACCAACAAAGATTCAGCAGCATCTGCCTAACCTGAGAAGAGGGTTTATATAGCAGGTGCTGTCCACGCCCCACTCAGACCTCACAGACTGTGAGCACAAAAACCAGCACCGGATCCCCTGCCGTGCACAGAGCCTGTAACCACTGCACAGCAAAAGACCCGAACCGGAGTATCAGCTACGCTCAGGTTACTCCGCTAGCACTTGTCTCCCGGTTGCCATGACGACGTGGCAGCACAGAGCAGGAGACCCTAACAAGCATGTAAAATCCAAAAAACTAAAGTTCAGTAAAATGACCCAAAAATCTAAATTAAAAGCATCTGAGGAGAAGCATAAACTTGCCAATATGCCATTTACGACACGGAGTGGCAAGAAACGGCTGAGGCCCTGGCCTATGTTCATGGCTAGTGGTTAAGCTTCACATGAGGATGGAAGCACTCATCCTCCCGCTAGAAAACTGAAGAGTTAAGATGGCAAAAGCACAGCAAAGAACTGTGCGTTCTTCTAAATCACAAATCCCCAAGGAGAGTCCAATTGTGTCGGTTGTGATGCCTGACCTTCCCAACACTGGACGGGAAGAGGTGGCTCCTTCCACCATTTGCACACCCCCTGGAAGTGCTGGAAGGAGCACCCACAGTCCAGTTCCTGATTGTCAAATTGAAGATGTCACTGTTGCAGTACACCAGGATGAGGATATGGATGTTGCTGGCGCTGAGGAGGAAATTGACAAGGAGGATTCTGATGGTGAGGTGGTTTGTTTAAGTCAGGCACCGGGGAGACACCTGTTGTCCGTGGGATGAATATGGCCATTGACATGCATGGTCAAATGACAAAAAAAAATCACCTCTTCGGTGTGGAATTATTGTAACAGAAATGCGGACAACAGGTGTCAAGCCGTGTGTTGCCTTTGTCAAGCTGTAATAAGTAGGGGTAAGGACGTTAACCACCTAAGAACATCCTCCCTTATACGTCACCTGGAGCGCATTCATCAGAAGTCATTGACAAGTTCAAAAACTTTGGGTGACAACTAAATCCCATCCTCTTGTAAACAAGCTCCTGCAAACCACACCACCAACTCCCTCAATGTAAATTTCCTCCTTAGACAGGAAAGCCAATAGTCCTGCAGGCCATGTCACTGGCAAGTCTGACGAGTCCTCTCCTGACTGGGATTCCTCCGATGGATCCTTGAGTGTAACGTCTACTACTGCTGTAGTTGCTGCTGGGAGTCGATCATCATCCCAGAGGAGAAGTCGGATGTAACCCTCACCTACTCTGAGGGTAACTAAAGTGCCTCCACCCAAGATATATATATATATATATATACACACACACACACACACACACAGGCTTGCTTGGGAAAGCCTAGCGTTAATGTGTGATGGGTATGAATGTGTAAATATATTACTATTGTTTAAATCAAGCATATAATTATACCTTTACTCTTCTTCTAGGATCTTCAGATCGAGCTGGAACATGTACGAAACGTCTTACAGGTAAGTACCAGAATGTTTAGTAAAATTGGCTAATGTAGCAATATTCAGACATTTCATTACAATTCAATTCCGATTGATAAAATAGCTAAATTGATCACTAAATATATTAAGAAGATAACTATACAGATATCCTTGCATGCAATACAAAAAATGAGTATGAATAAAACCCTGCTTGTCCAAAAAAAATACCTCAACATCCAAAGTATCTAATTACCCGGGTAATAAAGTTTAGGTAAACTGCAGTTACATATGCATATGCCGTTGGGACCCATATTGAAGTGCACTGGAATTGTACATAACTGGTAGTCTCTTCTTTATAGTATTCAAAAGCTACTTGCTGTGGAAATCCTAAATCTCCTTTGTTGAACTGTATAGTTGTGTATTTTATCTAGAAACACAGTTTCAATTTTCAGCTGTCTAGTGTTTTCCTCAAAGTTTTAATACTGTAACTTTCCTGAGCAACACTGTATCCTTATATCACAGCCCAGAGACAGTCATTTACACACCAGCTTAGCTCCTGTCCTATCAGTCACTGCTCTGCTGCTTCTCTCAACTTTATATAGGACAGCACCCTTGTTTTACCAATAAATGATACTTTTCTGTAGGTATACAGCTTACTATCCTCCTCTTAGTGACATGGAATAGCTCTCCCCCGACTTACATCAATAGAGGAGTAGAGTGGCTCAGCCTCTAGCACAGTCGCACAGTCTCTGGGTATGGATACTATACGATGCGACAGCTGACACAATGTCAAGATAGTAAGCCAGTAGTCTGTCTCCTCTGAAGGCTGCTTTCTTTAAGGTAACACTGACACCTTCCTATGCTCAATGACCCTTTTTTATATTAATTATCAGCTAGTTCAGGGTGCTTTTACTGCCTGTCTTCCAGTACTCACTTTGGCAATATATATGTGTATATGGATATAGCTCTACTATCGATGTCTATGGGGTGCTCTGTGCTCTCTAGTGTTCATTTCATTGTCTGTCCTACAGCACTCACTTTACTGACAAGTATCCATCAGGCCAGTAGGGTGAATTCCTCTTCTTGTGTCATCCGCCTAAGCTCCGCCTTTGAGCGGGAGCCCGCCTCTCTCCTAGATCGTCATTCGCTAGGTCGCTCCGGGTTCCACCTCTCAACACCGCATAAGCACCTAAGCACCCTGGGCGTCTGGAAGCGCTGACCGCATCTGGTGTGGTATCTCTGTGTCTCTCAGTCACTGCTTTATCACTGCCAGTCCTGCTGTCGTACCTCCCGTGCCTCTGCCGGTAAATTAACTGCCTATAACTGCCTCTTTTCCCCGCAGCTGCTTCTTATATCCTCTCCATCAGCCGGCTCATGCACCTTTTTCAACTCTTCTCCTGTCTCAGGCCCTGGGCCCTTAACATCTGCACGTGGGTTTCTAGAGCCTTCTTCCTCTACTTCCCCACCAGGGCAGGCTTATACTATATACAACAACCTGTCATATTATAATAATCTATACAATACATACAATATATGTATAACAATTATCTACTATGCACATATATATGTCCAATATTTTCATAGCATATGTACAATGTAATGTCATTATTATACCTATACACATTTACACGCTATTATCTACTTTAATTACCCTATACCGTGAATATGTAATGGTGTCACTTTCCAGAATATTAATATATGTAGACATGTGTATAGTGGCTACACAGAAGACCACTTGTACTACTTCCAGTAAGCAATTGACTGTCCAACAGTTCTTTGCAAGGAAGATTAAATATGACAGCAGTCATCCTGTTGCAAAGCGGATAACTCAGGCCTTGGCAGCTGTGTTGGTGTTAGACGTGCGTCCGGTATCCGGCGTTAGTTCACAGGGACTTGAAGAATTTCTTGAGGTAGTGTGTCCCCAGTACCAAATACCATCTAGGTTCCACTTCTCTAGGCAGGCGATAGCGAGGTTTTACCAATTAATATCAGTGATTTATAATTAATTATTAATTACAGTGATCTTGCCAAATGATTCCAGTGATTTTGTCATTTTCTTCAAGTGATTTGGACCAATAATACCATTGATTAGAACGAATAATTCCTGTGATTTTGTCATTTTCTTCCAGTGATTTGGACCAATAATATCATTGATTAGAACGAATAATTCCTGTGATTGTCATTTTCTTTCCGTGATTTGGACCAATAATACCATTGATTAGAACGAATAATTCCTGTGATTTTGTCATTTTCTTTTAGTGATTTGGACCAATAATACCATTGATTAGAACAAATAATTCCTGTGATATTGAGGTGTTTTTGTCGCTTAGCTTAGCCGTCCAGCGACCACAGTGCACCTCTTTTTCTCTTTTCTTTGCATCATGTGCTGTTTGGGGCCAATTTTTTTACGTGCCATCCTGCCTGACACTGCAGTGCCACTCCTAGATGGGCCAGGTGTTTGTGCCGCCCACTTGGGTCGCTTAGCTTAGTCATCCAGGGACCTTGGTGCAAATTTTAGGACTAAAAATAATATTGTGAGGTGTGAGGTGTTCAGAATAGACTGGAAATTATGGTTATTGAAGTTAATAAAACTATAGGATCAAAATGACCCCCAAATTCTATGATTTAAGCTGTTTTTGAGGGGTTTTTGAAAAAAACACCCGAATCCACAACACACCCGAATCCGACAAAAAAATTTCAGGGAGGTTTTGCCAAAATGCGTCCGAATCCAAAACACGGCCGCAGAACCGAATCCAAAACCAAAACCCGAAAAATTTCCGGTGCACATCTCTAATGAAAATTGCAAGTAGTAATGCAATTACCGCATTGTAATTATGGGTAATATTTTAACAGCTCAACTGTATTAAAAATGTAGGATGTGATTAATATTGTCCTCAGTCACATGGCTATAGTTATCGTTCCTTTTTTTTTTTATACTGTGTTTTTTTGTTTCTCTCTCACCTGTGGATTGGATATAGAATGAAAAAATAAAGATGGTAAGTTAGTGCACTTTTCCAAACATCTTTAGACAACCATTGGAAATACCTGTCCCATGCGAGGGTCATAATCGAGGGCAGAGTATGGCCTTTAATTAAGCATCTGGGTTTGCAACTACTTATGCGACACACCCGCTACACTCCCCTAACACTTCTATAAAACAGTACATCTCTGTGCATCTTCATCTCCCAGCCACTGCCCAGGAATGACCAACACTGTACATTTTAGAGTCTGTGCAACTCAATTGGTACTGCGAATCTGTACACACATTCCATTGGATGCATGCATAGTGCAACTTTTTAATTACTGAGATATATGTGCAGTTGAAAAACATAGAACATTTGCATGAATATCAGTATCGCATCTGACTCATAAATAGACCCGCTATGTCTACTTGACACCCTAATAATTCCCACAGCATACCTGCAAGTCCTGGCTGTAACACTAGGCAGTAAGTATTGCTGACGGTAACGGTTCGGGGGAAGCAGATGCTGTTCAAGAAAAAGCCAAGATTAAGGGGTCTATTTACTAAGCGTTGGATGGAGATAAAGTCGCTGGAGATAAAGTACCGGCCGATAGGCTCCTAACTACCATGTCACAGGCTGTGTTTAAAAAATGACAGTAAGGAGCCGATTGGCTGGTACTTTATCTCCAGCAACTTTATCTCCATCCAAGGCTTAGTAAATAGACCCCTAAGTGAGATACTTTAGCAAAGATTCAAAGATAAAACAAACACGACCAGTCTCATATTTAGAAATGCAATTAGTCAAAGAACATGCTGGGATATTAACTGACAGTTCAGTATTGCAAGTTTTGATTGTGAGTCTTTAGATGCATTGAAAACACACCAAGTACTGCAAGTGACCCAGTCCTTGCATATTCAGTTGCATGGATGTACATCAGGGATAAGCTTATACTAGTAATAGAAAAACTTCACAGATGTGACTTTATTATAGTCACAGACTGCGGCAAAAGAAGCAAACATGAACGCTGCTGCGTCTAACTTAGAATCAGGCCTACCATTTCTATTTAGCGAGCACCAATCAACAGTAGCAAAATGATGTCACATCTGGTTGTTAATATGTACAGCAGTGTTAATATTCATTGTTATTATTATTAGTAGTAGTAGTAGTAGTATCATCATTGATTATTTGTGCAGCACCTCCAATTATTAAAATAAAATTTCATATACATAACAGAGAATAGAAAACTGGCCTTGTTATGGATTAATAATATGCTCTATATCACATTTTATTACATACAAATTGAATGTAATTAAATATAAACATCTGTTTTCTCCTGTAAAAAACAACAAATGGGAATCTTCTTTCCTGCATCTGTCCAAATTAAAATATCAATTAAGTAATGTGAATATACTGTACAGTAATAAAGTGTACAGTATGCATCTGCAGCAAGGTCTAATGCTGGGTACACACTGGCCGATGTATCGCTGGCCCATCGGCCAGTGTGTACCAACGATATGTCTGTGAATGCCGTCATTCACAGACTTATCGCGTTGGCCCTGCAGCACATACAATGACCAATAGATCTACAGCTATATTAATGCATTGTTGTGTGTGGTGTGTGTACAGGCGGTCAGCCGACCACCCGTACAGTCCCTGCAAGAGCCGGCATTGATCGACAGCACAAATAGGCATGCACATGTAAATGTCCTCCCACTTTGTGACATCAGTCCCGACGGATCGGGCAGTGTGTATGCACAACATACTGCCTGCTCCGTCTATAGATATATCTGCAGATCAATTGATCTAAAGACATATCTATAAGTGTGTACCCAGTCAGTCACAATCTTAGGTACAGATCCTTACTAATTCCAGGCAATGGTCGCAAACAGTTTCTGCCCAATCTTCTGCATTTCGAGTCCTAAGTGTAAGTTGCACCAAAAATGTCTCAGAACCACAATGAGCATATTTTTATCAATATATATGGTGATTGGGGTTGGGTATTGGTGACCGGCGCTTGGGATCCCACCAGTCACCATACCGACACCCACGATTGGGAATAGTCGATGTTAGTTGGCATGCCGGCTGTCGGGATTTAGAGGGGACGGGATGTAGCTGTCAGTATTGTAACTGGCGGTCTCCTGACCGCCAATCACATAACATCATCCCAGTGATAGCACTCTCATTAATGATACATACGACCCGAGAAGATTGAAAACTTCATAGAGACATGACAAAAAGTGAGTTTATAGGAAATTATTGTATGTAACTATAGCACACACATTAAATGTGACACATGTCTTAAATGTGACACATTAATTTGTTTACGTCTGGATTGTGTGTAATCATGTGACAGACACAGGTTCCATTAAGGCAACAGACAGAAGTAAAATCACAGTTCTATAAGCTACTGTATTAGTGGTATAGACCATATAATTTCTTACAGTTACTGTAATTATTAATTCCCTAAGAATACATATACATTATTTTTTTCTGCTGCATAAATCATTTTGCACTAAAACATAAATAACTATTCACCCAAAACTTGAATAAAACAATATTTAACAAGATAAAATGTTGTACTGATTTGTTAAAAACCTTTACTGTCACAGAGTTGATGTATAACACAATGTTCTTCTTTTTCATTATTGTCATGTTTTTCTAAACAGCAATTATAATATATTTCAGAGCCAGAATACTAACAAATCCATGCACTAGATGGAATAATTGTCTTATTAGGCTCCAAAGTCTAATTGTAAAGTTTGAACAGATAATAAAGTAACTATTTGATGTTACAGTAGGTTGTAGTTGCACAAAAGCTCGCTTTTATCCTTAGTGGTCTGAGACTGTACATGAAAGGTAAAATTAAATAAATGGAGGATAATCACTGCTTTATGGAAGTCATCAAAATAATTTTGGCTTAAAATACATAATATAGATTGTGAACATAAGCAGCATTGTTGGTAATTTGTGTTGATTATGATTCATTATTCTACAAGATGCAGGATAAAAAAAAATCTTTTTATAAAGGTGTTTGTAAACATCACCATGTTTGTCAGAGAAATTGCAATTTAATTTGGTGTAAATTGATGTTTTTACTCTTCTATGAATTTTGGCATAATGGAATTATTATATGTCATACCATAAGTGGCTATATTCAAAATAGAGACTATCTTGAAAATATAATTTACTGTCATGATTTCCTAGCCAATCTCTTTTTTACTTGAACAAATGTAAACTTACCAATTTCTGAAATATGCCATAAACATACAAATCAGGCTAAAATATACAATACATATATAAAAAAATAGGATTTTACTTACCGGTAAATCTATTTCTCGTAGTCCGTAGAGGATGCTGGGGACTCCGTAAGGACCATGGGGAATAGACGGGCTGGGTGTGCACTGGCTCCTCCCTCTATGTCCCTCCTCCAGACCTCAGTTAGAGAAACTGTGCCCAAAGGATATGAACAGTGCGAGGAAAGGATTTATGTAACCTAAGGGCGAGATTCATACCAGCCACAACAATCACACCGTATAACTTGTGATAAACTACCCAGTTAACAGTATGAACAAGTAACATAGCCTTGGTTCAAGACCGACCAACTATAACATAACCATTATGTAAGCAATAACTATATACAAGTCTTGCAGAAGAAGTCCGCACTTGGGATGGGCGCCCAGCATCCTCTACGAACTACGAGAAATAGATTTACCGGTAAGTAAAATCCTATTTTCTCTAACGTCCTAAAGGATGCTGGGGACTCCGTAAGGACCATGGGGATTATACCAAAGCTCCCAAACGGGCGGGAGAGTGCGGATGACTCTGCAGCACCGATTGAGCAAACAGGAGGTCCTCCTCAGCCAGGGTATCAAACTTATAGAACTTTGCAAAGGTGTTTGACCCCGACCAAGTAGCAGCTCGGCACAGTTGTAGTGCCGAGACCCCTCGGGCAGCCGCCCAAGAAGAGCTCACCTTCCTAGTGGAAAGGGCCTTAACCAATTTAGGCAATGGCAATCCTGCCGTAGAATGCGCCTGCTGAATCGTGTTACAGATCCAGCTAGCAATTGTCTGCTTTGAAGCAGGAGCGCCAACCTTGTTGGCCACATACAGAACAAACAGAGCTTCAGTCTTCCTGATCCTAGCTGTTCTGGTCACGTAAATCTTCAAAACCCTGACCACATCCAGGGACTCGGAGTCCTCCAAGTCCCGTGTAGCCACAGGCACGACAATAGGTTGGTTCATATGAAAAGATGAGACCACCTTGGGCAGAAATTGAGGACGAGTCCTCAACTCTGCCCTATCCACGTGAAAAATCAGGTATGGGCTTTTATATGATAAAGCCGCTAATTCCGAAACACGCCTTGCAGAAGCTAAGGCCAACAACATGACCACTTTCCAAGTGAGGTATTTCAACTCCACTGTTTTGAGTGGTTCAAACCAAGGTGACTTGAGGAAACTTAATACCACGTTAAGATCCCAAGGCGCCACCGGAGGCACAAAGGGAGGCTGAATATGCAGCACTCCCTTCACAAAAGTCTGTACTTCAGGAAGAGAAGCCAATTCTCTTTGACAGAAAATGGATAAGGCCGAAATCTGGACCTTTATGGACCCTAATTTTAGGCCCAAATTCACTCCCGTTTGAAGGAAGAGAAGCAGACGGCCCAAATGGAACTCCTCCGTAGGAGCAGCTCTGGCCTCACACCAAGAACATATTTCCGCCATATACGGTGATAATGTTTCGATGTCACATCCTTCCTAGCCTTGATCAGGATAGGAATGACCTCCTCCAGAATCCCTTTTTCAGCTAGGATCCGGCGTTCAACCGCCATGCCGTCAAACGCAGCCGCAGTAAGTCTTGGAACAGACAGGGCCCCTGCTGCAGCAGGTCCTGCCTTAGAGTAAGAGGCCACGGATCTACTGTGAGCAACTCTTGCAGATCCGGATACCAAGTCCTCCTTGGCCAATCTGGAACAATGAGAATTGTTCTGACCCTTCTTAGTCTTATTAATCTCAACACCTTGGGTATGAGAGGCAGAGGAGGAAACACATAGACCGATCTGAACACCCATGGTGTCACCAGAGCGTCTACCACTACAGCCTGAGGGTCTCTTGACCTGGCGCAATACCTCTTTAGCTTTTTGTTGAGATGGGACGCCATCATGTCTATTTGAGGCAGTCCCCACCGATCCACGATCTGTGTGAAGACTTCTTGATGAAGTCCCTACTCTCCCGGATGCAGGTCGTGCCTGCTGAGGAAGTCCGCCTCCCAGTTTTCCACCCCCGGGATTAACACTGCTGATAGTGCGCTTACATGGCCTTCCGCCCAGCGCAGAATCCTGGTCGCCTCTGCCATGGCCACTCTGCTCCTTGTGCCGCCTTGGCGGTTTACATGAGCCACTGCCGTGATATTGTCCGACTGAATCAGAACCGGTTTGTTCTGAAGCCACTCCTCCGCCTGGCATAGGGCGTTGTAAATGGCCCTTAACTCCAGGACATTGATGTGGAGACAAGTCTCTAGGCTTGACCAGAGACCTTGGAAATTTCTTCCCAGTGCGACAGCCCCCCAACCTCGGAGGCTTGCATCCGTGGTCACCAGGACCCAGTCCTGAATGCCATACCTGCGACCCTCTAGGAGGTGAGCACTGTGCAGCCACCACAGGAGAGATACCCTGGCCCTGGGAGACAGGGTGATCCATTTCTGCATATGTAGATGGGACCCGGACCATTTGTTGAATAGGTCCCATTGGAAAGTCCTCGCCTGGAACCTGCCGAAGGGGATGGCCTCGTTTGAAGCCACCATCTTCCCCAGAACCTTTGAGCAATGATGCACCGAAACCTTTTTTGGCTTTAAAAGGTTCCTGGCCAGGGCTATGAGCTCCTGAGCCTTCTCCACCGGAAGAAAAACTCTTTTTTGGTCTGTGTCTAGAATCAGGACCAAAAAGGTCAGACGCGTTGCAGGTACTAGCTGGGATTTTGGTAAATTGAGAATCCAGCCGTGCATCTGCAACGTCTTCACAGACAGAGACACGCTGTCCAGCAACTTCTCCCGAGATCTCGCCTTTATAAGGAGATCGTCCAAGTACGGGATAATTGTGACTCCCTGCTTGCGCAGGAGTACCATAATTTCCGCCATTACCTTGGTGAAAATTCTCGGGGCCGTGGAAAGACCAAACGGCAACGTCTGAAATTGGTAGTGACAATCCTGTACTGCAAATCTCAGAAACGCCTGGTGAGGGGGGAAAATCGGAACATGAAGGTACGCATCCTTTATGTCCAGGGACACCATCCAATCCCCTCCCTCCAGGCTGGCGATGACCATTCTGAGCGATTCCATTTTGAACTTGAACCTCTTCAAGTACAGGTTCAGGGATTTTAGATTTAGAATGGGTCTGACCGAACCGTCCGGTTTCGGTACCACAAACAGGGATGAATAATAACCCTCTCCTTGCTGGAGATGAGGAACCTTGATTATCACCTGTTGAATGTACAATTTGTGAATTGCCGCTAACACTAGCTCCCTCTCTGACGGGGAAGCTGGCAGAGCCAATTTGAAAAACCGGCGAGGGGGCATGTCTTCGAATTCCAGTCTGTATCCCTGGGAAACAATCTCTATTGCCCAGGGATCCACCTGTGATTGAACCCAGACGTGGCTGAAAAGACGAAGACGTGCTCCCACTTGATCTGACCCCCCCCCCCCCCGGAAAGCCCCAGCGTCATGCTGTGGACTTTGCGGAAGTAGGGGAGGACTTCTGCTCCTGGGAACTAGCGGAGTGCAGCTTTTTTCCCTTGCCTTTACCTCTGGCAACGAAGGACGATCCTCGTACCTTCTTGTTTTTATTGGAACGAAAGGACTGCATTTGATAATGTGGTACCTTCTTAGAATGCTGCGGGGGAACAGAAGGTAAAAAATTTGATTTACCGGCCGTAGCAGTAGAGACTAGGTCCGAGAGGCCTTCTCCAAACAACTCCTCCCCCTTGTAAGGCAATGACTCCATATGCCGCTTTGAGTCGGCGTCTCCCGTCCACTGTCGGGTCCACAAGAGCCGCCTAGCAGAAATAGACATAGCGTTTATTCTAGAGCTTAGTAAACAAATGTCTCTCTGAGCATCCCTCATATACAAGGCAGCATCTCTGATATGCTCCATGGTCATTAGAATGGTATCCCTATCTAAGGTGTCAATCTCCGTAGATAAGGAGTCTTCCCATGCCACGACAGCACTACAAACCCAGGCAGACGCCATGGCCGGCCTAACTATAGTTCCTGAATGTGTGTAAATGTGCTTCATGGTAATTTCCTGCTTGCGATCAGCAGGATCCTTGAGGGAAGCAGTATCCGGAGAAGGCAGTGCCACCTTCTTGGATAAGCGTGTCAGCGCCTTGTCTACCTTAGGCGCAGATTCCCATCGTATCCGATCCTTCTGTGGGAAAGGATACGCCATGAGAATCCTTTTGGGAACATGGAGTCTCCTATCCGGAGATTCCCAAGCCTTTTCGCATAATTCGCTTAGCTCAAATGAGGACGGAAACGTGACCTCAGGCTTTTTCCCTTTATACATGTGAACCCTCGTGTCAGGGACAGGGGGTTCCTCCGTGATATGCAAAACCTCTTTTATGGCAATAATCATGTACCTAATACCTTTTGCCACCTTCGGCTTTAATTTTGCATCCTCATAGTCGACACTAGAGTCAGTATCTGTGTTGGTATCTGTGTCAGCGACCTGGGATATAGGGCGCTTTTGAGACCCTGAAGGTCCTGGCACCACAGGGACAGGCACGGACTGGCTACCTGACTGATCCCTAGCTTCAGCCTTGTCTAATTTTTTATGCAGGAGATTTACATTTGCATTCAAGACATTCAGCATATCCACCCAGTCCGGTGTCGGCGTTGCCGACGGCGACCTAACATTCAAGCACTCCCCCTCCACATTAAGCGAGCCTTCCTCATCAAACATGTCGACACACACGTACCGACACACTGCACACACCCAGGGAAAACTTTTTCTGAAGACAGTATCCCCTGAAAGGCCCTTTGGAGAGACAGAGAGAGAGTATGCCAGCACACACCCCAACGCAACAACCTGCAGACCAACACAGAATGCTTTTCCCCAGCAGGGCTGTATTATACTTTATCCGCCAATTATGTGCCCCCCCCCCCCCCTCTCTTTTTAAACTCCCGTCACCGTGTGTAAGCAGGGGAGAGTCCGGGGAGCTTCCTCTCAGCGTTCTGTGGAGAGAGAAATGGCGCTGGTGAGTGCTGAGGGAGAAGCCCTGCCCCCCTCGGCGGCGGGCTTCTGTCCCGCTCAAAATTGTGTAAAATGGTGGGGGCTCAATTATATACATGTACAGTGCCCAGCTGTACATGTATATACCTATTTGCCATCTAAGAGGTGTTATTATTGCTGCCCGGGGCGCTCCCCCCCTGCGCACTGCACCCATACAGTGACCGGAGTGTGTGAGGTGATGTGGAGCAATGACGCACAGCTGCAGTGCTGTGCGTTACCTTTGTGAAGCTGAAGGCTTCTGCCGCCTGATACGTCTTCTTGCTTCTGTTCTTCTGGTTCTGTGAGGAGAACGGCGGCGCGGCTCCGGGGGTGGACGCCCAGGACGAACCTGTGTTCACCCCCTCTGAAGCTAATGGTGTCCAGTAGCCGAGGAAGCGGATCCTATCAGTTAAGTAGGTCTGCCCCTCTCTCCTCAGTCCCTCGATGCAGGGAGCCTGTTGCCAGCAGTGCTCCCTGTGAAAAAGTAAAAATCCAAACAAAAATGCTTTCTGTAGCAAAGAGCTCAAGAGAGTTCCCTGCAGTGCGCCCTTCATCCTCTGGGCACAGTGTAAAACTGAGGTCTGGAGGAGGGGCATAGAGGGAGGAGCCAGTGCACACCCAGAATCCAAAGCTTTCTTAAAGTGCCCTATCTCCTGCGGAGCCCGTCTATTCCCCATGGTCCTTACGGAGTCCCCAGTATCCTCTAGGACGTTAGAGAAACCTAAAACATACCATACCCATACAAATGAAACTATGTACTAAACATGTAATATCTGTTTGCAAAATATACAATTCAATTAATATTTAGTGATACAGTAAAATTTACTATGGACAAACTGATCTGATGAGACATTTATGAACATAACATTATTGTAATTCACTTTTCACTCCACACATATGTTTATTTCTCCCAATCCTACCTCCTCCATATTCATTTAGTAACCTTTCCAGTATCAGACCTATTCTCTTATTTCCTCTTTCATCCCTCTGTTTCAGCATCCCCCCTCTGCCATCTCATACTTGCTCTCTGTACCTTACAAGATCCAGTTCAAACTTTGCGCACTCAAGTACAGTACAAAGCCCTCAGCCATCCTCTCCCTCTACATCTTCAACATCTTTTCCACCCTTGCACCATCTCTATCACTTTTATGAAAACCATACAGTATTCTAGCTACCTATACCAAAACATTATTCTAGAAATCCAGTGGAAGAATTCATCAATTTTATTTAGCTGTCTCTACATGGATGATCCATTGCAGACTTACAATAATGTTATCAAAGCCAGGACTTGTAATCTGTCCACTTATATGTGGCTCAATAAACATTTACAGTTGATGGATTGGACAGAAAACCAATAGACTCTTCACGTTGCCTATAGTTTAGTTTTCATCACTGTCATTTTCATCATATGAGTAGTGTCGCTTAAACATTCTGTTTCTTCTTGGGGATACAGATGAAATCCTCCACTTTTCGTCAAATACCACAGCTATAATCATGCATATACTACTGTCTTCTGATCTCCCAGCTCATTTTCACCTTCATATCACTAAACTCGGCATACAGAGTGTAGTAAATACATTCAAGAATGTACAAAGAAGGGCTACTAAAATGGTGCATGGCCTAGATCTCAAAACTTACACGGAAAGGCTAAAAGATCTTAACATGTATAGTTAGGAGCAGAGAAGGGAAAGGGGGACATGATTGAAACTTTCAAATATATCAAGGGTCTTAAAGTCCAGGAGCGAAACATTGTGCAAAGGGAGAGAAGTATTAGTACACGAGGACATGCACTAAGACTGGAGGAAGACAGGTTCAGAGGAAATGTAAGGAAATATTACTTCACAGAAAGGGTAGTGGATAAGTGGAATAGCCTCCCATCGGAGGTGGTAGAGTCTAAGACTGTAGAGCAATTTAAACATGCTTAGGATAGGCATATAAATATCCTTAAAAAGAACTTAGGTTCAAAAAGGGTTGAGATTACCTAAAGGATAAAAAAAAGGGTCAGACTAGATGGGCCAATTGGTTCTTATCTGCCGTCAAATTCTATGTTTCTATTTTATGTTTTTTCCCTTATTTGTCCGCTAGCTTGCGTCTTCCTTCTTTTAAAAGCTGCTTTCTCTCCATACCATTCGGTACCAAAGCCATCTCCCTTGGCTACAATACCCTGCATCTACAGCATATACAAGTCATTTTAAATCCAAGTTAATGGAACTCTATTACATTGTTTAATTATACTATTGTCAATTCATTCTGTGCAACACGAACAGTGACTGCCAGGCTGTGGAGCTGCATAGTTGCACTGCTAATAGGAGCAAATGGGAATATACCTCAGATTCATTTGGCTAATTGCAAAGTTAAAGTAGAGAAGGTCGCAAAGACACCTATTATCTATATATACACAGTATACTCATAAATATCATGCATAAGTCCTTTCCCGTTTCTTATAAACTTTTAAAATGTTTGTGCTTTGGGAGGTGCTCCAGAAATAAAGTTACACGTATCATGGACCCAGAAGAAAGGAATATTCCCTATTGCGGCACACACAGACAATTATGCTCAAAAATTACTTATAGTGAAATATCATTTAGATAGGTCTCCACTAGTTATAAAATATAACTTTTATAACTTTTATTTTAAAATGTTTGTGAAATATACTGCAAGTGAAAAAAATGTGTAAACAAATCAAAGGTGAATTAAAATGCTTAACCAATTATTTTTAATCTACATATTACTGGTCAGCAGCATTGTACAAGCGTTTGATACTGACTGAACTATACTGAGAGTCTCCGCTTGTCATAATCAACTGGTGGTAAATATATTTGATCCTATGAATTATACATTTGTAACCCCAGGGACTCTATAAACACACACACAAATTATGTGTGCGACTTTGCAATTGATTGTTTGATTTAGCTTATCACTTGAGATTTATTGCCTCATTATTGTTTTTAGTGTATTTTTATTGTGTTATATGTATTAAAATTGTTATTTTATTAAGATCACTTCTGTGGTTTTGAGCGCTTACCTGGTATATTCTATAATACTAGTGTTTGCTATATGGAAGAGGTTGGCTACCTCTTCACCAGGTGGCTGCTGATCTACAGATGCAAATCTACACTTTGTTGCACATAAAAAAAAAAAGACAAAAAAATTACTTTAGCGAGCTTAATCCATTAATTGCTTATTCATATGCATGAAAACACCAAACAAGATGAAAAAAAGCAATACAATATATGACAATACTCTGTTAATACAGATTTGTATAGCAGTCCTTATTTCCAACTCCACTACAATTGCATATGCTTCCAGTCCTAAAATTTCCACTATTGTGGCTCAATTAGATAATGTCCACTGCAGTGTTACTTTGAATACTTATATATACATAGTAACATAGTATTTGAGGTTGAATAGAGGCAAATTGCCCATCGTGTTCAACCTGTTTTAAGTTGTGATGATTCTACATAATTGTTGAATAATGTTTTATGACTAGTTAGCTACTATAACTCATGTTACCCCCAGATTAACCATGTTGATATTTTAAGTAGAGATGAGCGCCTGAAATTTTTCGGGTTTTGTGTTTTGGTTTTGGGTTCGGTTCCGCGGCCGTGTTTTGGGTTCGACCGCGTTTTGGCAAAACCTCACCGAATTTTTTTTGTCGGATTCGGGTGTGTTTTGGATTCGGGTGTTTTTTTCAAAAAACCTTAAAAAACAGCTTAAATCATAGAATTTGGGGGTCATTTTGATCCCAAAGTATTATTAACCTCAAAAACCATAATTTACACTCATTTTCAGTCTATTCTGAATACCTCACACCTCACAATATTATTTTTAGTCCTAAAATTTGCACCGAGGTCGCTGTGTGAGTAAGATAAGCGACCCTAGTGGCTGACACAAACACCGGGCCCATCTAGGAGTGGCACTGCAGTGTCACGCAGGATGTCCCTTCCAAAAAACCCTCCCCAAACAGCACATGACGCAAAGAAAAAAAGAGGCGCAATGAGGTAGCTGTGTGAGTAAGATTAGCGACCCTAGTGGCCGACACAAACACCGGGCCCATCTAGGAGTGGCACTGCAGTGTCACGCAGGATGTCCCTTCCAAAAAACCCTCCCCAAACAGCACATGACGCAAAGAAAAAAAGAGGCGCAATGAGGTAGCTGACTGTGTGAGTAAGATAAGCGACCCTAGTGGCCGACACAAACACCGGGCCCATCTAGGAGTGGCACTGCAGTGTCACGCAGGATGTCCCTTCCAAAAAATCCTCCCCAAACAGCACATGACGCAAAGAAAAAAAGAGGCGCAATGAGGTAGCTGACTGTGTGAGTAAGATAAGCGACCCTAGTGGCCGACACAAACACCGGGCCCATCTAGGAGTGGCACTGCAGTGTCACGCAGGATGTCCCTTCCAAAAAACCCTCCCCAAACAGCACATGACGCAAAGAAAAAAAGAGGCGCAATGAGGTAGCTGACTGTGTGAGTAAGATAAGCGACCCTAGTGGCCGACACAAACACCGGGCCCATCTAGGAGTGGCACTGCAGTGTCACGCAGGATGTCCCTTCCAAAAAACCCTCCCCAAACAGCACATGACGCAAAGAAAAAAAGAGGCGCAATGAGGTAGCTGACTGTGTGAGTAAGATAAGCGACCCTAGTGGCCGACACAAACACCGGGCCCATCTAGGAGTGGCACTGCAGTGTCACGCAGGATGGCCCTTCCAAAAAACCATCCCCAAACAGCACATGACGCAAAGAAAAAAAGAGGCGCAATGAGGTAGCTGACTGTGTGAGTAAGATAAGCGACCCTAGTGGCCGACACAAACACCGGGCCCATCTAGGAGTGGCACTGCAGTGTCACGCAGGATGTCCCTTCCAAAAAACCCTCCCCAAACAGCACATTACGCAAAGAAAAAAAGAGGCGCAATGAGGTAGCTGACTGTGTGAGTAAGATAAGCGACCCTAGTGGCCGACACAAACACCGGGCCCATCTAGGAGTGGCACTGCAGTGTCACGCAGGATGGCCCTTCCAAAAAACCCTCCCCAAACAGCACATGACGCAAAGAAAAATAAAAGAAAAAAGAGGTGCAAGATGGAATTGTCCTTGGGCCCTCCCACCCACCCTTATGTTGTATAAACAGGACATGCACACTTTAACCAACCCATCATTTCAGTGACAGGGTCTGCCACACGACTGTGACTGATATGACGGGTTGGTTTGGACCCCCCCCCAAAAAAGAAGCAATTAATCTCTCCTTGCACAAACTGGCTCTACAGAGGCAAGATGTCCACCTCATCATCATCCTCCGATATATCACCGTGTACATCCCCCTCCTCACAGATTATCAATTCGTCCCCACTGGAATCCACCATCTCAGCTCCCTGTGTACTTTGTGGAGGCAATTGCTGCTGGTCAATGTCTCCGCGGAGGAATTGATTATAATTCATTTTAATGAACATCATCTTCTCCACATTTTCTGGATGTAACCTCGTACGCCGATTGCTGACAAGGTGAGCGGCGGCACTAAACACTCTTTCGGAGTACACACTTGTGGGAGGGCAACTTAGGTAGAATAAAGCCAGTTTGTGCAAGGGCCTCCAAATTGCCTCTTTTTCCTGCCAGTATAAGTACGGACTGTGTGACGTGCCTACTTGGATGCGGTCACTCATATAATCCTCCACCATTCTTTCAATGTTGAGAGAATCATATGCAGTGACAGTAGACGACATGTCCGTAATCGTTGTCAGGTCCTTCAGTCCGGACCAGATGTCAGCATCAGCAGTCGCTCCAGACTGCCCTGCATCACCGCCAGCGGGTGGGCTCGGAATTCTGAGCCTTTTCCTCGCACCCCCAGTTGCGGGAGAATGTGAAGGAGGAGATGTTGACAGGTCGCGTTCCGCTTGACTTGACAATTTTCTCACCAGCAGGTCTTTCAACCCCAGCAGACTTGTGTCTGCCGGAAAGAGAGATCCAAGGTAGGCTTTAAATCTAGGATCGAGCACGGTGGCCAAAATGTAGTGCTCTGATTTCAACAGATTGACCACCCGTGAATCCTTGTTAAGCGAATTAAGGGCTCCATCCACAAGTCCCACATGCCTAGCGGAATCGCTCCGTGTTAGCTCCTCCTTCAATGTCTCCAGCTTCTTCTGCAAAAGCCTGATGAGGGGAATGACCTGACTCAGGCTGGCAGTGTCTGAACTGACTTCACGTGTGGCAAGTTCAAAGTAGAGATGAGCGGGTTCGGTTTCTCTGAATCCGAACCCGCACGAACTTCATGTTTTTTTTCACGGGTCCGAGCGACTCGGATCTTCCCGCCTTGCTCGGTTAACCCGAGCGCGCCCGAACGTCATCATGACGCTGTCGGATTCTCGCGAGACTCGGATTCTATATAAGGAGCCGCGCGTCGCCGCCATTTTCACACGTGCATTGAGATTGATAGGGAGAGGACGTGGCTGGCGTCCTCTCCATTTAGATTAGGAGAGAGAGAGAGAGATTGACCTGAGGCTGATACTGTAGAAGAGAGTGCAGAGTTTAGTGACTGACCACAGTGACCACCAGCAGTGCAGTTGTTTTATTTAATATATCCGTTCTCTGCCTGAAAAAAACGGTACACACAGTGACTCAGTCACATACCATATCTGTGTGCACTGCTCAGCCCAGTGTGCTGCATGCCTGCATCATCTATGTATATATTATATATCTGACTGTGCTCAGCTCACACAGCTTATAATTGTGGGGGAGACTGGGGAGCACTGCAGTGCCAGTTATAGGTTATAGCAGGAGCCAGGAGTACAAGACAGTCACATACCATATCTGTGTGCACTGCTCAGCCCAGTGTGCTGCATCATCTATGTATATATATTATATATCTGACTGTGCTCAGCTCACACAGCTTATAATTGTGGGGGAGACTGGGGAGCACTGCAGTGCCAGTTATAGGTTATAGCAGGAGCCAGGAGTACATATTATATTAAAATTAAACAGTGCACACTTTTGCTGCAGGAGTGCCACTGCCAGTGTGACTGACCAGTGACCTGACCACACTGACCACCAGTATAGTTAGTAGTATACTATATTGTGATTGCCTGAAAAAGTTAAACACTCGTCGTGTGACTTCACTTGTGTGGTGTTTTTTTTTTTATTCTATAAAAAACTCATTCTGCTGACAGACAGTGTCCAGCAGGTCCGTCATTATATAATATATATACCTGTCCGGCTGCAGTAGTGATATATATATATTTTTTATATCATTTATCATCCAGTCGCAGCAGACACAGTACGGTAGTTCACGGCTGTAGCTACCTCTGTGTCGGCACTCGGCAGTCCATCCATAATTGTATACCACCTACCCGTGGTTTTTTTTTCTTTCTTCTTTATACATACATACTACTACATCTCTTTATCAACCAGTCTATATTAGCAGCAGACACAGTACAGTACGGTAGTTCACGGCTGTGGCTACCTCTGTGTCGGCACTCGGCAGTCCGTCCATAATTGTATACCACCTAACCGTGGTTTTTTTTTCTTTCTTCTTTATACATACATACTACGACATCTCTTTATCAACCAGTCTATATTAGCAGCAGACACAGTACAGTACGGTAGTTCACGGCTGTGGTTACCTCTGTGTCGGCACTCGGCAGTCCGTCCATAATTGTATACCACCTAACCGTGGTTTTTTTTTCTTTCTTCTTTATACATACATACTACGACATCTCTTTATCAACCAGTCTATATTAGCAGCAGACACAGTACAGTACGGTAGTTCACGGCTGTGGCTACCTCTGTGTCGGCACTCGGCAGTCCGTCCATAATTGTATACCACCTAACCGTGGTTTTTTTTTCTTTCTTCTTCATACATACATACTACGACATCTCTTTATCAACCAGTCTATATTAGCAGCAGACACAGTACAGTACGGTAGTTCACGGCTGTGGCTACCTCTGTGTCGGCACTCGGCAGTCCGTCCATAATTGTATACCACCTACCCGTGGTTTTTTTTTTCTTTCTTCTTTATACATACATACTACTACATCTCTTTATCAACCAGTCTATATTAGCAGCAGACACAGTACAGTACGGTAGTTCACGGTTGTGGCTACCTCTGTGTCGGCACTCGGCAGTCCGTCCATAATTGTATACCACCTACCCGTGGTTTTTTTTTCTTTCTTCTTCATACATACATACTACGACATCTCTTTATCAACCAGTCTATATTAGCAGCAGACACAGTACAGTACGGTAGTTCACGGCTGTGGCTACCTCTGTGTCGGCACTCGGCAGTCCGTCCATAATTGTATACCACCTAACCGTGGTTTTTTTTTCTTTCTTCTTCATACATACATACTACGACATCTCTTTATCAACCAGTCTATATTAGCAGCAGACACAGTACGGTAGTTCACGGCTGTAGCTACCTCTGTGTCGGCACTCGGCAGTCCGTCCATAATTGTATACTAGTATCCATCCATCTCCATTGTTTACCTGAGGTGCCTTTTAGTTGTGCCTATTAAAATATGGAGAACAAAAATGTTGAGGTTCCAAAATAAGGGAAAGATCAAGATCCACTTCCACCTCGTGCTGAAGCTGCTGCCACTAGTCATGGCCGAGACGATGAAATGCCAGCAACGTCGTCTGCCAAGGCCGATGCCCAATGTCATAGTACAGAGCATGTCAAATCCAAAACACCAAATATCAGTAAAAAAAGGACTCCAAAACCTAAAATAAAATTGTCGGAGGAGAAGCGTAAACTTGCCAATATGCCATTTACCACACGGAGTGGCAAGGAACGGCTGAGGCCCTGGCCTATGTTCATGGCTAGTGGTTCAGCTTCACATGAGGATGGAGGCACTCAGCCTCTCGCTAGAAAAATGAAAAGACTCAAGCTGGCAAAAGCAGTAGCACCGCAAAGAACTGTGCGTTCTTCGAAATCCCAAATCCACAAGGAGAGTCCAATTGTGTCGGTTGCGATGCCTGACCTTCCCAACACTGGACGTGAAGAGCATGCGCCTTCCACCATTTGCACGCCCCCTGCAAGTGCTGGAAGGAGCACCCGCAGTCCAGTTCCTGATAGTCAGATTGAAGATATCAGTGTTGAAGTACACCAGGATGAGGAGGATATGGGTGTTGCTGGCGCTGGGGAGGAAATTGACCAGGAGGATTCTGATGGTGAGGTGGTTTGTTTAAGTCAGGCACCCGGGGAGACACCTGTTGTCCGTGGGAGGAATATGGCCGTTGACATGCCTGGTGAAAATACCAAAAAAATCAGCTCTTCGGTGTGGAACTATTTCAACAGAAATGCGGACAACAGGTGTCAAGCCGTGTGTTCCCTTTGTCAAGCTGTAATAAGTAGGGGTAAGGACGTTAACCACCTCGGAACATCCTCCCTTATACGTCACCTGCAGCGCATTCATAATAAGTCAGTGACAAGTTCAAAAACTTTGGGTGACAGCGGAAGCAGTCCACTGACCAGTAAATCCCTTCCTCTTGTAACCAAGCTCACGCAAACCACCCCACCAACTCCCTCAGTGTCAATTTCCTCCTTCCCCAGGAATGCCAATAGTCCTGCAGGCAATGTCACAGGCAATTCTGACGAGTCCTCTCCTGCCTGGGATTCCTCCGATGCATCCTTGCGTGTAACGCCTACTGCTGCTGGCGCTGCTGTTGTTGCTGCTGGGAGTCGATGGTCATCCCAGAGGGGAAGTCGTAAGCCCACTTGTACTACTTCCAGTAAGCAATTGACTGTTCAACAGTCCTTTGCGAGGAAGATGAAATATCACAGCAGTCATCCTGCTGCAAAGCGGATAACTGAGGCCTTGACAACTATGTTGGTGTTAGACGTGCGTCCGGTATCCGCCGTTAGTTCACAGGGAACTAGACAATTTATTGAGGCAGTGTGCCCCCGTTACCAAATACCATCTAGGTTCCACTTCTCTAGGCAGGCGATACCGAGAATGTACACGGACGTCAGAAAAAGACTCACCAGTGTCCTAAAAAATGCAGTTGTACCCAATGTCCACTTAACCACGGACATGTGGACAAGTGGAGCAGGGCAGGGTCAGGACTATATGACTGTGACAGCCCACTGGGTAGATGTATGGACTCCCACCGCAAGAACAGCAGCGGCGGCACCAGTAGCAGCATCTCGCAAACGCCAACTCTTTCCTAGGCAGGCTACGCTTTGTATCACCGGTTTCCAGAATACGCACACAGCTGAAAACCTCTTACGGCAACTGAGGAAGATCATCGCGGAATGGCTTACCCCAATTGGACTCTCCTGTGGATTTGTGGCATCGGACAACGCCAGCAATATTGTGTGTGCATTAAATATGGGCAAATTCCAGCACGTCCCATGTTTTGCACATAACTTGAATTTGGTGGTGCAGAATTATTTAAAAAACGACAGGGGCGTGCAAGAGATGCTGTCGGTGGCCAGAAAAATTGCGGGACACTTTCGGCGTACAGGCACCACGTACAGAAGACTGGAGCACCACCAAAAACTACTGAACCTGCCCTGCCATCATCTGAAGCAAGAAGTGGTAACGAGGTGGAATTCAACCCTCTATATGCTTCAGAGGTTGGAGGAGCAGCAAAAGGCCATTCAAGCCTATACAATTGAGCACGATATAGGAGGTGGAATGCACCTGTCTCAAGCGCAGTGGAGAATGATTTCAACGTTGTGCAAGGTTCTGATGCCCTTTGAACTTGCCACACGTGAAGTCAGTTCAGACACTGCCAGCCTGAGTCAGGTCATTCCCCTCATCAGGCTTTTGCAGAAGAAGCTGGAGACATTGAAGGAGGAGCTAACACGGAGCGATTCCGCTAGGCATGTGGGACTTGTGGATGGAGCCCTTAATTCGCTTAACAAGGATTCACGGGTGGTCAATCTGTTGAAATCAGAGCACTACATTTTGGCCACCGTGCTCGATCCTAGATTTAAAGCCTACCTTGGATCTCTCTTTCCGGCAGACACAAGTCTGCTGGGGTTGAAAGACCTGCTGGTGAGAAAATTGTCAAGTCAAGCGGAACGCGACCTGTCAACATCTCCTCCTTCACATTCTCCCGCAACTGGGGGTGCGAGGAAAAGGCTCAGAATTCCGAGCCCACCCGCTGGCGGTGATGCAGGGCAGTCTGGAGCGACTGCTGATGCTGACATCTGGTCCGGACTGAAGGACCTGACAACGATTACGGACATGTCGTCTACTGTCACTGCATATGATTCTCTCACCATTGAAAGAATGGTGGAGGATTATATGAGTGACCGCATCCAAGTAGGCACGTCACACAGTCCATACTTATACTGGCAGGAAAAAGAGGCAATTTGGAGGCCATTGCACAAACTGGCTTTATTCTACCTAAGTTGCCCTCCCACAAGTGTGTACTCCGAAAGAGTGTTTAGTGCCGCCGCTCACCTTGTCAGCAATCGGCGTACGAGGTTACATCCAGAAAATGTGGAGAAGATGATGTTCATTAAAATGAATTATAATCAATTCCTCCGCGGAGACATTGACCAGCAGCAATTGCCTCCACAAAGTACACAGGGAGCTGAGATGGTGGATTCCAGTGGGGACGAATTGATAATCTGTGAGGAGGGGGATGTACACGGTGATATATCGGAGGATGATGATGAGGTGGACATCTTGCCTCTGTAGAGCAAGTTTGTGCAAGGAGAGATTAATTGCTTCTTTTTTGGGGGGGGTCCAAACCAACCCGTCATATCAGTCACAGTCGTGTGGCAGACCCTGTCACTGAAATGATGGGTTGGTTAAAGTGTGCATGTCCTGTTTTGTTTATACAACATAAGGGTGGGTGGGAGGGCCCAAGGACAATTCCATCTTGCACCTCTTTTTTCTTTTATTTTTCTTTGCGTCATGTGCTGTTTGGGGAGGGTTTTTTGGAAGGGACATCCTGCGTGACACTGCAGTGCCACTCCTAAATGGGCCCGGTGTTTGTGTCGGCCACTAGGGTCGCTAATCTTACTCACAGTCAGCTACCTCATTGCGCCTCTTTTTTTCTTTGCGTCATGTGCTGATTGGGGAGGGTTTTTTGGAAGGGACATCCTGCGTGACACAGCAGTGCCACTCCTAAATGGGCCCGGTGTTTGTGTCGGCCACTAGGGTCGCTAATCTTACTCACACAGTCAGCTACCTCATTGCGCCTCTTTTTTTCTTTGCGTCATGTGCTGATTGGGGAGGGTTTTTTGGAAGGGCCATCCTGCGTGACACTGCAGTGCCACTCCTAAATGGGCCCGGTGTTTGTGTCGGCCACTAGGGTCGCTAATCTTACTCACACAGTCAGCTACCTCATTGCGCCTCTTTTTTTCTTTGCGTCATGTGCTGATTGGGGAGGGTTTTTTGGAAGGGACATCCTGCGTGACACTGCAGTGCCACTCCTAAATGGGCCCGGTGTTTGTGTCGGCCACTAGGGTCGCTAATCTTACTCACACAGTCAGCTACCTCATTGCGCCTCTTTTTTTCTTTGCGTCATGTGCTGATTGGGGAGGGTTTTTTGGAAGGGACATCCTGCGTGACACTGCAGTGCCACTCCTAAATGGGCCCGGTGTTTGTGTCGGCCACTAGGGTCGCTAATCTTACTCACACAGTCAGCTACCTCATTGCGCCTCTTTTTTTCTTTGCGTCATGTGCTGATTGGGGAGGGTTTTTTGGAAGGGACATCCTGCGTGACACTGCAGTGCCACTCCTAAATGGGCCCGGTGTTTGTGTCGGCCACTAGGGTCGCTTATCTTACTCACACAGTCAGCTACCTCATTGCGCCTCTTTTTTTCTTTGCGTCATGTGCTGATTGGGGAGGGTTTTTTGGAAGGGACATCCTGCGTGACACTGCAGTGCCACTCCTAGATGGGCCAGGTGTTTGTGTCGGCCACTAGTGTCGCTTAGCTTAGTCATCCAGCGACCTTGGTGCAAATTTTACGACTAAAAATAATATTGTGAGGTGTGAGGTATTCAGAATAGACTGAAAATGAGTGGAAATTATGGTTTTTGAGGTTAATAATAATATGGGATCAAAATGACCCCCAAATTCTATGATTTAAGCTGTTTTTTAGTGTTTTTTTAAAAAAACACCCGAATCCAAAACACACCCGAATCCGACAAAAAAAATTCGGTGAGGTTTTGCCAAAACGCGGTCGAACCCAAAACACGGCCGCGGAACCGAACCCAAAACCAAAACACAAAACCCGAAAAATTTCAGGCGCTCATCTCTAGTTCAAAGGGCATCAGAACCTTGCACAACGTTGAAATCATTCTCCACTGCGCTTGAGACAGGTGCATTCCACCTCCTATATCGTGCTCAATTGTATAGGCTTGAATGGCCTTTTGCTGCTCCTCCAACCTCTGAAGCATATAGAGGGTTGAATTCCACCTCGTTACCACTTCTTGCTTCAGATGATGGCAGGGCAGGTTCAGTAGTTTTTGGTGGTGCTCCAGTCTTCTGTACGTGGTGCCTGTACGCCGAAAGTGTCCCGCAATTCTTCTGGCCACCGACAGCATCTCTTGCACGCCCCTGTCGTTTTTTAAAAAATTCTGCACCACCAAATTCAAGGTATGTGCAAAACATGGGACGTGCTGGAATTTGCCCATATTTAATGCACACACAATATTGCTGGCGTTGTCCGATGCCACAAATCCACAGGAGAGTCCAATTGGGGTAAGCCATTCCGCGATGATCTTCCTCAGTTGCCGTAAGAGGTTTTCAGCTGTGTGCGTATTCTGGAAAGCGGTGATACAAAGCGTAGCCTGCCTAGGAAAGAGTTGGCGTTTGCGAGATGCTGCTACTGGTGCCGCCGCTGCTGTTCTTGCGGCGGGAGTCCATACATCTACCCAGTGGGCTGTCACAGTCATATAGTCCTGACCCTGCCCTGCTCCACTTGTCCACATGTCCGTGGTTAAGTGGACATTGGGTCCAGCTGCATTTTTTAGGACACTGGTGAGTCTTTTTCTGAGGTCCGTGTACATTTTCGGTATCGCCTGCCTAGAGAAGTGGAACCTAGATGGTATTTGGTAACGGGGGCACACAGCCTCAATAAATTGTCTAGTTCCCTGTGAACTAACGGCGGATACCGGACGCACGTCTAACACCAACATAGTTGTCAAGGCCTCAGTTATCCGCTTTGCAGCAGGATGACTGCTGTGATATTTCATCTTCCTCGCAAAGGACTGTTGAACAGTCAATTGCTTACTGGAAGTAGTACAAGTGGGCTTACGACTTCCCCTCTGGGATGACCATCGACTCCCAGCAGCAACAACAGCAGCGCCAGCAGCAGTAGGCGTTACACGCAAGGATGCATCGGAGGAATCCCAGGCAGGAGAGGACTCGTCAGAATTGCCAGTGACATGGCCTGCAGGACTATTGGCATTCCTGGGGAAGGAGGAAATTGACACTGAGGGAGTTGGTGGGGTGGTTTGCGTGAGCTTGGTTACAAGAGGAAGGGATTTACTGGTCAGTGGACTGCTTCCGCTGTCACCCAAAGTTTTTGAACTTGTCACTGACTTATTATGAATGCGCTGCAGGTGACGTATAAGGGAGGATGTTCCGAGGTGGTTAACGTCCTTACCCCTACTTATTACAGCTTGACAAAGGGAACACACGGCTTGACACCTGTTGTCCGCATTTCTGTTGAAATAGTTCCACACCGAAGAGCTGATTTTTTTGGTATTTTCACCAGGCATGTCAACGGCCATATTCCTCCCACGGACAACAGGTGTCTCCCCGGGTGCCTGACTTAAACAAACCACCTCACCATCAGAATCCTCCTGGTCAATTTCCTCCCCAGCGCCAGCAACACCCATATCCTCCTCATCCTGGTGTACTTCAACACTGACATCTTCAATCTGACTATCAGGAACTGGACTGCGGGTGCTCCTTCCAGCACTTGCAGGGGGCGTGCAAATGGTGGAAGGCGCATGCTCTTCACGTCCAGTGTTGGGAAGGTCAGGCATCGCAACCTACACAATTGAACTCTCCTTGTGGATTTGGGATTTCGAAGAACGCACAGTTCTTTGCGGTGCTACTGCTTTTGCCAGCTTGAGTCTTTTCATTTTTCTAGCGAGAGGCTGAGTGCCTCCATCCTCATGTGAAGCTGAACCACTAGCCATGAACATAGGCCAGGGCCTCAGCCGTTCCTTGCCACTCCGTGTGGTAAATGGCATATTGGCAAGTTTACGCTTCTCCTCCGACAATTTTATTTTAGGTTTTGGAGTACTTTTTTTACTGATATTTGGTGTTTTGGATTTGACATGCTCTGTACTATGACATTGGGCATCGGCCTTGGCAGACGACGTTGCTGGCATTTCATCGTCTCGGCCATGACTAGTGGCAGCAGCTTCAGCACGAGGTGGAAGTGGATCTTGATCTTTCCCTAATTTTGGAACCTCAACATTTTTGTTCTCCATATTTTAATAGGCACAACTAAAAGGCACCTCAGGTAAACAATGGAGATGGATGGATACTAGTATACAATTATGAATGGACTGCCGAGTGCCGACACAGAGGTAGCTACAGCCGTGGACTACCGTACTGTACTGTGTCTGCTGCTAATATAGACTGGATGATAATGAGATGTAGTATGTATGTATAAAGAAGAAAGAAAAAAAAACCACGGGTAGGTGGTATACAATTATGGACGGACTGCCGAGTGCCGACACAGAGGTAGCTACAGCCGTGGACTACCGTACTGTACTGTGTCTGCTGCTAATATAGACTGGATGATAATGAGATGTAGTATGTATAAAGAAGAAAGAAAAAAAAACCACGGGTAGGTGGTATACAATTATGGACGGACTGCCGAGTGCCGACACAGAGGTAGCTACAGCCGTGGACTACCGTACTGTACTGTGTCTGCTGCTAATATAGACTGGTTGATAATGAGATGTAGTATGTATGTATAAAGAAGAAAGAAAAAAAACCACGGGTAGGTGGTATACAATTATGGATGGACTGCCGAGTGCCGACACAGAGGTAGCTACAGCCGTGGACTACCGTACTGTACTGTGTCTGCTGCTAATATAGACTGGTTGATAATGAGATGTAGTATGTATGTATAAAGAAGAAAGAAAAAAAAACCACGGGTAGGTGGTATACAATTATGGATGGACTGCCGAGTGCCGACACAGAGGTAGCTACAGCCATGGACTACCGTACTGTACTGTGTCTGCTGCTAATATAGACTGGATGATAATGAGATGTAGTATGTATAAAGAAGAAAGAAAAAAAAAACCACGGGTAGGTGGTATACAATTATGGATGGACTGCCGAGTGCCGACACAGAGGTAGCTACAGCCGTGGACTACCGTACTGTACTGTGTCTGCTGCTAATATAGACTGGATGATAATGAGATGTAGTATGTATGTATAAAGAAGAAAGAAAAAAAAACCACGGGTAGGTGGTATACAATTATGGATGGACTGCCGAGTGCCGACACAGAGGTAGCTACAGCCGTGGACTACCGTACTGTACTGTGTCTGCTGCTAATATAGACTGGTTGATAATGAGATGTAGTATGTATAAAGAAGAAAGAAAAAAAAACCACGGGTAGGTGGTATACAATTATGGATGGACTGCCAAGTGCCGACACAGAGGTAGCTACAGCCGTGGACTACCATACTGTACTGTGTCTGCTGCTAATATAGACTGGATGATAATGAGATGTAGTATGTATGTATAAAGAAGAAAGAAAAAAAAACCACGGGTAGGTGGTATACAATTATGGACGGACTGCCGAGTGCCGACACAGAGGTAGCTCCAGCCGTGGACTACCGTACTGTACTGTGTCTGCTGCTAATATAGACTGGATGATAATGAGATGTAGTATGTATAAAGAAGAAAGAAAAAAAAACCACGGGTAGGTGGTATACAATTATGAATGGACTGCCGAGTGCCGACACAGAGGTAGCTACAGCCGTGGACTACCGTACTGTACTGTGTCTGCTGCTAATATAGACTGGTTGATAATGAGATGTAGTATGTATGTATAAAGAAGAAAGAAAAAAAAACCACGGGTAGGTGGTATACAATTATGGACGGACTGCCGAGTGCCGACACAGAGGTAGCTACAGCCGTGGACTACCGTACTGTACTGTGTCTGCTGCTAATATAGACTGGATGATAATGAGATGTAGTATGTATAAAGAAGATGCGACTGGATGATAAATAATGATATAAAAAATATCACTACTGCAGCCGGACAGGTATATATTATATAATGACGGACCTGCTGGACACTGTCTGTCAGCAGAATAAGTTTTTTATAGAATAAAAAAAACACCACACAAGTCAGACGACGAGTGTTTAACTTTTTCAGGCAATCACAATATAGTATACTATACTGGTGGTCAGTGTGGTCAGGTCACTGGTCAGTCACACTGGCAGTGGCACTCCTGCCTGCAGCAAAAGTGTGCACTGTTTAATTTTAATAATATGTATGTACTCCTGGCTCCTGCTATAACCTATAACTGCTCCCCAGTCTCCCCCACAATTAAGCTGTGTGAGCACAGTCAGATATTATACATAGATGATGCAGCACACTGGGCTGAGCACAGATATGGTATGTGACTGAGTCACTGTGTATCGTTTTTTTCAGGCAGAGAACGGATTATATTAAATAAAACTGCACTGGTGGTCACTGGTCAGTGGTCAGTCACTAGTAAACTCTGCACTCTCTAGTACTCCTAAGCTCCAGTAAATCAAGTGTCTCTGTCTCAATCTCACTCTCTCTCTTCTAATCTAAATGGAGAGGACGCCAGCCACGTCCTCTCCCTATCAATCTCAATGCACGTGTGAAAATGGCGGCGACGCGCGGCTCCTTATATAGAATCCGAGTCTCGCGATAGAATCCGAGCCTCGCGAGAATCCGACAGCGTCATGATGACGTTCGGGGCGCGCTCGGGTTAACCGAGCAAGGCGGGAAGATCCGAGTCGCTCGGACCCGTGTAAAAAAACATGAAGTTCGGGCGGGTTCGGATTCCGAGGAACCGAACCCGCTCATCACTAATTTTAAGTATTATAACCTTGGATAGCTTTTTCATTCAAAAATGTATTTATTATATATGCCACTTGAATGGATGGAGTGTTATTTTGTATCTAAGAACCGTTATTTTGTGTCTATGTATCATTATTGTGTCCAGATCCAGTTCTAGTTATGAAACTGTATGCCACTTGTATATAATCAGAAACATAGAACCGAGGCCAGAGTGAGAAGGTTCACCTACTCCGGAAATTAAGCGACTCCAGCAAGGGAACATCCAGCGGCGTGCTGCCGCAGCCGGGCGCTGCTTTTTTCCGGAGCCTAACAACATAATCTCTGGTCACAGTGAGGTGAGATATACAATTTGCACCGATTATACTGGCAGGAATCCATACAAACTGTGGTATACAAGAGTTCAACATCAGCTGCTGCTGATTTTTTTTTTTTTTTGTCTTTTTTATGTGCAATAAATTGTTTTTAAATAATTTATGCGCTCTCATATATATGTACATGTTGGCATGAGAAGCCTTGTGTTGAGATTATTTGGAGCTATACTTTTTTATTATTATTATTATGCGTTATTTATATGGCGCCACAAGGATTCCGCAGCGCCCAATTTACAGAGTACATATGCACATAGTCAAAACAGGAAAACAGTGACTTACAGTTGAAGACAATATAGGACAAGTACAGGGTAACTAAGCATATCTACACCAGTAAACAACATAGAGATAAGTTCCAGGTGGCCAAAAAACTGCAGGATCTGGGCAGTTGAAGATTATTAAAGTAAGAAAAGTATAAGCACATGAGGGAAGAGGGCCCTACTCGTGAGAGCTTACATTCTAAGGGGAGGGGTAGACAGACAGGGGTGACACAGATGGGGTACATAGAGAGCATGGAACAGAGGGTTAGGATGAGATTTGGCTGGGTTTGGTAAAGAAATGGGTCTTAAGAGCCCGTTTGAAGTTTTGTAGAGAGGTGGAGAGTCTGATGGGGAGAGGTAAAGAATTCCAGAGAAAGGGAGCAGCATGTGAAAAATCTTGGAGATAGGAGTGGGAGGAAGTAATCAGAAGACCGGAGAGTTGGCGTGCATTAGCAGAGCGAAGAGGACGGGTGGGAGAGTAAAAGGAGATAAGGTCAGAGATGTAGATGGGAGAGGAGTGGGTGAGGGCTTTGTAAGTGAGTGTGAGAAGTTTGAATTGGATTCTGAAAGGGAAGGGAAGCCAGTGAAGGTCTAGTAAGAGAGGAGAGGTGGATGTAGTGCGTTTGGTGAGGAAGATGAGCCGGGCAGCAGCATTGAGGATAGATTGGAGTGGAGAGAGGTAATTGTCAGGGAGGCCAGTTAGGAGGAGATTACAGTAGTCCAGTTGAATACTAGATATTGCAGGGTTTCTATAGCCTATAAGTGTTAAATATGCATTAGAAATTGCAATTTTGGAGTAGGCGTACAGCATTTACCCGTCTCCTCTCTGTCCTCCTTGGCAGCTGAAATGTTCCATTACAGCTGCGGCCGCCGATGAGCTTCACTCACTGCAGTATAAAGTCTCGTGAGATTTGACATTATCTCACGAGACTGCTGTGAGTGAAGCTCCTCGGTGGCCGCAGCAGTAAAGGAACAGCTCCGCTGCCGAGGAGGATGGAGAGGAGACAGGTAAATGCTGTACTCCTACTCCGATGTTTTTTTTTGCAGTTGTGAGGACAGTGTGTGGGGGCCCCACAAATTTGTTACCCAGGGGCCCCCACAGACCTTAATCCAGCCCTGCATACAGGCCTCTCACGTAGTAAAAGCTATTGAAGGTACACAATTATGCTGTGATGCACACACTGCCAGCACCGAGAGAGCATATTCATTCATTGAAAAAGAGACCTAGAAAAACAATAGAAGGATAAAATTCAAATCACAGACAATGCACATGTAACTATTAACAAATAACACCATAGATGCAATTGTATCTGATCTAATATTTGAAGGAGTGTCTGTAGCAATAACTATTGTTACAACATCTGAAATACTTGGAATAGAGAGAAATTATTGCAATAACAGTGTTTAAGCATTTTAATTCACCTTTAATTTGTTTACAAAATTTTCTCACTTGCACTGTATTTCACAAACATTTTAAAATAAAAGTAATAAAAAAAGTTATATTTTATAACTAGTGGTCATCTATCTAAATGATATTTGACTATAAGTAATTTTTGAGCATAATTGTCCGTGTGTGCCCGCAATAGGGTACACTTCCTTTCTTCTGGGTCCATGATAATTGCAAAGTTCTAAAGTTCCAAAAGGACTACGCTTTGTCAGGATATATACATTTTCTATGTATATATTATATATTGTTTGATTTTTATACATGTTTGTATTTTTACTAAGTGTTAATAAACATATAAACTGTGCTCTGATACCTAGTGATAGGATTATTTCTTTTTATTTGTATTTGGTGATCCAGAGTACTACTTGGGAGCTGCAATTATTATTTAAATTGACCACCACCACCAAATTGGTTGCATCTGAATTTAATCTATTTTTGTGGCAAATGAGTTACGTTTACCGAGAAATGCCGCTAGAAGAGAGTGGATGCATCTGTATACGTGAGCATGGTATAAATAGCACAAGGTTGTCTTTAATGTGTAAGCAACATGGAAGAGGAGCAGAAGAAAGGAAATGGTATCTGGTATCAGGTAATAGATTAAAACAGCCTGGGAAGTGTTGGTAAGATTTTCTTTCATGCACAGGACACCAAATGTCTAGTTATTACAGCATGTTATGACTACTAAGCTTCTGTGTGTGCACATGCAGGAAAACCTGAAATGAGGTCAGCTGAAGCCAGGTGAAAATTAAAGAAGGTTTATTGTAGTGAAAGAACCAGTAAGATATCAGCATACAGAGAATGGATCATTGATAAACATGGAACAGAATGCAATATTCCCAGATTATAGTAATGGCTTGATATTTAACAGGGAGTATGATTATGCTTGAATTTAGGTACAGTCCAAGTTAATTGCAGAGGTGAAAATGAACATGAAGAAATCCAGGTTTAAACAAAGCAGAGGAAAAATAACATACCAAAATGAAACAACCAGGCAGGGGTGGAAACAGACTGCAAATAATAATTCAGGAGTGCAGATATTGCTCCAGCAGGGCAAGAAGTTTCGTAACAAGGCATAGGTGAAACCAGACTCCAGGAAATGTCTCAGAGATGCAGGTATGGCAGAAGCAGGACAGGATAACTGGAGAGAGCCTAGTCACAATCCACATGGAACCACAATGATCTGCACATGGGCCCTCATTCCGAGTTGTTCGCTCGCAAGCGGATTTTATCAGATTTGCTCATGCTAAGCCGCCGCCTACTGGGAGTGAATCTTAGCATCTTAAAATTGCGAATGATGTATTCGCAATATTGCGATTACACACCTCGTAGCAGTTTCTGAGTAGCTCCAGACTTACTCGGCATCTGCGATCAGTTCAGTGCTTGTCGTTCCTGGTTTGACGTCACAAACACACCCAGCGTTCGCCCAGACACTCCTCCGTTCCTCCGGCCACTCCTGCGTTTTTTCCGGAAACGGTAGCGTTTTTTCCCACACGCCCATAAAACGGCCTGTTTCCGCCCAGTAACACCCATTTCCTGTCAATCACATTACGATCGCCAGAACGATGAAAAAGCCGTGAGTAAAATTCCTAACTACATAGCAAATTTACTTGTCGCAGTGCGGACATTGCGCATGCGCATTAAGCGGAAAATCGCTGCGATGCGAAGATTTTTACCGAGCGAACAACTCGGAATGAGGGCCATGAATGCTAGTGAGCTGGAGCTAAATAGCAGCACAAGGTGTTGGCCACAGCTGCTCACAATCAGGTAATCAACCTGCAGGGACAGAGTGTGCAACTGCCATTCAGACCTAAGGCAGCAAGTGAGACCCCTAGAGGCAGGAATGAGACATAATGCAAGGCAACACAAACAAACACACAGATATTCCTGACATCCCCCCCCTTAAACAGGCGGATTCCAGACGCCTAAAAGTTTACCTTCTCTTTTTTCCTCTCCTCTTTTTGGGTTGCCTAGATCTATCTGAAGGTGTCACAAAGACACTATTCGGCAGTATAGGTCCATCAATTATAAGTCTAGGATCCTCTAGAAGCTCACTCTCAGAATCGGAGCCACAACCCAACGGCAGTACAGACCCCTTATTTTCTTGGATCGTATCAAGAGCGGATGGTAAATTTGTAGAAGCCAAACTTGCTCAGCAATCTGCGTGATCACCTAAAGATACATGCCCACATCTCAAAAACTGAGGGTGCCGCCCAAACTGCAAAGGCAGGTTCTCAGACGGGCACACTTTAACAGATTCATCCAGGAGAGCGAGGACAGTTGGTGGACTGAATCTTTTGGACACTGCCTTTAGGAAAGCGGGCAAATCTTGTAAAACTTGTTCTTCCGCATCTACAAGACCCCCCCCCCCCCCCCCGCCCTGGGGTTCCTGGGCCAGACACCCCCCCCCCCCCCCGCCCTGGGGTTCCTGGGCCAGACACCCCCCCCCCCGCCCTGGGGTTCCTGTGCCCGACACCCCCACCCCCGCCCTGGGGTTCCTGGGCCAGACAACCCCCCCTGGGGTTCCTGGGCCAGACACCACCCCCCTGGGGTTCCTGGGCCAGACACCCCCCCCCCCCCCCGCGGTTCCTGGGCCAGACACCCCCCCCCCCCGCCCTGGGGTTCCTGGGCCAGACACCCCCACCCCCGCCCTGGGGTTCCTGGGCCAGACACCCCCACCCCCGCCCTGGGGTTCCTGGGCCAGACACCCCCCACCCCCCGCCCTGGGGTTCCTGGGCCAGACACCCCCACCCCTGCCCTGGGGTTCCTGGGCCAGACATCCCCCCCCCCGCCCTGGGGTTCCTGGGCCAGACCCCCCCCCCCCCGCCCTGGGGTTCCTGGCCAGACACTCAACCCCCCCTGTGGTTCCTGGGCCAGACACTCAACCCCCCCCTGGGGGTTCCTGGGCCAGACACTCAACCCCCCCTGGGGTTCCTGGGCCAGACACTCAACCCCCCTCGGGTTCCTGGGCCAGACACACACACACACACACACACCCCCCTGGGGTTCCTGGGCCAGACACACACACACACACCCTGGGGTTCCTGGGCCAGACACACACACACACACACCCCTGGGGTTCCTGGGCCAGACACACACACACCCCTGGGGTTCCTGGGCCAGACACACACACCCCTCCCTGGGGTTCCTGGGCCAGACACTCAACCCCCCCCTGGGGTTCCTGGGCCAGACACACACATTCCTCCCTGGGGTTCCTGGGCCAGACACTCAACCCCCCCTGGGGTTCCTGG